>NC_135483.1:66432787-67682787 GCF_052094955.1 Ictidomys tridecemlineatus | reverse complement strand
CAAAGCAACTTAGTGAGACCCTGTCTCTAAATAAAATAAAAAAAAAAAGAACTGGAATGTGGTTCAGTGGTTAAGTGCTGAAGAGTTCAATCCTCAGTACCAAAAAATAATAATAATAAAAATAAATCTCACGGGCTGGGGTTGTGGCTCAGTGGTAGAGCACTTGCCTAGCATGTGTGAGGCACTGGGTTTAATTCTCAGCACCACATATAAATAAATAAAGTCCACTGACAACTAAAAAAAAATATTTTTTAAAAAATAAAATAAAATAAAAAAATAAATCTCACAAGAAAATTTTTTAATCCTAATAAGTCCAATGAAAGTAATACATAACTTCCATGGGAACAGGGCCTTTTGTTCATACCTGAGAGGACTTTTAAAAAGGAAGAACAAAAATAAGAGACAAAAAAGAGTAAAACATTTTTAAACCAAAGAAGAGAAAATAATGTTAACGTTCATGAGAGTCTAAGAACCATTTTTTAAAAAATATTTATTTCTTTAGTTTTTAGGTGGACACAGTATCTTTTTAAAAAAAAAAGATAGAGAATTTTTTAATATTTATTTTTCAATTTTTCAGTGGACACAACATCTTTATTTTATTTTTATGTGGTGCTGAGGATCGAACCCAGTGCCTCACACACCCTAGGTGAGCGCGCTACCACTTGAGCCACATCCCCAGCCCTAAGAACCATTTTTTTAAAAAGTAGTTTAAAGTCTTCCAAATGCTTATTAACAATGGCCCCAGTCCAAATAAGCAAATAATTTGGCATTGTCATGTTTCAATTTTAGTACCATATCACTGAGATGCTGAACAAAAACATCTTTTCAAAATCAGTACCTGGTAGGTACCAGGGATTGAACTCAGGGGCACTCGACCACTGAGCCACATCCCCATCCCTATTTTGTATTCTATTTAGAGACAGGGTCTCACTGAGTTGCTTAGTGCCTCGATTTTGCTGAGGCTGGCTTTGAACTTGTGATCCTCTTGCCTTAGCATCCCAGCTTGCTGGGATTACAGACATGCACCACCGCACCTGGCTCAAAAACCTTTCTTATTCATATTTATGAAAAAAATATGCCTTTACTCTTGGTGCGGCTTAAGTTGCTATTGTGTTGGTTCAAAGCTCCTCATCATGTCTGGCCCCAGCACCTCTACAGGTGAGCTGAAGTTGGTATGCATAGACTATCAGTCGTGACCATCCACAATTTCTATCTCTTGTGGAAGTTTTTAGAAGAGACCTAGCATTTTTGAACCAATATTGCTTCCTATCTGATTCCCAAGGATCCAACCCAATCCAGGTTCATACCTCTCTACATCTCTACTGATGAAAATCTGTAGAGAAAGGAATCTTGATATACTACTTCTCAAAACTTGCAAAGCTTTGTTAGAATAGCTTCTTTGTCTTCAATTTAGATGGGAAAAAAAAGGTAATTTTTAAGCCAGATACTTCAAACTTTGGACATATTTTCTAAAAGGAACAGTGGTCATATCTGGGAGCTATCTTTCCAGACTAGGACACTCTATGCAACCCATTAGATGACTGACATCTTCAATAGAAAAACAGCCCAAAACAATGTTGTTGCAATCATAGGGACAAAAATAATTATAAATAGTTTTAAATTTTTTAGTTCATGCCAATGCTTAAGGAAAAACAGCTTATTTAGAGAAAAGGAGGTGGGTGGAGACTTCTGTGGATATTTTGAAAGGAATTACTGGGTATTCTCAAGGGCTTTGAAGGTTTGAAACCACTAGTTCTTTATAATGTCTACCTTTCCTTCCAAACTAAAAGCTTTCTTTTTCTTTATTAAAGGCCTGCTCTTAAATGTATCACCATGATTATTATCTTTTTTGCTCAAGACCAAAATGAAGAGAGTGAGATGGAGAAAAGGATAGAGAGAAAATTTCTTGAAGCAAGAATTTCAAGAAAAGGAAAAAAGAACAAGGTTAAAAAGGAGACTGGATGAGTGCGGTGACGCATGCCTATAATCCCTGCAGCTTGGGAGGCTGAGGCAGAAGGATCACAAGTTCAAAGCCAGCCTCAGCAAAAGCAAGGCACTAAGCAACTTAGCAAGACCCTGTCTCAAAATAAAACACACAAAAAAAATAGTGCTGGGGATGTGGCTCAGTGGTCAAGTGCCCTGAGTTCATGAGTTCAATCCCTGTTCCCCCTGCCCCACAAAAAAGGGAGACTAAACTCTTGGAAAGGAGGAGAGGTCACAAAAGGATATAGGAGGCAAGTGTGGGCTATAGTTTGTATATATGTGCCACTAGAGAGGAAAAGGGAGATGTCAGCACAGAAACACATGCTGTGTGGGAAAACTGGTGGTGTGAGTATGTAAAGAGGGAGATGTGTGCATGAAATTACAGTTTCTAACCCTGAGACAGTCTATACTGTAATAGGATCATAAGAAACTTCAAGGTCACCTGTTCCCACCACTGGCAGCAGAGCTATTAAACCAATTACTTCAGCAATGTGCTTATCATTAGTTCAGCTGTTTGATTTATAACAACTTTACAGAAGCCACTTTTCCCTTGGTTTGAATGCATTATTTCTGCTTCTTTTTTTAGTGATTATGATCAATCATGAGAATACTTTTAGCATTTCTTTTGTTAAATATCTTAAATATTTTAGATGTACTTAAAATACTAATACTGACTGACCCCCATAGAAGGACATGCACTTCATGTTGGTTTGGATGGATTTGTCAGTTCATCCACACACCCTCACCTCATCCCCTTTATGAGCAGGAGTAGAAATTTCCAATAGTGTTAGCCAGGTTTGGGGTATGGCAAGTGGCCAGGAAACACAGTAAAATAACTAGTTCAAAGGTACATGGAATCTGTGACGTTGGTTGGCTCTATGAGCATGATTCTCTAACCAACAAAGCAAGTCTGTATAAAGAATGTTTCTGGCACTGAAAATGTGTATGTGAACACACAAATAAAATTCTGAAGGATATATTCTAAAATGCTAATAGTAGTTATAAGGAGTGATAGGTTTACTAGTGACTTTTTTTTTTTTTTAATGGACAGGGGTTTGGCTATGTTGCCTATGCAGGCCCAAAACTCCCAGGCTCAAGATATCCTTCTATTTCTTAGATGTCCCCCCATGTGGCTGGTACTACAGGCACATGCCAATAGTGATTTTTATTTTCCCCTCTTACTTTTCAAAAACATTTACTATTAAAAAATGTATTATTTTGGTAAGTAATAGAAATAGATAAACAAGTATCAAGTGGAATACTATGCAACTGTCAAAACTAATGATAGAGATCAATAAAGTCTATGAGAAAGTGTTAAATAAGAAACAAAAGAACAAAATACATAGATAATTCTCATTTTTTAAAAACTACATATAGAGGTATAGAAATTTATATAAGCAAGGAAAAAAGTCTAGACATATAAAACTTAGCAATGGTTATCTTTGTGGGTAAAATTAGAGTAGCAAGGACTTTTTATTACACATGATTCTCAATTACTTGAATTTAAGGGTGTGCATTTTTAAAATTAAAAGTAATGTTTAAAAATATGACACAGTTGGGTGTGGTGGTGCATGCCTATAATCCCAGTGACTTGGGAGTCTGAGGCAAGAGGATTACAAATTCAAGGACAGCCTCGGCAATTTAGTGAGGCCCTAAGCAACTTATTGAGACCCTCTCTCAAAAAATAAAAAGGGTTGGAGATTTAGCTCAGTGGTAAAGTGCCTCTGGGTTCAATTCCCAGTGCCCCCCAAAATTGAAGTAAAAATTAAAATAAATAAAAATAAAAAATGAAACAAACTAAAAAATAGGGGAAAAGGTGCACAATTAGTATTTTCTTGGGAAACTAAGGATGTGACTCTAAAATTCCCTTTTAAATGTTCATACACACACACATACACACATATAAACAATGCATATGCATTACATTATATAAAATTTATATAATGATCTTATATATATGTTGGCATCCTGAGTTGAAAACTGCATCATTCTAAGTTATCTCTGATCTATTTTTATTTAAAAGACAAGAAAGTTAGGGGTAGGAGTTGTAGCTCAGTGGTCAAGCACTAGCCTAGCACGTGTGGGATACTGGGTTTGAGTCTCAGCATCACATAAAAATAAATAGAGTAAATGCATTGTGTCCATATACAACTAATGAGAGAGAGAGAGAGAGAGAGAGAGAGAGAGAGAGAGAGAGAGACTTAAAAAAAAAAGACTGGAAAGTGAATAACTAGAAAAAGGTTGGGTATGCTGGCATACCTGTAGTCCTAGGTACTTGGGAGATGAAGGCAAGAAGATTCCTTTAGCCCTTGAGTTTGAAGCCAGCCTAAGCAACATAACTAGATTCTATCTTAAAAAAAAAGCCAACCCTGGAGTAATAAAGTTCTTTTTCATTTCCAAACTCAAGCAAGCAAATTAATGGAGTCTTAGTGAAGTACCTCCATACTCAAAGAAGTTTCATCTAGCAGTCTGTGGACTAGCTAATCCATCAGTGAGTTCTATTTTTGTAGATAAATATATTTTATATGAAATCCATTTTACCAATAAAGAACAAAATGTTTGGTATTAACTAACTGAGCAAATACATCAGGAAACCAGATGGAAGCAATTAACCGGAATCATGCTCATTAGTATATGCTATGTGAATGCAATGTTATCTCTTCAAAATCACAGACCGGTGAAAAGAATAGACATCATTTCAATATTACAGGTGTTACCAAAATGGAGTAATGTTTTAAAAGGGTACAAAATCTAGGCCATTTCCCAATGAAAAACCTATCAAATCAACCTTACTCTTAAGTTAAAAGTAACTAAACCAGCTCTCTGCATTTTTAATCATCTGCAAACAAACTCACTTCATGGCCTGAAGAAAGAGACACCTATAAGAAGACTTCTGCAGTTGGTGGTACAAAGAGACTCTGCCCACCAGGATTCTCTCATGCTAACAGAGATGTCCAGTCCTTCCCATACTTCAATTCCATATAGGTCTTTTTTATGCTTTTGGCCCCATGGGAGCAGAGCTGTCTGCTAGGAATCCTTCACCATGAGATCTAATTTATATCTCTTATTTTACCCACAAACCTCCTGTTTTTTCTTTCAATCAAACATGTTATTAAGCCAGGCAAACTCACACGGCTGTAATTCCAGTGGTTTGGGCAGCTGAGACAGGAGGATCACGAGTTCAAAGTGATCAATGATGAGACGCTAAGCTACTCAGTGAGACCCTGTCTCTAAATAAAATACAAAATAGGGTGGGGGATGTGGATCAGTGGTACCCCCCCACACCAAAAATAAAAAAACATGTTCTCAGTCCCTTACCCTACAATTCCCTTTATATCATTACCTCTTTCACACATCCACAACATTACCCAAGGAAAACAGATTTTGGTTCTGAATTATAGAAGAATTGTGGCTACAAGGAGATAAGTTTAGGTTTTCAGGACCCATGGGAAATAGGAAAGGACCTGAGAAATCAGACACTGCACACTGCTCTAACTCCCTCTCAAAGCCCCCCAGGCTCAGCCTTAGCCTTAAGCAATACAATTTTACTGGTTGCTCCTCTGAATTGACCTTTAAGGTCTCATTTCCATCTCACCTTCCTTGGCAATGATAATTAACTCAAAGCTAGCATTGGGTTAGATCATGTTGATGTGAACTACAGGGTGTAGAATTGGTATCTCTTAGATTTACCACTTCTCTCCATGAAAAAAAAATATTTATAGTGAAATAAGAATAAAGACTCCACATACAGAATGAAATAGGTAAAGGAAAACAGACTTTGAGTGGTTTAAAATAATGTGAGAGCTGTTTCTATCAGGAATAACATGTTATATAACTTGAGTTTCATGAATCAGCAGTTTAGTCAGTAATTTACATCAATTTTTTAAAAAAGAAAGAAACCATGAGGATTGGAAAAGGTAAAAGTGGTTTCTCAAACAAGACAGGTGTCATAAGAATTTTATCCCACCCTCACTTAGAAGGCTGACAGGCAAATGACTCAGTCTGGCTTCATTAAAGGTTTCTTACCAGATAATATCCCTCATAGGGAAGGCCATCCCATATATCACTTCTCCCTGATAACAATTCCTCCGCCTAGGTAATGGCCATATTTTCCTCTCTAATTTCCATCTGGGGATCACATACTTAGGATACAGAAAATTATGCTTACAGGATATACATAGTTGAGAATTTTTCTGTTTTTTATTTTATTTTTTGAGGGGAGTACTGGGGATTGAACCCAGGGGTACTCAGCCTCTGAGCCGCATCTCCAGCTCTATTTTGTATTTTATTTAGAGACAAGGTCTCACTGAGTTGCTTAGCACCTTGCTTTTATTGAGGCTGGCTTTGAACTCGAGATCCTCCTGTCTTAGTCTCCCTAGCTGCTGGGATTACAGGTGTGCCACCTCACCCAGCTCTAATTTTTCTGTTTTTTAAAAACATGATCCTTTTTACTAAAGTAACAGCAATATTTCAACACATACACACACTCTGAGTAATCTCAAATACTTTAAAAAAAAAAAATGAGGGGTGAGGGTGTAGCTCGGTAATAGTGCACTTGCCTAACAAGTATGAGGCCCTGGGTTTGAATCCTAGCAATGCAAAGAAACAAAAAAGACAAAACACAGTGTGTTTGAACTTGATCATAAATCTAAGCAGCTTAGAATCTACATAAGAAAGCTATCAACACAAACACTAAAACCATGCGTTCAATCCAGACACTTTCAAAATCAGAGGAAAAAAAAAATAGAATGAGAAGGGAAAATAAAAAATAACAAAACTATTTTCTTTTTCAAAAACCAGGGATGATGGGCTGGGGTTGTGGCTCAGTGGCAGAGCACTTGCCTAGCATGTGTGAGGCACTGTGTTTGATTCTCAGCACCGCATATAAATAAATAAATAATAAAGGTCCATCAACAACTAAAAAATAATTTTTTTTAAAAAAAGGGATGACAAATCCTAAGAAATTAGTCCAAAGGGTTTTCCTGTCCCTTTTGTAGAAAAGGTAATATTTGTACCAGATGCTATTTGATAAAAGAAAAGCACTAGATTAGGCCTAGAAATCTCTTTGGCATAAATCAATTATGAGAGGTGTGTTTTGAAAGCACAAGATATCTGCAGTCGTTTGGAGTCATTCATTCCAAGGAATGTTTATTACAGGCCTGCACGTGCCAGGCTCTGTCCACATGCCTACTCTAGTCAAGTGCTGCCTCTCACCAGCTGTGTAATCAGGGCTACATCATGTTAACATTTCTCAGCTTCAGTTTCTTCACTTGTACAAATGAGAATAAAAAATGGCTACCAACCTCACAAGGTTTCTGATGACATCTGAGTATGTCTGAAGGCACTCTGTAAACTATGAAAGGGTTAGGTGTCTTGGCTGAATTGAATGCATGAGTAGCTACTAACATCTGTTGTGCCATAAATTATATCAAAGGAAAGTTAGTCTTCCTGCTTCAAGAAGTACTTTATAATTCCATTAAATAAGGTTTATGGTCTCATTTAATCACCTCCCTGGAAATTTAAATATTTGAGAGAGAGAGAGACAGACAGACAGACACACACACACACACACACACACACACACACACACACACACACCAGAGCACTAGGAGGGAGAACAGAAGAAAGAGATGTATGGATTTTTATTACATTTGTAATCATAATAATGAAAAAAAATCTATATTTTTTAGTCCCATTTCAGATCTCAATCAATTTGGCCATCAGGCCAAAGTGCTCTTTGAAGAGGTTATTTCATTCTGGAAAAAGCATCCTATATATATCTACAAATGACAAAATGACCCACCAACTCAGTGTTACCAACAGCAAGGGTCAGTAAAATTAGGAAACATAATTTACATCAATGTGTATAAACCAAAATGTTATTTTATCATCCAATCTGATTCTGGCACCTAAAGCCATGTCCTAGGAATTGTCAAACAGATTAGGAAACAAAATTCCTTTAAAAAACAAAATGAGGCTCCATGCAGTGGCAGTTGAAAAAAAGGGGAAGTTCTGGTTTCTCCAGTTAGCTAATGGGCTCCAAGGTAAAATGGCAAGACTATTTTACAGAAGCCGCTTGGGATCTGGTGAGACCTGCTTGCAACAGGTCTTATTCCCTGGAGCTACAGACTCGCTTCCCCAGCGAATGCAGGGGTGGCAGCTTGTCTTATGGGAGTGGTGGCCAAGGGGGCCAGAAGGCACACCCAGCGCTAAAATATGCCTGAAACATCCCTCTGTTTCCAGCTCTTGCTATGACATTCGGGAAACTAAAGTATGCACAGTTCCTTCATGATTAGAACCGCTATAATTTAAAATCTTGAATTAAGAATTTGAGTTAATATTTATAAAGCACTTTAGAGCCCCTTACGCAGGAAGAGCTAAGAGGCACATAAATAAAGACGGCACTTCCCCATGGGTTGGGTGAATACTCAACCTAGTGAGAAGGGAGAGAGAATCAAACTACACAATAGTCTATTTTCACCCCGACAAAGATTTTGAAATTGTAGTGCTCTGTATTCATTCTTTAATCTCAAATACACCCTGTAGAGCCTGTTGTGCCGGACTGAAATTCTACTCATGATTCAGAAATACCCGTGCAAAATTGAGAACTGAAGTTCCAAGAGATGAATCCTTTCTCTTCTCTATGTTACGTTTATGCTCTCGTTTCTGTTAGTAACCATCACTAAAAAATGCCTCTGGATGGAACACACCAGTGCTAAAACTGAGAGAATTAACACAGACTGACTTGAAAAGAGACCAAAGGGTTCAAGTCGCTGAGAACTTCAAAGAACAGCAGCGCCTTGAAGTCTCGCCCTAACAGCTCAGCTGACAACAGGTAAAGGACTCCTCCGGTGCACCCCTTCCGCGGCCACCCGCAACCCCGAGCCTCGCAGGTGACCCGCACCCACTTCCTCCTCGCGTGGGGTCTTCTGTTCCCCCTCCCCCCCGTTGCCCGATCCTCTAGGCTAGGGGCTGCGCCCGGGGTAACTGTCCTCCCACCGACACCCCTGGGGCGTTTAGGAATGTCAAAGCACAATCCGAATTCACCTCGAGGAAACAAAAGACCACAAACTGAGTCTGGGGGCTGGGGGGGGGTATTGCTTTTTCCCTGCAGACCTTCTCGGAGATCCCGGGGGGAACCCGGGAAAGTCACGTTTGGTCGAGGAGCTACAGCAGTCGAGGCCCCTGGCAGCCCTCGCCCCGCCCCGTCTCCTCCCGCGTAGGGGCTCCGACCACGGCCCGGACCGCGCGGACCCTCCCGCCGGCCCGGCACCTACCCGGCTCCGCGGTGCTGCCTCCCGGCGCCGCGGGCGCCGAGTCAAGCGCGCTCGCGCTTCCTCCTTCCCGGCAGGGCCGCCGGGCGCTGGCGTTTCCTCCCTGACGCGTCACGGCGGCCGGGGGGCTCCTCCCGTGGGGCGGCGAGGGCAGCCGGCAGCGCGCCGGGGAAGGCTCCCGCTCCAAGTCCGGGGCGCGAACAACCGGGAACAGCGAGCGGGAGGCGGCCCGCGTCCGGCAGGGGCTGCAGGCTGCGCAGCCCCGCTCAGGCCCGCCGCCCCGGCCGCGGAAACCAGCCTCCTCTCTTCCCCCGAGGACCCGAGCGAAGGGCCGGGCCACCGTGCGCGGTCTGCCCCAGTCACGCGGTGTGCAAAGTTCAACAGGACACCGGTGGATCCTTCTGCGGGTGCAGACCTTTTGTGCTTTCCCGCTGCCCATCAGATAGTGACCGCTGCCCAGGGAAACGAGAGCCGCGTGGGCCACAGCGACGGGCCAAGGCGTGGAAATGACCTTGGTTTGTGTAGGGAGTAAAGCTGCTTGACCCTCACCAGAGGGGACGAGACACCCCACGAACGGAATCGGGGGGGGGGGGGGGGGGCATGTGGCTTTGTAGACTCAGATAAGTGAAATAAGTATCCAGATACTTTAGGAGAACAACCATGCTTTATTTAACCTTATTTGAAGTTTTCTACTTTTTTTTTCCCCCATCAGCAGAATTTTGGCCTTTGTATTTATAGATAGGCCAGAGCTTCCACAAATTGGCAGATCCTGTGTACAGAGAAATATTCTTTATGTGCCTCTTTTTACACCTATTAACTTAAATAAAAAATTCTTGTTAATGTCCAAGTCAACTGAGGGCACGCTTCACAGCTTGTTACTTTTATCCTTTGACTGCAGAAGCCGAATTTTAGAGCTCTCTATTTATCTCATTTCTCCAGATAAGATAAAGAGGTACAGAATGTGAATGGTTGTGGATAAAGTGGTTTAAGATTTTTGAAGTAGAGTGGATTTGATTTTGTTCTTGTCATTTTTTGGTCCCACAACACCACTCTAGTTTAGATTTTATACATTATCATTTAAAATAGATCTGAACAACTATTTAAAGATTCCCATATTCATCTCACACTTCAGATTTTTTAATATTTATTTTATAGTTATAGGTGGACACATACCTTTATTTTATTTTTATGTGGTGCTGAGGATCGAACCCAGTGCCTCACACATGCTAGGCGAGTGCTCTACTGCTCAGCCACAACCCCAGCCCCAGGCTTCAAAATTTGAAGCAATGATCTGTATTTCAGATTAGAGGATTCCAGAAAATTTGCCACAATCTGTGAACAAGTAAAACTGCCAAAGGTAATTAGAGGAACTGAGATTCCTGTGAGACTTCCTTAAATTCAGGGGTCATTTCCTTATGTTTTAAAATGATACACAAAAATTTAGCCTCACAAGTAATATTCTTACCATGAATATTCATTTTTACAGTCCATACCACTGTATAACTTTCTCTTCTTAAAAAAAATGGATTGTAAACCAAAATATTTTTTTTACTTGTCAATGGATCTTTTTTTTAATTAATTTTTTTGTTTGTTTGTTTATATGTGGTGCAGAGGATTGAATCCACAGCCTCACACATTCCAGGCAAGCGCTCTACCACTGAGCCAACAATTCCAGCCCACTAAAATATTTTTTATATTTTGAAACACAATAGTCTTACAGAACTTTCTAAACAAAGGTTTTCAGTGGCATTCGGATATGAATATAAGAATAGATGCAAACCTACACATTGCCAATGGTCCTTTAAATCTTTTTCACTGTGGTCCACACACAAAGAAATCCACACAATAAAACACAGACAAGTTCTTTCCTTGTAACAAAACCAACAAATGATCAGTGTATCTCTTAATTAAAGCCATATTCACAGTCTGAAAATTTTCCCAGACAAAAGGAAGTTCTGTGTCAATAAACATCAAGTGGAATGACATCATTCTCACTTTAAAGACAAATCCCTAGCTATCACCACATTTTGCCTTTCTTTTTTTAAACAAATATTTGGGAACTATTACAACATTTCCAGGTTTAATTTGTCTTCCTGCTGTGAAGGACACACACACACACACCCTACCTACCACAACACACAAACATTTTAATATACAAAAAGGGATGAACTACTTTCAATTGACAAGAGATATGTATTTTGCTTTTATAATTTGAGACTTGCAATGTAATAGCTTGATTTCTCAAAAAACTAGGGGAAGTAAAAATATTCACAGACCACGAGGTTTTTTCAGTTATTTCCCACCCGATCTGGGATAGAGTCCAGAACCTCACACATGAACACATGATAGGCCAGTGCTCTATTAGTGATCAACACCTTTAGCCCCTAAAATTAATTTTAAGGGTCCATTTTCATGCTGATTACTTTAATCATATTCACTTATAAAGATATAGATTATATGCCCATTTTCTATCATTTCCCATTTAAGTTGTCCCCTCTCCCAGCCAATGAGATGGGGGTCTTGCTATGTTTCTCAAGGCTGGCCTGTAATTTGTAATCCTCCTGAGTAGCTGGGATTAGAGGGATTCACTTAGTTTTCCAATTTAAGTTTCAACTGTAAAAGAAGAGTTAAATGTTCAGCTAAATATCCAGATGATGTTTATGCTTTTGTGAGAAGTTTCATGTAAATGCATTTTAAAATAGGAAAGTTGGGTTTTGGTTTTTAGGTTTTTTCAGTCACAGTGTGGGTCCCAACATTTGTGGAGTAGAGATTATAGAATGAGCATTAAAATGGAACAGACTCAGGTTTAACTTCTGGCTTTTCTTCTTTCTGCTGTGGGCAAATCATTTCACCTCTCTGAGCATTGGTCTCATCAGTAACATGAGGATATAATAGAGTTTTTTCTTCCTCAATACAGAGATAATAGTGCTTATACCTTGAAATTGCCAATGAGGATCAAATGAACTTGGTAGAATGCCTAGAACATAACATCAATTGATTGCTATGGTTTGAAAGTGTTTTTCAGTGGGACATAATTGTAATTCCAACAATTTGGGAGGCTGAGGCAGGAGAATTACTAGTTCAAGGCCTGCCTTGGCAGTTTGGCAAGACCCTGTCAAAATTAAAAATACAAAAAAAGAAAAAAGAAAGAAAGAAAAAAAGAAAAAGAAAAAAGAAAGGTAGGGGATGTAGCTTATTGTAGAAGTTCAATCCCTAGTATTGGAAGAAAAAAAAGTGTTTTTCAAGTTTATTCATTGGAAAAATAATTATGGATGCAACAAGGTTGAGAGGTGATTAGATCATAAGGCCTGTGCCCTCATGAGTGGATTAGTGCCATTAACAAGCAAGAAGGTTAATTTTGGGAACGTGGATTTGATATAAAAGTGAGTTTCACCATCTCTTGCCCTTCCACCTCTGCTATGGGATGATGTAATATGAAGGTTCTCACCATATGCTAGTGCCATACTCTTGGACTTCCCAGCCTATAGAACTGTAAGCCAAATAAATTTCTGTTCAATTAAAAGTACCCATTCTCTGGTGTTATAGCAGCAGAAGACAGACTAAGACAATTGTTATCATCATTAGCTCTGAAACAGATATAAAAATGCCAATATTATTCCATTTGTAGTCATATAAAATAATCAAATTTTAAAAGTTTTTTTTATTTTGTTTTAATATAGAAGTCCTAACACTAGCAGGAAAAACAGTCATAAAAGAAATACTAAGATACATACAGAATTTGAGAACAGTTAAACTGACAATGATATAAATTGTTGACTCAAACATTAAAAAAAAAACAACTAACTTCTTGACAAGGTAATTTAATTTTTTAGATAATATATCCAATGAAATGAGCACTTGGTTTTCATCTTCCACTATGCAAAATGGAAAATATTTTCTCTAAAGCAGTGCTTGATATGAAGGCATTATTATTTTTATGTCATAATAATGCCCTCTATTATTTGTAGGGTTTTTTTTTTTTGTAACCTTAGAAGAGGTTAGGGGCAAACAAATGCAAATAAGATCACTTTTATTAGAAGAAAAATGGAATAAATGGCAGTTACAGTTACAACTGGTTAAAGAAGTAAGGGCCAATATTCCTGAGAACATTTGTTTTATAGCACATAAAATGTTCAGTCTGGAGAGTTAATAATAACCAGTGACATGGTTACAAAATCAAAGATGTTTTTGAGTCATATTATTTGCTTTTAGAGCATCTTTTCCTTCAACCTATTACAGACTTGCCTACTTAAGTGGGTCAGACATCATGAGTTGTTGCTATAGTTTCCAGCTATGTTTATCAGTTGATACACCAATTGCAGCATCCCACAACCTCAAATAAAAGGAAACCATTTTTATAGGGAAGGTACTTTAGGACATAATCCTAATCATGAATTGGCTTCAATATAATTTAAAAGAAAAGCCTGCTGTAAAAATGAGTAAGAATATGGGAAAACAAAAATGACTAATTTATTGAATTTTCTGAGCAAAACAACTTAATAAAACACAAAGCAAGCCAAGTATAGTTAGAAAAACTCAGACACTCATGAGAACTAAAGCTGATTAATAAATCGAGACCAGTTAATACCTCCTTAGCACAGAGCAGAATTGACTTGTTTCTTTGATTGGGAGAATGGTTCTATGAGTGCTCATTTGAAGTTTGGAGGATGCAGGTGGGAGACCCAAAGCTCAACAGCATTTCTTGGGCCAAATCAACTAAGTTCAAACTCAAAACCTGAACTGAATGCCTGAAGTTCAAGTGTGTTTTCTAATAAAGAGAAAGCTTCATTTTAAAACAAAACTGTCTCAGGACAAAATATAAGGCTTTTCCGATCACAGGATTTCCTTACTTTCTGTGTTAGACTTGAGAAAAACCACAGGGGAGTGTTAAAAGATCAGAACCCTTAACTATGAGAATCAACTTAAAAGTAGGTAGAAATCACTTTAAATTATCCCAAGACAATCAATTCTTATCTAAAGGAAAACTATTGCACAAGGCCCTGGGTTCACTCCCCAGCACCAAAAAAAAAAAAAAAAAAAAAAAGAAAGAAAGAAAGAATGTAAAGGAACACTATTATACTTCCCTACTAGGGAAAATCTCATTATCTCTTAATGTATTCTAAGTATCAAAATAAAATAAAAATCATCCTTTTTCTCCCTCTTCTATCTTGTTTGGATAGTTATTATGTACATAAACCAGATCTGTGATTAGTAGACAATAACTTATTTACATAAGTCCTGTCAGCAGTTTCTATGTTCAGAGAATCTTAGTAGGACTTTGAGCTCAAATGTGCTAGGTGGACTTTGAAAGTAACTATTATTTTAGTTGCTTATCGGTAGGAAATAATAGTCTTTCTTAAATACTCTTAATTTGATGACTCAGTTATTTACTGTCAATTATATGCAATTAGTAATTGAATCCATTTCAAAAGCAAGGGCTTAATAGCCTCTGGCTTAAAGAGATGCATTGCTGGGCTGGGGATGTGGCTCAAGCGGTAGCGCGCTCGCCTGGCATGCGTGCGGCCCGGGTTCGATCCTCAGCACCACATACCAACAAAGATGTTGTGTCCGCCGAGAACTAAAAAATAAATATTAAAAATTCTCTCTCTCATTCTCTCTTAAAAAAAAAAAAGAGATGCATTGCTGTTATTTCCTCAGTTAATTCTGTAAGGAATCTGTGTCTGGCTCAACCAGAAATGTCAAAGACTTAAGTAGACCCTTAGGGATTATAACTCTTCATATATCGGAAAACTTACATTCTTTTAGGCTTTCTAGGATAAATAACCCCAATGCTTTTAACTTTTTCTCATATCTTTTATGTTTCATGACCCATGTGATTTTTCCCAAAATTCTCCACATCCCTATGTAGATTTTAGATGAGTGTCTAGAATGAGACATATATCTCTACAAATGATTGGATGTTTTCTTAATATAATGTGAGCATTCTCTCTTCAATGCATGCTCTTATAATTCAACCTATTATTGTTACATTTGAAATTACAGTTCACCATTATCAGCTTTTTAAACTGTGACCTAAACTCCTTTTATTTCTCAAATTATATTTAAGGAGCTGTTTTGATTACCTTATCAAATTCTCTACACCTATTTTATTGAAACCCTATTTCTGCTGGGTCACTTTAAATTTCTTCATATTTGCTGAAGCAAATGACATAAAAAATGAAAGATGCATATCTAATTGACTATAGTTCAGAAAGAAAATATTGTTATATGTATTCATTTTACCTAAAAAATAAGACAGAATTGAAGCTTCGTTATTTAACATACATGTTAACACTGGCATGCTCATCCTGTACCAGTCCTTTCTCAGTTATGTTGAACCTGTGCTGCATAAGGTCACCTGAGAAAGATGGACCTTCCACAACTTGATGGAGTTGATCAGGACGCTTTTATACACAATCAGTCTACTGGAGTTTTATAGCATAGACAGTCATTGTTGTGGTTAATTTTGTAAACACAAATCTTTTCAATACAGTCTGTAAAATACCTATCTACTGAACTAGAATGTGGTTGTGAAAACTCTTTCTTCCAGAAAAGCATCTAATATACTTGTGGCTAAAAGCATATATTCTAGATCTACATTGCCTGGCTTGTGACCATACTTCTGCCATTACCAGTTATATGATGGCACACAGAACTATATTCTTCTCTGCCACTTTCTCTGACTCCACTTCTCAGGCCTTTATTTTATTTAAATAGTTTTTGATACGGGGTCTCACCAAGTGTAATCCTGGGCAAATTACTTAACATCTCTGGGTTCAGTTTTCTCATTTTTAAAGAAAGAGAAAATAACAGTGTCTATTGATTGGGATTGTTCTGAAGATGAAGTGAGTTTCTAAATTCAGTTGACCCTGCATATCTTTGGGTTCCACATTTGTGGATTCAACCATGTATTCAAAATATTTGGAAAAAAAAGAATTGTGGCTGTGTGGAATGTGTACAATATCTTCTATATGTGCTACATAGGATAATCTCTCTCTCTCTCTCTCTCTCTCTCTCTCTCTCTCTCTCTCTCTCTCTCTCTCACACACACACACACACATACACGCACAGAGTTTTCTTTTAACGTAAAGTTTTAGCAACAAGCAAGAGTAACTCCCTCTCTCCTTCAAGTGTATTTGTGTTTTGAAAGAACTTTTGACAGAATGTTTCGTATGTCCAACACTATGTTATTTTTATTGGAAAAAAATTGTGGTGTGTGTGTGTGTGTGTGTGTGTGTGTGAGAGAGAGAGAGAGAGAGAGAGAGAGAGAGAGAGAGAGAGAGAGAGGGGGAACAAAAGACATGCTAAACTTGGTGTACAATAAACTTGGAAACATAATTTTATACTTAAATATTTTCCAAATAATGAATTTCAGTAGATCCTTCAAGGATCCTCTATCCCTGAGCCATATCTCCAGCCTTTTTTTAAAATTTTGAGATAGGGTCTTGCTAAGTTGCCTGAGCTGGTCTCCCAACTTGTGATCCTCCTACCTAAGCCTCTCTGGTAGCTGGAATTAACAGGCATTCCCTACAGTGCCTGACTCAGTGGGTCTTAAACATGTCTGTTGAAATGGTAAAATGCAATGCCTTTCCTTTGCAAGAATTACCAATGGTAGCTGAGAAAATGGAAATTTACTAGTCAAACTTCAACAAAAATCTTTGTGGAACTGGTTGATGGGACTGAAAAAGAAAATGAGTACTTTAATAGATATAGCTGAAGACAATGCATTTCTTACATTTAAATCTAAAAGTCTTTTTAAAATATCTTTTTCAGCTATGACAGCTATGAAAATGAAGTATTAGAATAACTAAATTTAGAACTAAATCTTCAAATCACTGTATCACCGTGTCAAACCAAGATTTTAAAAAGGAATGAACTACCAAATAATAAAGCATCAGATGAAAGCAAAAAGACTTTTTGTTATTAATCAAATACCATTAAATTATTTTAAATATATTTTTTTACATTTAAAATGTTGAAATTTGTGTTTTATTATGTGTAAAAATAATAGTGTAAGAGGTTATGAATTTGTGATTTATATGTGGGTGTGCCTTAAACAACTGGGCTCATGGACTGATTCTACTCCTCAGCCTGAGTAGCTAAGATGATAGGCACATGCCACAACATTTGGCTTGCTAAAATATTTTTAAGGATAAAAGTATATATTCATGGTTGGGGATATAGCTCAGTTGGTAGAGTGCTTGCTTTGCATGCATAAGGCCCTGGGTTCAATTCCCAGCACTACATTTTAAAAAAAAGAGTATATATTCAGAAATCATGTTGTCTAAGAATACAAATCACTTTTGTTCTCTTCCTTCTTCATTCAGTAATTGTGTATTGAGTATCTTGTGTGTGCTACGAACCACACTAGGTTCAGAGAGGTAGAAATTAAAAATATAATCAATTTAATATAATTTATGAAACATATAATAAGGAACTATTCCCAAAATCAACTCCAGAGTATCATGTATTTCTGACTCCACTCTCAGGTCTTTTATTTTATTTTATTTATTTAAATAGTTTTTGAAGCAGGGGTCTTGCTAAGTTGCCCAGGCTGGGCTGAAACTCAGTCTTCTTGCCTCAGACTCCTGAGTAGCTGGAATTACAGGTGTGCTCATGCCCGGCTTTTCCGGGCCCTTAAATAGCTAGCCATCCACTGTAGATTTGGATTTGAATTTGAAACTAGTCATTTGAACACCCACTTAGTCTTTATGTAGCTTAAATGAACCATTATGGCTTATTTTCTCTTCTGGATATCTTCAAGGTGCTTTTATGACAATCATGTGAATACAAACATTACTGGTTCAATAAACATTTCCTTTGCAAAGCAGTATGTTGAGACAGGGCAAGGTACAAAGATGCACAGTGCTTTCTAGGGGATTTTATGTCTGGATATGTATAACATGAGTGAATGAAAACTGAGAAAAGCACCTTAATTTTTCCTCATGCTATGTGGACCATTTTCACTGTTGAATGTATTCCTCAGCACATGGCATTTCTAACTATCAAAATATTTCTATCTTATGCTGTTTCTTCCAGGCTAGTACTATACCATTGCAAAGTTTTATAGGCATTCTGTTTGGCTGCAGTCACCTCTTTCATATTTTATCTCATTATTTGTAATTTCAATCTGTGACCAAGAGAAGTTACATTTCATTGTTACTTATTTGCACTGAAGAACCATAATATGAAAAACAAGTAGAACAACACACAGTTGAAAACTAAGCTCTAGAAATGAAAATTCTGTATATGCCTAAAATGGAATCCTACACTTCTCCCTAAATAGCAATGAAAAAGTGGTGATTTGAGGTATTCAAGGCAAGACTGGACCACATGATATCTGGGGTCTTTTTTACTTTTAAACTTTGCAAAGAAGCAAAGTCAAAGCTCAGAGCCTTAGGAGAATGTAAACCAGTTTAACTTTTAAAAGAAAAGCAGTGCTGACAGTTCAGAAACTCTGGTTATGGTATGAAAAGCGAAAATTAGTTTCCAAAAATCTATATTAACATATAAGCAGCACATTAAAGCAGTTTTATTGCTAATAGAAACAATATGCTTATTTAAATTTTAATTGATGCATACTCCTGGAATTATCCCTCCCACAAAATAATCCAATTTTCACAATAACACTCATTTTGTTGGAAAACAAAAAGAAAAATATAATTTGAATAAATTTTAATATAACCTAGTGACAAAGGATATGATTTTAAAGGAAAACATCCCTTTGAATACTCTGGCAAAGAGAGTGAAGCCTGGACAGCAGAATCCATCTTCTCACAGTTCAACGTGGGAGAACTGGGAGCTGACTTTCGGGTCACTTCCTGTTGTCTCTCCCGAACTGCTAGTTCTCACTTGTTACTTCCAACACTAGACCCAAACACGTTTCCTAACTTCCCTATCCTCAGTTTTATTTTATTTTTTTCTGTGAAATTTATTGTTTCCACATTAAAAGATTTTTTTTGAGGGGAAGTATTTTCTTTTTTTCTTTTTTTTTTAGCCACATGATGATCCTATACAGCTGCCCCAGAGAAGGACACCATCATAAGTCATTAACATGCCATATGAGTTCTGAATAAATAAAAGCTACAAAGCCCAAGTTATATATAAACATCTTAGGCAATAATGTTTACAAACCTATGTACAATAAAACAAATTTAAACAGTAAATGCAACATGAGAGTAACCAAAGGTTGCACAGGGACAACCACTTTTGGTCAGTCTGCCACCAGGAGCTGGCATCAGCCAGCCCCCAGAATCAGGCCACTCAATCCTTCCCAATGCAACTGGGCGGACCCTCAGAGGATAAAACAAAAATGTTCTGAAGATGGCATTTAACTGAAGGACCAGAAAGCTGGTGAGGAAGTTGCCACCCACCTCTGAGGCACATGGACGAAGCAGCAGCATGGAAGCTCAGCCCTGTGAGTGCCCAGGCCTGGAGGTTCCTGCCACCTGCCACTCAGAGGGCATCTTGCTGCTTTGGAGGCAAGCCTATGGAATGGTAACTGCTTACATAAAATCAGAAGGTATAGACAATGTTGCCCTAATTCAGCGACCTTCCTGACTCTGCCAGAAACAGTTCAAACTGTGGGGATGAAGTTGGGAGACACATGATCATGAGCACTGAAGATGCATGGGTGGGAGCTCAGGAGAGGGCACATGTAAACCTGATTTGGGGAAAAACTTCTAGAAGATCTGCAATGTCCTAACCACAACTAAATCCTATCAGTACAGTAGAGTGGGGGCTATGAGGCAGGTGTGATGAATGATACTTCTGCATCCAGTAACCAACTAATACACGTATGTATCACCTTGTGACCCACAAAAGTGCAATCACGTGAAACCAACGGCACTACGGGCGAGAAGAAAAAAATAGCCAGTATTGATATTGCGCAGAGTCCTGGGGCTGGGCAGGGCCCAGCAGCCACCACTGCATGCAGCCTGCCCTCTGCCAGCCATGGGGAGGCAGATGGAAGGGCACAGGGCTGGGGCCAGGCACCAAGGGGTGAAGGCGTGGGTGTCCTGGGCTGTTGGAGGAGGGCAGGAGCCCCCACCTGGAGGCCGGGCACTCACACTGAGAGGCAGCATACCCGGAGCTGAAGAGGGGCGCGAAGAGCCCAGACCAGGAGGAGGAGGAGCTGGGTCAAAGCCGTTCACTGCCCCTTTGTCAAAGAAAGACGTGTGCCCTGATGGAGGGAACTTTGTGCCATTGCTATTCATCACTCCACAGTTCACATTCCCTGAAATATAGGATTTTCGTGATGCTTGGTCCTTTGCAAAATTCCTGCAAGCTGCTAATTTGGATTCTAAAGCTCCTACTTTCCTTAAGAGATCCCCACGATGTTTAGTGCTGATATCCTAGCAGAAGGAGTTAGTGGACTGGTTCCAAAACCATTTGGTATAGCTTTTGGTGAAGGAAAACTATTTTCTGTTCCTTTGCCAACAGGAGTAGCTGGCAAAGAGAGTGAAGCCTGGACAGCAGAATCCATCTTGTCACAGTCCAACGTGGGAGAACTGGGAGCTGACTTTCGGGTCACTTCCTGTTGTCTCTCCCGAACTGCTAGTTCTTGCCTTAAGTCTCTTGCTTCATCCTTTAACCTCTGTACAGAAACCAACAAGGATTCCTTTTCATCGAGTTCATTTTCTAAAAATGCATTTCATTCAATGGCCTGAGTTAGCCTTTGTTCAAAGTCTTCCAGTGAAACTAACTATTGTCGCCCTCTTTGCTCGCTCCAGGTCATCATTGGCCTGTTCCAGCTCTCTCACATATTTATGCAACTGCTCTTTCATGGCCCGGGTCTGACCTAAATCATTAGACTGAGACCTGCTTGTAGCTCTGTGCGTACTGATGTTCTAGTTTTTCCTTTAACGCCTGCACTTCATATTTCAGTCTTTGGTTATCAGCTTGCAGGTCTCTGTTTCTTTGTTCAGCCTGTACTAATTGTGCCTCCAACTCTGCTTCTAATTCTCTGCTTCCCTCCTGGAATTCAACCAGCTCATCATGAGCTTCCTGGAAGCTTTGTTTATACTTCAAGGAAAGTTCCTTCCAATAAGCAGTTTCCTCCTTTAAACTTGAAAAATCTGGTATCTCTTCACCATCCATGATCAAGAAAGCCTCCAAAATGTCAACAGCGCATGTTCGCCGCCGCTCGACCGACGTCTCTGCACCACTGGCCTGGCCAGACCCGCCCAGCAGCTCAGCTCTGCTCCCCTCCGCAGCCCTGAGCTCCACTCTACGCACCTCCGCGCCTGGCTCCTCCCCGACACGTCAGGGTCTGCCTGGGTGTCCGAGGCCATTCTGTGAAGCACCCTCAGTTTTCTTATTGTAAAAGTAGATTTTATTTTATAGGGTTGTTGTGAGGAGTAAGTCAGTTAAACTCATGCATGGTAAAATTTTAAATTACATATATAATATATCATAAAATATATATACATAAAATGTATATAATTTAAATTATATATAATGCGCATATATATATATAATACTCATTATATAGGCAGATTGATGGCTTCCCAAGTGGTTTACAATCTAGTCCCCAGGCCCTGTGAATAGGTCACATTATATGGCAAAGAATTAGGGTTGTAGATGGAATTAATGTTGCTTATCCATTGATCTTAACAGAGAATATCACTGGTGGGTCCAATGTAACCATAAGGTTCCTCAAAAGAAAATAGGAAGATAATACAAGATTCAAAGAGATGAGTAGCTCAATCATAGAGTATTTGCCTAGCATGCATGAGATCCTGAGTTAAATCCCCTGTGCTACAAAAAGAAGAAAGAAGGAAAGAAGGAAGGAAGGGAGGGAGGGAAGGAGGGAAGAAAGAAAACAACATATAGACTGTGACTTTGGAAAATGGTCACTACCCTCAAACAATACGTAATATCATTTATGAAACATATAATAAGGTTTAGAAGGTATAGAATGGGCCACAAGTGAAGGAATGTGAATGGCCTGTAGAAGTTTGAAAAGGCAAGAAGTTAATTCACTCCTAAAAAAGGAACACAACATCTCTATGACTGAGCTATTCATCCAACATCTTGATTTTAGCCCAGTTGACAACCCATGCCAAACTTCTACTCTGCAGAACTGTAAGATAATTAAATTTCTGTTGTTTTAAGCCTCCAAGTTTGTGGTTATTTGTTACAGCAGCAAACAGAAAACAGATTTGATATTGGTATGAATAAATAGGCCTGAATTGTAGCTCAGTGGTAGAGCAATTGCCTAGCATGTGCAAGATATGAGGTTCAAAGACATGTACAGGTAGATATATCAGGAACCCTTCAGAAGATGTAGGCAAATGTAGGCATGTGAAAAGTTTCTTTTATAATTTGTTTTTCCAGTTTTGGAAATCATGATGACTAACCAAATTTTTCATTTTTTTTCTTTTTATATAACAAATTGCAATAATTTAATTTATCATATTGTAAGATTATCCTCCAAGCAATAGAAATGTTTTTGGAATGCAATAGCTTAACCCATTATGGCTTTTTGATGATGATATCATGATGATAATATCAGAGAACAATTATAAAAAATAAATTATAGAAGTGGTAATTATATAGAAAGTCAATTTTACTGCCAATGGTGGTGCATATCCATAATACTTGGGAGTTTGGGAAAGGAGGATCACGAGTTCATGGCAAGCCTTGACAACATATTGAGGGCCTGTCTCAAAATAAAATTGGAAGGGCTGGGGATGTGGCTCAGTGGTAGAGTGCTTGCCCAGCTTATGCAAGGACCTGGGTTTAATTCCTAATACTGAATGGGGCAAGGGAAGCTAGGAATATATATATATTTGTGTGTGAAACAGCATAATTTCGAGATACTAGAAATTGTATTTTCTTAGAACAGTGTGCAGGCCAAATGAAGCATATTTATCAAGCAAATCTGCCAATTTGAGGCCACTAGTATAAACCATAGGCACCAATAGTGACCCAGAAAATACTCTGGTAGTGCTGCTAAAAGAGAAGGTGTGGTAAGATTGTACTAGATTCTAACACCCCCTTGTTTTGTGGGATGCTGAGGATCAAGCCCAGGGCTGTATGCACACTAGGCACTTGGCTACATCCCCAGTCCCTGGGTTAGATTTGTTTGAGCTCCTTGAGTGGAGAAGGTAGTTTACTCTAAGGACAGGGGAGGTTTATTCTGGGCATTGAAGCATCCAAGAGAAGGGAAGTGACTGAACTTCTCCACAGAATCTTTTCAAAGACACCTGTCTAACCAATAATTAGAGCAACTCTAAACATACTAAGCCACCTGGTATTTTTTCCTTTCCTCATTACTAATGTGTAAGCAGTTTTGGAGAAAATCTTCATTGACAGATATACTAATCTGTCATATTTATATAAGTAATAATTAATAACAATATTATACTAATAATTTTAATAGGAAACAATAGCATGAATCCTATTTTATATATTTGCAAAAACATTATCTGTGCAGTTGAAAGCAATGGCATAAGACTTTGAAAATATTTATTCAAAATGGTGCACTATCAAAAAAAGAAAACTACATTAAGATTTGTATATATTTAATATTTGTATATATTTATATACAGATATAAGATTTGTATATATTTAATCTGTATATATTTGTATATATTTAATATTAAATATATTGTATATATTTAATACCATATTAAATATATTTATATTTTATATTAAATATACTTATATTTATATAAGAATATATTTAATATATTAAATATATTTAATATTAAATATATTATATGAAATATATTAAATATATTTAATTTATATTTATGTAAGTATAAATATATTTAATATGTTTAATATATTTACCATATTAAATATATTTATTTTATATTTATATTTTAATATTTATATTAAATAATCTTAAAACTATTTAATATAAATATTAACTCACATGTGAGACAATGCAAAAAGGTTCAGAGAAGAAATAACTGGGTTGTGAGAGTCTTAACTTAATCAGTGAATTAATCCCCTGATAGGGATTAACTGAGTAGTAACTGAAGTGGTAGTGTGTGGTTGGAGGAGGGCATTGGGGGCATGGCTTTGGTGTATATACATATATATCTGGCAAGTGGAGACTCTCTCTCTGCTTTCTGATCTTCATGTGAGTCACTTCCCTCTACTGTGATGTTCGGCCTCAACTGGAGCCCTGAGGAATGGAGCCTACTGTCTGTGGATTGAGACCTCTGAAACCATGAGTCCTCAAATAAACTTTTCCTCCTAAAATTATTCTGGTCAGATCTTTAGTCACAGCAACAAAAAAGCTGACTAAAACAGAAATTGGTACTGAGAAGTGGGGTTATTGCTATTATTGCTATGACTAACCAGACCATGTAGTTCATAAATTTTTTTAGCATTTTAGAATTGGTCAGAGGAATTTAAGATGTTTAGCAGTGTAAGCTGGAAATGTTTTAGATTGTTGTAAGCAGAGGTTTAATGGCCGATCCTGGAGGGAACTCAAAAAAAACAGCATGCCATTAGGACCATGGACAGTGAAGATAGAGCTCAAGAGGGTTAGAGGAAAAAAGGACACTACCAGTAATTGGAGTGGAGGCCATTTGTGTTATGTTCTGGCTGAGAAATTGTCTGCATTTTACCCATGTCATGAGTCTTTCTGCAAGGCTGATTTTAAAAGTGATGGACTTCTTAATTTGGCAGAAGAAATTCCTAGACAGGAATACCCTGAGAATACCACAGGAAGTGTCCTGGGTATTGCTGGCAGTTTTCAACCAAATTTATTGTGATAATCAGGAGCAGAAAGTAGAGCAGAAAGATTTGGAAAACCTAGACTTGAAAGCTGAAGTAAAACTAGGGCTAAGGAAGTTGCAGTTGTTAAAGACTTTGCTAAAGACTTTGCCTAGAGACAATAAGAAAGATGGCTTGAGGGATCTCAGGAGCTGGCAAAACTGGCAAAACTACACCCATCTCAAGGTCAAGGGAATATAAATGAAAATTCTCTTGAGAAGAGACTTGTGGGGCACCCTCCTTGCACAAGAGCGCCTAGTAAGTTTTTTCAACATGCTCAGACACCAGAACATTCAGAGGCTGCTGCAGCAAGGGTTCCTAAAGGCTTGGCTACTCCTCTAGATGGCAGCAGACCTTGGTGTCAATCACAAGGTGCTGGTTCTGCAGGAATGCAGGATGATGCAGTTAGGGGTTCATGGAGGCTTCCACCAAGATTTCAAAGGAAGGCTTGGGAGGCCAGGCAAAGTGCAGCAGGTTTGGAGTCCCTGTGGGTACCCCCTGAAAAGTCAAAGTGTGGAGACGTGAGGAGGAAGCTGCATCTGCAGTGGAGATCCCCAAGACTGAGAAATGCCAGTAACATGGGACATCATCTTAGGAAAGCTGCAGAATTGAGCAGAGAGACAAGCCAACAGAAGGACTACTTGGGCTGCAACAAACAAGGTCACAGAGGCAGAACTACACAAGCCCTTTGGAGAGGACATCATGCCATATTTTAAAGTGAACTGCAGTTTAGGAGGATCACAAGCTCAAGGCCAGCCTGAGCAACTTAGCAATCCTGTCTCAAATTTTTTTTTTTTTTTTTTTTTTTTTTTTGCTGGAGATGGAACTTAGTGGGCAAGTGCACCTGGGTCCAATCCCCAGTACTGCAAAAGTAAATAAATAAATAATACACTGCAGTTTTCAAAGTATTTTTAAAAATAAATTTTATTATTTTTAAAGCAGTTTTAGGTTCACAGCAAAATTGAGAAGGTTAAAAAGGAGTCCCATATACTCCTTGCCCCTCTGTGCATAATCTCCCCCATTACAATGCCTGCACCACAGTGGGACATTTGTTAAAATTGATGAACCCTACATTGAAACATTATCACCCAAAGCTTATATTTTACATTGTGGCTCACTCTTTGTCTTGTTCATTCTATGGTTTGGACAAAGGTATAATGACATTGTAGGCACCCTATGGTATTTGCAGGGAATAGTCTCACTATCCTAAAAATTCTCTGAGTTCCACCTACTCATCTTTCTCTCTGCTCAACCCTGGATCTTTTTACTGTTGATATAGATTTGCCTTTTCTAGAGTGTCACATAGTTGGCTTCATACAGTATGTGACCTTTTCAGATCGACTCTTATTTCATTCAGTAATATACTTTTCAGTGTTCCCCCAATCTTTTCATGGCTTGATAGTTCATTTTTTTTTAGAGCTGAAAAATATTCCATTATCAGGATATACCCGTTTATTTATCCTTTCACCTATTGTAAGGACATTGTGGTTACTTCCAAGTTTTAGCAGTTATGAATAAAGTTGCTACAAACATTCTCATGCAGGTTTTTGTGTGGACAAAGCATTTTTACATACATAGTCCTATAAAGATACCAATTTTTTCAGGGGTCTGGGAACATAGCTCAGTGGTAAAGTGCTATCTTATATACCAATTTTCTCAATTAAATACTAATGAGCTAAATGAAGCACACCAAATCAAAGCATTTACCCTTTTGACAGATGAGTTTATCTTTTAGGAAAAAAAAAAACAAGGACTGAAACATTATGATGTTAAGAATGGAAAGCTCAAAACTGATGATCTCTCAAGTGTAAGAAATTAACTATTTCATCATGTCCCTCATCTGCTCTCTGCCCCATTCCTTCCCTTAACACAGAATGATGTATTGGGTCAAAGATTCTGTAGCTGGTTGTTGGTATTTGTTTCTTTTTGAATAACAGAGCTCTGATGCTTATGAACTGCATGACTTAGGGGCAAGTTACTTAACATCTTTGTGCTTCTTCTTCTCTATTAACCTGCAAAATGGGAAATTTTAATGGTTCCTATCTCATAATTAATTTGAGTTTATATTCATAAACTCTTAGAATAATAACTGGTTCACAGATGTTTGTTAAATAAAATTAATAATATGTATGTAGCTCTCTTGTGTGAATGCTAGCCTCACAGAATTGTACACAATTCTGATGAGGTTGTCTTGTTGAGTCAAAATATCAGGTCTGTGATTATATTTTATCCTCCAGCCAATAGGTTAACCGAGCTACATCCCCAGCCCCAACGTCTTGCATTTTGACATAATGAGTTACTGTTTCATGGATACTAAAAGAGGACATCGTTACTGAACCATAGCAGTTTTGCCAGCCACATTATTTGCCAATCACTGAGATAACGAGTTTTGCAAAAGTGTTTATTCTCAAAGCAGCAGAATGTGGAGGGGAAGACACAAATCTCAAATGTGCCTCCTTGATGATAGGGTTTGGGGATATTTATGAGATAAATAAGAAAGGATATATAAGGTGTGGGGAAATGTAATTGGAGGTGAAGTAATCAGTGGTCTACGCATGCATAATCAAACTTCATGGCTTCTCCTGATACTCAAAACTGGTGGCATGATCATGATCTGAGAGTGTTTTGTTTTGTTTTGGTACCAGGGATTGAGCCCAGAGGTGCTTATCCAATGAACAATATCCCCAGCTCTTTTGCATTTTTTATTTCAAGACAGGGTCTCACTAAGTTGCTTAGGGCCTTGATAAGTTGCTGAGGCTAGCTTTGAACTTGTGATCCTTCTGCCTCAGCCTCCTGAACTGTTGGGTTTATAGAGAATAGGCTTAGTTTACTGTGCCACTGTGCCCAGCTGAGAGTGGCGTTTTTACCTTCTTGATGTCAAAAGGTCACTCATCAGACACTTGCTCAGGCCCAAGTAAAGTGGTTTTGATTTTTTAAAAATGGCCCTCAAGCCAGGTGTGGTGGCACATGCCTGCAATCCCAGCTGGGGCTGCTCGGGAGGCTAAGAAAGGAGGATCAAGAGTACATAGACAGTCTCAGCATCAGCGAGGCACTAAGCAATTCAGTGAGACCCTGTCTCTAAATAAATTACAAAATAGGGTTGGGGATGCGGCTCAATGGTCAAGTGCCTCTGAGTTCAATCCCCAGTACCTTTGCTTCCCTTCTCCAAAAAAATGGCCTTCAAGTCCCTGGAAAGTATCCTAGGCAATCGTTATTATCATAATCCTCATGTCAGAGGTTTTATACAGCAAAGCTAGTGGGAGACTAATAACATATCACTCAGCCGTGTGACCTCCAAAATTAATGTTTTCAAAGTTAACCAAAAGCAAGTAACTAAAAGCAAGTGAGGCTAGAAGGTTTAAGTTTTCCTTGTTTTATTTATTTATTTATTTATTTATTTATTTATTTATTTGTTTGTTTGTTTGTTTGTTTGTTTTAGATAGGGTCTCACTAAATTGTGCAGGCTGGCCTTGAATTTGTGGTTCTCCTGCCTCAGTCTCCTAAATAGCTGTGATTACGGGTATGTATAATCATGCCCAGCTCAGGCTTGCTCTTTTATAACAACTTCTTTCTTGGGAACTAATCCCCTTCCCAGAGACCCAACACACTCTTTAAGATCAGCATTAATCCATTTGTGAAAGTAGAACCCCCATGACCTAGTCACTTTTCATCAGGACTACCCTTAAAATTTTTTACCACCTCAACACTGCCACACTGGGGACCATACTTCCAACATACAAACCTTTGGGAAACAAATCACACCCAAACAATAGCAGAAGAGGGCTAGAATGCTTAGTGCCCATCATTTAAAGAAAAGGCAGGTATTGAGACTGAAAACCAGAATTTAGAAGGAGGTCCTTCTGTGGAACTAACCTTACCAACCTTGGTTTGGAAGAATTGGGCTTGCTTGAGAATATTACGCAAGGTAGGAAAAAGTGATTTCTGTTGTGTTTATAGTAGGGAAGAACCCTTTTAGTGTCAAGCACTGTACTGTCTGTACTGCATTCAGTGAACCAAATTATCTAGTTGTATATTACTCCCTGCAGTCATTTTTTATCTATTGGTCTGAAGCACTTTGTAAAGTTTTAAAATATTTTTCTGGGTCTCATTAGTATTCAAGGGAATTGAGTCAAATGCTCGAGTCACAATATTAAAGGAGAAACAGTGCCCCCTGGAGGCTAGAGGTGGAACGCCCAGATTACAAGAGGCCCAAGGAGCTAGCTTAAGAGTAGGCAAGGGAGATGGAAGGAGTTCCTTATAAATATTTGATAAAACTAAAAAGACTTTTTTAAAAAGTTAAAGCCTTTAATACATTGGTATGGTAAAATTTAAATAAATAGAAATGCGTATTATCCTGATTTGATTATTATGCATTATATACATGTATTGTACGATAATGTACCCATAAAGATGAACAAATATTATGTCTCAATTTTTTAAATGTAAATAAGTAAACAAATAAATAACATGATATGGAGATTTTCTTTCTTAACACAATAAAGAACATTTTCCAAAGAAAACACGTCAACTTTACACTTAACCCCAAGGTTAGGCAGTACAGTTATTAAGAATGCGGGCTTTGCAAACTCAGCAGGTCAAGGGTTGCATATTTTCTTTCATATTTGTAAGCTACTGAGGAAGAAGGAAAAGAAAAGTGTGGAGAGATCTTGTGAAAATAAAAGGGAGGTCAGTAGAGGAAAGGAACCAAAGAGAGGGAAGGAGGAAAAACTGGGGAATGATATTGGCCAAATTATGTGGTTACATCATGTACATGTATGAATATGTGACAATTGATTCCACCATTATGCACAACTATAATGCACTAATAAAAATAAGGGAAAAAAAGAACGTGGGCTTTGAAATATGACTTGCTTTCCTTTTTGTTAACTATGTGCATATTCTTGGGCAAATTGATAAATAGGTTTCAGCCTGCTTCTTTATCTATAAAATGAGGATATCTCATTGGATTATAATGAAAATTAAATGAGATTATGTATATAATGTATTTACTACTTGGTAGGCACTCAGTGTTTGAAAGCTGCTATTATTATTGATTATTTACTGTTACTACAACATTAATAAGAGTATTCCATGTAACCACAAATAATATACAATTATACATGCTAGTAATAGAATTTTCAGATACAAAGTTACAGAAGATATAATTTAGGATAAATGGAAGAAAGGAAGAAGTAGTAGCAAGAAAACCCAAGAATATTTGTAAAGGCATGGGAAAAAATAGGATCCTTACAAACTTTCTCACAAATACATAATTAACAACACTAGTCTAATGGATAAGTGGTCAAAATAGATTTTAAAAAGCAGTTTAACAAGTTGCATGCCAACTTATTAACAAAAATAAATTTCAGGTCTCATGCATCTGGTAAATTTAAAAATTGTAATGTAAAAATAAAAACAATTGGCATTCGAAAGACATAGGAAGATGACATTGACCCTAGAACATGATGTATCAACTCTGCCTTTTACCAACTGAGAGGGGCAGAGTAGGTGACCTCCCCTCTGTTCTTCGGTTTCCCTATCTGTACACATGAAACAGTAACAGCGTTAAAATATATATATTTTTAGTTGTAGAGGGACACAATAACTTTATTTTGTTTAGTTTTTTTTTTTTTTTTTTTTTTTTTTTAGGTGGTGCTGGGGATCCAACCCAGTTCCTCATACATGTTAGGCAAGTGCTCTACCACTAAGCCACAACCACAGCCCTTATGGCATTTGTATAGACACATCTTGAGGACTAAATGAGAAAAGTTGTTAGTGGAGCCCTGGACACAGTGTCCAGCTCTCCACAAAGGGACTCATCATCCTCATTGTCTATCTTCACTATTGTTGTTTTTCCTGATACTCTGGGGTTATTCCAGGCAGCACTGGGAAGGGGGCTGTTTCCTCAGGACACGTTGCAGTATGATATGTGATAAGAGCTATAAAGTTACATTGAATCTTTTTTTTTCTAGTCAGGGGAGGAAATCTGAAGGGAGAAAATGATCTAATTAAAGATGTTTATAGGGGGCTGGGGTTGTGGCTCAGCGGTAGAGCACTTGTCTAGCATGTGCGAGGCCCTGGGTTCGATCCTCAGCACCACATAAAAATAAATAAAATAAAGGTATAAAAAAAAAGTAAAGATGTTTATAGCAATGCTAGATATAATTATCAAAATTTGCAACAATTTTGTCCAGAAATGGAGGAGAGGTTAAATAAATAATACATGGTCATAATTTTACTATGTACTGGGAAGAACCTATTTGAAAACATAGCCAGTATAGTGGCGTGGGCCTGTTATCTCAGTGACTCAGGAGGTGGCTGAGGAAGGAGGATCTCAAGTTCAAGGCCAACCTAGGCAACTTAGGGAGATCCTATCTTAAAATAAAAAAATAAAAAGGACTGGGAATGTAGTTCAGTGGTAAAATGTCCCTGAATTCAAAATTCAATCACCAGTACCACACAAAAAAACATATATATATAAAATTTTATAATTATATACATAATATATATGATATATATTTGCACAGATATAATATCATAAATATAAAATGCCTAGAAATAAATTTATAAGGAATGTTCAAAACCTGTTTAAATCATTATCCCCACATGGAGCTATGAATTCTAAAAAATGTTTACCAAAATCCCAATGAAATCTTTTACATTTAAAAGTTGATTGTCAGCCGGGTGTGGTGGCACACAGCTGTAATCCCAGCAGCTTGGTGGGCTGAGGCAGGAGGATCAGGAGTTCATAGCCAGCCTCAGCAAAAGCAAGGTGCTAAGCAACTCAGTGAGACCCTGTCTCTAAATAAAATACAAATAGGGCTGGAGATGTGTCTCAGTGGTTGAGTGGCCCTGAGTTCCATCCCTAGTACAAAAAAAAAAATTTTTTTTGTTTTGATTGCCTAGTTTATCAGGAAGATAAATGTTTGAAAATAGCCTAAAAAGTTTTGGAATACAACTTGTAACAAAATAATATAAGACAAAAGAACTGAAAAAGTACATGGTGCAACAGAGTCCAGAAAATAACCCAGATAGGTTCATACACATAAGATTTCACTCCTATTCAAGTATTCAAGGTGGTATTTCAAATTAGTGAGGGAAAACTAGAGTATTCAATCAACAGCACGAGGATAACTGGCTCTATATAAACTTACTGGTGTTTGAAAGATCTACACACAGTTTGTTTTTTTTGAGATGGAGTCCTGCTGTGTTGTCCAGGCTGACCCAGTCAGTACTCCTGGGCTTAAGTGATCCTCCTGCCTCAGCCTCCCTAGTAGCTGGGACTACAGGTGTCTGCCACTACAGCCAGCTTTGGTTTAGAAATCTAAATAGGAAAAACAAAGCAAATAACTAAAACTATAAAACTACTTGTAAAAGGCATAGAAAAGTAGTTTTGTAAACTCCAGTTAGGAGAGAACTTTCTTAGCCTGACAGAGTACAGAAAGCCATGAAGGATATGAGAAGCTGATTCAATTACATGAAGACTTAGCACTTTATACAGATTCCAACTCTACTTTACCTTATCTTCTTCCTTCTCCCCTAAGAATCGCTGAGGTTAACAGTGTGCAGCAGGGCAGGGTAGGAAATGAGAGTTCTACAAGGCACACCAGGAGTCTTTTACTATGATTTGTTTTGATCCTGGGCATTGCTCCAAGTTCAGATAGCAAAGAGCTTTTAGTACTTGGAGTTTTGATAAATAGGTTTTTGAAACATTTCCCTGGGTCCTAATATTTTTTATTTTAAAATTAATTTAAATGAAATAAAAACCCATTTGTATCCTCCCCCAAAACCACCATAAGAGACCATAAAGTTAAAATATGAGTGACTAATCTGGGTGCTGTGATGTGTGCCTGTATTCCTAGTAAATTAGGAGAATAAGGCAGGAGGAGCTTGAATTCAAGCCAGTCTTAGCAATTTAGCTAGACCCTATCTCAAAAATTTAAAAAATATGAACGAATTGGGCATGGTGGTGCTTGCCTGTAAACCCAGTGACTCAAGAGGCCAAGGTAGGAGGATTACAAATTCAAAGCCAGCCTTAGCAATTTATCAATTTAGGCTCTGAGCAACTTAGCGAGACCCTGTCTCAAATAAAAAAATAAAATAAAAAGGGATAGCGATATAGCTCAGTGGTTAAGTGCCACTGGATTTAATCATGATACCAAAAACAACAACAACAAAAAAAAAAAACAAAAAAAAAAACCATCCGGAAAGAATGTGTGCCACATATGTAACAAAGGATTATTATTTACAATATATAAAGAGTTTCTTTAAAATAATAAGAAAAAGATCCAGAAGAAAATAATCAAAAAAGAAAAATGGGGTAAGGATTTGAGTAGGCAATTCACTTAGTTTGTTTGTTTGTTTTTAATGTGATGCTGGGGCACAGAGTGAACCCAATGCCTCATGCGGGCTAGGCAAGAGCTCTACCATTGCCACAACCCCAGTCCTGGCAATTTACTTAGAAATATCAATTGTCATAAACAAAGAAGCGTATGTTCAATCTCAGTACTAATCATAAAAATGCAAATTAAGCAAGACAGCCTTTTTTTTTTTCTTAACTCATCATTAGTAGTAAACCAAAGTGGGTGGGCAGAATAAGCAATAGCCCAGAAAAGGCAGGCAACAGAAGATCCCAAATTTGAGGCCAGATTAGGAAATTTTTTAAAAAAATATTTATTTTTTGGTTAGACACAATACCTTTATTTGTTTATTTGGTTTTATATGGTGTTGAGGATCGAACCCAGGGTCTTGCACATGGTAGGCTAGGCGAGCGCTCTACCGCTGAGCCACAACCCCAGCCCCAGAGTAGGAAATTTAGTGAGACCTTGTCTCAAAACAAAAATAAAAAGGACTAGAGATGTGGTCCAGTAGAAGGGTACCCCTGGGTTCAATTCCTGGTATGTTAAAAAAAAAAAAAAAAGCAATAAGAGACTGTGTTATCTGTACAAGATTTTTTTTTTTTAACAGTTGGCCAATCAACTGAATTTTTAATATATATGCCAGGTGAGCATATATATATTTATATGCTCTTCTGATTTTAACAACCTTATACTTTTTGGCTTTTGAAGACAATTCAAAAAGAGGGACTTTAAAAATAATTCAATCAATGATAGCATGAAATATCTTAAGATCATCATTAGGAGGAAGAAACTAATTTTTTTTAAGAGAGAGAGATTTTTTTAATTTTTCTTTTTTTTTTTAAGTTTTCGGTGGACACAACATCGTTGTTGGTATGTGGTGCTGAGGATCGAACCCAGGCCGCACGCATGCCAGGCGAGCGCGCTACCACTTGAGCCACATCCCCAGCCCAAGAAATTAGTTTTTAAAACATTTTACTTGGATTCTAGGGATGTAGCTCAGTGGTAGAGTGCTTGCCTTACATGGACAAAGCCCTGGATTGAATCCCAGCACTGAATGTGTGTGTGTGTGTGTGTGTGTGTGTGTGTGTGTGGTGTGTCTGCCTGTCTGTCTGTCTGTGTGTATTATTGTTTCAAAGTAAAAAGAAAATTTCCTTTTTTTTTTTTTTTGCCAGGTTGAGATGGGACCCAGAGATTTGTGCATATGAGGCACGTACTTTACTACTGAATTATACACCCAGCTCAATAATTATTGAACCCAGGAGCACTTTACCAATGAACTACATGCCCAACCCTTTTAATTTTTTATGTTGAGAGAAAGTCTTGCTAAATTGCTTAGGATCTCACTAAGTTGCTGAGGCTATCCTCAAACTTGAGATCCTTTTGTCTGAACTTCCTGAGTTGCTAGGATTACAGGTGCCCAGTTTATATGCTTCCATTTATGAGTTCCTAGAGTAGTCAAAGTCATAGAGACAGACAGGAAAATGATGATTGCCAGGGTTGGGGATGGAAGGAGAATGGGGATTGTTCAGTGGCTATACAAATTGTTATGGTTTGGAGATGAAACTTCCCCCCAAAGCTCATGTGTTGACATTGCTTAGTCCCTAATGTAGCAATGTTCAGAGGTGGAACTTTGGGGGAAGTGACTGGGTCATAAGAGTTCTAATTTCATGAATCCATTGAAGGTTCATGGCTGGGCGGCATTAGTGGGAGATGGTGGAAACTGTAGGAGATGGGGCCTAGTTGCAGGAGATAGGTCACTGGAGGCATGCCCTGGAAGGATATTTCTTGTCCCTATCCCCCCCCAACCCTTGTTCTCTGTCCTGACCACCATGAGATGAGCAGCTAGCTTTGTTCTGCCTCATCTTTTTGCCATGATGTTTTGGCTTATCTCAGGCCCAAAGCAATGGAGCCAGCCAACCATAGACTGAAACCTCTGAAACTATGAGCCCAAATAAATCTTTCCTCTTTTAATTGTTTATGTCAAGTATTTTTGTCACAGCAACAAAAAACTGACTAATACAGAATTTCAGTTTTGCAAGATGAAGAATTCTAGAGTTTGAGTGTACTTATTACTGAAGTATATACTTAAAGATGTTTAAGTTTGTAAATTTTGTGTTATGTGTTTTACCACAATTTAAAAAATAATGATGTCCATGAAAAAAAGAAAAATGTCTTTCTCATTTATTTATTTGGAAGTTAATTTTTGATTGCATGATGGTAAGAAAATGTTAGAGACAGTACAATTAGAATCATATAATGCATTTGCTACTGGCAATAAAGAAAAGCACTGGCACTGGAAGGAATGTTTTGGGAATTTGCATACTTGGACAGATTTACTCATGTTTTTCTGGATTGAGGGGAGGAGCTGGCTTATTAGAGTATGGAAATCGGGCATGCTCCCCAGCATCCTAGGCACATCTGTTCATAACCCAGTTCCTAGGTACAAGGAGCTGTGTTTTCATTTCATTCTCTCAGTCCCTATACTAAACCAAAGTCTTCATCTCAAGGAATCTTTAAAATTTTATGTGTCTTGTGGGTTTCACATAAAATATTGGGATTCTTAAAAATTTTCAGACAGATTTTCTAAAGCTTGGAATCTTCATTGGTGAGTTAATATGGAGTGACAATAAGAAATGAGTTTAGTTATAATTCAATTTACTTGCTATTATGATTTTGGGCAAATTGCATAACCTCTTGAAGTTTCTATTTGTTCATCTTTAAAGAGCAGTATTGTGAGGACTCGATTATGGGCAGTAAGCAAAACAACTAATACAGTTCCTGACATGGCTGCGATCCAATAAATTGTAACTACTACATTTAAGGTAGCAAATTACTTTCTTGTAAGATTCCTGTGACCTATAAATCCTGAGTTTATCCTTTTATTATTAAAGGTGATTCCTGAGTCAAACACAACTAAAACTGTGAACTCCATAAGAGCAGAGACAATGTCTTTACATCTTTGCATCCTGGGCAACCAATTAAATGAACACTTATCAAGTTCTCATGACATTAAAAAGTTCTATGCTAAGTACAAGAAGTTAGAAAGGTAAATAAGATATGATCACTGCTCTCAAGATACTTAGTTTTTAGGTATATTTTGTATATAAATAAGTATAATACAAGGCACGATATGATAAATCCAAAGAGCTAATGAAACACTAATTATAGGAGTGACTAATCAGTGAGGATGGAAAAGGTCATCCAATGACTACAAAATTCATCCCAGACTCTACATTGAGGTTTTAGCCATATATATGGCTAGTGGCTGTCCAGGCTGGGGGTCCTCTACATGCTTATTTGTTAAAGGGATTGAGAGTGGAGGTGGCTGAAGCAATAGTAGCTGGTTAATGGAAAATGGAGGATTCAAGAATCCTGGCTCCCAACCCTCTGTCTCTTTCATCTCAAAGTAACTAATATATGTGCCTATAAAAATGTCTTCTAAGGCTGAGGTTGTGGCTCATGGCAGAATACTTGCTTTGCATGGGTAGGCACTGGGTTTGATTCTCAGCACCTCATATAAATAAGTGAATAAAATAAAGGTCCATAAACAACAACAAAAAAATTTTTAAATGCCTTCTAGGTCTGGAGTTGTAGCTCAGTGGTAGAGCACTTGCCTTGCAAGTGTGAGGCCCTGGGTTCGATCCTAGCACCACATAAAAACAAATAAAGGCATTGAGTCCATATACAAAAAAAAAAAAATTAAATGCCTTCTAGTTTAGGGCTTGATCCAACAGATATGCCCCAAATTACCCAAGCTGTGCTTTAAATTCGCTATTTCAGTTATTAAGTCTTTTTAAAAAAATTTTATTAGTTGTCAATGGATCTTTATTTTATTCATTTATATATGGTGCTGAGAATCAAACCCAGTGTCTCACACATGCTAGGCAAACACTCTACCCCTGATCCACAACCTCAGGCCCAAGTCTTATATGTAAGTAGGAAATATACATTTTACATGAGAAAACTATGGCTCAGAAAATTTAAATAATTTTTAAAAATGTGCTTAGTAAGTGGTAGAGCCAGGATGAAGTCCAGACATGTGAGCACAAATCAATGGAAAAAAAATAACCTGTGTTCTTGGGGCTGGGGTGGTGGTCCAGTGGTAGAACACTCACCTAGCACATGTGAGGCACTGGGTTCGATCTTCAGCACCACATAAAAATAAATAAATAAAAAACATAGAGGTATTGTGTCCATCTACAATTAAAAAAAAAGATAAAAGCTTGGGTTATGACTCAGTGGTGAGTCATAACTCACTTGTGCGCAGCCCTGGGTTTGATCCTCAGCACCACATAAAATAAATAAATAAAATAAAGATCTTGTGTCCAACTACAACTCAAAAAGAAATATTAAAAAAATTTTAAAAAGATAAAAAAACAGTATTCTTCAAATATCTTTTTTGCTTAATTTAGAATTATACCCTTGCTTTGAATCCTCAAACTAGTAAACTTCAAAATGATTAACATTAAATGAATATTTAAAATCATTGTACTTTAATTTTACAATAATAGACATTGTACTACAATATGTAAAAGTAACATAACCAAACACCCCAGGGATTTAATTCTAGTTGCTACTCCATTGGCAACAGAGGCTAATTAATTATAGCAAAGCAATCAAAGGGTTCTTCCTAGGGAAGACAGAGATTGAGGTGAAGAACACACATATTGTTTGGTCACTGCTGCTTCTATGCATCCTTAAAAGTGGAAACATATTGGTTTTTTACTGATGCTATCTCTACTTCACCTATTTTTAATTTTCTAATTTCTGAAGTAAAAAGGCTGGGGTTAGCAAGCTGAAGCATTACCTAAATTATTTTAAAAAAATATTTCAGAAACTGTGTGCTGCTTTCATATTTGGTTAACTTAATAACAGTTGACAAATCACAGTGAGTAAGCAGGTCAAGAATCTAAGAATACTGGTTGTTAACATTAAAATATTAAGCACATTCTTATTAAACAGCTTGCATACGTGTGCCAAGTATGGTAAGTTTTACAGTTCACTGGGTTGCATTGTATACCAGACACTTAAAAGAACATTGCAAAGAGATGGTCTGACTTACTGGAAGTTTCAAGCCAAGCCTCAAACCCCATATTTTGCCCTATTTTTAAATTTTTAATTAAGATTTTATTATGAAGTGTTGAAACATTTTACATGACAATTCAGTTTCTAGAAATCAATGACATAATTTTTTAAGAGAGAAATTTTTAAAAAAAAAAGGAGAGAAAAAAGAAAAAGCAGTGTCCTGAATTAAAAGAGAATTAAAAGGTCTAACAAAAATATTGCGTGTACATTATTTTAATCCTGATTCCAAAAAAATGAATTATAAAAAGACATTTTTGAGACAATCGAGGATATTTGGTTATGCAACTGGTATTAGAAATAACAATAAATTGTTAGTTTTGTGAATATGGCTTTGTGGTATATAAGAAAATATTCATATTTCAGAGATGGATACTTGATATATGATAGGACAAAATTATATGATGTTTAGAATTTGCTTTCAAGCATTTAAGTAAAGGAGGTTTTTCTTTCTCTGTGACATAGTAAATAGATTAGAAAGCATTAAAACACTTCTAAAGTTTCTTTACCCATTGTTTAATTCTTATGCATGTATGCCAGTATTGTTCAGTCAGCATTTATAGAATGCTGTCTATAAATGAATTGCCACACTAGATATAAAAAAGGTTAAAAATAAGTAAAAGATGTAACCAAATTCTCTCCCAAACCCACAATCTGACATGGAGGGGAAAGGCGGTAAGTGCCGTATGTGCCAGTGGTTATACTGTCCACCTTCTTTACATTCTTCTTGTCCCCTCTACCGCTTCCTCCTTCCCTCTCTCTTTTTCTTCAGTACTGGGGATTGAACCCAGAGGTGCTCTATCACTGAGCTACATCCCCTATTTTTCTTTTTTCCTTGAGACAAGGTCATGCTAAGTGGCCCAAGCTGAGCCTCAAACTTTGTGATCCTCCTGCCTCAGTCTCCCGAGTCACTGGGGATTACAGGCCTGCAGCACCACACCTAGCTGTCCACTTTCATTTTTGCTGCCTCATTTTACTTTCAAACTAATTCTAGAAGGATTTCATTTATTCCCACTTTTTAGAGGAGGAAGCCCAGAGATGTTAGCTGGTCCCAAATTACATAGTTTCTAAGTGACAAAGTAACCTGACTCCAAAGCCCAGGCTCCCTCTATATCATCATGTTTTATAAGTCACAGAAACATGAATTGAACACTGGAAAATTTCTCTTACTCAACATTCTCAGGAATGAGTCATGTTGGACAGATAAGTAAGTGAAAGGCCATCCTCTGGGAAACATTGTTCAAACCTTTCCAAAGTTAGATCAGACAAGACTCAGAAGACTTTGGGGAAAAATCTTTTCCTCCCTGTATTACTTTTCCCTCGCTTCTTAGATTTGAAGCCCAGCACACCTGGTCTCTAATTAGCATGTTCTTGAAAGTTCCAGCACAAGAAGGCCAAAGATCCCTTTTATCTATCCTACTCTTCCAAAGCACAAATTAGATATAATGAAAATTCAGAAATCATTTTAGTACATATGAAAGGAGAACAAAACAGGAAACATTTACAGAAAATACAATCAGCATCAAAAAGTTAGGAATTCAAAGCACAGTTTCCTGATACCACATTGGGCATCCATGCAATCCAGTATCTTAAAACAATGCCCCTTGATCCTAGATGGGGGTACAGCTTTGCAGAGTTGTTTCTCTCATTCTCTCTCTCTCTCTCTCTCTCTCTCTCTCTCTCTCTCTCTCTCTCTCTCTCTCTCTCTCTCTCTCTTTTGGTTTGTTTGTTGTGGTACTGGGGATTGGACTCAGGATCTTGTGCACAACGGGTAAGTGCTCTTTCACTGGGTGACATCCCCAACCCTTTTTATTTTTAGATAGGTCTTACTAAATTGCCCTAGATTGTCCTCGAACTTTCAATCCTCCTGCCTCAGCCTCCTGAGTAGCTGGGAGCACAGACTTACAAGAAAATATGGGCAAGCATTAGCTGATCTTGGGAATGAATAGGACCGCTTAAAGCATCTTGACAAAAAAAGTTCTACTTATATTGGTGTTTCCTAACATGTGTGCCTTGGATACAGGTTTGAAGTGGCTCTGTAGTCAAAGATGTATGGAAATGCCACTTATTGATAATAGTGCTAAGAGGTGGCTTAAAGCACTAACACCCTATTATCTCTATTAGCATCTCCAGATCACCACAAAATACACTTAAACAATGTACAAAATAATCAAATATCCCTGAACAATATATCCTAGTGTTTTATAGCCCAAGCAGACTCTTGACAGACTCCTCTTCTTAGACATTCTGGAGCCACCACTGTTGCCCTCTGGAAAGTCAAACTGTCATTAGCAAAGAAAGGTTCTGAGAAATTCTACAACAGAAAAAGAATAAAACTAATTTAGTTTGCATTTGACTATTGAACCTTTAATTCAACATGATGCCTATTAATATCCTGGAATTCATGGTGTGCTTCCTGCCAAATGCCACGTGATGTGGAAATTAATATTTGAACAGGAAAATGCTGTGTGAGAGGTACTTTGTAAAGGGCATACTAGAGGCTCAATTTGAGGTACCCTCTGATGTGATCTATTAACATCTTGTGCTGATGCTTTAATTTAGTATTCTTACAATAAACTTCTACCCACAAAAATAACAACTTCTACTTGCAGGCTGCTTTGGATTTAAATTCTCATATATCATCATTACAATGTACTCATATTGGGGAATAATATGAAAGGATTTATGTAGATTATTCACAGGGTTAAAAATGTATGTAGGCTTGTACTTTTGCTCTTCTCTTACCTATTAAAATGTATCTTATGCAACTATAGATGCAAAAAATGTGTCAGGTACTTCTTGTTCTGATTTTTATGTCATATTTGCAAAAAGGAACTGAATTTAGCGTGTGTTTAAGGAATGGAGCTATACAGTTCAAAGAGAGGGGTTAGGCTCTTCCACAAAAACTCAAGATTGTTACTAGAATGAAGATACAAGTGTTTAAAACCTTAAGAATTGTTTTTTCACTCTAAAAATATCCTTTATATTCAAAATAAAGGGAAAAGAAAGATAAGTAAAAGGCAAAAGTAACACAACTATAGTGATAAGTATTCCTTGTTCCAATCATATTGGTTATTTGGACTTGCTACTTAAAATTAACATCAATTTGAATAACAAAATGTTAGGTTTATGAGCATTAAAATACAACTTCAGGGCTGGGGATGCAACTCAGTAGAGTGCTTGCCTAACATGCATGAAGCTGTGGGTTGGATCTCTAAGCACCACATAGACACAAAAGATCAACTTCATATATATTTCTATATTAAATGTATTTCTGTATGTGTAATAATGTCAATGCAAATAATACTTGTTTCCACAAATATATTGTATTAATAACTTCTAGGTCTTTTGTTGCTAGTTTGAGATAATCAGATTTTGAATTTTAATAAAATTCTACAAAATCCTGGAATGTTAATTTTATTTGAATTTCTTTTTTGCTAGATGGACACAATTCCTTTATTTCATTTATTTATCTTTATGTGGTGCTGAGGATGGATCCCAGTGCCTCACACGTGGGAGGCAAGCACTCTACCACTGAGCCACAACCCCAGCCCCTATCTTTGACTCTTTAGTCTTAATTCATTTAAAAATAATGTTAATAACAGTGAGTATTTGAAATACAAATTAAATTGTATCTAATCTGATTATTGCTAGAAACTGAAAAACAACTCCTCCTGTATTTACCAGGTCACTTACAGTGATTAAGGTGTTGTGAATATATATATTTGAATATATATGTGTGTACATTCTGTGCAATTTGATTTTAATAGGAATGTGACACTGACAAATACAAAACTGGTTCTTTTGGGTCTGCCATGGCTATGCTACTAGACATATGAAGACTTAACACTCCTACCTCTTTTCTCTATAAAAATGAACATGAAACATTATTTAGACATTTTGCCATGATTCCTTTATCTTTCAATCAATACAAATAAAATCCTGAACTCAATGTGAACGCAGGCACTCAAAACTCCATTTTAAGATGCTCACCCAGAAAAATCATAAATAATCTTACTCTGCTTTAGATTGGTATCAAAATAACAATACAAATTTTAAAGAAATCTTGCAGAGAATTTGTGGAATCTTCAGAAACATATGTTTGAATCTTGGGCTGAGACACACTGCCATGGATGACAGCCATTCATTCAACAAAACTTACTGAGGCTACTATGTGCCTGGCACAGAAAATCCAACAATCAACAAACTGCTTGCCCTTATGAACAGACTTACTTACAGTCTAGTGGAGAAGGAAGACAATAGACAAGTAATTATATAATCTCAGATAATGATTAGTGGTGTAAAGAAAATCAGAGAGATAAAAGAATGGAGGGACTGGGGTTGTGGCTCAGTGGTAGGGCGCTCACCTAGCATGTGCTTAATAAAATTGATTTTAAAAAGTGAAAACAGTGCTAGAATTGTGGATCAGTGGTAGAGCACTTGCCTAGCATGTGTGAGGCACTGGGTTCGATATTCAGTACTACGTAAAAACAAATAAACAAAATAAAGGTGTTGTGTACAACTAAAAAAATAAAATATTAAAAAACAAGAATGGAGAAAAAGATGGAAGTGTTGTTTCAGAGAGATTGGTGAGGAAAACATCTCACTGGAGCTGAGATTGGCACAGACACCTTCATGAATTCTATCTGGAAAGAATTTTCTAGGCAGCAGAGAGCGTATGGAGCCTTGGAGATAGGAACACACTTGGGAGTGTTTGAAGACTAACAAGGAGGTCAATGTCTCAACCACATGAGCCAGGGAAACATCAGAGAAGTAGCCAGGGGCCAGATCATACAGGGTCCTACATGTTGTAGGCAGGGCATTTTTGGCCCTTAGATAAGAAATTGGATAGCAAGAGGCATGCCTTAACAGACTGGAGGTGGAACTCCTAGCTCTGGAACTTAGCCTTTAAAAAAAAAATGTTAACTGATACATAAAAATTTTATCTGTTTAGAGAAGATCACATGATGTTTTGATACTTTGTATATATTATATAATATTCAAATCAGGATAAACATAATCTCTCCTAAAACATTAATCATTTCTTTATCTACATTATCTATAGTCACTCTACTGTGTAAAGGACTAAACTTAGAAGTACATGTTAATCAATCTTTCCTCTTCTTTGTTTTCACTTATTTTTAATATTTTTTTAGTTGTAGATGGACACAATACCTTTGTTTACTTATTTTTATGTAGTGCTGAGGATTGAACCCAGTGCCTCACACATGCTAGGCAAGTGCTCTACCACTGATCTACAATTCTAGCCCTGTTTTCACTTTTTAAAATCAATTTTATTAAGGAATAATTTAGATAAAACAAAATGCATCCATTTTAAAAGAACAATCTGCTGAGCTTTGAAAAATGTATAAATGTCTACCATACCACCATAATCAAGATAAGAAATATTTCCATCCTCCCCCAAAAGTTGCCTTGTTCTCTTTTGTAGTCAGCCCTTATCTTCCAATCCATACCAGAGCCAGGAACTCAATTGAGATTCTGGGACTCAGCATTATTTTTTATGTTGGAGACTGAACTCAGGGCCTTGCACTTGCTAAACATATGCTCTATCACTGAGCTAAACCTCCAGCCCCATTGGACTCATAATTTTTTTAAAATTTTTTAAAAAATATTTTTAATTTATACATGGACACAATATCTGTTTATTCATTTTTATATGGTGCTGAGGATCAAACCTAGCACCTCACAGGTGTGAGGTAAGCCTTCTGCCACTGAGCCACAACCCCAGCCCAGGACTTTGTAAACCCAAGATCTGGGCTATTCAATATGGTAGCTGCTAGCCACCACCAGCTAAATTTAACTAAATAAAATTTAGCTGGTTAATAATCCTTAGTTGTACTCACCACATTTCAGGTGGCTAGAGGGTGCTATATTAGACAATTATAATTTATAATTTCTATCATTTGTATCACTATGGAGAGGTTTTTTGATTTTGTTTTCTGGTATTAGGGATTAAACTCAGAACCTCACACATACTAGGCAAGCTCTATACTACTGAGCTACATCCCCAGGCTTTTCTTCACTTTTTATCTTGAGATGGGGTCTAGCTGACCTAGCCTTCCCAGTTGCTGGGATTAAAGCGTGAGCCAATATATCTGGCTTGAAGATGGTTCTATTGGGAAGTTCTGACACTTTATTCATGGAATTTGACCTTCATCTTACAGAGGTAAGCTAAGTAGGCTGAAAACTGAGTAAGTCATACAAGTCACATTAACTAGGTTTATTACCTTTATCACCAAGTAATTAATAAAGTCCTGTGAGGGAAGAGTTTTGTTCATGCTTGGGCCAGAGTGCTAAAGGGAAAGGACCATCCACAGGGATGACATGATAATAGCAATATTATCCAGATGTTCACTACATAGAAATTTTTTCTCCACTACCAAGTTTAAAAAAATCTCCTATTTTTATTAGGGAAAATAGTGATTTCCTTTAAAACTGATAAGGCATAATTTTATGTAAAATCAAACCTTAAAATCTTAAGCCTTACTAAATCTATAGTTTTTTCATATTTTTATTGGTATAATTTCATTATACATAATACAGTTTTTTTAAAGGGGGAATTCTGAAGCAAATATGCTGAAAATTAAGATTTGTTAAATCCAATAGTGAATATATAGGTATTTTAATTTTTTTTCTGTGTACTTTTCAATGTTTGAATTTTTACGAGAAAAAGGTCAGCTTTCATTTAAAATGTTGAAAAAAGGTATTTAACGACATCAAGATTGTTCATGATATGACTATACAATATAGGCTAAAGACAATATGCACAGAAGAATCAGTATGGCATAATTGTTAAGTCCACAGGCTCTGGAAACAGATTGTTTTGGTTTTAATCCTAATTATGTCATTTACTAGCAACAAGACACTTAACCTCTCTCAGTTTCTTCATCTGATCATATAGAATTGCCTCAGATTAAGTAAGTGCATGAAAAGAACCTGGTACACAGTAGATGATGAATAGATGTTAACAGCTATTAAGACCTTCATATAATTTTGGTATTGCGCCCCCTCCACCCCACCCTTCGCAGACCAGTACTAGGGGTTGAACCCAGAGGCACTTCACCATAAGCCACATTCCCAGCCCTTTTTACTTTTTGAGACAGGACCTCAATTAGTTGCTGAGACTGGCCTCAAATTTGCAATCCTCCTACCTCACCCCTCCCATAACCCCCCCTCCCAGTCTTTGGGATTATAGGTGTGGACCACTGCACTGGACCAATTTTGGTTTCTTAAAAGAGTGAGGGCTGGGTAATACACACAGGTAGTAATATAAACCTAGTGGTACCCAGTGGTAGAGTGCCTGCCTCGTACTGGGTTCAATCCTCAGCACCACATAAAAATAAATAAATAAAACAAAGGTATTGTGTCCATCTACAACTAAAAAAAATTTTTTAAAGAGCACATACTATATATGCATAGAAGAAAAGCTTGAATTATTTGAATGATTCATCAAAAATATTGGGCTGGAGATGTAGCTAAGTGGTAGTGTGCTTGCCTAGCATGCGCAAAGTCCTGAGTTTAATTCCCAGCACTCATCTCCCCTTCCCCCCAAAGTTAAATGATTACAAGTAATTTCAACCTCCCTTTTTAAAAGAAACTTTTTCCTAAACATTCTGTATAAGCAAGTCCTTTTGTACTTAAAATGACAGAAACACAGTAATGAGATCTTCCCCTACATAGTGTGGGCAACCAAATAAGCACTGATTTTCAAAGTGTGATCCTTGGACCAGCTGCATCAGCATCAGAGAGCTTGCTAGAAATGTAAATTCTCAGCATCTCCGTCTTGGGTGGGGTGGAAGTGGAACCCAGCAACCTGTGGTTTTATAAGCCTTCCATTTGATTCTGAAGCTTGTTAAAGTTTGGGAACTATTGTGTGAAGGCATAACCTGTAGCTTTGCTAGGCAAGGGCTCTATCGCTGAACTACACCCCTAAACTTCACCAGAATCTCAGATAAGGAATTATTTTTTTGTTTGTTTATGATATAAAAGTGCATAACAGTGTTAGAACTCCAAACTGTTGTAATGCTCCAAGGCTTTAGTAATTCAGTTCTTTGCACTGTGGGTGAGAAAAATGAAACTTTACTGCAGGTATAACTTAGCCACAGAAACAAAAACAAAAACCTTCCACGTAAAGGGCACATCCAATTTTATAAGCATTCAATTAAAAATTAGCTCCAAGATAAACCTATGTCATTACAAGCAAACTAACTTCAGAATAAAAAACAAACAACTCTTCCAGCCTGAATTAATTATTTGCAAAAAACCTTTTATTGAAAAATGTCCCCTTCAAAGTTGTAATATCACCGATCTTATGTATTATAAGGGTACATTATGAAACAAACATTATTTTGCATGGGGCAGGGAAAATTGGGGAGAAAATAATTAGTACTTGAAGGATTTCTCTTTCAAACACAGAATTTATTTTGAAGAAAATTGATAACAATTACTAGGGGCAAATCAGTAACCTTATAGACTCTGGTGCAGAAGGCTTTAAGAAAAAAACGAAATTATATTTACAGTTAAAAGATCTTGCATGTGTATTTAAAACGCTACACACATCCAAAGTATTATTTTTACTATAAACTGTAAAGACGTACAGGGTATGAGAAGCCAAATGGCGCCTAGGCGAATTCCACTGGAGAAAAGGAAAAAGGCAGAAAAGGGAGTTCAAGTGCTTCGGTGGCTTAGAACAGCTGTGGGAACCAGAATAGAGAGGAGGGGCAGGAAAAAAAAAGGAGGAGGGGAAGAAAAGAAAAAAAAAAGACCCTGAAAGGCACTCTGCGACTCAATCCACTATCCCCACCTCCACTCACACCCTTTATGATATCCAGACCGGACTAAACCATTTCATTCAACCTCCAGGCGCTCTATATCCCTGGGCATTTATTTACTGTATTTTTTTCACTGAAGGCCTTTCCATCCTCCTCCCCTTCTAGTAGTCCTGAACTTCACACCCCTCGTTTTAACACTCAATCCCTTAAACTCTGTTTTTACCAAGCTTCCCTGCATCCTCACCTCTGCCCAAAGAGGAAGTGAGGCTGGACGCACCGCGGGGAACCCTAGGAAATGTGGTCTTTCTGACTTTCGCCTAGGCCAGTAGAGTAGGGAGGACCACAAAGGAGATCCAGTTAAAACTACAATTCCCGGCAGGCCAAGCGAGACACCATCTTCCTTTTTGCACCCGCTTCCTATTGCCTTCCTCTTCCTTCTCTCCGTGGGCTCTGAACCGCGTGGCATCACCGTATTTGTAGTTCCTTCTGAAAGAAAGATCCTTAACACTCGATGGCCAAGAGCGGCCGGAAGACTCTAATTCCCAGAAGGCAGAGCGGAAGCTGCGCCTGCGCACTCTCAATGAGGGCGTGTATGTCTGTCTGAGGCGGAGAGAGCGAGAGTGAGTGAGTGTTGAGTGCGGGGTGGGGTGGTGGCCGTTACGTTCGGGGCAACGGCTACGGCAGTGAGAAGTAAGAAGAGAAACAACGTCCGGCGCTTCCGCCTTCGCTTAGGAGGAGGAGGAGCTGGTAGGGAAAGGAAACTGATTCGCCCTGGGCCTGGACTAGATCGAGTCGGGCCGGTGGGGTCTAGGCTATGAGCCTTTGAGGGTCGCTTGGGACGCGGAGCGAGACACGAGAGCCGAGAGCTATGTCTCAGCCGCCGCCGCCGCCTCCGCTGCCGCCGCCACCTCCTCCCCCTGAGGCTCCGCAGACTCCGTCGTCTTTGGCGGCGGCGGCGGCAGCTGCTCCAGGGGGGCTCTCGAAGCGGAGAGACCGGAGAATCCTTTCCGGGAGCTGCCCGGATCCGAAGTGCCAGGCGCGTCTGTTCTTCCCGGCCTCCGGTACTGTCAGCATCGAGTGTACCGAGTGCGGACAGCGGCACGAGCAACAACAGCTGCTGGGGGTGGAGGAGGTGACCGATCCGGACGTAGTGCTGCACAACCTGCTGCGGAACGCTCTGCTCGGGGTGACGGGAGCACCCAAGAAGAACACGGAACTGGTAAAGGTGATGGGCCTTTCCAACTACCACTGTAAATTGTTGTCGCCCATATTAGCTCGCTATGGAATGGACAAACAGACAGGCCGAGCCAAGCTTCTCCGGGATATGAACCAGGGTGAACTGTTCGATTGCGCTTTACTGGGTGACCGCGCTTTCCTTATAGAACCAGAGCACGTTAACACGGTGGGCTATGGCAAGGACCGCTCAGGAAGCCTTCTATATTTGCATGACACTCTTGAGGATATCAAACGAGCCAATAAAAGTCAGGAATGCCTCATTCCAGTGCATGTGGACGGGGATGGACACTGCCTGGTGCATGCTGTGTCTCGAGCTCTAGTAGGCCGGGAGCTCTTCTGGCATGCCCTGAGAGAGAATCTAAAACAGCACTTTCAGCAACACCTGGCCCGATATCAAGCCCTGTTTCATGACTTTATCGATGCCGCTGAGTGGGAGGACATTATCAATGAGTGTGATCCTCTGTTTGTGCCACCTGAGGGTGTTCCCTTAGGTTTGAGGAACATCCACATATTTGGCCTTGCTAATGTGTTGCATCGTCCCATAATTCTGTTAGATTCCCTTAGTGGCATGAGAAGCTCTGGTGATTATTCAGCCACCTTTTTGCCTGGGCTCATACCTGCAGAGAAGTGCACTGGAAGAGATGGTCATTTGAACAAACCAATCTGTATTGCATGGAGTAGCTCTGGTAGAAACCATTATATTCCCTTGGTAGGCATAAAAGGGGCTGCTCTGCCCAAACTGCCTATGAATTTGCTTCCTAAAGCATGGGGTGTGCCTCAGGACCTTATTAAAAAGTACATCAAACTCGAGGAAGATGGTGGTTGTGTTATTGGAGGTGACAGAAGTTTGCAAGATAAATACTTACTTAGGCTTGTTGCTGCTATGGAAGAAGTCTTTATGGATAAACATGGTATCCATCCTAGTTTAGTTGCTGATGTCCATCAGTATTTCTATAGAAGGACAGGAGTGATAGGAGTTCAGCCTGAAGAGGTTACAGCAGCTGCTAAAAAGGCAGTAATGGATAATCGCCTTCACAAATGTTTGCTCTGTGGTGCCCTTTCTGAACTTCATGTTCCTCCAGAGTGGTTGGCTCCAGGAGGGAAACTGTATAACTTGGCAAAAAGTACTCATGGACAGCTGAGGCCTGACAAAAATTATAGCTTTCCCTTGAACAATTTGGTTTGCTCATATGATTCAGTGAAAGATGTTCTGGTACCAGACTATGGGTTGAGTAACCTAACGGCTTGTAATTGGTGCCATGGCACATCTGTGCGAAGAGTCAGAGGAGATGGATCTATTGTGTATTTGGATGGAGACAGAACTAATTCTAGGTCCACTGGTGGCAAATGTGGTTGTGGATTCAAACACTTTTGGGATGGTAAAGAGTATGACAATCTGCCAGAAGCTTTCCCTATCACTTTGGAATGGGGAGGAAGAGTGGTCAGAGAAACAGTGTACTGGTTTCAATATGAAAGTGATCCATCTCTGAATAGTAATGTTTATGACGTTGCAATGAAACTTGTTACCAAGCATTTTCCAGGTGAATTTGGGAGTGAAATCCTCGTTCAGAAAGTTGTCCACACCATATTGCATCAGACTGCCAAAAAGAATCCTGATGATTATACTCCTGTAAATATAGATGGTGCTCATGCCCAAAGAGTCGGAGATGTGCAAGGACAAGAATCAGAATCTCAGCTTCCAACTAAAATTATTCTTACTGGACAGAAAACAAAAACTTTGCACAAGGAAGAATTAAATATGAGTAAAACTGAAAGAACTATTCAACAGAATATTACGGAACAGGCTTCTGCAATGCAGAAACGGAAAACAGAGAAGTTAAAACAAGAACAAAAGGGGCAGCCCAGAACTGTTTCTCCCAGTGCCATTCGTGATGGGCCATCCTCTGCACCTGCCACCCCTACCAAGGCTCCCTATTCACCTACAACTTCCAAGGAGAAGAAGATTCGAATAACAACTAACGACGGAAGACAGTCCATGGTTACACTTAAGTCTTCAACAACCTTTTATGAACTTCAGGAAAGTATAGCCAGAGAATTCAACATTCCTCCATATTTACAGTGTATTCGCTATGGCTTTCCTCCTAAAGAGTTAATGCCACCACAGGCAGGAATGGAAAAGGAGCCAGTTCCTTTACAGCACGGTGACAGAATCACAATAGAGATTCTAAAAAGCAAAGCAGAAGGTGGTCAGTCTGCTGCAGCACACTCTGCCCACACTGTGAAACAAGAAGAGATTGCTGTTACTGGTAAACTGTCATCTAAGGAACTTCAAGAGCAAGCTGACAAAGAGATGTACTCCTTATGTCTTTTAGCAACATTAATGGGTAAGATCAATTTAACTCAAATGGTATTTTAAAATCGTGAATGTAATGTTACTTTGGAGAAAAAAAATCTGTGGTTACTGTAAATATTTGATTATCAATTTTCAGAGAAAAATTGTTTAGTGATTTTGATTGTAGATGTTTAACATGATTATTGAGTGACTATAAGGAAAATAACTACAAAGTGAAAGTAATTCCTCAACTGTCACCAGGTTATTTAAATATATCTTGTTTTTACAGTAGCTTTTCTTTTTAAAAAATGGATTTTTAATGTATCTATTTAAAGCCTTTTCATTTTTTTCCTCTAAGCTCTCTTTGGACTTTCCATCTTGTTCATTTTTCATTTATTTTTAAATTTCATTTTCCTGCCTGTCATGTGACTAGGACTTCCTGCTTGATGAATTGCAGTTTCTGGTGTTTATATTTGCTGCACTCCTTTCTAAGAGTCTCTCTCTTCTGTTTCCTGTTCTCTTTCCTAATTCACTACAGTTTTCTTATGTGTTCATTTGATATGTGTTTAGGTAATTTTAGTGCTGAGTGAATCTTTACTATCTATTATAATGAACTATCATAGCTCATGAGAAATATAAGAAATAGATAGATGTTAATGGGGCTAAGAAGTATTTCTTTTTAAAAATGCAACATAAAGGAAAATATCATCCAAATATGTAATTTAAAGCTTTAGATGATTTGGGATACTGTTCAGTGGTGCACCTTTCACATTATCTGTATTTGCTTAGTCTTTGTTTTTAAGTCACTGTTAATATGCTTTACTGAGTCTTTTAAAGTATAAAGTAAAATCTAAATATTTTAGATGTTAGAACAGTCTTATTTTTGCTAAAATTAGAGCTTTCAACTAGAAGGGGGATCTGGGTTTTGATTGTGTTTTTTAAGAGTGCTAAATAGCAGTGAATTGGCCTTGACCTGCTAAAATGAAGATTATTTTTTCCTGGATTATTAAATTTGGGGACTCATTAGTTAGTGGGAGATCTACAAACTCTGCACAAATTTATAACTTGATATTGTTGATTTTAGTTCGGTAGACATAGTAATTGAATTGGAGTATATATAAGGACTTGTCCTAAGCTGTTTACATATTTCTGTCTCTTTTAAAAGTTTTTAGTTTCTTAGAAGCTGCATGGGAATAGAGGAAAGATGATGTGATCTTTGGAGACAGACCTAGAATTTGAATGTTGGCTCCACTACTTATTAACTTAGTGATTTCAGGCAAACTACTTAATTCCTCAGTACTTAAGTTGCCTCTTTATACAAAATACCCTTTGAAGTTTGTATGTAAGGGCAATAGTGAAGTATTCCTAGAACTCTATAAAATTTTAAATAACATCCATTAAAAAAATGGATAAAACTACATACATGCAGAAGGCATTTTAAAAGACTGGCATTCTCCCTAGTCAAAAACAGGGAAGAGATGGTCTTCCTCAATACAAGATGAACTCCTGAGAATGTGGCTCATATCTTATCTAACCTTGTATATTCAGTTCCTACTATATTGCCCAGCAGTTTTGATTGAATTCAATAGGTGACATTAACTCATCTAAAGAAAGGCTGTATCTGCAGAAATGGAATGGATGGTCAGCACTGAACATTGAAAAAGAGTCTGAAAAGCAGAATTTGGCAATGTTTATACACTGCTGTACAAAGGAAAAAGATACATCATCTGGGGTTCATGATAATTCTGGTAACTAGCAAGGTAATCTTTGCTGAAGGACAGGAATATTATATCAGTCCTGCCATGGCCTCTGAGAAATTTCAATCTCTTTGCCTGATTCCATATTCATGAACGATTTATTTTTATTCACTTAGTTTCCTGATAATAAATTGTAATGTACAGGTGAGAGTGCAGATAAAGATTATCTTTAGAAGGCTATGTTCTCCATTGTGGATTAATAAATTGGCATGGGTGGGATTATGATCATTAGTCTTGAATACTGGAGCAGCAGGATAATATATTTCTTTTTTTGTTTGTTTTTAATATTTATTTTTTTAGGTGTAGATGGACACAACACAATGCCTTTATTTTTATGTGGTGCTCAGCATCGAACCCGGGGTTCCGCTCGTGCTAGGCAAGCGCTCTACCGCTGAGCCACAATCCCAGCCCCAGGATAATATATTTCACAATGAAAATTACAAAAATGTAATTCTACTTTTAGTTACCTTTTTTTTTTCTTTTAGTTGTAGATGGGCCTTTATTTTATTTATTTATATATGGTGCTGAAGATCTAATCCAGTGCCTCACACATGCTAGGCAAATGCTCCATCACTGAGCCACAACCCCAACTCCTATTTACCTTTTTTGAATTTGGTGTGAGCTTCCTGGACCTGAAAATCTGAGAACTAGACCATGAACTGATATGAGTTTACCAAGATAATGTCTTTCTGTTCTGATCCCTTCCCTCTTCACCTGTAGTATTTTAAGTTGCTGTCCACAAATCCACAATTTCTTTATATCTTCTACTTCCATTGTCAACACAAAATAATTTGAATGTAAACATGTTTTAATTTTATAGCAGTACCACTTGAGAGATTTTCTGCTTTAAAGTACTAAGACAGTGCCTCTCCCTTTCTCAATATTGTTTTTATCCCTCGAATTTTCTTATAACTATGAATTATATAGAAATATTATTTTAAATATATATATATATATATTTTTATTTATATGTGGTGCTAGGGATTGAACTCAGTGCTTCACACATGCTAGCACTCACCCCAGCACTCCTAGAAGATATTCTTAATAAAAAGATATGTTTATAAAAATGTCAATTTGGGGATAATTACATACACACAACTGTATAGAAAGAGTACAGGGGAACTTTTGGTGTTTTCGAAAATTTAGAAAAGACTAGAAAATTGCAAATTTTGAAATGTAGAAATTGCTTTGTGAATTAATAAATGTGAAATAAGCTGCCTCTGTGTTAATGTAGAAAATAGTTTATCAAGCTTTATACTGTTCAAATTGTGGGCTCCCTGTCATTTAGGGTTAGGATTTAAATAAATATTCCCCTCTAAGATGTTTTTGTTTTATTGTGGTACTAGAGATTGAACTCAGGATCCAGGTGTGCTGTGCTACCAAGCTACACCCCAATCCCTTTTTTTTTTTTTTGGCCAGGGTCTCACTAAGCTGCCCATGCTGGCCTTGAATTTTCTATCCTTCCTGCCTCAGCCTCCCAGGTCACTGGGATTACAGGCATTTTGCCACCACCCCTGACTCCTTCTTAGGATTTGAGAGAGACCTTTGCTGATTATTCAAAGTAGGTTACCTCTATTTCTATACCGTTTTCATTTCCCTTATAGCACCTATCACAAGTTTTAATGATCTTATTTGTTGGTTTAATTATTTATTTGCTTCCCTCACAAGATCATAAAGTCCACAAAATATCATAAAGTCTTTTATTCACTAATGAATATTATTACCTAGGAGAAGACCTAGGACTAAAGTAGGTACCAAGTAAATGCTTGCTGAATGGATGAATGTACATTGTTTCAGCAAAATAGATGTATGCTATGAGCTCAAGACCATACTGGAGGTACAATTATGAATGAGACACAGGCCTTACCCTCTATAAACTTACTTGCAGTATCTCCACTGATGGAGTTCTTATACTTTTATAGTTTTCATCAACACATTGCCAGCCTTCTTTTCTACAGACATAAAAATTACAAAACCACAATATATGACGTACATAGTATTTTAGAAAACCTCATTGTCATATGTATATATAGAAATTATGTGTCTTCATTAAATAGGCTGACTGTGTAATAGCCAGGAACATATTTTATTCCTTTTTTTGCTTTTAAATAGAATGTTCATTGAATAGAATTTGTCTGTTATATATGTCAACAAAACAATGAGTAAGTGCATCGGTCTTTTACTCTATATAAACCATTCATGGAACTAGTCGTTTTGAATTACATGGTGGTATAAAATAAAATAAACTGATTCTACCTATAATATATCACATGTTTTAATCTGTTTTTTTTTAGACCACTGAACTTAATTTTTTATAGACCATCATCTTCAAATAGTACTTGCATGATCCCAATTCTAGCTTTGCAAAATATGTTACCAAAATTTCTTGTAGATCAGTTTGTGTGCGTGTGTGTGTGTGTGTGTGTGTGTGTGTGTGTGTGTGTGTTTTCATGGTAAATATGATGGTTGGTACATGATGCACCAAAAATATGAGGCTAGTTTCTTTTTTCTTAGTATTATATTTCATTGTTTCTAGTTTTGTTTTGTTTTCCCAAGAGGTAAAGACAGGTTTAAGGTGAAAAACAGAATATGTCATTTGGAGTTATTTAAATGGAATTAGTTTACTAATAATTTTGATATTGGTTCAATCCCCAGTATCAAAAATAAAAAATACACGATGCTTTGTAATTTTATTATTTTGTAATACTTTTTTTCCTTCTTTTTTTGGTAGCACTGAGGACCAAATCCAGGGCCTTGTGCATGCTTACAAGCAAATGCTTCACCACTAACTGTAACCCAAGCCCCATAACACCTCTTGATGTCTATAAGTGCCTTGAGATTTTCCAGAATCACATTTGAGATTCAGATGTTTAATTTTTTATGACCTTGAACGTGAATATTATTATTGCATTTTTATGTTTTATTTTCAAATGTGTGAAGGACAGTTTTAAATCTAGGTTGTATTTGTGCATATTATTCTTTATATGCCATCTGATAGCCTTTCTATTGATATATATGTAATGTTGGGGCAGCCTTCATAAAATGAATAAAACTAATACATATAGATGTATCTTACGATAAATAATGCACATTATAAATGGAGATTTTATATAATGATGCTTTGAAGATTTAAGTATTTATTCCTTTCTGTGCTCAACTGTCTCTTTTTTCCTTCATGCTTTTCAACTACAAGATAATAGTTTTAAAATTTCAATGGGGGGAGGGTAAAATATGGTAGTTCTTAACATTTCTTAACATTTTCACTTCCCAGAGAAAATCATTATTAATGTGTTGGAATGTATCCTTTCAGACTGTGTGTGTGTACACATCTATACACAATTGTGCATGTATGTGTGTTAGAAATATATCCTTTAATACTGATTCTAATCCTAAAAGCTGTATGACTGGTTACTCTTAAGGTAATAAGTATGAAATGAGAAAATGGTATGCTTTTCTTAGAAAGTTTTAACTATTGGTAGAGTAAATAAATTTTTAAATGGGAGAATCTGTAGGAAGAGGGGAGAGGTGGCAACAATTTTTTTAGCAAATTAATACCTTTAGGATTCTCTCTAGTAGAAACAGTCCTGTAAATTTAGAACTACTTATTCAAATTATTTTTAAAAATTGGAATTATTTATTTCAAATGTGTTGTTTATTTTATGATGGTAGATACTTGATTTTAGAGTTTTAAGTATTTCTTTTGGAGCTTTATATTTCATACAAACATTAGATTTTGAAATTTACTACCTTACTTCATAAATTGCAAAGTAGAAACCTCAAATTGCCTTTTTATTTATTTAATATACTTTTATTTTTAATTGGCACATAGTAATTGTGCATATTTATGGTGCTCAAGGTGACATTTCAATACATGTATACGATGTATAATGATCAAATCACAATTATTGGCCTATCACCTAGGTCATGTTTTATTTTATGTGTTGGGAATCCTCTCTACTAGCTCTTTTGGATTGAACAATTAATTGTTGTCAACCATAGCTATCCACTGTGCTGCACAAAGTTAGAATTTATTTCTCCTATTCAACTTCTCTCTCTACCCATTAACCATCCCTTTTCCATTCCTTCCTTTCCCATAATCTTCCCCCAAATTGCCTTTAAATATTTAAAATTTGAAAATTGTATGATGGCCTTTTAAACTCACTTTTAACCCCATTTGGTTATTAGAAAAAGTTAGGAAACATATTTTGAATTTTTTTAAACAATTTTTTAAAAAAATAAAATATTTCTTATCAAATGGGAAAAAATTGGATAAATGAAAGGAAAAAACATCATAATACCATTACCATATTTAACCACTATTTAGGTAGAACTCAAAGATGTAGAAGGAAAGACTGGTGGGAGACAAGGTGTGAACAGAAATCATTTATGGTGGTATGGTGGTGGTATAGACTTTTTCTATATTTATTTATATATGTATTTATTTTATATATATATATATATGACAGTGGAATGCATTACGATTCTTAATACACATATAGAGCACAATTTTTCATATCTCTGGTTATATACAAAGTGTATTCACACCAACTTGTGTCTTCATACATGTACTTTGGATAATAATGATCATCACGTTCCACTACCGTTTCTAACCCCATGCCCCCTCTCTTCCCCTCCTACCCATCTGCCCTATCTAGAGTTCGTCTATTCCTCCTATGCTCCCTTTCCCTATCCCACTATGAATCAGCCTCCTTTTTCTATATTTATATACACATAGAATACATTGGAAAGAAGAATTTTACTGTTGTTCTTTGAAGAAACAGTTAAATTATAAAGTAAAACTAATTGAAGACTATAGTAGAAAAATACGCATTAACATATTTGATAGAGATGTTACCATACCATTCCTATTCTGTAAGAGTTGCTTTCTAGTGAAATGGTAGAAAAAATTATTGTCACTTTGTTTCTGCTATTATTTTGGTTTATTAGATTCTTGAAAACAGATGGTACTATTAATTGTTTTGTAGTATACTTTAAAAAACAGTTATCAGTATGCTGCTTCAGTTAAGTTTTTTCTGGATTGCTTTCAGGCATTGTTTAAAATAAAAAAATTCATTTGTAATATTCTTTCTATACATTCATTCAACCATTACTAAGAATGCTATTGTCATGCTATTCAGCACTGTGTCAAGTCTTGGGAATGGAAAATCTGATAGGCCACTGACCTTGCCCTGAATCTGAAAATCTTTTTAGTTTAGAAAGAGAAAGAGGAAAAGTAAACTAAATTAGCCTGCAGTATGATAGGGTCTAAGGTATTAATGTACATGTGAACCTCAAAGAAGGAGACCTATGTAACTATCTCTCAGAAAAACCTAGAGGGAATGACACCTAAATTGAGTTTTAAAGAATGTGTAACAATTATTGGCCTTTAGGGAATTAGAGCCATGTGGTTTTGTTGCTTTATAAAAATCAAGACTAGGTATGATGTGAAGTGGAACAGCAGGTAAGGGTCAACTCTTCCACAGCGCTTTTTATGCCATGAGAAAGGAACCTGAACTTTACCATGTGGGTTTGGGAAACCAGTAAAGTTTTAACTCTGAAGGCTGTTTGGTAGATGGATTTGGGGAGCATAAGACTCAAGGGAAAATCACATATGAGGTAGTGGCAGTAATCTAAGTAGAAAACAAGGCCTGATCAGAACAGTAGTAGTAGAAGGGATGAAGAGAAGTGTGAGACTCTGGTGGACTTGCGCTAAGTATCTGATCTTTGATCCCTTTTTTGGTTTCTTTTTTTTTTAATATTTATTTTTTTTAGTTGTAGTTGGATACAATATATTTATTTATTTATTTATTTATTTATATGTGGTGCTGAGGACTAAACCCAGGGCCTTGTAGTGCTAGGCGAGTGCTCTACCACTGAGCCACAACTGCAGCCCCCTTTTGTCATTTCTATTACCAGTAAACATGACTTCATTGAAGGTATTTGTATACCAAAGGAAATAATTCACTTATTTTTTTTTAACAAGTTGTTGATGTAGATTTCTATAAGACCATCCATGTGCTGCCAAATTTGACCTCTAGTGGAAGTATTTGTATAACCAAAGGAAGTGATTGACTTTTTTTTTCCCCCACCTTGAACCAGTTGTTGATACCATAATTTCTATTAAAAAAAGACTGGATGTGCTGTCAAATTTAACAATATTTGGTCCCTAGTGGAGGTTTAGTATCAATGAAAAAGGCATAAGCTTTGGGAATGATAAACAATTCAAATCCTAACTCTGCCACTTACTAGCTGTGTTTTCTTGGGAGAGCTTTTAAAGTAATCTGAATTTGTTTCCATGTCAGTAAAGTACAGCTTAGTTGTGATGAGTAAATGAAGCTATATAAAAAGTGTCTTCTCAGAGATAGGTAGAGAATAGAAGCTTAGGAGGATAAGGGACTTATCCTACCATAAATTTGAAGGTGGTAAAAATTGGTTCTTAGCAAAGGGAAGGTAAAAGCAAAAAACTTACCCTAATAATTAAAATTAAGCTATGCATACAGTATAAATAAATATACACATTATATCCATGCATTCGAAGTAAAGTGGGTAAAGTAGTAAAAATGATATTTTTCTTGTTAGTATACAGTGGTCAGTTCTGAATGGGTTATCATTTTGGTACCTGTTCAGTTTCTTACCAAAAAAAATAAGCACAACCATTTTTTAAAATGTTTTCCTAATAAATGATATACTAAAGTATTTTAGAGAATACTGAGTATCTTGATAATAACATTAACAATAATTAAATGAATGGTTATTGCCACAAAAATAATGTATCCAAATGAAATTTAATGATAAGTTCAGCAATCAGAGTTTTTATGAGTAGTTATTCATATTTCTGTATATGGGCAGTTATTAATATTCAAAAAAGTTAATGAAACATCTGTGTCTTACCCTTAAATATGACTCTTCTAGTAATAGTATTGCATCATTAGTATTAAATAAAGTGTGTATGTGTAATTAAATGTTTTGGTTAACTGAAATTTTAAAAAATTTTAAGTGCCGAGAGACTTTCTAAATTTGTGTATATTATGCTGAGGATAACTTTAGCCAATTACCATACAAATTCATATTTCTGTTTATGAATGTGGGAAGAGATTAGAACTCAAGAGAGATTATAAGTATATAGTGATTAATTAGGATTATTATTCTCATTTAAAGCTTAAGTCAAATCTTGTAGCAAAGATAATTTAACAATTTATTTCTTAAAATTAACTAAAAATTTTCTGATAATAAAAGTGCTTACATGTACATTAACAGGTTAGAAAATCATGAAAGTATAAAGAAGCAAATAAAGACAACCATATTCCACAAATGAAGTTAACTTTAATGCCCTTTTCATTTTTTGACTCTTCAAAGGTGATTATCATACTCAACTTTTTTTGTTTATTTATTTATTTATTTATTTTTATTGGTTGTTCAAAACATTACAAATCTCATGACATATCATCTTCCCATACATTTGATTCACAACTTTTTTTGGTGGCCAGGGATTGAATTCAGAGCCTTGTGCATGCTAAGCCTGTGCTCTATGTTCTACCACTGAGGTACATCCCCAGCTAGTCATTCTCAACTTTTTGTTTGAAACTTATTATTAAAATAGATAATATCAAAGGATGCTTTTGGAAAAAATATTTTTGTGAAATAATAGTTGGTTTGTGGATATTTTATGGCCTTTTAAAGATTATTCTGAATATCTTCAACAAATAATTTTTCTCTTAAATTTTTATTTTTATAGTCAACTTTAGAACAACAGAATACAATGTTAATTATTTGTGTGCAGTCTGTTTTTCTCCCTAGCCCCTTCTTTTTATTTTTACTTTTTTTTAACATAAATATAAAATATTCAATTTTATATTTTATTTTTAAAAATAGATATCTTTTTATAACCTTTTCTGTTCTAGTCCAGAATTTGAAAACTAGTTTCCGTTGAGCTGGATTGACTTTTCAGATACATTTGTTTAATATGCAAAGTCAACTCATGCAGTTTTAAAGACATTTTAAAATTAGCTCCTACATATTAAAAATTTGGATTTCCTGGATGTGATGATGCAGTTCTGTACTTCCAGATACTTGGGAGGCTGAGGCAGAAGAATTGCAAATTTGAGGTCAGGCTGAACAATTTATGAAGTTCCTGTCTCAAAATGAAAAAAGGGCTAGGGATGTCATTCAGTGATGAAGTGCTTGCCTAACATGCGTGGGTACAGGATTCAATCACCAGTTCTACAGGAGTAAAATTTTCTTAATTTCTGGCCTCTATTAAAAAGCTCCATGGTATTGAAACAGTGGGTCTGTACTCTTCTATGATAGTACTTGGCAGTGGCTGCCACCTTTAAATGGTTCATTCATTTTCTAGGGTGCCACTATATCATTTCTGTATGTGCACCTGGAAGCTTCACTCAGGAGTTCTGTCTTGAAATTTCTGTTCTAGTGTGATCTGCATTAAAGCAACCCTGGGTGGACAACAACCTCTTTTTTTTTGTTGTTGTTGTTTAAACTGTTATCTGTTTTTGTCTTACAGGTGAAGATGTATGGTCTTATGCAAAGGGACTTCCTCACATGTTTCAGCAGGGTGGCGTATTCTACAATATTATGAAGAAAACCATGGGTATAGTTAATTCCTCATTTTATTCTTAAATAATATTTCTTAAATAATATTTCCACTTGAGCTTTTATTAGATTAAGAAAGTTCAAATAGTATTCTATTGAAAATATTTCTAGCCAGGCATAGTGACACCTGCCTGTGGTCCGAGGTGCTTATTAGTAGGCTGAGGTAGGAGGATCACTTGAACTTAGAAGTTTGAGGCCAGTCTGGGCAACATAGGGACACCCTGTTTAAAAAGGAAAAAGTGTGTGCGTGTGTGTGTGTGTGTGTATTTCCAAAATTAAATTTTAAGTATATACAGTTCTTTAGCAGTCTGCCTAGTTAAATTGGATAACTTTCCTGACATAGTTAGCTGGTTTTCTGTTCTGTTACAAAATTACGAAAAATTCCTATCACTACCTTGCTTCCATTTTCTAATTTAAATTATATATATGATTCTTAACAACTAAAAGACAAGTTGTGAAATTAGAATCATATTTTGTTTTAATGCTGGTGACTATCCCAGATCCAGATAATGTAGTATCTTTGATGTTTTTGTGTTTTAGCCATAATTATATTTCATTGCTTTCTAGGTTTTAGGAAATAGCCCATTTTACATTTAACTTCTTAGACATTGTGTGTTTATTATTTATAAAGATATATGTATTCTTATGTATCTGTCAAACTGTGCCTTCAGAGTTTTAAAGTCTGAAGAAAGAAGTTGCCAGGGCATGTTTTTCAACCTCACACATTTTTTTTAAAGATTGGACATGAATGCTTTTGTCCCTGGATTTATCATTGGCTTATCTTACTATTTCACCTACCGGTCTGGCCTTGTTAGATAGGAAGGGTAAAATCTGTTTTATTTTCAATTCTTCCTGTACACGTTTTTTTCTTTCTTTCTTTGAAAAAAATCCCTCCAAGTTGGCTGTTATAGAAATGTGCAAACATACACACAAGTAGAAAAAACATCAGTGAAATCCTATTTATGCACCGTTTACCCCATTCTTAACTGAACTGTTTTTAAGTAAATCTTAGACATACTTAAGTATGTATCTCTAAAGATAAATGCTTTTTTTTCTTCTAAAAAATAATCATAATACTATTGTCACATCTAAAATATAAACAACCATATATTTTATTTATTCATTATTATTTTTTTTAATGTGGTGCTGGGGTTTATACTTGTGGCCTTGTACATGCTAGGCAGGAGCTCTACCACTGAGCTACAACTCCAGCCATCTTAACAATAATTTTTTAGTATCATCAAATAGTCATTTATTGTTTAAATTTCATTGATATTTGATTTTTTTATTGTCTCAAAAAATGGTGTTTTTTTTGTTCATTTGAATCAAAAACCAAAGAATGCCTTTCTTTCTTTATTTATTTTTTAAAAGATATTATAATTGAGACATAATATATATAGTAAAATTCATCTTAGGTTGAATACCACTTATCTGAAATTATTTGGCCCAGAAGTATTTTAGATTTGGGATTTTTTGTTAAATTTTGGGAATATTTGCACATTTATAGTAGATATCTTGGGTGTGGGACCCAAGTCTAAATACAAAGTTCACTTGTGTTTCATATATACCTATACACATAGCCTGAAGGAAATTTTGTGAAATATCTTAAATAATTTTGTACAGGAGACAGGGTTTCACAATTTGGAATTTTCCATTGGTGGCATTGTGTTGGGATTCAAAAAAGTTTTGGATCTTGGAACATTCTGGATTTTGGATTATTGGATTTGGGTTGCTTAGTCTGTACATGAAATTTGAGAAACATGTATGGTCATGTGACCACCACATTCAAGATACAGAATACTTCCATTACTCCAAAAAGTTGTCTTCTGCTACGTTTAGTCAGCTCTCCTCCCTTATCTTCATTCCCTGGCAACTACTGATTTGTTTTTTGAGTATGTGTTTGTTTTTTTCACATTACCATATAAGTGGAATCACTTAGTGTAACCTTTTTGTGTTTGGCTTTCTTAATTTAGCACAAGAATTGACAAACCATGGCCAGAGAGCCATATCAGGTCTGCTGCCCACTGTGTATAGTGTTGTTGGAATACAGCCATAATCATGTTTACATGTTGTCTGTAGTTGCAATTTGCACTATAGTGACAGTTGAATAGTTGGGTTTTTTTTAAATATTTTTTTTAGTTGTAGATGGACACAGTACCTTTCTTTTATTTATTTATCTTTGTATGTGATGCTGAGGATTGGACCTAGGGCAAGCACTCTATCACTGAGCTACAACCCCAGCCCAAAGTTGAATAGTTGTGACAGAGACATTATAATCCACAAAACCTAAAATATTTATCATGTTACCCTTAATAAAAATTTTTGCCTATGTCTGTTTTGTTTTTTAGTTATAAAGGAAAGAGGTTTATTTTGGCTCATGGTTCTGGCCTAAGGTTGAGGATCCTTATATCTGTGGTCTAAAGTCTGATTATGGTCTTCTTGCTGGCAAAGTCCTGAGACCATGTAGGCCATCACATGGCAATGAGACGATGAGGCATGAGACAATGAGCATGTGTGTGCCCTATTTCTCTTTTAACATTCATTTGAGATTTATCTGTCTTTTTAAAATTTTTAATACAATTATTTTGTTTATTTATTTTTATGTGGTGCTGAGGATCGAATTCAGGGCCTCGCATGTGCTAGGCGAGCGCACTACCACTGAGCTACAACCCCAGCCCCCCCCTAAATATTTTTTTTAACATTTATTTTTTTAGTTGTTGTTGGATACAATATTTTTAATTAATTAATTTATTTGTATGTGGTGCTGAGGATCGAATCCAGGGCCTTGCCCGTGCTAGGCGAGCACTCTACCGCTGAGCCAAAACCCCAGCCCCTGATTCAGATATCTTTTAGATGGTAAACATAAAATATTTATCTTAAAAATAAAATCAAATTGATTTTTTTACTTTGTTGCAAAGTATGAGTCAGGCTTCATTTTTTTATGTATGAATGTTCAGTTGTTCCAGCACCATTTGTTGAAAAGGCTATATTTTATCCACTGAGTTACTTTGGCATCTTTGTCAGAAATAACAGTTGATCCTGAATTGTGCACTTAAAAAGCATGAATTAATATCATATACAAAATATACCCTCAATAATTTAGTTCTAAAAAATTGACCACATATGTGTGGGTCTAGTTCTAGAATCTTTTTTCTATTTTGTTGATTTATGTCTTTCCTTTCATCAATGCCATATTCTAATTATTGTATCCTTATAATAATTCTTTAAATCAGTCACTGTGAATTAGTCTTTTTCAAAATAGTTTTGGATTTTGTGGGTCCTTTGTTTATCCGTATAAGTTGTAGAATAAGCTTGTCAATTTCTACAAAAAAGTCTGCTGAGATTTTTATTGTGATTACTTTGAATATGTAGATCAAATCAGGGATACTTGATACCTTGACAACATTGAGACTTCCAGTTCGTGAAACTGTTATGTTTCTCTGCTTAAGTCTTAATTTCATCAAAATTGTAATTTTTTTAGCATACAGATCTCAAGTACTTTGTTAGATTTATACCTAAATATTGATGGTTTTTCAGATGCTGTCATAAAAGATGCTTTTTTTAAAAAAAAATCAAGTTTTTCTGGTGTTCATTGCTAGTTCATGGAAATAAAATTGTTTTTATTTCTTGACCTGTACCTTCACATTAGTTCTTGTAGTTTTTTATTTTAGCAAATATTCTTTGGAATTGTCTATAGGTCATCATGTCTTTTGCAAATAAAAGACAGTTTTATTTCTCCTTTTCAATCTGTATGCCTTTTATTTTTCTTGCCTTATTGAAATGACTAGGACCTTCAGTTCAGTGTGAAATAGGTGTGATGAAAGCAGACTTGTTGCCTTGTTTCTTATCCTGAAAGGAACCATTCAGCCTGTGGATTTTTAAGAGATACCCTTTGTAAGATGGAGTACATTCCCTTCTTTTCCCAAGTTTGTCAACAATAAATGTTGAGTTTAGTTAGATGTTCTTTTTCCACATCTATTGAGATGATCATATAGTTTTTCTCTTTCAGTGTCTTGAGAGGGCAAATTACTTTGATTGACCTTTGAATGTTTAACAAACTTTGCATGCTAATTTGCTAATACTTCATTGAGTATTTTTATGATTATGTTTATGAGGGATAATAGTGTATAGTTTTCTTGTAATAACTTTAACCAGGGTACTACTGACTTCTTAAAGTAGTTTTGGAAAGCATTCCTTCCTCTTGTTTTCTACTAGATTTTGTAGTGGCTTTGATATTACTTCTTTTTTTAATGGTTTAATAGAATTCATCAGTTACATTAACTTTGGAGCTTTCTTTATTGGCAGTTTTTTAAAAAATATTTTTTTTAGTTGTAGATGGACACAATATCTTTATTTTATTTATTTATTTTTATGTGGTACTGAGGATCAAATCCAGTGCCTCTCATATGTGAGGCAAGTGCTCTACCACTGAGCCGCAACCCCAGCCCCTATTGGGCAGTTTTAAGGATGAATTTAATCTCTTTAATAGACTACTCTTCAAGTTATCTCTTCTTGGGTAAGCTTTGTTAGTTTTGCTTCGTAAGAAATGGATATGTTTTGTATAAGTTATCAAATATATTGGCATAAAGTTGCTTATACTACCTGTTGTCCTTTCAATGTCTGTGGGGTCTGTAGCTTTTTCATGTCTCATGTGGCAATTTATGCCTCTTTTTTTTTTTAACTTGGCTTAATGTTTTATCAATTCTATTGATCTTTTCAAAGAATTGACTTTTATATTCATAGGGTTTTTTTTTCTGATTTCAGTTTCATTGATTTCTGCTTTTGTTTTTATTTTTTCTTCCCTGTTTTTCCCCATTCAGGTTCTTTAAATAGAAGTTTAGGTTATTGATTGTAAATTTTATTTTCTAGTATAAGCATCACTTTTTTTTGCATTCTTTTTTACCCTTTTATCTTTCACATGATTCTGCTGAAATTTTTTGATACCAAGTAGTGGTTTTCTACAAGTTAGTTTTTGATTAGAATTGTTTATAGGAAGCTTATGCAACTGAAAACAGTTTCCCTCAGTTTTTTTGTATATGGGAGGGGGTTGGAGCTGGGTAACTATTTTGATTATTTTCTAAATTGTTTTATATATTTAGTTTGAAATTAGCTTTAAAATGTTAGCTGTGATGTTGAGATCATCCACTAGGGTAAGAATAACTTTTTCAACAAATGATGCCAAGACAGCTAGACATCTGTGTGCAAAAGAATGAAGTTTTACCTCTACCTTACACCATATACAAAATTAACTCAAAAAATGGATCAAAGACCAAAGTGTGAGAGCTATAACTAGAAAACTCTTCGAAGAAAACATAGGTGTAAAATTTCTTTACCTCCCAGATTAGGCAAAACTTTCTTAGATATGCTGACACTGAAAGTATAAGTGACAAAAGCAAAAAGTAGATAGCTAAAAAGCAAATTTGTATTTGCAGAGGATATCATCAAGGAAACATAAAGACAATCCAGAGAATGGAAGAAAAATTTTCCAAACCATGTATCTGATAATGGACTTGTGTCTAGAATATAAAGAACTCTATAGCTCAGCAAAAAAAGACATAACCATATTATTCAGGACCTAAAAAAAATGAACAAAGGATCTAAATAGACATCTCTCCAAAGAAAATATGTAAACGGCTAACAGCACACGAAAAGGCATTAATTTATCAGGAAAACAAAACCCAAAACCACTAGCATGACTGTAATAAAAAAAAGTCATATAATGAGAACTACTGACAAGGATGTAGAGAAAATGAAATCTTCATACACTGCTGGTAGGGTTGTAAGATGGCACAGCCACTTGGGAAAACAGTATAATAGTTCCTTAAAAGATTCAACAGAGTTTCTATATGACAAAGCAATTACGTTCTTCAGTGTTTATCCACAAGAAATGAAAGCATATGTCCACATAAAACCTGGTAGCATTATTCATAATATCCCAAAGTGAAAACAATGCAAATATCTGTGAGTTTTGATGACAAAACATGGTGTATGCTTACAACAGAATATTATCTATCAAAAAAAAGGAATGAAGTGGGGGCTGGAGTTGTGGCTCAGTGCTAGAGTGCTCACCTAGTACATTCAAGGTCCTGGGTTTGATCCTCAGCACCAAAAAAACATATAAATAAAATAAAGGTATTGTGTCCAACCACAACTAAAAAAAAAGAAAAAAGGAATGAAGTATTGGTACGTATTATATAGTTTGTGAAGACATTATGCTATATGAATGAAGCCAGTCACAAAAGACCATAAAATGAAATGTACAGAATTGAAACTATTACCTGTACATTGTTATTGAAATTTCACTGCACTCAGTAGCAGAGCACTAAAAATAGGCATACTTAGAAGGACTATAAACCAGTGTTCACTTAGGGCTGAGGATGATTAAGAGGTGAGAGGAAATCAAGAGTCACTGCTAAGGCTTCTTTTTGGGGTGATGAAAAAGTTCTAAAAATGTAGTGATGGTCATACAATTCAATATACTAAAAACCATTTAGTTTTAAACTTACAGTGGGTGAATTGTAGATGAATTTACCTTAGTAGAGTTGTTGATTTTAAAAAAGTTTGTGTATATTGTTAACCTTATAAAGATTTAGAACTCTGGAGTCAGAATATCTCAATCCAAATTCTGTCACCTTTGTGATTTTTCAATCTCAGTTTCTTTATTTGTAAAGGGGATATAATAATAATGTCAGGGTTGTAAGGATCAAGTGAGATCATATTTATAAAGTGGTTAACAAAGGGCCTAGTACCTAGTAAACACTAAGGAAATGTTTGCTGTTATGATTATGATTAATCCAGTTGTTATTACAGAATTAAACTTTGTGTGTGTGTGTGTGTGTGTGTGTGTGTGTGGTGTTGGAAGTGTGTGTGTAGTGTTGGGAATTAAACCCAGGGCCTCATACATGCTAAGCATATGGTTTAACACGGAACTACATCCCCAGCCCATAAAGTTCCTCTTGACTGTAACAGAGTCATCTTGACTGTAACAGAGTCATTTTTTGTTCATTTGTTTTGTTTTTTGAGACAGTCAGTCTTCATATGTTGCCCAGGCTGGTATTAAATTTGTGAGCTCAAGTGATCTTCCCTCTTCAATCTCGTGAGTATTTGGGACTGCAGGCCATTGCCACTATGCCTGGCTAACATAGACATTTGAAATGGATCATCATCATAAAATTATTTTATCTCCCAAAATACTTTCTCCTGGTATTAGTGATAAAATTTTCTCTTTTTCAAATGATAGATTCAGGTGGGAAATTTATTATTATCTTTTGGTCAAAGAATCAAAGCAGGGCTGGGGATATAGCTCAATGGTAGAGTGCTTGCCTTGCATATATGAGGCCCTGGGTTCCACCCCCAGCACCACACACACACACACACACACACACACACACACACACACACACACACACAAGAAAGCATATCAAGCCTTCCTCACCCCCAAGCGTACCATACCTCTATCCTCCAAAATAGGCAAAGAACATACCTCTCTTCATTCAAATCCACCCTAACAGATAGATAATGATTTGTACACTTGAGTAAAAATATTGCCCAACTTAACAACACTGAACTATTATTATTCCCATTCTTTATATTTGGAAAGGTATTTTTAAATTAATTGGCTTAAAATGTGGTAGTTTCCTTGCAGGTCTTGGTACAGGGGTAAATGCAGAGATGAATGGCAAATTTAGTTTTAACCCTGGTGTATGTATTCTTTATGTAATATTCAACTTTGCTTATGTTTAAACTTTATAAACAATGAAATTATATTATATACCTTCTTCTGTGACTTGCACTTGTACAGCACTTTTTCAGATTCATCCATGTTGATGAGTTCAACTATAGTTCATTCATTTTCATTGTTGCATAATATTCTATTATTTTAACACAATTTATCCATTGTTCTGCTGATGGACTTTTGGATGGTTTCCAGTTTTTTTATATAAGGTACCAGTGTAGCCATAAATACTAGTATAAGTTGTCTTTGGCATATTTGAGTAATAGAATTGATATGTAGTACAGAAATTTTAATGCAATTGATTCTTAGAATTCAAAGGACTATGTAAGTTATTTAAAACCTAAACAATTTATTTGAAAATTAATTCTTTTCTCTGACTATTTGAAATAGTTTCAAAGAGGTACTTTGGAACCACTCTTAACTTTCTGCAGGGAGAGAGGAGCCATTTGTAATATCTTATAAAATTGAAGTTGCCTAAATTTTCACAAAGCATTTCAGAATTCATTGTTTCCTTCTTAATTTCTACAGCACAAATGAGCAAGTAACACTTTGCTCATTTCTGTTTTACTGCATACAACAGGCATCATAACTTTCTTGTTTATATAAACTTTAATAGCTGCATATTACTGCATATTGAATAGATACGTCATAATTTACTTAATCATTCTCTTGTTGAAATGTTAGATTGTTTCCCTATATTTCATTGTAAATTATATTGATGAATGGTATGATACCATAACTCTTTCAAAGGTAAGCATCATGGCAGCAGCCTGGAAACTATTATAAACCTTTTTTGATGTAATAGAAGAATTAAATGTTTTGACTCCCTGACTTACATAAGGCACTGTAGGTATGTGCTTTTTATACTTTCTTATTTAATCCTCAAATAATTAGGAGAGAGGAGATGGAATACCCATCATTGAACTTAACTGGTTGTATTCTAATAATCTATTTATATTGTCTGTCTTCAAAGAATTACAGTATTTTATTTTTAAATCCTCACAGTCTGGTTTAGTTCCTGGAACATAGTGAGGCTCAATAGGTATTATCCATTGAAGTGGATGTTAAAAAGCTTCCCACAATTACAAAGGTCTCTTTGCCACCTTGTGTCTGGATCCATAGTTTAATAGATATTTGGGGTAGGGCATTGGAAGATAGTAAACTGAATCCAGAATGTGCCCAGAAAAGTACTATTTGGAACACATCTTTGACTATTATTATTTCTACTTTTTTTTTTTTTTTTTGCCATTCTGGGATGAAACCCACAGTCCCACCATCCTAGGAATGTACTCTGCCACTGAGCTACACTGCCCATGATTTTAATTTTTGCAAGTTGTTTATTTTTTGTCAGTTGTTTCTGTTGAAAGTGTGTCAAGAGAAAATTCTACTTGGATTTTTATTAATATTTTGCCTACCATTGAAATAAATGTTTATTTGAAATTATAATTTGAAATGTGAGTAATTAAAAATATTTTTATTATTTTTTTACATTGTATTTTCCTTATAAGCTTAGCTGTTTGATTCGAGCCTTTCCCCTAACTTTGTTAATAAAATAATGATTTTTTTTTTAAACATCCCTTGGGAGAACTACTTTAAGATCTCTGGTAAAGGCTGGGGTTGTGATTCAGTAGCAGAGCACTTGCCTCACAAATGTGAGACACTGGGTTCAATCCTCAGCACCACATAAAAATAAACAAAATAAAGATATTGTGTCCATGTATAATTTAAAAATATTTTTTAAAAAGATCTATGGTGATATACTTTTTTGTAATAGAATAAATTATTTTCTAATACATCTTGTTTTGAAACTGTTACTTGTACATTGTTATTGAAATTTCACTACTTTAACCAAAATTGTCTTAATGCTTTTGCTAATAATTTTAATATGTTAAATATCTTTCCCCCTTCTTTAGGTATGGCTGATGGCAAGCATTGTACTTTTCCACATCTACCTGGCAAAACTTTTGTCTATAATGCTTCTGAAGATAGACTGGAGTTGTGTGTGGATGCTGCAGGACATTTCCCCATCGGTCCTGATGTTGAAGATTTAGTTAAAGAGGCTGTAAGTCAGGTTCGAGCAGAGGCAACTACAAGAAGTAGAGAATCAAGTCCCTCACATGGGCTTTTAAAACTAGGTAGTGGTGGAGTAGTGAAAAAGAAATCTGAGCAACTTCATAATGTAACTGCCTTTCAGGGAAAGGGGCATTCTCTAGGAACTGCATCCACTAATCCACATCTTGACCCAAGAGCTAGGGAAACTTCAGTTGTAAGAAAGCATAATATAGGGACAGACTTTAGTAATAGTTCCACTAAAACAGAGCCTCCTGTGTTCACAGCTGCTCCTAGTAACAGTGAGCTTATTCGAATAGCTCCAGGAGTAGTAACAATGAGAGACAGCAGGCAGCTTGATCCTGATTTGGTTGAGGCCCAGCGAAAAAAATTGCAGGAAATGGTTTCTTCTATTCAGGCTTCAATGGACAAACACTTGCGGGATCAAAGTACAGAGCAGTCACCATCTGATCTTCCTCAAAGAAAAGTAGAAGTTGTGAGTTCTGCAAGGTCTGGGAGTCTTCAAACTAGCTTGCCTGAATCTTTTTCTTTAACTGGTGGCACTGAAAATTTGAATACAGAAACAACTGATAGCTGTGTGGCAGATGCACTGGGAGCAGCATTTGTCACAAGGTCAAAAGCACAAAAGGGAAGTTCCGTGGAGGAGCCTGAAGAGATGGATAGTCAAGATGCTGAGATGACTAACACAACTGAGCCAATGGATCACTCTTGATTTAATTAGAGGCTAATAAAGGCAGAATGTTTATTGTGAATATGTAATATTTGTTGGCTGGGCCACATAACTTGATTAGTCATTAAAAATCTTGTACGTATATAATTCAAAGATTATATCTTGTTATTCAGTGCATGATAGCAAATGTGTGATTGGCAATAGCTTTTAATATACTGCTGCCCAGGCTGGCTCTGAATTCCTGTAAACTAGTTATTAGATCTGCTGAGTTTCTTCCGTATTATGTGGTTCATTGGAAGTTTTTTGTAATTTTAATTCCATGAAAGTCTTAATGTTTCAAACATAAAAATATCTTGCTAAATATGTTTGATTTCTAAAAAGACCAAAACTGAGGAGGAAATCAGATTTTGCCAATGTTGATGCCATCAAGAGAAGCATTCTACTAATATATTAAAGTGTCAAAAGATTTGTGTAAATTTGAAGGTTATCTGAACTAAATTGTATCTTAAAATTCATAAAATGATTTATTAGACAGTGGTATTCTGACATTTTCATGAACGTCAACACATTCATAGAGATAACTATTCTTAGAAAAATATCTTGAGAATGGAGTGTAACACAACATTTTGCTGATTTGAACAAAGTTGGAGGAAAATATCTGTCATAGAATGATAAAGTCAATGTGATTCAGTTAGTTGCTGTCTGAGCCAGCACAGCCAACTGTGTGCTCTGTTGATAATATGTTACCATTATTTTTTGAATCCTGGCTGGTCAAATGTCACCTAATTTTTTTTTTTAACTCTTGCAAAAAAGTTGATTACAAATTGTGTTAGAAAATTTAAAAATAATGGTAGCAGTAGTTAATTTCTAATTTTCAGAGTATGTCAGACTCACAGAGAATTTATAAATAAGAATTTATCTTTATGAATGAGTTACATTGTTCTACAATTTTGATCAATGGTATGTAAGCCTGTATATACTAAGTATCCCCTTTGAACCAAAAATGTTTCCTTTTTTTTTTTTTTTTCTTAGAGTCCATAAGATTTTCTTTATTTGTTGGCTTCAGTTTGGTTTGGATGCAAATTTTACCTCAACATACCCTGATGATCAACTGAGCATTTGCTTAAATAGTGTGTTCATTAAATCTTTAGTGCCAGTTTCCTAAAGAAGCAGCTTTCATGCTTATTCCTTAAAACAAAGAGTGTTATCCTGAGATTGGTATTGCACTATATTATCCTGTTCTGCAAATCTGTATTCTGAAATGTACATTTCAATTCATCTTCCTCTGTTCACTGAAATTAAGTTGAATTTGAATGGATGAAAGACAAAATGTATGTTAATACAATCTCTTAGAGCATTCAAAGCCTGGCTGTCTCTGTTTGAACATGTAACAGATGCAGAACTATTTGTAATTCTAAGAAAATGTACATCAGAAAGTATATTATCAGGTGTATAAAATTTTCAGTCTGCTGATTCATAAGGGATATAGACAGTACATTCTTGTTTTTCCAGATAAGAGAGGTTTTAGTCTTCTTTCTATGAAAGTATCTCTAACTGAATCCACATATTAAAGTTACTATCCATTTTGAATTAGGAAAGAAAGTAGAGTCTAGACATGTAAATTTACAAGTGTATCTGAGCAAGATATATATATTTGGGTTAGTTTTTAATCACAATATCACTGTTTTTCTTTGTAATATTTTATCTCCATTCTTTCATTTCTAAATTTAATTTCTCTATACATCAAAATAGCAGGAAAATTTAGAACTTTTGTATACTAGTTCTTCATAAAGTAAGAGAGCCACAAAATAATATTTAACACTTAGCATAGCCAGATTTTGTATTAACTAAAAATTACAAATGTCAAATCACTAACCACTATAATTATATTTGGCTTTTCAGCCATTGAAACATACATCCCCCCCCCCTTTTTTTTTCTTTTGGACTTAAGTATAGGAAAACTGAGCAAAAAATGTGCTGCTTCCAAGTAAATTATATAATCACCTTTCCATAACAAATATTTTCTTCATTGGTGGCTTGGTATATTTAATTAATAACTGCCAAATAGAATCTCAAAGCATTAAAGTAAAAATATCAAACAATTTTATCTCCTATTATATATTTAGTGTAAAATAACACCAGGTGAACATTAGAAGATGTACTTAATCTCTGACAATATTCTATTTTCTCTAGCAATAGCAATGCTTTTAGGAAGCTAGTTAGGTATGATTAGTAGCAATTTTGGTTCTCCCTTGATAAGGAATAAAAGGCTTGGTTCTGAGAACTGATCAGAGTTCTTGAAATTACTTTAAATCAGCTGAATATTTGAGCAGGGTTAATGAATGGTTTTTAATAAGTGGACCAAGTATTGTCCTCACAATTTCGAGAACAGGGTTTAAGTTTTTAAATCACTCTTAAATTTGCTCATATGACTGAAGAGTGATAACTTTTTTTTTCTTTCTTTCTTTTGTGGTGCTGGGGATTGAACCCAGGGCCTTGGGTATGCAAGACAAGCATTCTACCAGCTGAGCTATATCCCCAGCCCATGATTACATTTCAGTACTACCAGTTGTGATATTGCTGAATCTTTTTTGAGTCCAAGCTAGAGATTTCAAATCAACTAAAATATTTTTTAGTTCTAGATGTCACATTATAATCAATTCAGTCCAATAATTTAGTTATATTTGCAATGTTTCAATGAACATTGAAATAATATTGGAATTTTTTTTTCTTCAGTAATCCATTGTATAGTTAATCATACCAAGCTTGAGGTGATAAACCAAATTCCAGGTAGGGATGAAGGTGATCTAAGTTTAGAATATTGGTAATGAGAAAATGATTAAAATTCAAGAAACAAGACACTGCCAAATATGAGATAGAATGTAATTACCTCCAAGGAACTAAAGAACAAACATATGGCCCATTCTCTACCCAGGGTTTTTAAAAAAAATTTTTTTTTTTTTTTTGGTAGTACTGGGGATTGGACCAGGGCCTTTCCCATGCTAAGCAAGTGCTCTGTCACTGAGCTACATCCCCAGCTACTCCCCTCCTTCTTTTTGTTTGTTTTGTTGTTGGTTTTTTTTTTTTTTTTTTGAGACAGACTTTTGCTAAGTTGCCCAGGCTGATTTTGAACTTGGAATCAACCTGCCTCAGCCTTCCAGGTAGCTGGGAATACATGCATGTACCACAGTACTCGGCTGTTGCAGGTATTTTTATATTTTATTTTTTTCTATAGTGAAGATTGAAACCAGAGCCTCACATATGCTAGGTAAGCATTTTACCACTAAGCTACACCTAATCCCTGTTTCAGGTATTTTATTAGAAAATTTTAGGATAGATGTCAGAGAAATTTAGCAAATGCTATTGACTGAAACTTGCTTTATATTTTCCCATGAGTTTTAGTTTGATTTTTACAATCAAGCCTACTTCTTGCAATTAAGATCTCAATCTGAAATGCAGCTGTTTCAGCCACAGGTCCTAATTTGCCTTTATTTAAGTATCAAATTCATTGGAGAGAGCAGTGTCTTTTGCATATGGCCTCTTACCTCAGGGAAGATGACTTGCTAGCAACTCACATACTACTACTAATAGATTTTTGAGAATTACACTGATTATCACATGTTAGCTACTAGATGCAAAATTTATAACAGTATCATTTTATGTAGTTACCTACTAATACTCCTAGTGAACATATCTCTAAATATTTAGACCTCGCTAATAACTACCCTTTAGGTATAAACCTGTAACTTGTATCATCAATTCTCTTTCACTGGTCAATGTAGAAATAATATCATAAGAGTTTATTTCAGATTATTAATACAGTTTTGTTCTCATTTTTAACAGTAATTTTAATTAGCCTGTACTTAAAATATTGCAGGGCAGATTTTGAGAGTTTCATGGTTCTCAAAGCAAGATTTCCATCTTAAGATTTTCATAAAAGAAAAAAGCCTTTGCAAACTGCTTTAAATTCCACTCAATATGAATTTAAAATGACCTTTTATAATAGTAGTAGATAGTAAGTTGGGTACACATATTCTATTTTTTAAGGTTATCATAATTTAACAAAATTGCACAACCTTGAGACTATTCACAATAATTTTTCAAACCAGAATTACTCATGAAAACATACCATAGTAAAATATATATTGAAGGATTAAAATAACAGGGAAGAATCATCACCAGTGTTAATTGCAAGTTCTACCATTCTTGATAATTCTTTGGGATGCTAAGTGTTTCAATTCAATTTAATTAATGATACTTAAATCGTGGGAATTTTAACATTTGTTCCAAAATAGCAGAAATTGTTTTAAAAAATTGTGAATTATTGAAGAAAATGCCATTGTATATCTGACATTTAAATTTTTTAATTATGAAGTCTACATGCTTTTGTAGTATAATATTAATACAATGATTATTATCTTGTAAAAGAAAAGGAAAACTAGTAAAGAAAAAAGTTATAGTTGATATTACCTGCTTGTGAGTATCAATTACTTAGTATTTTAAATTTTAAAGTATTGCATACTTTTTTTTGGATTGCAGAAATCCCTTTCTGAGCCTTTATGCCTGTGGTAGAGCAATAAAAGACTGAAAAGGCTATCAGTATTTTCAGGTTCATTTTACTTTAAAGAATTAGTGTTAAGAACTGGAGAGTCTTTCTTTTTAGAGGGAAATGCTATTTAGAATATTTATAAATAAGCAGTACTCGTAAATATCTAGGAAAAAAATAGCAAGTGCTTTAACTGCTCAGTAAAATAGTCTAGATGTTATGTTATACTTAAGGCACTAGCTGTTACCTATTACTTTCTGATTTTGTGATTGCTGTATACATTACATTTGAGTAATGAATATTTGGTAATAGTGTATTATAACAGTATATAGTGTTCTACAGCACACCTCATTGTACAGAATTTGAAGTTTTCTTTTATATCAATAATAAAACTATAAGTTAATACATACTGATTTTCCCCTAACTTCTCCACATTAGCATTTTAAAGTAATATTTTATTCCTAAATTACTTGGAATTACACCTTAAAATTATAATGCATGAGCAAATAGTTGAGTTTTACAAAGAAATTCTTAAGTGTATTAAGTTTTTTTTTAAATTTCTTCAAGTGACTTATTATAATACCCCAATGCAGATTTCAAAGCTAAATGAAATTGACCCAATTAGAAAAGAGTAGGCAGAACTTTTTTAGACAAGGGAGTCATGTAATGCTTACTGAATACTTAAAAGATATGTTCTCATAAAGAGAACTTGGTGGTGGTGGTGGTGGTGGTGGTGGTGGTGGTGGTGTGTGTGTGTGTGTTAAAAGGTACTGGTTACTGTTAATGAGGAAATGTTGGGAAATACAGAAAATAGTACTAAACTACATTTGTATAGTTCAGCAATCAACACATTTACTTTTTAGTATATATGTTTAATATTTATTAGAGTAGACATTTAACTCAGAATATAGCCTCAGATGCCAGTTTTCCCAGATTCAAATCTTTGCACACCATCTACTGTGTGACCTCTCTGCTTCAGTTTCCTCTCTCAGAGAAGGATAATGACATCTACTCCTAGGGTTCTTATGAGGATTAAATGAGTTAACACATATCTGATGATTAAAACAGTGCCTGACACATAGTAAACACATATTTGCTGTTATTGTCATATGTTAAAGTAATGTGGTGGAGTTCAGTTTACATTCAAGTGGGATAAATCCTCACATGTAGGGCTCATGTTATATAGTTCTGTTACATCTAAAATTTGTTTAATTTGTGGTATATCACTAATGGACTAAAAACTGGATATTTGTATGTTTTGCTATATGAGAGCTTTTTGACCATGTGCAAAACTGAGAATCTGGAGAAGTGACAATCTGTGCTCTGTGACTTGAGTCAAGCTGTGGAGTTTTCAATGCCTCCATTTCTGCTGTAACCTGTGGTTGCACAATTGTTACCAGTGTGTTCTGCTGACAATGTCATCATGGTCTCTCTTGTTGAGGGTCATGCTGATGGAACAGGTAACGTGGGTGTGAACCCCAAGTAAACTAATCATAATAACCTTTGCTTTATGCTGTGGCTACATTTGTCCTAGTCTTGGACTTTAGGTGTTGTGCATGCATACCACTGGTGACTGAACATCAAGGTAGAGCTCTCAAAAACTCTTCAATGAATAAAAGATGAACATCCTACTATGACAGTTCATTATGAACTTTATTTTTATTGAATGGCTCTTTTAGACCCCAGTAACTGCAATTCTGACTGAATAATTGTTTCAAATAATTAAAAATGTCTATAGAAAATTTGAAGTCTTTAATTGGTTTTTTGAAACTCAGGTGAAAAACTTGCAGACTCTTCAAATTTGCCTCTCACTGGAATTAAACCTGTTCTTGGTCTACTTGTCATGCCACATAATTCACAAATGAAAACATAAATTATGTGAGAATCTGGGGGCATTATTCTTGTTTGTTGGTTCTATAATGAGTCATTTTATATTTGATTTATGAAATCAGCATATTATGTAGTTATACTTGGATCATACATTCATTCAAAACAAGTACTGATCAAAAGCCAAGCTTTTCTAGGAACTGGGGAAACGGTTCTGAATGAGACAAATTTCATGCTCTAAGAGCATATATCCCAATGATGGAGTCAAACAAAAACCACACTCATAGTAGCTTCTAGTGACCCTTTTACCTACATCCAGGCAATAGGCTAATATTTTAACATACAATAATTCCTAAAATGATCCTTTGTGGCTGGTTACCATCACTCCATCTTTCAGGGAAAAAGCTGATACAGTTTAGTTTACATAGGTCCTGTTGTTAGTAGATAAAAGCTGGTTTTTAAATCCAGATGTTTATGTCTCCACAGCCTCTGCTCTTAACCTCAATGCATATTTCATAATTTAGCAAAGAAGTAAAATGTGGTGCTCATGTCTTCATAAAATCTGTTGTTAAATATAGCTTGTTTTGAGGTACACCAACCTGGTTTGAACTCATTTCGATGTATAGTATCTGAATGTAATTTCATTCCTAACAATTCCCTCTTTGAACCCTAACCTCCCTGCCAAATTCCTTCCTTGAGTTTATTTTCCTGCCTACAAATTTGGAGGAGCTTTCAGAAAAGGTTTAAGAATTTCTAAGTTGACCAATCTGGATAAATTTGAGAATCAGTGGATAGATAAAAAGCCCAATTGCCTCACTACAAGGATGAAGAATAATTATTTACTAAGTATATCTGTTGCTTTGGTAGGAGGATTCCCCAAAGGCGATATTTCTTAATGTATAATTTATGGACCATGTGCATCTCTCTTAGAAAATTGTGGAATCTTTGCTAAGCCTCAGGAATAATAAGGTGGTGAGAAGGACACTTCCTGCCACCATTATAAAACTATTAAGTGCATAGAGAAGGGGAATAATGGGTGGTATGGGATTACTTTGTGGGAGAAACTAACCTGACTTGCTCATCATTAAGGAATGTTTTCTGAGAGATAATCCGTTAGCTGATACTTAAACAATAGGACACTTAAAAATCAAATTGGCATGTGGTGCTGTGGCACATGCCTGTAATCCTATGGCTCAGGAGACTGAGGCAGGAGGATCACAAGTTCAAAGTCACTTGCTAAGTCACTTAGCAAAGCTCTAAGTAACTTAGCGAGACCCTGCCTCAAAAAAAGAAAATCAAGTTGGTAAAATTCATCATCTCCAGAAAGATTTTACTTATAAGGCCAGTTCATCAAGCAAAATTAAATGGGATGATTATGTTTGCCACAGTGTAGACCCCAATTCTACCCCAAAACTACTGGTGGTGGCCTAGTTGAATGAAGAATGAGAATTTGAGAAAACTTGAAAATAGGGCTGCTAGGAAAAGAGAAAAACTGGTTGTAAGAATCTGCATAGTGTGTGAAAACTTCAGAAACGATGAAGTAATAGGTAAATTAGATGCATAAATGCATAACAAAAACGTAAGCAAAAAAGTAATGCCAGAATCCAATTTGGAAACTAATTAAAAGAAACTAAATGGATAGAAAAGAGATCAGTAGGTTGGAGGGAGGGAGTGGTGAGGGGAAGTACTGGGGATTGAATTGGAGTGGGTTGGAGGGAAGGGGTGGTGAGGGGAAGTACTGGGGATTGAATTGGAGTGGGTTGGAGGGAAGGGGTGGTGAGGGGAAGTACTGGGGACTGAATTGGAGTTGGTTGAGTTCATAACTTTGTGACAACGTCATCGGGGTATCTTGGTGTTGCATACAACAAAAGAAAAAAAAGAATCAAATTTGGGGTGAAAGCCCTCAGTTTTGATTTCTTTCAACATTATCAGGATTATAGAAAGCCTCATTTCATTTCTCTAGATGTTTATGGCCCTTTACCAGTATCTGTCACCTTCTCTTTTCCTTTAAGCAGTTGTACTGCCAGAGTGGCTGGTAACCAAATGTCTATCTTAAGTTATACTTAACGATAATTCCTTTTCAATTTAAGATTATCATTATGTAATCTTTCTTATGGAAAGTGATTTGACTCTTTCTTTAGTAAATATTACAATGTTATTAATTATTGGTTCAGCAAAGTCATTTAAAAAATTAGATCAATATCTGAAAAATAAGTAATCCATAAAAACTTCTCATTGAAATAGATCCTGACTTTTTCCCTTATTAAGTTGTTCTCAAAGTAATATACACACATGGTTAAAACAATAGAAAGCCACCCAGCATCCCTGCCTCAATTGTTAAATCAACCATTTCTCTTTGGTGAGAAAAATAAGGTGTTTATGGATCTAATCTCCTGGTTTATCAATATTAAATAGTATTTTATTTCCTCCTCATGGAAGATGAGGTCTTTGCCCTATTTAGGTTATCTTTATAACTTTAAATAATATACTTAATTCTGTTTATTGAACCATCAACTTTAGATACTATCTCTTGTCTCTCCAGCATATAATATGAGGAAATTAGCAAGTCTACTCTCAAATATACCATCCTATTGTACTTCCTAAATTTTATCAACTTTATTACTTACAACTTTTACATTGTCAAAGTTTATGGTATTCAGAATGTGTTTTTGAAACCATAATTGCTTTTTTAAAAAGTCTTCTGTAGTTTGATTAACTTAATAGCCAATTAGGGTTAAATCAAATGGTGTAAGAGCTTTTTTCCTGGTATGTCAGCTAGAAGTTGGAGCTTTCCCAGGGAAGATACTTTAATTTAATTAAAGTATTAATTAAAGAGATACTTGCTTTTTGCCTGGGAATAACTGGCATCAGCAGTTACTCCACAAGAAGAATGTAGAAATCTATTATGAAGGAGACTAATTAGCCCAGTGGTCACATGAACACATCAGTTATCATGTTTTATGTCCCACTATTATCTCTTGCTATATCTTCACTTCCTAATTTGGAGTCTTAAGATCCCACTGTGAAATTCAGTTCCCATTTTTGCTGCAATCTTATATATATGTATAGTTTCCAAGGCATGGTTATTGCCATCAATGTGATTGTGTGTGTGTGCATGCACATGCTGGAAATTGAACCCAGGGCCTCTTGCATGCTAAGTGCATACTGTACCAATGAGCTATGCCCTAATCCCAGGGATCAGTATGTTTTATACACCAGTATGTTCTTGTCTCCTGTATTCCAGATATACATTAGTAACTGAGGTCCAAAGATATTCTTCTTGCTACTCTTCTCCTTAGCCGATTTGGGTTTGTTCTCTTTTATGTTTTATCATATTAACATGAATTTGGTTTGGAGAAGACATAATAAATGTATATTCCATTGACCATTTTGAACCAAAAAACAAGGTCATATGTTTGTAGTGAAATTGCAAGGATAATTTTCAAAATATTGTTTGTTTTGGTCTCCTTTAGATGACTCCAGGATTTGGCAAACAATTTACATTTTGACTTCAAAGGAAGGATGTTATTGTTTTGCCAAAGAAGCAATGCTAAAAATATAAGTTAAAAACTACTCTTTGTTTTTCATTAATTCTTTTAATGTGTAAAAACAAAAGACAAAAAAGACATTCAAGTAATTTGACTACAGGGTTATCATTTAAAATATGTTTGTGAGGTTACTCTCTGGAGAGAATCTTCTTTGGGCTTTTCCTATATCTACACAAGTCATGCTGGGTGTATCAAGTTTGCAAAATCTTGGCTCCTCTTTTACCCAGGGTATTTCTAAGAGTTGTTCTGCAGCTAGTAACCTTGAGAGATGTGGTAGCATCTCACCTCAAACAAACAAACAGGTTTGCTTAGTGCTTACTATTAAAATGGTGGATTTCCCAAACTCATTTATTTCTCAACTGCAGCACAAATCCACTATGTGCATAATATTCTTCTGGGTCCATCACATTGCCCCCTGGGACCTGAAGGCAAGAGAACTGACACATATATGCTGATGCTCATAGTTTTGCTGTGCTGTAAATAATAACAACCCTTTGTCTCTTACCTAAGAAAATCTGGTGTCTGTTGCTTGGCATCCAAGAACCAATAACAGACTAATTTAGCTTGTAAGTAGTGTGTAATGAAATCCTCAATGTTTTAGAACCTCTATCACTCTCCTTACTAGATTTAAATTTCCATTAACTTAATTTTTGGCTTTCACAAGTTTCTGGATTCCTGAGCTCAGCTTTGATTGGATAAAATATATGTCTTGGAGGGCTGGGGTTGTGGCTAAATGGTAGAGTACTTGCCTAGTTCGAGGCCCTGGGTTTGATCCTCAGCACCACATAAAAATAAATAAAAGGTATTGTGTCCATCTACAACTAAAAATATTTTTTAAAAGCTGTGTGTCTTGGGCTAGGATGTAGCTCAGTTGGGAGTGCTTGCCTAATTATGAAAGGACCTGTGTCTAATACTCAGTAACACAGAGGGTGGGAAGAGAGAATCTTTTATGGTTGAGAGTAACCGTCAGCACCTTCTCATAGATGTAGTTATATTGGATATGGAGCTTCAGAGGCATGAAAGCATCTATACCTATTGTTGACTCCTTTCTAAAACTTTGTTAATGGCCATTTTTTGTGTTATTTGGTAAAAGGATAAAGTCTTTGAAAATGAAAATCTGAACAGTCTGATTTTTAGCTTTAGAATCTAATCTTTTTCTTTCCTTTTTTTAAAAAATAATCTACTCTTAAGAGCTATAATACTGGATTAGAACACTAAAATGCTAGAGATAGGAATTTGTTGTTTCTCTGTTGATTTACAGATTAATATCACAGTAAATAAATTAATGTAAAGTTGGTCCATTTGTACATATCCATATATATTACTGAAATAGGCAGGTAAAAGTATAATATAAAATTCACTTGCAGAACATAGTTCCCTGGTGCTATAAATAATAATTGGAAATTCTTATACCTAGGGGAGAAAAATGTTTATTAGTATTAATCTTTTTCAATTACTTCAATTTAACTAACAGTTACTGAGCACCTATTCATTCTATATAATGGGACTACAGAGATAAATAAGAAATGATAGTCCAGTAGATGTGAGAGAGATACATACATTATATCTAAATGTGATGAGTATCAGCAGAAATATATCCTAGGGACAGAAGTAGAAGAAAATGATTAACTGTTTAGGTAGAGGGTGATAGGTGGTTTTTTAGAGAGGGTAACATGTGAACTTTGATGGGTGAATAGAAGTCTCACAGGCAAAGAATATAATTGACAAAGGATAATTATGTGCAAACACACACAGAGGCATGAAAAGCAAGACATGTACAGATAATTCAAGAATATTGTCTGAATTGCTCTAAGTTCCCAGGTTTCCTGAATTTTTTTTTTTTGAGAGAGAGAGAGAGAGAGAGAGAGAGAGAGAATTTTAATATTTATTTTTTAGTTTTCGGCGGACACAACATCTTTGTTTGTATGTGGTGCTGAGGATCAAACCCGGGCCGCACGCAGGCCAGGCAAGTGCACTACCGCTTGAGCCACATCCCCAGCCCCAGGTTTCCTGAATTTTAATCAAGTGTTTATTCTGTTGCATTATATAGTTATAAACTCTCAAATAAATATTTAAAGTTACTTCGCCTTTTAACCTTTCTGCTTGTTCTTAAAAGCAGTCCCAAGTGTAACACTTTCATCTATTACTAGATTGCTTTTTGCTTCTAAATTGTTCCTTTTTACAACTTTTATAGGTAGAACTAGTTAAAAGAACATTAACTTATGAAATAGTAGCAAGATCAGATTCGAACCTAGATCTCTAAACTGAGAGACAGAATCAACATTTGAGGAGCAGGCTTTGCAAAGGAGTTTGAGGGTTAGAAATCATGGAAATCAAGGAATACAAGATTCAAATAAAAGGATGAAATGAAGTCAAATGCTATAGAAAGTTCAGGTAAAATGAGGACTAATTGCTTTCTATAAGTATCCATTTGATTTCACAGGGTTTTCACGGAGTGGTGGTAAAGGTTGGACTGAAGGGATGGGGATGTGGCTCAAGCGGTAGCATGCTCACCTGGCATGTGTGCAGCCTGGGTTTGATCCTCAGCACCACATACAAACAAAGATGTTGTGTCCGCCAAAAACTAAAAAAATAAATATTAAAAAAAATCTCTCTCTCCCTTTAAAAAAAAAGGTTGGACTGAAGATTGGTTGGCTAGTGGAGTCAAGATATTCTTTGAAGATGTTTGACTGAAAGGGGAAAAGGGAAGGTAGCAGACAGAGTTATGGGAGAAATGAATGGATGGATGAGATTACTTAGAGAAATTATGTCATCACTATTGGAGACCATATACTCTCTTTATAATGGTATTTTCTATTCCTTAGATATAGGGACTTTACTAATATGAAATTCCAAGATAACTTACAATTTTTTTAAAAATTGCTTTACTGCTTACTGTGGTTTGGATATAGTTGAGTGTGTCCCCAAAAGTTCATGTGTTTGGTCCTCGGTGTTATGGTGGGAGATGGCAGACCTTGGCAGATCTTAGTAGGGGGTTTTTAGGTCATTGGGAGCATGCCCTTGGAAGAGCCTGTAGGACTCCAGCCTCTTTGACTTTCCGGTTTTGAGATATAATCTTTTCCCACACATGTTCTTGCCATTTTGATGCCCTCTACACTTTGGCCCATGCTAGCGGTGGTTCTGGACTTTGACTTGAACTGTGAGCTTAATAAATCTCAGGTATTTCATTATAGTAACAAAAAATGGACAAATACACTGCTCTACCCATAATATACAGAAGAAATTTATAATAAAACCTGTCTCAGGCACAACTCATCCAGCTGATGTAGAATCATTATGGACATAATTGGTACAAATATGGGCAGACACTGGTGCTGTAATTAATGTCTCAAAACCTTGAGCTGTGTTGTTTTCAGTGATGTGACTTTTTTTTAAAAAATGAGGAAATGACTCTTGGTCCAAAACAAAATAAAATACAATCTTTCCTGGCATTTCTTGACCTATTCATCTATATTTTAAAATAGTATAAAAAAATTCATGTACTTATGTTAATGTGTGAAAAGGAATTTGGGTGTAGGCTTAAATAATTATAACCAGGTGTTTCATTTGTGTGACTGGTTGAAAGTTGAATGAAATGTAGGACACTTTTTCCTTGTGCAGGACTGTCTCAAACATTGCAAGAATTAGGTATTAATAGCCCCATCATACTAATTGTCAGTACCAACCTTCAACAACCACAGATTCCCCCCAAATTTCCAAATTCACAGTTCCCTTTGAGGATGCCTGTATGTGCAACGCCAGTGAAGAAAGGGAGACTGAAAAAAAGACAAGATATATATTATTTGTGGAAGATGATGACATTCAGAATAGAATTAGAAAGCTTAGATATAGAGCAGCACACATATTCATATCTATGTGATGTCATATTTCCCATCAATGAGTGATAACCCTGGTTTGAGGATTTTTAGGGCTGGTAAATTATTTCTGTTTTTAATTCTTTAAGTACTCTTCTAACTTGGAGTTCCTAGTCTTCATTTTGAATTCTTGGCTAGTATTGTTTATTTAAGTAAAGACTAAAATTTGAACACTATGAAAAATCACTTTTAAAGAGAAACATTACCTTTTTAATTACAAATCAAAAATGTTGAAAATTCCAGAGAGCATGTATCAGTTTCTTATTGCTGCAGCAAGAAATTACCACAAATGTAGTGACTAAAAACAATACAAACTTATTATATTAAGATTCTAGAGATCAGAAGTTAGAAAAGGATCTCAATGGGCTAAAATCGAGGTGTTCGCAGGATTGCACTCCTTTCTGGAGGATCTAGAGGAAAATCTGTTTCCTTGCTGTTTCTGGCCTCTGAAGGTAGCCTTGGCTCATGGCCCTTTCCTCTGTTTTCAAAGTCATGGATGTAGCATCTTCTAATCTCTCTCTAATTCTCCTGCTTCCCTCTTCTGCTCTTAAATCCCCTTGTGATTACAGTGGACCCACCTGACTCTTTCCATGTCAATATTCTTTCTGGCACATAAGGTAACACATTCACAGGTTCTGTAGATTAGGACATGGACATCTTTGGGAAACCATTATTCTATCTGTTCCAAAAAGGTAGTGTATATAGTATGGGTTGAAATACAATGCATTAAAACATTTTATTTTGCTCTTATAACTCCTTTTAAATATTGAAGCTAAACTAAGAATTCTAATTTTCATCAAATTTTAAGTAGCACCATAAATGCAGAGTGGAGATTAGCAAAAGTATTGATGGTAAGGGAGAGAGGCTGGAGCAAACATTTTTGTATACAAGTTCTAAGCCTGAGTTTTGTTTTCAGATTGAATACTTAATATTTGATTTCATGATTTTTGCCATACCACATTTTTAAAAGCATTATCAGTGTTGGGGCAAGTTTTATATGCTGTGTCAGTTCTCTTTCCATTACTATAAAACATACCTGAGATAATCAACTTATAAAGAGAAAATGTTTATTTTGGTTCATAGTTTTAAGAGTTCCAATTCAAGATTAGTTGGCACTGTTGTTTTGGGCCTATGGTGAGGCAGCATATCATGATGAAAGTGCTTGGCAGAGAAAAACCACTTACATTAGAAGTAGGTAGAAAGGAGGGGAAAAGGAAGGGGCTGGAGTTTCACAATCCCCTTCAGGTATATGCCCCCCCAAAACATAATGACCTCATTGTAGGCCCTACCTCTCAATGGCTTTACCACTTCTCAGTAGTGCTGCCTTGGGGACCAAGCCTTTACTATTAGGCCTTTAGAAAGCATTCAAGATCCAAACTAGAGCTTATCCCATACTTTGCTATTTCTTGCTAGGATTTTCAGATATTTTTGGAATTTAGCATCTATTCATTTTTTAAAATTAAAAAAATTAACATGAATTCATGCTTTTTAAAAAAGTAAAAAAATACATAAAAATACATAAGGTGAAAAGTTAAAAGCTGGGGCTTTTTTTTTTTTTTACACATGCTTAGCATGTGTAAGGCCCTGGGTTCAATCCCCAGCACACACACACACACACACACACAAAATAAATAAAAAATAAAAAAATTAAAAAAGCTAAAGCTTACCTTACCCCATCTTATTCCTTTCTTCATAGTAAAGCATAGTTAATAGTTTGTTCATTCCATAAACAATTTTCTAGAATAGCATCACTTTGACTTTTTACTTATATAAACAACATCATAGTAATTATACAGTTCCAATATTCTTTGTACTACATCTTCCTGTCTCTATACTACATGTATAGTAGTTTCTAGTTGAGTGCCCATAGATATTAAGGTAATAGAGAGAGAGGTGGGTTCTAATTCCAGTTTTGATTCTGGATATGCCTTTAGACAATAGTTTTTTGGTACTCATTTTACCCAATTTAAAAAGTAATGGAAATAATAATACTTATTTCACTGAGTTGTTATGATTATAGGATTTGTGAATATTACTTAAGACAAATGCATATATATGTATCATCTAGAGGGGCCCAGCAGTATAATAGCCATTTAATGGCATCTTCTCAATTTTATACTGTTTTTTTTTTACTGCTTATATAATTATTATTTCATGCTGATGAATCATTTACACTACTATCAAAATGTGAATCATTCCAGATGGGAGATCTAATGGAAAACACTACTATAAACATTCAAACATATCTCTCTCTCTTTTTTTTTTGCTTCTATTGAATTATTTTCTTAAGATAAAATATCTGTCAAAGCCTGTGCAATTATTTGGGGCTTATTCAAACCTTCTTGGCAGAATTTAGAAAAAATTTGCTACCTCAGTAGTCATAACATGGATATGTTAATATCTATTTTAATTCATACTTTATTACATCCTTCCAAGCATATTTATTCAAACGTTTGCTGTTATTTGATCTTTTTCATTTATTCTACAGATTCTTAGTTTATTTAGCATATGGCTGTGTCCCTATTCTAGAGACTGGGATATAGCAGTAAATAAAACTGACAAAAATCCCCTTATGGGAATGATTGTGTATACAGATCTATTAAAACTATAGTTTTGGGCTGGGTTGCAGCTCAGTGGTAAAGCACATGCCTCATATGTGTGAGGCACTGGAGTTTGATTCTCAGCACTGCATATAAATAAATAAGTAAAATAAAGATCCATCAACAACTAAAAAATATTTTAAAAAATCTATAGTCTCTTAGGTACTATATCAACTAAGGCTTTTCAAACTAGCTTAAGCAAACTTTGAGAGTATTTGACCTTTCATTTGTAGAGGATGGGTAGAAGTAGGCACAGCCATGTCAACATTATCTTCCTGGGGAAGCAATTTACTGGAAGATTTAAATAAAAAAGTGAATTAGTAAGATCTTTTTTAAAAATTTCTTTGGCTGTGCTTGAGATAGAACCCAGGCCCTCATGCACATAAAGCAGGCGCTCTACCACTGATACAGATATAAAAATGTCAATATATTTATCATAGAGTAGAAAAAAAATTTTTTATATGAGTTCTTAAAAGGTAAAACAGTTTTCAAAGAAATTTCCAACACTTGCCTTTAGCACCTGTTTCCCTTTGATAATCAGTTCTCTCTAAGCCTTGAAGGTAAGATCAGTGGGAAGTCTTGAAAGTCATTAATAGACTAGTCAAAACCAATTCTTAGTTGAGTAAAAGTAAGAAAGAATGTTCCTTAATGCATTTTCAGGTTTTGGTGATTACAAATAAAGTCACCATAAACGTTTTCAAAGTGTCTGAACCATTTGCATTCCTATTAGCAACGCATGAAAGTTATATTTGTTTCAGCAAATTTCATATTCACCAATACTTATATAGTCAGTTTCTTATTCTAAAATATATGTATCTCATTGTGGTTTTAATTTGCATTTTTCTCATGATTTAATGAGGTGAAGTATATTTTTATGTGCTTGTCACTTATATATCCTCTTTGGTGAAGTATTTGTTTAAATCTTTTGCCTACTTTTTCAGTTGCTTTTCTTTTCTCATGTTTGAGTTTTTTTTTTTTTTTTTTTTTTTTTGGTACCTGGGATGAACTCAGGGGCCCTCTGAGTTGCTTAGCACTTCACTTTTGCTGAGGCTGGCTTTGAACTCCTCATCCTCCTGCCTCAGCCTCCCAAGCAACTGGGAATACAGGTGAGCACCACCCTGCTTGGCTCATGCTTGAGTTTTGAGAGTTCTTTATATACTCTGAATAAAACCTTTAAGTATGTGTCATGTTACAGAAAAACCCCAATTCATAATTGAGACATTTGAGAATGTTTAGTTAGGTGACTATGAACTAATTCCTCTGTCTTGAGTTTTATAACTGATTTAAATGATTTTTCAACGTTTATGTGAGAAATTGTTTTCTCTATCTGTAAAATGAGGGGAATTTTTACTGTCAAATCAAAAATACTTTCCTGAAAGCTCGATAAAGGTATTCTGTATATATAAAAAAAAAATGACTAGCCCAAAACACAGCAGAGGCTCTGCTTTCGGTTAGAATGTAAGCAGAGAAATGTACCACCCAGGAATAAATATGAAAACACTGAATCCAAATGACATTTGGAATCTAATGAAATTTAGAAACTGATTTCTAAATTAGTTTAAGTGACTCAGCAACCCTGTATAGAAAGAATTGAAAGAAAATCTGCTTTACCTTCCCATAATATATACCTTGAAAAAAAGGAACTATAGAAAAGATCTGTGTTTGACAGTGAAGCATGCAAGCTCCTTTTAATTCAAATTTGCACCTGCATCTCTGATTTGCAAAAGATGTGTAAATTTCAAAATAGAAAAATGTCAAGTTTGTTACAATATGAACATGTGGTTCAGTGCTCTATGCAGTAGAGCATGTTGCCTTGTAAATTTGGATTCTTAACTGGTTTTGATCGTTACTGTAGTTAATCTACTTGAACTGAGCAATTCTTAGTTTAAACTGGACCTAAAATCTCTAGTAGCTGCAACTGCTTGAAGCTCCTCTGGTACAGTACGCCCTTCCTCCCGACTCTCATGCAAAAGGTCACCTTCTAAGATTGACTAATGTACTCATTTGTGTGGGCGAAATTTCCAGTCCACTCCTATCTTCCTGAATAGTTCTCCAGGCTCAGAACTCCTCCACCGCACAAATCAGTTATTTCCTGCAGAGGGAGGTACGGGATTAACCACCTCGGGGACCAGCAGCAGGCATGGATCATTTCCTTTTCCCGCTACAAAGCACGTCTCGAGCTAAAAATGTTTTTCATTTGTCACATTTCTGTTAATTCTTGAGGAAAATAAGTTATAGTTCGTTTCCTGCCACAGAATCTTCCCCTGTTTCATAGCTATGATGTCTGGGTAAAAATAGCTCACATTTTTTGCTTAAAAAATAACGGCTGGGGCTGGGGTTGTGGTTCAGTGGTAGAGTGCTCACCTAGCCATGTGAGGCAGAAGTTCGATCCTCAGCACCATATAAAAATAAACAAAAATAATAGCAGACGGAGTTTAAAAATAAAAAAAAATAACGACTGCGCAAATTTTATAGTTAGATTTGTTTCAAATACGAAGACCGCGCCTCCTAACTAGTAAGGCGGGATATACCCAAGGAGTGAGGGACTGTGGTGGAGAGAAGCCTGCAGAGACGTTCGCCTGTTAGGCCCAGGGTCCGCCCAAACCCCAAGGGAAAGGTCCGCCTCACCCCGGGAAGTTTGGGGCGGCGGGATCAGTCGGGCTGCGGCTTCCGGACCTGCTTCTCTGGGAGCGCAAGAACTCGATTTCCCAGCAGGCCCCGCGCGGCCCGGCGACCTGCCTCCTCGTGGTGCGGCTCTCGGCGCGTTCCGGGTCCTGTCACAGCGCAGCCCGCGAGCCCCGCCTGCGGCCCTTCCCCCTGGCTCCACGCTCCTTCCCCGACTCCCGCGAGTTCCAGTCCCAGCTTCCAGCTCCCCAACCCCGCCCTCAGTCGCGCGCGCGCTCCCCGCCCCGCCCCCGCCCCCCCGCGTGCAGCCGTCACAGCCAATGAGGTTTAGGGCCGCGTGCGCAGATTCAAACGGCGGCTCTTGAGGGAGGCTGGGCGCGAGATTCGGCGGTGCGGACAAAACCCTGCAGGAGGCTGCGAGCGCTGCAGAGCTGCTCACTGCGGGGAGAGGGCGGGGGTCGGCGCCCGCGGCGGAGCCGCGCCTGGACCGCAGCGAGGAGGCTGAGAAGCGGCGGGAGGGGCCAGCGGAGGGCGGGAGCGCGCCTCCTGACATGTTGGGGGCATCCCTGACCGGGCCGGGCCGGGGCTAGGAGCGGCGCCCGGGCCGGGGGCGGGTCGCGGTCCGCCCCTCTGTCCCTCGGTCCTGTCCTGCCGAGGACCCGCGTTCCGCACTCGGCCGCCTCGGGGAAAGAGCGAGGGAAGAGGCGGGAGGGTCGGGGAGAAGGAGCATTCGCCTGAGGCTGGAGGAGGCTGACCTGCGTCCCCGCCCAGCCCGCGCCTATGCGGTACTTGAAGGATGGCGAAGAGGTCGCGCAGGTGGGTGACATCCCTTTCGCCCAGGCCTATCGGCACAGTCTCCGTTCCGATTCTCTTTCTTTTCTGGTTGTCCCCACACCAGACCCTCCCCAGTCGGAGCAGAGGTTTTCCTTTTCGCTGCCATACAGCGCATTCATCCCCGTTGGCTGAAGCGCAGCCGCGACGTGTGGAGAGTGGGGGACTAGTGTGTTTAAGACGCAGAGAAAGTAACACATACTCAGGTTGCTCCTTTGAGTTGATTGTTCCCATAGCGCACGTCTAGATTCCTAATCTCTCACATTCACTTCTTGGAGGGAGGTTTCTTCCCAGGTAAGTCTGTGCACTCTTGGGGAATACTCTACGCAGGTAAAAGTGGTTGTGTCCTGCCTGGATGACTTGAAAAAGGGGTTCTCTTTTCTGAATTACAGTGCCAGTTAAAACAGGAATTCCGTGACAAACCAGGGCGGGCATCCCTCTGCCAACTTTGCTACCTTGAAAGGTTATGGAAAATCCTCTGAGGAATAGCTGAGGAAAGAGTCTTTTTGATCTTTTCTGTTATTACCATTCTCATGTTCTGAGCATTATGTATATATTCTTAATATCGTCTGCTGGGAGATGTCACACTGTTACTACCAGGAGCTTGGTCTTAAAACAATGTGTTTTATACACTTAATATTTTGAGTGTCCATGTTTGATTCTTACTTTACCTAGGTGTTGCACAGAGGTGTAGGGCACATCTTTTTTTTGGGGGGGGGTTTGAAACATGTGCTAGACTGAATGTATGCATTTAAGTCTTATTTATATACTAAGAAGTAGTTACTCCTGAATTGGAGTAATCCTTGAAATCAGAAAAATCTGAAGTGCCTTTTTAGTATTATAAATAAACCTGAAAAAATGTTTGGTAGAATTTCCAAATATTGTTATTTATTTATATCCAGAGACTCAGTCTTATCTAGAGTTGTATTTCCTGAAATTTAGTACCAGGAATCATTTATAGAAGATTTGAGTTAAAATTGGCAATAACTACACAAGTTCTTTGTTTTATTAATATATTAAGCATCTGCTGTAAGACGGTTCTGCAGAAATCAGCACAAAATATGTTATTATTAGCTTATTATTTATACTGCAGTATAAGACAAACCCTTGAGGTGGAACAAATGTGTACACACACACACACCCCTAATCCCTTTATAAAGAGCTTCTCAACCATGGCACTATTGACGTTTTGGATCGAACGATTTTTCGTAGTGGGATGTTCAGCAGCATCCTTGTCCTCTGGTCATTAGAAACCCAAAATGCCCCACTTCTCACAGCCATGACAATCAAAAGTGCCTCTGGACATTGCTAAATGTCTTTTTTTTTTTTTTTTTTTTGATGGTGGGAGAGGGTAAAATCATTAGGTTAGAACTACTAGTCCAGAAATTCAAGAACTCAATTAAGCTTTCCATCTTCAGGAGATGGACAAATTGACAGCTCCTATAATTATGTTTGTGGAAGTACCGGCTTAAGCCTTTTGAATTTTTGAATCTAAAAAATATTTAAAAATAACTTTATTATGCAAAGTGAACATGCCAATTACAGAAATTTATTTGTAGATGATGTGTATCATTATCTACTTAACATTGATATTAATCTTATATGAAACAGTTTCTTGTCTAATTCTGTTATCAGCATTTAGCTAAAGTTATAGACATGTTTAAATATCAAAACCCTCTCCTTCCAGTTGGTTTTTTGTCTTTTCTTCATTTCATAGTTCTGTATGCTCCATAATAGTATACCAGAAGGGAGAAATTATTTAATGATATCTTGTCTGTATAAATTATTTTCTTTTATTGATAGTACTGTAAGCTTGAGATCTAATTATTGATTGTATTGTTGGCTTTTATTCCTTCTCAGCTGTGTAATTTAATTGAAACATTATAGAATGATTTATATAGTTATATGTCTGGGATAATTAAGCATGCTGAAATGAAACTACACCCCCCTGGGGAGTATACAGATAGAGGATGCAGTGAGAAATTATCATCTCTGAATGGTGCATTTCTTGGGTCTTTATAGTTGAGTGAGTTTCATGCTCTAAACTGTATTTCTTATATATGAAATATGATTCTGTGTCTTAGAAGATAATGGAATGTGAAATGTTTTGAAGAAGAAATAATCTGTTCATCAAAGTCCACTCTTTTGGCTAAGAATCTTTTAATATATATGAATTCAATGTATAGTAGAAAGAGAAAGGAAATCAGTTATTTCAAGTTGTACTTTCAGATCTCCAGTATATAACCATTTAAGAATTTGAATGAAAACTATACTTTGTTGTGTAAAAGTTTTTGCATAAGTATAGGCATAAATCCTATAATATACTTTTTCTGTGTGATCTGAAAAAAACACCTAAAAGTAGAAAACCAAATGGTACCTCAAGTGTGAAACAGCTGAAGAATGTTGGCTCTTTTGATCTTTTGTAATAGCTGTAGAATCTGTTATTGAAATTTACATAAAGGAAAAGACTTGTTTAGTATTGAGACTTAAAATAGTTTTAGATCTCACTGGGGGTTTTAATGACATAATTTACAGGCAACACTAAAATTGGTATATCTATTATTTACTTAATTTTTAAGAATATTTCTGCAATAATTTTAGTTTTTTAAAACTAGTTCTACCATTAAAAATAAACTTTAAGAAAATTATGCAAGGGAGCTACTGGGGAATGAAATTAACCAAATCATGTTATGAACATATGTATATATAATAACAAAGCCCACTATTATGTATAATTATAATATACCAATAAAAAGTATCTAAATTTAAAAGATCATTTTTGTAATCCCAACTACTTGGGAGGCTGAAGCAGAAGGATTGTGACTCCAAGGCCAGCTTGGGTAATGTAGTGAGAACCTGTCTAAAAACACACCAACCTACAAAGCCTATTCACTAGTAACATATTATGGTATTTATACTTGAAATGATAAATGAGTATACTAAACTGAAAAGGTGAAAGCCAGCATTTACTTTGCAAGATTTTATTTTTTATTGGTTGTGCATAGCAATTTTTTATGTTATTTGTAGCTAATATGTGGGGGTAAAATTTTAACAAAATATGGGAAATGATTTTTTAATCAGGTGCGCATTAACTGGAGATGTTGCTTTAGGAAAACAGATAAACTTTGCCCTCCATTTTTATCTTTTAATATAGTGAATATGGATTTTATGGTCTATAAGGTGGCCCTTGCTTAAATGTATAATCTATTTTGACAGTCTTTTGTAATAATTTTTTTTCTCATTTAAGGCAGTGCATACTCTAAAAGAATCAAATAGAAATGTTCTTTTGTTTATGGATTGCTAGGCAGAACATTCTTTAGCATTTTAGTTAGTTAATTGTTAATTGTCAAAATTTATGTGGGGTCAAATTTGTCTTACTATAATGTTACTTTGCACAGTCCAGATTTGGAAATAAATATTCATGTATGCAGTACATCACATTAACCACTGGGTGGCCTAATTTCACTTTTAAAATCAACCTGGTAAAATTTTATTCCTTGAATGCAGTGGACTTAAAAGTAAATGCTCAGTTACCATTTCACCAAAAAGTATAATAAAGATATATTTTTTGCTTATGATAAAGATTTCAGACCTGAGGCAGTTTGTGATTAAAAATGTGATTGAGGGGCTGGGTTGTAGCTCAGTGGTAAAGTGTTTGCCTAGCATGCATGAGGCATTGGGTTTGATCCTTAGCACTACATAAAAATAAACAAAATAAAGGCATTCTGTCCATCTACAACTACAAAAAAATTTTTAAAAAAATGTGATCGAGTTGAAGCAAATTTACTACAGCAGATTCTATGGAACTACTGATATTTCTCTAATTTCAAACCATTAGTTACTTTTTCAATAAAAATAAATTTTGAAAAATTTTCAAATTCTTCTTTTGGCTACCTCATTTTACTTTTTTTTTTAAATTTGTGTGTGTATGTATGTGGTATAATTTTTGTCCTTTAAAATCAAACTTCTCCCAAATGTTTTATCTTAATATCATCAACTGAGGATAGTTTGTGTATTATTTCATGGGTAAAGACATGACTACATATCCTATTTGTTACATTTCTAAGATGTAAAGTTATGCTTAATCATTTTCCTGGCTTGATGTGTTGTAGAATTTTTAATGCTACTTTTTGTTGTTTCATAATTACCTTGATCACTTTGTTCATTCATAATTTACAAAACTATTTTCATATGAATATAGTAGTTGGTTATATATTAAGCATTTATAGAATAAATATTTTCTTCAACTTAAAAAAAGGAAACTGGCAAAATAATTCAGGGAACCAAGTCTTAGACTGGAGAAATATTTTGCTCTGTGACTGGAGAAATAATTTACCTTCTTTTGCTGTCTTGATTAATCCCATTAGCCTAGAAATGGTTCATTTATTTAATTACATAGTAGGCAGCTCAATTTCATTGAATTGTATTACCAAACCTATTACTACAGTACAGAAATGCCAAAAGATGGCATAACAAATAGAAAAATAGAGCAGATATGTTTTGATAATTTCTAACTATTATTGAGCAATGAGACTTTCATTTTTAAATGAATGTTGGTGAGGTTATTTGCAGAGATTTCCATTTTTTTCTTGGTATATTATAGGCTTTCTTGGGCATCTTCCTATTGTTGTTAATGATGACACATTTTGGGGATCTTCTGTCACTCTTATTTGAAAGTTATATTCTTTTCAATAATCATTTAATATGTATAGAAATGGGTATGGTTCAATGGTAGAGTGCTTGCCTACCTTGCACAAGGCCCTGAGTTCAATCCCAGCTTCACCGCCCCCCACACATATGCACAATAATAACTTGATGCCAAAACTAAGAAGTAGGTCAGTTAGACTCTAGGAAAGTCCCAGTGGTAGAGAGGTGATTCTAAGAATTCTAATTTAATGTTCCCTCACAGTCACCGACTCAAAAAACCCAGCTTCCTGACACTGAATGGGCTATATAACTCATTGTCTGAAACTTTTGACCATGTTGAATGTAAAATGTATAAATGAAACCTTATGTAAATGTAGAAATTTCTCACAAAGTATGTGGTTAAAAAATATGGGGCTGAATTTTAAAGTTAAAATGAACAAGTTTTTAGGAATATTACTCCATGATCACTGGTCTTTTTGACCAAAGTAACATTTTTGAACACATAGCCTTATGACATTTTGATAAGAACTTTAAGGTGGATTTTGTACAGATTAGATGTGATATAGATGCTTTTGTGAATATTCAAGACTATATGGGAAAATTCCCAAATTAAAAATTGTTTTGACTTAGAAATAACCTATTTTTTAAAAAAAAAACACTCAAGTATTCTGTTATGGAAGCTATTTGGATGTGAGGGGAGGGAGTGACAGGAGAACCTGTGACTAGCATGCCTGAGGGTTGTTTGGGGTGTAAGAGAGTGGTAATATTATTGGCATTTCTAGGGAAGATTAGGCAGCGTAGGAGACACCCTCAAAGAACTCTTTCTGTACTGAATTTTTAAAAATGTTTGTTTCAGCAGGTTCTGCTTCTTAAAATTCTACCACTTGGAGGTGAATTTGGATTCTGAAAGTCCATTTTAACAAATGGGAATGCCTTCCACCTCCTCCTAGAGGTATTTTAATTTTTTTAAAAATTTTTCTTTCTCATATCCCCTTTGAAATCACACCTGTATTGAGAAAGATGGAAGTTTTGGTTGGGTTTGAAGGGAATGAGATAATTTTGGAATATGATATAGCATTTGAGGAAGGTGGAAGGATAGGAAGGATTGCTCATTAATCTTACAAATATTTCAATGGCAGGTACTGAGCTTGGTGGTCAGAGGTGAGCATGATAAACATGGCCTCTGTACTCTTGAGTTTACTGTTTGGTTGAGGAGGTTGTGAGAAACATTAATAGAAGAAAGAGTAGATGCTCTGAGTAAACTATAGTATGGAGCTTTATCTGATTTAGTAGCTTAGAAATTTATGAAGTCATTGGACCCTGAAGCACATCCAAATTAGCAGTTTGCTCTTGGGTAATGAGGTGACATTTCTGACAGTTGAAGATGGCTGCCAGTAGCAGGTATTTCCTTTAATTAACCGTGAGTTTTTGTTTTGTGTATAGTTAAACAAACAAACATGGAAGAAGGACTGGCAGATTATTGTTAAAAGAAAGATTGGCTTCAGGGAAGAGCACTGGAAAATTAAAGTGCTTTGAGATACAGAAATAGATAAAAAAATCATAAATAAGAAAATAGGGGATCTTAATGTTTCCCCTGTTCAGATGTGAATAATTTTGATCCTTATCATGTTAAAGAAAAGGAATCAGGGAGAAGCCGGAGGCTATGGAAAGTTACTGGAGAGTAAAATTGGTCAAATAATGTTACATGCCTGTACCATTGCACCACAATGAAACTCCCACCATTCTATATTATTAATATGCACAACCAACAACAAAAAATTTTGTTCCTTTGGAATTTGAAAAGTCAGAGGAAATTAAAAGTTCCTGCAAAGGTCTGTAAACAATTTACATTAAATCTAGGGCTTTATATTTCAATTTTGTAAGAATGAATGTAATATATTTAGATACTAGGCACTCACATGTTCTTAACTATATTACAGTAAGGTTAGACAAATCTTCAAACTTTTGTTGTTTGAAATCAGAATGAATTTTTGGAAAAGAGTTAAATCTAGTAAAGCAAAAATAATTTTGAATTATGTTAGGTAATCAGATTATGAACATAATATAGGGCCACTTTTCTGTTTCAAGTGTTGAATGAGGTGTTCAATATATTTTCTCATTTAATTTTATCCCTAAAGCAACACTGGATTTATATGCATTTTGCAAATAAATTTACTAAATTCTTGAGAGGTTAGTATGGTCTGGGTTACAGAAAAGTTAGAACTAAAGCCTTGTTCTGATTTCAAAATGCACTTGAGGTTTGTCTTTAGTATCTTCCAGCTGCCTGGTACTCTTTCCTGTGTTTCCAGTTTGTTATAGAAAAATGGTTATGTAATGGATTTAGGGATCAGCCATACCATATTCAGTGGATAGTCGTTAATAAGTTAACTTTTCTAACTCAAATTTTATGTTCTGTGAAACGTCAATGATAATAATATTTCCTTTTTCTGGTTGTTGTAGTTTTAAGAGAGTCATGGACTACTACAATGTCTGGTATTTAAAGTTTTAAATAAACCTTAGCTTTATTCAGTCCTCTGGATACTCCTTTAACTCAGTTTATTATAGAAGCTTGCCCTCTCTTTTTTGGCTTTATTCCTTAAAATTCCTTTTTTTCCCCCACTTCATAAAAACTCAGATTCTGACTTTGGACTCTTCTTCACTATGTTAATTTTCCATGGGACATCTCATGGCCTCAACTGTTCTTTGTATCTTGCCAATTGCCAATCTGTTTCTCTACTCTAGACCTTGTATCTGAACAGAAGATCCATGTGCTCATTGCCTTTTAGATCTGCTCTACCCGATAGTAAAAGATGAAAAAATTTACATGATCTGAAGAGACACCAGAATATTGCTTGACCCAATAGGATAGGTACTGGCAACATGTGGCTGTTGAGCAATTGTAACTGAATTGCAGTGTACTATAACTACAAAATACTAGATTTTGAAGACTTCAGTTAGCGAAAAGAATGTAATATTTCATTTATAATTTCTATTTTGATGATGTGTTGAAATGATTATGCTTTTGATATACTGGGATAGATAATATTTATTAAAATTAATTGCAACCATTTCTCTTTTTAAAAAATATGGGTACTAGAATATTACATATGTGGCTTGCATTATATTTCTTTTGGGTAGTTATTTTCTAGACGTATCCCCCTGTGTATTTCTCAAGTACCTTGAAAACACTTAATCTAAACTGTAGTTACTTCTCTTCCTCTTCCCAAAGTCGTATTTCTCCTACCTCTGTTCCCTTCCTTAGAAAATAGCTCTAGTTATATTCTCAAAGTGAGAAATTTTGTTATATTTGATTCCTCCTCCTTTCATTTCCCTCATAGCCCTAAGTTTCAAAAGTTTTTTATTTCTACATTTTAAATATTTGTCAGTTTCATGTACTTCTTTCCATTTACTATGGTATCTGGATTGGTCACTTTTGTGGATTCTGAATTTTTGACACATTTACCTCTCTTTTGCTCAAGAACATAAAGTAGAATTCTTCTCTACTTTTTAATAGTAACTTTTATGATTTTCATTTTAAAAATGTAAGTATTTGTTTAATCTAAATTAATTTTATTGTAAAATAGGACTCTAGTTTTTAAAAATGACTGCCCAGTATTTTGATACCATTTATTGAAAAGTCTGTCTTTATCACATTGATTTGAAATGTTGCTGTTATAGCTTACTGAATTTTATATGGATTTTCTTTTTTGAATGTTCTCCTCTGTTACATTTATGTGTATCTCTATTCATGGGCCAGTACCATTTTTTTTATACTTATTGTTTCTCTACAGTATATTTTTACATATTAGGTAATGCTAATTCTCTTAATATTAATTTTTAGACCTTTCCTTTCTGTATAATAGAATCAGGGGCTGGGGTTGTAGCTTGGCGGTAGAACACTTGCCTAGCATGTGTGAGGCATTAGATTTGATCCTCAGTATGACATATAAATAAATAAAATAAAGGCCCATTGACAACTAATATATATATATATATATATATTAAAAATAATAATAGAATTAGTTTGTTTAATGCCTCACCAAAGTCTACTGATATTTTCATTTATTTTAAATTTATAAATTAATTCAGGGAGAATGGACAATCTCTAATTCTGTTATCCAAGTACGTGGTCTAGATATTTTTCATTTGTTCCATTTTCTGTTTCATCAGAGTGTTTACCCTTTATCATACATTGATTTTATACATTAAGATTATTTCTAGATGTTTAGTCCTTTTGTCATTGATATTAATAATGGATCACTTCTTCCATTGTGTCTTTGAACTGGCTTTGGTTTGTATTTTACCATTCCCATTTGTCAGATGTAATAATTTCTTGCTTGGGTTATTATGAATATTACTGATTGGTGTTCCTTCTATTTCACCACAGTTGTGTCATTAATTTTTTTTCTAAAACACAAGATATTTGTTTTTTCTTCCCCATTAAAGCCATTTAGAGAATAAAGATCAAATAAAGAATAAAGGCCATTTTCTTAGAATGACATATAAAGTTATGATTTGGCTCTTGGTGATATATACAGCCTTATCTATTTGGTGTCAGTAAGAATTGTAGGTCTTCCCCATTGTATGACTTAACTTTTTATACTTTAAATAATCTCATTGGGTGTATATTATTTAGTCTGAGTGGCTTCTTCATTCATACCTTCATATACAGGTTCAATGATTGAATTCACTAATTTAAATAAAATTCCTTATTTTAAAAATTGTGTGGTTTTTTTATTAATAGTGAGGATGAGGATGATGACCTTCAGTATGCTGATCATGATTATGAAGTACCACAACAAAAAGGATTGAAAAAACTCTGGAACAGAGTAAAATGGACGAGAGATGAGGTAGTTATCTGGCAAGATTTCTTAATTTTGTACTTATATGTATAATAAATTAATACTATTGTAGTTATGGAAGATATTTAAAAACAAATGGAAAAGTTGTCCATAACTTGCACATTCTTTTTCTTCTGTCAGAGACATGAATAACAGTATGACTGATATTGGGGCTGACAGAAATAGTATGGAGGAACTTTTATGATAGTGGCTTTAGTCCTACAAATGGTCACCAGCTATGACTTGACAGAATGGAGAGTTGCCTGTGTTCAAAGGCTTAGGAAAAGGATGGTGGAAAGCTTTCTAATTTTTTAATCTGTTTTAATAGGATGATAAGTTGAAGAAATTGGTGGAACAACATGGAACAGATGATTGGACACTAATTGCTAGTCATCTTCAAGTAAGTGAAGTGTTAAATTATATATCTAACATGACTGATTTAGGACATTAGGTTATGTTTGCTATTTTTAAAAAATGTGTCTGCATATTTTATACTTAGGTTTTCTTTCTAAAAATATCCTTATTTTTCTGGTCTGCTTGTAGTTGCTAATGGCTTAGAGAGTCTGATTTTGTAGTACAGGTTGAGCATCCCTAATCCAAAAATCGGAAATCCAATTTCTTTTTTTTTTTTTTTTTTTAAAGGGAAGACCTCCCCCTTCTAGAATTCTTCCTTTCGGGTCCTGGGGAGAAGTCTTTTCTGCTGTCCTTTATTTTTTTTTATTTTTTTATAAAGAGAGAGTGAGAGAGAGAGGGGGACAGAGAGAGAGAGAGAATTTTAACATTTATTTATTTTTTCTTAGTTCTCGGCGGACACAACATCTTTGTTGGTATGTGGTGCTGCTGAGGATCGAACCCGGGCCGCACGCATGCTAGGCGAGCGCGCTACCGCTTGAGCCACATCCCCAGCCCCTTTTTTTTTTTTTTTTCAGAGAGAGAATTTTAACATTTATTTATATTTTCTTAGTTCTCGGCGGACACAACATCTTTGTTGGTATGTGGTGCTGCTGAGGATCGAACCCGGGCCGCACGCATGCTAGGCGAGCACGTTACCGCTTGAGCCACATCCCCAGCCCCAGGAAAATCCAATTTCTTTAAAATCTAAAACTTTTTGAGTGCCAACATGACACCATAAGTAGAAAAATTTTCACACCTGATGTCATGTAGTAGGTCACAGTAAAAATGCAGGTACACTAAAAATATTATGTAAAATTTTCTTCTAGTTATGTATAGAAGGTATGTATAAAACATATGTGATTTTGTGTTTAGATTTGAGTCCCATTGCAAGATGTCTCATTATGTATAAGCAAATATTCCAAACAAACAAAAAACCCTAAAGTACTTCTGGTCTCAAGCATTGTAGATAAGGGATACTCAACTTATAAAGATTTGTTCATGGACCAAAAGACTACCAATATAAAACAAAAATAACATGAAGTTTGGGTATTGCTTTATAAATATTTGTGATATTATGTTAAAATATTTTGAGAGAATTTAAATATTGAAATATTTTGATAGCTAGTTAGTCAAATCAGGAAGAACTTGAAAAGTTTATCATCCAATTCCTAGATTTTAAAGTGTTACTGATTTTTAAAAAAATTATCTTTATTGTTCATCATACTAATATTCACATACTATTTGTTAGTATGTAATTTTATAACCTACAAAGTATATTTACATATACTTTTATTAACTTCCTAATATACTGTGGGTAGTTGGACAAAATACTCACATTTGAATTGACTACTTTGTTTCAGAAACCACATTATCTGTATTCTTTCTATGTTGTCATAATGCCTCTTAACATAACTTGAAAATTGAAATCAAATAATGTAAAGAATAAGTTTTGGAGTTAGTCTGAATTGTGTTCAAATGTTAGCTCTACTCACAAAAATTATTTAATTTCTTTGACCTTCAACTTTCCTATCTATAGTAGGTAGATAACACTACTCATTTCTAAAGTATTATTGTGAGAATTAGAAATAATGTATAAGAAATTCAGTGTAGTTCCTGACATTTACCAGGTGTTCAATAAATGGAAGCTAAATTAGAAAAATTATTTACATTAGCTTTATGTCCTTTAAGTATGTGTGTGCTGCAAGGATATATGATTATTTTGAAGAAAGGAGTAGCCTTAAAATGATATACACATTGATATATACAAGCCATAACTGAAGAAGCTCAGTTTGAAAAAGTGTTATTTGAAGTCCATTGGCACAAAGCCATTGGCAGACAAAAATATTTATATCTATCTCATTATATTTTTCCATGTTATCTGTAATCTTGTGTATGAACTAGTAACTTTGTAAACTATGAATCTATAATGAAATATTAGGTATTATTGTTATTTTCCTTATAATACATTATAGTTACTAGGTCATGAAAAGATTAAAATAAGGCTTCATTTATTAATCAATTTTGTGGTTTAAGATGTTTCTACATAAAGTTTTCTCATTCTGGCAAATTCATTTTCCTTTTAAGTGTTAACTTAACCAATTTAATTGAAATGTAATGGAGATCTTCTGTACAGATATATTTAGTGTTTTCATAGTAACTTGGGGATCATTTATAAACATCCTTTTAATGCTAGACAGTAGTAAAGTCATGCCTTTAGGGTTTTTAAAAATTGTTTTATCTATATTGGGGACTACTATGTTGTTTGAGTTCTTATGTCTGCCTCTGGCCTTTTATTCCTCAATCCTTGATCTATTTCTGTATTAGGAGGATCTTGTGTAATAAATGTGTTGTTTGCTGTATTATAAGACATAGTGTAAGATACATACTTTAATTTCAAATATATTGTCTTTATTTGTAATCTAAGCCCTGCTAATTAATTTTAAAAAACAAAATTGGGGTATAGACATGAAAAATAAACATTACATGTCAACTATAGTATTTTTGAAGACTTGTTCTTAAGAGCATGAGATATATAAGTTTGGATTGACTTGCTTTCTGGAAGACAGTTGTTCAATAATATTTTCCAAATTCTTTTAGAACCGTTCTGATTTTCAGTGCCAACATCGATGGCAGAAAGTTTTAAATCCAGAATTGATAAAGGGTCCTTGGACTAAAGAAGAAGATCAGAGGGTAATGTGTTCATGTTTTTTTATGCTAACCTTATAGATGCACTAGCTTTTTTCCCTCACTAATTGGTAGTTTTAACATATAAAGTATGTATGTAATTCACTTGATTTTGTGCTCTAGAGGCTGTTTGCTAAGAATTGAAGGTCAAGTACTTAAAATGTAGTTTTTTTTTTTTTCTGAATTGGGTCAAACCAAATTAATATATATAGCCCTTTGTTTCTGAGAGTTTGAAGAAGGAAAAATGCTTACTATGTGTTTAATTATCTTGTTTAAAGCTTGGTTTAGCAATATTTAGGATGTACTTTCCTGTCAAAATTGATTTACATATTAAAAATATTTTAATTTTATTTTTACATTTAACTTGAATTGTAAGGAAATCATTCTTATTTCTTCCTTTTGACCTTTAATGAACCCCAAAATTAGATATCAGGGCATGATATTGCCAAAGTATTTATAATTTAAAAACAAAGATCATTTGTTGTGCAATAAAAGTTGGAGAAGAATAGAAGAATTTTTGACCCTGACTAGGAATTGTTTTATGATCTTTAAGTCATGTAAGTTGCTAATATAGTTGGGGAGTTAGTATTACTACTACGTACAACAGTTTAAAAGTTACTTTACTAGAATCTGATTTCCTTGATAACTGATGGCAAGTTTTAAAATGTGTGACCTTGTTTAAAAATACATTTAATAAATTCAGAATTTTATTTTTTAAAATATAGTAAATAGACACATATAGTGAAAATTTTATTATATATTAAATTTAAATATATAAACTGTTAATGATGTGATATTTGACAGTGAGGCAAAGTGGTGATGAGGTAAAGTAGTCTAGGAATAACTATTTTTACAATTTTTAGGTAAAATAAAAACAAACTTAAAATGTAGGGAAAATAATGCATAACCTGTATTTTTTTCAGTTTGAGAAAGGAAATGTGAAAAGCCAATAACTATAGTTACTTCCTGCTTCCAAATTGGTTTGTTGGACTTTCTGTTTGATTTTTTTTTAAGATATAAGAGTAGAAAATATACATGTCTCAATGTCTTTACTATTATTTCATACTAAGTTTGTATAGAAGCAGTTTTACTTATGAGTCACTTTAATTAGACCCTTGGATTTTAGATAAGTTTGTAATCTGTTTAAACTTGTCAAATACTGAAGAATTTTTATTAATGAATTTATTTTTATAAATTGTTGTTGTAGCTTAAATTGTATGCATTTATTAAGATGTTATTCTTGGGCTGGGATTGTAGCTCAGTGGTAGAGCACTTGCCTAGCATGTGTGAGGACTGGGTTTGATTCTCAGCACCACGTATAAATAAATAAAATAAAGGTCCATTGACAATTAGAAAAAAAGAATAAGAAATTCTTCTTTAAAAAATGCTATTCTTTAAAAGAGAATAAAATCATGGCAGTAAATGGATGGAATTGGAGAATATAATGCTAAGCGAAGCAAGCCAATCCCAAAAGACCAAAGGCCAAATTCTTTCTTTGATATGAGATGTTGACTTATAATGGCGATGGGAGGAATGGAGGAACTTTAGATAGGACAAAGGGGAGGGTGGGGAAGAGAGGGGGCAAAGGGATAGGAATGATGGTGGAATAGACATCATTGCCCTAAGTACATATATGAAGACATGAATGGTGTGAAAATACTTTGTGTACAATCAGTGACTTGAAAAATTGTGCTCTATATGTGTAAAATGAAGTGAATTGCATTCTGCCATCATGAATAACAAATTTTTAGAATAAATAATTTTAAAAGATACTATTCATAATGTCTTTTTAAATTTTTTTATTTTAATTTTTTTTGTGGTGCTGGTGATTGAACCTAGGACTTCATGCATGCTAGGCAAAGTGCCTTACTACTAAGATACCCCATCCCCAACTGTCTTGAGTTATGTTTTAAAATGCCTTTTTTTAAACTTTGCTTCTTAGGTTATTGAACTGGTTCAGAAATATGGACCAAAAAGGTGGTCTTTAATTGCAAAACATTTAAAAGGAAGAATAGGCAAACAGTGTAGAGAAAGATGGCATAATCATCTGAATCCTGAGGTAAAGAAGTCTTCCTGGACAGAAGAAGAAGACAGGATTATCTACGAAGCGCATAAGCGGTTGGGAAATCGTTGGGCAGAAATTGCCAAACTGCTTCCTGGAAGGTGCTTATATAAATGTATATACATGTTTCTGTACTTAAACATGACCTTTATTACTTTACTATTAAATATATTTGCAAGAACCCCATGGCTTTTATTTATAATTAAAATTAGACTACATAATATAAGCATCCATTTGAGATCATTTGTAATAAATTCTGGAGTAAGGAATATTATTATTTTTATAATGAAAATTTATAGCAATAATTTCTACAATAAAATGATAGACATTTAGATTATGTAAACATTTAAGACATTCAAAAAGTCATGTTTACACATCAAGGCAGGCAGATCCTCCTTATACAAACTGTGTTGAAATGGAATCTGAATCAGAGATTTCTTTCATATTGGATACTATGTACAAAACCAAATAATGAATTACAAATACACTGGCTGAAATAAACTGTTGTGAAAATGTTAGGAAAAATCAGTTTTTAATTAGTTGTGGTATAATTTCAACTGTGGAAATAAGTGTATGTATAAAATGTAAAATATAGCAAATAGAGCAAATGTGTTCCCTCAGAGACAGTGTGATGTTTTACATTCACTCCACATTGTACTGGTAGGGATGTTTTTTGTGTAGTCTTTAGTATGGCAGACCAGCAATCTTGGGGCATTTTATACCTCACTCAAAAGATATGCATTTGTTTTTTATTGCTGTAATCTCTAGCTATATAGTACTTTTAGTGTGTAAAGTGCTTTTACATATATTCTTGATTAATCTTTACGTGCTTGGGAATTATGCAAAGCAAACATTACTGTCTTTGTTTTGTAGATAAGGAAATCAAGACAGTGTTAAATTTTTTATCCAGGTTACTAACCCTGGACTAGGAACTTCTGATGTTTTCAGTCTCTTATACATCTATACTTTCTGTAGAACCTAGCTTAGTGCCTTCATATGAAGTAGTTTTTCAGTAAATACATTTTTTATGCAGGATGGAATTTATACTACAAATAGCTACAGGTTGAACACTTGCATTTTTATAAAGGGAGCCAGTGAGCTCTTTCTATAAATATTTTGTTCTAAGAAGTGAAAAAAGAATACTAGGATTCTGTAATTTGTGGTTTACTTTTCATGATCATGTTTATTCCTAGTCTTTGCACTCACTATACTCTTTATCTGGAATGCTGTTTTTTTCTTTTTTCATATGGTTGGTTATTTTCATCATTCAGATCTTAGTTTCACTGTTACCTCATACAGGGCTTCTTGGACCACCTCGTCAAAATTACCCATTATCCACTTTTCTCATCCACTTTAATTATCTATATTGCATTGGTATTTTTTTAATTTAGTTGTAGATGGACACAATATCTTTATTTATTTTTATGTGGTGCTGAGGATCAAACCCAGTGCCTTACACTCTCAAGGCAATCGCTCCACAACTGAGCTATAGCCCCAGCCCCTGCATTGGTATTTTTCTTATTTTTGGTTTTTCTTTTCTTCCTTCCTTCCCTATGACCACACTTCTAATGAGAACGTAAGTTCAGGAGAGTAGGAACCTTCTTTGTCTTATTCACTGAAGTATTTCTGATGCTTAGAACTGTGCCTGACATATAGACATACCGTTTATCTTTAGAATTTTTAAAGAAGTATCTGATTTCATCAGTTGTAGAAGTTTGTTTTAAGCTTTTTGTGCAAGTTATACAGTATTAAAATTTGTGGAATCCTTTTTTCCTTTTCAAATTAAACACTTTTATTTCTTAGGACTGATAATTCTATCAAAAATCATTGGAATTCTACTATGCGAAGAAAAGTGGAACAGGAGGGCTATTTGCAAGATGGAATAAAATCAGAAAGATCTTCATCAAAACTTCAACACAAACCTTGTGCGACTATGGACCATTTGCAAACCCAGAATCAATTTTACATACCTGTTCAGGCACATATTTTTAATACCTTTATTTTTAAAAAATTTATTTAGTTGATATATGGAAAAGGTGTTTGATTTCTTAATAGGACAAATACAATATATACTAAGGGAGGAGAAAGATATATATATTTCCAAACTAAAAATAAAATGTCATAATTTTGACAAATATAGTGTAGTTTCCACTTAAAAAATATTACGCATAATTGTAGTAGTCTTATAGGTGTGTAGAAAATGGTCTAGGGAAAAAATAGTAAAAAATCATTCAAGCCATCACTTTGGAGGTATAGTAAATAATTTGATGTCTTTAAGCTCTGTTTTCCTCTAATAACCAATGATTTGAGTGATTGTAGTCTTTGTTAGGCAGACTCATTAAAATAGAGATTACCAACTCAAAACAGGGCAAGTTCTGTGTTGTTCCTTGCAGTGCATCCTCCTACCTGCAAGAATTTAGTTTAGGATTCTTCATAAGGTTTGTTTTACCTTTTCCTATCTATCTGTTAATGCCATTTTTTTTTGTGATAAACCTAGGTTCTTTTCATATAAAATATAAAGATTATATCAGAACTTAATAGTATCTACCAAAATATAAAGTAGGTCAAGGTGTTAATCTGTGCTTACTATACCTCAAATTTTATTTTATTGTACATTTTATGGACATTTAAAAAAATTTTTTTTAGTCGTATATGGACTCAATGCCTTTATTTGTTTTTATGTGGTGCTAGGACTGAACCCAGTGCCTCACACTTGCAAGGCAAGTGCTGTAACATTGAGCTACAAATACAGCCCATGGACATTGTTTTTTAGACATACTGTTAAAAGAACCATTTAAAGTAATGACATTTTTAGTTTACAAATAGGAAAATGTGAAGACAGTATAGTTATCTGCTGATATTGAACCTTAAGGTTTTTATTGTCTGTTTCTTTACATTTTTCTTTAGAGTCTTAAATTTTAGTAGCATAAATTTGAAACTTTCTGTTTCTATCTCAGAAATGTTACCATTTATCTCTTTAACATACATAAAGATAATTTTTAAAAATTATTTGGACCCAGGGGGTATTTAGCAGTCTCAATAAAAATTGGAACTATAAGGACATTTATTTTAAGAATTTTTTCCCTTTTAATAATCTTAGATTCATATATTCATAGTTCAATTAGTTTAAACAATTAAGAGGGTAATTCTAATTTTATTATAAAGTATACTTAGAGAAAAAATGCAGTGGTTTGAAATACTGTCTCAAATTTTGAAATATTTGAGAAAGAGGAATTTCTAATTCATTGGTGTTACCAAGTGATAAGTGATACTAATTGAGTATTGTAAATGTTCTGTTAGTAATGTGTGATTTTTGCAGTAGATGGTGATTTAGGTAGGTCATTATAGAAAGTAGACAATTTCATATTTATATTTGTTTGATTTAAAATATTTTCACCACTGCTCAGGTGCAGCTTCATAATTCTTTTTTTATAACTTTTATTTATTTTCATGTGTACTGAGGATCAAACCCGCAAACACTGTATCACTGAGCCCCTGTCTCCCTTTTTCTTAACTCCAGCTTCCCCTTTTATTTTTTTGAGAAAAAGGAAAATGAAGGATTATTGGTTTGCTAGCAAAGGAGAAAAACAGGGAACTCCCATCCCAAAGACTGTAATTCTGCCCATCAGCAGAAACAAGGGCTTTTAAAGTGGTGACTTAAAGGCTACATTCCACAAGTTCTCCATTTTAGTTGTAATTCAGTTATTAATTTGGGAGCTAGTCCCCCCTGATAAATTCTGGTACCATCCCCAAAATCTGGATTTTTACTTCCTTCCTATGGTTGGTGTGTACTCTGATACAGATAACTGCCTAGGATGGGGAAGAGATTAGGGAGGAGCAGGGAGAGAGAAAGAGAAAGAAACATGTTCATTTAAGAAATAAATTGTGTGGCAGAACAGCAAGGGTTATATTCAAAGCATAAAGTGGACCACTGTTACATTTCCTCACTGTCAATTTCTACATTCCATTTCTATGGAAAAATGGGCAACAACATCTCTAAACTGCTTCCTGCTGAGAGGGAGCAAAGTTGGAGGAAGTAATCAAAAAGTCCTTGTTCTTTATCAGGTGGGCCATGGACAGTTAATGGCATTCAGCATCAGAGTAGTCCAGAGGTCCACAGTGGCTGATGGCAGGTGACTGGACAGGGCATACACAGGGCTAGCATCATGCTAAGACAACAAAGGCAGCAAAGCATTATTTTTTGTAAATAATTAGCACACAAAAAAATTAGTATTTCAGACAGTCTCTGAAAACCATAAGGACAGTAATTTATAATCTTATCAGTGAAAAACAAATCAAGTTCATCAATGTAGAAGGGTAGGAATATTTGTAAGTCTATGAAATCAGACTCAAATTAACTCAGGACGTTTGCGACTTGTGATCATTATTAGGCACTCTCACACAAGAACCCTTCCTTTATAGCCTCCAGCTTCACTTGTATTATGTTTTAGAAATGAAACAAAATGATGCTCTGAGCATCTATTAAAAGTACATGAGTAATTATTATTTTCCCAAGATAACTAATGTAAAACTAGTCTATTTTCCTTTCTTTCTACTTAGATTGGCATGAAGTGGTATGGGAGGAATTTAGGAGATAAAAGCATTCTTGTGAAAGCTTTATATGGACTAGTCCCTTTCTCTGATAAATAAAAACAATTTTTCCCCATGAAATAGAGCAATACTTCTGTAGCAGATTAAAAAAAATAATTTGTTGTTTAATGTTGATAATAGATGGATTGATTGATAAAACTAGACTAAGTAATTCTCATATTTAATCTAGGAGACAGGGGTTTTCCTAGTGTTATGGCTTTCTCTCTAGATTCTAGGAACAGAGATGTAGTTACTAGATAGGAAACTATTGCAGGTTTGAATTTGCAAAATTATTAGAGATGCTTTATAAGTTGTTAATGTTGACATTTTATCAAAACTTTTTGTCATTTGCCTCAGACTTTAAAAAGTTGCATAGTGTTATATGTGTAATAGTAATGCTTTAATTTTTAGATCCCTGGTTATCAGTATGTGTCACCTGAAGGCAATTGTGTAGAACATGTTCAGACTACTTCTGCCTTTATTCAGGTAACTTTTATTTCCTTTTAAAAAATAAAGAAAATGCTTTCAAACATTTTTAAGTTGAATAGTGCTTATTTCCTCATCTATTGAACTAGGATAAAAATGAAACAGTCCTATTTATGTATTGTAATATTGAAAGAGTATGTAAGTGGGTTTGAAAATATAAAGTATACAAATGTAAGATGATGGCACTGGTATGGTGATTCATTCTTTCAACTTAAAGCATTCAATCATTTGCTAATAGTATTAATAACTAATAGTATTAATAGAATAGAATATATATTACAATTCAATAAACTAATATATTCCAGACATAAAATTTTCAACTTGTATGGATGATACAGTGTTTTTTAATGCATTGAAATCTTTTCTGCTAATTTTACCAGCACATTTTTAAATACTAGTGGGACTGTGATGTATCTAGTGTCTAGGACTTAGTAATATTAAGCTTTATTAGAGAAAATATATTTTAGTTGTATACAAGAAAATAAAATTAGAACACTATTAAAAATAAACCAATTGTGTAAGTAACCTGTTTTTCTCTTTTATTTAACTTGGTTTAGCAACCCTTTGTTGATGAAGATCCTGATAAGGAAAAGAAAATAAAGGAACTTGAGATGCTTCTTATGTCAGCAGAGAATGAAGTTAGAAGAAAGAGACTTCCGTCTGTAAGAAATTAGCTTATTTTATTGTTAGAATGCTTCATAAGTATGTTTTTATAGTTTTTATCAGGTATAAAGCATATTCATTTCTATTTCTGATTTTAATATGGTATAGAAAGAATTTTTCTAATTTGCAACTTTGAGGTTGCCTGATTTTGATATGCATTTTTCTGAGTGTATTTTACAGTGTTCTGTATTAGGATATATTTTTAAAAGATATTCTGAGTCATAAATTTCAAGCAGACTTAGGGTAAAATCTTCTATCTATATTTGTGACATGTATGTATAATTTAGATTAGGCTTTGGTTTAATATTTATTTATTTATTTATTTGGTATCAGGGATTGAACCTAGGGACGCTTAACCACAGAGCCATGTTCCCAACCCTTTTTATTTTATTTAGAGGCAAGGCCTTGCTAAATTGCTGAGGCTGGCTTTGAATTCATGATCCTCCTGCCTCAGGCTCCTGAGCTGTTGGGATTACAGGAATGTGCCACTGCGCTTGGTCTGAGTTAATTTTAGATATTCCATATAATTATGGTTTCAATAGAAAAAATAGAGCTTGGACATTACTTTAATTCTTTTTGAAAAAATTTTCTTACTATTTAGAATATGAATTCAGCAAATTAGAAAATGTAATAATAAAAATATGCATAAAGGGAACATAAAAAATTATGCTCTCAAAAACTTTCAAAAGAAGAAATTTTGTATTAATGTTGATTTGATTACTAGGTATGAAAACTGTTGTCTGAGATATGGTTAATGAGAATAACTAATAGTATTAAACTGGGATAAATAGTGACCATTCTAGTAGAATTAATCAGGCCATGCTAGATGGATTAAGAGAAAAAAAACTAAATTTATACTTCATTAATAATTTTTAAAGTTTAAAGTAATATCTTGAGTCTTTTTGTGTTTAGAAAAGGATTTTATTGACGGAGGGATGAATGAATTGAAAATGACTAGGAATAACCTGAGATCTTGAAATAGTATTATGAGGAAATTGGTAATGTTTTTATATTATTTAAGTGGTTATTTAAAAGAATATTTATTAATTGTACTAGGTGAGATATATACTGTAGGAAAAGGAGTTTTTGTTTTGAAACTGCAAAAACTGTAGGCAAATAGGAAGACATGAAGTGTACTTAGTGTTGATATTTTTTTTCTTTTTTTTTTTTAAGTTACAAATAACAAAGAGTTAACATTTGTAATGATTATATCATGTTAAAATTTTTTTTTTGGCGGGTGCAGGGTACTGGGGATTGAACTCAGGGACACTCAACCACTGAGCCACATCCCCAGCTCTGTCTTTTTGTATTTTATTTAGTGACAGGGTTTCACTGAGTTGCTTAGCGCCTCACCATTGCTGAGGCTGGCTTTGAACTTGTGAAAGCAACTTCCTTCTGTAAGAAATTAGCTTATTTTATTGTTAGAATGCTTTATAAGTATGTTTTTGTAGTTTTTATCAGGTATAAAGCATATTCACTTCTACTTCTGATTTTAATATGATATTAAATATTTTGATATCCTGTCTCAGCCTCCTGAGCAGCTGGGATTACAGGTGTGTGCCACCTCATTGGGCTGTTAAAACCATTTTTAATGGTAATGGTAGTCTTATTTTAACCAGGAAAATGTAACTAACTAATTAGAAACCAGTAATAATTAGCATCACAATTACATTTTGCATTAAAAAAGGGAGAAAGTTACTAATTTCTTTTAAAACTTGCTATCTAAAATACACTCTCATAAAGATCTGGTTGAATAAGGAAGAATCTTTTGAATTCCAGAGAGGAAGTTGCTGCTGCCAATAGAACAGGCTGCATACACACATTTATTTTAAACAATTATGTGATAACAATGATCATTTAACTGAGGATCTATTATGTTCCACTCTTGTATCTGTTTTTGTTGTGTATTCTTGGTAATCCTCATTAATTTTGTTAAGTAGCTGAAATGTTTTTGGAGAGTCACATTTAGATTTGTATGATTACAACTCTGTTTGTGGTTTTTTCCTCTTGGCCTAGTGACTTCTCTCTTTATCTTTTGAATCTTTTTCCCACCTGAAAAATCAGTTGAAAGGCCTATCATTTGGAAGCTATCTCCTGAAAGTTATTGTTAATTGAGAAGGTAGCTATGCTAATGAACTAAGGTTGTTTTATATTTAGGAATCTTTAAAATAGATGGAACTTGTTTTGTAACAATGTTTTTTCACCTTATTTAGCTTGAAACTTAATATTTTGCTACTGTGAATCTTTTTTTTTTTTTTTTTTGGTCCTGGGGATTGAACCTTCTTGAAATATTTTTTTTAGAGACAGCTTCTTGCTAAGTTGCTTAGGACCTCAGCTTCCTGGCCGCTGGGATTATAGGTGCACCACCATGCCTGGCTTGCTACTGTGAATCTTTAGCACAGTTTAGCAAATTTTATGTGTAATAGTAATAGGAACCATTTTTTAACCTTCCAAAAATACATTTAATTTCCCATCCCAGTGTAAAGAATAACATAAAATCTTTATTATTTATTAATGATATCCAGTTACAAAACATTAAATGATATAAGTAGATCTACTGCTACGACAATTTAAGAGGACACCAGCTTAATAAAGTGCTTTCCCACTCTTTATATTTTAAAAGAATTGTATACTTAAATATACAAATATATAAATATTAGATATACATAAATATATCTAATATACAAAGAAACCAGTAATAATTAGAATCACAATTACATTGATGTCCTTATATTCACTTACTTTTAACTTTTAAAGTAAAATTATAATCCATAGAGTAGGGTAACATCACAAGTCTGCATAGGGTATCAATACTGACAAAAATATCAAAGAGTGGCTTTAAATCTCTTATAAGTTAGGAAACAGTATTAATGATCAGAAATGGACTTATCTGATTATTAATGCATCTCATTTGTATAATAATAAAATATTTATGAACTCAAGGCAAACAGATATAAACCAGGTTTTTAAAAAATATTTTTTAAAAATATTTTTTAGCTGTTGATTTACCTTTATTTTTTATTTATTTGTATGTGGTGCTGAGGATTGAACCCAGCACCTCATACATACTAGGCAAGTGCTCTGCCACTGAGCCACAACCCCAGCCCCCAGGTTTTTTTTTTTAATTGGTTCTTTTTGGTTATACATGATAATAGAATTCATTTTGACATTACTTATACAAGCATGAGATATAATTTGTTCTAATTCAGACCCTAGTACTTCCCCTTTTCCTTCCTTCCTCCCATTCTCTGAGGCATTACTTATTGAGTGCCAAGGAAATTTTTACTTTTAATTAAAATTTATAATCCATAGTGTAGGGTAATTAATGACAAGTCTGCATAGGTTAGCAGCACTGACAAAAAAAAATCAAAAGATATCTTTAAATTTCTTATGAGTTGGAATGGGCAGTGTGCTTTCTACAATATGACAGCCACTAGCCTCAGTTTACTACCCGTATTTTAGTTGCTACTGGTTTCCATATTGAGCAGCTGCAGATGTAGAACATTTTCATCATCTCAGAAAGTTGTGTTGGACATTCCTATATACTTTGCATATTATTTCTCATTCATAAGTCTTCAGAGTCTCTTCTATTTTTTTAAATATTTTTAGTTGTAGATGGACATAATACCTTTATTTTGTTTATTTAGTTTTCTTATATGGTGCTGAGGATCAAACCCAATGCCTCATGCATGATAGGCAAGTGCTCTACCACTGAGTCACAACTGCAGCCCTCTTCTAATTTTTTATTATAAAACAATAGGAAGCTAGGCTTACAAAATGAATACATTTTCTAGGGTACATCTCTAAAGAAATAAAGAAAAATGAGTCCCTAATGTCAAAGGGTATATTTTGCTGTGGGAACATAGACAAGATATCATATTGATATGATAAAATAAATTGTGAAATGTTATGGGAACACATTGGAGAGGGTTCCTGGAAGAAGTCCTATTTGAGCTTATTCTTGAAAGATGGAATAATTATATATTAGCAAGACCAATGAATTAGGACATTATGGAGCAGATAAAAGTATGTAATCATAGGAGGACTTCCCAATATTAGAATTGTATCTTCAATGAAGAATAGAAGTTTCCCTGGTCAGTGGGTTAGGGAACATTCTAAATAAAGTGAGCAGAAGTCTGTGTAAAGGCACTCCAGGGCAAAAGAACATTACTCTTTAGGGAGTTGAAAGTACTACAGCTGAGTTCCCTGGGAAGAGGACTTGTAAGAGAAGTATTGGGAAATGATTTAGAAAGGAAGAGAAAGATCAGATTTTTTTTATTATTGGTTGTTCACAACATTACAAAGCTTTGACATATCATATTTCATACATAAGAATCAAGTGGGTTATGAACTCCCATTTGTACCCCAAATACAGATTGCAGAATCACATCGGTTACACATCCACGTTTTTACATACTGCCATATTAGTGACTGTTGTATTCTGCTACCTTTCCTATCCTCTACTATCCCCCCTCCCCTCCCCTCCCCTCCCATCTTCTCTCTCTACCCCATCTACTGTAATTCATTTCCCTCCTTGTTTATTATCCCATTCCCCTCACAACCTCTTATATGTAATTTTGTATAACAATGAGGGTCTCCCTCCATTTCCATGCAATTTCCCTTTTTTCTCCCTTTCCCTCCCACCTCATGTCTCTGTTTAATGTTAATCTTTTCTTCCTGCTCTTCCTCCCTGCTCTGTTCTTAGTTGTTCTCATTATATCAAAGAAGACATTTGGTATTTGTTTTTTAGGGATTGGCTAGCTTCACTAAGCATAATCTGCTCTAGTGGATCAGATTTTAGGGGTCTAGAATTTATGTGATAATATAAATACATGTTTTATCTCACCATGATTTTATGACTAAAAAAATTTTAAAAAATAAATATAGTGAAGGTATAGGATTTAGTGAAAATAAATCTTATACCAATTTTGAATAAAGAACATATTTGCTACTGTATATTTAGCTAATATGATATGAAGTATATTGTTCTAGAAAAAACTTTTATTTAAAATATGAATAATAAATAATATTCAAATTTCTTTTGTATTTTTAGCAACCTGGAAGCTTTTCTAGCTGGTCTGGTAGTTTCCTCATGGATGATAGCATGTCTAATACTCTAAATAGCCTTGAGGAACATGCTACTGAGTTTTATGGTATGGATGAAAATCAAACTGCATCTGCTCAGCAGAATTCTCCCACGAAGTTCCTAGCTGTAGAGGCAAATGCTGTGCTATCTTCTCTACAGACCATCCCTGAATTTGCAGAAACTTTGGAACTTATTGAATCCGTAAGTTTAAAATTGTGAAATTATCAAAAATTCAATTTTAGATACATGGTTCATGTTCAGAAATTCAGTTAATGGTCAGTGACCAGTTTTATATTAGGCATTAGCATTACTTTATATGTGCCATACTTAATTTTGTTCTATTTTGCAGTATCTTTTGGCAAAATAAATAAGTAAATATTAAGTATGTGTCTTGTAAATATTCTTTATAATTAAATAGAATTCATTTTTATTAAACAAGTTGTACAAGTACATTAGAGAAAGTTAGAAGCTAGAGAAAACTTTAAAGAAGAAAATTAAAATACCCCATATAACTCAAAATTAATCTGATGTACTCCATCAATCTGTTTTGTATATATAGAAAAAATATATATGTATGTTTTTAAAATTTTTTTAAATTGTAGTTGGACACAATACTTTTATTTCACTTATTTATTTTTATGTGGTGCTGAGGATTGAACCCAGGGCCTTGCACGTGCTAGGTGAGCGCTCTACCACTGAGCCACAATCCCAGCCCCTATATGTATGTTTTTAAACCAAAGTACACATATATTTCCATGTTATGTTTCTGTTTCTTTTGTCTTCTATTTATATCATGGGCATGTTTTTATTTTCTAAACTGTTTTTTAAACTTAAATTTTAGTAGGCTTTATAGTATGATGAATATAAGAAATGTATTTACCTAGTATGCTATTATTATTGAACATTTGGGGGGGAATTCTAGATTTTCAATATTACTACTAATAAAAAATTTATATAAAGCTTTGTGCAAAATCATGTCTATGTTTTTAGGTTAAATTGAATTTTTGGATCAAAGTATATATCAAAGTATCAAAGTATACAAAGATCACCATTTTTAAGATATTTCATACATATTACCAAATGATTGTTCAGATTTTAATTTTGTTTTCCTGGGAAGTAGAATATGAAATTTTATGATAAATTATACTTTTTGATAATAATTTGAAATAATTTGTTCTTTTTATATAAAATACTTTAAACAGTAAATTTCAGCTACTGAATGAGATAAAATAATATTTTGGAATGCTTCAAATTGGTATGATAAGAAAACCATAAAATGAGTTGTACAAGTGCATTAGAGAAAGTTAGAAGCTAGAGAAAACTGTAAAGAGGAAAATTAAAATCCCCCATATAACTCAAAATTAATCTGATGTACTCCATCAATCTGTTTTGTATATATAGAAAAAATATATATATATATATTTATGTATTTTTTTAAACCAAAGTACACATATATTTCCATGTTATATTTTGGTTCCATGTTATATTTCTGTTCTTGTTTGATGGTCTTGCTTAAAAAAGATGTCTGAGTAAAGACTGTTTCTACTGATAAAAATGGTTAAGTAACTCAGTGGAAATACCATCCTGTGTCCAAGATCAGATTTAAATTAGGTTACAACATTAACTTTAGTTAAGAATTTAATTTATTGCAGGATCCTGTAGCATGGAGTGATGTTACCAGTTTTGATCTTTCTGATGCTGCTGCTTCTCCTGTCAAGTCTACCCCAGTTAAACTAATGCGAATTCAACACAATGAAGGAGCCATGGAATGTCAATTTAATGTCAGTCTTGTACTTGAAGGGAAAAAAAACAGTTGTAATGGTGGAGACAATGAGGCTGTGCCTTTAACATCCCCAAATGTGGCAAAATTTAGCACTCCACCAACTATACTCAGAAAGAAGAGAAGAATGCGAATAGGTCAGTCCCCAAACAGTGAACTTGGTGATGGCACATTCAACGATGGCGGTAATACAGCACTAAAGCACACACCAGTGAAAACACTACCATTTTCTCCTTCACAGGTAGTAATGTTTTTATTTATGTTTCCAAGTGTTGATGAGCTAGATTAAAGTAGATCTTTAGTATCATTATTAATAATCAGTTGCTTTTTATAAAAACCTTTATTTATTTTTATGTGGTGCTGAGGATTGAACCCAGCGCCTTGATATGCTAGGCAAGCACTGTACTGCTGATCCACAACCCCAGCCCCTAATTAGTTGCTTTGATAACACATAAAAACAGATGTGTTTGATTGTGTACATGAGAGTGCTAAACTCAGATCAGAAAGTGTCTCACAAAGTATAGTAGCTACATTATAGCACCCTACAACTATTAAAGATAAAAGGGATGTTTTCATTATTTTGGGGGAGGGTACTGGGGATTGAACTCAAGGGCCCTCAACCATTGAGCCACATCCCAGCTCTGTTTTGTATTTTATTTAGAGACAGGGTCTCACAGAGTTGCTTTGTACCTCACTTTTGCTGAGGCTGGCTTTGAACCCCTACCTCAGCCTCCTGAGCTGCTAGGATTACAGGTGTGTGCCACTGTGCCTGGCGACATTTTCTTTATTATGTAGTTCCACATCTGTCTAGGACTCATCAGCCTGGAAACAGAACCAGCCAGAAAGGTAAAATGATTTTCCCAAAGTTATCTAATACAGGCTAAGACTGAGATCCAGTCTGACTCGTTGATCCTTGATTATTTAACAGATATATCCAACAAAAAATAAAGAGATCTCATCTATGTAGAGTAACTTAGGTTTGAGTTTACCTGTTAAGTTTTCCTTCTTAACATTCTTTAGAAGAAAGACAACTGATTACTATAAGGATCTCATGTTAGGAGGTTTTCTAGGATCTCCAGAACTACCTGTTTTCTCCTTTAATGTCCCTGAACAGCAGATGTTTACATCAGGATAAATTCATATTGAATACTTGCTATTTTCTAAGCTGTGTGCCATCACCTTTGTTATAGCATCTCAGTTAATCTTTCAAAAAAAAACTTAGGAGTTGGATAGAATGAAATTTTGAAGTTGAGCCACATGTCCTAGTAAGAGATGGAGCTTTTGCTTGTTGAAAGTGTTTTGACAGAGATTAAAAAGTTCTGTAAGGGAGCCAGGTGTGGTGGTGCATGCCTGTAATCCCAACTACTTGAGATGTCAAAGCAGGAGGATCTTAAGTTCAAGGCCAGCCTGGGCAATTTAGACCATGTCTCAAGACAAAAAAAAAAAAAAAAAAAGGACTAGCTTAGTGGTAGAGTACCTCCTGGGTTCAATCCCCAGTACTAAAAAGAAGTAAACAAAAACAACAATAAACCCTGCCTCGGCCTCCTGAGCTGCTAGGATGCCTCACAAAGTTTTATGGGGCAAGGAGGGAGGTTAGTGGTCAAACAAACATGGAGAATGCTGGGATATTATTGGAAGTATGTTTTGAGGTTGGGAATATGAATAGGATCTGGTAGCACAGAGCTATTGTGATCTCTGAAAATTGTGCCCTCATACTTTATGGGGCACCATTTACATAGACTATAATGTGAATAGTGCCTCCCTTTACTTCTTCCCCAGCCCTCAGTTAAAGAACATCCCAGGAAAGGGAAAATGGGTTTGGGCACACAAGTAGTTTTCCTTTTCTGGAGTTTTGCCTGCTAGCAATTTTTATTGACGTGCTTATGTCCTCAAAGCAAAGAGTTTAGACTATTCTGTGAAAGAGGATTTGATTGCTAATCTTAGGGTAAAGTAATTAAAATATTAGGATACAGGAGTGATAGAGCTAGAATTCATTCCACTTAAAAGTAGCAGTCCTGAAGCAACTTCCACTTCTTTTTTTGGCCACAAAAATTAGTATTTCACATTTGTATGACTGAATGAGCACATTATGTAATTTAGAAAATGGATTCTGTGATAAAAATTTTGTTTGCTCCAAGGTTCTGTGCTGTGTTCTAGATAGGCAAATTTTCCAGATAGCTGTATTTCATATTTCGTCTTGCTCTGTTACCCAGACACTCCTGGGCTCAAGTAATCCTCCTACCTCAGCTTCTTATGTAACTGAGACTACAGGTGATCACACTGTGCCTATATTCTGCTATTATATTCTGAATTAATGGTACTCTCATAGAAAAGTCCACTTAAGATCATTAATAACAGTTAAAAACTGACCTACTTCAGTTATATTGTACAAAATTCTTATATTTTAACAGCAGTTTCTGCAGATCCATATTTAATAATATACTCTTTTGTTTAAAAATTTTGGTACTTTTCTATATAACTTTTGAACCTTTGTTAAACAACTATTTCATGAATGCCTCTTATGTGCTAAATGCTGTTCTAAGTGCTGGGAGCCGTGAACAAAACAAAAGTTACTGCCTTTATGGAGCTTTATTTTCATGAGGTGGAGTGTACATGGAATATTATTGATAATCTTTTTCTAAAGCAAATAAAATAATTGGAAAGTCTTATCAATTTAATATTTGTGTATAAATTTTGATATTCTGAAACTTGCCTTTAAACTGTATTCCCTTTTTAGTTTTTCAATACATGTCCTGGTAATGAACAACTTAATATAGAAAACCCTTCATTTACATCAACCCCTATTTGTGGGCAGAAAGTTCTCATTACAACTCCTCTTCAGAAGGAAACAACTCCCAAAGATCAAAAGGAAAATGTAGGGTAAGTAGGTACTGAATAATTGTATTAGAGAAAATGAGAAGTAAAACATCAAGGGTAGATTAGGTTTTTGTCCAAATACTTAGCATTTATTATAATCAGTATCCATGCAGGACTTAGAACTTTTATGAAGTCATAACCTAATATTTTATCCCTAGGACACTGGAAACCTGCTAAATGTAGTGTGAAAGTTTGATTGCAAGCAAAGCAACCTTCTAAATACTCTTTTCTGACATTAGTCCTTTTTTTCCCTCATTTTAAGATGATTGATTGGAATAATAATTACTTTAGGCAACCTTTTTTTTTTTGGTGTGCATCTCTTTTATTATGTTACAGTAAAATACTACTAAAGATATACATTTGAGAAAAGTGTCAAAATGATATTCTATAAAAGAATTCCTTTAAAGAGAGTCCATCCTGACAGCTATATCAACTACATTGTCTTAAGTGATTGTCAGGACCACACTTCTCGAAATTAAGACAATTTATGTAGTGCTCTTGAGTTTTCCTCTTGAAAACTCCATTTGCTCACTTCTTCCACCTAGTCCTACCAAGACTGGGCTAGGTTTTTTTTTTTTGTTTTTTTTTTTTTGGTACTAGGGATTGAACTCAGGGGCACTCTGAGCCACATCCCCAGCCCTATTTTGTATTTTATTTAGAGACAGGGTCTCACTGAGTTGATTAGTGCCTTACTTTTGCTGAGGTTGGCTTTGAACTCTCAATCTTCCTGCCTCAGCCTCCTGAGCTGCTGAGATTATAAGCATTTACCACTGTACCCAGCAAGGCTAGGAAGAAAATAATTTAGGAAAAAAATGCACACATTCTCAAACAGACTCAAAAATCTGGGTATAAATGATTTTTTAAAAATTTTAAAGCAAGATATTTAATCTAATATTTAAGTTTTCACAAATTATAATAGAAAATTCTGTTTATGCATAGTTATAATGAACTATCTTTTCATTTTCATGCTGATGGTCAACCTAAAAAGTAAAATTATTACATTAAATTTTTATATTTAATGGATTTCTCTGTTTAAATTCTATTAGAGTCCTTTTGTGGAAAACTAAATCTGTAATATTCTATTTAATATTGAGATGAACACACTTAAAAGCAAACAGGGAGAAGATGAGCAATACCTCAGGATTTGTAGACATCAGCCTATGAGCAAAACATAGTATATAAATACTGACCATTAGAGTCAGCTATTCCAGGAAAATAGCAATACTGCATTTAAAAATATAACTACTCTTGTCTTTATATAGCTCAAATTTGTTTTTGTTGTTTTTATTATTTGTTTCATTTTTAAAATTTCATTTTAAAAATTTTTAAATTTTTTTTAGATATACATGACAGTAGAGTGTATTTTGACATATATACATAGAGTATAACTTCCCATTTTATGGTTGTACATGATATAGAATTACACTGGTCATGTATGAACATAGGAAAGTTATGTGAATCATTCTATTGTTTTCCCTATTCCCATTTTCCCTCCCTTCCCTTCAATCTCCTTTGTCTAATCCATTGAATTTATGTTCTTCCTTCCACTCGTTGTGTGTTAACTGCCACATATCCCAGAGAACATTCGGCCTTTGATTTTTTGGGATTGGTTTATTTCACTTAGCATGATATTCTCCAGTTCTATTTATTTGCTGGCAAATGCCATAATTTTATTCTTCTTTATGGATGAGTAATATTCCATTGTGTATATATACCACATTTTCTTTGTCCATTCATCTGTTGAAGGGCACCTAGGCTAGTTCCACCGTTTAGCAATTGTCAGTTGAGCTGCTTTAAACATTGATGTGGCTGTATCAATATAATATGCGGATTTTATGTCCTTTGGGTATACACCCAGGAATGGATAACTGGGTCAAATGGTGGTTGCATTCAAGTTTTCTGAGGAATCTCCATACTGCTTTCCAGAGTGGTTGTACCAATTTGTAGCAATGTATGATTGTACTTTTTTTCCCACATCCTCGCCAACATTTATTGTTACTTGTATTCTTGATGATTGCTATTCTGAATGAAGTGAGATGAAATCTTAATGAAGCTTTAATTTTCATTTCTCTTAATGCTAGAAATGTTGAACATTTTTCGTATATTTGTTGACTGATCATATTTCTTCCTCTGTGAAGTGCATGCTCAGTTCCCTTGCCCATTTATTGATTGGGTTATTTGTTTTTTTTGTGTGTGTGTGAAGTTTTTTGAGTTCTTCTATATCCTGGAGATTAATGCTCTATCTGAGGTGTAGGTGGCAGAGATTTTTTCCCATTCTTTAGGCTGTGTCTTCACATTCTTGATTGTTTCTTTTGCTGTGAAGAAGCTTTTTAGTTTTATACCATTTATTGATTCTTGATTTTATTTCTTGCACTTTCTTAGAAGTCTTATTGAGAAATTTGGTTCTGAAGCTGATATAATGGAGAGTTGGGCCTACTTTTTCTTCTAGTAGGTGTAGGATCTTTGATCTAATGCCTAGGTTCTTGATCCACTCTGAGTTTGAATTTTGTGCAGGGTGAGAGATAAGGGTTTAATTTCATTTTGCTACATATGGATTTCCAGTTTTCCCAGCACCATTTGTTGAAGAGGCTATCTTTTCTTCAGTGTATGTTATGGTGCCTTTGTCTAGTATGAGAAAACTGTATTTGTTTATTTATTTTTTTGGGGGTACTGGGGATTGAACTCAGGGGCACTCAGCTACTGAGCCACATCCCCATCCCTATTTTGTATTTTATTTAGAGACAGGGTCTCACTGAGTTGCTTAGCCCCTCACTTTTGCTGAGGCTGGCTTGAATTCGTGATTCTTCTGCCTCAGTCTCCTGAGCTGCTGGGATTACAGGTGTGTGCCACTGCACCTGGCAAGATAACTGTATTTATATGGGTTTATCTTTGTGCCTTTTATTCTATACCATTGGTCTTCAAGTCTGTTTTTATGCCAATACCATACCATTTTGTTACTATAGCTTTGCAATATAATTTAAATTCTGGTATTGTAATTAGGCAACCATTCTTTAGCCTTAGAACATCTAAATAAAGCATGTGCATATGCAAGGAAAGTGTACCCTATGCCTTTTTGACTGTAGTATCAATAACATAAATCTCTACATGGTTGAATAGGTTTAGAACACCTACTATTAGAAGATCTATATTGGGTACCACACCAAGAACTCCTACCCCTTTTAAGAATGCACTTGCTGCTCAGGAGAAAAAATATGGACCTCTTAAAATTGTGGTATGTATACTCTTTATTTTTAAGAATTTTTCTAATTTTAATAAAACAAACTGATTTTATCACTTTGATTTTTAATCAAAAAGATGCTCACTGAAACTGAAACAAAAACTTGAATTTGTTAGTCTTTTTTCTTGACCAATAAATAACTTTTGCTTGGATTATTTTTAAGTTTTACTTTCTTTGGGTCATCTAGAGAAAGCAAAACAGTTGTCAGTGGAACTTTTTTCTTAATAGTAAAATGTACATTTAATAGTTTTACTAGCATTACTTTCATATACTCAGGTACTTAAAATAGTATCTAGGAAACTGAATGATCAGGGTACCTCTCTGAGGCTCAGTTTTCACTTCTATACCCAGGAGATCATAAAGTGCATCCCAGATTTTTATGGTGAAGTTGAAAGAGACAACAGAAATAAATTGACTTGACTTGAGTTTCAAAGTAATATGTACTTAGTTGCTATTATTATTTTTACAGTAGTAGTGGTAGTGTAGTATACAGATTGATTTGGGAAGTATTCTAGTTTTCAGTGTTCTCATAAATGATGTCACCTTTGAAATAATGTAGAAAAACTATGGACTTTTAGGCAGATACAGATTTTTTATAAAGTTACTAGAAATAAAATGTAATTTAAAAAATATCAATTACTTCCAGGTTACTTTAGTTAAATTTTTAGTCACTTTTTGGGTGGATTCATTACTAAGTTAATATTATTATTATTATTATTATTATTATTATTATTATTTTGCCTCTCTATCTTTATTTTTTTATTTATTTTTATGTGGTGCTGAGGATGGAACCCAGGGTCTCACACGTGAGAGGGGAGTGCTCTACTGCTGAGCCACAACCCCAGTCCTAATATTATTTTTAAATAATTGTTTTTGCCATTAAACTGATTAATTAATTTATATATTTATAGGCAATAGGAGAAAATTATGCTAATAATGTAAAAGTTTAAAAGATAGGTATTCTATATGTAGGGAGAAAAATGAATTGTTAGCAACAACTTTAAAAAACCCTTTTAAAAACAATTTAGTCCCAGCCACTTGCCTTCTTGGAAGAAGATATTCGAGAAGTTTTAAAAGAAGAAACTGGAACAGACATATTCCTCAAAGAGGAAGATGAACCTGCTTATAAAAGTTGCAAACAAGAGGTAATATTTTAGTATTATGGTAAATAAAAGCTTTATCATGTTCAAGTGACTTGGCTATGATGCTTTTTTGTAAATTATTCATTCTAGCATACTGCTTCTGTGAAGAAAGTCAGAAAGTCACTAGTCTTAGATAATTGGGAAAAAGAAGAACCAGGCACTCAACTGTTGACTGAAGACATTTCAGAGATGCAGGTTTGTAAAAATTAATATATTTTTTAAGTGGTTGTTTTTAGTCCTAGTGTTTCTAGTTTTATTTTTCGGTCAGTTAGAGAGTCATATAGTTTCCTTTGGTATCATTCTGCCTAATGCAAAGAGAAATTATTAACTGTAAAGAATATTTTATTTGCTTCTTTGTTTTTTCGTACTTGTTTCATTTTGAGAGGAGTTAGTTTCTCATGTATGAATGTCAAAAAATGGTAATTTGCAAAACTTTCAGTATTTATCTTTGGTTCATTCCCAAAATATTTAATATTGCCATATTACTAGACAGTGCATTGGAACCAAATGCTTTCTTGGAGGGAAATGAACAGGGCTTCCATTACCACTTACTCAGTAGTCCCTCTGTTTGTCTCCATTTTTGAATTAGTTATTTTCTTCTTTCTTTTTTCTCTTAGTCAGAAAATATATTTACAACATCTTTATTAATGATACCATTATTGGAAATACATGACAATAGGTGCAACTTGACTCCTGAAAAACAAGATATAAATTCAACCAACAAAACATATACACTTACTAGAAAGAAACCAAACTCTAACACTTCCAAAGGTGTCACATTGGAAAAGAATCTTCAGGTATGGATTTCTAAATTTCTTTAGTGATTTTTGTTATTGTTTATTCAATAATCACTCTAGACTTACTGATCACAAATACTTTTTCTTTTAAATTAGAAATTGATGATAACAGTACCTAAACATTCATCATTATTTTGTCATTCAAAGTAGATTTGGGTTTGAGAGACTCATTCATCAGGGTACATATTAACCATACAACTGGAGTTGTAGCCAAAGATGCTTGATGATTTCTTAAGTACTATTTCTTTTTTAAACTAAAGATACCTAAATCCATTTCTGGCACCTCTTCTCCTATAATAAATATGAATAGTCTTAATTGCTGTCCTGAAAGAGTAAGTGGTTGGAAGCAGTATCAGCATGCTTTTATTGCTATAATGGTTCCCAGTAAAGTTTTTGGCTCAGAAATAGTGAAATAAAATCCTTGTATCTGTTGCTATGTGGCCAGTATATTGCTGCAAATAAAGGCTGAAATTTTTTTACTATGTTACCTTAAGAGCTTACTCCACAGAATGTAAGAATATAAGTTAATAGAAGAGGAGGGTTTCTTCTTTATGCCATAACAATTGCAACATAGTATTCCTGACATTTAAGCATTACTTGAAAGTGTCATTGGCAGTCAGATATGGTCACCTCCCATTTGTCTTGAGCTACTGCTTCAAAGAGATATGTAGCACTCTTTTTTTTTCTTTCCACATTTTTATTGGGACATTATAGTTGTACATAATGATGAGACTTATTGTTACAGATTCATACATACGTAAAATATAACAATATAATTTGGCCAATATCACTCCCTATCATTTCCCTGTTCTTTCCCTCTTCTCATTCCCTGATCCTTTTCCTCTACTAGTCATCCTTTTATTTTCATTTGATCCCCACCCTTCACCTTTCTTTTTCTTTCTCCTCTCTAGCTTCCACATATGAGAGAAAACATGACCATTGACTTTGAGTTTGGCTTATTATCACTTAACATATGGTCTCAAGTTCCATCCATTTTCCTGCAAATGACATTTCATTTTTCTTTATGGCTTAATAAAACTCCATTTTATGTATATATACCACATTTTCTTTATTCATTCAGCTATTGATGGACACTTAGGCTGGTTCCATAGGTTGGCTATTGTGAATTGTGCTGTTATAAACATGAATAAGCATGTTTCACTATAGTATGATGACTTTAATTCTTTTGGACAAATACTAAGGAGCAGTATAGATGGGTCATATAATGGTTCCTTTTTTAGTCTTTTGAGGAACTGCTATACTGATTTCCATAGTGGTTGTACTAATTTATAATCTCACCAATAGTGTAAAAGTGTTCTTTTTTCTCCACATCCTCTCCAGAATTTATTATTGTTTGTATTTTTGATGACTGCCATTCTGACTGGTATGAGAAGAATCTCAGTATAGTTTTAATTTGCATTCCCCTAATTACTAACAATGTTGAACATTTTTTTTCGTATATTTGTTGGATGCTTGTATTTCTTCTTTCAGAAATGTCTGTTTAATTCATTTATTAATTGGGTTACTTAGGGGGTTTGGGGGCATTTATTGAGTTCTTCATATATTCTGTATATTAAGCCTCTGTCAGACAAGTAGCTAGCAAAGATTTTCTCCAATTCTGTAGGTTCTATCTTCACATTCCTAACTGTTTCCTTTGCTGTGCAAAAACTTTTCAATTTGATGTCATCCCATTTATTAACTCTTGGCATTTTTTCCTGAGCTTTAGGCTTCCTATTGAGAAATTCATTGTCTGTGCCTATATGGAGGCATGTTGACCCTGAGTTTTCTTCTAAGAGTTGCATAATTTCTGGCCTTATTCCAAGATCTTTGATCCATTTTGAGTTGATTTTTATGTAGTACATTCTCTTAATCCCAATGTTTAATTTACATAGAACCTTTTGGAAAAGTTCATTATATACTAGATCCTACCTAGAATGTAGTAATCTTTATTCTTTAAATGAGAAGAAAACAAATCAAACTTGACTTTGTGTGATGAATGTATTCACTAATTTGTAAGACATAAAACATTCTTGGTTCATTTTTCGACATTACATCCTCTCTTTAAATCTTTTTTTTTGTGTGTGGTGGGTGGTGGTGATATAACCCAGGGCTCACCCATGTTGGTCTATAACCCCCTATTTTTAAAATTTTTGCAAAAGTTGGAAGCAATAAATATTTAACATTTCTTTCCATGTTGAGACTCATTTGATTTTGGAGGAGCTGTTGGGGAAAAAACTTTTATACTACTTCCATAGGCCTATAAGCAATATGGATAGTTAAAATAATTGACTTTTAAAAATTGATTATAAATATTTTCTAGGTATTTTTAAAATATCAAAACATTTTATAGTAATGACTTATAAAATACCTGATCAATTAAAATAATTAATTTTTAAAAGTCTAATCATAGAGTAGGTATGGATATTATTTTAGTACTTTTGTTGTTTTTTTTCTTCCTAGTCAAATTGTGAATGGGAAACAGTGGTTTATGGGAAGACAGAAGACCAGCTTATCATGACTGAACAAGCAAGAAGATATCTGAGTACTTACACAGCTACCAGCAGCACTTCAAGAGCTCTAATACTGTAATTGTTACTAAAACTGATGAAATGCCCCATTCCCTTACTGTATTCTATACTAAATTAGGTTGCAGTGAAATCTTTCTCAATTAATTACTTCTAAAGTTTTAATATAGCCTTAAAACAGTTAGCATCTTTTTTCTATACTGGGTAGGCAAAATGCTAATAAGCTCTTCCGGTAGTGGAAAAGAAAAAAAAGAAAAAAAAAAGCTAATAAGCCACTTACGTAAGGAGTGGGTAATTTCATTGTTTATTTTTTTTTAAAGAGATGGGATTTTTAAAAAATTATTTTTAAAGAACAAGATGGGAAAATAAGAATGTTCATGGATATTTCAGAAGTAAATTCTCACATATTTTCTTTACAAGATGTATGTTGCTATTCTCTTGAGGATGCAGTTTTGTTATAGACAGGTATATTAGTACATATAATCTCTGAAATTAGCCAAGGGAAGCACACATGATTTTATGAAGTATTTTTGTCCATGTGCTGATTAACTTATGTTACCATTTTAAAAAGAAACACAGTGAAAAGAAGTCTAAAGGAAGATAGAAAGTTGCACTACTAATTTTTGGTATTTTTCAGAAACAGTAAAATTAACTACAGTGTTAAGTGTATTTATTTGAGCATAGTACTAAAGACAAGAAGCATTGAAAAAGTTTTTTCCTTATTAGTAAAGAGTCAGTATTTTCTTCATAAATCTCAGAAGAGCTGAGAGTTTTGTTGAATGTATTGTACAGTATGTAGGAGCAGGAATATTTTGTAAATTGGACAGATGTCTGTTTTTATAATTTATTTTCATTTTTAAAGCTTAAATGTAGATATTTATACATATACAGGGTGTCTAGAAGCCAGTGTTGTTTCCTGTCATTACAGCTAACATAGAAAAGAACAATTTTGACCTTTAAGTATGAAACAGTAAGTTATATCTGCAAAGAATACAATATCTATACTGTATGTCACATCTACCTAAATATTGCACTATGCCCTTTAAATCATGTTGGTTATAAAATAGTTCTAAAAATGTACTAAATAATAATTTAATATTTTCTTTTTAAATTATATCGGGGGGTCATATAAATTAATCTGGTGATTTGTATATGTGTTGAAATTTTTGCATTTTGTTTAAAAATAATATGGTACCTTGGTCCCTAAAGACAGTCTGCACTTAGAAGTTTATTATATTTACTCAATGTTTCAGAAGTAGAGAACATTATCTTTTATTTATAAAAATATTTTGTCCTTTTATAAATGTTTTGTGTTTCTCTACAGGTTACAACAGTTGCTTCAGTTGCCTGTTTTAGGTGTTTGCACTTAATTTTATTTCTTCTTGAAAGAATGTCTTTATTTGCTTTTGTGGTAGAGATTTTATGTAATTTTTTTGAAACATATAATGGTGTACTGTCAATTTAAACACTGACAGGCAAATAGAATTGTACACTGTAGTTTGAATTATTTATAATTGACACACTCTCTCCCTCTCCACTCCTGATGTATGCTGCTATAGAAAATAGCAGAATCGGCTTGCTGCTATGAGAGATGGAAAGAGCGACCACCACTTGCACTGTGTGAAAAGATAAAAAGCAAATGATGGCAAGTTCTCAAGTTAACTTAGTGGAATCAACCATTACCAGGCAAATTCTTATCAATACCAAAATATTACTATGCCTTAAAAACAAAACAAAACAACTTAGGATTTTCTGATCTGTTTTTTATGTTAATAGAAATGGAAATACTAAGTATTTTAATGCCTAGCTCTTGAACAGTAGACCTAAAAGGGTTTTAAGCTATTTAAATCCACTTGCTAGTTTTGCATACTATGTTAGTGAGAAGTAAAGAATATGTATGGTACTAAGATTATGCTTTGTTGATAACAAATAGATAAACCAATTTGAATCTTCTTAGCATGTTTGTTAAGTGTGTTGATTGCTTTCTAATTAATGAACTTCTCACAGAAATTTCACTTTGTAAAACCAATGATTGTGACAAAATCATACTGGATCATTTCAGTTACCTTAAACTGATAGCATATAATGGCCTTTTGTTTTTTGTGTTTTTTTTTTTTTAATGTAGCCCTTGGCTGGATTGGATATACATAGTCTCTAAACCACCAAAGTATAATATCTTAGAAGAGCTATATTTTTTAAAGTCTAATTTTTCTTGAGCATTAAATTATCCCAAATGGAAATATATTGTGGATAAGCCTGGGCTTGTTGGACATAGTACATTTTTGGATTGGTATTGGTTGAATTCTCCAGTTAACTGCTTTGTTGCTTTTTTGCAAGATTTTCAATTGTAAATATGTCAGGCATCTTAATTCTCCCTTTTTTACGGTTGTGTTCATTTAAATTTCTTTCATTGTTATAAAAATGCCAGACATACATGTAGCAGCCATACTTTCCTGGAAACTGACTACACATATATCATATAATATATATACAGCATTTTGTTGTAAGGCTTTCACATTAATACAGCAATTACCCTGACTAAATTGAGCTTTTTTTGATATATGAAGAAATTTTCTATTGTAAGAGAATCTTGCATACAGTGTTGACATATATTAACATCCAAATAAAGCATCTGTGTACAAGCTGACTTGGCCTTGCTCATTTCACTTCCATTTTTTGTCTTATGGACTTGATACACTTAAGGACTGAACCCAACATTCTGTTCTTAGACCTTTTTTTCTCTTAGAATTCCCTTTACAGGTGATTTTTATCTATTAATGCAACATGGCCTCTTCACTTCGCCTCATTCAGAACCATATTTTCAACTGCTTTGTAGATACTTCCACATGAATCTTCTGTCAGCACCTCAAGTATGACATAACCAAAGCATATTTCCTTTTTCCCAACTTGGGCCTGTCCTTCCTTTGTTCTCTACCTCTAAATGGTATTACTTTCCCTTCCTTCATCCCCTGAATAATCTTCTATCTTTTCTTCACCTCTTTACTGAAATCTGTTGTAATTTCTCAGCTTGCATAATGCTGCTATTCTAATTCCATTCCTTTCTCTTACACTTGGATTGGATTATTGCACCAATATCTCTGAGTTTTATTCTATAGAAATATCAAGAAACTGTGTGGTGACATCAGGGTGTTTTCTCTGGGAAAGGCCACTTGGTTACCATATCAAGTCTTGGCAGCATCACATACCTTGGTGAATTCACTGTTGTTTTAATTTAGCCTTCTAGTCTCAGAAATCTGTTGGAATTAACTCACTGAAAAATGAGTTTACCCCACAGGAGAAGGCTAATATCAAGTTTATAAGACTAATACATGTAACATGAATGCCAGTCTATTAATTATCAGTATGAAATTAAACTGCTGAGAGGACTAGATACATTCTCATATATAAGCAGAAAGAAATATAAAAAGCACATAGATATGATCACATCTCATTTATAAACCTTTCACAGATCTCTGTTGCCTAAATAATAATTCTTCACTTCTTAATCTGGACCTGGCTAGTCTTCCCACATTACATTTTTCATCATGCTGTTGTCTTGGATCCCCAAGACAAGTGCATCTACCTCTCTTCATGCCTGAGTTTTTTATATTCTCTCTGCATGACTGCTTTTCTTTCTTTCTAGACTGTTAAAATCTCATTTGTCCTTTAAGGCACAAGGCTGTGAATCATTTCCTGAGTATTCTAGCGCTTCCATAAAACTTTTCCACTAAATTTATATTTTTGAAAAGTAGGAATTGCTATTTATAACTATTTCTTTTCTGTGTCTATCATGGTGCTTAGAAAATCTAGCTAAAAGTTAAACTGAAAAAATGTTAAAAATTAGTCTTGATTGTTGGAGAATATTAAAGATACTTATATGACAAATAGCTTTTGTTTTTTAGTTTCTGTGAGAAGGCAATTTTGCTTTATAGTTAAGAAACTATTAACTTTCTTAAAATTTTTAGCTCATTTTTATAACTGTAATTTTCTGTTTGACTTATCTAGTTATACAAAGACCTGCCAGCTAATTGGACCTTTAATTTCAATGTAAAACATGATACTATTTGAAGAGATACTTCTTACTTTGATAAGTGAAATTTATTATAGTAAGTAGAAGTGGGTATATTAGACCAAGTAAAATTCCATTGGAATATTATATTTTTTCCAGTCCTTTTTAAAAATAAGTACAGAGTGGTCAAGAATATTTGAAATATATTAGAAAACCAAGACAAAGTGTACTTGGAAAAAAATTATTTGTGACCAATGTGCTAGGAAGAGTACTTTTGAAGCTTTCAGTATCTTGACATAAGTACATTAAAAACTATTGAGTTTGAGGCAAATGTGGTATCAAAAGTAGTGTAATGTATGGCTCTTATTTTTGAAATTCTCTGACCTGATGTGCTTATTCAAGTTCCAAGTACAGAATGTGCTAGATTTGGTTAGATTTTTCCTGGCCAGCACAGGGTTTGAACTACTGGGGTTTTGCCAACCATAGCTCAAAGGTTTGAGCAGATGCTGACATAATTTCCCAAGTCCTAATACAGTTAGCACTTATTTATTTATTCAACTTAACTGGGCACTTACTATACCCTGGGCTAGTTACTGAGGATACTTTGGTAAATAGTACCCTTCTCTTTAGCTGACATTCTAAAAGAGGAAATGACAGAAATATTTCTTCTTTGGCCATAAAAAAAATTAGATGTATCAAGTAGCCAAGTTTCCTATTACATGTGTATTGCTCATTTATGTGTAGAGAAAAGGTTAACTCTGCCCAGAGAGGGTGGATATTTTTCCTCCCAGTGTGCAGAATTGGTTGTTAGGTGGTTCACTGGAGACTCGTGCAGACTAAAAATTTGAGTTCATTGTAGCAGCTACAGCCATATGTCAGCCTCTATGCTAAACCCTTTACATACACAATCTCATATAATCCTCACAATAATTCTATGAGGTAAACACTGTTGTAATCCACTTTTATGGATGTGGAAATAAGCTTAGGTTAAGAGGCTTATCCAAACTCACAATAAAATGCTGACTCTAGAATTCAACCATTTGAGGCTTGGGTTGATTGTTTAAAATTAAGTATATGGTATAAGAGATTACATAGTATATGATTTCATTTATACAGAAGTATAAAAACAGGCAAAGCTAACTCTGCTGTTAGAAGTCAGAATAATGGTTACCCTGCTTGGGAGGGTTGATGAACACAAGAGTGTTTCTGGGATGCTGCACTGCTCCATTTCTTGTGCTGACTGCTGATTTTGTGGATAATGTTCACTATTGGTAAAAATTCAAGCTCCATTATTAATGATATGTGCACTTTTCTGTATGTACATTACACTTCAATAATAAGTCAAAATCGAGCCCATGTTGGATAACAGAGAAAAATAAAAATGCTTAACAAGAGCAAACTGCAATGAATTATTCTTATATTATTTCATTGATATTCGTACTTCTGATTCTATAAACCCAGCATGCAGCTTATTGCCATTATTCACCAGCACATTCTAGGCTCATTTCTCATGGTAAACTAAATTTATACTAAACTTCTACATTACATAAATGAGTGCTTTCTGGAGTGATTATATTTTTGTGTGTTTACACATTGACTCCCACCCCCACTGAGATATTCATAGTCATCAAGTCACTTGTCACCAAATATTCATCTACTTCATGTGTCCCACCAATTGCTTTGTATCTTATCAACTGCATTTTTCTATGACACCATGTGTTATTGTCTTGATTATTTAAAGTTGACATTCTCTTAACCAACATTCATTTAATTCATTCATCCAACTTACACACATTCTTTATTCCCAAGGTCCCTGTTACCCGGAGCTGGTAGGCCTCTTCCCAGTTTACTGAACACTTTTGCTCAGTTTTTTTGCATGCAAATAACATCTTCTAAGGGGGCTTTTACATTTTTAAAATTTAGATCTATCAAAAATATTATAATTTTAACGTGATTAATATACATTGTCAGTGAAGTATTTTGCATTCATTATTCTAAGTCTTTGAAATCCCAATGTGCATTTTACATTTAGAGCCCATTTCAATTCAGACCAGTCACCTTTTAAGGGCTCAATAGTCACATGTGGCAAGTGACTACTGTATACTGGGCAACACAGTTCTTAATTACTAGGAACTCAAAGAAAAATCTTTAGTAATTCAGAAGAAACACTACCTATTTCAGACCAAAGCAGAACAATGTAGTTAAACTCATTGCCATCCCTCCCAACCTTCCTACCTCTCTGACTCAGAAGTGGGAATTTTTTTAACAATATTTTTAGTTGTAGATGGGTATAATGCCTTTATTTTTTATTTGGTGCTGAGAATCGAATATAGTGCATCATACTTTTTAGCAAGCGTTCACCAGTGGGCCACAACCCCAGCCCTTGAGTTGGAGTTCAATCTCAGTTGTTCTTCTTATTTACCATGGGAACTTGTCCAGGACACTAGCTTTAGTTTCTTCATTAGTAAAATGGATATCTACATTTTTAACACCTTTACAGTCTCTCTCAGTAGATCAGAAACCCCTGAGTGGAAGACCTTTGTCTTGCTCAGCCCTTCATGTCCAGCATTTAGCACAACATCTGGAAATATTCAAAATATCCAGGATGCAGTGGTTAACAAGACCAAGCAACCCTGCTGGCAGGCTTAAATTCTGAGAGGGCAGATGGACATAAATCAAAGTGCTACAAAGGAAAAAATATGATTCCAAAAGGGGTTGTGACATACAAAACTGATCTGATCTGATTTTTTTTTTATAGAGGCCAGTTATATTTGACATGATGTATCTCACAGATTATAAGAATGCGACAAATAGATCAAGAAGGTTGAGGAACACCAGGTAAAGGCCAGAGGAACTAACCAGTTCCAGTTCAAAGAATCTAAGACTAAGAGGCTTTAAGTAGAGATTGGTGGGAAATGGGGATGTGAAGAGGAGGTTTCCAAAGCAGAGGCACCAGACCTGGTGGGCCAAGTATTCCCGGGGAAACAGATTTTAGAGACAGGGATTATCATTAGGAATGCATTATGGAGTGCTTAGGTAGTCAACATGTGAGGAAGGGATGAAGCAGTATTGAGAGAGGGAGAAGTTTAATGGTCCCAGAGTCTCAATTAAGGTCTCAGTCAGCTCTATGGGGAACTCAAGAGCCTTTCCAGTTGTTCCAAGTCCAGCTGAGAAGACCAGGTCTTTATAGTCATGGGTTCATCATTGCAAGTGGGATGTCCAGGAAGCAAGGCCTGCCCCAGCATACTCATCAGAAGAGGCAATCCCTGAACTTCAGTGTGTTCATGGAATGGGAAGCAGATTCATCTGCTGAGAGTACAAGGAAGGGCTATTGCTATGGGAAGCATGGTTAGTGATCTCAGGAGAATGAAGAATATTTGAAATAATACTTGAGAAAAATGAGAAAGGGATTTGATTAGGGAAACAGTGAAATTGACAAGCAGCACAGAGGACTCATTTTTGGTTGGTAAGCATGAATTTGGGCCCCTTGCTAGTCCATAATGACACTTTTGTGTTAATTCAGGTCCTACTTTCCCCCTCAGTTAGACACACAGCCACAGGCAGAAGCTCTGCATGAATGCATACACCTCATAAGGTGAGGTTGATTCCATGCAGCAGCAGACAGTGTCCATTTGTCAAATGGGTATGAAAGAATGAGAATCAAGGAAGTGTGGAATATTATCAAGAACAATGGTTATGAGGCAGGATAACCCTCAAGCTGGAAATTGTTCTGTCCCTTCTGAATTCCCATTGTGCCTTGTCGGTCCCTCACTTGTCATTGCTTCTGTTTCTTTCTTTCTTTCTTTCTTTCTTTCTTTCTTTCTTTCTTTCTTTCTTTCTTTCTTTCTTTCTTTCTTTCTTTCTTTCTTTCTCTCTCTCTCTCTCTCTCTCTCTCTCTCTCTCTCTCTCTTCCTTCTTTTTTTGGTTAAAACTATTTCTGCTAGAGAATATCATTCTAAGTGAAATAAGCCAATCCTAAAAAACTAAAGGCTGAATGTTTTCTCTGATATGTGGATGTTAACTCACAATAAGGGAGTATAGTAGGGAAGAATAGAAGTACTTTGGATTGATCAAAGGGGAACAAGGAAAGGGAGGGAGAATGGGATAGGAAAGATAGTAGAATGAACTGGACATTACTATCCTATATACATATATAATTACATGACCAAAGTAATTTTACATCATGTACAACCAGAAGAATGAGAAGTTATACTACATGTATGTATAATATGTCAAAATACATTCTACTATCATGTATCACTAATAAGAACAAGAAAACATTATTTCTGTGTGCTTTAGCTCTCCTTCTAGAGGGTCTACTGTAACAATGCATTATTTCTTTTAAAAAATATTTTTTAGTTGTCAATGGACCTTTACTTTATTTATATGCGGTGCTGAGAATCGAAGCCAGTGCTTCACACATGCTAGGCAAGTGCTCTACCACTGAGCCACACCTCCAGTTCCCTGCATTCTAAGATCAGAGGGCACAACTGCAGGAGGCACAGGTACATACCTGGATATGACCTGTGGATCTTTTAAAGTTTTAGGAGGGCACATGAAAGCTGTGGTACCTGATTGGGTTTGTGGGAAGATTGAAAACAGTTTCTTTTTTTTTTTTTTTGTATGGTACTGGGGATTGAACCCAGGGCCTTGTGCATGCTAGGTGAATGCCCCACTCTTGAGTTACACTTCTAGCTCTTTTTAAATTTTGAGACAAGGTCTCACGAAATTGCCCAGGCTAGCCTCAAACTTGTGATCCTTTTGCCTCAGTCTTGGGAATAGCTGGAATTATAGGAGTGTGCCATTGCACCTGGCCTGGGCAAGCCAGTTTCTTTCCTTTGACCTCCTGGTTGGTAATTTCCAACTGTTGATACTTCTGATAGAAACTTCAACAAACATCTACAATTTGTTATTATGATTATAGTGAATTTTAAAAAATCAAACCCTGGGGCTGGGGTTGTGGCTCAGCAGTAGAGCGCTCGCCTAGCATGTACAAGGCCCTGGGTTTGATCCTCAGCACTACATAAAAATAAAAAAATAAAATAAAGGTATTGTGTCCAACTACAACAAAAAAAAATATTTAAAAAAAATCAAATCCAGCATACACATATAGGTTCATTACTGTAATTGTCAACATACTATGTTCACTCTTACCATTAAGCCCTATAGTGGTAGTTATTGGGTAAATTCCTTATTTATAAACAATGTAACAAATAGTCTACATTAGATTCTTTTTAAAAAATATTTTTAGTTTTTAGTTGTAGTTGGACACAATACCTTCATTTTGTTTATTTGTTTTTATGTGGTGCTGAGGATCGAACCTAGGGCCTTGCACATGCTAGATGAGTGCTCTACCGCTGAGCCACAACCCCAGCCCTAGATTCTTTTGTTATTATTATTTTTTTAAATAAATGACAGCGGAATGCATTACAATTCTTATACAGCACATTTTTTTCATATCTCTGGTTTTATATAAAGTATGTTGATACAATTCATGTCTTCATACATGTAATTTGGATAATGATGATGTCTATCACATTCCACCATCCTTGCTAATCCTCTGCCCCCTCCCTTCCCCTCCTACCCCTCTGCCCTATCTATAGTTCGTCTATTCCTCCCATGCTCCCCCTCCCTACCTGACTATGAATCAGCCTCCTTATATCAGAGAAAACATTCGGCATTTGTTTTTTTGGAATTGGCTAACTTCAATTAGCATTATCTTCTCCAATGCCATCCATTTACTTGAAAATGCCATAATTTTATTCTCTTTTATTGCTGAGTAAAATTCCATTGTGTAAAATTCCATGCCACTTTTATTTTTATCCATTCATCCTCTGAAGGGCATCTAGGTTGGCTCCACAGTTTAGCTATTGTGAATTGTGCTGCTATAAACATTGATGTGGCTGTGTCCCTGAAGTATGCTGTTTTTAAGTCCTTTGGGTATAGACTGAGGAGAGGAATAGCTGGGTCAAATGGTAGTTCCATTCCCAGATTTCCAAGGAATCTCCATAATGCTTTCCATATTGGCTGCACCAATTTGCAGTCCCACCAGCAGTGTATGAGTATACCTTTTTCCCCACATCCTCACCCTTCATTAGATTCTTTTGAGACATTTATCTTCTGAGTTGGTTGTTTTCTCGTCAGCCATCTGGCTCTGTCCCATCATTTTGTCATTCTTGCTCAAGCAAGATCAACTTATTTTATTCAATTCACTGTGCTCATTTATTTTGGATATCAGAAATTGAAACAGCTCTTTAGTGTTTTTAAAATCTATTGCACTATCCTCTGCTGTATTAGGTTCTTGTTGCTGCTGTAACAAACCATCACTAATTTAATGGCTTAAAACAACACATGTGTTATCTTATAATCTGAATGACAGAAGTTTGAAATGAGTTTCAATATGCTGAAATCAAGGTGGCAATATGCTTGCATTCCTTCTGGAAGCTCTTGGGGAAGATCCATTTACTTGGCTTATGGCCCCTTCTGTTGTCTTCTTCTTTTTTTTTTTTTTTTAATTTATTTATTTATTTTAGTTCTCGGCGGACACAACATCTTTGTATGTGGTGCTGAGGATCGAACTCGGGCCGCACGCATGCCAGGCGAGTGCGCTACCGCTTGAGCCACATCCCCAGCCCCCTTCTTCAAAACCAGGAATGTCAGAGTCTTCTAATGCTTCATCCTCTGACATTCCTCCTCTGCAGTCAAATATCCCTTTGCCTCACACTTTAAGGAATGTAATGATTACTTTGGGCCTACCCAGATAATCCAGGATAATCTCTCATCTCAAAGTCCTTAATCACATCTGTAAAGTCCCTTAAACAATGTAAAGTAGCATGTTCACAGATTCTGGGGCATTAGATGTTGACATCTTTGACAGGATCACTATTTAGTTTCCCACACTAGGCTATTAGGATATTGTGAATTGTATGTTTGGCAGATATATAGTCCATGAACAAATTTTGAATAATGGAGTGAATACAACATACTACATAATACTCAGAAATTGTAGTCAATGTAAAGAACTATTGAGATTGCTCCATGAAAGGTGAATTTTCCCCATGGAAGGCAGATTTTCTCTTACATGCTCTCTCTCTGCTCTCTCTCTCTCTCTCTCTTTCTCTCTCTCTTTTTAACCCTAACACTAAATTATGGTAGGTTTTTTTTTTCTCCCTGGTGGTACTGGCGATTAAATCCAGGTCTTTGCACACGTAGACACAAGCCCTCTACTACTGAGCTACATCCCCAGTCCTAAGTAATGTTAATTTCATTCTTAACTTCCTTAAGCATGAAAGAGGGTTTTGCTACTGTTTGTTCACTTATCCAATAAATTTACATTCATGTACAATGTAAGAAGCATTCTTTGCTGGCACTAGGTGGGGCACAATTTTTTTTAATATATATATTTTTAGTTGTTGATGGACCTTTATTTTATTTACTTATTTATATGTGATATTGAGAATCGAATCCAGTGCCTCACATGTTGAGGTAAGTGCTCTACTGCTGAGCTAAAACTCCAGCCTCCACATTTTTAGGAATCATCATTCATAAAACTACAATGGTGTTGCAAGAAATGGTAATAATAAATCCATGCAACCTAGTGGTTGAAGAATGTGGAAAATCAAATTCAATATGTGGAGAAGTTGGGTTTACTCTTTGGGAAGAGTAGTAGTAGTAGTAGATATTGTTTCAAATTTATGATGCCTTTGGCCAGATAAAAACAGGTGGATCAAATATCTTAAGAGAGGTAAAATCATGATATTTACAATATCATCAAAAGTTGGCATGGCAGGAATTTTTTCTCTACTTTTATTAAACTTAGATTAAACTTCTTTTCCTTCTCTTCCTCCTTCTTCTTTTGTGCCTGGGATAGAATCCAGGGGCACTTAACCACTGAGCTGTATCACCAGCCCTTTTTATTTTATTTTTTATGTTGAGACAGAGTCTCACTAAAATGCTTAGGGCCTCACTAAATTGCCAAGGCTGACCTTGAACTTGCAATTCTCCTGCCTCAGATTCCCGAGTCACTGAGATTATAGGCACGTGCCACCAGGTCAGCAACTTAACCTAAAATTTGAGGTCAATTCTAACACAGAATGGACAATTACTAGACACTTACTTTGAGTATTTAAGGAAATTTGCTTATGTGTATTCAGTTCTCTCCAAGTATTTGAAACATGCAGTATACTCTTTTTTTTTTTATGAGAAAAAGAAAACTAAGCTGGGGTGCACGCCTGTAATCCCAGTGACTCAGGAGAATGAGGCAGGAGGATTATGAGTTCAAAACCAGCCTCAGCAATGGCAAGGCTTGTTAAGCAAACTCGGTGAGACCTTGTCTCTAAATAAAATACAAAATAGTGTTGAGAATGTGGCTCAGTAGTTGAGTGCCTCTGAGTTCAATCCTTGGTACCAAAAAGAAACAAACAACAATAGCAACAAAAAAACCCCCTAAAGATTCAGAGAAATCATGGGAAGTAATTGTGATACATTATTACTGTTTAAAATTAGTTAACTAATAACTTGCTCGCTCTCTCAGTCACTCCAATGTTGTATATGGCACATTTTCCTGTTCTGTCACCGCAAATCTGCTTATGAGATGATGCCCAACCTCTGCTTTGGGATCATCTTTCTTATTTATCTTGTAGTTCTCCTCCTCCATTTCTTGCATTGTTTTTATTCTTCATCATCATCATCATCATCACCACCACCATCATCATCATCATTATTTTGTGGTACTGGGAATTGAACACAGGGTCTCATATATGCTAGGCAAGCACTCTACCACTGATGTACATCCCCAGACCTTTTTATTGTTATTTTTAAAATTTTGAGGCCAAGACTCTGAGTTGCTCAGGCTGGTCTTGAATTTGCAATTCTCCTGCCTCAGTCTCCAAAGTAGCCTGGATTACAAGCAAGTGTCACTTTGCGCAGCTCCTTTTTCCATTATTATGAGGCTAAGACAGGAGGATTGTGAGTTCAAAGCCAGCCTCAGCAATGGCGAGGTGCTTAACAATTCAGTGAGACCCTGTCTCTAAATAAAGTACAAAATAGGGCTGGGGATGTGGCTCAGTGGTTGAATGCCCCTGAGTTCAATCTCCAATACAAAAAAAAAAAAAATCATCAAAATTAGGTAACTTTTTTTCATAGCCTTATTTTATTTATTTATTTTTTATGTGGTGCTGAGGATTGAACCCAGGGCCTCACATGTGCTAGGCAAGTGCCCTACCACTGAGCCACAACCCCAGCCCAAACTAAGGTAACTTTAAGCTGAGGTTGAAGTCATTGTAATTGCTGAAGTGTTCCCTGCCTCCCCACCTCCAAAAAAAAGGGCAGGAATAAGACAACCTGGCACAAATCTCTTGTTGGGACATTAGTATTTTTTATAAGCTTGCATATTATTTTTCAGAGTATTAGATATCAAGTAAAATGTAGCCATACAAATGGTCCTTGATGGTTCTATTTGTAAACTGTGGAACAGGTGATTTAAGAACAATTTTTAGTGGTTACTTTCAGAGTTTTTCTAGCTTTTTAGAAAAGTCACCGCACAAAAGATTGTCTTTCTTAGTGAGGGAGCAGTAATAGGAAATGGTTAATAGAAACCTTTGTGAGTTCTTTTAAGATTAAAGGACAGTAGTAGTGTCCCTGTGGCATGAAGGAAAATGTTTATACATTGCCTAAGTGGATTTCCCTGTAATGATTTGTAAAAGCCAAATTATTGAGGGTGGGCAGTCCCTCTGATGATTGTGGGCCACCAGAGAGGCCACCCCAGGGCATGTGCACCTCCAGTGGGGCGTGAAATGCACATCTACAGGCTTTTGTTCCTTGTGCAGACCAGCTTGGGCAGGAAATTCATCAGAGACTGCTGCGAATTAGAAACTAAGAAGTTATGAATGGCCCGTCTGCTCACAGGCCATAGCCGTTGAATCTCTTGAGTCCTCTAACCTCTTTTCTAATTGCTTCAATGCATCCAGGGACAAAATAATAATAATAATAATAAAATCAGATTTTATTAGGCATGGCATTGTTTTCAGAAGAAATAATCAAATGGAAAAATATGTTGCTCTACTTAACTCTTACTTTGGTCATGAATTGTTAGAGAAGGATTTACAAAAACATACAAAATCTGCTAGTCTACATATTCATTAAATGTGACATAAGAAGAGAAGACATAGATTGTTTGCTGAAAAGTGACGATAATATAATGGAAAGGAAGTGGTCTCTCTAAGGAGCCAGAACACTGCACAACTTTTGCCTCCTGAGCACAGGCATTAGAGGAACAAGAACGGATCTGGGATGCTCTGGGCTTTATAACATTGGTTTCTGCGTGGTTCCGTGTGGTCCTAACTGGAACCTCTCTAGGTGGATGGAATGATTCCATTTTATAGCCAAGCAAACTGAAAACCAGAAAAATGATTTGACCTGCCCAAGATCCTACTGGCAGAGGTAAATTTATTATGAAGCAAAATGAACCAGGCATGGTGGTACATACCTGTAATTCCAGGAACTCAGGAGGCTAAAGCAGGAGGAGTACAAATTGGAGGCCATCCTAAGCAATATAAGTGAGGCTCTGTCTCAAAAACTGAAAGGGCTATAGCTGTAGCTCAGTAGTAGAGTGCCTGGGGTTCAATCCTCAGTAATAAACAACACACACAAAAAAAAAAAGAAAGAAAGAAAAAAAGGAGTGAAGCTTAAGTGTCAGGGCTGCCACTTGCATGGGTCTCTGTGAGTATAAGGAGTCTCACAGTGTAGCATGTAGGAGAAGAAACAAGATTGCAATCAGCAAGAAATATATAAGCATTTCTGGTAAGCTGACTCTCAGAAGATCAAAATCTCAAAATCTCCACAAAAGAGTTGTGATTTGCTTTTTCATTTCAAAACAATATTCAATTCTTCTCTTAATTTTTTTTGTGTATATATGTATGTATACATATATACACACATATTTAGCATACAACTAAATATATATTTTTAGTTGTATGTGGACCCAATACCTTTATTTTATTTGTTTTTATTTTTATGTGGTACTGGGGATCAAATCCAGTGTCTCACACATACTAGGCAAGTACTCTACCACTAAGTCACAATCCCAGCCCCTTAATTTTGTATTTTTAAATATAAAATTTTCTCCAAATTGTAAAAGCTCTGGGTCCCATTAAGCCTGAATCTTTCTTTGCATAAGTCATAGAGCTGGGTTTTAAATATGAATTTTCTGATTCCAAGACCTGTTCTATTTTCAGACTATATAGAAACACAGAAAAATATTAATAGGATATCAAATGAAAAAATAAAGCCAGAGTATGAGAATATAATTGCAATAATGTAAATCTTTATATCTGATAAATGACAGAAGGGAAATGCTTTCAAGGTAAGAGGAGTATGTTAAGATTTGTGGATTAGTGATTTTTTTCTTCCTCTTCTTCCCTTCCAACATTTTCTGAAATGCTGAGTTACTTTGATAGTGTAGACACAACTGGAAATATAGAATAGTTGCCTGATTTAAATATTTTACTGGCTTAACAAATTAGAATACTAATTTTAAGTGTTTCATAAAACAAGAATTAAATTCCCCAAAATTGAACTTACAAATTCAAATAAACTTGTTAAATAATAATTTTTTTCTCAAGGTATTGATATTTGATTGATATTATTTGGTGGAAGATAGAACTTTATTTCCAAGTACCACTGGTTGCATTTATTTTGCAACAAGTCTTTGACATTGACTGTGCTTAAACATGCACGTACACACGTACACCCTTCTTTTAGAATAGAGGTAATAATGCTCCACATCAAGTTTTACTTGTAAGTTAAATAATTTTTTCTTTTGCAGAAGTGGAAATTGAACCTAAGACCTCACTCATGCTAGGCAAGCACTATACCACTGAGCTATAGCTCAGCCCTTTTAATTTTATTTTAAACAGTCTCACTAAATTGCAGAGCTTAGCCTCAAATTTACAATCTTGCCTCACCCTCCTTAGAGGCTGGAATTACAAACATGTGCCACCACACCTGGCATTAAAAAAAAAAAAAAACACCAAATTTTTAACTAATACATGAAAACCTAAAAGTGGTACTTATTATGGGGTGCCATGCAAGGTTTGATGCCTATATACATTGCCTAATATTTAAATCAGGTTAAACATATTTATCTCCTCAAACACTTCTCACTTCTTCAAGTTGAAACATTAAAAATTCTTTCTTATAATTTTTGAAATGTACAGTACATTATCATTTTCTGTAAGGTTATATTTGTATATAAAGGAGGTGGTAAAATTAGGTGGGGGCTCAGAAAGGCCAGGTTCCTCATCTTCAATCTGACTCTAGTAAAAATCTATCTTAACCTCTCTGAATTGTTATGAGATGAGAAAAGTATATCTTTACTAACCTCTTAGTTAAAATAAAATGAGCTGATTGTGTATGGGTCCATCAACTACTGAATCACCTACAAAGGTGAAGCATTCTTTTTGGCGGAATGACTGACCATTGTATTATTACATCAAGAAAATGAACCATTGTAAATAGAAATCCTGATTTAAATTCTCAGAATAGAGGGCCCAAATAACAGAGGCAAGGATGATTAAGAGGGCAAGAAACCATCGTGTATACATTGCCACAGTTCAAGCATGTAGTACAGTGCCTGACGTATAGTTGGTGCTCAATAAAGGTTTGTAGAAAAAAACGTATAGATGTATATATGCAAAAACTATTGAATTTTTGTTGGGTGTGGTAGTGTACACCTGTAATAGCAAAGACTCAGGAGGCTGAGACAGGAGGATCACAAGTTCAAAGCCAGCCTCAGTAACTTATCAGGGACTTGTCTCAAAAAAAAAAAAATGGTGGGGGTGCTGAGGATGTGGTTCAGTGGCTAAGCACCCCTGGGTTCAAGCTGTGGTACAAAAACAAAAAAACTATTGAATTGTTGCCCTACTTCAATATTGTCCTCCAACATAATTTTGATTAATGGAGAAGAAGGAATTGCATTTTAGGTGCAGAGAATAAGAATGACTAAAGGCTGAAGAGTAAAAAATTGACATATTCAGAGAAGGACAAGTAATCCACTTTGGTTATAAAAACAATACTGTGAAGGGCACACTGGGGCCAAGATGCTACAGGACCTTTAAAATCCTGGTAGAAGATTGAACTTTTATCCTGAAGGCAATTGGGAGCGTATATGCCTCTAAGCATTATCGAAGAATTATTTTTACAAACTAGAGCATAAATGTGAATGTAATACAAATAGGTACTGTTCCCACTGAAGAACAAGAGAGTTTGTCCCAACAACAGATGAGGCAGTCCACTGAGGCGATTTACCCCACATTGCAATGAAACTAGTGGTTTAAAGCTTATTCTCAGTCAATCAACAAATATTCACTAGGTTCCTCCTGTGTACAGACCATGTGTAGCAATCGCAGAAGCAGAGAATAAAATGAAGATTCATATTGACCAAGCTTCCTTAGGGAGATGGCCGTACACATGTGAAAAGTTAACCCAAAACATATGGTAGTTCCTGTGAGCAAAGGTAGGGATACAGAAAGTGCCTTTTTTTTTTTTTTTTCCAGTACTGGGGGTTGACCCAGGGCCTTCCTTACATGTGCTAGGCAAGTGCTCTACCACTGAACTACATCTCCAGACTTTTTTTTATGTTTTATTTTGAGACAGGGTCTGGCTTAGTTGCCCACATAGTCTGCCCATAGGAGGTTCATAATAATTATTTGTTGATGGATTGAATGGAAATAAATCTTAACTACTGCTACTTGCATTGTAATTTGGGGCCAATGGCTTCAGTGGGCTGTCACATTTGTGGCTAGGACAAACTTTCTTGTTTTTATTGGTGGGAAAAATACATACTTGTATTATACTCACACTCATGCTCTAGTTTTACAAAATAAGTCTTTGAAAATGCTGAGAGATGTACAAGCTCCCGAATGCCATCAAGGCTGGTCTTGAATTTGTAAACCTCCTGTCTCAGTCTCCCAAGTAGCTGGGTCTACAGGTGTGTGCCACCACACTTGGCCTTGGATAGAATGTTTTAAAAGTTTGGTGAGGATTGGATTCTGGGCTGGCAGACAAAAAGTGCTATTAAAAACATTATTAGGGGGCTGGGGATGTGGCTCAAGCGGTAACACGCTCGCCTGGTATGCGTGGGGCGCTGGGTTCGATCCTCAACACCACATAAAAATAAAATAAAGATGTTGTGTCCACCGAAAACTAAAAAATAAATATTAAAAAATTCTCTCTCTCTAAAAAAAAGAAAACAAACAAACAAAAAACATTATTGGGGCCATTAGTGAATTGGACTGCTTGGGCTGCCTGAACAGAATACATGATTGGGTGGCTTAAACAACATATATTTCTCACAGTTCTGGAGCTGGAAAGATGAAGGTGCTGGCAACTTTGGTTTCTGGCAATGGTTGTTTTCCTGGCTTATAAACAGTTATCTTCTTGCTGTGTCCTCATTTGGTATTTCTTGTGTGCTGTACAGAAGCTGAAGAACTCTCTGGCATCTCTTCTTAAAAGGACACCTGCTCTATTGGATCAGTGCTCATAAACTCATTTATTCTTAATTACTTTTCTAGAGCCCCTATCTCCAAATACACCATGCTGGATTAGGGCATCAACATACAGATTTTGGAGAAACATATTCTGTCCATATACTTAACAACACTTAAGTAAAATTCATAGGTGAGATCATGGTATTGTATCCATGTTAAATTTATGATTTTGATAGTTGTATATCTTCTGGTTACTGAAGTGAATGAACATCTTTGTCCTAGGAAATGAAATGCTCACTGAAGTGTTTAGAGATGAAGGAGTGTGTTAGCTTTCCCTTGCTGTGACAAAATACCTGATAAAAACAAAGGAGAAAAGATTTATTTTGGTTCATGGTTTCAGAAGTTTCAGTCCATGGTCAGCTGGTTTTATTGCTGAGAGTCTGTGATAAGGCAGAACATCATGGTGGAGAATGTATGGTGGAACAGACCTGCTCACTTCATGGCAACTGGGAAGCAGAGACTAAAAAAGGAAGGGACCAGGGAAAAGATATAATCCCCAAGGGAACACCCCAAGGACCCATTCCTTTCAACTAGGTCCCATCTCCTAAAGTTTCCTTGATCTCCTAATAATACCATCAAGTTATGGACTCAGCAATGGATTAATCCACTAATGAAGTTAGAGCCCTTACTTCCCAAAATTCCCACCTTGAACATGATTGTATTGGAGACCAAGCCTTCAACACATGGGTCTTTAGGAGAGATTCCAGATCTCGAACATAGAGCTAGAGAGGAAAAACTCTCTTGGATGGTTCAAGGAAGGGGTGTGTGTGTGTGTGTGTGTGTGTGTGTGTGTGTGTGTGTGTGTATGGAGAAGGAAAAAGGATGCCAAAATGAATATGTCTAAAATGCTAGCAATGGTGAACCTGGATGAAAGGGCTGTTCAGAAATTTCTTGTACTACTCATTACATTTCTCTTAGGTGAAATTATGTCAAAATGAAAAAAAGTAAGCCAAAAGTGTTTGAAAGCATGAAAGAAGGCTGCCTTTGTGAAAGAGATGGGAAGACACCCATCTCTTTAAGTCTTATAAAAGTTGTGCCTCTGGCCCAGCCCAGCTCCACTTGGTTCTAAAGGCTGCTCTTTGTGTCATGTTTTACCTCCCTTCTTAGAGATCACAGGGCTTGTCTTGCTGATAACCTAGAGATAGCAGTAGACTAGCTGGTAGTTAATAGACCTCTGATGCATACAATCAATTTGAAGTAAGAAGTGTAGTTTATATTCATTGTATATTTGGTTTACTGTTTACATTCCAAAGGAAAAAAAATATATGATGGCACCAAGGAGCCATAAGTAAATTTGGGGTGTCTAGGCCATGAGAGCATGTCCACTTGTACAGTTTCTGAGCACTTCTGATCTTATTTCTGATCTTATTTCTGTAGTTTGGATACTTTAATCAATTTTTCTCACTATAACTTTTTACACTGTGATTTTAAGGATGAATGTTTTCTCAGGTTTGCTGATATAGAAAGAATGACATAGGAAATTCTTTCCCTAAGTCATAATATAGATTAAGGTGTAAAAGAGGGACAAGAGAGAATGTCTACAATTCATTAGATCATTTAAAAAAAATTTTTTTTAGTTGTTAATGGACCTTTATTTTAATCATTTATTTATATGTGGTGCTGAGAATTAACCCAGTGCCTCACACATGAGAGGCAAGCACTCTACCACTGAGCCACAACCCCAGCCTTCATTAGATCATTTTGATACCACAGTTATTGCCTGAATTCTGGAATTCAGTGTTTTTTTTTTAATCAGTCCTTCAATTTGGGTAAAGAATTAGAAACAAATGTTTTTATTTTTTAAAAAGTAACTTTATATGTCTATTTGAAGTTAAATATGATGGTATGGGATACATATAGATAGTAAAATGATTAGTATAGTTAAATTTAACAGACCCAGGATCTCACATAATTTTTTTTTGTGTGAAAAGAACAACTTTACTTAACAAAAGTCTCTAACATAATACAATTTCTTTAGCTACAATCCTCATGTTGTATTTAAGATCTTTGAACTTATTTGTTCTACATGTCTGCTACTTTAAATTCTTGGGCCTACATTTCCCACTTCCCTTAGCCCTGCCCAGGTAATCACTGTTTTATTCTCTGTGTTTGACTTTTTTTAGATTACAGACAAAGTGAGATTGTAATATTATTCTTTCTGTTTCTGTCTTGTTTTTCTTAGCATAATATTTTCCAGTTCATAAATGTCATCACAAGTGGTAGAAATTTCCTTCCTTTTTTAAAAAATTAAATACTGAATATAAATAAATATTTTTCTAATTTAATTGTTTATAGTAAAGACAGTTCTGTTTTGGGTAAGGATATATTCTCATCAAGGAAAGTGGATGAGCTTAAGTAATACAAAATGTAATTAACTTGGGTGGAGTTTAAATAATAATATTTTCTTTTAAAGCAATGAGAATAGTTTCCATTTAGCAAAATAGGCCAGACTCTGAATCAATCTCTTCTCTAAACCCCCAGTATTTTTGAAATCATGAAATGAAATCTAAAATTTTGGGTGTTCCTTCTGAGTTTCTTAGATGAGAAAGTCCATCCCTATTGCTTTTTATTAGAGGGTCCTAGAAAGATCTCCGACTTTTACTCTCTTCCAGGTTCTTTCTTGTAATGATGTTCTTGAATATGTTTTGTGGTCAGTGAACCAAGACATGAAACTTGGTGAGAAATGAGATTTAGCCCTTGTTACCATTAAGCTTTCTTGGAACATCAATATCAGAAACTCCACTTACATTAGTTAGCAAAGTCCTTGATTAGATGATATTAAATACATAAGAACATGATAGTGATAAATTTCAGTTAAATTGAGCATTGTAGCCATGATGATGTTTCATTAAGTTCTGTGATGAAAGAGAAGTTGATCAGCGATTTTAAAACTGGGACCCTGGTACAGAATGTCAATCTGCGGTGAAGACCAAAGAGGCCCATAGGAAAACAAGCAGCTGCATGGATTTTCTTCTCTTATAATCCAGAGAAAATGGCTTTAAATGACAAAGCAGATGCCTACTTAGTTATAGCCACAAAGCACAGGTAGCTTGCTGGGGAGGTATAATGGGTGATAGTGAGGACAGGAACCCTGGAGGCAGAATGTCTCTGGGCTATTAATTAAATCATCAGATGTCAGCTATCGACTTTCTCCTACATTGTAAGGAGAGAGCTATCTTCTCGTTCATGATTGTCCCCCCACCTTTTCATGAAAACATAAGATGGAGTGTGTTCCAGAAAAATCTTCTAAAGTAATATCATGTTCAATAGTATGTTTATTATTTTGTAATTCCCATTTATTTTTTTGAGGTTGAAGTCATTTCCTGAGACACATATAAGTTATTACAAAATCAAAGCATTGAGAGAAAAGAGAGAGGAGAGGTACAGAAAGAGAGAGTTAAGAAGTATATGTTTGTGATGGGGTTATGTGTATTAAATAATTTTTAAAATAAAAAGCTTAAGATACACATGATTTCCATTTTATAAATAAATTCAATTACTGTGCTGTTTGTTGCACAACTCTGAATATTAAAATTTGTCACACATTTAAATGGGTGAATTTTATGGTGTGTAATAAAATATATCTTAATAAAGCTGTTACAAATTAATTATTTGGGGGTTGGGGATGTACCTCACAGGCAGAACAGTTGCTTAGCATGTGCAAGACTCCAGCACTGCAAAGGGGGAAGAAATTGTTTTATTTGAGATACACACACACACACACACACACACACAAAACCAACAAAATTGTAACAAAAGAAAATAGGAGCAAAAGGACATAATTGGGTTCACACTCATGTATTATATTGTAGGGCTATAGTAGAATAGCTAAAAGTGAGAATATGATATGAAACAACATGAAAAATATAGAAAGGTTTTGAATTTTCGGTTTCTAGATTATTCTGAATGCTTGGACTCCTGTAATCACCCCACATCAGTTCAGTAGTTGGTGTGCACTGACAATTCCATCCACATACTGAGGCCCATGGGAACCACATTTTCAGTGAAGGGTGACACAAAGGGTCTCGGCTGACTTGAGAGCAGCTGTAACTAAAGTGACCATATAATTTATCATCTAAATTGGGGATAGTTTGGAGCTTGAAATATGGTGCTATAATAATTACCCTGGGACAAGAAACATAAAGCAATTATGTGCACAGTCTCTCTAGTTCTAATTATGTGTCTGTTGATAAAGCAAATAGTTATACAAAACTCTTGGTTTTATTTGCTTATTTTTGTAGTACTGAGAATCAAACTCAGGGGCACTCTACCACTAAGCTACACCTTCAGCTCTTTTTATTTTTCATTTTGAGACAAGCTCTTGCAAAGTTGCTGGGGCTGCCCTCAAACTTGTGATCCTCCTTCCTCAGCCTCCCAAACTGCTGGGATTATAGAAGTGTGCCATTGCACCTGGTTTCTTGGCTGTTTTTATAAGTAGGATTTAGAATCAGCAGCCATATTTACTGTTCGGTAGCTTTGATTTCTTTCCTCAATTCTTTTTTTTTTTAATTTTTAGTTGTAGATTGACAGACTATCTCTATTTTATTTACTTAATTTTGTGTGTTGTTAAGGTTTGAACCCAGTGCCTCTCACATGCTAGGCAAGCTCTCTGCCACTGAGCTACAACCCCAGCCAAGATTTCCTCAATTCTGAAGAAATTTATTCCCTTCCTACCTTCTTCCTTCTGTCCTGCTTTTCTTCCTTAACACATATTTATTGTGCCATATTTTAGGCAAGATCCTACTATTTTTAAAATTCTCTACTAGAAATCCAAAAGATAAAGGTAACCCATTCCTAGCCCTTAAGAAACTTCTGGTCTAATTTTAGAAACAGATTCACAGGCATAATTATTCTTCATGTTTGTTGCAGTACTTTTCTTGGTTTTATTCAGGGTGTGATCACTAAATGAAGTTTTAAAGTCAGAATAGATTTCAGGCAGGGGTGAGAGAAGCTATTTCCAGCAAGATGCTGAAGAACATCAGGACCCAAACTTCTGATGCCCAAAAATGCTCTGCTGGGATTTCCCCCTGACATTTTCGGCATCACCCTGGACAAGTCTGAAGCACCTGTTGCAAAAGGAAAGCACACAAGGAAGCCAACTGACCTGTGAAATGCATGATGCCCACAAACCTCAAGTAATCCCTTAAAGGATCTGGGGCTCAATTTTACCCTGTGCATCTGGGTGAGCAACTCTTCCCCTCTCTTCGGGATCTCTCTCACTTTCTTCACCATGGATCCCCATTCACTCTCAACTTGCACCATATTTTAGGCAAGATTGTGACAACCAGCCAGAAATACCTCACCTCCTCCCCCACCTACTAAGAGATAATGCCCACCCTTCCTCTGCTTTCTCTCCCTTGGCAGAGGATGGACTGCTGGGGTCTCTGTGGGCCACCTTCCCTGGGACCTGAACCCTATCCTTTCTCATCTATCCAACCTTGTTACCCTTGAAGTGTCTTCTCTCTCCAACATCCCTCAAGACCTGATCGTTCTGCTCTCTGATCACTCTCATCATCTAAAACAGTGTGGAGTTGTTCCCCACCTTGAAATCACAACCTTCTCTTGACCCACACCCTCTCCACACCTCCCACTTCTCTGCAGCTCTTCCTGTCAAACCTCTACTTCCTCACTTTCCCTCTCATTCTGATAAAATCCCCTCTGGCCAATCCAATGCTCATTTGCAGTCCATCCCTTAACATCTGACTTTTTCCTCTTAGGGCCATTGACAGAATCCTTTCTCTCTTCTGCCTGGATCCATTCCTTCACATGACCCCTGGGATCCTTTTGATTTTTCTCCTTTCCTCCTGTTTCCCCTTTCTTGATTTCCTTTCCTGTCTCCTTCTGTGTCCAACTTCTAAATATCAGAGTTCCCAGGACTGTCTACAACGACTTGAATCGCTGATTGACGGCCATACACACTCTAGCACACATTGGCAACTCTGGATGGGGTCCTGGGCTCCTACATCGCCTTTCTCTTGCTGAAGTCCAGTCCACCGACATCAACTGTCAGTCCTTTGGCTGACCAGATATCTTCTGTGAAAGCCCAGGAGCGCAGAGGGGCATCCCCCTGGGCCAACAGCCTTTGTGTGCCCCGGGACCCGAGAGCGCCCCGCAGAGTCGCAGCGGTCTGAGCCGGCCGCGTGTGGCCTCTTGGCCCAGTGCCTGCCAAAAGTGTGTCGCGTCGGGGCCGGCCGCAGCCTGAGCTGCACAAATGCACAACGGACTGAGCGGATCGAGCGCCCCGACCGCGGCCGGGCGGGCGCCGGGCTTTGTGCTTGCCAGACGCCAGATGGGGCGCAATTAGGGACGGCACCAGCAGGTCAGATGGCAGGTTCCCCGTGGACCTGCTGCTGTGGCTGCTGCGGCTGCTGAAGACATTTTGGCGGGAAGAGAAACCGAAAAATAAATAAATAAAAGAACTTTCTCTGTGATGGGCCTTCGGGACAAATGTCTTTTTGACTTTGGGTGTGCGTAGGGGCGGGGTTGCCACTCGGAACTGGGCTCTTTCCTGGTAGGATAAAAGCCATTTATTTGCTCTGTCAGATCTGGGCCAACAAATGAGGGGGAGTTTCCATCTGGCTTTTGAGGGCAGAGACCAGAGCGATGTTTGCACTTGGGTGAGCACCGGCTGGCCATTGTTAGAAGGACTTTTTGAATGAAAAGAGCGGGGGTGGGGGTGGGGGGATGGATTATGGATTTGTGCTCTCTGCAGGGCCTGCCCCCAGGAGCGCCTAGCGGGTGGGCACGTGCAGACGGATTTCAGTGAGGAGTGAGGCTCCAGGATCCAAAGAGAGAATTCCCCAAATACATCTTGGCTCAGCATTCTTGACCCGAGTGGAAGATGAGAGCAGAGCTCTTCCAGGTGTGGATTTATGGTCTGTGTAGGAGAGGCAGGTAGTCCGGCAGAACCCTGCCCTACTTGTAGCCGCATGCCCTGATCTCTATCCTCTGGGCTGGCCCTTTCTCTGGATCCAGCAGAACACGTGCAGCTTGACCACTGTTTAGACAGAGTGGTAAATGCTGTTTGAATTTGAACAGAGTGTTCAGTTCTAGAACTTTACTGTCCTGGGCCAGCAGACCCAAGGAGAGAGTATATAAAAGGCCCCTCTGTCTTCTAAACAAGGGATCCACTGATTTGGTCTCCTGAGGTCTGGGTGTTCTCTCTAGGAGGTCCCCATCACCTCTACCATGGTGGCCTGAGTCTAACGCATGAGCACACTTCATCATGGATGCAGGGAGCATCGTGGGTAGGTCATACTCAAAAGTTCTCTGGGGCATGAGAGCTGGCAGAAGTCAGTATGAGAAAGAGGACATGCAGACCAAGATGGAAACACAGCACAGGGTCTCTACTGAGGGAATGTGGCAAAGAGAAGGGAACTCTAAAAGCTACCTCTGACATGTTTGACCATGGCCAGTCTGCTTGGCTCTCACCTTCCCCTCTAACCATGCAATTCTAAGACACCACCCAGGATATACATAGATGTCCATCTGCCTTTAGGTGGTATGCCATTGATCTTCTGAAAGGGTGAAATCTGTGTGGGATGAGATAGAACGACACCACAGAGACACTTTTGGAGTTTCAGGGATCGTCTCCTGACATAACACAGACAGTGTGAGGAGTCAGGAGCCTTGGGCTCAAATCCTGCATTCACTTCTCCTTCATGGTGTGACCTTGGACAAGTGTTAATCAACTGACTCTGTTTCTTTATTTCTTTTTTAAAAATATTTATTTATTTATTTTTAGTTGTAGTTGGACACAATACTTTTATTTTAATTTTAATACTTTAATTTTATTTTTTTTTAATTTATTTTTATGTGGTGCTGAGAATTGAACCCAGGGCCTTGCACATGCTAGGTGAGCGCTCTACCTCTGAGCCACAACCTCAGCCCCTGTTTCTTTATTTTTAATCAAGAGAGACTAATATCCAGTCCATAGGGTCAGGTTAAAGATGGAATGAACTCTTTGAAGATCATGGTGGTGTTAGTTAGAATGATAATAATAAAGATGGTAATGAAGATGGTGACAATGAAGGATCTTTCAGTGCTTCTAGTGGCCTCTTCCTAGAGGGCTAGCCACTCGCCCCCCACTTACTTTACTATACTAGACAGGCATTTCCCCCCAGATTATTAGTATCCTTTTCCACTTTTTTTTTCTTTTTTTGCTTCTCTAACTCTGAGAGATGCAGCGCAATAACTATCAACAACACATTGCTATCTGTCCCTTGAAATGTGGCTCATTTGAATTGGGATGTACGCTAAGTATAGAATACACACCAGATTTCCAAGACTTAGTATGAAAAAGAATGTTTAAACAACTCACATATTGATTATATGTTGAAATGATCATAGTTTGTATATACTGGGCTAAATAAAAATGTTAAAATTATTTTCTCTTTTTCTTTTTTAATGTGGCTTCCAAAAAAGTAAAATTGTGTTTGTGGAATTCATCGCCATGGGAGGTCTGGGAGCAGAGTTTTCATCTTGGGGACCCTCCAGTCCTTTTACCAATGGCTGCTCTGAGGCTGGGGAAGGCAGGAGTCAGAAGCTGCATCTGTCTCACCATCTTGCCTTAGGCATCTAGAAGAACACACAGGCCCTACAGCACATGCTGAAGCACCCCGTCCTCTGCCACCCCTCTAAGCCCAAGCTGGATACTATTCAGAAACACTATGTCCCCAAGGAGAAGCAAACATCCAGCCCACTGAATATGTGCATGACCCTGAAGGAGCCCCACAGGCACAGATGTGGCTGTCACTTGGGATCCTCTGAGGCCCCAGGACTCCCTGCCTGGTGCTGTGATAGCTTGAGGTGAGGCTAGGAAAGCTTGTGCCTGAACCTGAGATAAGCTTCCTTCCTACCTTCTGGCAGGTTCCACCCTCACAGAAGACTCAAGCCCAGGTGCTGGATATTAATCTCTAGAGAGCACTGCCTACTGGGCACCCATCAAGAATGGGGCAACCCACAGGCTGCCTTGCCTTGCTTTACTTTACCAGGAGCCCAGTGATTACACAGCCCTGGGATGTGTTTTGGAGCCATAGTACCATGTGTTTGCATTCATGCTTTCAACTGTGGATTATAGAGCCTTGGGAAACTCCATGTAAACCCTCCCCTCACTCATTCCACCTCTTTGAACCATGGCCATTTGATAAGGGAACACAATCTTTTCTACTCTGCCCCTGCACAATGGAAAAGGCTACTCAACAGAAAAAGCACAGAACCTGGCTTTCGAGACTTGGTTTTGGTCCCTCTACCTTTGTACTGGCTATGGGCAGAAGAGTTAACTTCTGAGCCTTACGTTCTATGTTGCTGTTCTATTCTAACACCTGCACATTCCATCCTAGCACCTGTCACAGTAGCTGTATGTATGTGACTCGGGTGGGTTTCCCAGAGGATCCTTGGGATGCATGCACCAATGGGGATTTCTTTCAGTGTGACCAGACTGTTGTGATCCTGGGCTGGCTTCCAAGGAAGAGTGCCTGGCACCCACTGGATTGCTCTCTGTCCCCACTCTTTATTGCTGCTGAGCTAGGCATCAGGTCCTGCCTGGCCCAAGGCAGAGAGGTTCTGATGAGCTCCCCACTCTGAGACGGGTGAGACCATCAAGGGCAAGTCAAGCTCTCAGACTTGCACCCTACCCAGCCATTTCATGGTGCAGTCAGGAGCACAGAGCCCTTGGACACTACTTTGTAAGTGTCGTAAGTGTAAATGTCCTGTTTTTTTTCCTAAAAAAAGACTACTTTTCTAATGTCCAGCCTTATGTGCTCTCAGAAGGCTTGTTTGGATTGGTGACAGAATCCTCTCATCTGTCTTTATCTTACCCTGGGGAAGCCCAATCCTGGCCTCATTGTTTTCTGACACAGGTGTGAGCCCTGCCTTGTTCTCATAGGTGAAGAGCCAAAGCCAGGCTCTGCCCTCAGGTTGACCAAAACTGTTCTGAAAATGGAATTTCTGCCTCACCTCTTAGCGTAGGTGATTAGAGAAAGCCCAAGTCAAAAGGAATATCTGCCAATGACTTTTTATGTTTGAAAATGCTCTGACCCCTTCTTTAATAGGCATTCTCTTTTCTCCTTTATAAACTTGAATCAAAGCACAAGACAGTTAAAGCCTTAGAGGATATTTTGACATGGGGAGAACTGTGGGCACCATTTGGAGAAGGAGGTGTCCTTATTTCTCTTTTTGAAAGGAGATAAGCCCTGCATACTTCCTTCAGGAAGGACCTTACCTCCTCCACACACTGATTCTCCACAGGGATTGCAAAAGAAAAAGAATAACTCCTTCTCACCTCCACTGGGAAGCAACTGAGCGTGCCTCACTTAGCTCCTTTTGAGGAAGTGATTTCACACCAGTCTCTGTACTTTGGTCTAGGCCAAGCAGGATAAGTTAGATTTTCTTGAATTAAAATTCTCTTCTAAACAGTTTAAGATCCTGTTGCATTTTTGTTTTTACAAGTAAAAACAGAACACTGAGATGGAGTGAGAGCACAGGTGGGTGTGTCCAGCTGGGTTGTGTAGGTGGGCTGCCCGGTTCTGTGGTCAAAGGTGCTATCCACTCTGGCATCCTGTGTGAGGGTTCTCATCAACTGGCCTCCACCCCAGGATGAGGCTAGAACTGACCCTTTCTGGAAACATAACCACCTTGTGGACATGGGTGACATAGAAGCCCCCACTCTCAAGGGTGGGAGCATGCCAGGGACCCTTCTCCAGCTTTATATTTGATATATTTTCACAAAGGCTGTATTCTAGGCCTTGCTGATGGCAGTTGGACAGGTATGTTCATCTTCTCCATGAACAGAGTTGAGAGAAGTGTCCTGTGGTTCTACCCAGTTCCAAAGTTCTTGACACTAATGTTAGAAAGAAGAAATAGCAGGATTAGGGGAATCAGATTTACAGAGAAGGGGACTGAAGGTTTCTTCTTAGAACCACAATACCCAGAAATGAGCACAGGTGAAAGGAGATTACTATCAAATGAGGTTTTCTTTTTTTTTTTTTTTTAATCTGATATTCCTCACCTTTTGGATGATGCAGCATGCCCAGTGGTAATCACAAAAACCCCGACTTTGATAAAGCGGTGTGGCTTTGATACTTACTGTCACAGCACCCCTTGCGTAGTAACTGTCTTCCTGGGAACAAGGCTCAGGCTACTTTCCAACCTCAGACAAGGCTTCAGTAGGGGCTGGATTCAACTTCAGATGCTGAGTGTCTATTGATTGCATAGTTGGCAGGAAGTGGGGGTGGATGGGTCGTGGGCTAGAAAGACATTATGGAAGAGAATAATAACTATGTCTTCTACTGGAAATTGAGGGAAACTCTAGGAAGAGTCTCATAATTCTTACCCTTCCTCTTACTCCCTTTGCAGCCAAGCATACATTGTGTATGTATAAGAAAATTCCACAGCCCAGACATGATCATGTCATTCCTGAATTTAAAAATCTTTGGTGACCCACTGCGGCTCACGTTTAGACATTTGGGACTACCTGAGACCTAATCTCAAGCATTCCCTTCCACTGTTCTCTCTCACACACCAAACAGATTCTCTCATCTCCTCTGAAAAACCTGTCATCTCCTCACCAGTGTTGCTTTTCAGGGCTAGAGGCCCTTTATACTATCATTCTATCTACCTATCTGTCTACCTATATTTATATATTTATTTTTGTGGAGTTTGGGATCAAACCCTGGGCCTTGAACATGCTAAGCAAGTGCTCTGCCACAGGGTTACTCCTCCAGCCTTTAAAAAATGTTCTAGCCTCATCTCTACCACTTAAAATTCTCTTCATCTGTGGAAGGCCCAACTGTTTCTGCTACCTCATTCATGAAACTTTCCTGGGTCTCCTGAGCCAGGAATTTTCTTTTCCTTAGCTGAACATTCAGTGTTTGGTTTGCATTTCTCTTTTGATATCACTTGCTTTCTACCTGTTCCTATAATTATTTAGGTACATTTTTGACCACGTCTTTATGTACCTGATAGCATATAGCTCATGCAATGCACTTAGTAAATGCTCAGATGTTTCTTGATTGACATGTGAAATGAAATTCACAAAACTGCATTCACCGGTGCTGATGTGGTGACACAGCAGGACAGCTGCAAAGCAGGTGAAATGGAGATCTAAGAGCAAATGACTCCTGACCACCTCAAAGCACACAGGCTTTATTCCCTTGAATTGAATCTGCTGGTAGCTTGCCAGTCTGGTCTACTTTCCAATGAGGGCCTATTTTCTTTTTCCCCTTCTCTTTTCATCTTTCAGTCCCACACACCTGCCTACATCCCTCTCAGGAGGAATAATGGAAGAATTGGAAATACAAGATGCATTTAAGGAAAAGAAGTACTAATTTTGAAAGATTATGTTGTGGTTAGACTAATCTTAAAATACAGGGAGTTTAGTTTTGATCACTATCTGCTTATTGCTTACTTTTTTTTAGACCATATTTAAAGCAAACTTTAGTATCTCAGGGGCTCTAAAGCAGTGCTTCTCAAGCTAGAATGGGCATACACGCAGCTAAAAGAACTTATTGAAATGCACATCCTGATTCAATAGGTCTAGGTAGAGGCTTTAATTCTGTATTTCTGATAAGCTCCCAGGTGGTGCTGCCTTTGCTCTGGTTCCATGGACCACACCTAAAGAAGCAAAGATTTATAGATAACTTTTTAATTGTTGGCACCACCTAAGTTTCTCAAATCACCTTTCTCATTTTGAATTTTCATAATATCTTGTTTAGCCTGTGCTTGAAGCCCATGTAGCAGATTTCATTTTGTTATAGGTATGCCATACAATAGAAGTAAAGTCCATGAGACCAAAGTCATCTCCTCCTTTTATTTCTCTAATAAACTTCATATTGCTAGGAGAGAATAGGTCTTCATAAATGTTTGGTAAAATTAGTTAATGAATGAACAAGTGGGCAAGCATAATTTAAGACTATATTCCTGGGCATGACTGTGCCCTTCAGAGAAAACTTGAGTCCAGCAAAGGAAAGCAAGGTGGACAAGAAAGGTGAGGGATGGAGCTGACCTCAGATCTAAAAGAGGCGCCATTTTGAATTGACTGGACCATATGTCCTTTTGGATGCTGTGGGTTCCCAATCACACTTTGGGATGTGTCACTAGAAAGGACAGACTGCTTAGCATATGGCAATCGCCATGTATAAAATTTTAGTATTATGCACCTCTGGGGACTTTTCCCTGTAATCCCTGTGATGACTCAAGTGCTAATTAGAGAAACCATGGAGTATCCAGGATATTAGCCTTTAATTTTTATTTTTTCATCCTTGTTTCTTTTTGCTCATTTTCTAACATTTTGGCACTATCCATCATCTCTCATTCACAGAGCTTTCTATATAAGATCTCTTCAGAGCATTCCACTCTTCCTGTGAGCTTCCTATGACTCCCTACTGCTAACCAGAGTCACAAATAAATGCTTAGCATGACATTCTGGGTCCTTCCCCTCTTCTCAGTCTTGTCTTCCACTTCTCCTCTATACATTTTACTGCTGTTAAATTAACCATTTTCCAGTCTTGTAGCACATCCTCTGTCCTCCCCAGTTTTTTTTGTTGCTTTGGCTAAAACCCTCTTTTGTTCACCTCTTGCTCCTGCTCCTGCACAATCCCAGTTTGCCCTGATCCTTCTGATGCCCCAGGCAGAATGAATGTGTCAGTCCCTCTCTGGGGCTTCTACCTCTGCAACCCCTGTGTTTCTGCAATTCTCACACTACATCCCAGCTAGAGCTCTACCAAGATCTTACCTGCCTTCTTCCTTTTTTCTTCAGCACCCAGTGGGCACTCAAATCACAAGTACTTATTATCCACTATTCATCACAACACATTTTCCTTTCTTCTGACAATCCAGAAGGAATTTGCATCAATCCAGCACTCACTGTGTGCCAATCATCACCTCCCTATCTTATTTATGCTTTACAACTTCTCCATGCAGTAGGTTAGTTATCACATTCATCATATACATGAAAACATCAAAGACCAGGGTAGTTAAATCACTTGCTTCATGAACTTCTGTAGGTTTGGGGCCCAGGATGTAGCCATCAGCTGAAAGTTGGAGCTCTGAAAGCCTAAGTTCTGCTTAGCATGTGCTGACTGCATGAGTCTTCTTAATAAGGATGATAGGCTAGTCATGGAGGCTGTTAGCGGCATCTGAGTCACTCATTCCTGAGTCAAGACTTCAGATAGTTAGTGGAATTTCCCCTTTTTCCTCTCCCTGTACACTGATATGACTCAACTGGAGGCCACAGTAAGTAGGGAGCTCACTGACTTGGTAGGTATGACATTGAGGGTGGGACAACATTTCTAAACCACAAGTAGCCAAATTATTTCCTTTTTCAAGAGGGGTTGTTGCTGGTCATGCTTCTGCAGCCATCAAGTGAAAAACAATTTCAAAAGCTTTTTGTTTTTTCTTCTTTAATGACATCTAAAGATAAGTGATTTCATGCTTACTTGCCTAGTGTTTGAGATGCACTGCAGCTGTTGGGTAAGAGGCCAATCTGGGATCAGAGTGGACACAAACACACTTAGTATCTCTGTGACCTTGAGGAAGTTATTGAACCTTTCTGAGCCTTTGATTTCTCATTTAGAGAATGTGGTTGCTGGGAGGATGACCTGAGAGTATTTGTGAAAACAAACGCTGAGTCCATAGCAGCCACTCACGTGTTGGCTAAATGTGAGGCCCCAGATCTAGTCTTCCCTAACATTCATCTCTTTTGGCAATCCTGCTCAAGCATGGAAGTGCGTAAGCAATTCTAGAAATGGGTAGGCTATAAATTACAAGTAAATATTCAATGATGTATCTGAATATTTAAATAAGGGTGCCTTTGGGGATTCTATTTCTTCTTCTGAAAAACATAGACTGTGGGGGAAATGAAGTGAGAGTAAAAGAGTGAAAGTCTTTTATTTATTTATTATCCTAAATCAGCATACCGGAATAATTGGGCCACTATCATCTGAATCCCCTGGATATTTTTTATTGCTGTTTTTATTTAAATTTTAGTTTTTATGTTTTCTCACCCTAACTTATCATAATTGCTGGGCGTGAAACCCAGGAATATGCATTTATGAGGAGATTCAGGGTGCTCAGCTGCTTTTCTTAACCCTGTAAAACTTGCCAATAAAAGGTACTTTATTGGGGCTGACTCAATGGTAGAAGCACTCGCCTGGCACATGTGAGGCACTGGGTCTGATCCTCAGCACCACATAAAAATGAATGAATGAATAAATAAAGTATGTGTCCATCTACAACAACAACCACAAAAAGGTGCTTTACTAGAGTTGTCTGCCTGCTCTGATCACCACACCCAGTCCCTACTCCCTGCTTCCAGAAGATCCCAGGCCCACATTTGGCATTTGTTGATTGCTGGAACGCTTCAGGGCTGGAGGTGGTTCAACATGATTTGTTTTGGCAGGAAAACTGAAGACAATAGACGTAAGCTGTCATTCCTGTGTTGTTTACAGCACTAGGATTTTAAATCATAGCTTATGATTCAGAGCAAACAAGAAGATTGATTTAGATAACTGTGGTATTGATATCTAACACTGATTCTTTTTTCTTGAGGGGCAGGGCATCAGGGATTGAACTCAGGGGCATTCAACCACTGAGCCACATCCCTAGCCTTATTTTTTATTTTATAGAGACAGGGTCTCACTGAGTTGCTAAGTGCCTCGCTGAATTGCTGAGGCTGGCTTTGAACTTGTGATCCTCCTGCCTCTGCCACCCAAGCTGCTGGGATTTCAAGCATTCACCACTTTGCCCGTCCTTCTAACTTTAATTTTGATAATTCAGAAATTCTGATGGTCTCTACAGGTAAAGTGAAATGCATGAACCTGCTCTATTGTGGTGGGTGCCCTCTGCCTCACACTGCTTGGAGGCTCCAGTGATCTTTCTACCTGTGCCTGTCTATTTTCTATCTTTGGAGCAGGAGCTAAAGTCTGGGAGGGAATATGGTATTTTGCACCATTGTTTTGCACAAGCACATTGATACAAACTTTAAAAGAAGCCTAAGATAAAGCTTAAAAACCTTACATAACTCTAAAAATTTTAGATGATTTTGTTACCAAATGAAGAGCTTCACTGGTCCCAACTGGAGGGCACAGGATGTAAGGAGCTCATTCTGTTCCCAGTACTCACCTCCATAGTGATGCTTCAGAAGGCCTCTGAGGTAGAGTTGGCGGGATGGTGGTGGTCAGGAATATGTAAACCAGCAGCTGATGGAAAACCACAAGTAACAATATGGTGGTGGTGAGTTTCCCTCACATGTGTCCTCAGGAAGCATATTGTCATCCTTGGGGAATTTTACTTCTTTTTTAGGAGTCCACTAGAGTCTTGAGAGTTCTACATCTCACATCCTCTGATTTCCCTTTTTAAATTACAACACCCAGATTCTGTGACTTTTGGTTAATGACAAATTTGCAAATACCTCAGTTTTTTTTCTAAGTTTCTTGATTATGTCAGTTGAATTAGTTTTCCAACACCAGAAGGGGCAAGGGAAGATGGAAAGGGGAAATATCTGAGATAACAATAGGCTGTCCTCAGCAACAAGCTGTCCAGAAAAGGCTTAACCATATTTCTAATAATTATCTTAACATATTTTACATCAGCGTTAGTTGGTATTGCTAAATTCCTTTATGATATGGGTTGGAGATGGTGCCCTGGAAAGCTAACTTAGTTTGAACAGACATTTCAAAAATATTTTTAGGTGGGTGTGGTGAAACATGACTGTAATCCCAATGGCTTAGGAAGCTGAGGCAGGAGGATCAAAAGTTCAAAGCCAGCCTCAGCAACTTAGCAACTCAGTGAGACCCTGTCTCTAAATAAAGTATAAAAAAGGGCTGGGATGTGGCTCAGTGGTTTAGAACCCCTGGGTTCAATCTTCAATGTGTGTGCATATACACACATGTGTATGTATGTGTGTGTGTGTGTGTGTGTGTGTGTGTATATATATATATATATATATATATATATATTTTAAGTTAGATTAAAAAAATAAGTGAAGAGATACATAGTTAAAAGAAAAAAATCAAAGGAAAAACTAGATCCAATACAAAGGAGAATTGTTGACAAGGATTTGGGGGTGGCAGGGAAGAATAAATAGGAGAGCATTGAAGGTACTTAGGGCAGAGAAACTATTCTGTCTGATATGATAATGGTAGATACATATCATTACACATTTGTCAAAACTTGCAGCATATACAATGCCGAGAACAGCCCTAATGTAAATTGTGATCATTCATTAATGGTGCACCAATATTTAGTCATCCATCATAACAAATATACCCCGCTAATATGTTAATAGTAAAATTGAAAGGGTGAAGGAATATATGGGAGCTCTCTGTACTCTGCACATTGTTTTCTGTAAATATATATAAACTAAAATATAAATTTAAAAGCAAGATAAAAATTAAGATGCATTTGGTAAAAAAAAAATTCAGAATTCAGAAGCATGTATTGTGAAGCACAATGTGATTCTCCCCACTCCTGCTCCCCAGTCCCCAAGATTCCACCCTGAGGCAATGATCATTGCCAGTTTCTAAAATATCCATCCAGAGAGATTCTCTCCAAGTACAAATATATATCTGTGTGATAGCCTGACTTTTTTTCCATACAAATATTGGACATATGTATGTATTTCATTAAAAAGAAATAAATTATAAGACTAATACAGAACAGAGAGTAACATAGGAAGCAAAGTCTCCTATAAACGGTGGCAGCAAACTTCAGGGGGAGCACATGGGTTTGGTTTTACTAGAGAGTTGGCAGCCAGGAGGCTATTCATCCGGTGACATCACCTCCTAACCGTCTTTGGAACTTCTCTTTTGTAATGGCCCTTCAGAGTCTGCAGGACAATTTGTTTTCCTGAATCTTTTTTAAGAGCACAGCCTTGAAGCCCTGAGAGTTGCCTGTGCACCTGAATTTACTAATGTGCTCACCCTGTTGTCTGCTTTTTATATATTTTAGTTGTAGATGGACAGAGTACCTTTATTTATGTTTATGTGGAGCTGAGGATCGAACCCAGTGCTTCACACGTGCTAGGCAAGTGCTTCACCACCGAGCTACAAACTCAGCCCCTGTTGTCTGCTTTTTATATAACAAAAAGCAAACCAACCCATGACCCTCACCTACTCCCACTACATGCAGGGTGGGATGTAGTGAATGTGGATTCACACGCTCCTTTGCTTCTGAGAAAATGAATACTAATATGGCAGCTTGATTTGTTGCTGACACTTTTCCAGATTAAATTAAACAAACTCCAGGAAATGAAGACACTCAACCTGTATTGTTCAGTACAATAGCTACTGGCCACATGAGGTTGTTGAATACTTACCACTTAATTATAGACTATTGACAATTTACTTATTTGTTAATTTTTTGACCCACTTTCTTTCAATCCTCGCCTTTCCACCAGACTCCACTAAGATATAAGCTCCATGAAGTTAGGGATCTTTGTTTTGATTACTATGTATCTAGATCAGCATTTGCACAGAGTAGGCTCTCCATAAATATTTGTTGAATGAATGAATGAATGAATGACTTCACTTCTTGGCTGGAAGAGTTTTCACTGTGGTTAGAGAGGGAATAAATGTACATCCATGAAATGTGTAGGGAAGAATTTAGGGATACATAAAACTTAATTTTAAATTGTTTGTTATAGGTTATAAATGCTATTAGAAACCACAAGAAGGAAATATCAATGAGGTTGGAGACAGATGTGAGTTGAAATTCAAAGGAAAAAAATGCTCAGTTCTGGAATTTGTGTGGGTCTCAAGAAAGATGTAACTTTAGTTAGATGGATGGTAGGCAATGCTACAAGAGTAAATTCTCCCAGAAAGTAATTATGAAGCAAGAGAAATAAAGAGCTGGGACCTCCATTTCAAGGGACATCTACAGTTACAACATGCCAGTAGGAAGAAAACCCAGCCAAGAATCCAGGAAAGAGAAGGCCAGGGAGACAATGTTCTCTGCAGCCAGAAACCTAGGGAGATGGTAAAAAAAAAAAAAAAAAAAAAGGAGTTACCATTTGTTATTACTTAATAGATTTTAAATAGCCATGCTGTTGCTTGGTGTAGTTACTGTACCAAGTTATTAATTAGGAATTAAACACAGAGGCACTTTACCTCAGAGTTACATTTCTAATCCTTCTTTATTTTTTATTTTGAGACAAAGTCTTGCCAAGTTACTGAGAGTCTCATTAAGTTGTGGAGGCTAACCTTTCACCTGCAGCCCTCCTGAGTCTCTGGCATTATAGGCATGCACCACCATGCCCAGCATTATTGCAGTTTGGGTAGTTGCCAAAGTAGGAGCTCTCTTATTTAGGCTTAATTGATGAAAAACAGAGATTTAAATTATTCTACAATTTAACCTCTTCATATTTTTCTAAAAACAGGTCTCCTTTAAAATAAGATATTATTAATTTCTAATTATAAAGAAAGTGATACATAATTTAGAGCAACTGAATATGGGTTAAATTACATTGTAATTGTTATTAGTCATGGCTTTGCTAAATCTTGGCACCCTAATTTAAAGGAAATGTTAAAATCTGTTTCACTTATTTGGGTGAAACTATAGGTTCTGGTTAAATTACATTGTAATTGTTATTAGTCATGACTTTGCTAAATCTTGGCACTCTAATTTAAAGGGAATGTTAAAATCTGTTTCACTTATTTGGGTGAAACTATAGGTTCTGGTTTGCTATGGATGGTCCCTGCTAATTTATTCTGGCACCCTGCCTGGATTAACATTTGTCCCAGAATTACTTAAAGGAGGTATTATTATTTCTGGTACAGAGAAGCAGGGGTAGGTCTGGTAGACTTCTACTTCCAGTTTCTGCTTCTGGCAAGTAGTAGGTGAGACACAGTGTGGTGGACAGAGTTCTTCCTTCATCACCTGGTTACATCTGAAAGGCAGCCAGGTATACCTGTCTCATCTCTTCAAGTTTTCCAGACGCAGCAGAGCTGGTGCTCTGTTTTCAAGCACAGCATTCAGGCTGTTTGCTAACAAAGTGAAATGCTCCTGGATAGGAGCAGTAGAGACATTTGATTTCCTCTGGCCTAGGCAGTGATAGTTGATGCTGCTGTACTAGCTGTTGATTGCTGTCAGCAACTGGGTATAACAGCTAGGTGCAGTGATCCATGTTTTGGCCTGTGACATGTCAGGCTACCAGTCAATTTTAAATATAGAGAAAATCCAAGGTAGATGTGTTTTGAAAATACAGGCTAAGCAGTTATACTTTAAGGAATATAGGGAGTAGTTGGAAAGATCTTGCTGCATTTTTATAGCATTTATTGTATTGTATAATTCTACATTTATATATTTATATTTCTTAATGTAGTAGGATTAATAGATCCCCCTCCTGTCTCCTCCAGTGTCCAAAGATATCCATGTCCCCTAATCCCAGGAACCTGTGAATATCTTACTTCAAAAATAAAAAATAAAAAATTGCTAATGTGACTAATTTAAGTATCTTGAGATTATTCTGATTTATCCGCATGGCTTGATGCAATCAAGGTTTGTATTAGCTTTCCATCACCATGATGAAATACCAGATAAAAATAAATTGAAGGAAGAAAGACTTATTTTGGCTCACAGTTTCAGAGGTCTCACTCCCAGGTCTTCTTGAAGAGAGTCAGAACAATCATGACATACAGGCTTGATGGAGCACAGCTGCTTACCTCAAGGTGTCAGGGAAGGGGCAGAGGTGGAGGACAAGATACAGTCCCCAAGGGACTTTTTGTATAACAAAAGGACTCAATTCCTTCAACTAGGTCTCATCTCCTAGTTTCCACCTTCTCTCAATAGTCTATTCAAATTATGAACCCATAAAGGAATTAATCTGCTGACAAAGTTAGAGCCCTCATGATCCACCCCCATTTCCTAAAGCCCCACCTCTGAACATTGCTGCATTGGGGACCAAGCCTTCAACATATGAAAGAAACTTTAGAGAACTTTTCAAATCTGAATCATAAACATAAGGGCCCTTCTATGAGCTAGACAGGAGTGGAGTTAGTAGTGGAGGGGGCAATCAAAGAAAGAGGGTGGGATGATATGAGCCAAGGAATGCAACTGGACTTTGGAGTATGAACAAGGAAAAGAAACATGCTTCCCTCAAAGTCTTCAAGAGGAACCCAGAGAAACCAGGTTGGCTAACACTTTGAATTTAGTCCAGTAAGACTGATTTTAGCTTTCTGACCTCCAAAGCTATAAGATAATAATATCATGTAGTTTTAAGTCACTAACTTTGTGGTAATTAGTTATAACAGTAATGGGAAACTAATATACTTAGTAATGCCTTTTAAATTTTGCAATAAATTTCTCTGCCACTGATCAATTAAAAATGTGTTTAATGACAAAAGTTGGGATATGGCTTAGAGTTATATAGTACTTGCTTAGGATGTTTGAGATTCTGGGTTTGGAAAAGAAAAATTAGATATCAGATTTCTGTGTCTCAGATCATCCATAATTAATACACCTATTGCAGAAAGTTTTGTCAACATTTATGACCCACAATAGAGTGGGGTTGGCAACATATTATTCAGGAGAAGCAGAAGGCACCCATTGGCTTCTACTTCAAAAATTCATTGTATTTTTTGAGGAGACTGAGCAGAAAAATGGTCAGCTGTGTAACAGGGCCTCCTTGAAATTAAAAGTTGCTTCCCAACTTCCTGAAAATTGCTTTGCATCTGAATTTCCCAAACCTCCAAAAACCTGAAAGTGATATATATATATATTTTTTACTAGCACAGTGTGGCTAAACCTACTTATGTATACCTTCTGCCTTGTGTCCTATTATACTCCTGAGCCCTCTGAAGATAGACATTTGAGACAGAAAAGGTCTCCTCTATCTTGGTCAGGCTAGCTTTGAATAAACCTGTTTCCCTTTACCAACCTCTGAGAGCCAAGAAGAGCAGTAAAAACTTCCTTCCTGCTAACAGGTGCAGGAGGAATATTTACATATCACTCAGTATAACATGCCTTTTCATTTAGATCAAATGCTATTTCTTCTAAATTAATTTCCTTCACTTTCTCTGCCAAGTTTCCTTGTATACATACAGAAGTGAAGCAATGGATATAAATTTGAGGGCCTTTTTGTTGTTAACAAATCATCTGGCTGCATTTAGATGAAAATCAATTGCAAGTGTTTCATCAAATTGTTCAATGAGTGAAGAGCCAAAAAAATTTTAGTATTGGAAATTTTTTAAATAAATTGTAGCTATCTGGAAACAAAATCTCAAACAGGAAGATATTAGGATTTATATCTAGAAAAGCAAAAGAGAATTTGAACAACTAAATATTGGGATTCCTTAAACTTGGTTCTGGATTATCCAGATAATAAAATCATCTTGTTACTGAAGTAACAGCCATTTCTTTCAGGTCCTGGATTGTGTCTGTACTTACACTGGCACAGGTGTCAAGTAGGTGAGAATTCCTCTAATTGTTCCAGGCTAATAGGAAAAGAATGGAGGAGGACATAAGTGAATGATGAGTTGGAGCCCAGAGAAGTTCATGTGATGAGACAGTGCCTGGTACAAAGAAGCTTCCTGGTACTTAAATAGAACTGGGGGTGGGTGGTGGGGTGGACTGTATGCTTGCATTTCTATTACTAGCTAGCTTTGTGTACAGTGGGTTAGATTCTGCAAAACAATTCAAGCTGTTACGTTTAAGTCATCATGTAATTTGGATTTTGTTGATATTGAAGTTTTGTCCATATTTTTATAAGCTTGTTTTTTTCTACCTAACTATAATCTGCACATATTAAATAAATTGAGCCAGTAATGGGAAAACAAGTGATTTTCCAAGAGGTCTATCACTCATGTTTGAGAAAAACTATTGTTGATACTGTTCAATTTCTACCTTGTATCAAAATACACAAGGCCTGGGGCTGGGGTTGTGGCTCAGCAGTAGAGTGCTCGCCTCACCTGTGCGAGACCCTGAGTTCCATCCTCAGCACCACATAAAAATAAATAAGTGAGATAAAGGTATTATGTCCAACTACAACTAAAAAATAAATTTTAAAAAATACACAAGTCCTGTAGCTTGTGACTGAATGGGAGACGGTGGGATGAAAGCCCCAGGGAGAGCTTCATGCGCAGGGACCCCAGAGAACTCATATACAGAGAGAAAGGAGATCTGAGGAAAACGTGGGGCCATGATGGTATTCAGAAAGGGAAGAGTAGCCTCGTTGACTGGAGTACCAAGAAGGAAACTCCAGGTTGGGCCTTGGCGAGACGAGACACTCAGTGCAAGGGAAGCTCCCCATCCAATGAGAGGTGGGACTGGCCAATCCCAGAAAGGAAGTCCAGAGTCCTGAGTGACAGGGGAGGATAGGCAACAGTGGTTTGGTCATTGAAGTACCCGGATAAAGAAAGCAGATTTGGTCTCCCAGGTAGAAGGAAGCCATCGCTGTTCTGTGTCAGAAAGAATAATGGGTGGCTAAAATGCAAAATTGTGTGCCTAGTATTACTGTCTACTATTCAGTTTTTGCCAAAAACATTAAGTAATAATCTCATTTTTATAGTCACTTGAAATTGCATGAGTGTGTCTATCACAATTAAGTGATTTTGTGAATTTTTACTTTATTTAAAAAAATTTTTTAGATGTTGATGAACCTTTATTTAATTCATTTATTTATATGCGATGCTGAGAATCAAACCCAGTGCCTCACACATGTTAGGCAACTGCTCTACCCCAGCTCAAATTTTGTTAAATTTGAAAAAAAAAATAAAATAAAATTGAAAAGTTGAAAAAAAAATACACAAGGCCTGTCTCTCAAATCCCTTGAGACTCTGTTTTTGCTGATGTGCTAATGAGTTAATGTGCTGTTACCCTTGGATCCTTCTGGCAGTGGGGATGTGAGGCCTTCTTGTCCCATACAGTAAGAGGTCATTTGGGCTAGAGGGTCTTAGTACCCTTTAGTTCCACAGTGGATGCTGAATTTGCCCAAGATTGAGCTGTGTTTTGTGCAAAACTCTGGCGTACTTTGTAAAAGCAGGGTAACTATAGCCTTGGGAAGCTCCCTGAGTAGACATGGGCCTCACTTCTCTGGCCCATCCAACATACTTGTCTGGAAGACTCTTCTGTTGCCACCAGCATAGGTACCATTCTGGCCTTTGGGTAGAATTCCTGCTGCCTCATGGCTTGCTGGTAACCCCTTCCTGGGTACTGGGCCTTCTTCTACATTGCAGGACGTAGCACTGACAAGATAATTCTTTGACACGAGAACCTATTATCCCTTGGACTCGGAGAGACAGGTTACTGTAGGTCTTCCCCAGGGCCTGATTTTTCTACAAGTATGATCAGTAAAGAAATGAGCTTAAATTCCAGTCTCAGCCTCTCAGTGACTACCAGCTCTGGATATTCAAACACAACAAACAAGTTAGAACAAAATACTCCTCTCTTGTTTTTATCTTATTATAATACACATTTATTATAAGAAATAAAGAAATCCCTGCTATAAAAATAACAAAAAAAATCTCACGTAATCCCACTTTCAAAGGTGATCTCTATAAATGTTTTGGTGTATAGTGTTTATGCATTTCTAAATATAAAATTATGTCACCTTCTCTTGCTACTTTTCTTTCATATATCTAGCAAATATTTATTGAGAGAACCCTATATGCTCTTTCTCACAGCAAAATGCAGCACAGTCCTGGCCTCTAAGGAATTACAATTTGATAGAAAGAATAAGATATTTCCTTGGGCTGGGATTGTGGCTCAGCAGTAGAGTGCTTGTCTAGCATGAGCAAGGCCCTGGGTTCAATCCTCTGCACCACATATAAAAAAATAAAATAAAATAAAGGTATTGTATCCAACTATTTCTAAAAAAATAAATGTTTACTAAAATATGTTAAAAATAAGATATTTCCACAAATATCCAATCCTGATTTCAACATCTACTGAAGCAGCCAGTGTGTTGCTCTCTGCTGGGTCTCAGACATCCACTGGACCATAGAGAAATAGTATATGGTGGGATGCTGGCCTGGAGAGAGGGAATCTATGCACAGGGTGTTCAGAATTATTTTAAATTGTCTACTTATTTATCTATTCCTTTATTTTCCTAAACCAAGTGTGTAAATCTGCTAGGAAGTAGATACAATTTTGGTTAAAAAAAAAGCATAACAAAGTTTATCATATTAACTGTTTTTAGGGGTACACTTCAATTATGTTAAGTATTTTCATATCATTGTGCAACAAATCTCTAGAACTTTTTCATCTTGTAAAACTGAAAGTCTGTACATGTTGAACAACGAATTCCCTATTTATCTTTTTCTCCAGCCCCTTGGGCAAATTCAGCATCCACTGGCAACCACCATTCTATTTTCTGTTTCTATGAATTGGACTACTTTGGATAACTCGGCCATATGTATATTCTTACCCTAACTTTGCAGAGGAGTAAGTTTTGACTCCATTTTATAGGTAAGCAATCTGGGATGACAGCCTATATGCAAAGTACAGTCAGAACTATTCTCTTCCTCCTCCTCCTCTTTCTTTCTCCTTCTCTCTTTTTCTTCTCCTGCTCATATCCCCTTGATTCAGGCTGACTTGTGATGCCATTAAAGTGTTCAAACATCTTGCCTAGAAATGCTTCCTGCTCTCACAGTAGAGAAACTTCCCCAAATCAGTTTTTTGGCACCTTTCCTTCAGGTCCTGTCTAACTGACTCCCCTTGGAAAAACTGGTGGGCCTCTATCCTTTCTTTTCTTGGCAAAACAGTGCTCACCTTTCAATACCCAGCTCAAGTGTCACTGACTCTTCCTGTGAGATGCTTGCTCTTTTATTTTCTTTAAGCAACATACAAATGCCTAACACAGGCTATATGGTTATGTAATTTGTTTATGTTGACAAATTAAACCAGTGCACTGTCCAAGAGCAAGAGCATTTTATTTTGCAATCCCAGTGTCCAGCTGTTTACTGAATTGTGAGTTGCTCCTGTCTGAAATTACTCTTTCTCTTTTCTCTTTTTCTTATTTTCTGTTACCTCAAATTCCCACAAACTAATTTCTATCTCACTTCTTCTACAACATATTTCCTTACCTCTTCTTGCCTGCCCAAATAGTTCCAACTTAGGTACTTTGAAAATTTTTTAATTTTAATTTTTAGTACTGGGTAATGAACCCAGAGGCAGGGAGTTGCTAAGTTGCTTAGGGCCTTGCTAAGTTGCTGAGGCTGGCCTCAAACTTGTGATCCTCTTACCTCGGCTTCCTAAATTGCTGGAATTATAGGAGTGCACTAACCGTACTGGGCCCAAGTTAGGTACTGTTAATTCTGTGTTTCCTTAGGATGACTTTTGCTTTCTGTTGTTTTGCAGTGAAAGCAAGTGTACTTTTCAAAACTCAGCATTAAATTGTGGTGGAGGGTGTGTTTCTGAAATCCTTGTCACAAATTCAGGTTTTGTGCTGGAGGAGGATTTCTTCTTCTGGAGGTCCCCAGCCCTAAAAGAAGCTTGTGGGTGGGAATTAGGCCTGAGGTTTTATTTATTGCATTGCAGGCAGAGTAAGGCGACTAGAAACATCTCCAGGCTGGAGAAATGTTCTCACATCAAAAATCCTACCTGTTTTTCCTGTGCCTTGCCCCCTCCCATTACACATGCCACAGGGGATTTTACACGAGGGAGGCCAGGGCATTGACCTGTGCGGCTGCACACTGTTTGTGCTGTTGCCCTGGACACTGGGAAGACAACTGAGCGGCTGTCTTTCGCAATCAGCTCACCTGCTGAGTAATGGGCTGGCTGAGGGCCTGTTTTGGCCTCCTGCCTCCCTGGAGCCATAGGCAATATTTTGTCTCTGAAACTGAGCTGTGGTTCTGGTCAGGAACACTGAAGAAGTTCCCACCCTTCCAATCATCAGTAAGGGAAATGGAAGAACCAATCTCATGGTGGTGTTCAGAAGTTTTTATAAGCTAGTGCATTTGAGACACTTAGCACGGTGCCTGGCACATCAAAAAATGAATGTAAATCCCTGTTAACACAGTTGCATGCGTCTTAAAGAATAGCAGGCTTCCACACGCCAACTGTTGGGCCCAGGAAGACATGTAGGGTTAAGCTGAGAGTTCAGGCAGACCCTGGCACCCAGCCCTGGATGCCTGGGGGGGAAGGGGGTCAATCTATCCATTCAGAGCCTGGGGATGGCTTTCTACCCTCCTGCTTCTTGGGCTAGAAAGACAAGGAATAAATAGGCAGAACATTCAGGCATCTGTTCTTCTCCCTACTTCCTACTTCCTTCCTAATCTCCAGCTTCCACCAACCACATCCTGAGGAAGAACAAGAGCAGATGGGGAAATGTGGTTCTGTGGCAGCACCCAACTCCCAGGGCTGTGAGGCAGTCTGCTGGAACGAGAGCCTGGTCAGGCTCTGGAGAGCCCAGATAACAAACAGTTCTGCTTTTGTTCTGGTTTCTTTATGTGGTGGCAGAGGGCAGATCCCTGAGGCTGAAAGCCCCTCCACCTCCTATCCCTCACTCCTGGGAGGGTGTTCTTTCTAGACTGCAGGGGGTAGGGAGCTCTGTGCCTGCTACCAGTCTGCTTCTACTTTGGCACCTGCTCCTCCTGTAGGGAAGTGCTTCCTGGGGATTTTTTTTTTTTTCTTCATGACACATGACTTCTCCTGGGTTATTTGGGGATATGGGACTTGGGTATGAGACTGCAAAGCCTGCTTTCCTGGTGAGGTCACTGTTCCTTGAGTTATTACCTTGCTTTCCTTGGCCTGAGCAAGCAGCAAGAATGCCTTGGAGGAGTGTTTGTTTGTGAAACAGCCGATATCTGCCTAGTTACACCCAAGCAGACGGGTCTCCACCAGACCCCATCCCTCAGCAGTGCTTCAGTCCTGTGGGTACTTGGCTCTGTCACCTGCCTTGGAATGGAGGGGCTAGAGCATGGGTGAGGCAAGAGGGGCAGGAGCTGGCTTCCTTCTTTTGGGATGGGAGCATGCAGGCAGGGCTTCTGGTCTCCTGGGCTAATGTGCTTTGTCGGTTTCATCTGAGGGCTAATTTTGCCAGTAGGGAATGCAGGCAAGATGCCAAGGGCAGTCCTTGGCAGCAAGCAGGCAGCTCCTGGAGAGAGAGTTTTTTGAATTCAAACGAGCAGTTACCACCCTCCACTTGTTGCTTGTGAGCTGAGGGCCACTGACCTGAACCAACCTGGCAGGGCATGTGGCCACCTCAGGCTTCAGGCATCAGCTCCACATGCTACACCAGTAGCCTGGAGGCTCTGCCTGACAGTCACTGAGGAGACTGGTCCCTGAGCTCTGAAGATGATTCTATTTTCAGTTCCTGACTAGCTCTTCAGCCCTCACTCCTGACTTGAGCTGCCTGAGTCACTTCTCCCCACGCCCAGTTCTGCTTCTTTCTGAATGGAGTGGGTAATCATAACACCATATGTTAGAAGAGCAATTCACAATTTACAAAGCCCTGTTATGTACTAGCTCTCCTGTGATCTTTCATCAGCTTGTGAGGTTGACTGGGCAGGTCATTTAATTCGTGTTCACAGATGAGGCAAAATAGAGGCTCAAAGAACTTCAAGCACATTGACCAATGAAACTCTCTGTACAATAAATGTGGGGCTGGGTCTCTGTCCCAGGCTTCCCCACCTCTATACTCTCCAGGGGGCTCATGGTTATTGGGCTGAGGAGTGCAGACACCTGTAGGACCACCTGTCAGGGCTATTTTCTATCTTCTTTACAGAGGACATTTGCTTCTGGGAGTGTTGTACTTTGAATCCAAAGAATTTAAATGCTGGGGAGAAGTCAATCTCTAGACTAAGTGGAGGAAGTAGGCTGCCGTGTCCTACCAGGGGATCTTTCACCCTTCCATTCACCCTCCCTTCCAACACATGAGGAAACCTCATTTCCATTCTCCATCTACTTCCACTCAGGTATAAATGACTGATAATCCGGCCACCTTACATTCATGTGGTCTCTACTTGAGCTTACATGACAGGCACGTTCAAACATGTCTTCAAGAGGACAGTCGAGATTTTTAACAACTGGCAGAGCATAGGCCAAGGACCAGTGAGGATAATTGCAGGCCATTACGTGGAGCAGGTCCTGGCGCCTCTCCCTTCCACTGTGCCAGGCATTACCCACAACTGCTGGTCCATGGGGAGGTTGGTGAGAGGCTCAGGGAGGGGTGGGGCAACCAGGGCCAACAGGGATGAAGTGGGGGGAGGATGTGCTTCAAGGTGCTCTGGGCATTGGCCCTTGCTCACCAGTGTGGAATACCCCTGCGCTTTCATAACTGTGCAGCCACACTGGTGCCTATCAGCTATATGTCAGCCGATATCTTCAATCTTCTCTAGGATTTTGGAGGAAGGTATGACGTTTTCTTTTTCAAGTGCTGAGGAAACTAAGTCTCTGTGAGGTTCCATAGCATCTCAAGCCCTCACAGCCAGTGTTTCTGGCAATCAGGGCTTTAGATCATGGTGTACCCAAGACAAAAGGCCCTAAGTGGAGGGAGGATGTGGGATTCCTGGTGGCCAGAGGACAGTGTGAGGGCTTAGGTCCCACCAGAGTTCAAGGTACAGAGTGTGGGGAAAAATAGAAAAAGGAACAGAAGAGGTAGGGATGTGTGTATGTGTGTTTGACTAGGAAGATGGTGGGTGGGTGGGGGGATTGACAGGGAGGCACTGAGAAACAGAGAGCAAGCTGGCCCTCACCCACAGTTTTGCTGTGGCCAGAACTAGTGTCCTGAATGACACCAAGAGATGATTTTCGTAGTTCACATTGCCTCTTGCCCTTTATCTGAACATTGTTACCCTTGGAGCACTCCATGTGGCATCTGTGATTTTCGAAATGGCTGTGCTTACTCATCAGGAGCTGCTGCTGAACTGTTGTTCCCCCACCCGCCTGCCAATCACTCAGTTGCCTGGCTAGGTAGAATCCTTAGCTCAGTAGAGTCTGACATCAGCAAAGTGGGTCTTTGAAGTGGGGTCTTTTCCAGAAGAATGCCAGGGGTTCCTGGGGCTAAATCGGAATTTCAGTTTGCTTCTGTGTGGATGGAACCCCAAACGTTGGCCAGCATTTGCTCCTAACTTTGGGTACCCCTGCCTAATAGGGGCCAGGCAAGATCTAGATCACCTGTCCTTCTGGGAAAGCCCAGGCCCCTCAGGTTCACAAATAAAACTGATCACTTGGAAAGGAGGATTAGACTCATGGCAACTGTTCTTCTCTGGGTCAGCCCAGAACTGGAGACATAGCATTTGGGTCTCCAGGAGGGTTATGGGGAGTGTCTGTGATGTGGGACTCTACAAGCCTCTCAGCTTGGCTTCTCTACAGACCCCCCCAAAGGGAACAGGAATGAGGCTGGCACAGGCTCAGCTACCATGTCCATGATAGCACCAAGTGTCAAGTTTCTGTGGCTGCCATTACCCAATCTTCGTGCTTCCTCCCAACAAAGGGAAATGATAGGCGTGAGCCTTGTCCCAGGTCCAATGTGACAAAATGAAAAATTAAGTGTTGAGGCAAGTGGCCTGGCCTGCAGAGCAAGATCTTTTTCCCTGTGCATCATAGTGATGCATTTGCCACAAACCTCACGGAGCAGGCTGATTTTGTGATAAGAAATTAAAAAACAAAATGCAAATTCTAATCCTTTGGAGAGTCATCTTTGCCTGTATTTTTCCTTGCTTGTCCTTCGGTCTCTGCCAATTTAGTGTCAGAGACAACGTGTCACAAGATTCCTTTTAAAATTGGGCTCTGGCTGGTGCTGCTTTTCCTACCCACTGCCCATCTGCTGGTTCTACAGGCAACCTTGGTGCTGGGTAGGGTGGGGGAAATCGCCAGAGAGCTCTTAAGTAAGAACTGAAATATTTGACTGGCCCTGATCCTAACAGAGGCAATGTTATTACCCTAAATGTCCTGGAAACCCTGTTGCCTCTGGCATGAGAAGACTCCAGGCTTGGTCATTCCTGGACAGCCGTCTGCAGCAAGCCTTGGCGTCCTTCTGCAAGTGGCTGTGATATGAGTCATGGGGGTAGTCACCAGTGAGGCTGAACATGGTGGGCACACAGTATCTTCCCTGATCAGGAAAGAGGCCAGCAGGCTGGGGATGGCCACTGGATCCCCTAATGTTTGTGGTGGGAACTGAGGGATCATATTAGCAGGAAGGACAGAGAGACCCCAAGAGGTTAGGTCATCTAGTCAGGGTCTCATCAATAGAGGCCCTGGTGTTAACTGCTGGGCATGGCCTGTAATATCAAAACCAGACATTGCTGTAGGGTGGAAAGAACATGCTAGATTCTTTCTTACCATCCCTTTCATTTATTTGTATTTTATATAAAAAAAAATGATCCCTCTCATTTCAAAGAGCCCGTGACGTCTAGATATATAATTCTTTTCCTTTGTGAAAAATCTTCCTCCTGTTCAATGAGGGAGCCTCAGACACACTCTTCTGGTGGTTTATTAATGTCACAAAGCACACTTTATTTTTATTTGAACTCGCCAAATGTTCTATACAAGGCAAACACTTCACCATGAAATATTTAAATTAAAAATAAATAAGTTAATTCCATCCTACATAGATCTTCAGCTGCCACATACAAATAAAAGACATCAGTTATAAATTAAATAAGTTAAAATAAATAGTCATAAGAAACTCTATGTGGTCCAGCAAGATTACCTGTTTGTTCCCTAATTTTGTTCTGGACCCCAGTTTCTACGCTGTATAAGACATTGGACAGTTCATTGGGATAGCCCCTTTGTGAAAAAGCCCTTAAGCATGAGTTTCCAAATCATGTTGGGTGCCAGGATCAGGTACTTGAGTCTAGCACAATGGCTGAAGGCAGAGATCAGCAAGGTGAAAGCCCAGAAGCCCAGGCCTCTTACCCACCACCACACCTCTGGGAATTTACCTGGAGATACAGAAACAGGAAATTCAAAGAGCACAAAGCAAGATGTTACCACAGTGCAACAGTCAGAAATATCCTTTGAGTCTGAGATGTAGAATGGTCACACTCTAGTTTGTACAAAAGACATAGCAATTTCCAACACAGTCATAGGCTAAATTTTAACTACAGAATTTCTGATTTCATTAAATAGGTTGAGTTAATTTAAACCTCTTAATTAGAAAACAAGCCTTCTGGAGGCAGAGTTCAGGTCACAGATGAGGACTATTCAAGGCCTGTCACTAATCCCCTCCGCGGGCAAGGCATCACTCATCCATCACTGACTCTTTCAATTCAAATCCCTTCTCCACATACTCTAGGCAGCCTCTACCAATCCATTAGCTTTAATGCTTGAGACAAAAACTCATTACTAACCCTAGTCCTTCTCTATGTTCTGAAATCTTTCATGTGAAGGAGTATGTATAACACAGGCATTGAAGCTGGACACCCATGTATGTTAGGTGCCTTCAGAATAATCATTTAACATTTTTGAACTGGCATCTACATATGAAATGGATAAAGCCATCTAATTTGGTTGTTAGAAAGATTAGGATAATTTCTATAAAGTGCTCAGTATCATGCCTGGCACATAGTAGGCATTTAATAAATGATAATTATTATTACCATTGCTATCATGTGATCATTTTAAGGCTATTGATGTTGAAAATGGAATTGGTGATGACATTTCCATTGATAGAGGAAAGCATAATATTATATATTAGGTTAAACCACATGGATATTCAATTGTTTTGACCAATAGAAATGGCAATGTCCCCTGGTTCAGTCCAATATGCAATGGTCTAATTCATTCAGATCACTTACATGTCCTAACTTTATCATGGTTGTTCCCAGAGACACGTGCCTATCATTTAAAAAGTTCCTCGAATCAGTTGTTAGAGTAAGCACAGCAGGGAATCTGCTGAGGGAATTTGAGGATCTGGTAAATGATCCTACCACTTCACATAACCAGGGGAGGCCTTGATTTCCCTATCTATAGACTGGGAATCATTTTTTTTTTCCAACTGGGGCTTTGTGATAAGAAGAGATAACGGATGGGAAAGCACTTTCAAAAGTTACAATCATTGGACCAAAGCAAGGTATTATCAATTCTACTAGATTATGCCACTTAAGAAAACATTAACATTTAATTTTAATGTTTTTCTATAGAAAAAAACTGCACATAAAAGAACAGAGAAGTCATGCAATCATGCCAAATGACCATCAGAAATGATCTTGATGATACTGTCAGGTAGATATTAGAAGTATTAAGTAGATACATAGTGCTTTGTCCTTAGAATTTGTACCTCATCAAGGTGAAATAAACATGAAATGGGAAGAGTGAGAACCATGGGGTTTACAAACCCCTCAAAGGTCAAGCTTTTACATTCATGCCAGAAATTATACATTTTGGAAAAACCCACGAGGAAGACAGAGGGATTGCCTTTGTTCTCCCCTGTAGATTTTTTAAATGGGCTGGCAAAGTTTGCTTTTGGTATAGTTATGCCTAAAGATAGGGATATAAACTTTATGACCTCCCAAAGTAACTTTCAGACCCACAGTTTTATTTTGCCTTCAAGGGACCGTTCCTTTTCCACACCCTAAGCTGGGTGATTGGCCAGTGAGGGAGGATGATGTTTGGACCAGCTACTAGCACAGGTGAGTGTGGCTCAGTCCCAATCCTCAAGTTTTCTTCTCTGTCCTGTGAACCTCGGCCAATGCAAGGCACCTGGGAAGGGTCACCTCTAGTCAGCCTCGAAGGCGCTGTTGGTGGCTCCCACATATTCAGACTTCTTCTTGTGCCTGGTCCACATTTTCCGGAGGATGCCAGGGACACCGCAGGAAGCACTGCCTGTCAGTGGCAGGGAAGCCTCTGCACCCTGGGGGAGAGTTGGATACTCTTCCATCATCTTCTTGAGATGTCTGGATCTAAAGAAAAGCCAGGGGTGGGTAAGGTAATCACTTCACTGAACCAGATACTCTCCTCCTCTGCTTCTCCATCCTGTGATTAGGCTCTGCAGAGCTGAAGGGTTTTTGGGGGGAGACCCACAAGAAAATATCCCCCATGGGGAGGCTCCTATAGGGTATGGGGAGGACATGATTCTGGGCACAGTGAGTCATGGGATCTCATGTTCTGCTCCTGTCCCCATCTTTGGGGCCTGACCTTGTAAAACCTCCATTTTCCCATCCTTCCCACCTCCACATGAGAAATCTTGAGAAAAGGGCAAATTCCCCAAAGCATCAGCCACTGAAAGAGTGTTTGCCTCGGGGTTGAATCCTACTTTCCACTTACTAGGGGACTCAAGCAAGTGACTGAACCTTTATCAGCCTGTTTCTTCATATGCAAAGTGGGGATAATTCCTAGGGCGTTTGTGGAGAGGAAAATGAGGTGATTAAGCATTCCTGTGCGTGCATGTTGTAGACCTTCAATAAATGTGCATCTCCTGAGGTGCTCCTTTTAGGCAAAAAATAGAAGTCTTTTCAACACTGAGGTCCAGGAATGAGAATAACTGAGTTGAGAGAAAGAGTCATTTGAGAACCCTTTGCCATGCAGCTATGTGGACCTGAAAGTTGACCTCTGTTAAGGCACAGTGAAGTTTGTGCTGGTCTACTCAAACTCAGCTGTTAGCAACAGCTATCACCACTTAGAAGGATTTGTAAATGAGAAAGTAATACAAGCCAAATGATGATATTTTTTTAAACTTTTCTCCAGTTAAGTCGCAATACATTGAATGACACATAGCTTTTATTTTTTTTTTTTTAAACTAAGGATTGAATCCATGGTACTCTACCACTGAGTCACACCCTCAGCCCTTTTTATTTATTTATTTTTTTATTTTGAGACAGGGTCTCACAGAATTGTGGAGGCTGGCCTCAAACTTGTGATCTTTCTGCCTCATCCTCCCAACTTGCTGGGATTACAGGCGTGTACCTGGCTATGATTTGGCTTTTATAATTTATATTTAAATATGGGTTGTTTCCTCCCAAAAATCATGTTAAAATTTAATCCCCATTATTAGACATTAAGACCCTTCTCAGAAGAGGATATACAATCAATCAACAAGCATATGAAAAAATGTTCAACATCTCTAGCAATTAGAGAAATGCAAACTAAAACTACTCTAACATTTCATCTCACTCCAGTCAGGATGGCAGCTATTATGAAGACAAACAACAAGTGTTGGCGAGGATGTGTGGGGAAAAAGGCACACTCATACACTGCTGGTGGGACTGCAAATTGGTGCAGCCAATCTGGAAAACAGTATGGAGATTCCTTGGAAACCTTGGAATGGAACTATCATTTGACCCGGCTAGCCAATTCCTCAGTTTATACCCAAAGGACTTAATAACAGCATACTACAGGGACACAGCCACATCAATGTTTATAGCAGCCCAATTCACAATAGCTAAATTGTGGAAACAACCCAGATGCCTTTCAGTAGATGAATGGATACGGAAACTTCGAATAGTGTGAAAATACTTTGTGTACAACCAGTGACTTGAAAAATTGTGCTCTATATGTGTAATATGAAATGAATTACATTCTACCATCATGTATAACAAACTAGAATAAATAATTTAATAAAAAAAAAGCACAAGGAAAAAAAGACATTAAGAGATGGGGTAGGCAATACTTTAAAGAGGTAATTAGGGCTCTGCCTTCAGGATTAATTCATTCTTGCAATTAATGGGTTATCTCTGGATTAGGTGTGCCAGAAAAACAATTTGATGGGCTGGGGTTGTAGCTCAGTGGAAAAGCGCTTGCCTAGTATTTGTGAGGCACTGGGTTCAGTTCTCAGCACCACATACAAATAAGTAAAATAAAGGTCCATCAGCAACTAAAAAAATATTTTAAAAAAAATTTGGCTAGGTCTCTTCTACATTCCCTATCTCTAGCCATATGATATCTTATTGCCAGGGGCTCTGCCAGCCAAAAAGCCATCAGAGGCAGCCTCTTGACCTTGGCTAATGCCATGAACCAAATGGCTATTTTCTTTATAACTTAACCAGTCTGCAATATTGTGTTATTAGTAGCAATAATAATAATAATAATAATTAATGGACTAAGACAATATTTTCACACGTGGTCTTTTGGATGTGTGCTGAACACTTTCCCAAGAACATGGCTTCCCAACTATTGGTTGGAAGTTTCTTGAACAATGTTAACAGCAGTTTGAGCTAAACTCTCAGCACATGATTTCATTCAGCTCTCTCAATAAGCACTCTGGATGGGTATTCCTGTCTTTCCTGTTTTTCTGCTTGTTTTTAAATAGATGAGGGTGTAGAGGGCAGAATAACTTGCCTGAAGTTGGAGTGGGTGGAACTGCTAGGCTAGAAAGCAGATGAATTGCAGATTCTTGCTGTCTTCATGCATTGAAGGCAGTGAGGAGGCATTGGAGGAAAAGCCACTCCTATTACCCTAGCTGCTGGCTCTGGATTAGAGTTAACAGGATCACTGGGGTTATAGTTTGGTTTGAAATCACAGTATTTTATAAATTTCTTTACCTGTGGGCAGGGGCCCCTAAATGAATTCATGAGGCATTTCTGACATCATTGGGTAAACAGGAGGTTCTGAGTATGGCTTGCAATTACATTCATCTAATTAACCAAAAACCCTCCCAAGTGACAATTCTTTAAGCCTAAAGACTGGTGTTAATGAAGTGGAAACCATGAAAAACATTTCGGCTTAATCTCAGGGAAACAGTTGATGAGGCGCTACCCAGACCCAGGATTATGTCCCTCATTACAAGGTAATCTACAGCTGGCATGGGTTTTGTTTTAGTATTTTGAGAGTCTGAAAACCAGACCACCTGTTACTCTCCTGCACAAGACCAAGACGGGGTGGGGAGCCCTGCACCTGGCAGGGCTGGAAGGCACCATACTTACCCTCTCCCCAGAACAGCTCCGTTCTCTGAGCCTGTGGCTGCCACCTCTGCTGCAGCCGGAGATTTCACTGAGATCCGGGCCACTGGAGGAATCTGTGTTGTGAGGAAAGGAGAGGGAATTGAGTAGTGTCCATGTTCCACCCTGGGAACTACCACCTACCTGGGCAATAGCTGTCTTTTTACCCTTGTCCAGTATTAGCCCTAAAAAGCCTTGTGATAACTGAGCTGGGCTCTACCTCTAAAGTCTGATTCAGCAGATCTGATAGGTGCCTGAGCATCAGCATTGCAAACAGTCTCCCAGATGCTGCTGGTCCTGGGATCCCACTTTCAGAACTGGACTAGAGACACTTGAGTGTCTCTCAATTGAGTGCCGCTCAGTCTTACATGAGAGCTGTCACCCTCCCACCAACATCATCTGTGTTGGTTGTCAAGCTGCCTACACTACAGTCAGCCTCTCCAATTGCTCTGCTGCAGCCTCCAAGGGACAGTTACCTCAGATCTCCTGGTTTGTTAATCAGACCTTCCCTACATCCTGAAATCGCCAGGACTTTCCACAGCGGGCAGACTGAGGCCAACTCTGAAGCTGTTTCTGGAAGGTTCCACAACACTGGATTCAACCCTATCTATGGCAGCTCAGCCTTCTGCTATTCCCCATGTGTGTCATTAGGTCCACTTCCTGTTCCAGCAGGAGTGGACCTGCATTCCTTAATGCTATTCACAGCTCTGTATCTCATCTCTGCCTGTCCTTCAAGGCAACTTTTTCCAGGAAGCCTTCCTTTAGCCTGGTGGACCAAGCGGCTCTTTCTCTGTCTCCAAGTCTCCAGAGCACTGTCTATGTGACACATTATGGCATCCCACCCACTCTGGTTTTAAGATTCTCTATTTGCTTCATATATTTGTCCAGTCTCTTAGTCTATAGAAAGATTGACAGGTGAGTGGCAGAGTCTGGGACTTAACCTATTTGGTTAGCCCCTCTCAGCCCTTCTACAGGAGGTGGTAAGGACTCAAGGAGCATGTACTGAATTGAAAATTAACTGATGGCCTAACCAGAGCTAAGTCCAGAGGTTGCTTGTCAAAGGACACACATTATGCTTTGTTCTTCCACCCCAAGCCAGATCAAAGGCTTCAAGTCATCACATTCCTGAAATCACTGGGAAATTCCAGGTCAAGGGCACTGCTGTTTGCCACCTCCTTCTCGCCTGAGCTGGCCAAAGGTTGTAGGCAGAGTTACTGTGCCACCTTGTGGTCCCTCCCAAGCACATCCTCCCCTTGGTGCCAGTGGCCCTGCGAATGTTCACCCACCGCTCCTTAGCTTTGGAGGAAAGGCCTTTGTTCACACTCCTTTCCCCCTCTTTCCTTGGTCCCATCTCACCCAGTGCATGTCTGTATTGAATCAGATTTAATTGTGTGGGTTCTAGATTGCTCTCCTGCCCTAGGGTAATGAACTGTGGGACTCAGCCTCACTGTTTCCAGGCCTGTAGAAAATGCTGCCTCTTCCTCCTCTTCATCACTATCACTTCATACCTATCACTACTCTATACCACCCCAGCTCCCTCTGGCCAGTTATTGCAGCTGCTTCTCTGCCAAGGGTGCTGTCTGAGCCTACCCGAAGGCCTGGGGGCAGGTAATCCAAGGTCATGAGCTACTCACTTTTCCCTTAACCTTGATCCAGCTCAGCCAAGGGTAGCTGTTCTGTCACAACCTAAGGCATCAACTGCCTGGTCACCCCACTTTCCCATGAGTTTAAGTTTGGAGAAACCCTCCTGCAACCTGACAACAACTTTCCCCTCCTCTCCTTTGTGTGGTTTTCCTAGTACACTGATGACTTAAATCAGATCCCTGGATTAGGTATCCTGCCCAGACCAAGAGCGGTGTACCCACATCTCTGTCCAATTTGTTCCATAGAGAGGAGGGGCTGGCCAGACAACCTCAGGGGTCTCTTTGAATTCTCACATTGTACCATCTATACATCTTGGGAGCTGACACTGAAAGGGCCTGGGGTGCCAGATCTGACCTCAACTCCAGTCACTGCTGACCCTGCAAAACCAAAGGGAACCCAACTTTCAAGCCCAGAAGGTGACATAGGAGAAGAGATAGATGTGGAGATGTACCACCTGATTCCCTTTCAAGGAAGGACAGAGGGTGAATATGAAGGCTCTTAGTTTCTTTAAGTGTGCCTCAGCTGCAAAGGGTCACCTTGCCCAAGGGGCAACCCACATGCTATGCTGAGGTGGAGGGAAGAGGGGCCATAAAAGCTTGACAATTCTGGCTCAATTCAGATTGACCTGGTTGGGGAATAGAGTTCCCCGACAGGAGATGTTGGATTTGCATCATGGTTCAGCCACTCCCTCCACTAAACCCTGCCTCCTTACACCTGTTACTCATTCCTAATATGCATCTTGCACTTCAAACTCCAAATCCCAGAGTGTGCTTTGAGAGAACTTGACCTCTAGCAGATGCCTCAGAAGTCTCTATACTGAGATGGCTGGTTGTTGTGGGCTGTTTCTTTCACACTGAAGCCTAAACTCCAATGTGATGATATGGGAAGGTGGAGAGTATGAGGGGTGATCAGGCTTACATGAAATCATCAGGGTAGAGTGCCGATGGAGGCATTAGAACCCTTATAAGAAGAAAAGGAGATTCCAGAGATCTGTCTCCAAACATTCACAGAGGAAAGGCTGTGTGAGCACATAGCCAGAAGGCAGCTATCTTTACTCTGGGAAGAGGGCCCTCACCACAACCTGAATCTGCTGACACCTGATCTTGGATTTTCCAGCCTCCAGAAATGTGAGGAGGAGTTGTTTCACCCCCTAAGTCCATGCTATTTTGTTATGGCAATGAAAACTGACTAAGACACTAGGGTTTTGTGTTTTTTGTGGTGTTTGAGAACCTTATATCTCTTTACCCTTCTTGCTGCACCTGCCACTTAGCTATGTTCATCTGGTGGGGCTTATGCTAAAAGCCAGTTTCCATCACAGCTGGTCACAGCTGGGTCACAGCTTCTGATTCCCTAAGAACTGAATTTCTTGACGAAAAGAGAAGCAGTCAGTGATGTGACACAGGCACACAAAGCAAAGTCAATTAATAGCCTTTAGGAGCAAAGACCGAAATTCCGCTTTTCTAATAATCCTCAGGCCTGGGCAAAGGACACTTAGTCTCTCTTCATGGCTCAGGAGAAACAGAGATAGTGAGAAGTTTAAAACACAGCAGCTCTAACTAACCAGGCTTATTTTTTACTTACCAGCGATTTTCCATATGCTCGATTCCCACACAGATTTGATGCTTTGGGTTCAGAAATCCCCACTGCAAAGATGAACAGAGAAGATATTACTCAGTGGTACTCAGAGTTCTGCCTCCCCCTGGTTCTGCATCAATTATTATTTTTTTTAGCCAATCAATCACAGAAGGGAATTTCTCAAGCAGCAAAACCAGAGAGTAAGGTCAGGTTATGATCCCTGCCAAGTGGAGTTGCCTGCATCCCTGACACTCTTCTGGAGGTGGGGGACATGGGCTGGAACTAAGATCTACATACCATCCAGGTGTCAATGAAGGCCCATCAATGGTAACAATCATATCACTCGGTGGGGGATGCTGATAGCTGGGGGAGGGGTGCATGTGTGGAGGCAGGAGGGGGACATATGGGAAATCTGTACACCTTCCGCTGAATTTTGCTATAAACCTAAAACTGTTCTAAAAAAATAGTCAGTTTCTGAAAACCACACATGTGGAAGCACTTGGCACTATGTCTGCCTGCAGAAAGTGGTCAGAAAATGTGCCTCAGCTCCTCCTTCTTTTCTAAGGCCTCACCTCAGGTCACAAGAGGGTAGAGATGATCAGGTCTGTATACCTGGGATCAATTTGGTAACATGGAACTTCTGGACACCTCTCTAGAAATGAGCAAGAGAAGTTATATCTGCAGTAGGAAGTTCAGCCCATTTGGTGAAGAACTGAAGTTCACTGGTTTAGAATTTTGAGATATTGGCTACATAAGATGAATGTGCAGAGAATCTTCTAATACGCTTATTCTAGATGCCCTAATCTACTTGTAATTTCTACCATGAAGCCTGTGACAGCTGCTTCTTCTTCTTTTTTTTAGAGAGAGAAAGAGAAATAATTTTAATATTTATTTTTTTAGTTCTCGGCAGACACAACATCTTTGTTTGTATGTGGTGCTGAGGCTTGAACCCGGGCCGCACGCATGCCAGGCGAGCGCGCTACCGCTTGAGCCACATCCCTAGCCCAACAGCTGCTTCTTTTTTTCCTTTTTCTTCTTCTTTTGCATTACTGGGGATTAACCTGGTGGCACTTACTGTGCTACTAAGCTACATTCCCCAGCCTTTTAAATTTTATTTTGAGAGAGGGTCACCAAGTTGCTGAGGACCTTGCTAAGTTGCTGAGGCTGGCCGCAACATAGCAATCCTCCTTCCTGAGCTTCCTGAGTAACTATAAATTTTAGATGATCATGTTGTTGCTTGGAATTCTCAGAACGACCAATTCTTGAATTATTTTTATTTCACTTTGCCTAAACAAACTCTACAGAATTCTTATTTATTTATTTTGCTGTTCTGGAGATCAAACCAGGCCTTATGTACCTAAGCAATCACTCTATCACTAAGCTACACCCCCAGCCCCAACTCTACGAAACTTAATTGATCTAAGGGGGTTACCTTTTAACATTACTGATATCAAACTTAACGAATGGTGCATGTCTATTAATAACAGGAGCTCATAGCTTTGTCTCTGGATGCCAGGCACTGTGCTGAGCATAAATCATGAATACAATGAGCCCTCCATAGTCACAGGTTCTTCTTCTGTGGATTCAAACACCTATAGATTGAAAATACTTTTTTATTCTGTACTGACTATAAATAGATCCCCCCCCCTTTCTTTCAGGGATTGAAGGGATGCTTAACTATTGAGCTATATCCTCAGCCCATTTATTTATTTATTTATTTTTGGAAACAGAATCTTGCTAAGTTGCTTAGGGCCTTACTAAGTTGCTGAGGCTGACTTCAAACTTGTGATCCTCCTGCCTCAGCCTCCTGAACTGCTAGGATTACAGTGCCCAGCAGAGTAGACTTAATTTCTTGTCATTCCCTATAACATATAGTAAAGCAACTTACATAGCACTTATATTATTAAAAGTAATCTAGAGATGATTTAAAGTATGCTGGAGGAGTATAGGTTATCTGCAAATACGACACCATTTTATATAAGCGGCTTGAGCATCTGTGGATGTTGGAATCCAAGGTGAATGGACCTCAAAATTGATGCTTCATGGATACCAAGGGACAACTGTATCTCATTTAATCCTTACTGCAACACTAAGACACAAATATGATAGTTTGCATTTTCTAGTTGAGCAAACTGAAACTAGAGAGATCCATAACCATTCTCAGGAAGTCATTATGGAGTAGTCAAGAGATCTCTTTGGTGGTCCTGCAGGCCTAGGGGAGGCTTGGCCAAAGGGCCCAGCCTGGTAGGAGGAGATGGCATATTTTTGTTTTGTTTTGTTTTAGGTGGACACAATATTTTTATTTTATTTTTATGTGGTGCTGAGGGTTGAACCCAGTGCCTCCCATGTGCTAGGCGAGCGCTCTGCCTGGAGCTACAACCCCCACTGAGAGATGGCATTTTCCAGGTGAGGAGAGACAGGAAAGGTAAGCCATAGAGCGAAAAGTGCCAGTGAAAGTCCAGATAGGCGGAATATGAGAAGTGTCACAGAATTACACTGCGGCTCAGTCTATCTACCTAACTGATAGAAAGGTGGGGACAGGAGTGTCACTAGAGGTGGACTGGGAGAGGCCAGGTTGGTCTAGAGGGAAGGAGGGAGGTGCTTAAAGCACAAGGATGATGAGGGCAGATTTGTGCTTCAGGAGGACCACGCTGGTAGCCTTGTAGAGGGAGGGGGATGAGATTTTGAGGCCCCTCACGGACAGTGTTCTCCACATACTTGAGATTCAGGGAATCTCATCCTGCACCTTGAGGTAAGTACAACAGGGCAAGATGAGACCTACCTAGTAGTTGACAGGGTCTGTGTTCAGCGTCTAAAGGAGTGGGGCAGAACAAGAGGGTGTTAAGGACCTCCAGACTTGCTGGCATGATGAATAGCAGCTCCTGCTGAGAAAGCAGCTTTCCACTTGTCTAAACAACTTGGTTCTGAGATACTCTGTTTTATTTCATTCAGTCCCACAGACAGCTGATTTTTCCAGTCCTGGGAGGTGAGAACTATCTCTTTTCCAAGCACCTGAGGTCTCAAGCTGAGAGCTCCCTGCCTAGTCTTCTGACTTCAGAGTCCTTGAGGTTCCCAAGCCTCCTCAAAGCATCTCTCTCCCAAGTAAAAAGGCCACAGCATCTAAGAGCCTTCTCCTATGGCTCAGACAAAAATGCAAGTCCCTAGATCCAAGATCCTCAGAGATATACAGCTAAGTCCCTAGATCCCAGATCCTCAGAGATATACAGCTAAGTCCCTAGATCCCAGATCCTCAGAGATATACAGCTAAGTCCCTAGATCCCAGATCCTCAGAGATATACAGCTAAGTCCCTAGATCCCAGATTCTCAGAGATATACAGCTAAGTCCCTAGATCCCAGATTCTCAGAGATATAAGCTTTCTGAGGGGAGGGAGTGAGACTCAACACCTATGGATTGGTGTCTAGCCTTTATTTGAAGAGCATCAGGATATGGCTTTGTCTCAAAAAAACTCCCTCCTTTGCATCCTCTCTGGAATCTATCAGACTGGGGGCTGAAGGAATTGAATCAATGCCCAGTTCAATCTCCTTTTTTTTTACATCTGACTAGCACATCCCTGCATGAGCTGACTGTCACGTGCTGGGCAGATTCTTTCCATTCCATCACGTGTTGCTCTTGTCTTTCAAGACTGACTCGGACAGTCCAAGCTGATACAAATTACTTAGAAAGGTATTGAAAGTGACCCTAAAACTAGATGGTTGGGGAGACATTATTCCCTGAGGGAAGGGACACTAGTTAGGGAATCCAGAGACCTGAGATTTCACCTTGGCTATGGCAAATAAGCAGTGTGACCTTCGATAAGTCAAACAGCTTCTATGGTTTCAGTTTCCTCTTCTATAAATTGGTAGAGGGGCAGCTGCAGTAAATCAGAGGTTCTCTGCCTCTAGCATGCACAAGAATCGTATGCGCACACGCATTAAAACACAGATTGATGTTTCATAACCTGGAGGTTTCTGATTCCATAAAATTTTCATTTCCAACAAACTTCCAGCTCTTGCTTTTGCTCCCAGGGCCCACTTGGAGAACCATTGCATTAGATCATCTCTAAATCCTTGCTATTCAATCTGTTGTCTCTGGAGCAGCACCATCAACATTACAGAGAGTGTTAGAAACAAAATCTCTGAGCCCACCTAGTTCTCCTAAATTAGAATCCTGCATAAAAACAAGACTCCCAGGTGATTCTTTTGCACACTAATTTTTGAGAAGCATGGCTCTAAATTCACTTCAATTTGGTAGCAAATAGAAATATTCTGCCTCTTTTTCTCTTTCCACACACATGCATCCACCCACTCACCTATACATAGACACAGAGAAAAATCTTATCATCTCCTCTTAATTTGCAAGGCAGATTGTGGTTTTCCTAATGCCTTCACTTCACATACATATACATATATACAATCACTTAAGGGGAGCTCAATTTGAGTGTTTTTATACATAGAGTTATAAGGGCAGGATCATGTTCTTAGTGACCAAAGAAACTTTAGAGGTCTAGCCCAGCACCCAATCAGGTAAAATAAAACAAAACAGCAAGACAAAACAAGAGGGGCAGCATGAGTGGATGGGAAGATGGGTGAAGGGACACTTTCAAGGGAGTCTTATTGCAGTTCTTATAAAATATAACATTGTTAATGCACAAAAGTTTTGAGAAGGACCCCCTGAACTTTCTACTTAGAATTTTTGGAATTAAAATATGAATAACTTCAGGTTGTAGGCATAACAGAAATATCCTAAACCTGCTAAAAATTAAAGCCTAAATGTCATCTTAGACTTGAGTGGGCCACAGGCAGAATCCTATTTCACTGTTTGGGTGGAAGCTATTTAAAAAAAACAAACAACCCACCAAGGTATGATTGTTAAGTTTCCAGTTTCCAAAACAGATTTGCCCCTAAATTCTTTTTATAGATTAAGTCAAATTTGGTAAATTGGCAAACACACACACGAGTTAAGTAAATAATGTGAGCTTCCTTCACTTCTTCACGCTTCATGGGTCAAGATTTTCATGTCCCTGAGCATAATGATTTGCATCCCCTGCGTATAGCACTGCTCCCTGGGGAGCAAGATGGTAGACAAGAGCGACTTCACTGGGTGCACACGCAGAAGCCAGTGTTTTATAGGCAGGTGTTATGAAGGGCAGCTGTGGGTGAGGCCTGAGAGCAGGTGCTTTCCTAGTGGAAACAGCATTTGTGTGGGAAAGGAGCAGGTGTTGGCTCACCTGGCGCCCCACGCCCAAGGTGCTCTGCTCACCTGGCCTGCCTGAGGCTGCCAGAGGAACACATGGTCCTTTGGAAAACACCAGGCAGGACGCACAGGCGTCACTGCGCGCAGCGCGGTTTAGGAACCGGGTTGGGACTCACTTACCAGGTCTGGCGGGGGTTTTGGTGGGATGCGCCCCTGGAGGCCTAGTGTTCTGCAGCCGGCCGAACCTGCGGCCATCAACTGCATCCCGACGGTCGCTGCGGTGAGGCAGCAGCTCCAGTGGCCGGGGAGTGTAGAGGTCCGACTCGATCACCACCTGCCGGGCGGAAAAGGGACAGTCAGCTTATTCCTCTCTGGGCTCAAGACCTGCAGCCCTAGCACTGGAGCTCCGCAAGATGGACCCTGTATGGACAAGGATTTTTGCAGACTTCCTCATTCCAGTGCATGCTAGGAGCAGCAAGAAAGATTGGGTACAAAACTTGACTTCAGACTGTCAAATAGTGTCATGGTGCAAGAAAGTGAGGGTTCTCGAGGTCCCTCTACAATTGCGTGCCTGGGCCATCAGGACAGCTGCTCCACGGCCAGAGGTGTTTTGATAATAGGACAGGCTATTTGAAGGGAAGATGGTCTGGAAACCAGGGTCTTATGGTCTTTGTAGCTAAGTGGCCAACATCCTTGTTTATGCAGAGGAAAGGTTTTTGGATGCTCTAGAGGAAGGAAGAACTAGGAAGAGACTTGAGGCCCAACTGATTCTCAGGTTTTAAAAAAGAAAACAAGCAAGCAAACAAAAATTGCTGGCAAATCAGGAGCGTTAACATAAGCCTGTAATCCCAAAGACTCTGGAGGCTGAGGAAGGAGGATCACAAGTTCAAGGCCAGCCTTAGCAATTTATTGAGGCACTATCTCAAAATAAAAAGGACTGTGGGATGTAGCTCAGTGGTAGAGTGCCCCTGGGTTCCATCTAAGAAAAAAAAAATTGTGTCATTACTGAACATATACAGTCTTTTTTTCTTGTTATTCCCTAAATAATAAGTAGAACGACTTTTTACGTAGCATTTCATTGTTTTATGTGACAAGTAATTTACAGATGCTTTAGAGTATAGGGAGCTTATGGAGCATGGAAATACTACATCATTTCACATAAGGAACTTGAATATTGTAAATTTTGGGTACCCCAGGGGGTACCCATACTGAGGATACCAAAGGACAAATATAGTTAAGACATTGAAATAATTTATATGTAAAAATCAGAGACAAATAATAGCAGCCATTTTATCTTAATATGGGGAGTCATGAAGGGAGTCTTAGAGTCTGGGCTCAGATCCTGCATATTTTATCCATATCCAGGACACTGGGGTCATTCATTCTGAATGTCCTCACTCCTTGAACCTCATTAGAACCTTCAATATTCTGCAGCTTTGCTGAGGTCTGCATTCACCCATTCACTTGCTTCTTCCATCCACAGCTGTCCTGCAAGGGCACGGTCTGTACCAGATCTTGGACTCACTGTGCATTTGTGAGTGAGGCAGACAGTTTCATCTCTTTACAGTCTAGCCTCTGGCAGATCCCCTTCGGTTGTCCACACATAAACAATTCTGTTGTTTTTGGGGGATGCTGAAGCAAAAATGAATGGCTTTTAAAAAACATGAGAATAGGGTAGCATTTAAACTCAGTGGAGAAAAATTAAATCTTTAATATTATTGGAATAAATATCAGACCTTCAGGGAAAATAGATCTCTGTTCATTTCTGGAAATGAATACCAGCAGATCAAAACCATATATTAAACAGCAACTAACACTAGAGTAGAATATAGCTCAATATAACATTTGTTACATATAATGGAGAATTACCTCTATGTTCATAGAAGTCCTAAAAATCAATTAGATTTGGAAGATATAGAAAAATGAGGCAAAGGTATGATCTGGTAATTGACAGTAGAAATATAAATGGTCAATAAGCATGAAAAGATACTGAACACCATTAATAATTAAATGTAAATTAAGACAATAATTATTTTCCCCCTGCTATCAGATTATTAATGAAGATTAAAAACTTCAGGCCAACCTGAGTTCATACTTCAATTCTGACACTTTATAATTATGTGGAAAGGGGATATTAGTGCTGACCCTTGCTGAACTGAGGCATAGTAAAAGCCCATCATTAGTAGGGTTTTTAGTAGCACATTTTGCTCTTTTTTTCATGCCATATATTTATCAACAGCACTGAGAGTAGTTTTAAGTCTTCTGAAGGCCAGATTTTTATGTCACCCACAGAGGAAAATAAGAGAAGCTGTCACTCTTTGCTTTACTTTACCACAAATAGTCTTTTGCTTAAAAAAAAAAAATGGACATAGCTTACATTTGGTCTTAAATGGGTTATTCAATCATCTTGGGTCCATTTTGGGACCCAGACTCTCTCATTCTGTGCCTTGGAAAAAGCTGAAGAAAATTCAGGAGCATTTAGGATTCTTCCCTGGCATTGAAAATCCCTTTTATTTTTCCCTTGAGGCAGTGCAGAAAGTGGTGATCGTGTTGGGTTTCCAGCAAGCCTTCAGTGCAGCTGAGGATGGCACTGGTCCCCTGGGCCAGCTCATGTGTGTGTGTCAGTGCAGTGGTGAGTGCACCACACTCACATTCTGTGTGAGCTGCTCATCTCCACTCTCCTTCCTTCCTTGTAGCACTGATCTCTGCCATGATGTTACCCAGGATCTGGAATTTCCTGGATTAATGGTGGTAGTTCTGAGCCCTATCCCATGGACACGTGTACTGTGTGGCATCAGGAACCCCTGGAAATGTAAATCTCCAGGACAGAATGAGGATCCCTTTCAGTTGTCCACATGCAAACAGTGCTGTTGCTTTTACGGGATGATGAAGCAAAAATGAATGAATTTTAAAAAAAAAAATATGAGAACAAGGTACCATTTCAATGCAGTGGAGAAAAATTAAATCTTTAATATTATTGTAATACGTTGGCACTGTCAGGGCTCTTCACTGTCAACCATTCTTGACAGGGGTGCCTGATTTTATTTCCACATGCCCAACATTCCTCTGGGAGGAGGAGTGAGGACCTGGGTGGTGTTTTCACACCCATCTTGTAGAAGGAGAAAGTGAGGCAGGATGGGAAAGCCTGGGGAGTCTATGAGAAGGCACCTCTGCATTCTGTTATTTCCTCCTTTGAAGGGGAGGCAAATGTTCCCTTGTAGGAACAAGAAATACCACTTTCCCATCCCTTCCCTGCACAGTGATGTGGGAGAACAGGAGGAGAGAGAGAAAAGGAGCAGAAGCTGCTCACCCAGCAGCCGGATGCATTGAGGAAGTTTCCTGGGGTGGAGGTGAGACCAGCGACTTCCCAGGTCTGCACTTAGGGCCAAGCGCCTCTTTAAGGTATCTTCTCCAGCCCCTCCCCCAAGTGCCAATAGCAATCTCCTGACAGCCTGGTTCATGTTCTGGTCTATAGCACTTAGTCTGGGCTTGTTACTGGTGATCTTAGAACAAAGTGGCCTGAGAGCAGGCTCTTTAGTACCCTGAAGATAGGGGTAAGATTGGAGAGGTAGGGTGGGATTGACAGATGTCAATGGGGAAGAAAGAGAAGGGGAAAGGGCTTAATGCTAGAATTTTCCTTTCCTAGGTCATTAAAATGCTTACTGAAATTTAGGGGAATATATTGGAGCAACAAGCATTACTATAATAAACGGATGCCTCCCTGCTGATCTTGGAGAGGTCAGAAATAGGAAGAGCAAAGATGCAGGCTAACCCAGAAGCCTCAAGATTCACTTTCTCCTCTGACATCTTAGATCTAGATCGACACTTCTGCTTATCTGCCAGCCTGGAGTTAGAAAGACAGTCAATACCTAGATAGTGGAGATTCATCATGATTTGGGGTTGAAAAGATCCACAGAAATGTTCTAATCCAATTCTCTGGTTTTATACAGAGGAAAAATGAGGCCAAGATGGGTTATGTGCCTTACCAAGGTCACAGGGCTGTAAGGAAACAGAGCCAATGTGAACCATGGTTTCATGCCTCCTAAGTGAATGCTCTGCATAAACCCACACAAGTGCCTACATCCAGATAAGAATTTTCAAGTGTAATTGATTGCTCAGTGCATTTCAAAAAAACCAGGAGCTCACTGAACAAGTCCCTCCCCCACAAGCTTGAAATCTGGGGACAATGTAACATTTGCAATCTCCTTTTTCCATCTTTCCTGATGACAGCCATTCTGCTCACTGTGAAGAGGCTGTGAATCACAGAGGAAGTGGCTCCATCATGCCAAAAGGCTTAACTGAACCATTCCTTTGTATAAGCCTATTCCCTGGAGCTACTCCTGAGACATCCCTGGACATCAGTGTGATAAAGTAGCCAAAGAATCAAAAAGAGGAAGAACGGAGGAAGGAAGGAAGGAGGGAAGAAATAAAAGAAGGCAGACAAACAGTCACAGATCAGACTGTCTAGGAAAACATATGACTGTGCCCTAGATTTAGGGAAAGATGTAACTCAAGAAGAGTCAGAGAAGAAGGAAGCCCTGGCGCTAAGATAACTCGGAGAGGAAACAAATATTTACCCAAGGGGTGGGAGGAGACACAAACAAGAATTCCCAGCCAAAGAAAGTTGTAAATATTGATTGGTAGGGTTGCAAAATAAGATGAATTTTCCCAGGCAAGATAATCAATCAAAATTGCTCCCAGACCACCAAATTGGAGCAGACAAAAAGGACTCGAGAGGAAAAATAGGACCAAGAGCCAGTTGGTTGGGGAAATGAGACCAGAGACAGTTCTTTCCTCTTGGGACTCACTATCCCCACCTGTAAAAGATGGAGGTGGAGGTGGAATAAGAGGCCTGTCTCTTTTAATTTGCCTGTGCTGTGTGACTGGGGATTGGATTTTAAAAGCAGAGGAGGGATTGGGCAACTGTTAGGGGGAAATTAGAGATTCAGAGGAGAACTCAGAGGCAGAGGGCATCACTGAGCCGCCGGCCCTGAGGGAGAATGAATATTTGAAAACAAGAAGCTTCTCCATCCAAAGACCAAAAGATCTATGAAATTGCCTTAAGGTCTAAATTACCTTCAAACATTTCTTTCCCTTTCCATTTTGGGCAGTACCTCACCCACTGTTTCTAGAAGATCGGAAGAACTTTCCTTCTAGACTTTGGGAGCATGAAATAGATAGAATCTTGTGCCCTACAGTCAAATTTTCTACCTGTTAAAAGCCCTTCTCTTTCTTAAACACAAAAAAACAAAAAACATTAATTTTTTTAGTTTTTAGGTGGACACAATATATTTTTCTTTTGGACAAAGTATCTTATTTTTATTTTTATGTGTTGATGAAGATCGACCCCAATGCCTCATGCATGTTAGGCAAGCGCTCTACCCCTGAGCCACAACCCCAGCCCTCTCTTTCTTAATGTGTAAAATATTTTCAAAGTCTTTACAAAAAGGCATGCAATTGACCCCCCCCCCAAAAAAAAGACATGAATAAGAAACCCATAGAGGGAAAATATTGACATGATCCATAAATCTATGAAAAGAAGAAGAATGACATTAAAAATAAAGAAATACAAATTAAAACCCTAGGACATTTTCATCACCTATCAAATTGTCAAAGTTTAACAGCATTGATACCATGCAGTATTGGTATGCTCTTCTGGAAAAGGCACTTTAAAAAAAAGTTGTTAGGCACTCGGCAATGGCTATAATTTGTTTTCAACATTCATATTCTCTGGCCCGGCATTTCCATAGCTATAAATTTGTCTTAAAAACATTTTGAAGAGAAAACACTTAACAGAAAAAGAAATACAAATGGTCAACAAATATATGAAAAAATGTTCAACATCGCTAGCAATCAGAGAAATGCAAATTAGAACTACACTGAGATTTCATCTCACTCTAATCAGAATGGCAATCATCAAGAATACAAGTGGTAGGAGTGCTGGGGTTTGTGGCTCAGAGGTAGAGCACTCGCCTAGTACGTGTGAGACCCTGGGTTCCATCCTCAGCACCACATAAAAATAAATAAATAAATAAAGGTATGTGTACAACCAAAAAATAATTTTTTTTAGAAAAAGAATACAAGTAGCAATAAATGTTGGTGAGGATGTAGGGGAAAAGATAACACTCATACATTGCTGGTGGGACTGCATATTGGTACAATTACTCTGGAAAACAGTACGGATATTACTTAGAAAACTTGGAATGGAACCACCATTTGACCCAGTGATCTCACTCCTCTGCATATACCCAAAGGACTTAAAATTGAAAAACCAGCCTCTACCTCAGAGCAAAGCCTGTCCAAGGAAGGGATATGACCTTCATCCTTCGAAAAACCCACAGAGCACTCCTAGGCACATTCCCACCCTGCTAAGTTGTTTATCTACAGGAGAGATCTGCTGAGCCAGGTGTCGCTGACTCAGTCAGGCTAGGTGGGGATCCATAGCAGCCCCCTAGCAGCCACCAATCAGCATGAGACAGGGAAATACCTGGGATGCCAGGTGACCCTCCCAGTATTTTATGGTGGTTGATAACAAGTTGGGAAACCATGTAGTTCAGCACGTACACCCCTCTTGGCTCAAACCAATCAGTTCAAACGAATACCCCTTTTGTACTGACCAATCACCCCTACCCAACTTGTTCCCGCCAGTGAATGTGCTAATCATGTTTTAGAGTTGTTATTTGATTTTCCCGCGGTGTGTGATGATTTGCTATGATGTATGCGAAGTCCCTGCCCTCTCCAAAGAATGTATAAAACTGCTGCAAACCCTGGGCTCGGGGCCTGTCAGCGTCACCAGTTGCTGTGTGTGCACGCGGAGGACGGAGGTAGTTCGCAATAAACACCTCTTTGCTGCTTACATCGATCTTGGGTCTCTGGTGGTCTTTGGGGGTCCTGAATTTGAGCATAACAAAATCAGCATGTAACAGGGGTTCACTTGATGCTTTGAGTATATCCCTTGTGGCTTTGAAACTTACATGTCTTTTTTTTTTCCTCCCAACCTTCTTCTCCCTGATCTTCTTTTTCCTAATCTTCTCCTCCCTGATCTTCTTTACCCTAACCTTCTCCTTCCTGATCTCTCCTCCCTAATCTCATTTTCTCTGAATTACTTCTTTTAAAAAAAACCCTATTTCTGTTGATGGACAGAATCACAGCCTTTGGGAAAGGAATCCCCTGTGTTTCTCCTTTGCTAGCAAAGCAATAATCTATCTTTTTCCTTTTTCTCAAAACTTGTGTCCTCATGACTGGATTGGCATCGGGGACAAGGACAGAGCTTTCAGCAACAAGCATACTATAGTGAAACAGCCACAGCAATGTTCTTAGCAGCTCAATTCACAATAACTAAGCTGTGGAATCAATCCAGGTGCCCTTCAACAAGGCAATGGATAAAGAAAATGTGATACCTATACACAATGGAATATTATTCAGCCACAAAGAAGAATGAAATTATGGCATTTGCCAGTAAATGGATGGAAGTGGAGACTACCATGCTAAGTGAAATAAGCCAATCTCAAAAAACCAAAGACCAAATGTTTTCTCTGATATACAGATGCTGATTCACAAAGTGGGAGGGGAAGAGTGGAGGTCACTGGATTGGACAGGGGGAATGGGGGAGAAGGGAGGGTGCATGGGAATAGGAAAGACAGTAGAATGAACCAGACATAACTTTCCTATGTTCATGTATGAATATACGACCAGTGTAACTCCACATCATGTAGAACCACAAGAATGGGAAGTTATACTCCATGTATGTATATATGTATATATATATATATATATAAAAATGCATTCTACTGTCATGTATAACTAAAAAGAACAAATAAAATTTTTTTAAAAAACATTTTGAAGATAAATAAACAAAAATATTTCTAGTAATATTTCTTGTGGCATTTTCTTTTTTTTACAACATTTTTTTAGTTGTCAATGGACCTTTTATTTATTTATATGTGGTGCTGAGAATTGAACCCAGCGCCTCACACATGCTAGGTAAGTGCTCTACCACTGAGCCACCACCCCAGCCCCTTGTGGCATTTTCTTAATAGAAAAAATGGAGGAATGCTATTTATGGATGACATGGTCAAATAATGAAACTAAAAGTTTGGTAAATAATATTATATTCATTTTATACATTGGAATACTCTGTAGCCACTAAGAATGGGTAGATCTGCCTTTTTTTTTTTTTTTTTTTTTTTTTGGTACTGGGGCGCTAAACCACTGAGCCACATCCCCAGTCCTTTTTTTTTTTTTTTTTTTTTTTTTGTATTTTATTTAGAGACAGGATCGCACTGAGTTGCTAAGCACCTTGCTAAGTTGCTGAGGCTGGCTTTGGACTCCTGATCCTCCGGCCTCAACCTCCTGAGCCACTGGGATTACAGACGTGTGACACAGGACCTGGTTGATCTACAGGTTATTAATTGGCATGAAAAGATGTTCAAGATCGCTTGTTAAGTGAAACAAAAAATCAATTTGCAAAACAATATATTATCAGATGATAAAGTATAATTATAATATATGGGAAAATGTCCCTTAAAAAATGACCAGTGCTTACTGAATGTGTCAGTCTCCAAACTCAACATTTTATACATATTAAATCACTTGCTCCTTTCCATGGTTCTTGAGATATGTATGCTTATTATCCCCACTTTAATGCTAGCAACTGGTTCAAGGTCACATAACTAAAGATTGATAGAACTGGGATTTCTTTTTTTTTAACCCAGGGAATGAACCCAGAGGCGCTTAACCACTAAGTCACATCCCCAGCCCTTTTTATTTTTATTTTTTAAAATTTTGAGATAAGGTATCACAAAGTTGCTTAGGGCCTCACCAAGTTGCTGAGACTAGCTTTGAAATTTCAATCTTCCTGCTTCAGCCTCCCAAGCCCTTGGGATTATAGGCATGCACTACCACGCCTGTTTTAGAACTGGGATTTAAAACTGGGCAATCTGACTCTAAAGTTCACATATCTAACCATTATGTTCTATAGTGTCTCAGGATTTTGTGATCCTATATTTTATATCTTTGTAATGTTTGACATCTTATAATGGTCACATACCGCTTTTTAAAATTAAAAGCATTATATTTAAAGTAAAACCTGATATCATTCCCAGTACTTAATTTTTTTTCTGAATAGAGAATAGGCTTTGAAAATTTGACATACTTAATAAACCAAAATAGTATTTTATGAAAAATTGTGATAGAAATAGAAACTCTAGTATAACTAAGAAGCAATTAGTTTCCCTCTTAAAGTACAAAGGTATATGGACAGTTTTTATACAAAGAAATGGATATAAAAATGCAAAACATATAACATTATTGGGCTCTAAAGAGGTGTAAACTAATTTCAAGTTACTACATATACATATTAGAGAAGCAAGGCATTATAAAAAATGAAAGCCAATGTTGGTGAAGTTGGAGGTAAATGGAAAGCGTTGCTAGAAGCCCAAAAGTTGTTCAGGATTTCTGGAAGGATGTGGCAAAACTATAAGCAGAAGTCATATTTCAAAAACACGAATCCCTGCATCTAGTGCAATATCTTTCACATAGTAGAAATGCAAATATTTGATGAACGTGTGCAGGTATATTTGTATGCATGTTCTTGGAATGGAACTTTACTCGTTAATGCTACTTTGAGATCTATGCACCAAGGAATTAATCCAAAAGAATCGTATGTTTCACAGGTAAGTTCATTGCTGTGCTATTTCTAATAGTGATAAATGGAACTGTAATGCCAGCAATAGGAGAACCCTTAGGTCAGGGATGCTATGTTCATGCCAGGGACTCGGTTTTTTAACCAAGAACAAAATGTGCATGGAAAGCAGGGTTTACACTTTGTGTCTGGAGAAAACAGAGCAGGGGAGTCCACTTCAGGGCTGTTTAGTGTCTGATTGACATTTGTCAGTTACTCAGCTAAGTGGAGGACAGAATGCAGCACACGGTACATAGAGAACACTCCTGTTGTTGACAGCAGAGGGGTAAAGAAGCCAGCATTGCTTTTGTCATGAAAGGTAGCCAAAGAGGATCAAAACTAAAGTTTCCTTACATTCTTGGTCAAGAGGTGTTGAGAGCTTTTGACTCTTCTCCTGGATGGACTGGTCACTGCAAAGAGAGATTTAAAAAAAAAGTTTTAAAGAATGACCCTAAAAACATTGAGGCGGTTTGGATTCAGAACAGGGTTATAGAGGAGGGGATGGGAAAAGGCAAGGTTCCATTCAATTTAAGATATTACTTGGCTTGACTACACCAAAGTTTACTGTAGCATTGTTCACAACAGCTAAAAGTTGGAACTCAACTCAAATGCTCAGCTAGCTCATAAACAGATGAATGGATAAACAAATTGTGGTATAGCCATACAATGGAATATTATTCAGCCTTGAAAAGGAATGAAATTCTGAAATATGCTACATATGACTCTTGAAAAGTGCTGGGTGAAATGAGTGAGACACAAAAGGATAAATACTGTTATTGTTCCCTTACACAAGGTACCTAGAGTAGTCTAATTCACAGAGGTATAAAGTAGAATGGAAGTTACAAGGAACTGGGAGAATGGGGAAAATGATGAGTTATGTTTAGTGAGAACATGGTTTTCAGTTTAAGGACAATGAAAATTTTCTGAAGATAGATGGCAATGAAGGTCATACAACACTGAATGTATATAATGCTACTGAACAACACCCTTAGAATGGTTAAAGTGATAAATTCTGTGACATGTATATTTTACCACAATTTTAAAAAAAGTTTAAAGAAATCAATTAACCATAAAAATTTATATTAATTTGTTGGGAAAAAAGTGTGAATTTTATTGGAAATGGAGACATCTAGGCATCTATTTTCTACATTACTGCTAGGGCAATTTACTGGAACTGAAATCCTACCACGTCCCTATCTTGCTTAGAACTGAAACCACTTGGACTTCTTATCACATATCCGTTAAGTGACATATGAGTGCTATCCTTGTTATCTTCTGCAAAGCCCTTACAGCCTGCAGCCTGCAGGACAGTGTGCTGGTTAATGGCCCAGGCTCCAGATTCCCTCCACTTGGGTGTGAATTTGAACTTGGCTACTTGCCAGTTGTGTGATAGGCAAATTACTCACCCTCTGGAAGCCTCACTATTCTCATGTGTAAGACAGGAAATAATCATGTAAGGAATAACAATGGCATCTAATTCAGAATGTTCTGTCAAGGATTAAATGAACTGAACTTCATAAACCCTTGCCCAGACCTGGCAAAGAGCAAGTTCCCACAAATTAGTGGTGGTTATTAGGACTTTGTTAACATGATAAGGACAGGTGGTAGGTCAATGTCTGGAGAGTGTAGCATTCTGCTAGACATTCTGCTTCTCCCCAAACTTCCTCATTTCCTCCTGCTCTTCCCTGATTCCCCTCACCTCTCCCTCCCTATTGTTGCTTATCTCCAAAAGAATTGTTTTTGAAGCCACAGTACTGTCCCACCCAGAAATGAATCCACTCTGGTGTAGCTCAGGAAGTAACTTCTGGTGTAACTTCTTAGTAAAACCACAACCTTTATCTTTTGTATTTACTGTGAATTGTGTCTGTAAAAAATCTTTTCCTTAAAGGGCTCTCTTTTTTGTCTACAAAGTGATCATACACCCATGCTCTCAGTTACAGATCTGGCCCATGTCCTGTGTCTTTAAAATACTTTAGAAACACCACAGCATTTTCTAGTGCCGTATTTTGGGAGGTATCAAGACGGATCAGTTTTTGAATATGTAGATATTAGACCAAGCCCAACATGTGTGTCTTGGAAAAAGGAATGTAATACGTGGTAGATGTAATATTGGCTCACATGGAGATGATTCGTACTCTTTAATAACTCCACTGTAGGGATGGGGATCCTGAGGGCACTGAGGGGCCACTCGGTTAATGGTGGAACAAAGCCTACTAACCACTAGGCTGCACTGCCCAACTTATGCCTGGCAAGTTTGGGTTATTGCACATTGATAATCAGGGCTGATCCATGGCCTTTGGGAAAGGGCCCATCTGGGAGGGAGACTCCTGTTAGGTAAAGTCAAGACAACTTTCATTTCTGCAGTTAGGACAGGTTGTGAGGAAGGGTCACAACCTCTCTCATCAGCAGTGACTCGAGGTGGCTGGCACCAGCTTCCTTCACCCAGAGCCTTCTGTTTGAAGGCATTGAGAAGCCACAGGAGGCAGAGAAGTGGAGGGGCGGGGGACGACTCCCATTTATGATCCAGTGGAAAACTGCCAATATACTCCTTTTCTAGAGAGGAGCTTTCTGAGCTGTGAAATGTCTGTGAATACGGATGGGTACTGGGTTTAGTACTGGGAAGCGGTCATGAATGAAAAGGCAAGGAAGGAATACAGCATTAAATATTTATCTTTGAATATATTCATTGCTCCACTTACAGTAAAAATAGAAATCACTTTGTAAGTGATGTATTCACCGGTACTTACTACATGTCAGCTACTGTTCTAGACACTTGATATATTAACTCATTTATTCCCCATGCTAATAATCCTGGGAGCTAGAGTTCTGTTGCTCACTTTTGGAAACTCAGAGAAGTCAAGTAGCTTAGTCAAGATCACATAGCACAGAAGTGGCAGCAGTCTCTTAACCACTCTGTCACTGACTTTTTCTCCCTTTCAACAATTTTTAATTACATTACTTAAAACATTTTCATCTTTGCTTCCAATTTGCTTTCTCCTCATAAAAAAAGTAAAATTTAGAGGAAAATTTAGGTTCCCTTTCTAAACATCTCATGATTCTACTTCTCCCTTTCCTCAGGGCTACAGAGATCACCAATTTTATCTATATCTTTCTGGTCTGTTTTCATACTTTTCTCCAGATATGTATCCAGAAACAATATTTTGTATTTCCAAATTTACAGAAATGCTCTCATTCATGTATAATTTCTCAACCTGCTTCTTTCACCTCCTTGCTCAACATGCATTTATAGGGCTAGTGGCAGAGCTCAGTGGCAGAATGCTTGCCTAGCCGGTTGCCTCCAGCATCGCAAAATATAAAACAAAATTATTCATTTATGTCCATCCCTACGTAAATCTATTTTATTTTTTGTGGACCACTGTGGAGAATTCCATATTTTGACGGCACCACGTTATCCATTCCCCTTTTCATGGACATTAGGTTATTCTCCATTTTTATCCTCTTAGTATAGATGCTACTGTGAGCATTCACAAGTGAGAGTACCCCAGAGTACCCCTGGGCTTTTTACCCTAAAATGGAACTGGTGGGTCAGAGGGTCAGCTTTGACTTTCAGAATCTGCAGGGGAAATTTCAACTCCTACACGTGGGCAGACTCCCAGATTTTCTTTCTTTCTCTCTCTCTCTCTCTCTCTCTCTCTCTCTCTCTCTCTCTCTCTATCTCTATCTCTATCTCTCTATCTCAGGCTTGATTTGTTCTGTGGGCTGTCTCTTTGTGGCCAGGCTGAGGCTCGCCCTTCCCCCCACCCTGAGCCCTGGCCCTGTCGGAGGCTGATACAGGAGGAAGAAGAGGAAGAAAGGAATAGTTTGAATGAGGTCTCACACTACCAGCACACATCCAGCCCTCTTCATTCACGTCTGACAATGGGACCGGGGCTGAGCTGAGCCAGGGGCTCTCTGGGGCAGATCAGGGTCTGCAGGGACAGAGCAGAGGCGATAGGACAGTGGGCCTCCTGCTTTGGAGGGGTGAGGGAGCTGCCCAGGAGGGACCTTCTGGATCCACTGAGCTCACACAAAGCCCTTCCAGGGACTGAACGCTGATAAAGGGCCGATAAGGTCATGCACCTTTGGGCATGCAGGGCCAGGTCGGGTTAGGCAGGGTGACCCCGGGGGTTCTGCGGGGAGGCCAGCATGGGGTCCGGGCACTATTCAACTGCTTGGCTGGACTTCAGATCGCTGCTGGGAGCCTTTGATGGCACAGTTAGAAATCGTACTTTTGAGCCAGCTGGGTTCTCTTTTCGGAAGCCAGTTGCTCCCTGGAGAAGATGAACCTGTCTAACTGTCCTGGGAATTTGTTTTCGTACCTGTTTCCTTCACAATGACTGGCTGTCACTTCCATCCCGCCTGTTGGGGTGCCGGGACTGAGTGCCTGCGAAACGGGTATGGAACAGCCCTCCTGTCCCTCCCCCTTGAGAGAGGATTGTTTGTCAATGATGGATGTTTATCCTTGTGTCTCCTTTTAACAAGGAAAAAGAAAAAAAAAAAAAAAACCCGATACCATCCAAACCGAGGACCCGTCATCCGACCTCAGGGCCCCGAGGGTCCCCCGTAGTAAAACAGCACGTGAGGGTCCTCGCCCTCCCGCATCAGACGCCACGCTGAGCGAGGGACAGTCAAGGGCAATGGTACTCACCCTTGGAAGGAATCACGGTGGTGAAAACTTCTATATTTTCATCGCTGCAGCTGTAGATCTGATGCATCCTTTCAGCCTTCTCTCCCCCAAGTGTCTGGGAACCGACCGGCAGCCTGTCTCTGGTCCCCTAGTCGCGAGGTTTCCTAATCCAGTCTGGCTCTCGGATCATTGTGTAGGTCCACAAAAGACAGGCTGGGGCTGTGAGCTCATCTCATTCCCGTCTTCACTGCAACATTTTCTAATCCCATCTGTCTTTTTTTTTTTTATGAATCCTATTATTGCAAACCTTTGATTGAGCGTGGAGGCTTCCGTCTCCTCCCAGCTAGGATGTACTTAACGTGTTTTTTTTTTTTTAAATATATTTTGCGGTGTCTGCCGCAGTGAATTTGGAAGTCTTTTGTGAAGTGACGGTGAAGTGAAAATCGCCTACTCGGTCGGTGCCTGGCTTGGCTGGAGAATTTGTCTCCACCAAAAAAGAAATGTGGCTTTTTGGATACCTGTAATTCCCCTTCTCATTTCCAGAAATGAAGGGACTCGTTTCCCACCACTCCCACCCCAGGGGAACCAGACATTCAGTTGTCATGTGTTAAGTTGGCTCCCTTCAAAGTTTCTATTTTAAACAAAAGGACTGGCATTTTCTCCGCATGCCATTACATGACAAGGCTGACATTTCTATGAATCATGTGTTTAGTGTCTCCTTGTGCAATGCTTCAGGTGCTTACAGAGATGTGGACCAGGCCGTGTCCACCTCCCACTCAAGGAACCCAGTTACAGGAAGGGCATATTTTTATTATCCTATATATCCTGTTATATTTATCCTACATATTTATTTTTATATCGTATTATCACATGCATGCTATATACTGTCCTATATATCCTATGCATACTCTATATGTTCCCTATACATTCCCTAATATCTGTATCTGTACACATGAAAAATAAGCTTATGGTTAATAAATGTATCATGCCAAACCAAAGCCATTTATTACATCCTTACAACTTTACTTCTTAATAATACTGATGGTGATATAATGATATTAATAATGAGAGTTACCATTTAAAGAAATGCTTTCTTTGAGCTAGATAGCCTGATATAGAATCTCATTTAATATCTAAAGCTACCCCATAAACTGACCTATTATTTTTGCCATACTATAGGTGAGAAAACTGAGGCATAAAGAGATTAACTTTCCTGAGATTAAAAGAGCTAGTTTGAAGGCTGGGCAAGGTGGCACAGGCCTGTAATCCCAATGGCTTGGGAGGCTGAGGCAGGAGGACTCAGAGTTCAAAGCCAACCTCAGCAAAAGTGAGGCACTAAGCAACTCAGTGAGACCCTGTCTCTAAATAAAATACAAAAAGGGCTGAGGATGCGACTCAGTGGTTGAGTGCCCCTGAGTTCAATCTCTGGTACCAAAAAATAAAAATTAAAAATTAAAAAATAAAAGCTAGTTTGTGCAGAATTAGGAATATATAACTGGCTTGACTCTAAAGTTAATATGCTTAACCACTAAATTATACTCTGTCCTGTACCTCTGAAGCCTTGCCCTTATTTAGAATTTAGATAGACCTCATACACATCTTAGACATGGAGTTAATGTCCACTGATATTTCTATAGTTAACAAATTTGGGCCATTTACTGTTCATCAGTGGGTTATCAGTATTGTATCTCTTTCTCTGAGGAATACACCCAGCCACAGAGGATAGTCTGGGAAGTCATGTTTATTCTGCTTGGACTTGTCCCCTTGGATTCGATTGGCCTAGAGTGGACATCAAACTCCATGTACTGCTTTCTGGAAACTGACCCTGGGCTTTGGTCTGGGGCCCAAGGAAAGGTGTGAACTCTGAATATCAGGGTAGGTCTTCTGGCTGATAGGGGTGAAGTTGAGGAGAAGCCAGTAGAAATACTGCGCCTGGGATTGGTGATCAGGAAGGCACCTGGGTCCTGAATAAAAATTCAGGGTAAAGAGTTTTAGTTACATTAAGGCCCATACTTGGTGGGTCTGTAATCCTGCAGACTTTCAAGCAGAGACCAGTGGGAGGGGGTGGGGGTGGGAGGTGAGAGAAGTATTGGGAGGAATGAGAGGTAGGTGTGGGGGGACTGAGACAGAGATAAGATGGAGAAAGTATGGCCTGTCTCCTGTGTTGCTTCTCCCAGGCTAAGCTTCATTCCCATCTTGGGGCTAGTGAAATATCTGTCTCCATCCGACAAATTTCCTTTGGGTTAAATTTAAGTAGGTTTCTACTGTCTAAAAAATTTCTTTGTGTCTGTTGTCTGAATATTTTATGTTCACAATGGTTAAAATTTAAGGCCATGTAATACTTGGGGAGTATCTAGTGTAATAAAAGTGAAGACCCAAAATTATGTTAACAGATCAGAATGGAGTACTGAAATCTACAGGGTGAAATTTAGCAAAATGAAATGTGAACATCTGTCTGTACATTTATGAAAATATACAATCAGGTACAGAATCTGGGAGACCTGGTTAGTGACAATTTATTAAAAAGGAATCTATTTTTTTTAAAACATGATTCTCTATAAGAGGCAATATTAAAGTGCAGGGGTTAAAAGACACAAATAGAGTTCCCAGGACCTGGTACTAAACTGAAACTACGAATGCTTTGGGAAATCCAAAAGCCAATTGGGTTTACCTGGATTTATTTTCAAGGAATCCAGATTGGTTTAGACTTTATCTAACAAAACTGAAACCTAAGGTGGGTGTGGTGGTGCACACCTTTAATCCCAGCAGCTTGGGAGGCTGAGGCAGGAGGATCAGAGTTCAAAGCCAGCCTCAGCAAAAGCTAAGCGCTAAGCAACTCAGTGAGATCCTGTCTCTAAAGAAAATACAAAATAGGACTAGGAATGTGGCTCAGTGGTTGAGTGCCCCTGAGTTCAATCCATAGTATCAAAAAAAAAGAAAGAAAGAAAGGAAGAAAGGTAGAGTGCTTGCCTCTCATGTGTGCAACTGGGTCCAATCCTCAGCACCACATAAAAAAAACAAAAAACAAAAAATTGAAACCTAATCAATGATAGCATATTATGTTATGTCTAATTAATGAGCCTGAAATATATAATTAAATGGGTTGATGTAAGGAAACACTTGGAGAAAAACAGTCTTAAGAAATAATTTTTACCTGTTTGAAATATTTTTTAAATAATAAAATTAATACCAATTATATCAAATTCAAAAATTATAGAAAGATATACTGAAAGAGTGAAGCTTCTTCCCTCAATATATAGTCCTGCTCCCTAAAAGCAACTACTGTTGGAGGTTGGAGGGTCTATTTGCAGTTTTTTTCATGCTTATTCGTAAATATATATAGATATATGCATACGTGATTTTTGGAAATCAGAAATGGAGTTGTACTACACATACATGTGTACAACATATATAATTGTCATTCTTTTAATAAAGTAGGAGACCTCTGAATTAAAGGAACTTATGCACTCCTTTCTTGTTAGATCTAGTTTATTTCCATTTAAAAAATTTTGAAACAATGCTGCAAAGTGCATCTTTGAGTATGTGTCTTTACACACATCTCCTAACAGTCCTGAGGGCTACATTATGACATGCAGGTCGTAACTTATACACGTTTAAGTTATGAGGGATTTCCCCAAATTTCCTTCTAAAAATTTTGTATCAGTTAACCTACCTGCCTCCCTTCCTCCCTTCCTTCCTTCAGAGTTTCAAACCTGGAGCCTGGTGCATGCTAGGTAAGTGATCTACCCTTGAGCTATGTCCTCAACTCTCAGTGAACACTTTCATCAAGTAGAATATGAGATGCTTACTCCCCTGACTCTTGGCAATACTTTATATTAATTCATTTTTATATTTGCCAAAATAATACTGTTTGGCTTTTGTGCCATGTTAGATAGCTCCCTCCTTGCCCTGGTACTTGATAATCCTTGGAGGGGTAAAGGCTGAATCCTCATTTAGAATGCAAACTGTATAATCCAATAGTGATTTTATACCACATGACAACCCAGGTCCAGGATGAGGCTAAACCTAAGGTCGAGTTTGATCTGATCTGGTCTGGGATCTTCCCCTAAGTTTCCAGAATTCACTGCTGAGGGTTTCAAGCTGGTTGCATGTGGGTGCCCACTTATGGCAATTGCTACATTTGGCTTCTGTACTTGTTCAAAAAACAAATCAGTTTCAATACACAACTTTCTTTCCCACAGACTCTGCAAAAGGCTTCCTACTTGTTTGAGTGGCTACTGGGAAGCACTGAGTGGTTTGTGTTTCTCCAACTTGAGAGCTCCAGAGATCTACTCCACCAAAGAAACGAGAAGAAAACTTTTCTTCCTTCCTTCCTTTCTTTCCTGGGGGCTTAATCAGTGAGCCACATCCTCAGCCCTTTTAATTTTTTTTTTTTTCCCTTGAGACAGATTCTTGCTAAGTTACTTAGGGCCTTGCTAAATTGCTGAAGCTGGGTTTGAACTTGTGATCTTTCTGCCTCAGCTTTCTAAGCCCCTGGGATTATAGGTGTGCATCACCATGCCCAGCTAAAATAAGTCCTTTCTGAGAAAATTACATGTAAGTTGAAACTTAGGCTGTGCTCAAACTCTAGCATGTGTGAAAATCACTTGAAGAGCTTACTAAAATGCAGATTCTGGTTCCAACACTCTAGGTTGGGGTGTTGCTGGGTACCAAGGCACACTTTGGAATTAGAAAATAGTTTACTTAAGGAGAACAGAAGTCCTGATCTACAGGCATTAAAATTATAAGGAGCTCAGATCTTCCCCTAGACTATTTAAATCCAATTAGTTCAGTAAATCAATCAAATCAATTATCTAGGCCACAGGCATAGGTGTTTAAAAGCACACTGGTGTTAAAATATGCTAAGGTCAAGAGCTCTGGATGTGGCACAGTGGTCCTCATATTGTTACCAGATAACAGTATCAGCATCTCTGGGGAACATATTAGACTTTCAAATTCTCAGACCCCGACCTGCCTGCCAAATCAAAAACTCCAGGGTGGGAAGGATTTTCCAGGGGATTCTGATCCTCACCAAAGTTCGAGAACCTTCTGTGAACAGAGTAAAGAAGAGGATTATTCATGGGGTCCTCATCTGAGATTTGTTTCTGTGGTTGCCTGGCTGCCCATCAGACCCACTAAGCATCTTGGTAAACTTTCACATGACTGGACCGTCTTTCTGATTCCGAAGATCTGGAGTTGTTCCCATGCATATGTGGCTTTGAAAGCAACCAGAGGATGCTGACTCAGTTGCCAAATGGAGGGGCGGCAACTCTTGGATGGAAGCCTATGTTATGCCTTCTGGCTTGTACACTTTAAAGTGTTCATCCATTCACTTTGCATGTCTCAGACCCCATCATGTGCCATACACTATGCAGATGATGTTACTGTTGAACAATTATTATAGCCAGTCACTTTAGACATGAGCCCCACAACCCTGCACAGTAGGTCTACAAAATAGAGTCCCAAACCTGGCTTAGTCAGGATGCCCAAATTCTGAACTACCCAGCACCTCAGACATCAATCTTTGTAGACTTGCAGGACACCAGATTGTGTGTCTCTGAGAAGTTTCTGTTTAATCTTCTGTGGCTCATACTGTGAAACCAGAAACACATTTGTAATTTTAGCATTTGTATAACATTATTCTCTCAGTTCCTCAGAAAGAGAGATAGTTTCAATCTTATGCAAAGTGATGTTCTTTGGGTATGAAGAGATTTGCGGGTGAGGAGATCATGTTGCAAATATTGAGTTCAGGGGCTCAAGCAATCTTTCTGCCTCATCTTCCTGAGTAGCTGGAACTATAGGCTTGAGCCATTGCAATGAATTCTAATTAATGTATACTATGAATACATCATGATACACTTAGATTATTCTAGTTGTTTCTAGTGCTAACCACATTGCAACAAGTACCCTTAATATGTATCTTCCCACATATGTTCAACTGTATCAGTAGGATAAATTCTTAGAAGTCAAATTGGAGAGCTTGGGAAAAGTTCTAGGCATAAGTGTATTTTTAATTCAATATAATTCCAAATATAGTATTATCTGGAAATACAAAGTACTTGTGAAATGGTTGCTTTCAGGGCAGGAAATTTGGCAAATGGATAATCTATGTATATTCTTTTAAAAAAATAAGTGAATAAATTTTATTTAAAGAAAGAAGGGATTAAAATGGAAACATATACAGTGTGTAGAATTAAAAACTTGAAACATTAAGTAAAAAAAATTTAAGAAGTTTGTACAATGGGCTGGAGATGCAGCTCAGTGTTTGAGTACTTGATAGCATAAGCAAAGCCCTGGTTTCAATCCCCAGCACACAAACACACACACACAATATGTAAAGTACATAATAGGAAATTATAAATTTTAAAAACTGGAATTCCAGGAGAAGGAAGTATAGCTCACTGGTAGAGCACTTGTTTAGCATGTGCAAAGCCCTGGTTTTGCTCCCCAGCACAGCAAAAACAAACAATCAATCAACAAAAATCTGGAAGCTCAAGTGAAGAAGTAGACATTTTATTTAATTGAATATAGTCCAAATATTATAATTTTAACATTCAATCTTTATGGAAAAATCATTAATGAGATAGTAGAATTTTTTTAAAAAGTTGTAATGAAAAGACTTTTTTGGCTCATGAAAAAATTTTTATGCTATTTTGAAAACCTGATGTGTGTTTTTCATTGAGAACACATTTCAATTTATACTAGTCATAGTTCAAAAGCTCAACAGCTTTGTACGTCTCTAATGGCTACCATATTGTAGAGTAAAATTCTAGAGATTCTTCAGCCTGCCAAATTTCTCCATTGGCGCCTAAATTTTGCACTTGACATTCTCAGTGCCAGCATCACTCCCAAAGTCAAGTTGGAGGACTGTATTTCATTGAACCCTCACAATGAGTAGCAATTGCTTATAGAATTGAATGTCTGCCCTGCAAAATACTGAGTGCTCTGTTCGGTATGGAAATCTCCATATCCTGCACAGTGTCGGGCAGAATACTTGGTGATTTTTATCTTGACTAAATGATAGCGACTACTTGTCTATAATTTGTGGGTGAGGGATGCCTAGAGACACAGATTTCTTTCCTTTTCCCCTTCAGGCTTTCCAACAATATCAGGATTAATGAAGACATACCTACAACATCCTCTAGGGAATCCAGTTGAACTTGAACAAGGTGCTCCGGCTGGCGTTCAGAGGATCTGCTTAACAGAAACTAACTGAACAGGCCCTTCCTTGCTCAAGCCATTGTCACTTCCCTGTTGTTCTCTTTGCCTGTTGTTCTTTCATTTTTCACTTCTTTGACAAGAACCCATAAATTAAAACATCTAACAAAAGCATCCATGTAAAAAAAAAAAGCCAAGAAATGTAGAATTGATGGCAACAATGAGTGACATACCAAAAATAAAAAAGAAGAAGGATTGGGTGTGACTTTAGGCTTTCTGAGCACACTCAAATTCTGATCTTAGAACTGGGGCTGGGGGTGGTGAATGTGTTCCTGAAAAACTGCAGTGGGTATTGCTTGATCTGCCTCGGAAGTGTTAGCTGGTGATGGCTTCTTGGACTTGACAAATGTTTGAACTGTATAGGAACATTTTTTTTTTTTTTTGAGAAAAGACAAAACTGGACAAAAATATTTAGGAAATAATGGAAACTTCCATTTTCCAGTTACAAAATATTTTTAATTTTGTACTTTTGTTTGTGAATAATGTTAAACACATGCAGGAGTGGAAAATCTAATACAATGAACTCTTACGCACCCACCACTTAGCTTTAACAATGTGATCAACTCATGGCCAATTTTTTTTTCCCTCCTTTCCCTCCATCCACTCCCATCTGATTTTAATTTGAAACCAGTACCAAACATCAAATGGTTTCATCTGCAAATATTTGAGTGCATATCTGAAAAAGTTATTTTTATTTCTTTAACCTAGAATGATTTTTTTTGCTTCATTACCTTTTTTTTTTTTTTTTTTTTTTTGAGGTGATCAGAACTGCAAGGCAGGTCTCCAGGCTCAAGGTTATGGTAAACTCCCAGGTATTTAAATGGATAACTTAGGATGACTTGTTAATGACATGAGCAACCAGAGTTGCAATTGGCCTTTGATTTATGAAGCTGTATGTTCAGCTTGTATGATGGATGTCATTAACATCAGGCATGACGGGCTCATTCATCTGTCTCTGCCCAATGCTCTTCAGTCATGAATGCACTCAACAGATGGGGAATTTCATGGCCGCAAATGGAATTGTTTATCCTCTCATTGTTCCCATGTCAGCAATCAAACTAAATCCATTACCCACCAATAAAAAGATCAGCCTGCTGCCAGTTCAGCTGTGGAAGGAGCTGAAGCTATGTTGAAGGGATTTAGAGTTTTAGAAGGGATAAAAAAGTAATAAGAAGCCACATAAAAATTAAGATCCCAGAGAAGAATTTGAGTCTCGTTTGAAAGCTGAAGGTTTTAAGGGATTTGAAAGGGAAGGCCTAGTAATTCAATATTTTCTTTAACATAAAATATACTCTAGAGATGCCTGATTATAAATGTTGCTTAGCTTTTACTGTGTGTTGATGGCTTTATTATTTTATTTGAAAAAGATCACAAGCACTCAAATTGGGCTTTGAAGAAGGAGGAAATGTCAGATTCATAATGGAAAAACTGCCAAGATGTTAATGGTGTTACTTCTAGTAGGACCAGTTTCTTTGGTGTGGATAAATAGTTGTCTATTTTTTATGAAGTTATTCTTCCTTGGCTTAGTGCACAAGTTCTCTGTACACTGATCTGTAAGAGGAGAAGATCCCCCAGGCTGCCCCCAGCATTCTCTTGGGCCATGGACCAGGACTTTAAAAAGTGAATTCTAAAACACTACTTGCTTTTTGCCAGGTTGTTGCGATATCAGGATATTAAGGCAAGAGATGATGGTTCTGCCATTCATTTGTGATTGCTGAGGATCTGGGGAACACGGACTTTATAGTTATTCATTCAGAAAGTTTGAGACTTTGGTCAATGAAAAGTTATCTGAGTGAGAAAAATTAGACTGGTTGTTTCATTCTTTCTTTTCCATTCAATTCTTCAAACACACATTGATGACTTACTACTGTATAGACCCGTTTTTATGCTACATTACAAGAATGTGCTGTCATTGAGACAAGACCTTTTACTCCACGTCAACAGATTAGAAGGGGAGATGAACAAGAAAACAAATGATTGCACATAGGTTAAGTGGGGACACACTGAGGGTGTTACAGGAGTGCAGAGGGAACCCCCAATTAAAGTTCCTTGGTCTCCCCAGGGAAAAGAAAGGTGGGGATATGATAGGGCTAAGAGAAGAATCTTTGCAAAAGAATAAGCTCAGTGTTGGGAGGTCTTATGAGATGGTGGGAATCTGGAGAACAGAAAAGGTTGCAGATACTCAATCAGCAAACCCTGCCCTGGTTGGTAGATGTGGCTGAACCTTACACTTCCATGGAGCTGTGGGGGAAGATTTGCTCATTCTTATGGATGACTAGCTCTGACATCGTTTTTTATTTTGGTGTTCCATATGTGGTTGTCCCCCCAAAGCTCCTGTTTTAATGCAGGAATATTCAGAGGTGAAATGATTAACTTTCGAGAACTGTAACCCAATCGTGTCACCCTGGTTTGAACAGATTAAGTGGATGGTAACTATAGGCAGGTGTGGTATTGTTGGAGGAGACGGGTCACTGGGGTTGTGCTGTGACAAGGTTTCTCTCCCTTGAAGCTCCTTTCTCCATCTTCTCCCTGTTTCCTGGTCACCATGCATGGAACAGTGCTCCTCTGCTACACTTTTTCACCATAATGTTCTGCCTCATCTTGGGTCTGAACAGTGAAGTCAGCCAAACATGGACTGAACCTCTGAAACCACAAGCCAAAATAGATTTTTACTTCTCTAAGCTGTACTTGTCAGGTATTTTTGTCACAGCGACAAAAAAGTTGACTAATACACTTCCTTTATATTTGGTAGGTGTCAGGCATCATTGCCCAGCATAAGTGTGCCAACTGATCAGGATGTCCCCAGGCAGGTGGATGATTGGTTTAAGGAACTCATGCTACTTTTAGAAAATAGAAAGTACTTTCTACAAGAAGAAATTCACTTCTACATAAGGTAAGACAAACATTAGATTTGTCCCAGGAATCAAGATAATGGGTTCTTCCCTTCCTGTCTCCTTTCCCTCCATTTAACCATCAGCTTATCAACTGAGGCTGCTGCTTCTTCAGAAATCAAATTGGGACTGTGCAGACTGTTTCTTCTGATAGATTGTGAGCTCTTTAAGAGGACAGATTGTGCCTTATTCATCTTCATAGTCCCAGAACCTGCAAGTGGGTTGTTGACAAGAGAAAGATGGAGTCAGTTGCTACTGCTTGCTAGCAGTGTGACCATGGTCAAATTATATCTACTAAGACTTGGCTTTATATTTCACAAAATGGGGGTAATAGTAACATCTGCCTCATTAGGCTGTTTTGAGAATTAAATAACATAAATGTAAAATACTTATAGTGTCTAGCACATAAGGGCTCACATAAGACTATTGACATTAGGTTTATAATAAATGTTATTGAACTAGCATCTTAGGACCTAGTCTGACAAAGCTGATTTTGGGATAAATTTGAGCAATGGATTTTACTTTTGGGAGTCTCTATCTAAAAAGTTTATCTGTCAAACATAAATACCTGCATGGGCACCTAAACGGAATTTTAATGGAAATGTCCCTTGATTACAACAATAACCAATTCTAGTAAATTATCTAAGCATAAGTATCAGAGAGTAATAAAAGCTACTGTGTTTTAACATTTTAAAAAGATGATATAAATTCCTTAACTTGGTAAAAGGCATCTACAAAAGACTTACAGTTAGAATTGGACTTAATGAGAAAGACTGAATACTTTCCCTTAGGATTAGGAACAAAACAAGGATGTCTACTCTTACCCCTCTTACTCAACATTATGCCAGGGCAAAGGCAAGAAAAGGCATACTGGGGGGACTGGGGATGTGGCTCAAGCGGTAGCGCGTTCGCCTGGCATGCGTGCGGCCCGGGTTGGATCCTCAGCACCACATACAAACAAAGATGTTGTGTCCGCCGAAAACTGAAAAATAAATATTAAAAAAGAATGAATTTTTTTTTAAAAAAAAAAGAAAAGGCATACAAACTGGAAATGAGAGAATGGATGATGTGATTATCTGTGTAGACAATCCCAAGGAATCATCAACAGAACTTCTAGAATTAATAATTGAGTGCCTCAAGGTTGTGGGATACAAGATCAACATACAAAAATGAATAACATTTCATAACACTAACATGAACGTGCAGGAACAAAAATTTAAACGACAATACAATTCACTGTTGGTCCTAAAAAAATGAAATACTTAGCTATAAATATAATAAAACATATAGGAACTCTATCTTAAAAATTAAAAGAAGCTGATGAAATCAGTTGAAGTAGACCTAAATGGAGAGATATACTGTGTTGTGAATCAGCAGACTCAACATATTAAAAATGTCAGTTCTTCCCAAATTATCAATAAGTTTACTGCAATTTCTATTGAATCCCAGAAAAGCTTTTTTTTTTTCTCACATAGGTAAGCTTATTCTAAAATTTATATTGAAAGGTACAGGATCTAGAACAGTTACAACAAGTTTAAAAAATAAGAGTAAGTAGAATGACTTAATATTAAGCCTTACTATATAACTATAGTGGTCAAAACAGTATAGTTTTGGCAGAGAGATAGACACTTGGATTGATAGAAAAGAACATAAAATCTGGAAATAGATCTACACAAACATGCCCAACTGATTTTCTTAAAGTGTCTTTTTTTTTTTTAGTTATAGATGGACACAATAACTTTATTTTATTCATTTATTTTTATGTGGTGTTGAGGATGGAACCCTGTGCTAGGCTAATGCCACACTCCAGTCCCTGCTCAACTGATTTTTACAAAGTTGAAAAAAAAATTCAGTGGGGGGAAAGGTTGTCTTTTCAACAAATGAACAAATGGTGCTGGAACTATCCATAGATGCACTTCCATACAATGACCTTTTGCAAAAATGAACTAAAAATGGATTGGAACTAAAATAGGAAAAAACTTAAAGAGAATATTTTAGAGATCTACAGCTAAGGAAAATTCTTTGACTTGACACTAAAGGTATGATGCATAAAAGAAGAAAAGAAATAAAGTGCCTCATCAAATTAAGAACTTTTGCTCTGTGGAAGCCCCTATTAGAGAATCTATGAAGCATCTTTAAAACTCAACAGTTAAAAAACAAACCAATTAGAAAATCAGTGAAAGACATGAACAGATATTTCACTGAAAAGCACATACAAATGGCAAATCATATGAAAAGATGTTCAACGCCATACATTATTACAGAAATATGAATTAAATACACAAAAAAGAGCTCACTTACAAACCTAACAGAATGACTAAAATAATAAAAAAAAGAGGTTTGCCTTACTAACATTATTTTCTTATATTCAAGGCATGGTATAAAGCTCTTACTGGTCTCCAGAAAATGTTGTCAGAGCTATCATGAGGCCTATGTGCAAAACTGCAAAGCTTCCAGAGGTTTCTGATGAGAGAAGTGACTTATACCCTTGCAAGGCTGTTTTCTTAGTCTTCCTCCCTCACAATGCGGGCCTAGAGGGTTTATGAAAAAGCACGTTTTTTAAAAAGGAGAATATTTATTTGTTGGTCCCCTTTTTTCTTGGCTTGCAAAGTTGAATACTATGAATGTAATGATACAGGCCTATAGGCTTAGGGACTCACAGAGGGTTCAAGAACTTATATATATAAAAAAAGCAAACTTAGTGATTTATAATTTGCTTTAAGAGATAATAAAATAACACCAAAATAAACTCGAAAGTTTATATAAAAATTTTAATCTGTCCATATGAACTGTTAAGTTACAGAGTTGGCCCTCCATATCAGTGCATTCTATATCTGTGAATTCAGCCAGCTGCAGATCAAAAGTCTTCAGGAAGGAAAAATATTGTGTCCAACACATTTGTGCAGCCTGTCTCACCACGTAGTACCCAGTTTTTCCTTGGAACTCTGGCAACAAGAAGGCTATTATCAGATGCAGCCTCTAGATTGTGCACCCCCAGAACTCTGCTGCAGCCATCGTTAGCACCAGTGCCACCCCCAGCTCACTGAATGCCAGGCTAACAGCAACGGGGTGGTAGGGAAGAAATGTTTTATACCATGGCTCATTCCAGGCTGTCTATCTACAAATCAACCAACTTGTGAAGAAACCTTACACAGCTCTGGTAGTGTGACACTCTTTGAAATCAGACATTGTCAGAAGTCCATGGAATTATTAATTTTCAAATGCATCCTTCACAATTCAGTGAGAGAAATTGTGTAGGACTTTAACACATTTTTTAGATTCCAGAGTGCAGCTATTGGTGATTTGCAGTGTTTTCTGGACTTTTTTTTTTTCTTGTCACCATTTCCTAAACAATATAGTATAACAACTATTTACGTAGTATTTACACTGTCTTGAGTATTACAAGTAATCTAAAGACGATTTAAACTATATGGGAGGATACACATAGGTTATGTGAAAATGCTTATGCCATTTTATATAAGGAACTTTAGCATCCTGTTTAACTGCACTACAAAAGGAAAACCATAGTTGATCTTTGTGGGTCAGCACATGCAGTCTAGCCTGGTCTGTTCATGTGAATGAACTTTGTCTCATTTCTTGTCATTCTGCTCTAGTGTTTATATAGAAGATAAATAAGATTGAAAGACGGGAGAAGCAACACTTAAAACAATGGTGAAGTACTGCATAATAATTTGAAAATATGAATCAAGACCCATAAGAATATAAAAATTCAATTCAGGGAGAATTAAACAATTTCAGTTTAAAATATGAAAATGTCACATATACATTATTCATTTATTCATTGCTATGCTATGGTGGGAGTAAAAATTTGGAAGCAATCTTGATTGTGTATAATAAGAATAAATTATTAAGATCTATTCTATTAATTCTCATGTACCTTTTAAAATAATGATTATGAAGATTATGTGGCAACGTGGAACATGCTTAAAATGTCCTCCTGCCTTGCGAGAAAAAAAAAAGCTAAAGACTATCCCATCCAAATGGAAAAAAACAGAAAGAAAATCTATCAAATGTTAACAGCTGTGTTTGGGTAATGGGATGATGAGTAGTTTTTTTTCTTTCTTTTCTCTCATGATTATTTTAATCATTGTAAATTGAAAAGCAATTTAGAGCACCCAAATTAAAAAGCAAATATGTAAAGCCAGAAAGAATGAAATGGGTTACTTTCAAGTTAACTGTCCTGAATGTAGCTTCACAAGGGAGTTCACACAGTTATTGCAGTAGCGGGGGATGGGATGGGGTGGTGGTGGGGTTGCATTGATGCTGAGAGTGATTGGGGTAGTTGGAAAAACCGTGGAATAATAGCAGGAGAAAGGAGACCCTCCCATCTCCAGCTGCCAGCAATTCAACCTAGGGCCTCAAGAACTGATTTCTGTCCATTCATTGTGGCGGTGGCTCTGGAGACTGCCTCCCCCAGGCCATTGTGATGGTGATGGCCTTAGTTCCCCAATAGCTCCCAAGAGGAGCGGGCACTTAATGGTGGAGCCATAGCAGCTGTCTGGCTTGGGGTTGTTGGTCATCAGAGACTGGCAGCCTGTGCAGTGTTGACCCTGGGGGTGAACAGTCCTCTTTCTCATACTCACTCCCCAGAGGCAATAGTGCCTCATTAGGGTACAGTTTCTAATCCAAACAACCATTAATCTTTCTCAGGGTTAAAAGGCCAGAAAAGCAATTTTTTGTGCGCGTGCGCTCTATTTTGATACTGTACTTGTCTGTCTTTTACAAGAGCAGTCTTACTTCATTGACCACTTGAAAATACCCCACAGCTGTGTCCACAGCTACTCAAACAATGCCAAGTCCAACACAGCCCTTCCTATGCAGGGAGAAGACACAGGAGGGCAAAATAATGTGACAGCTATTTATTGTGACACTTGACAATAAATCATAGGAGCATAGCCTACTTGGAACAAATTAGTGTTTCATATCACAAAATAAATCAGGGATGTATATGTGTGTATATATTTGGTCTTGCTAAGTCGCTGAGTTGCTGAGGCTGGCTTCAAACTTGTGTTCCTCCTGGCTCAGCCTCCTGAGTTGCTGGGATTACAGGCATTGCCACCACATCTGGCTGAATGTGTACACATTGTAAGTGAAAATACTGCCATGTATGATAGTTCTATGAAAGTAGTATCATATAAACTCTTGAATATAATTTTTAAAATTTTTCTTGCCTTGAATTAATTCATACAAGTGGAGTTGTGGCTTGTTAAGAATTTTTTAAAAAAGGAAATCAGTAGGGTTGGGGTTTTGGCTCAGAGGTAAAGTACTTGCCTAGCATGTGTGAGGTGCTGGGTTTGATTCTTAGCATCACATAAAAATAAATAAGTAAAATAAAGGTTTTGTGTCCAACTCCAACTGAAAAAGAAGTATTTTTTTTAAAAAAGGAAATCAATAGAAAAATGGGATTTGAAACTAGGAAGATGAATTTAATTGTTGTCTGTGCAACATGAAAATGTTTGGTTTACATAAATAGGCCTAGTAGCCTATCTCACACTAAAAATAAATGGTAAGTCACAAAATGCACTTTTCATATTTTTAAATCATAGGCTGAGGATATAGCTCAGTGGTAAAGCGCCTGCTTAGCATGTGCTAAAGCTCTGGGTTCAATCTCCAGTACCACAAAAAAAGAAAAGAACAAATATTTTCAAACTGTAAGGACCAAAATGATGGGTATCAAGAGAAAAAAACATTAAGGCCTCCTAAATCTGTTTCTTCATGCTTGACCTTTAAATTCTTCCTCTACAGAGTCATTGTCAATATGAATACCAAACACTCCTTTTGGTGAGTCACATTTAGACATCTGGCAAATGTTAGGAAACGAATCAAACATTCAGTGAGACATAGAATTCATTTCTACATCTCAAATTATTTTACATTAAATTCCCTCAATTCAAAATCTCACCTTTAGGAATAGGTACTCTAGAAGATCTAGTCATAGCATTTTCAAGCTGGGAGAAGCTTTGGTTGGATGAAGTAAGACTCAGATAAGACTGGAGCAAAACTCGAGGCCATTGACCCCTAGTCTAATATTTTCCTAATGATGTAATATCACATTGCAGAATATACAATCAGCTCTCTTTTTCTGGGGGTTCCACATCCATAATTTGACCAACTGCAGATTGAAAATATTGAGGGGAAATATTCCAGAAAATTATAAAGAGAAAAACTTGAATTTGCTGCACACTGAACCATACACTGAATCTAGTGAATGGTATGCAGACACACCCTTCTGTAGCCTCCTTCTGGTTCATAGATCCTCAGTCTCTCTCCTGCACTAGTTGTTGGAATTTTTTCTGAGTCTTGTTTGTGTACTATGAAGTTAGGCCTATAATGATTGTGCTGAACATCGATACACATTATCCCCTTGTCATTATTCCCTGAATAATACAGCAGATAAGGTACTTACATAGCAAATTTACATTGTGTTAGGTGTTATGAGTAATCTAGAGATTATGTAAAGTATATGGGAGGATGTGCATAGGATATATGCAAGTACTGTGTTGTTTTATATAAGGGACTTGAATATTTGCAGAGTTTGGTATCTGAGTGGAGTTCTGGAACCAATCTTTTAAGGATATAGCGGGATAACTGTATTGTAGGAGTTCTTTAATTTATCTGGATCCTTTTCTTTTGGCGGGGGAGGGAAAAAACATGTATATATCTATGTATATATAAAGTTATATATGTGTATACTAAAAAGAAAAAAGTGAGAATAAAAAATAAAGTCTAAAAAAATATATGTGTATATGAATATAATATGCACTATACATATACATACATATATTTTTGCTATGCCACATACATTTTGAGACATTCATGAACAACCTTTACTAAAGTTTCCTAAGGATCTCAGATTAGCAAATAGTTTTCTATTTTCTGCCTCATTCACATACAACTTCTCATGTCATACTCAATGATTTTCTTGAAAAGCTAGAAAGAACTTTAGCTAGATTTGTTCTGCAAGGGGTAGATGAAATTTGTTGGTAAAGTTTTATGCTTACCTTTAGGCACTACCATTGAGTTACACCTCTATACCCTCTTTCTCCTTTTTTAAAAATTAGAAAATCTCTTGTTTTAACAAATCCAAACAATATAGATGCTTATAAAATATAAAGTAAACATTTTCTCTATACCCCAAATTCCATTTCTCCAATGATAACTTTTAATATTTTCATGTGCATCTTTTCTACATGTAGATTTATGTTTACATATAGTTGAAAAAGTACAAATCACATTATACCAAAGTTTAATTTTTCTACAACTTGTTTTTTCCAACATTCGTTATATAATAGACATATTTCCAACAGATTTACTTCATTCTTATAATAATACCATAATACTCCACTGCTTAAATACATTATGGTTTATTCATCTGTATACTATTAATGATTTATTAGTTGATCATATACATACGATTAATGACTTATTAATTTATATACTATTAATTATTTCTCATTTTTTAAACCAATTTAGTGATTTGCTTGATTTTTAAAAAAATGTTGTGAGTCAAGTCAGCAAAGACAGCCTGCACTTCCTGTGGCTATTTATACTTCCTTAGTGGTCTGTTATCCTTCTGGGGTAGGGGACTAGAAGATGTGATGACTACCATGTAGCTTAATGAATACATAGATTGTTTCGGGTTTTGTTACTCAAAAAAAAATCTTTCCAGGGGCTGGGGCTGTAGCTCAGTGGTAGAGCACCTGCCTCACATGTGTGAGGAACTGGGTTTGATCCTCAGCACCATGTAAAAATAAATTAAAATATTTTAAAAAATCTTTCCAGAAACACCTCATCATATTTCTTTACAGACTTGTGCTAGTATTTAAAAATTTTTTTTGTAGTTGTAGATGGACAGAATGCTTTTATTTTATTTATTTTTATGTGGTGCTAAGGATTAAACCCAGTGCCTCACATATACTAGGCAAGTGCTCTACCACTGAGCTATAGCCCCTGCCCCTTGTGCTAGTATTTCTATAGGATAAATTTCTAGGCGTGCAATTACTGGGCACAGCATAAGTACATTTACATATTTGAAAAATACTGAGTTTTTGCCCATTTGACACATGGAATAGAGGCAGAGTATTCTGTGGAGTTTGGCACAGGAACACTAACACCTGAAGTCTGGCCCACGGGTCTGACATAGTGAGCATTTGTCTAGCTTATTTTATGGAAATAGCTTGAACATCAGGGAATCTCCTAGGATAAATTTATATCTACTACATTCAAACTGTAGCAAGTAAGTTATGTGTGGAGGTGAAAAGACAATTCTCTAGCCAAGTCAACTTCTGTTCTCAGAACTACAGTGGATGATGGCAATTCTTTCAATTAAAATGGCAACTAGTACAGTTTCATTGATGCTTCAAACAGAGCAGACAGATCCTCTTCTGACTGGGGACGGGGTGCAAGCTTGGTGACCCTTTCCTGAAACAGCAAATAAAAGGAGTTACTCAGGGCTTGCAAAAGACTGTAAAAGTTACTTGTTATGTACATTAACGTAGTCTTAAGAAAGAATGATTTGATAATAGTCATATCTTTAAAACCATTTCTTGTATGCTGTGTATTAGCTAATTACCAACTCAGAGGCTTATCAAGTCATGCCTCTTTCCCAAGGAGCTTTCAAAAGCTATTGCCCCTTGCCTTCTGCCCTGGACAAATGTATAAAATCAAACCAGCCATACAGAAAACACCTTCTCTAACAACCAAACCGGGTCTGTCAACAACCTCTGCCAATTCTCCAAGGGCAGAGAGTCCTGTCCCAGGCACAGAGAGTGCTGCCAAAGAAAACAAAACTATTTGTCCTTGACTTCTAAGACCATATATTTTGCAACATGGACTTAAGGTATATTCGAAAGAAATTCTGTAGGACATGAGCCATCAGGCTGTGTGCAACAAGTGATTTCTTTATTCCTATAAACTAACGTTTTACCTCTCCTTTCCCAAACTAGTTTAGTGATTTGCCCAGTTTTTCAATGATTATTATGAGTCAAGTCAGCAAAGAGCCTGCACATCCTATGGCTATTTTTACTCCTTCAGTGGTATTTATCCCTCTGGGATAGGGGACTAGAAGGTATGATGACTACTATGTGGTCTAAATGAGTAAGGGGCTCCCACTTTCATGGGAGCATACCTGGTAAACAGGGAGGCTCATTATGGGGAGAGCTCAGTTGTGTTCACTGCTCTACAACCTCGTGGTGACCAGAACACTTGACATACAGAAAGTAGAGGCTCAAGAGTTACTTGTTGAGTTAATGAAGATGGTGGGGAGGGGAGGTATTGTCATCTCAAAAGGTTACATGTACAAGACCAGAGTCGGCCTACCCCTCCCATTTTTCAACTCAGAAATGACACCCAGTAGCTCAGATAAAAACTTAGGAACTATCCATGAGTTCTCTTTTCCTTGCTCTGCAAGTTCAACCCATCAGCAAGTCTGTTTGACCTATGTCCAAAATGAATCCCCAGTCTAGAGCACTTCTCACCTCCTGTTGCAGACACCATCCTGCGCCTGTTCTGCCTGACCACCTTTTACACTTTTGCTCCACTATTGCCCCCTAGAGGTAATTTTCTCCAAAGTGGCCCTAATGATGCCCTCCCCCCCCACCCCCGCCCCCTCGCTTTAAATCTTATTACACCATCTCAGTGCTTAAAACTCTTGGATAATCTCCCTGTTGTGATTAGAGCAAAATTATCACCTCTGATGCTGCCCTGGCCAGGTCTTGTTTCTCACCCCAGCTCTCTCCTCTCCCATTGTCTCATCTCACTTGGTCCCACTGTTCCTTTTAAATGTTATGGCTTTCCCCTCTGTCTGCAGAGCTTCATGTAGCTGCCACATTCAAGCAGAGGACTTCTCACAAAAGACTTCATCACCTTGTTGGGGTTCCCACTACATCATCCCTGCAAGGTTACTCTCTGTCTCATCATCCAGGTTTTCCTTCACATCATTAATCACTATCTGAAATTATTTTGTTTATATCTTATTTATAGATGTTCACTGCCTGTCTCCCCCCTCACTAGAACATAAGATCCAGGAAGGAAGAAAGGGACTTTATTTTCCTCTTTTCTGTATCCCAAACAATGCATGATATATGGTAGATCTCAAAAAGTATTTTTCAGTTAAAAGAAAGATGAGGGGCTTGGGCTGGGGCTCAGCGGTAGAGCGCTCGCCTAGCATGTGTAAGGCGCTGGGTTCTATCCTCAGCACCACATAAAAATAAATAAATAGAATAAAGGTATTGTGTCCAACTACAATAAATAAAATATTAAAAAAAGAAAGATGAAAAGAAAGAAGGAGGGCTGGGCCTACAGTTCAGTGGTAAAGTACTTGCCTCAAATGTGTGGGGCACTGGGTTCCATTCTCAGCTCCACATAAAAATAAATAAAGATATTGTGTGTCCATCTACAACAAAAAAATTTTTTTTTCTGCATCTTTTTAAAAAATTTTTATTGTTGGTTGTTCAAAATATTACATAGTTCTTGACATATCATATTGCACACTTTGATTCAAGTGGGTTATGAACTCCCATTTTTACCCTGTATACAGATTGCAGAATCACATCGGTTACACATCCACTGATTTACATATTGCCATACTAGGGTCTGTTGTATTCTGCTGCCTTTCCTATCCTAAAAAAATTTTAAAAAAAGAAAAAGAAAGAAGGACACATTAAAAAATCAACTCAGGGCTGGGGTTGTGACTCAGTGGTAGAACGCTTGCCTAGTGTGTGTGAGGCACTGAGTTTGATCTGAGTAGCACCACATAAAAATAAATAAATAAAATAAAGGTATTGTGTCCCTATACAACTAATTTTTTTTTAATATCAACTCCAATGGATCCAAACCCCTAGCAATAAGAGAGCACAAACCTTAAAACTCTTAGAAGAATACAAAGGGGGAGAAGGATATTTTGGATATGAGATGAAAAACACAGGCAATAAGGGAAAAACCAGATAATCTGGATTAGATAAAAATTTAAAACTTTTGTGCATCAAGATACTCACAAGAGGGATAAAGAAACTCACAAAACAGGAGAAAATATTTGCGATCATACAGCTGATCAGGGATAAATGTCCAGAATTTTAAAATGATTTCTACAATTCAACAACAACAGTAACAACAACAAAACCCTAAACAACTCAATTCAAAAATGAGCAAGTAACTTGAATAGATATTTCTCCAAAGAAAATAAGTAGCCAGTAAATGCATGACAACATGCTCAATATTATTAATCATCAGGGAAACACAAATCAAAGCCTCAACCAGATACCACTTCACACCTATTGAGATGAACTATTATAAAAAATGGAAAATAAGGAGTGTTGGTGGAGAGGTGGAGAAATTGGAACTGCATGTATTGTTAATGAAAATATAAAATGATTCAGCCACCATGGAAAACAGTTCATCAATTCCTCAAAAAGTTAAACGTAGAATTACCATATGGTCTAATTCTACTCCTAGGTTTATACTCAGAAAGCAGGGACTCAAATAGACAACTATACATCAATGTTTATAGCATTATTCATAATGGCCAAAAGGTGGACAGAACCCATGTCCATCAACATGTGAATGGATAAACAAAATTGGATGTACCTATACAATGAAATATTATTCAGCCATGATCAGGAATGAAATTCTGACACATGCCATAACATGCATGAACAGTGAAGACATTATGATAAATGAAATAAGTCAGTCACAAAAGGACAAATATTGTGAGATTCTACTTAAATGAGGTACCTAGAATAGGCAAATTTAGAGATAGAAGGTAGAATAGAAGTTACCAAAGGCTGGGAGAAGGAGGAATTGTTTAAGGGATGTATAGCTATTTGGGATGATAAAAGAAAGTTCTGGAAATGGTTGGCTGTATAACACTGAATATACTTAATAGTACTGAGTTATATGTGTAAAATTGATTAGAATGGTAAATTTTATGTTTTATGAACATGTGTCCACAATTACAAATAATTGAAAAAAAAAGGATGGATGAATGGATGGATGTTTGGAAAAAGGTAGGGGATAATATTGATGAACATGAGTGAGGCAAAAGCAAAATTTTACATCCCAGCAGATCCTCCAGAGACCCTAAGGAATTTTGAAAATTCACAGCACGGCAAAGGCTTGTTCATGGTTCTATCTATCTATCATCTATCTATGTTTACAGCAGGGTTCACAGCAGAAGTTCAGCATTTTCTATGGCCACATGTGATGATTATCTCCATGTTACTCTGTTATAATGAGTCTTATCTGATGAGCTCAAAGTCCCTTTACACAATCCCGATTTATCTTTAGACACACAGTTCAGGACTCTCAGAAGGACCTGAGGCCATGCCTGAGCAGAGTTGCTCTTTCATATCTCTAGCCTCCAGAGAGTGGTTAAATGCGGGCAAAGACAAAGTTTGTGATGTCTCACTAGACAAATCAGCTCTGCCATATGAAAGCTAAGCTCAGAATGAAGACGTGTTAGGCAACGTGCGGTTATTTATAGACATGTAAGACCAAGAACAACTGATTAACATGGGCACTGAAGTAAATTCAGACTTCTACTTTTAGTACATTCATAAAATAACATTTCAGCTGCCCTGTCTACCAGGGAGGGGAAGTGCTCATTCGGGTAGGCAGCTCTCCTCAGTAATGAAATGTTTTGATTTGAAATGTAAATGTTTCGTTCCAGGGGTTTCAGAAATTCATCTTGGAAGATTAATTTATTTTTGCCTGCTCCCCTTGCAGCCTAGCTACGGCAGTTGGAAGCCTCTGTACACAGGGCCGCTATTTGCTGCCACCAGTATGGGCTGTGGTGTTTGGTCAAGAATACTGGCCTGGTTGTTCCTTCCAGAGAAAACTGGTCCCTGGTTGCTGAACATAAAAGAATCTTTATCAGACATCGACTATGTGAAATAAACTTTCTGGCAATGTCCTTGAAGGCACTAGTGTATCCTCCTCGCTGCCTTAAATCCCATAGACACTAAAAAGTGAAGATCGGTTTTCTAGGCGTGTAAAATTCTGAAGTTGCAATAGGCTCCCTGTAAAATGTTCACTGCTGCCAAAGTGCAAAATAAAACAAAACCCCAGTCACTCTTCATCTGCAGAATAGACAAGCTCATTTCTAAGATCCCCTTTAAAGTCCTAGGAGTCTATGAATATGTGCATATATCTATCACATTGACTCCAAAATGGAACCCGGGCTAGTTAATTAACTTCAACTGTTTCTCCTAATCATGCAAACATGATCAAAGGGGGGAAGGCAGTATACACCTTGGGGCTGCTTTATGAAAACACATCAAGGGAAATCTGGCTTCCTACTTTGTGACATAGCTTACATTCAAAAGATTGCATTTACCTCCCATCTTTTGTGAAACTAAGAAATTCATTTTGTCTAATTAAGGTTTTGCTTCTATGATTTCTCTCTATGACATGTACCTGAAGGCATCCAGAATTATACCTAATTAACTTACTATTTTAGTGGATGGTCTCCAATGTTTCCAGACTAATGTTAGTCTGGAAGAGCTTTTGAAAGTGAAGGTCTGAGCACAGTAGAATTAGAACAGTGAACACTTGCCAATGTGTGCTGATGGCTGGGAGGTGCACTGTCACCAGCTATTAAGTGGCTAAGAATACCCTACAGTTTCATCTGAAAATCACAGATATCATTCTTGGAAGCAGACAAACACACATTTTTGAATACTGTCCTGGGTTCAACAAGCATAACTTTATAGAGGGCCCTTGCAGAATGGATAGTGTTACTGGGACTGTGCTATAGAGCTGGAAATTACATTAAAATCAGGATGACCATTCAGTCTATGGTGTCCCTGGACAGGCTTTCATGATTCCCCTGACTTTGGCTGAGTCCTAGTCAGTCAATCTGAGGAAACATCTCAAAAAGTTACCACCATCTAGCCACTTAGCTCACCTGGACAGAGGCTGTTAGAGGAGGGGGCTGTAGGCATGTGTTTATTTAGCATGTGTTTTAGGTTGTGCTAGGAGCTAAAGTCCTGCCCTTATGAAACTTACATTCTAGTAGGATTGGATAAAGTAACTGTGATGGCCTCACAAGGTCTTATTTTTTGGCTATTTTATGAGTTAGAACTAAGGATTTGTAGGTTGGCTCAGGGGCTGCGCTACATTTTGAGACTCCACTTTTTTTGCATTCAATTATATTTTATTTTTATTTTTTCATTATTTTAAACTATTTTTTAGTTGTTGATGGATCTTTATTCATCTTTTAAAATTTATATTTGGTGCTGAGAATCGAACCCAGTGCCCCACACATGTGAGGCAAGCACTCTGCCACTAAGCCACAACCCCAACCCATCATTTATATTTTTAGATACAATTGGATTCACTGGACTTTAATCTAAATCTAGGAAACTGGTGGCTCATGGTCTATGATTCATTTGTACATGGAGAAACCAGAGAAAACTCAATAGGAACATCTGGATTGCTTATGTTTCTTGAAATTGGAAGTTCTACCAATAGGAGGACCTGAATTTCTGCTTGATGATAAGAGTTACAGAATAGCTGTTCACCCATTTAGATGAATCACATGCTTTCCAGTTTACCAAAGTCCCCATTACTTCCTGTTGCATTAAATGACTTTGTTGATTGCCTAACATGGCTCCTGGTGGAAATATGAGCCGGTGAGCCAGATCTATACAAATATCTTACGTGAGTGGTGAGACTGTCAACATTCTACATACTGATACATGGGGATGAAGCAGTTAGTTTAAAGCCTTTACTACCTGGAGTAAGAGGGAAAAGAGCACTGCTACTTATAATATGCAGGATGCCATGCATGATATTCCAGATTTAGCTTTGTTTCAAGGTCAGGGAGAGGCCCACAAATGCCTTAACTTTGGACAGAAGAGCCCCACAATATTAAAGTGATCCCTGCCTTGCCATATCACTCCAGGCATGGTGAACACAGTGTGACCTACCAACTAAGCTCTCATGGCTCTGAGCTCTCTACTTGGTGATGAATTGCAATGAACAGAGTCTTGGCCCATTAGCATCTGATGTATCAGCTTGAGAGTTCCAACAAAGGATCAACTCTCTTCATGAGATTCTTGGGAGAGGGAAGTTAAAACATCTATATGATTCTGCCAAATAAAGAACGGCAGCTCATTTGATATTCTTTAGCAAAGTTTTAAGTAAATGAAATAAGACCCAGAGAAAGTAACATTTGTATAAAATATACAATCTTCCAAATTCATTCCAAAGCAATTTTGTAATAGTTTCAACTTAAAGGGTGTGCCTATTTGTCACAAAATAGTAGGAATTTGTCACTCTTTCTAATGGAAAATAACATCAGCAGTCCTTTTGAAACAGCTTTGTGCAATTTTACAGGGGAATCTTAAAAGAACAGGAATAGGGAAATTTTGCCATAGCTCAAGGTTGATTTGGGGTTGTTTTTCCCCTCAAATTTCCATAAAGAATCCTTTCAGTTTTACCATAAAATCCTCACCTAAGCCACAGTTCTATGGAATAACATAAAGGCAAAGGAGCCTGGGCCCCTTCCCAAGGGAGAACTGCTGTGGAGGAAACCTGAGACCAGCTGCAGAACCCTGTGTCTCTATCTCCCCCTAACCCACCCCAAATGGAACATATTTTTCTGGAAGCTCTGTGCTTCTTAGCAGGAGTGGGGTCCATGCTGTGCCTCTTACCTGGGGCAACGTTCCTTTCACTAATGCAGGGATGTCGGCCTTGGAGTAACCAATGGCAGCGAGGCCATCATCAACATTTAAATCAAATAAGAATTTCCGGAGTGCGTCTGCCAATACAGGCCCAGCATCTTGGATCTTGGCAGTGTGAATGTCTGCTCCTAGAAGACACAAAATGCACACTGGGGAGAGAGGGTGTAGGCGGAGAGGAAGGCACAAGATCAGTCAGATACAACATGTGCACTCTTGTCTATTTCCAAATGCCAAGGATGAGGGCACCACTGTGCCTCCCTCAGGGTGGCCCAATGGTCAATGATCAACCCCACAGAAAATATGTTGGCAAGGCAAGACTGAGAAGCCCAGGGCCTCTGCAAGAAAAAAAAGTCTGCCAGGGCTCTTAAATTGACTCTCACATTTCTAAGGAACTGCCAATTCCCACATGTTCAGCCTTTGGGTGGTGGGAAAGAGGTACAGAAGCAATAAAGAAAGCTACAGAAAGGAAACCAGAAAAGAAGTCTGGTACTTGGGAGGAGGAAGGAGCATTTGTAGGTGAAACACAGCTTATATGATTTTCAAGGCTTGGAATTTGCTGACATCTAGAGGTGTGCATGTTTCATGTCTTTTCTCATGCAACATCTTAAAAAAAGGCAAGACCTGGAACTGGGGATGTGGCTCAATGGTTGAGCACTTGCCTAGCATGTGCAGGGCCCTGGGTTAAATCTCTAGTAACACACACATATACATACATACACACACACACACACACACACACACACACACACACACACCTCGGGGTGGGGGCAGGGAGTAGAAAGAGGGGGGCAAAGACTGGGGAAGAGGGAGGAGGAGAAGGAGGAGGAAGGGACCCTTTGTAAAAGCCTTGTGAGACAAGGATATAAAAGTACCAAAACTCCCACGTTAATTGCCAATAAGGAAGAAAATAGTATGACAAAAATGTGTAACAGTGACCAGGGAGGGAAATATTTCCTTTTTATAGCTAGAAACTTCTTATTTTTGTCTTTGTTGCCAAAGGGCAGGGAAGTTTCCTTTTAATAAATATTACAGTACCAGCTGGGCAGAAGCAAGAACATGAAGCCTCTCAGAAAACCCTGCTTCATATACAGGTATTAATGATAACTGTGAAGTGGTAAGAAGGTTTGGAGATTTGTAAGGACAGAGTTTTTACATAATTAATAATTAATACACATAATCCTAGAGATGTAAGTCTGGAAGAGCCACGGGGTTCTGTCCACCTGGAGGGTGAAAATTCCCAGAGGAAGCACCTGCCTTGTTCCCCATCTTTTGAATGGACACCTTCACTGCCAAGAAGCAAATCACTCTGTGAACAGAAGGTAGCACTGCATGAAGTTTATCCAAAGTGCCTCTGAAGGAGACTAGAACGTTCTGTTCACCTACATGTTGGAGCATATTATTAAAACAGTTTAAGCTTTCCTTTCTATGAAGTGAGAACAGTTTTATTAATCTAGGGAAAGGGGTAAATTGAACCAGGAGAGCAGCTTGATGAAAGGTAACCTTGCCTGACATGACCAATCTGTATTACCCAGCAGCAGCTAAAACATGGATTAGGGAGAGGTGACATACAATGCAGGGCTTGTAATTTTTTTTTTTTTTAAATTTAAGTTGTAGATGGACACAATACCTTTATTTTATTTTATTTTTATGTGGTGCTGAGGATGGAACCCAGTGCCTCACACGTGCAAGGCATACGCTCTACTACTGAGCCACAACCCCAGCCCCACCCCATTTGTGATGTTTTTATGTTCTAGGATGGCTGCCATAAAACACACCATCAAAATCTCTGGGTTTTCCTATGAAGTGTTTTTAGGAAAAAGAGAGAGGAGAGAGAAAGAGGTAGGGGGGGCAAGGGTGGGGGGTAAGAAAGAGAATCCATTGTCCTAAACCTAAGAAAATCTGAGATCACACAGAAAATCAAAATATTTAATGGCCAAATATGGGACTAATATGAAAATTTCCTGTGTAGGGAGGAAAAAACCCCATGGGTTTTTCTAGCCTGCATCTTGTCTAACAAAGGAAGGACTTTCTCAGTAATGTTGGTGGTTGTCTGGAATGTGCACTTTAAGTTCTCTAATATTTTTCCCATTTTCCATGAATGCAATCTGCGATTTGCTCCTCCACTCCCTTATCTCAGCCATTTGTACTGTTTGCATATTTACAAAGGCAACTGTGTCCCAGCCTGAGGCTGAACGACATCTCCCTTCTAAAAGGGAAAGGGGACACAAGATCTTCATAAAGTTGGTGGCATGTTCTCACAGCATATGCTGGAAATCAAGCCTGGGTCTGGCTCTGGGTCCTAGGAGGCAGACGTTAATATGCTCAGCACAGCCCCTGGAACTCTGAGCACAAATGGGTAAGTGTGTGAGGGGAGTGAAGGGGAAGCCGAGCTTGCAGAGGATGTCTGCGGTCATTCCCACCTCCTTGGAAACAGTCTCTCTCCAACGGCTGGAGCTCCAGCAGCATAATGAAGTTTTCTTTTTAGCCTTTCCTTCCCCACCCTAAACCTGAGCAGGGGAATAAGGTGGTTTGCAAATTAATCAAATACTCGAGTCTGCTTAAAAGAGTTCTCATGTCAGAAAAACACAAACATTTTCCTTTCTACTACAGCTATCGGAATATAAGTTTTATTTCTGGTAAGATTAAGAAGGGACTGTGAATAATAGATATGATTTACTCTACAGTATGGCAAACAGTTCATTTGGGAACTTTTTAATAAAGTTTCTTATTCAGATTCACTGTGATTGGGAATTTACTCTTGCTTCCAGATTTAGATTCATTTTACTATCAATTCCACTTGACAAAAACCAATTATAAATTAATAGTAGGTACAGAGTTAAACTTTCCTTGAGCATGAAAGCAGAGAACATAATATTACTACAAATTTAAAATAATCAACATTTGGTTCTGTTTCATTCTTATCAGACTCTTAGAAACAAAAAATTATGGTATTTTAGTGCTAAGATAGGGCTTTGAGCAAATCACTGATTTTTTCTTAAGCTACTCCAAAGCAACATATTTTGGCATTATTCTTTATGGTTACCTTCAGAAGCAATCCTAGGAAATGCTCCACCTGTGTGGGTCACAGATTTATGAGTAATGGTTCATACCCAATATTTCTGCTGTCTCCAGGTGCCGCTCTGGAAACATCTGGGCTGTGAACGTGAACACTGCTGGGGATGTGAGCACCACAGAAAGGCCATGGGGCTGTGGAGAGACAGAGTGAAACCGTTCCTCCTCTTGCATTCTCTGGGTATTACTTTACCCTATATTCTATGCAGTCAAGAATGGACAAATATGGGTTGGAGTGTAGCTCAGTGATAGATATCTCAGGGGGTTGCATGCATGATGCTCTGGATTCAACCTCCAGGAAATTGTGAGGAATATAAGATTTAATTAAATAATTTATTATTAATTATTTTTACCACCAGTGGGTGATCCACATTGTAATCCTTTGCTTTATATGTCTTCACTAAACCTGAAATTGGGTAGGACATTCCATGGCTAGAAAAGAAAAAAAAATGCTTATGTTGACATACAAATATCAGAATTCATATCAACTACACAAAGACACTCTTATGCGTGGGGGTGGGGGGGGCCTTCACACAGAGATATATATTCTTTTTTTATTGTTTGTAAGGATCACTGTGATTCACTCCACGTTCAGTGTACTCATTAATAAAACCTGTGAAATTTTCAAATTTGACAATCAAATTCAAATTCTACGATCATAGAATTGTAGGCCATTCAACAACACGCAAGCTGGACCATCAGGGATTCTTCCTTCCAGTAACTGACAGATCCTTTCAATGCCATTCCTTTCCAAGGGCATTGAATCATAATGTGTTAGGCTAGTCTGAGAGGTTGTTAGTTCAACTGATTTCTCTTGCTTAAACTGTACCTTAAGGATTTGTTTAGACTTAGTTTATCATCAAGAAAAACCATCATAGTTTTTGTTTTTACTGAAAATCTTTATATCCTCTTGGATTCTTAGTGGACAAATAGGAAGATGTTAATAGTATACTAAATGATTCAGAAGATAAATATTTGTGACAAGTTAGTATATTTACAATTAATTTGGTAAAAATGAAATGTTTTCATGAGTAAAATGATCTGTAGTTTTTTGTTTTTTTAATGGATTATCGGGGGCTGGGTTGTGGCTTAGTGGTAGAATGCTCGCCTCACACGTGTGAGACCCTGGGTTCCATCCTCAGCACCACATAAAAATAAAATAAAGATATTGTGTCCAACTACAACTAAAAAATAAATATTTTTTAAAAAATGGATTACTGGGTGACTTTTCGCTTATTTACATTTCATGGCAAGAAATATTTTGGTGAACTATACGAGTATTTATGAAAGGGAAAAGAGTGCTTCTAGCCCATCCTTCGTGAAACAAACCAGAAGTTATTGATTATCTGAGTTGTTGAGTACTTTGAAATGTGTTTTACCTGTCTTAGGCTCAGAAAATGATTGCCTGGTGTGTTTTTGTGATATAATAGATTTCATGGTCTCAAAGGTAACTTTTTATCAATATTCAGAATGTTGCTTTTATTTTAACAGTTGCCTATGTATGCTCTTTGTAGAAAACGAAAACTATCTGTAGTCCTATTTCCTTCTAGTCATTTTATGCACATGTTTAATTTATAATTTTATTGTGCATATAGTTTTATGCATTGCTTTTGTTACTTAATAGTCTTTGTAAGCATTTCCCATATAAATATGTTCAAAAACATTATTTTTAATGGCTTTATTTTATTCTTTCTTTTTTGGGGCGTGATTTTATTCTTTTTTTTATTAATTGCTCAAAACATTACAATGATCTTGACATATCATATATCATACATTTGATTCAAATAGGGTACTAATACTTACTTTCCCCACATGTACAGATTGCAGGATCACATTGGTTATACATACTGTCATACTAGTGTTTGTTGTATTCTGCTGCCCTTCCTATCCCCTTCCTCCCCTCCCCCATAATTTTATTCTTAAAGAACTATAGTTAACCATTAATTATTGGAATTAGGTTGCACTAAAAAATTTCAATTGTAAATAACACCTAATATCCTTTCTGTATCCATAAGCAATTGTTATGAAATTTATTATACTGCAGATGTGAAATTGAAAAAAATAACACTTAGGCGAACATTCTTACAAAGAAATTTGTGGCTCATATCATGGATATTTCTTTAGGCTAGATTCCTAGAAGTGACTTAATTGGTTAAGAGGTATAAATATTTTTTTGGCTCTGGGTACATTTTGTTCACTTGACTTTTGAAAAGTTTTGCACCAAGTTATGATTACACCAAGGTTATGTTCTCATTAGCAGCAGAGTTTGATGATGACTATTTCCTTACACTTACCCTAGCAAAGGTCCATTTTTTTTTGTTCTCAGTGATCACTGTTTTTTAACTTTAAAGCAACATATCAATAAAGTTCCCATAAAACAGGTCAATTCTGGGCTATTGACAAAGATTCTGATCTCTCTCTCTCTCTCTTTTTTTTTTTTTTTTTTACGAGTGATTAGGGGAAGCATCCTACATTTGAGATTTTAAAAATCTATGACACATGGCAAGGCTATGGAGAAATCAGAACCCTGATCCATTTTTGATGGGGATGTAAAACAGTGCAGTCCAGAAGTTTCTCATAAATCTAAACACAGAATTACCATACGACCCCAGAATTGCACTCCCATGTATAAAATAAGAGAAATGAAAATATGTATACACAAAAACTGGTACAGGAATGCTCACAGCAACGTTATTTATCATATCCCCAAATCATAACAACCTAAAGTCCATCAGCTGGTGAATGGATAAATAAAATGTGGTATATCTGCCCAATAGAATGTTATTTGGCAATAAAAAGAATGAAATACTGATACATGGCTGAACTTTGGAACATTATGCTAATTAAAACAAGCTGGATACAAAAGGCCATATAAATGAAATCATATAGAATAGAGAAATCTATATATATAGAAAGTAGAATCATATTGACTAGAGAATAGATAAACCTCTATATAAAAAAAAGTAGATCAGTGTCCTCTTAATACTAGGGAGGTAGGGGGATTGTTGAGTGAAAGATGAGGGGTCTGGGATTTCTTTTGGGGACAAGATGTTCTAAAATTGATGGTTGCAGAACTTTGTTTACATACTAAAATTCATTGAATTGTATACTCTAAATGGATGAATTATATGGTGTATGTGTTATATCTTTAAAAACTATTGTTAAAAAAAACTGTGATCCAATAAAATTGCTTTCAAATGAAAAGACTGCTTAGGGACTTTAAATTAAATTTCTTCATTCTTCAGCATATTTAAATTTTACCAGTAGTCCTCAATTATAAATATTTGTTTTTAAAAGAAATGGCTTGAGTAAAGAAATACAATCTCATATTCACTCACCACAGATGAACACCGGCATTTCCAAAGCCAATGCCAGCAAAAGTGCTTGCCAAGTGCATATTAGACCTTGCTTCAAGATCATCAGGATTTCTGACAGCCCTGTGAATTATATAAATATTGAACAACAACACACCAACATTGGCATTTCCTACTGAATAAAGAGCTGCCTTAGGAAAAGATGGAGGTGGGGGGGCTAGAAATGCTACTTGGTAGGAAGAAAAATTAGGAAAGTTATTCAAACAACATCTTTTAAAGGAAAACCAAAGGGAAACATATTTTCTCATCAATGGTTTTACCAAAAGCATAATAAACATGCTGTCAGCTGCTCATGTGATATAAAAGTGCCAGGGGAAGCCAAGCCCTGATACTTGGACTGTGAGAGTTGCTCTAGGAAAGTGCCCTAAGACTCATTCTTCTTCTTCATTTGTCAATGACCTTGACAGCAGCCCTGAATGGATTTAAACATGTTCTCAGAATGCACCTTGAGCCTGTCGCCCTGGGCTGCCTGCAGTCCAACCCCAGCCCACCCAGTCATCTTTCTTCTTGTGACACTGACTCAAGTTGGACCCACTGGGGACCTCTTTTGGTACCTTGGAAACTGCACATCAACCCTCATATTGTTATTGTGGATGTGGGATGTTATTGTAGGCCAAGCCTTTGCTTGCTCTGGGTGTCCCTGGTGCCATGTGGAAAAGCAAATTCTCAAAGGCCCTTTGGGATTCAGCTCAGCCTTCCTGCATACATTGCTTGGAAACTCTGCCCGAGGGAGGAAGCCAGAAGACTGGCAAGTGAACCACTTCTACTTGGTGTTTCTCAATTTTGCCTTAAGTGAAGGTTCCTGTTATGACCAAAAAAAGTGCCAGTCTTTCTTTTCTCCTTTTATTTGGAATAGTTGGGTGCTTGTGCCTCCTTCCCCAAACCCAGTGTAACTTCCTTATTTCCCAAACAACAAGGTGAAGTAGCTCATGATGGGGCTTTCAGCCTTTCCTCTGTCCATCAGTGACTCTGCTGACCCTTGACCCTTCAGTCCCTGTCAAACAAACTGGCTCTCTGGTTATCTACCTAGTCCAATGCTGCTGTGCTTCTCTGTGGTTCTCTCATGAGCCTGAAACAGCTCCATGTTCCTCCCTGCATCTGAAGTGGGGGGCTCTACTATAAAATGTATTCCAAAGCCTGTAATCCCAGTGACTGCGGAGGATGAGGCAGGAGGACTGCAAGTTCAAAGCTAGCCTCGGCAGCTTAGCAAGACCCTGTCTCAAAATAAAAAATAAAAAGGGCTGAGGATGTGGATTAGTGATTAAGTGACCCTGGGTTTAACTCCTATTACCCCCCCCCCCAAAAAAAAATTCTCCATTTTTTCTAAGTGGAGCTTCTAAGATCAAGGCCAGAGGGGTACCACATCCATATCTAGGCCTTACTTGCCTGATCCCTTACCCATCATTATGTGTAAGTACAAAAATGAGTGTGACTTTGCATATCTTAATGTTTGTTATCATTTTTCATTTTTTAAGTATAGTTAGTCTTCTGTGGGTTCCACATTCACAGATTCAACCAAACATGTATTGAAAATATTGAGAAAAAAAACAACAGCATCTGAACTGAATTCACATGGATTTTTTTTTGTTACTCCTTAGGCAATACAGTATGATAACTATTTACATAGCATTTGCATTATATCAGGTATTTTGAGTAATAGAGAAAGATGTGGAGTTGTGTGTCAGTTCTATGCAAATACTAAGCCATTTTATAAAAGGAAGTTGACCATCTGAAGATTTTGGTGTTCCAGAAAGTTCTGAAACCAATGCCCCAAGGGCTCAGAGGAATAATTGTAGATCTTTGCTCTCTCAGGAGCCTTTTGCTATTTGTTCTCTCATAGATTATGACAATAAGTGCTTGTATGTACGTATTTGTATTCTTTAATTTTTTTGAATTATTATTATTATTATTATTTAGAGATGGGGTATCTCTGTCTTTCTTAGGCTGGCCTTGAACTCCTGAGCTCAGGTGATCCTTCTGCCTCAGTTTCCACAATAATTGGGCCTACAAGTGTATGCCACTGCACTGGACTATATTTGTATTCTTAAATCTTGCAAAAATTTTTAGGAATCCTTTTATATTTTCAGCCTTTTATATCTCCTGGATCAGCAATCTCTACATATATATTTCTTAAATTTAGTTCATGAGAATTTACTCAATGGGTAGTTTCTGCCCTGGATTGGGCTCAGCCAACATCTACCTGCAGGCTCTCATTTCTGCCTGGAGAGCCAAATTTCAAGGACATTTTCCTTCACCCTAATTTCAGTTTTGAGGCTTTGAAGAATAAACCTCCATTTATTCTAATTGCATCTTCATAATTTAGGGACTTCCATTTGTCCCCTGGCAACCTTTGCCTTTTCAGACTGAAGCATCCAGTTTTTACCTGCCATCACCTGGATTTCTTCAGAGGTCACTAGTGTCTGGTGCTTCTCCACATCTAGAGGCTGAAATGGTGAACAGATAAGCTCTGGATAATTTCAATGTCTGGTACCCCATGTTTCATGTGAAGGTGGAGTGTAGTTTTTATGCTCCATCTCTATTCCTTCAGGGTGACATACCTTTTCAGGTACTTAGCAACGATTCTCAGTGCGTGGACTGCCCAAATGTCACTGATTGGGTTGCTGCCCTGGTACGCTGGCCGCGTGATGGGATTGGAAGGGCAGGGGCTCCGCATGTGGTAGGGAAGGGCAGTGTATGACTCCAGTGCGTGGCTAAAGAGAAATATTTAAAATATACAGAATGAACACATTATCTTTCTTCCTCCTTTCCCACATTCAATCACAAACCAGCAATCTCTCCACTGTGGATATGTTCATTAGCACTGAGATCACAACATTTCAGTTAGCCTCCTGTTCATGACAGTCTTTGCATAGCACAGAAATTAATATAGTCAGATTTACATTGGCAGCCCTACGGTGTTTTTGACCAGTATGTATAAGGTTGATTGATCAGTGGGTACTAAATCGCATTGAGGAATAAGAGGGAGTTAAGAAGTTCTTGTGTGCTTTTGCACAGTAGGGTGACTATAGATAGTAATTGTATATTATACATCTTAAAAAGCTAGAAGAAAGGATTTTGAACATTTTTTTTGCCATAAAAAATTGATAAATGCTTGAGGAGCTAGATATGTTTAACCTGATTATGTACATGTAACAAAACATGATATAGTACTCCATTAATATGTGCAATCTTTGTGTTTCAATTACAAATAAACTCAGAATTAAATTGACTAAATCATGTTATTGCATAATATAAATATGTAACAATGAAACTAATATGTACAAATATAATGCACTAATAAAATATCTAAAAATTATAAATTTAATTTTAAAAAATTACATGACTCTTTTCCAATATAAATATATCTTTATAGTGCTAAATTATTGAATAATTGAGTCATTAAAAAAACACTGAATCTAAAAAATGACTTCTTCATAGAAGATAGTTGCCATCTTATACCTAGCATAGGTCAAGTGTCATATTACCAAAGGAGGGTCATAGTTATACAGACTTCTATTAGGAGTGCAATGCCGCCAGGTGTGGTGGTGGTGCTCACCTTTAATCCCAGGAACTTGGGAGGATGAGGCAGGAGGATTGCCTCAGCAGTTTAGTAAGATGTGTCTCAAAATAGAAATAAGTAAATAACAAGGGCTGGGGATTAGCTCAGTGGTAAAAGTATTCTGGAGTTCAATCTCTAGTACCAAAAAAAAAAAAAATTACAGTATAAAACCTGGGTATGGTGGCACACACCTACAGCTAGCAACTTGGGAGGCTGAGGAAAGAGGACTGCAAGTTCAAGGCTAGTCTGGGAAATTTAGCAAGACCCAGTGTTAATAAAAAATAAGAAGGGCAAGGAATGTAGCTCAACTGGGTTCAATCCCCAGTACCATCACCACCAGAGAGAGAGAGAGAGAGAGAGAGAGAGAGAGAGAGAGAGAGAGAGAGAGAAATATAAAGAGTACAGTGTAGCAGGCTTTGGGTCAGCGGTGCAGCTGTAAATCCTGGCACCAGATCTTCCTGCTATAGGTGTGAGGCACTACCCATCCTATGACATGGATAAATAATAGTACCGCTTCACAGGGCAGCTATGAAAACTAAATGAGTTGACCTTTATAAAGCCCTTAGAATAGGCCTGAAATATTCTGAAACTTATTATTAACTATTATTATTAATTCCTGGTCTGAAAAATCTGATTATTTTTTCTTATGTGTTTCAAACTGAGGATTGGCTAATTTAAGAACTAGACTTCAGAACTACTTTTCCTGCTGGCTTGCCCTGAAGTCTAGCTCCTTATTGCAGAAGAGGACACTAGAAAAAGCCATCTAGATCAATGACGCTGGGACACCATGTAACATGAACTATGTTTTCCATGATTGATAGTTTCAGTGTTATGAGGGTTTACTCTTTTTTTTAATGTGAGAAGCAGAGAACACTTTTGAATAAAGTGCTAGAAATAAAAAAAAATTCAGTGACTAGATGGATGTCATGTGATTCTAAGTAGGAGATGTGTGAGAAATGCAATATGTTAAATGAAAAGTTAGGATCCATGTTAGGTCTATCCATGTCCCTGGTCTGCTTTTCCCACTATATTCTGCTACCTACCAAGAGACTACAAAAAATTGTATCCAATTCCATTGGTGAGTTGGGTTGGTGGTGAGTCCACCGGGGCCCAGACTCTAACAGGGGCCACACAGCATGCCTCACTTGCATCTAGATTTTGAATCCAAGAATCTGAATCCCTGTTTCTCAGGAGCAGATTCCCTAACCAAGCCTAGCTCCCAGAAACTTTGTGTGAAACCTGGAAGTCACATTACTGATTCACAATGAGAAATGGCACTTCTGAAGAGAACAGGCATCTGAGTCTCCTAGCCCTTCTTTCCCTTTAGACAAGCCTTGTGATGGTTGATTTAGGATCAGAGGCCCCAAAAGTCCTCTCAAGGGGTATTATCCTCAAGGTTTAATGCATAGCTGTATCCCCGAGGTCTTAGGGGAAGATTCCTTGGGCCAAATGTTTTCTTGTTCAGATGAGCAGCATTATGGTTTGGATCTCTAATGTTCCTCAGTGGCCTATGTGTTGAAGGCTTGGTCTCCAGCTCTTGGCCTTATTGAAAGGTGGTAGAATCTTTAAGAGATGGGGCTTATTGGAAGGGAGTTATGCCATTAGGGGCATGCTCTTGAAGGAGATTGGGATCTCATCTACTTCCTCTCTTTGCTTCCTGGCTGCCATTTGGAGAACAAGCCTTCTCTGTTGTGCACTCCCACCATCATGTACTGTGCTGCCACAGGCCCAAAGCAACCAAGTGATTATGGACTAAAATCTTGGAATTGGTGAGCCAAAATAAACCTTTTCTCTTTTTAAATTGTGTATCTCAAGCACTTTGTTATAGTGACAGATGATTGACTAACACAAGCAATTACCCTCATTCTCCTTCCTTCTATCCTGCTTTCTGCCTTAGTTCATAGTGAATTCTTTGGGCCTGTGAGTTATTCCTTTAAAGCTGACTGCTTTGGGCCTTGATGTATTTATTATGCATTTTATAGTCAAGGAAAACAATCTTATTTCCCTTATTCCTAAGTAAATAGGCGACAACTCATCAAAGTTCTGACAATATTGACTAGAATGGAATTGGATACAATTTTTTTTTTTATAGTCTTTGGTAGGTAGCAGAATATAGTGGGAAAAGCAGACTAGGGACATAGATAGACCTAGCATGGATCCTAACTTGTCATTTAACAGCAAATGATTCAATACCTGTCATGTAATCAACACTGTGCCCTGGGAATACCTAGAGAAGAGAATAAGATAGCTCTGTCTTCACCAAACTCACAATACAGTGTGGATACAGGCAAGTGAAGAGATGGTACCTCAGAAGAAATGAACCAGCCACCCAGGGGAGCAGCAAAGGATGAGTGGCCAGTTGTAGTTGAGAGAAGAGGAAGGGGCCAGCAAGGGCTCCAAATAGATGCTCATGTGTAATTAAAAAACAAGCTCTCCAAGCAGACAGCTGAGCACTGGCGACATGCCAGGGCCAGGGAATTTGGTTTTCAGATCGTAGGGATGGAATGCTCCTGAAAGACTTGTAAGGTGGAGAGGTACATGTATGCTTGTTCCTTTGTGCGTGATGCTCATATTGTAATATGGAAGTTTGTTCAGGCCAAAATGGAGGACAAATGGAAGAACTATGGGATGGAATTAGGAAAATCAATGAGGAGACTGCTGCAATAACCCAGGCAAGAGTTGGGGCAGACCAGAACCAAGTAGGAACCATGAAGCTTGAGAAGACAGAGCAGATCTAAGAGATCCAAGTAGGACAAGAGACAGGCTCTGCTGATAGAGCACAGTCATGAAAGAAGGGAGGAGTTCATATTGAAGTCCTGCTACTTGCTGAGCTAGAGGACTCTGGAGAAACTATGAAGTATGGGTTGGTTAAGAGAATACCACATTATATGAATTCAGGATGCCATGCATTAAGAGATGGGCCTTTTTTTTTTTTTTAATGTGCTGCTAAGGGTAAAAAACATAGCACCAGGTCATAGATTTTAAGATATGTCTTCATTTCAGAGATGTGAACAAGTGACAAAATGTGCACATGCAGATGGATGAATTAGGGTGGTTTGGGTCACATTGAATGGGAAGCACCTGTGGGGCCTTGTGAGGCCACTGGAACTAATGGCCTGGAGTTTGGAGTGAAGTCTTTGGTAGAAATCATGATTGGGCTCATGCCTGTAATCCCAGCAGTTTGAGAGGCAGGAAGATCCCAAGTTCAAAGCCAGCCTCAGCAACTCAGTGAGATCCTAAGCAAGTCAGCAAGATCCTGTTTCTAAATAAAATATAGAAAAGGCCTGGGGATGTAGCTCAGTGGTACAGTGCACCTGGGTTCAATACAAAGGAAACAAACAAACAAACAAACAAAAAGCAACCCTGATTGAAAGCCTTTGGCACATCGCAGCTGAAGCCAAGGGATCACACTGTGAGACTCTGGGCAAGTCACTATCCATCCAAAAATCTAGTTTTCTTTTTGTTTCCTTGAAAGTCTCACATTCTACAGTGCTGCAAGGAAGAAATGATGTGTGTCAACTGCTGACAATGATTACATTTGGGCTGACCTCCAGAGATGCTAGCTCCTATCCCTGCCCTCCTCTGTGGTGCAGCCCTGGACTTTCTCTAATGTGTGTGGCCCTAAAGGCAGGTAGTGTGGTCCTGAGACACTGCATGGCACCTCACACTGCTCCTATTTCTGTGGCTCTGGCTCTGGCTGGGATGGTCCATCCTGAACAGCAGATTTGTAGCTCACACCAGCACACCTAGAGATCACCTTTACTGTCAATACTGTCATCTAGGAAAGGGGATAATGACAGCTAATGCAAGAGGCATCTGCAAATGGGTACTTAGGCAATAAAATACTGTCCACAGACCTGGGACTAAAAAAGTCCCCTAGAGGAGGAGAGGGAAAGGAAATGATAATAGCCAAATTAATGGTCATACTGTGTGCATGTATGCATATGGAACAACAAATCCCACCGTTGTGTACAACTGTAATGCATCAATAAAAGTATGGTGGAAAAAAAAGTCCCTCCAGGTGGCACCAGTACCTACCAGAGAACATCGAAGCCACTGTTAGCGACCACCTGGCTAGGCATGTGGAGGGTGTGCAGAGGGTCAACGAGTCCCAGTGTGGGTTTGATGGCTCGTGAAGCAATGCCTAAAATAGGATTTTTAATTAAGGTGAAAGGCTTGGGCACCATTAAAAAAAAAAACTAAATAACTTTAGGATGATACATTCTCTAAAAAACGGTATGAGAAAAGGTTCATTCTCATGTAGGGAGATAGCAAGGAGCAGTAGAAATATTTGGAATCAGAAACTTGTTTTTTTTTCAATAATGGGGTAGCACTACTCCTACTCCTACTGTGTTCCAGGAGCCAAGTGCACACACCTCATTCCAGTTCCTGGAAGAGTGACATCACTGGCCAGGGTGGAAATATTTACATCACTAAAATTGGTTAACACTACAAATCATTTTTTATTTGTATACTGTTAAATTGCAGAGAACTGGTTTACTAGCAGACCAATTATGTTTGCTTTACAACTCTGTGTCTTTGGGCAAGTCACTTAACCTTTCTTAGTTCTCTATACAATGAGACTAAAATAACCTAGACCTCCATCCCTCCCAGAGCTCTTGCAGAGATCAAATGGGATCATATAATGTAAATTTCAGAACTAAGTGTTGGCAATTATTGTTATCTTTAACAATGTCAAAGGGTAAGTTACCCTAAGTTTGCAGTTGAATGTCAACTTATTTTGCTGCAAAGGCCTGGAAGCAGGATACTGAACCAGATTCAAGGAGAGAGGCATTCCTCACACATTAGCCCAGAGTCAAGGACAAATTAAGAAGATGGGATAAAAATCACTAAGACAAAAACAGAGCAGAGATGACTTGGAAACAGGGTAGGAGGGACAAGCCACAACGACTTGAGGCAACTTTCTGGAGTAATGACAGTGTTTAATATCTTGATCAGGGTTGTGGTGGGTAACATGGCATGTATATTTGTCAAAACTCACCAAGCCAGAAACATAAATATGTGGACTGTATTATATAAAAATTGCATTGCAATAAAATTGATTTAAAATGTAAAAAAAAAAAGATAACAGAAAGGGAACACCCACTTATTATGGAAACATAGTCACTAACGTGAGCAGAAAAAAGTTCAAGTAAGACCCAGGGCATCTCAATATGCTTTTGTAGGTAATTCTCAAAAAACAAATTTATTTTTTATATGTACTTGGAGAAAAAAAGAAAATGTGTATGTGCATATATTCTCTCCTTAATTCCACAACTCCTTGGTTTCTAAATAGTAGGGTGAAAGAAAAGGGACTGGGGCTGAAAGAGAGAATTCATTAAAAGAATTATGGTCAAAATTCTTACCAGTTTTTACTTTCAAGCATTCATAGTCAAAAATGGCAACCCCAGTAGTTTCACTCCCGGTTCCTGAGGTAGTTGGAACTTGAACAAAATAATATTATTTTTAATAAAGCACCTAAATAAAGATCAGTGGAAATATTTAATTCAGCCTTAGAAATAAAGAAGCAAGTTAGAGAAGGAAGCTTTGCTGACACTGCTGCTTGCTTGATATCTGTATTTATATAACATGTATGTCAGCCTAATATGCATGATGTCTGTGCTTGCATTGACAGGCATGTATGAGGTGTGTATCTGTACTGTATATGTTTAACAAGTATGTTGATGTCTGTATTAGTGCACATACATGTTTAACATGTATCATGGCTGTGCCTGCTGAATGAATGTGTGTTTAAAGCAAGTGTCTGTATCTGTATTAATATGCATGTTAATATGCATGTTTTAGAAACATAACCCTAAAATTACTAACATATGTATCTAATATGCTTGTATGATCTCTGTGTCTGTGTGAATATTCAGACATGATGGATATTATGCATTTCATGCATTAAAATGCATGTATGGGGGGCTGGAATTGTGGCTCAGCAATGGAGTACTTGCCTAGCATGTGCAAGACCCTGGGTTTGATGGTCAGCATCACATAAAACATAAGATAAAAGTATTATGTTCAACTACAACTAAAAAATAAAAATAAAAATGCATGTATGGTAGCATACATGAATGTTTGATATGTATCCTGTCTATGTATAAACAGGAATATTTAATATATATGGCATCTGCCTGCAGTGACATGCATATATTTTTCTGTGTATCTGTGCATGCATGATGTCTTTGTCTGCACTAATATGCATGTGTGCTAATCATTTGTCTGTGATGTCTGTCTGTATTAACAGTGATCAGCCCTGGGAGCCTTGGGTTCCTCCAGCACCAGAGCTCAAGCAGTTGCAGCTGGGTATTCAAATGCAGGCTGCACTGTACCTCTGTAAGAACACTCATATTTGCTGTCTCTAAAAGACATCTTTATTCCCTGTTGGCAGCAAGCACAGGAACGCTCCGCCTTTGCTGGGCTTCATGGTTTTGTAGTTCTGTCAAGTTTCTAAACTTTACTAATCACCCCTCTGTGTGATGCTGACACAGTTTCACTAGAGGGTTCCATTTGCCAGACCCCAATTATGCTGCTCCCTGCTGGTTCCTCATTCCTATCAATGCAGTTCATCTGTGAATGACTCCCTCATGTCCCATCATAGGGACTGTTCACAATAGGGTCAGGAGAGGGAGAGAACAGGGGACAAAAATTGAACTGAGGACATTTCTCAGTTACCAGTTAGTGCATTTAGCTATAAAACTTTAAATAGTAATATGCCAACAGCCAGAAAGATGGGAGGGAAGAAAAGACTGGAAAATATCAAGGTCTTCTGTGGAACACACACTTTTTTTTTTTTTTTCTTCAGATTTGTGTGTTTGTGCCCTGAGAAGCCATGGAGCAGATGTCATCCAGAATGATGTGGCCATGCTGGCCACATGTCCCTGGGAAGAGACAAAGCCTGAGGTCAGCTGAAGAGCCATTATGTGGAAGAAAGGATTGAGTCACTGAAAAAATAACAGCAAATGTTCTCCTTAAACTCCACGGTGGCTGGCAAAATGGGACAAAACAGATGGGTTTAGAGGACAAGCCTGCCAACAGAGGGATCTAATCAAATGTCAATGAAGACCTTCCCCCTCCTCCGCATAGTGACTTCATAGCCTAAATCTGCAAACTTCCTCCCACTGACCCAAATTGTCTCTATCTGTGCAATAATGGAGATCAGAATTTTCAAAATGAATGAACTGCCATCTGTTTTTTTTATTTTTTGTCCAAATGAAGCATTGATTTGAAAGGAACAGATCAGAAACTTTTAGAAACATAAACCCTAAAATTACTAGCTGGCATCTTTCCTAAGTCCTTTTGCCAATTGTACAAATGAAGCAAACCAGCCAACATTTTTACCTGCAATCAGAGGCTTAAGAGGCTCAGACACGGGCTTTCCTTTCCCAATAGGGGCGTTGACAAAATCAAGGAACTCTGAGTGAGGGTTGGAGGCATATAGATTGGCAGCTTTGCAGGTGTCTATGGTGGAGCCACCACCCACAGCGACATAGGCATCAAAAGATCCCTTTCTGGCGAACTCAATTGCATCCTTGAAGCTTGGAGAAGTGGAAACAGAAATCACTGTTATATTTTTTTTTGAAAATCATTCTCATGCCATTAAATAAGGCCTTGGGCAAGTTTTCACCAACAGTGATGACTTATGCTTAAAGTGAGTAAATAAAAACAACTCTATAAATTTACCTTGTATCTGTTGGTTCCACCCTCACATCCTCATAAACCTGAAAGTTGATGCCATTCTTCACTAAGGAATCCATAACTACTTGTACTGGAGGGAGCCGGGAGAGGTTTTTATCTGTCATCAGGCAAACATTTTTAGCTCCCATGTTCTGCAGATCCTACAGTTAAAAAAAAAAATGTTAGGTTTGATTGCACTGTAACTGTAATAGGCTCTTTGGGCAAACTTAACATTGTACATCTTTAAACATAAAGGACATGTTTTCCATTAGCCCTTGTTTTATAAGATACGTAACATTTATTGTAAAAGATTATAGGTATCCCAAATACTTGCCATGCCTACTTCTTTTGTAACTCCTGCTCCATATCTAATATTGGAAACAGCCATCTAAAACAAAGAAAAGAAGATTTTGGCTGTAGATTATAACAGAGTTGGCCGCTCCATTTCTGAAAACCTGAAATGTTCCTCCTTACCTAGCGAATGAAGCATATATTTCTTGGTGTGTTCTCCTAGGTCATATGGGCTCACACTTCTTTAAGGGAACCTTGACTCCAGTCACATTGTAATTATATATTTGACTCTTCCAAAGATCATCATAAACTCGCAATTGTTCCTTCAGCTTCAAATGTCTGCTTCCCCCAACCTCCACATCTAAATTAACACTCTAATTTCTTACTTTTCCATTTAAATATTACCTCCTGTGTATATTTTTTGCTCCTTCATCCATCTATCCATTCTTCTATCCACTCTTCTATGCACATGTATATCTGTATGTATCCAACTATCTTCCCACTCAACCAGCACTACTGTGTGCTATGTTCCAGGCACTGTGTGCTAGGTTCACATAACACTACTATGAGTAAGAGAAACATGGTCTCAAAGTTTACAGGTGAGAAACGAGCTTTCATACTGATAAATAATGGGTCATTTTTGGCCCAACGATATTTTATTTGATCCATGTTGTATTTAAATTTTTTCTTCTATTTCTTTTTAAAAATTGGCTAATAATTATTAAAATCCGTATTAAAAAGATCCAATTTGACTACCTCAGTTTCTATCTCTGTTGAATAATCTGGTAACACTGGAGCTATATCCTCAGGGAGCAGAAAACTTGTTGGGGTTGAGTGGAGACCATACCCTTTATATAGGGTTTGTGCTCTATGAGCATCTGGTGATATTTCAATTTATGACTTCTGCATTAGGAGGAGGGAGGGACTAAACAAATACTTAAAAGTAATTATGTACAATGTGATACATTTTACATAATAATCAGAATAATCATTCCTTTATTCTTGCTTCAACAAATTACTTTGACTTCTTTGGGGATTATTATAACTACAAAAGATTTAACAGATAGTATACATAATTCAGAGAATGTGTAGCATGGGAAGTATTTATTTATTTTTATTTATGTGGTCTGGGGATCAAACTCAGGGCCTGATGCCCTAGGCAAGTGCTCTACCACTGAGCTAATTCCCAACCCTTATTCTATTTTAATGGCTATATAGAAGACAGAATTTCAGACATTACTTATGTCTCAGAAGAATTATATTCTGTTATCCTCACAAGGTGCTTTGCTAAATAAGGATTGATCAAATAGTGATTATGGAACATCAATTAATAAGAGATTTCAAATGAAATGCTAATATGTTAACAAAACACTATAGTTGTATTTTTTCCAGGTCATTCATAAAAGAAAGAATGGGTTGATAAAATCTACCTCAAAGGCATAATCTGTTGTTTTCTCAGAAGATGAAAATCCAGGAGCTGAAAATGTAGAAATAAGTATCAGAGTAGGCCTCAAAAATAAAGCATATATATTTTTTTGACAGAATAACCTAGCAGTGAACATTAGCATCTTCATTGAAGTCTTGCCTACAATATATCAGGTTTCATGTTTGCATATCAAATTAAATTAATATCTATATATTAAGATAGAATTTAATGTTAACTTTATGCTGATTGTGTGAAAATAAAGAGAGTTAAAAATTTCCTCCACTGAAATTCAAAAAATATTTGAAAACATAGTATATATATAAAAAAATTCTCTGAGAACAACTGTTAGTAAGTCTATTACAGCCATTGTAATAATTTGTTTGAATTACAATTGTTTTCACAAATATAACATCACAATAATATTTGTCTCTAGCTTATTTATATTAAAAATTTCTAGTTTCCTTGATAAAATTTAATTAAAAAATAATAAATTGATATTTATTTGCTAGCATCAAGTTTTCATTAAAGCAAATACAAATTTTTCTGTGATACTAGAATAACAGGAGAGTCCCATCAAGTCTCATCAGTGAGTTTTATCTTTATTTGTTTATATGTCCTGGTCAATAAATAAAAGTCTACAGAATAATTTTCACTTTTTTTTTTAAAGACCCCAGAACCAGATAATAATCTTAATATTGGCTCCTTTAGGGCAAAGACACTCTTATCAAAATTTAAATTTCTTTGTTCCCTATACACTTTAAAGAAATTATTATTATTATTATTCCTGTTACTAAAGTTTAGGTAAAACAATAATTTGGGTCCTAGATAACTGTTGAGATTATTTTTCTCCAAGTTATTGATTTTATTCCTAAAATAGCAAATGACTAATTCTTTGTTAAAACCAAGGATTAGAGCAAACAGCTTGAAGCCAAAGTCTGCCTAAACTCCCAAAGGCCTCATAGTGGCATAGTATGCCTCTGCCTCACAGGGGCCTCATGGTACTAGAAGGCCTGGTGGCTGAAAGGTGACCCACACCTCAGACAGGAAAAAAGGCCGTGGTCTGTTCTAACCTCCCCATCCCACCCTCAGTTGTTTAGATTTGACCTTTTCTTCCAAGAGGCAAAATCAGTTTTTGTGTCAGTAATTCATGTGACACTCTGAGGACACACTGAAACTATGGTCAGCTTCCTGCTGCTCTGTGGACAATGGAGTTTGGTAAGGATTAAGACATTGATGGGAACTGAAAATTTTTGTCATTATTTTTAGTTTTTAAGAAGTAGAATGTCATTTTAAAATGGATATAAATAAGATTTTTCCTTCTAGGAACCACCTTATTTTTTAGCCTTCTTTTAGCGATGTCTTACAACCTTACCAAGGCTTCATCTTGATTTATTCTATTTATTCTGTTTGATGACTCGAAATTTTCAAAATTTTCAGTGCTAGGGATCCAATCCAGGGTCTAGTGTATGCTAGGCAAGCAACTCCACCACTGTGCCTAATCCCCAGCCCAAACGTAGTCATTCTTAAAATCCTATCAGTGAATTTTTAGCACTGACAAATATTTTATCTATTTAAACATCATTGAACTTCTATTCAGGCCAATATCATCATTAGTAGCATACAATCAGCTCCTCTCCATAGCTGGAGATATATATTACATAGAGAAATGGTTGTTTTTATCAGCCTTCTCTCTCACACACTCCTTGATTTTCTGTCTTTATATATAGCCCAGATGTACTATAAATGCCAACTGCAGAAACCAAAGTTGTGGCTAGTGTAAAATGTATTACCTTGGGAGTAAGTATGAGAATGTGCTGGACACTTGCATCTAGGGAAAAGAAAAACAGTAACTTGAAAACCAACAAATAAGAATACTTAAAGTAATTCTCACATTGCATTATAATCCTAAGAGATAATCAGGCTGGTAATTATTGGCAGGCATTTTACAATAGGAAACAAACAATCCAGTGATCAGGATGCACAGTCAATCTAGAGTTGTAAGATCCTCAGCACCACATAAAAATAAAATAAAGATATATATATATATATATATATATATATATATATATATAAAATATATATATATTTTTTTTTTAGCAGCCTACAAGCAGCTGAGATAAGCATTCCAGGAGTATGCGAGATCTAAGGTAGGGTTCTCGGTTTCCCTTCAAGCTCTCAGCTCATATAAGTTTGGAGCTTTGATCAAATCCATCTAAGGTTCATGTGTTCCTCTTCTTGCTCCCCCCACCACCCACCCGCCACGATGGAACTTTCCTCTGTTTTCAAGCTGTTTAAAGTTTTTCTTCAAACAGGCCCTGGACCCATGCCAACTCTTTGCTCTCCCAGGACCCACAGGCGTCTTGTCACCTCTGGGTGTCCCCACTCTTTGCCCAGTTGCAGCTTCAGGTTCTATGCATTTGTCCGGGTCTTGGGTGTGTTGTGCTCCCCTAAACCCATCATCTCTTCTCACTCCTTAGTCGGCTTCTCTGCAGATTTTCCATGTCCTCCTTTTTGGGAACTTTCCCTCCCTTCCCTGTCCTGCACGGTTCCTTCTCTGGCTTCTTTCTCCTGCTGAGTTTTGTTTATTTTTATAGCCCGTGGGACAGTGTTATAGTGAGCTCCCAGTAGATACTTGAGTGCATGACCTCCTCCTCCTCCTCCCACCCCGCCAAAATTCAAATTTGGAATTAAAACATCCGAGAGGAAAAACGATGGAGGAAGGAAAGGTTGGATTTCAATGGTCCTCGGGCTCTCAAAAAACTTCCTGAGAATTGTGAAGTCAAAATAGACACTGGAAGCGAGTTAGACATTTTAAGTCAAGGCTGCCACCTAGCGGCGGATAGGAAAGCAGGCCAGGTCGAGGACCGCTCTGACAGTTGGGTTTTACTTTTCAGAACATGTCATATGTTAAACCCAGCAAAGGAAAGGGAAGAAAAATATCCACACCCAGAGCTTTCCAACGCGACAGCTCCTGGGACTACGCGCTTCCTCTCTCCTATCCCCTTTTCTTTCAAGCTCTGACAATATCTCAATTTACTGTTTCTACTCCTTACTTGAGGTTCCTGTCCCCTTTTTCCTTCTGAGAACCTCCATCTGTTGTGTATTGTATTTCCCTGTGCTCCCGGCCTCACTGGGTCCTTCTCATCCTCTTCATGCCTGAAACTCTCAGGCTTGCTCACTCTCTGGCTCTCCCCGACTGGCTTACATTTGCTGGCTCCATTTTCTTAGCTCTGGCACATTCCTTGGCTCCAGCAATCAGGCTGCTGCAGGAACAAGTCCTGGCTTTCAGACTAGATCCTCAGACCTCCTAGCATCTGCGCTAGCATCACAGAATGCTGTGAGCCACCCCCAGCTCCCATTGGGTAGGTGAAACTCTTTCCTTGGCTTCCAGGACCCCCTTCTCACCTGGGTTTCTTCTCATTGTTCTTTCTCTGGCTCCTTCTCCACTCTACCCATTCCTTCAATGCTGGGTTGGATCCTAGGCTGCCTTCAACCTTTCTGACCCTTCCTCCTCCCTTACTCTATCTATATAGACTACCTGTCACACATCAAGGCCTCACATATTAATATCTCCACCTGAACCCACCCACTTTTCTCAGGGTCCTTACCATTCTGGTTGGATTGTCATATCTCATCCATATTTCTACTAACTTACTAACTGGCTTCCATAGCTGCATCTTTGTCACCTTTGTTTCCCACGATGTGGTCAGTCAGGGACACATTTTTAACGTCACTCTCTTGTTTAAAGCTACTTCCCTGGCAGGTGAAGTTCAGACCTGGTCTACTTGAATGGCCCCATTGACCTCTTCAGCTTAGAACCTCATCTTTCTCTATCTCTGGGTTTTAGCTTCTGGAAAAATAACTTCATTCTTTTCCTTGAATGAGCCACATCTCTTTCTCTCTTTCTCTGTTCCCCTTCCAGAACATTGCCCTTCTTATTTCCCTGCCGGGAACATACTTTCCTCTTTCTGGATAACTTTTGTTCTTTCTCATCAGTTCTCATCTTTCTGTAAGGCCCCAGTTTCAGGTAAACTCCTTTTCTATGTGAGCTGCAGTACTGAGCCTTCTTCCCTATTAGAGTTCTTGTCAAATCTCAGTACACACCGTGTCTTTCCTTTCCACTGCAAACTGCCACCAGAATATTGCTGACATGATTCTACTCATGCCACACTCCTTTCTCATGCAACCACTCCAAAAACATATTCTGCATGACACTGGTTCCAAGGGGTATGAATGGTATGTGATAAAAAAAGAGTTGCATGATGATATAGATTTAGAACAAAGAATTTTAACACAGCTGAACACTACCTCCCCTGCTTCTTACAGGACTTCTCAGAGCCCTTTATATACTAATGTATATTCTGAGTTTCCAAGAGGGCAAACAGCAGTCAGTGGTTTCCCAATCTTACTTGGTCATGGAATTCTTTTACCATGGGGCATCTCAAGGTATTAATGTTTCAGGGTTAGAAATATTGTTTTAGTAGCTGTTATCTACAGAACACAATTTGTATTCTTTTGCATAGGCCTGAGAACAAGGCCCTATGAAACTACAACATCTGGATTCAAATTAGCTCTGTGACACTGGACAAATTATTAGTCTTCATGCCTTTCTTTCTTTGTCTACAGTAGAGGCTAATAATACAGTATGCCATAGTGTTGTTTTAAGGGTTAGAGTTACTGCTATTAATAGTACATGCAAAGTTTGTGGACAGTGCCTTGCCCCAATGGTAAGGGCCCAGTGTCAGCTATTTTTTTTTTTTTTTTTTTTGGTGGTATTTCACCATCTGTTTTCTTCATTCTCACTTCTTCCTACAAGGGTATGACCAGACTTTACTTCTGGATCCTGGAACTGCATCTCTTGGTCTCTGGTGTTGCCCTTCCATCTGCCTGAAATTCCCCTCTAGTCCGTCTCCTTTCCCCTCCATTTATCTTTACTTGTTAGTTCAAACTTCCCATGTTCTCCCAGGCCCAGAGGTGCACTTGTATGTTCAACACTATTTATCAAGCAACTACTATATACCTGGCATTTCTGGACTGGGAGTCAGACTTGTCATAACATTTATCACCCAGACTCCCTGTATATGCTAGGAAGTGCAACTCCATGTGGTTTCTTCCCTTGTACACCCTTTCTGCTGCGATCTGTGGTAGGCCAGTTCTCAGTCTTTCCCCTCTCCCAATATCTGTACCCTTATGTGCCCCACTAGACTTTAAACTGCCCCATTGTCTATTCCTAGAACCTAAATATACATAGATGTAACATAGACCCAATTAATAAGTTATCAATTGGGTATATGAATTTATCGTGGTCACTGTGACCCCTGCCACTACGCACTGCCTGCCACAATGTGGGACGAGGCCACAGTTTTCTTAATGGTAGATAAAGTGAGTAAAGCCTGCCACATTGCATGGTGCAAGATTGCATGTGCTATTCTGTGGCAATGCAGTTGTGCCCCGGAGCACCGCGGTACCTGCTTCCCTACATTCTTGAAAGCAACTGGAAAAACACTGCGAGAGCCCAGGCAGATCTTAGGCCGGGAACTGCATGGGCGCTGCGGTATCCTCCGGCCCCTGCTCGCCCGCTCGGCGGCCTGCACTCACGCTGCGCGCTGCAGTTGCCTCAGCAAGTGCGCGACCCGGGCCCGGGCGGCGGCGGCCATGGCTGCTAGAATGTCTTCTTGGTTCCCCGGCGCCGCTCCGCCCCAGCTGCCTGCCAATCCGGGTCGTGGCCCTCCTCCCGCCCACTCGGCCCACGGGCCCTGCCAGGTCACCTGGCCAAGCTTCAGTCTGCAGTGGCCTGGGACCATTTTCCTGCGGGTTGTCAGAATCTGGCCGTGAAAGCTCCAGCCCTAGGTCTTACCATTCACTTTTGAAACTGTCCACCACAACTTCTCGCCAGGGTCTGGAGTCCCACTTTAAACCTCTCCTCTCCAAAGGCTTTCTCACATGTTGGAGACTTGGCGAAAGGGAGAGGACTGGGTCTTTTTCCATTCTGAATTCTTTAAAATTATCTGGACTTCAAGTTTGAATCTTGCAAATAAGCCCGAGGGGTCTTTACCCCCCCTTAAATTACAGGGGCCAGTGCCACACCCTACTGCTAAATCAAGAAAGCTTTAAAAACAAATTCCCAAATAAGCAACAAAATCCCAAATTTTAAAGTTAAAACTAAAAGAGCAATATAGCTTTTAGCTCTAGCAGCAAAAATGCCCCTCATGCTGGATCTACTGTCATTTTCAGAGATTTTACTAAGATCAAACCAGCACAGGCCAACTTCACAAGTGAATAAAAAGAGTAATGTTCCAAATATGGATTTTGTGGGTCACTTTCTCTTTCCCAGACTCTACTTGACTTCAAACTTAAAAAAAAAATGGAGTTATCAGTGTTGAGGAAGGCAAGTATTTTCTGGATTAACAAGGTTAATCACCATTATTTGCAGAGTACCCCAAGTTTATCATTTATAGATGTCAATATGTTCTGGTTGACAAATGTCAAGCATTCCTTACAAAGAGACATCCATCAGTTATTATACTTTTAATACTATATGTTATACCAATAAGTTTTGAGTTTTTCTGATAAAAGTAGCTTGCTGAAACTAGTATAATATAACTGCTTTTGTGTTTTTATAGAAAGTAAACAATAATCTGTACTGGACATCCAGATCACTGTTTTCAAGTACAACTTCCACCAATAATCAAAAAGTAAAAAGCAATGCTAGATACAGACACATTTATTAAATAACCTCACAACAGTTTATTTATTTATATTTATTTCTATGTGGTGCTGAGGATTGAACCCAGTGCCTCATGTATGCTAGGTGAGCGCTCTACCACTGAGCTACAGCCCCAGCCCCACAACAGTTTCTTTAAATCAACTTAGGAAAATGTCATCTTTCCTCTCCCCTGATGAGCATAATAAAACCTTGTTACAAAAATAACAAATGCTAAAATATATAAATTAATCTACCATAAGTCTCTGAAATGTCACCAACTCTCCTTCGCCCCATAACCCCAAAGTAAAATGCCCAAATTATTTTTCTAACCCTTGTGTCCTCAAATATACCCTTCATCACTAGCTAAGGTCTCGTTTGTAGGAAAGACTTTGATCTGTACAGTCGAACACTTACATACTTTCTTGAGGGGAGGACAATTTTGTCCTTTCAACCTCAAACTCAATGAAGACAGTGGTCCCGCCCTGCGACAGTACCAAAAACTTAACATTTAGCATACAGTTCGTTCTTTACAGAACAGGTCCAAGGGTGAATGAAGTGTTACTTCCTCCTCTTTCCTCCTTGGTGCTGTCCGCCTTTTCTCTTGCCACCCAAGCCAGGTGGCCCGGAATGCATCTTGCCTCCCAAATTTCCTTTTCTCTTCCCCTTCTGGCTGGGCGGGCCGCCTTTCCTCTTGCCTCCTGGACCCTGCCGGTTCCCTTTTCTCTTGCCCTTCTGGCTCATTTTTCTCCTCTTGGCGGCCTCCTCCTGGTCCTCTTCTCTCATCTGCTTGTTGGTGGCTCTCGTCACATCCAGCTGAGGCTTTTTGCTGTTCATGACTCGAAGTAGCTCCAACTGGTTCTTTTTCTCGGCTGCGAAGTCCCCAAAAAGGGGCTGAAACTTCCTCTTCTTGCCTGAACCCCGAGGAGCCTTCTCCTTGGGGAGGCGCTCCTGGAAGCGCCCCACAGAGGCGGTGGAGATCTTGGCCACTTGCATAGCGCGGCCCAGCTCCTCCTTACTCTGGTGTCCCGTAGGGTGCAAGCCGGCCGCGCTGGGCAGCTGCATCTTGTGCGCACGGGCCAGATTACGCAGCCTGTTCAGCTCGTTCTTGGCTACGCGTTCCTTCTTGGCCTGAATCCGCTTGGCGAACTGGTCTTCTAGGGGGTCGGCGCTACCGGGAACCTCGATCAGCCATTCCTTGGTGTCATCCCGGGCGCGCTTGTAGCCCCAGCGCCGCCGCCACTGGCCGCTCACCTCGTCCCACACTAGATTGGTTTTCTTCTTGGGACGGATGCCCTTAAGGCGCGCGAACTGCTGCCAGCGTGTAAGCGGCCGCGGCCGTGGGAGCGGCTTCTCACGCGGCAGGCGCGTGGTGGGCTCCGGCAGCCGGGCCACCAGCGCCTCTTCCACGCGCTCCGTGGGCAGCTGCCACAGCTGGTTGATGAGCAGCTGCGTATTGTCCCGTGCCAAGGCCCGCAGCTCGGCCTCCGGCGTGGGTCCCGCCTGGCGCAGCACAGTCGGGGGGTTGCGGTCGGAAGCCAGCAGGTTACCCAGGTCAAATTCCAGCTCCAGCTCCTTGTGCACTGTGATGCGTTGCAACTTCTCTGCCTCTTCCTGCTCCGCCTTTGCCAGCAGTGCCTCCACGCTCTGGCCCTCCATGGCTCCGAATCGGTCTCCTAGCTTTGAGGTTAATTGTTGAAGTCACTTCTCAAGAGCAGAGCCCACGGTCCCGGCAACTCAACCACGTGCGGAAGCCCGGACGCTCAACCCGGAAGACGAAGGTTCGCTTCCGGGTTATGGGCTTGTGATCCCGGCGACTGAAGGAAAGGCCGGCAGAGGGCGGTGTTGGAGAGCTGATAGGATTAGAAGAGTGACATTTTGGCTTGGGCCCAGATGTAGGCGAAACTGGCTCGATCCTGGACTACAAGTTCCGGGAACTGGTTGGGACTGCGACTCCCAGGATGCAGAGGCAGGAAGCGGTCCCCGGGGGCGGTCGTAATAGGACGCGGGCCGGTCAAATTTCTGGGGCTGCGTAAGGTGTGTTACTGGTCCGCTGGGTGTTAAAGTTTCCGTGTAAATCTATTTACATTTCAAACAAAGATGTGTAGTTAATCACCCCTTCTTGGGCGGGACAAATCATTGCACCATAGTTATAACCCGCTTTGGGGGTCCTGGATGTGAGCAGAGACACATCCCACAGATATACATAAAGGTTGTTTTGCCCGGGAGCGGGGCTGGCGGTTACACCGCCCTGAACTGGTGGTGCAGGGGTGCACCGACCCTAGCGGGTAGATGAGGGGGCAAAATTGCAATTGTATGCAGTGGAGGGGAGAAATAAAGAATGTCCACCTGCTTCTGCCCCTTTCAATGCTTTATTCACTCAAATTACTCAATACAATTTCACTCTATAGGGTCTTAATCAAGAAAACACAATCCTTAATGCTAGGCATTGCAATAGACATAATCCATAGCAAACAATTCTAGATTAATTCTCAGCGCTGCAAAACACACTTAATCATGACAGGCTAATGACAGACACTCCCTCTGCATGCTGAGTTTAAGTCTTAAGCCTTAGGCTTTAAGTCCAGCAGATGCACACTCACTCAGACCACGGTGATCAGGTCTGGAACCAAGGCAGGCTTTTCCTGGTGAGGAGTGGACTACTGATTGAGGAGAGGGTCTTAGGGAGAAGTTGTGGCTCTCACCAAGGTCCAGATGAGATGGTAGAGTTTGAGAGTGGTGAGGATCATGCAGAGGCTCAGGAAACGATGACAAGCGATGGGATGTCAGGTCCTCATCAGGCTCTCCAGCTCCAGTGCATCCTTGTTTCATCTGGCTGAATCCCTGTTCATTGGCTCTATTATTTATACTAAAATTTGGAGCTTTTGACCCCCTTTTAATCCTTATCAGCTACCACTGGATTTCTCAGTGACATCATTTACTGCGGGGTCAGAAACATCTGGTCTGGTGGTCTCCACCCTGATCTTATTGCCTTTCCCTCTCAGGTGAGGACAGCCTGCCAGGGGCTTCACTCTGTTTATCAAGGTGAGGGAAAATAACTTGTTTGAGGCCATACTGGAGGGCTCTGTGGGTGTGCCTGGTGAGACTGCAGGTTTCAAACTGGAGTTTTAAAATGGAGTTGGTTAGGCTCAGGCCTAAGGCCATCCTCACAAGACCCCAGAATTGACTCAAGAGCTCTGGGAGGGTCTGTTGCTTTCCTGGCAAAAGAGCACCCAGCTCTGAAGTTACACTGCTTGGTTCCAGTTCCTGGCTGTGAGAATGTTTGACCTTGGGCTAGGCTATTTAACTTGGTTAGGCCTTTAAAAAAACCCTTTAATATAGGAATATTAGCCACATAAATGTTTATAGCAGCTTACCTCACAATAGCTAAACTATGGACTCAACCTAGGTACACAATAGAATATTACTCAGCCTTAAAGAAGAACAAAATTATGGCATTTGCAGGTAAATGGATGGAGCTGGAGAACATTATGTTAAGGGAAATAAGCCAATCCCAAAGATCCAAAGGCTAAATGTTTTCTCTGATATGGAGATGCTAATTCACAATAAGGGAGGAGAGCTAGGAAAGAATAGGGATACTTTGGCTTAGACAGAGGGAGGAGATGGGTAGGGAGGTAGGAAGGATAGTAGAATGAACTGGACATTATTACCCTTTGTGCATATATGATTACATGACTGGTGTAATTCTACATCATGTACAACCAGAAGAATGAGAAGTTATGCTTCATTTATGTATGATGTGTCAAATACATTCTACTGTCATATATAACTAATTAAAAACAACAATAAAAAAAGATGAGGCGACTAATGGTAATCACATCCTAGGGCTATTATGAAGATAAATAGGTAAATACACCCAAAGGGAGGCTTAGACTAGGGTCTGGAATATAAATAGTCAATAAAAGTTAGCTAAATATTAATTATTGTTTAATCTTCTTCATGGCCAGTGAACAATGCAGTGTCATATAGTGTTTAAAAATTAGATTTCTTGGGTTAATCCACCTCAGTTTACCATTTACTAGTTCTCCTTGGACAGGTTGTTTAACCTAAGCCCTATTCATAAGTATGAAATGTTAGTTCTTGGTACATGGTGAGAACTCAATAAACATTAACTATATATTGTTACTAACTCTTGTTATTTCCACTGATGAAAAAGGAAGGCTTACAGAGTGAGTCGACTTATGTAATACAACTAGGACATGTGGGAGCAGGATCTTCACTCTGGCTTTAAGACTACATACATATCTTCTGCAATGCCATCCAAACTTTTGATACTAAAAAAAAAAAAAAAAAAAAAAAGTGCGGTCCACTGACCAGAAAAATAGCATTACCTGGGTGCTTGTTTGAATGTGGAATCTCAAGCCTCCTCCTAATTGTAATTTATCAGAACCTTCATCAATCTAGGTGATTAGTATGTAATTTCAAGTTTTGGAGACACTACAGATTGTGTGGTTTGCAAGGTTCATTTTCCTTTTAAGAGGGGATTATGTTGGAGAACCGTAGGAGTTATTACATTAACTACTTTCAACCTTAAAACTTTGGGAATTTGCCTAGGAGACAGTAAAGATATTGCTACTTTGGGCTTTGCTTTGCCTCTGATTTATTATTTCACCCAGTGAACATTTAATTGAATGGCTATCATGTGCTAGGCACTAGATATAAAAGTAATTGAGACCTTTTGAAACATGGGAAAAGAAATATAGGTACAGAGAAATATACTATTTTTTTTTTAAGAGACAGATTGAATGAGAGAGAGAATTTTTTAATATTTATTTTTCAGTTCTCGGTGGACACAACATCTTTGTTTGTATGTGGTGCTGAGAATCGAACCCGGGCCGCACGCATGCCAGGCGAGTGTGCTACCACTTGAGCCACATCCCCAGCCCCAGATAAATTTACTATATAGTGTGACTGAACTTTTAATAGAAAGTACAGCTGTTAGGATTAGCTCCACTTTCAGTTTTCTGAATTAGGGAAAAAGAGCAGGGATTGTTTCTTTCTCAATGGATGCAATGCTGTTTGGTCTGGATCATACAGTTCACCTCTTAATTGAATTTTAATAGTTTTTTGTTCACTAGTTTTTTAGAGCCCAAATAGATTTTAATTTCCTTGAAGGCTGGAGACTTAACTTTCACTTCTGTATAGCACTGGGCATATAACAGTATTCAATATATTACTATTGAAAAACTAAATATTAGAGGCTTTCTAATTAAAATAATATTAATTTTCATTCTGTTAGATTTGAGTGGAGTAAAAGTAGTAAGACTGAGATGTGGAAGTCTCAAAAATATCTTACTGAGACAAGTGGGTGGGTCTTTAGCTTGCATTTTTTGTCATACTTATTTTAGGCAAGACTATACAGTGTCAAGAAAAAGAAAGCCTACCAGAAATGTATAAATATGTGTAAATATATTTTAATAGTATGGCAAATGGTGGTGCACATTGTCTTTTCTCTTTATTTCTCTTCTTCATTTACTCCTATAAATTCAGAGAGACCCCAAGTATGGTCATCAGATCTTACTTCTTTTCTCTGTATACCTACTCTCTATGCCATTTCCTCCATTCATATGGTCTCAGCTGCCACTTTTGTGCATACAGTTTTTTTTTGGTGTGTGTGTGTGTGTGTGTGTGCACGCACATAGTTCTTAAAAGTATATTTTTATTGCTTTCCTTTTCACAGGTTTAGGCTGAAATTTCTAACACTTGCTTGACTGTTTCACCATACTCTAATATCAGTAGGTATAAAACTATATAACATATAATTTCCCCTCAAATTAACTTCTTCTATCATCTATCCATTCATCGTTTCCACCCCCAGCAAATGTTGATAGAAGGCCTTTGATGCCTGAGGAATACAATGAGAATGATTGTTAGTAAAAGCAGTTCCGGTTGATATTATCATCATTCTGGTCAACTAATTTGGGCTTGAAATGGTGAAGTCAGCCTTGACATCTCCTGTTTCCAAATTCAATCTGTTCAAAAATCCTGTTTGTCTCTATATTGTACCCTTTCCAGCCCCACTGCCATTACTAAATTGGTTAGCATTTTGTCATTGTCACCAAAATACCTGACATAAACAACTTAAAGGAGGAAAGATTTACTTTGGCTTCATGGTTTAGACATTTTAGTCCATAGTTGGAGACTTCTTTGGGTCTGAGGTGAGGCAGAACATTAAGAAAGAAGATCTTGTTAGAGGGCTGGGGATACAGCTCAGTGGTAGACCAATAGAAAGCTTGCCTAGCCTATATGAGGCCCTAGGTTCAATTCCAGTATTGCTAAAGGGGGAAAAAAAAAGGCATGCTAGAAAAATGCTATTCACCTTAAGACACTCAAGAAGCAAAGAGAAAGACAGAGGCTGGGAACAAGATAGATAAGTCCCAAGAGCATACTACCAAGGACCCACTCCCTTCAACTTCCTGTAGTAATTCCAACAGTTATTTGGAATATATAATGATCCTCCTACATTTTCTGCCACCTTTCAATAATTTATTCAGCTATAAATTCCTCAGTGGATTAATTAATTGATCAGGTTAAAGCCCTCATGATCCAATCACTTCCTCAAAGCCTACCTTTGAACATTGCTGCATTGGGGACCACGTCTTCAATATGAGTCTTTGGGGAATATTTAGTATCCAAGCCATAATAGTGACCTTACCAGTGTCCTATACTGTATCTCTTCCATCTGCTTCTCCAGATCCTCTTTTCACTCTGCTTGCTGCGCTTGGCTTCCAGTTGAGTTTGACCAGCTGGAAGCAATGACAGATCAGAAGGTACACAGAGAGCTAGGTCAGTACAGATATGCCCTCAGTCCTCTGCAGATTGCCATCAGAAGGCCATCAAAAAGCTTTTGTGGCATCAATAGGCTGCAGTTCCTATCAGGTAACCTAGGGTGATTTTGGTTCTCTGTCATTGTAGCATCACTGTCTTTGCTACTGTTCTTTATGGGTTTCCTTATATTGGGCTTGCATCTTTGTAAATATTTCCTTGGTTTGTCTTTCTTGAAATATCTAGCTTGATTTTTACCTGTTTGCTGCCAGATCCTTGATTGATATCTTGGGAACGATCCTAGGAGCATATTAACAGTTTCCTGCATCTTTTATGGACATTCCTGAAGATTTATCTTTCATTCATCTGTCCAAATCGAACTCTCCTCTCTACTTAACAGAGTAAAATTATTTTTGGCTTTGGATGTTCATGATCTGGCCCCAAATAACTTTTTTTTTTTAAAAAAACAATACATGTCATAATAATCCTTCTGCTTGTTTTCCCAGTATTTCTAATCCCACTCTTATTTTTCATTTTAGCTGTTTCTCCACAGCTTTAAGGTGTTTTTCATCAGAAATAAAAACTTGAGATGCAGAGCAAAAAGTCAGCAATTATATTTTGGTATCAAATATTGTGAAATTTTTCATTAACAAAAGCGAACCTGTAGAGAGAGTTCCCCCTTTCCTCCACAACAAGGGTATGAAAGTTTAAAGACATATCTTTAATTTTCCTTTAGTATGTAGTTACTTTGGCCAATGAAACTTCTTCTTCTTCTTCTTCTTTTTCTTAAGCAGTTTCTTCATTCTTTGTTAGCATATTAACTTGGATTTATTTTCTAGATGGTTCTTAGTTGTCTCCTTGTGACAATGGAAATTGTTAAGGATGAGTCAGCCGTTCTTTAATCCTGCAGGATTTTCTTTTATTTTTTGGAGTATTTTTGTCTAGGAAATTCAATGTGCCAGTAATTTGATAAAATAGCAGAAAAGGGCCCTTAAAACTCTTACTGATCTTCACATTGTTCAATTTTACTGATTTGTAATTTTATTTTGGAAGTACTTTAAAGAAAAATTTAATTTAGAAAAATTCTTAATCATGGAGAAAATTTGTGTTCAAGTGCCTCAGTTTTAGTCAGAAATCTATTCTAAAAATTCATTATTATATTTTCAAAAGGAACAAAGAAAATAAAGATTTTGTATAATTAGTGTAGAAGTGGATAAGATAACTACCAAACACTGTACCTTTGCCTATGAAGAACTTTGGAATTTTACATAGTAAAAATTATGTTACCTTAGTGGCAAGTAGGTGTCACTGTATCCATGTCAGCATCTGAGAATGCACTGCAAATCTTTTCCAGCTCACTGAGCCCACTTGGTGATACAGAAGACCTGGTGACTATAGAGTGTGTCCTTTCCCCAAAGACCTGAATAGGACTTTTTATCTGGAATGTATAAATAATGATCTTGGCATTTCTCAATATTTATTTCTCTTGCCTCATTATTTAAGGTAGTATAAATTTTCAGCTCAGAAAACTGACTCCTTGTGATAGGTCCTGCCTTTCCTTCTCTGGAGAGCCTGTGGATTTCAATGGAAATATTTTATGTCTCAGACTTTAGCTTATTCATCTGAAAAATGAAGGGTTTTGTTTTCCATAGATAACTTTTAGAATTCCATTTGTTAAAAGCCTGTGTTCTTCAAGTACCCCAATATTATTTTTTTTAACAGAGTGTGTTCTTTCTGCATTAAAGTTTTTGATGAGTGTTCCCTTTTTAATGAACCTCTTCTTAAGTTGTCATACAAACATTTCTCCTGAGGTGTGAGGTGATCTGTGAATTCCATTTAGAAACCTTGGCTATTTTTCTAGGCTAGAGAGTGCATGTCTGACATGGAAGAACCTGAGGAACTTCACTGAATGTTTCAGACTTTTTCTTATGAGCTTCCTCATTGCCTGTATCCTTCAAATTATTAATGAAGCCTGATACTGTATAAGATTCCTGGTTAATGGAAATTTAATTTGAAAGTTAGCTCTTGTGTGTTAGCGTACTGTCTGAAGAAGTTACCACCCTCATCACATTATTTTATTGTCTTTATAACATTTATTTATTTTTCATTGTCTGTCATCTGACACTTTTTTATTTTATTTATTTTATTTTTTTGTCCTCTGACACTTTTTGAAAGTAAACTCTTTGAGAATACCAACTTTTTCATGTTCATGCAGTCACTGTAGTGCCTAGAACATTTTAGAATAGTGTCAGAATGGTTGTTGACTGATGCTCAATAAATGGCCTTTTGAGTGAATAAGATACAGTCCTTACCCTCAAGGAATTTTTGGTCTAGTAGAGAAATCAAACGAAGTACATAGCATTCAGGAAAAAATATGAGCAACCAACTACCATAAAGCAGTAGAGTAGAGTGGTTATGAGTTTAGGCTCTGAAGTTGCAGACTTTGGTTCAAGTCCTCATTTTGAACTAACTTTTATGGGCTGTATTGTGTCTCCCCATCCTTCCACTCATATGTTGAAGTCCTATTCCCCAGTATATTAGAATGTTACTATTTGTATAGGGTTGTTATAAAGATAATTCCTCTATAGGATCATTGATGTGGTCCCTAACCCAATTTGACTGGTGCTGTTGTAAGAGGAACTTTACACATATACGTAGAGGAAAGATGTTATGAAGGCACAGAGAAGACTTCATCTATAAGCCAAGGAGAGAAGCCTGATCCTTCCCTCACAGTCCTCATAAAGAACCAACCCTATTGACACCTTGATTTGGGGAATTTAGATTTCAGAATTATGAGAAAATAAATTTCTGTTGTTTAAGCCATCCAGTTTGTGGTACTTTGTTGTGGTAGCCCTAGAAAACTACTTACACTGACTCTACATACTTAAGTTATTTTTTTATTTATTAAAAATTTTTATTACTTCATTTTAGTTATAAAATAATATTAGTGTTCATTATGACATAATTATACAAGCATAGCATATAATTTGCTTAGTTCAGTCCTCAGTACTTTTCTTTCCTTCCTTTCTTCTCTCTCCTGTTTTCTTACCTCTACTTTACTGATCTTTTTTCTATTTATAGTTTTGTTTTAAAAGAAATAGTATTGGGCTGGGGATGTGGCTCAAGTGGTAGCACACTCCCCTGGCATGTGTGTGGCCCGGGTTCGATCCTCAGCACTACATACAAACAAAGATGTTGTGTCTGCCAATAACTAAAAAATAAATATTAAAAAATTCTCTCTCTCTCTCTCACTCTCTAAAAAAAATAGTACCTTGTAGATGTATATGAAGGTGAGATTCACTGTAGGACACTCATATGTGTTCCTTGGAAAGTTAGGTCAGATCCCTTCCACTGTTCTTTTCTTTTCCTTTCCTTATACTTAACTTCTGTAGACTTTAATTTTCTCACATGTAAAATGAAGGAAAATTACAGCATCTTTCTCATGATTATATGAAGATTAAGTATGATAGTGTATGTACAGTGTCTGCTGACTAGAACATATTTGGTGCATGTTTATTACTAGTATTGAACACAGTATTCATTGTGTTTGCTACATCTTTTAAATAGAAGATTGGTTTATTTTTTACTATTTTGGAAGTGTCTTCAGGCATTCACATTTCCTTTCACTTGAAGATACCCAAATCTGAGCTTAATAGAACCAGAGTTTTTTTTTCTTTCTTATTATGGTTCAAATTATTCTCTAAAAATATATGTAAGTGATTACAATAACAGTGTGGTTTTTAAAAATAGTAAAAGATTATTATCTTAGCTCCATGGAAGTCCACATTTGACTTCAGATCTTCTTCAGAAGAAGATCTGAAGTCAAATGTGACTTATATTCTAAATATATATATATTTTTTTGAGAGAGAGAGAGAGAGAGAGAGAGAGAGAGAGAGAGAGAATTTTTAAATATTTATTTATTTATTTTTTTTTAGTTTTTGGCAGACACAACATCTTTGTTTGTATGTGGTGCTGAGGATCAAACCCAGGCCGCACGCATGCCAGGCGAGAGCGCTACTGCTTGAGCCATATCCCCAGCCCTTATATTCTAAATATTAAAGAAGGAACTTAAAAGAGGCAAAAGTGGTTGTAAATGATTCATATGTGATACATAAGTAAATTGCAAATCTTATGTACTATATTAATTTTAAGGCAAAATATTGAACTTACTTAGTCATATACCTTTTAGAGATAAAAAGTCATCTCCATTTACTTTGTACAAAGCTTTCTTTGAAGGAGTCGATAATGTCATAGACTTTTTAATCTATAAAAGTGTAGCAAAATATAGTAGAAAAACCTAGTGAAAAAGTATTTTAGAATAAATTGTTAAAAGGATCAGTGGGAATAATCAGCTTCTCCAAAAATGAATGCATTTGGAAAGAATCACATTCTCCTTTCCCCAGTTTATTCTAACTGTGCCAGATATCCTTCAGTAGAGGTCTTATTAGACATTTTTTTTAATCATGAAAGTTGGAGGTTAGACTAGATGACTCGTTTCTGGTAGTGTTCTGATAGTGAGGTCTTAACACAACAAAATTGGATTCTCTCAGTCTAATTAATTTGTTGATCTCAGGCATTGTCTGAAGAGTGATACAAACCATAAAGTTGCTGTAAGGTAACAATACTAATGTGTTGTTTTCCTTTCTAAAGTTGTTTATACTAAAGAGCTTTCCTCTTAATCAGGAGCCCTTCCACTCTATTTTGAGGAAGGGAGGAGAGGTAGAAAGGAGGTGTCAGTGGGGTTGATACATGTGAAATGCTAGAAGATTTGTAATAAATCCTAGATTATGTTTAAGAAAAATCTGATTTTTCCTTAAAACATTTAATTGCACAAGTGATACATGAATATATGCTTTTGAAAAACTCATTGGGATCCCTCATCTTCCTCTCCTCTTCCTGAGATTCTTATGTCTCCTTCTCAAGATAAAAATTTACTCTTGATAAATTTACATTCTATATATAAGCACACACACATAATTTAAGAAACATTTATAGGAGAATACTCTGAAGTTTTTATTTGCCTTTGTTTTCCTATTTCTTTTTTTGGGGGGGTCACGGGTACTGGGAATTGAACTCAGGGGCATTGACTACTGAGCCAGATCCCCAGCCCTATTTTGTATTTTTTTTAGAGACTGGGTCTTACTGAGTTGCTTAGCACCTTACTTTTTGCTGAGGCTGGCTTTGAACTTGGTTTTGTAAGACAGATGAGCCTAGACACCAAGGAAGTAGCAGAAAGCAGATTTATTGGCTGTAGCCAGGTTCAGAAGGGAAAAGCTTTCATTACAATCAATCAGTCTCCCTGAACACCAAGTTCTTTATACCAAGTGTATAGTGGGAGGGGCTCAGAGGTTCACAGTCTGCAGAAGTCCATGTAACAGTAGGTTTTCTTTTACTCTTTTCAGTTCCCAACTCAGGCCAGGTTTTACAAAAATAACCTCCAAGGAAGCTCTCCGTAAAAATCAGTGCCTGGGAAAGAGAGATTTTTCCTCCCCTTTCCACCAGCTGGCTTTCAAGGGCCTAACTTTGAAATGTAAACGTCTCTGTGAAGACCTTGGGTTAGTCTGCTTCTGCAGGCATATCCCCTGCCTGAAAATTCTTTTGCAGAATTTTTGCCGAGAATCTAAGAACAATTATTGTAGTGGAGGGAGGTGATGTCACTACACTGCAATCCTCCTATTTCAGCCTTCTGAGCCGCTGGGATTATACATGTCTACCATTGTGCATGGCTGTTTTCCTATTATGATGATACATATTAATTAGGATTGGCTAGGTTGTACCAGAGTAACAAATTGATGCCATAATTCCAGTGGCTTACATATACAAAAGTGTATTTTTCATACTTATTTCATGTGTTGGTAGAATCTCTTATGCAGGGACTTGTTAAAAGGATCAGTGGGAATAATCAGCTTCTCCAAAAATGTATGCATTTGGAGGTTTCACATCTTACAACTGCACCATCCTTTGTTGTTTTCATAGAAGTGCAAGAAGAGAGAAGAACATGAGCTTTTTGCTCTCCCAGCCCAAACATGACACGAAACTTTCACTTCAAGTCCATTGGCCAGAACTAATCACATGGCCTCACTTAACTGTAAGGGATATTAGAAATAGGAGTATATATAATATAAGGTGAGTATTACAATTTCTGATAATGTCTTATAGCTAGTTCAGTATAAGTAGATAAAAATCTATCAAGTTTTTCAATAACTGCATAGCATTTCTATAGATGGACATTAGAGTCATTCTCATCTTTACACAGTTGAAATGAGCATATTTACATATATTTCTTTGTACACATGTGGGATAGATTCTGAGTAATAAAACACCTGGATCAAAGGGTACTTGTATATTTAGTTTTGATGCACATTCCAAAATTATTTATCCCAAAGAATTGTACCAATAATATCAATCTTTTAATTTCTTACCAGTGCTGTGGCAAAAAAAAAAAAAAAGCAATCTCAAATCTCATTTGTTTTTACTTTTTTTTGTTCACTAGTGAAATCAATGTCCTTTATCTTTCTGTCTATATTGACTCTATGTTTCCTTCTTTTTCCCATTCATTTATAGGAAGTTTTTATGAATATGTAGGTAGGTGTGTTTATGTACATATATAGCACATATATGTACATATACATGTTTGTGCATAATTTTATTTTAAAATTTGTATTTGCCATGTATAAAATTATTTGTAAATAATGTTTTCTTTTTGTTTCTTCCTTTCGAAACTTAATACCTTTTAATTTTCTTATTTTATTGCACTTGTTAGGCCCTGCATATAATGTTGAATGGATGGATACTTGTAAGTGTCCTTGTCTTGTTTCTGACATTTAGAGGAATCTTTTTTTTTGGCTTGTTTTGTTTTGTGTTTCTGGGGATTGAATCCAGGGCCTTGATCATACTAGGAAAGTGCTCTATCACTGAATTACATCCAAAGTCCCAGAGGAAATCCTCTATAATGCTTCACCATAGAAAATAATGTTTTCTGTAGGTTTGTGGTAGATGCCCTGTATAAGGTGAGAAAAGTCTACTCAAGTCCTAATTTTCAGAGATTTAAACAATAATATGTTAGAGTAAAATACTATTAAATCTGTTTCACATAAATTATAATTATTATATAGTTCTTTTAAAATCTGTTGATATGATAAATTAAATATTTCATAGAGTATGCATTCTGGGATAAATCCAGCTTGCTCATGAAGTATTTGATTTGGCTTGCTTACATTTTGTTTGTATTTTTGCATTTCCTGTTCATGGGTATGTGGGTTTATAATTTTTCTTTTTTTGTACTATCCTTGTACAGTTTGGATATCAATACTGCAGTAATATCATTGGGTAAACAGGGGAGTGTTCCTTTTCTTCTGATCTCTGGTGGAGTATTCATAAGATTGGAATATCTGATTATTTGAAAATTTGGTAGGATTCACCTGTAAAATCTTTTGGGCTTGATATTTACTTTGTGAAGAGATTACAGTTTTGTTCTTATTTTAAAAAATGATGTCTTTGACTTCATTTTAATAATGCAATTTTAATAATTCTTGATAAGATTTTTCCCTACAAAATTTTACAATTCTGTTTCCTATAATTTCTACAAATTCTATTTCTTCTAATTTTCAAGTTTATTGGCATAAAATTTTTATCAATTCTCCTCTTCAACTGTAGTTATGTCTGCTATTTCAGTGCTAATATCATTAGACATTTCTATTTATTTCTTGATCAATTTTATCAAAGGATATTCTATCTTATTAGTTTTTGCAAAGATCCATTCTTCTGGTTTAATTGGTACCCTTTTGAAAATAAATTTCTAACTTATTAATTTATGTTCTTATTAATTTTTCTTTCAACTTAAATTTTTAAATTCTTTTTTAAAGAATGTGTACAAGCTCAACCCAAGTTCACTAATTTTCTGACTTTGTATTTTTAATATATAAGAATTCCTTACCTCTTTTAAGACTTCTCAAATATTTTAATTTGGTATTTTGATTTTCACTCAGTTCTCTGTATTTTCCTGGAAAAAACAATATATACACACATACATATACGTGTGTGTGTGTGTGTGTGTGTGTATATATTTATTTATTTTTTTGCTTTTAAAGTCAACTCTCAATATCCTCCTGCCTCAGCCTCCTGAGTCATTGGGATTACAGGCATGCACCACTGTGCCTGGCCCATACTATTTTATAAATTCTGAATTTTTCTTGTTTCCTGAACACATGATATATTATCTCATTTCTGTATTTTCTATCAGAAAGTGGAAGAAATCAGAACAAGAGTATTAAAAGAGTAGACCCAGGTTAACACTCTAGAATCTGTCCACCAACTATAATTTTTAAAGCAAACAAGAAAACTTAGTTTTTTTATTTACTATCAGTTATAATTATTATTAGCATGTGATGTAATATAAATCTCAAACAGAAAGAAAGAGACTAGAACTGTGGGAAGGGGAATTCATGCCAGTGAGATGTAGGAACAGAGGAAGTACTTCAGGAGAATTGTTAGTTCATTTGTTCATTCATCATTCATTCTTTTTTTGGGTACAAGGATTGAATTTGGGGGCACTTAACCACTGAGTCATAACACCAGCCCTATTTTGTACTTTATTTAGAGACAGAGTCTCACTGAGTTGCTTAGGGCATCACTTTTTGCTGAGGCTGGCTTTGAACTCAAGATCCTCCTGTCTCAGCCTTCTGAGCATGCGCCACGGTGCCCAGCCACATTCATTCTTGAAATGTGTATGAGTCTGAACTTCACAAGATGATTTGGGAGGTGACAGAATAAAAATGATTGAGGAATATTTTAATTTATTATTATTATTTTTTGCAGTGCTAGGAACCGAGCCTGGACCTTGTGCATGCTTAGAAAAGAACTACCACTGGGCCATATCCCTATCCCTTTCATCATGGGTGAGGAGTATTTTTTTTTAATTGTTGTTGTAGATGGATACAATATCTATCTTATTTATTTACCTTTATGTGGTGCTGAGGTTTGAACCCAGGGCCTCATACATGCTATGCAGGCACTCTACCACTGAGCTACACCCCCTGCTCAGATGAAGAGTATTTTAAACAGAAAGTATCCTCATCAAAGATCAGAAATGTAAAAGTGTGTCATGTGTTTGGAACTCACAGTAATTCAGAACTTCTGAATCATTTGAAGGAACAGCAGAAAATGAGGCTACAAAGAGTAGGTGGGGCCAGATTGTGAAGGGGTGTGCATGCCATGCTTTGCTCTATATTTATTCTACAACATTTATTGAGAATCTATTGTGTGCTAGTACTCTGTGCTGGGCACTGGGGATGCAGGAGTGAGAAAGGCAGTGTTCCTGATCTCCTGGAGCTACAGGTTTTAAGGAGTCTGTAATAGAATGAGGTAATTTAAGTGTATAAATTGTTGAAAAGTTTACTCTTGTAGCAGTCAGTAGGATGTCCAGATAGGAGACAGCTGCCTTAGTTAAGGGAGTAATGATGCAAGCCTGGACTATGGAGAGGGATGGCAGCTGGAAGAGCAGATATAATAGACATATGTGGGATGGGAGAAGATTGAGGTGACTGGACCTAGAGAGGAAGGAGAGCCAATCACCTCTAGCTGCATTCTTCATAGTCTGGCCTAAAGACAAAGGTTGTAATGTTGCACTGCAGCTCTTATTTGTGCTTCTTGTGGGTTCTTGGAGACACACACACACACACACACACACACACACACACACACACACACACAGTCCCAACTTGTTTCCCATGGCTTGCAGCATCACATCAATATTTCCTTAAATCAGGTGTGGCAGGAGGCTGTTGTCCTCTGCTCAGCCAGGTTATGATTTATCATAATTGACTAACTGGAAATTCTCTTGTAGAAGAGTTAAATTATTTTCTAGGTTTTTACTAAAACAGATCACTTGAGGCAATACAGTAAATTATCTCATATAGCTGTTGTAAAAAATTACTGAATAAGATAATATTGTATCCTTGAATTAAAAAAATGTAGCTTGAAATAGTTAGAGACTATTTGTTTTTGTTGCCGTCATTGTATTTCAGTAGCTATAGAAATAAAAGGGAAATGGCAACTACAGTTTTAACAAAGATATTTTAACAAATAACTTTTCTTCTGTCTTTCCCTACTCTTGATATTATGTTTAAAGCTATTTTCTTACAATATTCAACAAAAGGGTCTATTCCCTTGATAATATATTTAATAACAGACAATTTAGCAGACACTACTAATACCTTCCAAATCTCAATTTCTCCACTTTTCTAAACAAATAACTGTTAAGAACATTTTTTACATTTCATAATTTTTCTTCCTGTTTATAGCTCCCAGATTAGCCATATATGTAAACTTTATGGTAAAGCTTTTCTACTAAGCCTCTCCATGACAGCATCTTGTGCTACTTGCAGTCTTGAAAATGGATATATAATAGGTTATCTTTGTTTTTTTTTTTCCCCTTTGCTATCTTATATCAGTCACGAGCCAACAAATACTTGGTGAATGTCTTATGCAACAGAATACCACATTCGGGGCCCTTACCTTCACATGCCAAGAGAAATAAGACACCTGCATTGTAGGGACTGTTAATATAACTGAAAATAAAATGCCACCACGGGAAGGCATCTATTATGAAAAGTCTGGCAGCGCATCCCAGACACTGTAATATACTTTGGCGTATGTATTTAATCCCTACCCATCATACCCCAACATACCCCAATGATCATATTGTCAATGTATGGCCCACACATCATGTGTAAAACAAGAAGGGCAATCATCATAAAGTGATTTATGTAGTTCACAGTTTTGGAGGTTCAAGAGCATTGTCCTGTCATCTTCTTGGCTCTTATAAAGATCCCCCAGCTGTGTCACATCATGGCAGGTGGCATCATGGCAGTAGCATGTATAAGAAGAGATCAAATGGTGAGACAGGCGATGTCCCACTGACCCAATTGCTAGGCTTCACCTATTAAAGGTCCAATATACTTTCAACATTGCCACTTTAGGGACCATACTTCTAACACCTGAACTCTTTGGGGTCACCCTCAAAGCACATCTAAATCATAGCAATTAACAAATTTGTTGCTTGCCAAGAAAGAGTCTTAAGTTTAAGAGTTTAGCAGATGTTAATGTCTCCTCATTTGGTGATGCTGTGGCCTTCTTTTTTGCATACAGTAGAACTGATGGGCCTCTTTTTGGAAATTGTGCCTTCCAATTACAGTCTTTGCCTGGGACCTGGAATGTGTTCTCTTTCTACCAATACCAGAGACAAGGCCAGAATGGGGCCTGGAATGTTCCCAGAAAGGGGTCAGAGTTGGCACTTTATAATTCCACAATCTGCCCTTCCTCCACATGGGTTCTTTTCTCTTTAGGTTATGAAAGTCATGTCTGAGCCCATTTTGATGATGCTCTGAGCCAGTGATTGCAGATTCCCTTAAAACCACTTAATCACAGTTCCTTATGATCTCTTATTTCTGTTTTGGACTCTGAGTCCTTGTGCACTCTTGCTGAATTTAGGTGCAACCTATAAATCAAACATACTAATGTTTTGTATGACTAAATTATAAAAATGTAATGTATTATTTTAGGATTTGAGACAAATGAAAAGTGACCACTATAATTTAAAATGTAAATCTGTTCAGTAGAGCTTAAGTCAGAAATACTTAGTATTTTGGAAAACAGCCCTAGAGATTCCAGAACTTTAGGCTTTATGATTTAAAAATGATAGAGATTTTTTCCTAAGTATCCTTTAACACTAGATTCTCCCTGGCTTAGCATACCGGGTCAGGTGACTTTTCTTTTGTGATCTAGTAAATTGAAAGTGTTGTTTCACAGTATTAGATCAGTGAAATGTTTAATTTCTGTAAGAATGATAACTCCAATATCAAAAGGGCCAGGCATGAACAAAGTCTGATGAGCCACAGCCAACAGGAATGTTCAGGCGACTCCACTCAGCACAATTGGTTCCTGCCACACTGGAATGCCAACACTTAGGTACCTCAAGTTTTGTTTGTAGTAGTCTTTGCGTTTATGGCTTCCCTGGTCTGAAAAATTTGGAAACTCTAGCTAGTAACTATTATTTAACCTGGGCCTTAAATAATTACCGGAGGAAACTGTTAATATGTTTGCACACAACCTTCTGGAACTAGCTGCAAGGGAACTTGAGAATCCTTCCAAGTATCTGGTATTTTTTTTTTAAGTAACCAAAATAATGTACTGAGCAACCAAAAAAATAGTAAAAGAAAAAAATCAAGGTTATACAGAACTAGAAAGCTTTTTCTTTGTTGTTTCTAAATGTTGACAGCAGAGAATTAAATATGACTACAGCAGAACTGTAGTGTATTTCTGAAACATCATGCTCATCCAAACCAAACTTGTTACAACCCAGAGCAAGAGAGATGCATTTTAAAGACAAATAATAAGGGTTGTTAAGGAGATAATGCAGGATATGGATCAAAAGGTTGCCCAGAAATTATTTCTTTGAATATTAATAAATTCTATTCTCATGTATCAGTCTGTGGATATTATTACATAACTTGGTTATCAGGGATTCCTAGTGATCTTGTCCTTAGTGTGTGCTCATCATTTTTGATCCACACTTAATTGCCATGATAGGTATAAACATTGGAACTTCCAAACAACATTCTATGCCCTAGAGTTCTACACACAGAGTGTGTGATTTTCAGATCTGAATATGCATAAAATTACCTCAGGTGCTTGTTACAAAAGATAGCCTTATTCTGATTCAGAGGGTCTGTAGGCCACATTTGAAGAGACATTACTTTAAAAACAAAATAATGTGAAGCATCAGAGACTGAGGTTTTGACTTGTTACCTTGAAAAATGATTTTGGAAGCCATTCCTTCAGCTAAAAATGTTAGGATTACTTGAAGAAAGGAAAATATGTTTTATCATTGCTTAGAGTCTATATTCATCTTTTCATAATTCCAAAGTTCGTACTTTAACCTAAAACTTCTTTTTGGGCTCCAAGTGTGTATGTCCAGGTGCCTATTGGACACTTTTGTTGGAATGTCTAATAGATGTCTCCTACTTCACATAGCCACACTGAAATCCTCCTGCTGAGCCTGCAGTTTTCTCTATTTCACTAAATGGCATGACTGTTACTACAGCTGCTTAGGCCAAAACACTTGGTGTCATCCTTGATTCTTTCTTTTTCTTGCCTAATATCCAAATGACCAGTAAATTCCTTTGCTTCTAGAATCTGAAAATTTCCCCCCACCTTTCGCTACATCCTGATCCTAGCTTTAATTCTCTCTTACCAAGATTATTGCAGTTATTCTAGTGTGTCTCTCTATTTCCATTCTTGTCCCTTTATAATATGTTACCAACACAGCGGCTAGAGTGCCTTTCTAAAGTTAAAACCACAATCTGACCCTCTCTGCTCCAAGTCCTGCAGTGATTCTTCATATCACTCAGAGTCATAGCTAAAGACGTACAAGGTTCAAGATTTCTCTGACCTCTTCTTATATCTTTCTCCCACCTGCTCACTCTCTCTAGGCCTAGTGTCCTTCTCACTATTCCTTGAAGTCACAGAGCCTTTATAGTAGCTGCTCCCTTCTTGTACTGGCTGCCTGGAGTGCTCTTTCCAGGGATTTCTGAATGGCTCCCTCCCTTACCACCTTTGAGTCTTTCTTAAACATTGCTTTCTCTAAGGGCAGCCTTTACTCCTTTTTAAAAATGTGACCCCCTTCCCTTTCCACTCTTCTTTACTGTGATTCCAAATTCTTTTTTTCCTTACTCTTATTTTCTGTAGCATCTTTCCCCTGTTAACATATCGGATTATTTATTCAATTTTTTCATTAATGAATAGATCAATGTGGTGTTTATTGTTTTTCTACCACAGTAGAATGTGAGCACCATAGGGAAGTCATTTTTATCTATTTTTTCACCCAGATGTCTCTAGTATTTATAAAGGTGCTTGGCACATACTAGATGCTCAACAAATATTTGCTGAGTGGAGTGCATAAAATATTTGTGAAATAGTTACTAAAAGTCAGGTGCTATTATAAGTTCTAGAAATATTTGCTATAAACTAAACCATTCCTGTCTTAGAGTTGAAAATCCTGGTGGGAACTAACTATAATACAGCAGAACTGTGGGGTGAGAAGCATTTTGTGATAAAGCAACCATAGCAGCCAAAGATGGAGCGAGCATCTAGTGAGCAAAAGGCAAGAAAGGCTTACAGAGGCTGGGGAGGTGGCTCAAACAGTAGCTGGCATGCGTGCGGCCCGGGTTCCATCCTCAGCACCACATACAAAGAAAGATGTGTCCGCCGAAAACTAAAAAATAAATATTAAAATTCTCTCTCTCTCTCAAAAAAAAAAAAAAAAAAAAAAAAAAAAAAGAGGCTTGCAGACATCAGTATAGCCTGACTGGTATTTTTATACTTAGGCTTGAAATAGAAATAGAAAAGGACTTGAAAAACTTGTAGCAATACCTAAATCTGGTCCTCTGACTGATGGGAAATAAATATTGGTATGTTGAGGGGTGATTAGCAGGGAAGCAAATTTCTTAGTTACAAAATTGATGTCTCCAGAAGGGTGGGTAGAGCCTTAAATTGAAAAAGTGCTTTTTTTAGTTATCTGATGAATAATTCTGATATAAACATTAATTGTCTTTATGTCTTTTTAAATAAAATTGTCTTTAAATAAGGAAATTGAGATAATATTGATCTATTTTTCAGACTGAATTTTGGAAATTTTTGTGAAAAAGATCAGAAGTCATTTATCTTAAAATTATTTTCATGGTTGTACTTTAGGAAAAAAAGAAATAAATGTACAATGAAAAGCAAGTTCTTTCTTATCCAAGCTATCAGATCCCTAAACCTCTAGATTTCTAATGCCTCTATCCAGAGTAATCTGTCTTATTAGCTTCTTGTATAAGTAGTCATTTGAAGCTGTGGAGCCATAAGAAAATGAATGCTTTCTTATTGTTAACAACGAAAATTTAGTTTGTAGGCAAATTTCATTGGAAGAATAAGCTCTAATAAGATTACTTCTAGGAGCTCCTTCCTTAGTATCTGAGGCAGATATTCTTTCTGTCTTCCAAACTCTTTTGTGGCTTTGAAAAATAAATTGCCATTTTAACCGTTTTTAAGTGTATGGTTCAGTGGTATTAAGTACAGTCATGTTGTACAACCATTATCATTGTCCTTTTCTAGAACTTTTCAATTACCTTAAATTGAGTCTCTGTATTCATTAAACAAAAAAGTTCCTATTTCTTTCTTCTTCCAACTCTTGGAAACTGCCATTCTGTTTTCTGTCTCTGGTTTCAATCCTCAGCACCACATAAAAATAAATAAGAAACATAGAGGTATTGTGTCCATCTACAGTGAAAAAATATTAAAAGAAAAACAAGTGGAACATACAGTATTTGTTTTTTTATGTCTGATTTATTTTACTTAGTATAATGTCCTCAAGGTTCATCAGTGTTGTAGCATGTCTCAAAATTTCCTTCCTTTTAAAGGTTTGTTATCCATTTATCCATTGATGGCCATGTGGATTGTTTCCTATTTTGGGTATTGTGAAGAATGCTTTTGTGAACATACAAGTATCTGTTTTAATTCTTGCTTCAAGTTCTTCTGTGTCCTTCTCATCTTTTTATGACATATTGTCATTTATTGGGTATTAGATGGCTTAATTTAGTATTAGATTCTAACCTCTTGAGATCAGGGCCTGTGATTATGCATTTTCACATACATTTGATCATTCAACAAGTGTATGCTAAACAGGCTGAGTGCTGAGACTATGCTAGGCTTTAGGGAGACAAGGTGCAATGATGAACATGACATCTACCTTCTTGCTGCATGTGTCTAGTGAGGAACATTTTGTTATTTTATGTAGTATAATGTCTTATACATTGTAAATACTCAACAAATATTTGTTGATATGTTGGTTGACTTTGTGACTTAATGTATCCTCAGTTGTTCCTGAAAGTGTCATATCAATGATCAATTATTGGATAGCAGTAAACACACACTTTGAACAAATATAAACGTTGTCAGATTATGAATTATGCCTTTCTTGTTCACTATTATATTTGTTGCAAACAGGATGATGCCTGGCACATATATATGGGCTCAGTAATTTTTAAATGAGGAATGATGACATAAAAAATCTGACAACAGCCAGGCATTAATACCTATATATTATGAATGGAAAAACTGAGGCATTGAAGAAAAGCCAGAAAAGTAGTGACCTAGTCAGGAATAGAACCTGGGCCTCTTGATCTGCAATATGATGCTTTGTGTCCTCGATCACACTATGCATAAAATTAGAACTGATGTCTCACCTTTCTGCGAAAGATGTGAACTTTAATTAGGTGTAATCACACTTGGTATGGAGAAGGTTTAGGGCCATTAAATTTCCTAAAAATGATAATGAATCAGATTCTAAAATAAGCTTGTTAAATGCTATTCTTAAATTAAAAAGATAGTAGCCTATGACGATAAGTTGCTTTTTCTGCTGTGAGAGATGGGGTGTTACTGAGCTGCTGCTTGGGAGGGCCTCACCAGTCTGTGTTTCACTTCAGAGACTCTTTCAGTGCTCCTTCAGCTCAACCCCATTCTTGGGATTTGGAAACGATTCCCAAATGTTGACTGTCAATAAATTATTTAGGCCCTGTGTGTGTGTTGTGTGTGTGTGTGCGCACACACACGCGTGAACGAGTATATGTTTAATTTTGCAGTGCTGGGGATAGAACCCAGGGCCTTACTCATGCCAGGCAAATATTCCTCTACTGAGCCATACCCCTAGCCTCTGTTTGTATATTTTTGAGCAACTTGGATTATAAACATTTAATCCTGTGCTATATAAGTTGAAGTTTAATCACTTTATTTCATTAGAAATTCTGGCTAAATTTTTTTATGAGGGAGAAGTTGAGACCTTTAATTATTAAAAAGTTTTTGGATTATTTGTGTATCTTAAAGGTAAACTATTTTTAAAAATTTCACATATTTCAGTTTCAAGAACACCTTCAGTATTTTAATAATATAAATTCATTTTATAATAAAACTGAGTATAACACAGATTGGAATTCCCAGGAGAACACGGACTAAATTGATGCCTAATCTTAGCTGATCAAGTCCTGAAACTATCAATAGTCCACTAATGGTACACAGAGTAGATGACCTTAGTTCATAAGGCTGATGATTTTGAGTATAGATATAAGGTATTTGACATTGTTAGAAGAGGAAATTGAGCAGAAATTCTCCAGAAGAGCATAAGAAAATCAGGGTGAATTCTTCCCAGTTCTCCTAGTATGGATCCCAGAGTTATAAAAGATTTGGAGACTGTTGAAAATAAAATAAGACTGAAAGTCAGACTTGTTGCTCCTGTTGATGCTTAGGTTTTCTTGATAATATTTTTGGCTCTATGAAATACTCAGAAGCCTTCACACTTACTGTATTTGTCAAAAGAATGCAGATATTTTATCAGTTTTGTTGTTTTTGTTCATTTCCCATTGTACCCTTTTCCAGAGTCACGAGTAAAAAGTTGAAATGGCCAACTGGTGGCCTGTAATGTTACTTCTTCAATACCCAACCTTATATAGGTCATATGGTAAAATCAAAGACATTGATATAGAATTTGGTCAAAATTATCTTGGCGATTGACTCAGTCTTGATTTGTTGTTTCCCCTGTGTTTTAGAGAATGATTGGGTCTCTTCCTGTAGCCTACCATTCTGCTTCTGTACTCAACTACAGGTAATGAGTGAGCAAGAGACCCTTCCTTGTAGTAAGCTCCTCCCTTGAATCTGCCATGCAACTATCAGAGCCTGTGAGAGGACAGCTCAGCAGTTCCCTAATGGTATCCTTCAAAAGAGAGCTGGCCATTTTGAATTTTACATGGAGAATCCATGTAAAATGTGGGAGGGAGAACTGAAGCTGGAGGTGGGAGGAGAATATGGGAAGTCAAAGCTAAAATATTTTCCCCATTAACTAAGACACTGAACAGAAAGCAAGCTTCTTTGGTAATTCTAGTCTGTAATAAATGACTTTTTTGGCTCATGTACTATGATAAGTGCTTTGCATTAAATTCATTACAACACTTATGAAACCAAGGTCCATAGAGAGTAAATGACTTTTCTAGGATGTCATAGCAAGAAAGGGCAGAAACAAGAATTAAACCCAGGTGTGGTCTGACTCAAAACCACTCTGCCATTCTTCTTTTTAATTTTTTTTCCCAACCACTCTGCCATTCTGTGTTCCAAAAATAAAGTATACTCCTTTCTCAACCCCAGGACTTTCTGGAGAAAGCCCCCACCTCTAGACAACCTCTCTAAGATTAGACAAATGGCTAGAGTACCAGACTACTCTCATGCCTCCAAAGGAGTTTGGCAAAAACGACTAGCTATGGATTCAGAGTGTCTGGATTTTTTTCACGTTATGGGAATTGCCTTACAAAAATTTGGACTTCTGTTGTCCAGCATGGGTTGGGCTACTGTTAGAAGAAAGAAGTTTGCTAGACCTTTAGTTTTCCAGCTCTAGCTAGCTATTCCTATGCAGTTGTCAACAAGTTGTTACTTTAATACCACAGTCAGTCATATATAATGTTACAGCAAAACACACCTGACACGCTCGTTAAAACAAATATCACATTTGCATAATCACTGTCAATAGAAAGTTAAACATGTAGTGGCAGCTGGAAAGCTAATGAGGTTTGTTCAGGCAGCAGCACCCTCTTTGTGGCACATGTATATCAGGCACTTTCACTGGATGTTATAGCTTCTGCTTGCCTTCCTCCCCTCACTTCCCATAAAAGAAGACTTTAGTCTCTTTAATTGGAAGCTGGTAGAGGAGGATAGAAGGAGAAATCTGATGAAAACAGAAGCTAATTGTGAGAGAATGTGGCATTGCTGGAAAGAAGGAATATTTAAGAGGTGGTATTACTAAATAGGAGTGAGCCAAAGGAGCGCCTTGAGGAAGGGCCATCATCTGATGTGATGGCTGGTTTCATGTATTTGAAGAAAGGGATGATGTATTTAGTACTGTTCATGAGGATAGAGTAGAGCCTGCAGTGTAGATGATATCACAGTGGAAGAGGGGTTAAAATGTCCATGGCCCATGGTGTGATTGACTCTGGGGAAAGGGGATGAGGGAAATATAGTATATACTTTGTGTTTCATGATTTCCAACATGTTCTCCATTTATCATCGCATTTGATAATCCTGACCCCATCATGAAATAGATAGGTGTTATCACTGGAAATGATTAATTTGAATTGTCAACTTGATTAGATTAATAGATAACTAGGATTAAGAGGCTTATTGGTATGTCAATGAGGAATAGTTGGCATGTGGGATAGCCAACTGAAATGGAGATATTCCCTAAGCTTGGGCAGCACTGTCCAATAGGAGGATGGCTTGGATGGAGTAAAGGCTGGAAGAACAAGGAAGCAGCAGCAGATGCAAGCTTGATTCTTCTTGAACTGGTTCTTGATTGCTCCTGCTGTTATGGGGATATCAGACTCTCGCTTCTTCACTCCTCCAAAGCAGACTCTGACAATGATTCTCCAGAAGCCTTCCATCTCAGATTAGGGTAGCACCATTGATCCCTCTTATTCTGTGGCTTCATACTCTTGAACTGCACAGCTACTGGTTCTTCCAGCTCTCCAACCTGCAGATGGCCATTGTGGGCTATCCAGTTTCTGGTTGCATAAGCCAACCTAATAAGTCCTCCTTTTTATAATTATACCTAATGCTACTGTTACTCTAGAGAACCCTGACTAATACAGCACCCACTTTTTGTGGTTGAAGACTCTTAGACTGTAGTTAGCAATATGTGAGCCTGTGCTCACATAGCTTGAAAGTTTCAAAATGAAGACTGGAACTCAAGACTCCTAATTCTTAAGACTAAACAGGTGCTGGAACTTGTTGGTAAATGTTGTGTCTAGAAGGACCTCTAGTGGCAAATAAGTATCCCAGGACCACATAAAGCAGAAGAACCTGGGGCCAAGGTAGGAAGAATGGGAATCTAGAAGCAGAATGATAAAAACACCATGCTGAGTACTTTTTAACAATCCAGTGAAGACAAGATTATGGTCTCTTTAAAAAAAAGATTGGTTCAGGATTGGGACAGAGTTGGGTCTATTGTGGGTTGTAGTGAATGGCTTTTGCCATAGGGAAAGGAGTATAAGCAGATGATCCAGGACCAAGCAGAGGGGTAGGATAAAGTCTAAACGTCATAGCACCACTGTTCAGTGTGAAAACAGCTGTTTTGCAAAACAGGATGAATGCAGGAGCTACAGCAAAGGTGGGGCTAGAGCCCTATATGGGGAGGAAAAGGAGATGACACATCAACATTTATAATTCTAAAAGTATGTATGATTTCATTTCTTTATCAGCAGGTTTATTTGGTACCTTCAAGGTACCTTGTCATATCCCTCAACATTCCCTTCCTATCTCACCCACCTCATGGTTCCTCAGAGGTTTTCTCACTATTTCCCCAACCAATTCCCATAATGGCCACAGATGGACTGATCCTAAACACAGCAGTCTGTGAAGGGTTGGCTGATTGGACCACTCTGACAATCAAGGCTTCTGATCTCTTAGCTTTGTGCAAGCAAATAGGTCCTGAACTGTTGGAACAGATAGCCTCCGATTGGTAATTTTCTAAAGGTGAAGGACCATGTCTGTCTTTCTCACCATTGAATTCCCAGAGCCTGGTATATAGTTGAAAGACTAGAGATTGATAAAAAAACAAATGAAAGAAAAAGTGGGTGAATAAGTAATAAGCAAAATTGTGAAAGACGACTTGGGAGAGGAAGGAGGCGTTTGTTGTCTCCAATATCATTTCATCCAATTAAGGAGGTGCTTGAACCAGCTCCAGTGCCTCCAAAAACCAGTTATTTCCTATTTGGCTCAGGTTATGAACTGGAAGAGAGTAAGTATGGTGTCACATCTAGGCAGGGCCCCCCAGGCTCCTCCATTGGTTGAGCCAATTACATATCTTTTCTTCCCACTCTAGCACCTAACATCGTCTCAGGTATGGAATGTGCTCTTCAGATGTCTGTGATGTCTTAGTATCCAAATTTCATTTGGTAAGTCAATTTCATGTATTCATTATTATCTGTCAGAGATCCTGCCAACATGATTTGATAAAGCCCTAAGATTTGTTGAGATTGTGAATCATGAAGACTATCCTATACTTGATTAGAGTTTAAATTCTCTAACAAGGGGTACTGCTTATGAGGATGTAAAAATCCACTGTAGTTTTTGTTTTGGGGGTCTTTAAAAGAACACTGCTCAAAATCCAATCATTTAAAAAATGTTTTAAAGACATCATTTCATTTGAGGTTCTTTTTGTAACTTCCCTTTATCTAAGATCTTTTTAGGATAAATTACTATGTGCAAATTTATGGAATTTTAAAATAATCAAACAACTAATTCTAATCTTGCTTATAAACTCATCCTTTCACTGAAAAAGTCAAGATCATAAGTGACCTTTAGTCACTTATTTCACTGTTGAATTCTCCATCCAAGAAAATACTTTCCCTTTTACCTTCTATACCAGTGTATTCTGGTTTTCCTCTTGCTTATGTGGCTTTTCCTTTCTCAGTTCCTTTAGTGGTTAAATGTCAGAGTTCCTAAGAGTTTGACTCCAGGGCTTCTTTTTTTGTTCTCTATTTGCTCCATACTCAGGGCTTCAATTGTCTTCCTATAACAATGAAAAAAAAATCTTTTTTGGTAACAGATTAGGCAGTAGACCAAGGGATTGAACTCATGGGTGCTTAACCACTGAGCCACATCCCAGCCCTTTCAATTTTTTAAAATTTTGAGACAGGATTGCGCTAGGTTGCTTACAACCTCACTAAGTTACTGAGGCTGGTTTCAAATCTGCAATCCTCCTGCATTAGCCTCCCAAGCCACTGGGATTACAGGCGTGTGGCACCACACCTGACTAAAACAATGAATTTTTTAAAAGAATCAATAGATTCAGTTTATTACTAGTGACAAAAGTTTATTTTCACATCATTTTTATAGCACTTTCTACTATAACATGGAAGAATATACCCCAAAACTAAATCTTTTTCCCCATGTTTTTTATTGGTGAAGTGTAATTATACATTATATGGGATTTGTTGTGATATTTGTACATGCACACAATGTAACACTATAATTTGGTCGATATCATTCCTCAGACAATTTCCCATTTTCCTTCCCAGTTCCCCTTCCCTCCTCTTCTTCTACTTTCCTGGTCTTCCTCCTACACCAATGAATTTTTAATTACGACTGTAGCTCAGTTCCCTTCTCTAAGTTCCAGACTCATCTACTGCCTTGGCATCCCAATTTGGATATTTTAGAAACTCCTCTGACTAATTTGTCCAAAGTTGAACTTGTAACCTTTCTCTTAGACCTATCCCAAACTGATTCTCTTCCAAATAATGAGTTTTCCAAAACATCTCTGATCATATCATCCACTTACTTAAATCCTTCAGTGGACTAAATTCTGGTTCTCTTAGTATAAATATCAGTATCTAGTCTAGTCAATGGCATTACCAACCAGCCCTCAACTATGGAGATGCTCTTGATAAGTCATTTTTTCTACCTTCTATCACCAAATTCTGTTGTTTTTACCATCATCTGTGAATGGCATGAATGATGGTCTCCCCTCCAAGATTCATGTTGAAATTATTCTCAATACAATAGTATTAAGAGTTGTGGTGTTAGGAAGGGATTTATATATGAGATTTCTGCCTTCATAAATGGAATTAGGCGCTCTTATGAGAGGACTTTACAGAGTGAGTTTACTGCTGTCTTATTCTTCCACCCCTTCCACTATGTGAGGACAGAGCTATCCTCCCTTCTGGAGAATAGGGCAATAAGATGCTATTTTGGACATGTACCAGGCCATTACCAGACACCAAACCTGATAGGTACCTCTATCTTGGACTCAGCCTCCAGAATTTGAGAAATAAATTTTTTTGTTTTTTATAAATGACTCAGCTTCAGGTATTTTGTTGTAACAACAAAAATGGACTAAAGCATTACATAAATACCTCTTAAATTTATCCTTTTATTTTCATCTTCATTGCCATGACTCTAGCACTTACAGTATGTCATTTGGGCTACGACAGTGGTCTACTGACTGTTCTCATGTCTCTGTTCTGATTGCCAATCCAAACTCCAAATAATGAGTTTTCCAAAACATCTCTGATCATATCTTCCACTTGCTTAAATCCTTCAGTGGGTTAAATTCTGGTTCTCTTAGGGTAAATATCAGAATCTTTAAGGCATCATGTGACCTGTGCTTACTTGGTCAAGTCTCATCTTCCCTTGTCTTTCACTTCTTCCTCTGTTCCAGCTATACTAACTGGAACCACATACTTTTCTATTTAATTCTATTCTCTTATATTACAGATTAGGCAACAGACCAAAGGATATGAAATGGATGAAATGAAATAGTCTGTTGAAGGTCAGAGAAGTCTCTTGTCTTCCAGGTCAGTGCTTTTTATACCACATAGCCTGGGCTGATTTAACTCATGTTAGGCTTTTCTAATATGGCTAACAGAGCTCTTTAGAAAAGAAGGAAACACATAGTGTGTGACTGATTATTTAATTCCAGTGAAACCATTGATTTTAATTAATTAAGTTCTTTTTAAAAATCCAGGGTAGAGTCACCCGAATCTGGTAAAGCTAATAATAATGCTTTCTTCAGAAGAAAAGTCTTTAGAATATCTTTGGGCCATGAAGTCATATTTGAAAAATTGCTCATGTATTATCCTTGGCTAATGATAGGATGATAATGTGAAATAAAGATTAAAGGTCAGTTGTCAAATGTAGCTATTAGCCAAAAAGTCTTCCCGATAGTGTTTTCTGAAACCTTTTGAGTCCTGACATGGTTGATGAACAGAGTGAGGTAGAGCTGTGAATCATTAGAGCCTCCTGTTGAACATTGGCTTCCTTGGGTAGCAGCCTGAATGTGTTCAAATCCTGAGTTGTAGGCTGTTCCTTTGTTAAACTGCCTCAGAGTGTACTTTGTCTCTCTATTATTGATGGTAGGTCAAAATGACAATGTTCATTGTGAAAAGCTTTGTGGGCTATTATAGGAAAGTGCTTATTTCATGAATTAATTTCCTTCTCTGCCATGGAGACCCAAGTTAGTGCTTTTACTCAGTTGGGAAGACATGGATAGCTATAAGAATGATCTTGAGGTGGGATATAATGAAGTGATCATTGTCAGAAGTGTAATGGATATCATATTGTTAAGAACTGTGCTATATTCACTGAGTCTGTGGTTAGGCATTGAAGAGGAAAGCATTTTTAAGTCTCTTTGTCCTCCAGGACTTTTTAAAGTTCTAGAATTTTAGAAATAAGCATTAGAAATGACCCATTCAAAGTATTTTTCAAGTTTGCCAAAGATTACCATGGCAACTAAATTACTGTGTGACTAAAGAAAGTGCATTTAATGACTTTTTCAGCTTATGTGCGAGTTGCTGTTTGTTAAAGAGGAAATGTCAGGGGTTGAGACTATCATGCTCTTTGTAAAGGAAGAGAATGAACATTCTCTGAGGAGTGGGTGTGTATTCTTAAAAATATGAAGCAAGTGTGTTAAAAGCCGCCATGTGCATCTTTATATAAGTGCTTGGTGACACTGACAGATATCCATTGCTCTTTGTACAAGAAAGTCAGAAAGGCAAAGTTTTATGATGAGTATAGTTTTGGGATGATCTGGCAATAAGCTTGTTTTTAATATACATTCTGGTGTCCACATATGCTCTATGCATTGAATTTCATGTCCTACTGGGTAATTTTTTTTCATGGTCTGAAAGTGGAAGCAGGGATCAAAGTCAAGTTTGTCACAGTTTTTTGGAGGATGTTATATAATTCACATCCTAGGATTTCACTTGAAGCTTAAACAAAGACTTTTCTTTGCCATCTATTTGTGTATTCTTAGAAAACTCCTCTTTCCTTGTAATGTGCTAAAAGAAGTTATCATTAAAATACACTAATACTTGGTGGAGAAAATTGCAACATTACTTGAAACTGAAGTTTTGTTTGTATTTTCTAAATTAAAGTGTTTATAAAGTGTTCAGGTGAGTATCATTTCAATGTGGATTCATTCATTTATACATTCAGGTAAGGTTTTCCCCCTTGATTCCATGGAAAGCTACTATACACTTAGAAGGATAGATTAATTTTGTTTGGAAGAGACTTTAAAAGTAATAAGTATGAACCTTTCACATCCACCCAGCCTCAATTCTAATACTTGCACTGGCAATGACATTACTCTCCCTGATGCAGCCTATTCCACTGGATAACATTAAAGGCTAAAAAGTTCTTTCTTTTGAAGCTGGGCTATAGCTCAGTGGTTGAGCACCTTGTTTAATCCCTAACACCATAAATAAGTAAGTAAGTAAATAAATAAATAAAAAGTTTTTTCTTTTAAAAAAGGAACTAAAAGCTGCTATAACCAAATTTCTATAGATAGATTCTTTCTTTACCGTCTGGATTAACAAAAGTACAGTGTGCCAACAGCAGCAAAAATGGTAGACTTTCGATTGACTGTTTAAATGCCACTGAGCCTGAAGTTAAAAGTCTATACTGAGTCGGGTGAGACTAATCTGAAAGAGAACTGGGCTTAGTTTGGGCTATACACACTGAAGGAGATGATAATTTTGTTTTAGGTTCCTAACATCTTCCCAATTTTTGTCCAAATGAATTTGGTTTTTGATTTTTGGTGAATTTAGTTTGTAAAAGCAAATACTATGATCCAAGGGAACAATGGAAAGGGTTTAGGACTTGCAGATACAGAATTTTGGTCTTTAGACTTCTGTAGTCTTGAAATGACTGCTAAATTGATTGATACATTCACAGAGATATATGTACTAGAGGAGTATTAGGGGATCTCAGGTAATTGTGGAATTTCTCTTTACTGTGAAAAACACTACTTCCTATGGTAGCAGCTTAGGTTTTGAACTCATCATTGAATAGTTTTTCCTAGGTTGAGTTTTAAAAAGGCTCCCTGTGACTTTGACTTGTTAATCCTACTTCTTACATCTTTGTAACAATCTTCAAATATTTGAATGTAGCAACCCTCTGTTCTTTTCAAGATAACTCTTCTCACAGCTATTTCTTCCAAGTTCTATTAATACTTATGTGAAACAAATTCAAAGAAAATTCATTGTCCTGGGTTCTTCCTTGTACTTAAAATGTTTCAACTATTTTTTGAGACTTTTGCTAGGCATTGTGTTTATTAGCACTTTACCTTCAGATTTTAGCAAATATTACCAGGTATTTTTTATTTCTTACAACAATCTCATGAGATGTGTTATTAATATCTTCATTTGGCAGATAAACTAAAGCCCAGAGTAGTGGGCCAATATGCCTGTGTTGCTGGAACTGATAATTTCAATTTCTATTTTTTAATTTTAAATTCCATGATTTTAATGATCAAAATACATTCATTCTAAGTTGTCTAGGAGCCCATTAAAGGGCCTTATCTGGAGGCAAATAGATGACCTTAGGTATGATCCCAACCATGTGGAGCAGAGTAGAACTCCCTTTGTGTTGAAGATTTTGCTTTTGATATCCTGTCTGAGTTCTTACTTCTTCTCTGGCAAGTACATTACACTATTGCTCATCAAACAATCCCTTGATTCTATTTTTTTCCCTATTAGGGTTCAAACCCAAGGGTGCTTTTACCACTTAGATATATCTTCAGCCCTTTTTCTTTTTCTTTTTTTGAGACAGGATTTCACTAAGTTATTTAGACCTTGCTAAATTACTGAGGCTGGCCTTAAATTGTGATCCTTATACCTCAGCCTCCTGAGTCACTGAAATTATAGGTGTGCATCACCATGCCTGCCTGACTCCTTGGTTCTTAATATATGTGTGTACTCTTATCAGGATATTTCTTTCTAATTGTACTTGTATGATTTACTTTTTGGATATGAGTATAGGAGTTTGTCGTTATATTTATTAAGTTTCGTCTTATAATAGCTGGTTATTCAATTAATATCTAAATCTGGGCACCCAACACCACTACCTTTCTTCCTAGCTGACAACCACAGGCTAGTGTTTCTCAGAAGTTTTGCTGGTAGTTTCTTGATTATGTTTTCATTTTGATAACATTTAATAAATCTGATATAAGCATTTTTCTGCCTTATCTGTATGACCATCTTATTCCAATATAAATGCACAATTTTAGAGCCTACCTTTGTGATGCTACCTTGTTATAAGCTGATAAGAATAGAATAGAGAAATACAATGCACAAATGATGTATTTCACTCTAGAAATGTCATATGTCATTATGGGACACTCAGCAAATGCACTTTTCCCAGTAGTAGGAATATAGTGGATAAAATGAATCATCATACAGGTGGTTTGTTCATGAGTTTGGGACTTAAAGAACCTTATGTCATAGCTCAGTATCATATTCATGTTGGTTATTTGGTTTCAGCAAAATATCAAGTGTTATATTACACCAATTCAATGTGCATTTCATTTGGTTTTATACAAGTAATGTTACTGCATGGCTAACATTAAGTGACTACTCAGTATTTTATATAGATTATTTAAATTAATCCTGAAGTGATTTATATAATAGGGATTAATATCATCTTTGTTTTACAGATTAGGAAACTAAACTTTGGAGAGTTTAAGTAGAATTCAGAAAGACACAGTTTAATAAATGGTAGAACTAGAGTTTGAATTCAGGCATTTTGATTTTAGAGACCAATTTCTTAGCTCTTCTACTTTATTTATTTTGTAAATTTATTTTGTTTTTATTGTTTCAAAAGTTTTTATTTGTTGATATCTAAGTAATATATGATAAAAATTTTATTTTCACTTAGGCATTAAAAATACCTTTATTTTTTCAAAAGAAGTAATTACATATATTTGATAAACTTTGTCAAGGTATATTTTATTAAAATCTCTCTATGATAAGCAGAGCTCAGTGTGTGATTTGAGTGAAAGTCAGTAATGGGGGTCACACACTGGGGAGAAGGGGACTGGTAAAGGCTGCATTTTACTCACCAGGCTCTAAGCTGCCTGAGACTAGCATATTTGGTCATGCATTGCATAACAACATTTGGTTAACGACACACTGCATTTGCAGCAGTAGTCCCATATGATAATAATAGAGCTGAAAAACTCTTATTGCCTAATTATGTCATAGCCATTGTAATTTTATTTTTCTTTTTAACATGAAAGAATGTATTAATAACCTGCAAATACAGAACATTGATTTTAAACAAACATAATATTCACAGGTAGTTTGAGGTGTGGGAAACATCTTTTAAAATTTTTTTGATTTGTTATATATGACAAAAAAATGCATTACAATTCATATTACACATATAGAGCACAATTTTCATATCTCTGGTTGTAACCAAAGTAGAGTCACATCCTTTGTGTCTTCTTACATGTACTTAGGGTAATGATGACCATCGAATTCCACCAACTTTTCTATTCCGTTCCTTTTTCCCCTTTGCCTTATCTAGAGTTCATTTATTTCTCCCATCCCCCCCAGCATATTATGGATCAGCATCCTTAAATCAGAGAAATCATTTGGTATTTGGTTTTTGGGATTAGCTAATTCCACTTAACATTATATTCTCCATCTTCATCCATTTACCTGCAAATGTCATGATTTTATTCTTTTAATGCTAAATAACATTCCACTGTGTGTGTGTGTATATATATGTGTGTGTGTGTGTGTGTATATATATATATATATATATATATATATATATATATATATATATATATATATATATATAATCACATTTTCTTTATCCATTCACCTACTGAAGGGCATCTAGTTTGCTTCCACAGTTTAGATATTGTGAATTGTACTGATAGAAACATTAATGTGGCTGTGTTCCTGTAGTATGCTGCTTTTAAGTCCTTTGGGTAGAGACCAAGGAGTGGGATAGCTGGATCAAATGGTGTTCCATTCCCAGTTTTCCAAGGATTGTCCATACTGCTTTCCATATTGGCTGCACCAATTTGCAGTCCTACCAGCAATGTGTGAGGGGGCCTTTCCCCCCACATCCATGCCAATACTTGTTGTTGTTTGTATTCTTAATAGCTGCCATTCTGACTGGAGTGAGATGAAATCTTAGAGTAGTGGGATTTTGCATTTCTCTAATTGCTAGAGATGTTGAACATTTTTTCATATATTTGTTGATTGATTGTATATCATCTTCTGAGAAGTATCTGTTCAGTTCTTTGGACCATTTATTGATTAGGTTATTTGTTTTTTTGTGTTAAGATTTTTGAGTTCTTTATACTTCAAGAAAGAGAGACTCTGAAAAAAAAACAGTCAGAAATCCTTGAAATGAAAGAAACAATAAACCAAATAAAAAACTCAATAGAAAGCATAACCAACAGACTAGATCACTTGGAAGAAAGTATATCAGATAATGAAGACAAAGCCTCTAAAGATCAAATCTAAGAGTTATTTGGATAGAGAAAGGCAGAGTTTCAAACCAAAGGAATGCACAATCTCTTCAATGAGATAATATCAGAAAATTTCCCAAGCATGGGGAATGAATTGGAAAACCAAATACAAGAGGCTTACAGGACACCAAATGTACAAAATTACAAAAGATCTACACCAAGGCACATTATAATGAAAATGCCTAGCATACAGAATAAGGATAGAATCTTAAGAGCCACAAGAGAGAGGAATCAGATCACATATAGGGGGAGATCAATTCTTATCTCAGCAGATTATTCAACCCCAGACCCTCAAAGCCAGGAGATCATGGAACAACATATACCACACTCTGAAAGAAAATGGATGCCAATCAAGAATCTTATATTCAGCAAAATTAATCTTTAGGTTTGATGATGAAATAAAAATCTTCCATGATAAACAAAAGTTAAAAGAATTTACAACTAGAAAGACTGCACCACAGAACATCCTCAGCAAAATATCCCATGAAGAGGAAATGAAAAACAATGATGAAAATCAGCAGAGTGAGGTATTACACTAAAGGAAAAAATAATCAAAGCGAAACCAACTCAAGTTAAATACCAAAAATAAACAAAAATGGCTGGGAATACAAATCAAGTTTCAATAATAACCCTGAATGTTAATGGCTTAAACTCACCATTGTAATTTTCTAGTGTTGTGTGCTCCTCTGGTGTTTGTGGTGATGCTGGGGTAAGTAAACTTACTGCACTGTCAGCTGGATAAAGTATAGTATATATAATTATTGATGGTATCTAATACTTGATCATGGTAAAAATGACTATGTTATTGATTTATGTATTTACTGTACTATACATCTATTGTTATTTTAGAGTGTACTCCTACTTATAAAAATAGTTTAATATAAAACTGGGTGCTATATTATGCTGGCAGCAGCCTTATATTTTTTCTAAGATCTTCAACATATCAGACAGTATATGTTAGTTCCATTTTTCCCTGACTCAAGGCCTCTCCCACAGTCCTCTCTCTGTCTTCTTGCTGTGCTGTATAGAGGAAGGAAGCTGGAAATGAGCCCATCGGTCCAGGTTTTTTAAGGTGTCTGCCTGTTTTTAGCCTCATCCCCACTGAGCTTCTCAGTGACAGTGCAGAGCTTTGGTCTGTCCTGAATTCACTTTCTGAAAGTAAGAAGTTAGAATTTTGTCCACTCTTTTAAGACAGTTAGCTTTCGCCTGATTTCCATCTTCTAAAAATGTGTTGGGATATCTCATCTGCTATTGTCTTCTCTCCCAGTCTCTTTCCTTCTGATTATGTACTCTTTTAATTGTTTAAAAAAAATTAAGTTATTTATGTTCCTTATCTTTGTGCATTGTCTCTAGTGTTAATAATTTGATTTTTGACCCATGAGGTTGAGAAACATTGGCTTGTTTCTCATCAAAAAATGCCCACCTTCTGTGGGCATTGACTAATTCTTTCCTGAGAGTGAACAGAGCTGTCTGTGGGTCCTCAGCAGTGAAGAAACAGAAATCATAAATGACTTAGGTGAACTCTCCTGGTGAACCATGAAGAATAGGTACTAGCACTTTTAGCAATTTCTTCTCTATTTGCATTATTATAAATATTATAAATATGAAATCCAAAAAATGAATGTGTATTAAAGGATGAGTATTTTGGGGGTTTTCAACAATATACTTCACTTTAAACATGAATCACTGCCTATCTGACCTTCCACGAGAATTTGGGAGGTATATTTGTGTTCTACCCAGGAGCTTGTGATATTAGCAAAATTCTCCAGGAACTTCTAGGCTCTGCTTGTTCTTTTACCTTTGTTTCTAAGATGTCCCATTAATATTTAGGAGAAAAGCAGGTAAATTCACTGTAATTTCATTTGAATATTAGAATTTTCCAACAAAAAGTTGAAAAGTTTAAAGTTACTTGAATAAGGACAGTGAGTGTACAGTCAGCATTTAGAGTGCATGGAAACCTTACAGTTTGTCAGCATGGCTACCTTTAGTCCACATTTAAATAATGGGTAGTATACAGTGAAGAGAAGGAGAGAGCAGGACACAGATTGGGGAGGTGACTATAGAATTAAGAATAATAAATAGGTCTATATCAGGGTATTAAAAGTGCATAAAACTATATTTTGGAATCTGATATTGTCTTAGAGAATAGCAAATATTTCAAGTTTTTTCCCCCCTCCTACTTCTAGAGTTTGGACCAAAGTGTGGCACTATGTGACTTATGCTTAACAGTTCTAAAAAATGTTTGGTATAAACAGAGATAGATATGATTAGCTAAGATTGAGGCTTTAGAATGATGTATGGATTTCTTCTGTCTGTCATTTGATCTGGGAAGGCTATAGCGAGTTAAGAGTGAGGGCTGTGTGGTCAGACAACTTGGTTTCAATCCTGATGTCATTGGCTGAGGTTCTGGATAGTTTGACATGCAAAAAAACAAAAAACAAAACAAAACAAAACAAAAAAAACTCAATAGAGAACAACCCCTGTGGAGAGGAGAGGAATGAAGCAGACTTGGGCCCAGGGAGGAGTGGAACAGTAGGGTAGATCCAGCAAAGCCTTGGCCAGCCCCATGGGGGACTCTGGAGTATGTGTTATGCATTGCAGCTGTTCCTGAGAATGGAAAAGGGCAGATTCTTCTAGCTCTGTTGGTAGCCATTTGTTCAGGCTGCCCTGTGAAAGGTGTACTCTTAGGCAAGTCTCCCTCTGCAGCTGAGGCTGAGCCTGAAGGAACTGACAGCACTCCTAAGGGCTGACACATGTGTCCTTTCTCAATGGGGATCTGGGTGGTGCATTTCCATGTCCACCACAGCTGGGTTGTCTTTTAGAAGCTATGTAAGCTTAGACATTTTACTTAACCTCAATGGGGACTCAGAGTCGCCTTGTGGGTAAAATAAGCTTTTCTCATATGGATTTTGTGAATTATTATAAAACCTTTAGAACTGTGCCTGGCACATAGTAAGCATATAGTAAATGGACACTAGTAAGCATATAGTAAATGTTAGCTATTAATTCTATTTAGATAATCTCCCCTTTCCCCCGTGGTAGCCCCTTTAATGGAAAAAGGTGGTAGCATTTTTAGACTTAAGAAGTTCATATTCCAGGGAGAAGGTCATGACAACCCTTTTTAAAAGAAATCATAATTGGGATACTTCATGTTCTTCCCTTGTCACTTGATATTATGTGATCTATACTGCTAGCTGAATATGCTAATGACCCCTGAGTAATAGGATAATAACAACCCCTAATAAGCTAAAATCATAGAGAGCTATTTCAAAATGATTTGTAAATTACATGGTTCCATTCCTAATGCATATGCATTTTCCTCATGAAATAATATTTAAAGATTGATAATTAAGGGACTAGTGATTCAGAAATGCTCATCTCTACTGTTTATAAGAGTCTCAATGGAAGTTTAAGGCCCACTGGAATGTTTTTAGTTTCTATAGCCTTGAATTTTTCAAGTTTTCTTTGAAAACCACTGAATATATAAAAATCAAACCCTTTAAATTCCATTCATGACTGAATTTGAAAGGATTATGCTCTCATCTGAGAAGTAGCAAATTATCAATGCTGCTGCTGCTGCTGCTGCTACTGCTGCTGCTATTGAATGATCAACTAGGGAGGAATATTAAAGAAAATGGGTAGGAGATGATGAGATTGGAAAAGGTAAACCTGTTAGAAATAAGACTAAGTACTTCTGTTTATTCACTGAAAAGGTATTGATCCAGCACTCACTGTGTGTGAGGCTGGATGCTGGGTGCTGAGATTAAAAGAACATGGATCTTTCATTTGAGGTTATGTTCTATAAGGGGTCAAGGGGGTGGGGTAGGGTGGGGATAGAGTTTGGTGGCACACAAGTGTACATAGAACAGTGTTATAGGTAACGTAATAAAGATCAAGGTAACACTGAGGTAGAAAATCTGCATTTAGGATCTGGCCTTGGGAATGGCAAAGAAGGAAGTCATGTAAGACACTGTTGGATAAAGAACAGAATATTTGACCGTCAATTTGCTAAAGTAGCCAGACAGAGGAATTCTTGACAGGGATGAGAATTTCAAGCCTGGCTGGAGGGAAAATGAGAACATCCTTAAAAGACATAATATTTTGGACGATGATAGATTTGGCTTTAGACATGTTAGTTTTCAATCCATTGGAACATCCAGGTGAAAATGCCTATCAGGCAGTTGCACAGCTCATGAGCAATAAATAAATAAAACTAAGGTTGTGTTGGTAAGGTTGAGCACCTAGTATATATTTATTAAGTTAAATGATTTGAGATCAAATGGGTAGTGTGAATTCCAGAGTAGTATTTTCATAATTCTATTACTACATTAAATTTTATTCTTTTGAAAGGGTGAAATGATAGGTATAATTATATGCTTAAAACTCTGTTAGTGTGTCTGTATCTGATTTGCTTAATTCTTCTCAAAAGTAAAATTTGTAGTTTGTAAATATCACTTGCTTGTCAAAATTCTATGAAATAGAACTGTGTGGAGTAAAGAGTGATGGACTATTATTTTTCCAGCTCCAACCCCATCCTACTTCCCTAAGTTTACTGCGAGCTGTTTGGTGTGTATCATTCTGTTTTTTTAAGTGAAAATATATTCATATGTCTGAAAATTTTATATAAATGGGGTCATCCTGTATATATTGCCTTGCTTCCAACTTTTTTGCACAAAAGTATTTGTGGCCCCTTCTCCTTGTTAAGACACAAGTATTCTATTCTTTTCACTCACTGAATAATTGGTACCATTGTATAGATGAACTATAATTTATTTAACTATTCCTCTATCGATGCACACTTACTTTGCCATTTTTCAGGTTACAAAGTGTGTCCACAAATACCTTTGCTTATACGTCTGTACACTTGTTCTGATAAGTGCCTTAGATGAGAAACTGCTAGATTAAAAGGGAATCCATATTTTAAATTTTGATGCATTTCACAAACTGTATACAAAGAGATTATACCAACTTATATACAATTACAGGCTTCTTTTAAATAAGATTTTCTTTGTGTTTGTTGGTCTCCAGGGCATCTTGTTTTGTGGTTGTTTGAGAGAAGCCAGTTAAAGACCCTTTTCTAAAGAAACAAGTTCCTCTCACAGGCAAGAGCTCAGGTCATCCTAGGCTGCACTTTTGTGACTGGATTCAGCATTTGCTGATGTGGCACAGCCTGTGGTCATTATACTGATATGACAGGGTTTTGGGCAAGGCAGACAGCTGAGAAGCACTGGGCAAAGACCGATGGCTCTCCTTGTGAATATTTAAAAGCCATTTAAATAGATTTCTTTTTATCCCCTAATTTTCTATTGATGACAGCCCTGAAACTACTTTTCTTATTTTCAGATCAAAGCTTCTTCCTAAAGCAAAATGGCTTAGAGACTGAACAGTCCTTGAAACTCTGTTAATCAAACAATGGGGGTGGGAGCCCAATATGCAGTTCAGGGAGTGAAAAATTACTTTAGACATAACCACCTGTTCTTTTGGCCAACTTTTTAAAGAGAATATGACTCTGGGAAGGCATTAGGACACACACTGGGAGCCATTGTCAACTTTAGCTTCAGGAACCCTGCATCAGCTATTGTTGGTGATATTAGGTCAGCAACTTGTCTTTGGTGTTTGTAAAGATGTTGGTGTCCCTATTGGGATAATAGTACCTGTCTACAAAGGTTGTTTTTAGAATGAATGATAATTCAGTCTTTGTGGTTGGCTTTGGCAAATCATGTTCCAGCTCCACCCTTTATTTATTGCAGTGGCTACCTTATCTGGGGTGATCATTTCTACAGAGCAGTGGCTGAGGTGACTGTCTGGTGATATGTTGGTTTGATAGGTGTTAGGACTCTGAAACTGTGTGCCAGGACTCTTTACACAAGACTAAGAAAACATCAATTAGCCATTTCAAAGCTTGGGGTGGGGGTGGTTAGAGATTATGTGAGATGGGGGATCTGAAGCCTCTAAGGGACCCCTGGGTGATCCAAAGTTCATCTCTTTAGTTCCATAAAATCTGAGCAAATTACTTTAACCTTCCTTATTTCTTGTTTCTAAAATGTGATAATAATCTGTGCTGCAAACAGTTGCTGTGAGAATATCATATCCCCTTTTCTGCTTTCTTTTTCTTTTTTTTGTTTATTGACTTTTATAGTCTCAGTTGCTTTATACTTGCCTTCTTTATCTTCAAATTGTGTGCCTTCTTCAGTGGAAGCTCCATGAAGCCAGTGATTTGGCCTGTTTTTCTCACTGCTCTGTTGCCTAGCACTGCACCTGGCATTTAGCAGATACTAAATAAATTTGTAGAACAGTGCCTGAAACTTAATAAGCTCTCCACAAATATGACCCACTTTAAAAAATAACATAATAACAGTTATCTATGTTTGAGGAGTCATATTATTTGTGGAGATACATTATTTTGTTTAATTTCCTATAATAAGCATAGCTGGCATAGGCATAGAGGATATATGTCTAAAGGATAATTCTCCCTTAACCCTCCCCTCTACTCTAGTGATAGGTAATTTTGAACAGAAAATATAGATAACCATCTTATATATGTGAGACTTTATTAAAAAGAGAAGTGGTATAACAAAAAAATTATTAACTACTATGTATAAATTGGTAATAACAAAGTATTCCTCACAGAATAGGATATGTTCTTGACATAGCATATATTAGGTTTCTTGTAAATGGTAACTGGATTATATATGAGTGATTATTATTACTTTTCATCTAAAGTGTTTTTTTATATTGTGGTGCTGGGGATCAAACCCAGGGCCACATATGTGATAGGCAAGTGCTCTACCACTAAGCTACACCTCTTTTTTTATTTGTTCTTTTTAGATATACATGACTGTAGAGTATATTTTGACATATTATACATACATGGAATATAACTTATTCTAATTAGGCTCCCATTCTTGTGGTTATACATGATGTAGAGTTTTAATGGTTGTGTGTTCATATATGTACATAAAAATTTGGTTTCATTCATAGGTAGGTAGTAAGGAAAAGTACGTAGGGAGACATTTGAATAAGATATGAGCGTTAGGAATTTGGTTCATGCATCAAAAAGTATTTGGACAATTCTTAATTATAGTCCTAACGCCGCAGTGGGCATTAAGGTCAGGAAATAAGCAGATATTAAAAATTGAGGTGTCAGTTCTCATGGACTGCTGTTAGGGGTGCCCTTTTTGGAACTATTGAAATAACCTAGTAATTTTTATGTAGGAATTTATAAAAATCTAGACATCATTAGTGATACATACATAGAAACATATACACATGTGCGCGCACACACACACGTCATGGTCTTTAAAAATTTAAACCCATTGCTATCATTTGAATATGATTTCTCCCCCTGAAACTCACCTTAAATATTTATCTCATTATAAGATATTAAGAGGTTGGACTAGATAGAATCTGTAAGAGGGGATTAGGACTCTGCCTTTATGAATGGACTAATCATTCTTTTGATTACTTGATTAATAATGAATGGATTAAGGGTTATTGCAAGAGTGGATCTGCCTTAAAATCTAGTTTGGCTAGGTCTCTTTCACATTCCCTGTCTGTTACCATGTGATGTCTGTGCCACCTTGGGATTGTGCCAACAAGAAGACCATCACCAGATGTGGCCCTTTGACCTTGGACAAGAACTGTAAGTCAAAATAAAGCTCTTTTCTTTATAACTTACCTAGTCTTTAGCATTGTATTACTAGCAACAGAAAATGGGCCAAGAAACCAATCAAAATATCCTAGAAGGAGAAGTTATTTAATGTTGCATTCAAATAATAAAATACTATTTTATAATTAAAGATATTATGTGACAGTATCTTTGCTAATACAGAAACATACTCAAAACATATTTTTTAGAAAAAAGAATTTAGGTATAGATCTTTTTTTTGGGTGCTGGAGATTGATCCCAGGGCTTTGTGCCTGTTAAGCATGTGCTCTACCACTGAGATCACACTCCTATCCCCTTACAGATCTCAATTTTGAAAGAAGATATTTGTAAATGAGACTGAAGACAGATATTAACTTAAGTGTATATAAATCTGAAATGACACATACCCAAAGATTAGCAGTGTCACAATGATTTCTTTTTAGTGGTTATTTGCATTTTCTAAAATTTTAAAAGTTTACACAACTTGTCTGACAAAGGAACATAGGTCTGACAACCTATCAGCAGGAAGCCAAAAGAGCACTGTCATAAGAAGAAACACTGGTCTCTGGTCTTAAGAGATCAGCAATGGAGATGAATGAAAAAAGGAGAAACAGATACGAGGATTATCCTAGCGAAACCTTCAATAGGAGTTGAAAACTGCTGGGAAGGGACCGAGACAAGGAACCAAATGCAGATTTGAGCTTGTGTGACTCTAAAAATGGCAGTATAATTAATAGAAAATCATAAAAAGAGGATGTTTTTGAGGGTTATATGAATTTGGTTTATAACCTATTGAGTTTAAAGTCCCAAAATGGAATGTCCAGTTTCTAATAGAATTTGGGACTAGGAAAGATTAGAGGTACAGTTTTCACTCTTTCATCCATTCTTCTAGTGACTATTTATCATATGCTAGGCATTGTATCATGTATTGGAAATACAAAGATTAAAAGTATAAACCATGCCCTTAAGAATTCCTTTTTTTTTCCTATTTAGCTCTTTGCCTTAGGAAGAGGTACCTTTGTTGATGTATAATTCCATATGATCAAGATCAACAGTATGCCTATTTTAGTGTGCATGGATATTTGTATTTTTCAGCTCTACTATGATGATTATTATGTTTGTATTAGAGTTAGTCTCATTATACATGTATAATTGCTTTAAATTTATAATTTAAATCTGACTTAATCATCAGAAGAAATAGTTAGATGATGTTTATGTCTTTGACTTTTGACCCATAAATAGGTCATCTCATTTACATTTTTAACACAGTAAAATTGTACTGAAGAAAAGCCAAAAATACCAGATCCAATGTTCTGGAATTTGGAAGTCTTGTGTTTCCCACTGGAATTTATGAAAGCAAGTGGATAGTTTTAGCTAGATTGTCAATCTGAAGCCATCTTCAAAAGGGAAATAATACTGCTGCTACTCAGTCTTGGAAGAAGTAGAATAAATACTTAATTAGATTCTTTTATTTTTCTATTGGAAGAAGATGGGTTATTGAATGCAAAGTAAGGAAAACTGGGGGAAGAAATCAGTCAGGGATGCAGGGCAAATGTGGAGAACAGTCTTGAAAAAAGGGTTTGTGAGTTTAACTACAATCATGCCCAATATGCACAATGGCAAGTGAGTTAGAACACTAGTTATCTTACCCATTTTACAGAAGGAAAATGAAGCTCAAAGAAGTGAAGGAAGGTTGCCGAGTGTGGTGGCACATGGCTGTAATCTCAGCAACTTGGAAACTGAGGCAGGAGGATTGTAAATTAGAGACTAGCCTTAGCAACTTAGTGAGGCCCTAAGAAATTTAGTGAGAACCCATCTCAGATAAAATGTAAAAAAAGGGCTGGGGATATAGTTCTGTAGAGTGCTTGGTCAGCATATGTGAGGCCCCAGGTTCTTTCTCCAGCACTGGAAACAAAAAAGCAATTAAGGTTATAGGTCCAAAAGCTAGAAAAGCTAGGGCATGACCCATGGCATTGATTCTAAGTCCATGATTCTTGTTGCTTTCTAAACCGTTAGGAGATGGTATATACTCTGGTGCCTTGTCTCAACACTGAGCCTTTGGTAGGGCCACAGCTCAGCTTCAGTGCCCTTCCTTCACCAACACCCAAACCCTACTTATCCTCAAATCCATCTTCTCTATGAAGCTTTGTCAGATCCATCAGCTAGCACTCAAGAACTGTTTGTCTTCACTCTCTATGGAGGCTTTCATTTTCAATGGATTGTATCCCACTCTCTCCTGATATTATAGTAGTTTTTAAGATGTAGGTTTGGGGGCTGAGGTTGTGGCTCAGTGGTAGAGTGCTTGCCTAGCACATTTGAGGCACTAGGTTCAATCCTCAGCACCACAAATAAAGTTATTGTGTCCAACTACAACTAAAAAAAAGATGTAGGTTTTATCTCTACCAGTAGGCAGTCAACCCTTACTTCTGAACTCCTTCAGAGTAGGATAAATCTTGATTCTGAATCATCTCTGTTTTCCCACACTATTAAATGTCTGATACTTTGTAATGAATGAATGAGTGAGTGAGTGAATGAGTCTTCAGGTCTCCTAGTCTGAATCAGATGGATAGCTGTCAAAATCTCCTTTGCCTCTTTAATTCGGGGCAGGGCTGATGGCATCAGGGCATTATGGAAGAGATACCCCAGTGAAAAAAGACAAGGCTGTTTTACTTTATGCAGATAGGGATAGGAAGATGTCAGTGTGAGTGAATGAGTTTAGAGCTGAAACAATATCTGTGATCATCTGTGGGTCTTAGTGATAAAGCTCATGTAAATTGGAACAATTAACTCTCTGGGCTGACTAGTTGTATTATTTGGCACAAAGAGAATACAAATGTATTGAGTCAAGTGTTATAAGGACGTCATAAAAGGCCAAGGATAAATTGAGACTGGCCTTTTCCGGTCATTTTCCCTTTGGGGACACACCACAATGGGCTGATGTCCTAAATTATCCATTTTGTGGTCACGTGGTTCTGTCTGCTGCCAGACTGCCGGTGTGCTTGGAACAATGACAATTAATTCAGCAGCTCTGACTCTTGAATGTATGCTAAAGTTTGGCATAGCACTGAGAGAGAATGGAAGATTAAGATGAAGAAGAAAAGGAAACTGCTCCCATATCCCTAGATGAAATTACCCCTGTGCCCAAGGTATTATCCACTCTCAGTCATTAGGGGATCAACTCAGACTGGGTCTCTATTGAATTGTCTTGAAGAGGAATTAGACTGTTCATCTTGAAAGCTGGGACCAAGTGATGAGTATAATGTATGAGAACAGAGGGCTATGCTCTTAAGAAATCTGTATGTGTGTTGTACAATATCTCTTCTGGAATTCTCTTTCACTGAAAATTTTCTAAATAACTAATAATTAGTTTTCTTTTGGCAATGAAGGCAAAAAGTAGAAATGAGGAAATTCTAATTAATATGCATCAATACTATTTTGAGCCAAGTAAATGAAAATCAGTAGGGCTTCAGAATTAAAAAGCTTGCTTTTGAAGGCAGTTGTCATTTTTTTTGCAGCAAAGCATTCTTGTAAATTGTTTTATAGACAGATTATTGTCAATCACATAATATTTTTCCAATAGGAACAATATTATACCTGGGGGTTTCTATGGTAATACCATAAAAATAAAGGTAATATTAAATTTGATTATAATAGTTTAATATAGAAAAATTGTGGTCTAGGTTAGACTTGATTACTTAGAATGATCTACAGAGCTTATACATTTGAAAATATTTTTTAAAAACATAGCATATGATATAAGTACTAGCTATTATTATTAAAAATGGAAATAGAGATATATTGATTTATATTCAAGAGGTTTACTTCAAATTGTCCCTAAAGCCTACATAAAATAGACTTTTATTATGCCAAACATTTTACTTATGTTTAATATGTTACTTCAAAGAATCAATTATTAACTATCCAGTTAGTAACAACTTTCTTTGATTTCTTAAATATTCTAAGCTTGCTTTTTTTTCCCAAAAGGGAGAATAAATAATTTGAAAGATTTAGGTTGCCCCACATTAGAATTGCTGTTTCCTTTCTACCATAGTTTGAATCTTGAATGTCTTCCAAAGGCCCATGTGTTGAAGGTGTGGTTGCCACAGGTCCAAAAGCAGCTCAGCCAGCTAACCATGGACTGAAACTTCTGAGACCATGAGCCAAAATAAACCTTTCTCTTTTTTAAATTGATTATCTCAGGTATTTTGTCACAGCAACAGAAAGTTGACTAATACTTTATTTCTTATTATATTTCTAATGAGAAATCAATAACTAAAATAATTCTGGTACAGCTATGATTCAAGTAATGTGTTTAGTTTATATGGCTACTTCTAATGATGGTCCCCTGCCCTTTTCAAAAAAATAAAAGTCTGACTCACTTTGTATTCACTACAGTTTATTTAAATGTTGATTAGGCTAGTATGTTAGGAGGTGTTCATTCATCTATTAAGCAAATGCTTATTGAACATTTACTACATACTAGACACTGTTATAGGCAATGAGGATTACAAGAGTAAATAGAAGGGACAAAGTTCTTGCCTCAATTAATCTTAAATACAAGAAGGAAAAAAATGCTAATGAGATAGTGCCTGGGTCAGGGGGACATTTGTATAGAGAAATTTATGTACCTGTAAATTTGGTGACTAGGGAATGTTCTTCTGAGGAGGTGATGTTTGATTTGTGGTTGGAATGACAAAGAAAAGTCATTTCTATAATCTGGGAGTAGAGAGCTCCAGAAAAGGGAATAGCAACAAGTACAAAGAAACTAGGACAGAGAAAGCCTTGCCTGGTAAAGCACAGGATGACCAGTTGAATTTCAGATAAACAATTGATATTATTTTTTTGGTATAAGTATGCCCCAAATATTGTATACCTCATAGTAAAAAAAATCCTTTAAAATATGAAGTTGAACTGGCCATTCTGTGTTTTTATTTGCAAAATCTGACAGTTTTATCTTGGGGTGATCAGGTCACAGAAATGAAATCAGTTTTGCTGAACATAGTTAAGTAAGGGGAGGATGGTGGGGGGTAAGATTGGAGATATTGGTAGGGATGGGTTGTTTAGAGGCTTATGAACCAAAATAAAAGGTTTGAATTTGTCCTTAGTACAATGAGGAGACGATGGAAAATTTTAAGCAGGAGAGTAACAGTCTGATCTCCATTTAAACACATTATTTTTGCTTCTGTGTGAAGAAAGAATTGTAGGGATCCAGAGTGGAAACAGTCAGATAGGTGGATGGTTCTTGCAGAAACATGGGAAAGGGATAATAGTGGCTTGAACTGAGATGATAGCAATGGACACAGAGATAAGTACATGAATTTGGAGAGAAGTAGAGCTGTCGGGACTTGATGTTGGAGATATGAAGAGGTGACAGAGAAGAATTAAGGATGACTTTGTTTTGGCTTGAGCAAGTAGGTAAAAGAAGTTGGCATTTACAGATTTAGGGAAGACTGGGGGAAACACTTTTGTGGGAAGGACAAAAATCAAGATTCTGTTTTGAGCCTACATTGAGACTCAGACACTTGTTACATATCTTGGTAAAGATATTAAAAGGCAGTTTGCTTAATTGAGTTTGATCCTCAGGTGATTTGTCCAGCTGAAGATAAAACTTTGGGAATATTTAGCTTATATATGATTTTTAAATCCATGGGAAGGGATAAGATAGGTTATTCTTGTTATTTTGGTAGTAAATATTCTAGAATGCACTGCAAACACTGAATTATAAAATATTGAATTATTGCTCCTACAAGAAAGACAGGTTTCTGTAAGGCTCTGTTCTCAATATTTGCATTAAGTGATTAATACATAACTGTGTTCCTTGGCTTTCTACCACTATAGCAACAGACTGAGATAATCAACTTAAAAGAGAAAAGGTTTATTTTGGCTCACAGTTTTACAGGTTCAGTTGGCCCTGTTGCTTTGGGCCAGTAACAAGGCAACACATCATGGTGGGGATCCTGTGGTAGAACAAAACTGCTCACCTTATGGTCAGAGAGGAAGGGGTCAGGGTCTCATTATCCCCTTCAAGGGCACACCCCCAATGACTTAAGGACCTCTCATCAGACCTTACCTCCTAAAAGTTTCACTATCTCCCAGTAGCACTGCTCTGGGGACCAAGCCTTTAACACATAGGCCTTCCTTTGGGGGACATTCAACACCCAAATTATAGCAATAACCTTGTCTTATTTGTGTTTCTGCTAAAGGTATTTTGTTTGATAGACATTGTTGACTTGTTAACATTGTACTCATAGACAGCCTCACCTGCAACTGATACCTGAATGAAGCTTATCTAATGCACATATTTTTGCCCTAAGGTACATCATAACCTTCTTGCACTTAAGAATGTAAGAAGCACTTCAGAATTAGGCTTGGAAGCCATTTTAGGCAGTGAAATCACTAACAAAGAAAGAAAAATATAAAAATCATACTAGTAAATAGACCACAAAAAGAATACTTATTTACAGTATGAGAGCTGAAATGAGGAGGCAGTGTTGCTTTGTTCTACCTCAGCTGGAATTATATGCATCAAGGAAATATTTTTTTTTCCTGCTCTGCGTAGCTCTTGAATGACTAGGAAAGTTCTACATTTATTTGGGAATTACAAATAATTTTAACCAGTGGGTGGTTTTACAAATATGGAACCTGTGAATAGTGATATTGTCTCTACATGGAGAGAACATGGGGCTCAGGCTTCCATTTGTTTTATTTATCTTTCTATCTATTTCACTAACATTGTATACCCAAAGAAAACAAAACAAAACAGATACTTGTTGACCATCTCAACTCCCATTACATGTAATATTTGCTCTATGATACACCTAATAAATAGGTTAGCTTTTAGCACATAAACAATATCATTCAATACTTTAGTAATTCATTACTTCCTTCAGTGAACATTTACTGTATACTCCTCTGTATTAGACTTAAGGTATACCCACTGTAGACATGATCCCTGCCATTAAAGGGAACCCAGTGTAGTAGAAGAGTCAGACATATAAAAAATAAAGGAAGAGTCCCAGTAAAAACAGTGGAATCAAATACTATTTATTCCATGCTCTCCTTAAAATCTATCATATTAGCATGTTTGAGGCCCTGGTCCCCAGCATCTCTCTCTCTCTCTCTCTCTCTCTCTCTCTCTCTCTCTCTCTCATGCACACACACACACACACACACACACACACACACACACACACCTCCTCCTCCTCCTCCTCCTCCTCCTCCTCCTCTTCTTCTTCTTTTTAAACTATCATGTTGGACACAAATACTAGTATAAGGTCCTTGCTTAGCATCTGGACAGCCATCTTAAGTGACAGCTTCCATTTTAAGGAAAAAATTTTGCTTTCCTGCCCAAGGGTGTTTCTGAGAAAGGCTCAGCACTCCCTCATACTAACCTAACCCCCTAACCACCTGCATCAGGACCCACCTGGCTCTGATTTCTGAGCCTGCCACATATAAGTCCCAGAACCCAATCCTGTTTTGCCTCTCTCTGCTGTAGAGAGATGGCCTTTATTTGTCATCTCTGACAAATAAACTCTCAGGTGTATCTCTGCCTGGTCTCTGTCTTTCACTGCTCACTTGCCCATCTCTTGTTCCTCACTTTCCCTTCAACTAGAAAAAAGAATATTCATCTATAATGAAGCTAAGAAAAAATGCCAAATAAGTTATGGAGGGTTTCTATTAAATATAGTGAAACTTCTAACTAATGGAAGAAGATTCTGGAAGGTGAATATATTGCTCTTTAGATTTTCTAACCTGGGGAAACTACCTGGAGAAAGACAAGGGAAGCTACAATCAGCTTTGCAGCTCTTGCCAGAGTCCATGAGCTGTCAGTCACCAACCAAAAGAGCAGAAGATATGTGAACTGTCAGGCTTCCTCATCTTGATCCAGGGAAATGTGTCTACACTGAGGGAACAAGTCTTAAAATTGAAAGGAAATCTTCCCCTAAAAGACTTGATTGGGAATGATAAGACAAAATGTACTAAAACTAAACTTGCCAGCTGCCCAAGATTGCTCTTCAACATACTGTTTTTACTAAAGACCATTCATTTTGATTAGAATTATACTAAACATTGAATAATAAGCAGAAAAGATTCATCAAGAGAACTATTTTCAGACACCATTAAAAAAAGAGAAGAAAATGATAAAACAGATGAAGATTATAATTCAGCTGAATTATCCCAATGAAGAGATTTCAGGTAAATACCTTCTTCTTCATGTTCTTAGAGAAATTAATGGGAAAATTGTCTCTGGAAAAGAAGAGGGAGTTCAAGAAAGAAATAATTAGTGAGAGGCATAATGAATGAGCTAGCAGAGCTCTGGAAAGAATTTTTTTTTTAACAAATTAAGAAATAGGATATTGTTGTGAAAGAAAAGTCAAGGACATATAGAACAGTCTTGAGAAAAATCTCACAAACGGAAAGAAAAAAAGTGTCAACAAATCAACTAGATCATAAACTAAAGAGATGATAGCCATGTAAGATAGAAAGAAAATCCAACAGAAGCAGACCATAATTTATTTAAATAAGTAGAAGAAATGGAGAAAAGAAAACATATAAAGGAATAACAGAAGAAAAATGTCCTGAAATTTAGAAATCATCTACTCTACAGGAAAAAAGAATATGCAATGAATAACATGGGATATCCTGGTAAAATTATTACATTTTAATGTCAAGAAAAATCTTTCATAGTCAACAAAGCAAAGAAAGAAGTCAACTAACAAGGAGAAAATATCAGTTTGGCTTCAGGCTTATTCATAACAGCATTAAATGCCAGAAAAGTGAAGTAATTTTTACAAAGAGTTCAGAGGAAAGAATTTTAATACCCATTCTTTCCCCCATATTAGTATAACTGAAAGACATTTCCGGTATGCATAATCCTAGGGTATTGATGAATCCTGCTTGGAAAAATAATTGATGATAGGATATAGACAACTAAATGATGTTACACTTTAAAAAATTAGTAATAGGACAGACATGATATAAAATGACTAATGATGACCACTAAATACATTTAAATTAGTTACTAAGGCTTTAAAAAGTAACCCTTTGGAAGTGAAATGAGGATAACAGTTATAATTTGACTTTCATAAGGGAATTAGGCAGTGCTTATAATTATTTAAGTAAGGAGAGATGAGATCAGTCAGTGAAATATGAGGGACTTCATTTACATTTATAACAGATTCACAAGCATTGCTAAAAGATAAAAGGACAGTCATATTACATCTTGTGTTTTTAATTACTTACTATTAATAAAACTCTGGTTCTGTTCTGAGCTTCATATACTAATTAAAAAATTTTTTTCACTATTTGGAAGGAAAATAGGGGTTGAACATCACTAATCCTGCAGCCCAAAATCTGAAATGCTCCAAAATGAAACTATTGAGCACCAATATGATGCCACAGTGGAAAATTTCATACTTGACCTCACATGACATGTTGCCATGAAAACAGCAGGTCCACTAGAAAGATCATATAAGATTATGTGCATAACCTGTATATAAAACACAAATGAATTTGTGTTTATACTTGGATCCCATTCCTAGGATATCACATTATGTATGCACATATTCCAAAATTTAAAAATCCCAAATCCAATAAACTTATGGTCTCAAACACTTCAGATAAGGAATAGTTAACCTGTGTAATAAAAAGAAAAAAAAAGAAAGAAAAAGGAAAAAATGGAGAGTTTAATGAAAGTTTCTACTTGCTAAAAATTTCTGGAAGAATGATTTTGAGCCTGTCTTTAATGTTGAAACTGACTCAGAAGTTTACAATGTAACTCAAAGTTTACAATGTATGTTTTCTTACTGCTGCTTTCCTCAATCTTTCCCCTGTAGTGACACAAGCTCTGTTAAAGTTTACACAGAGTAGATACCCATGATTAAGATATAGAACATTTCTATCACTCCACAAAGTTCCTTGATGTATCTAGCTAGTCAACTCTCAACCCTGCTATGTAAACAGGGTTGTAATTTCTGCCACCATAAATTATTTTGCCTGTGTTTTAACTTTATATACAGGGAATTATTCGGTCTGTATTTTGGTATATTCCAGGTGGTTCCATTCCCAGCTTTCCAAGAAATTCATTCAATTGCTGTATGTTATCATAGCTTATCACTTTTTATTGCTGTGTAGTATTTCATTATATTACTAAAACATAATTTTCATATATACTCCTCTTGTTGATGGGCTTTTGGATTGTTTCCAGTTTATTACCTATTGTGAATAATATTGCTTTAAACACTTATGTACAGGACACCCATAGCACAAGAATCAACAAATGGGACTTACTCAAACCAAAAAGTTTTTTTCTCAGCAAAAGAAACAATAAGAGAGGTAAATAGGGAGCCTATATCCTGGGAACAAATCTTTACTCCTCACACTTCAGATAGAGCCCTAACATCGAGAGTATACAAAGAACTCAAAAAATTAAACAATAAGAAAACAAATAACCCAATCAACAAATGGGCCAAGGACCTGAACAGACACTTCTCAGAGGAGGGCATACAATCAATCAACAAGTACATGAAAAAATGCTCACTATCTCTAGCAGACAGAGAAATGCAAATCAAAACCACCTTAAGATACCATCTCACTCCAGTAAGATTGGCAGCCATTATGAAGTCAAACAACAACAAGTGCTGGCGAGGATGTGGGGAAAGGGTACACTTGTACATTGCTGGTGGGACTGCAAATTGGTGCAGCCAATTTGGAAAGCAGTATGGAGATTTCTTGGAAAGCTGGGAATGGAACCACCATTTGACCCAGCTATTCCCCTTCTTGGTCTATTCCCTAAAGACCTAAAAAGAGCATACTACAGGGACACTGCTACATCGATGTTCATAGCAGCACAATTCACAATAGCAAGGTTGTGGAACCAACCTAGATGCCCTTCAATAGACGAATGGATAAAAAAAAAATGTGGCATTTATACACAATGGAGTATTACTCTGCATTAAAAAATGACAAAATCATAGAATTTGTAGGGAAATGGATGGCATTAGAGCAGATTATGCTAAGTGAAGCTAGCCAATCCCTAAAAAACAAATGCCAAATGTCTTCTTTGACATAAGGAGAGTATCTAAGAATAGAGTAGGGAGGAAGAGCATGAGAAGATTAACATTAAACAGGGATGAGAGGTGGGAGGGAAAGGGAGAGAGAAGGGAAGCTGCATGGAAATGGAAGGAGACCCTTATGGTTATACAAAAGTACATACAAGAGGAAGTGAGGGGAAAGGGAAAAAAAAACAAGAGGGAGAAATTAATTACAGTAGATGGGATAGAGAGAGAAGATGGGAGGGGAGGGGAGGGGAGGGGGGATAGTAGAGGATAGGAAAGGCAGCAGAATACAACAGGCACTAGTATGGCAAATATGTAAATCAGTGGATGTGTAACCGATATGATTCTGTAATCTGTTTACGGGGTAAAAATGGGAGTTCATAACCCACTTGAATCAAAGTGTGAAATATGATATGTCAAGAACTATGTAATGTTTTGAACAACCAACAATAAAAATAAAAAAAAAAAACCTCCTTCCAATTCTGGGACATATAGGCTTTGTATTGAATAAATTAAAATTTGCTTAAAATAAAAACACTTATGTACTTGTCTTTGTGTGTGTGTGTGTGTGTATGTGTGTGTGTATGTGTGTGTGTGTGTGTATACGTACACATGTTTCACTTATTTCCAGGTAGATATTTAGGAGAGAAATGGCTGAATCAGAGTAGATGTATGTCTAACTTTATAAGAAACTGTAATTTTCCAAAATGTTTTCATCATTTTACCATATTTCCAGCAACATGAAATTCTCCTCTTATTCCATTTCCTCATTAACATTTGCCACTGTCATTTTAATTTTAGTCATCTTAGTAGATATGAAATGGTAACTCCTTGTGGTTTTAATTTGCATTTCCCTCATGACTAAAGGGATAGAGAAAGCTTTTATGGCTTATTGACCATTTGTGTGTATTTCTTTGTGTAGTGTCTGTTCTTTTATTTTTCAATAACTTTTTTTTGCCTTTTTGTTATTAATTTATAGGAGTTATTTTAATATTCTGGATATCAATCCTTTGTTGGCTACATGCATTGTAAATATTTTATCCTAGTGTCCTCATTTTTAATGATGGCTTTTAATGAACAGAAGTTGTAAATTTTTATGAAGTGTAATTTTTCAATTTTTCTTTTAATACTTAGTGATTTCTGTGCATCTTGAAAAATTTATGCCTTGATAATAACAAATGCTGTCAAGGATGTGGAGCAACAGGAACTCTCATTAATTGCTGATTGGAGTGCAAAATGTTACAGCCTCTTAGGAAGATAGTGGAACAGTTTCTTGGAAAACTGTATTCTAATCATATGATCTAGCAGTCATGCTTCTTGGAATTTATTGAAAGGAGTTAAAAACTCACATATATACAAAAAAAACCCTGCCCATGTGTATTTGTAACAGCTCTACTTATAACTGCCAAAATTTGAAAGCAACTAAGATGTCTTTTGGCAGGCAAACAGATAAACTGTGATATATCCAGACAATGAAATATCATTCAGGTCTAAAAGAAATGAACTATCAAGCCACAAAAAGACATGCAGGAACATGAAGTGCATTTTACTAAATTAAGGAGCCAAACTGAAAAGGCTACATGTTGTATGATTCCATCTGTATGAAATTTTGAAAAGGGAAAATTATGGGGACAGTAAAAAGATCTGTTATTCTATTCACAGATGAATAGGCTGAACTCAGAATATTTTAAGGGCAGTCAAATTATTATGTACCACATTATAATGAAGAATATATGTCATTGTACATTTGTTGAAACCCACAGGCTATACAACACTGACAGTGAACACTAATGTAAGTTGTGGACTTTGGGTAATAGTGATGTGGTTCTAAATTCATGCAATAGCCAGAGCTTGCATGGCTAGAGCAGATATCCAATGAATTGGAAAGCTTTTCTATATACTACACTTTTTGGTTTTCGCTTTCATAAATTTCCCATTCATAACCTTTGCACATTTATCCTACTTGGCTTTTTTTCTTTATCTTATTGCTTTGCAGGATTTATATACAGTAAATATTAATCACTTGTCAGCTTAAACAAAATATTTTACTCTCTTACTTCGTTTTGGGTATCTTTTGTTTAAAATAATAATTAAGTTTGAGATAATAAAAACCATCATTTTGTTTCTTAGATAACAAAGATATTTTCTATGTTTTCTTCTATTAACATTTTAATATTTCACCTCTCACATGTACCTGTATAATCAGTTTGGAATCTACCTTTGATTAAAGTGTTACAGAGGAATCTTCTTTTTTTCTCCACTTGATTAGCTGTTTTCTTTAAAAATCAACTGAATAATTTATCTTTTCTTAATCATTTATGGTGCCATCTTTATTGTATGTCAGGTTCCTGACTTTGATTTTCCTGTTCTTTTTCATTAGTTTTATGTTTTTCTTGTGACAGAACTACCATATTTTTATGGCCATGGTTTTATAGTATGTCTTACTATTTGGTAAACTCTCCTATTTATCCCTCTGTTTTTCAATTGTCTTAGCTATTTTTGGACTTTTACACCCCCACATAAACTTGGAGTAAATTTAAATTTCTTAAAAACACACACACACACACACAAACAAAAACCAAAACAGCTTGGCGGGATGTGGTTGTGTATGCCTAAAATCCCAGGGAATTGGAAGGCTGATCCAGAGGATTAAACTTTCTTTATGCTTACTTGTATATTCAAATTTATTATTTATTCTTGTGCCAAATTTGGCAGTTTACATTTTTCTATGTATTTTATCTAGGTTTTTAATTTTATCAGTATATAGCTCTCTTAATTCTCTTTTTTAAAAATTTTTTTTTAGATGTTGATGGACCTTTATTTTATTCATTTATTTATATGTGATGCTGAGAATCAAACCCAGGGCCTCACACATGCTAGGCAAGTGCTCTACCACCAAGCCACAACTCCAGCCCCTCTTAATTCTCTTTTAACAAGCCTGTGTTGGGTCTTCATGTATTTTCTTTGCTTTTGTATTTCTTTCTGTAGTTTTTATTTTTAAATTATATTTTCTCTTCTCTTGGTTCAGTATTGCCAAAACTATTTTATTATTCTTACAAAAATTAATTTTCAGTTTTGTTAATCTTTTAATTTTTTCTAAAATTATCTTTCTCCCCCTTTGCATTTATATTTGCTTCTTTCTTGGTGTTACTCTGTAACTCTCACCTTTTAAATTGAATCCTTAACTTACCTATTTATTTATGTGTGTGTGTATGTGTGTATGTGTGTGGATAGGTCAGTAGTGGTGCTGGTACTGAATCCAGGGCTTCATGCATACTACACCATTGTTCTACCAATTGACCTACATTTCCAGCCCAATGAATCAATTTATTAGTATTTCTTAGTATCAATTTCTTGTAAATAATTTAAAGCTATAAATTTTCCTCAAGTATAGCTTTAGCTATATATCACAAAGTTTTGACTTGTAGTATCTTTATTATTATTCCTTTTGAAATATTTTTAAATTTCTGCTTTAACCAAAGAGTTATTTAGAAATATAGTAATCTATAGGCATTTTAAAAATCCTTCTGTTTTTTATTTAAAAATTGCATCATGATCAGAGAGCCAAATCTTTAAGACACTGATTATTTGAAAGTTATTGTTCTTTTTATGTCCTATTACATATTCAATTTTTGTTAATATTCTAACTATGAAAGAAAATAATAGTCAGTGAAAACAACATATACATTTAGATATCTCTGTACTGTCATAGAAACAGTGTATTTTTTTTTCTCAATTTTCCTAAGGAGATTGGTCTTTGAAAAGCTTAAAATTGAGAATCCTGAGACCTCTCAGTAATGAGTATGAGACATAATTTACTGAATCCATCTTTTTGGAAGGACTTTACCCCTGCCTCATTCTATGCTCTGCCTGTCACCTCTTCTCATCAGTCAAACACACAGCAGAAATTGGGCTATATCCAGGTGATTTCTCTTATTTTAACCTGAAGAACTTTTGTAGATTAAAAATGGCAAGTCACTACTTTTAGGGGATGGGTGAGTTTTGTTAACTGGAAGAACCTTTGTTCCACAGAACCTGAGATAAATTGGAGTATGCAAATTTGACTGTAGAAATTGGAGTTCAGTTCAACTATTTTCACAATTGTGGAGGAAAGCACTAAGATCACCGGAGATAGTTGTCTGGGAAGAGGCATTGAAAAAAATGGACTATCAAGTGGGACATTTAAAAAAAAATTGTTTTGACTTTATTTTTATTAATATTTTAATTGACAAATCATAACCATACATTTATGGGGTACACCATGGTATTAATGTGAAAATTTTACATATATATATATATACATATATATATATATATATAAACAGTGTAGAATGATTAAATTAAGTTTTAATATCCATCACCTTGATCACTTACCACTTTTTGTGGTAAGACATTGAACATTTATGCCCTTAGTGATTGTGAAATATATAACACATTGTTGTTTGGCTATAATCACCCTGCTGTACATGCAGTTGATCTCAAAGCATATTCCTCCTGTCTGTATATCTGTACCCTTTGACCAATGACTCTCCATGTCCTCCTTTTCTCTCTTTCAACCCTTGAGCCCCTGGTAACCATTATTCTAATCTCTACTTCTATGAGTTCAACTTTTTAAAATTCTTCATATAAATGAGATCATGCAAAAGGAGAGTTATTGACCTAGTTATCCAGTTATTGACCTAGTCAACTCCATTTTGTCCCTTTCTGACTCCATTTGCCTTTTAAACCGTTTTTTCTTCTGAGCTACTTTCTTCTGTAGTTACCTTAGATTCCAGGAACAGCAGGCCTGGTTGATAAGCATTTTTATTACAAGGGACCTAAACTGCACACAGGTAATGTTGAGCCTTGTAAACCAGATTACTCCATGATGAGATTGCCCCCCACATCAAGCAGGAAAAATTGGCCCATGACAGTCCCCCTAAGTAGGCACAGTCACCTCAAGATGGGAACCAGTTGCACCCTCAAGTGATGATGACCTCCTCAGAGCTTCACAGAACCATCATGAGATAATGATCAACCAGACCACAGTGAGATCAGAATGATTTATTCTGCCAGCCATACAACCCCCCCATGCAAGGCCCCAACCTTTGCCTTTTCTCTACTTTTCTATAAAACCTCAAAGTTTCTGTCTGTCCCTTGAGGACACATCTTTGGTCATGTTCTCCCGCGCATGACATGCTGATTAAAAGGTTCTTTCCTGCCATTTACCATTGCTGATCTCTTTGATTGACATATTTGATATATATAAACAGTGTAGAATGATTAAATTAAATAGACAGGCAGCTGAACCTAGTATGTTGGAACTACTGGAGCTGAGACTTTCAACCAAGGACTCTGGTAACAATGAAATATTGCCTCTCTGTGTCTGACTTATTTCACTTAGCATTATGTCCTTCAGGTTTATCCATGTTGTCACAAATGACAGAATCCTTTTCCTAGTCCCCCCTTTTAAAGGCCGAATAGTATTCAATTGTGCATCTGTACCACATTTTCTGTATCTCCAGTGGAGCATTTTAAAATTGGACCCCATAAGGTATATGATGCAAACTTAAATCTTAAGTAAACTACATCAAAGAATGTACAAGATACATTTTCTAGTCTTTCCAACCATTGATATATTTTACAATCAATAAGTCCTGGTGGATCTGACAGTGTTCTCTTGGCAAGAGTGCCTTGAGGTTTTGGACACTTGCCTTTTTAAGTTCAAGGCAATCTGTTGCTTGAGGCTGTCCCAATCCTTCACTCTTTCTCCTCTTTTCATCAATTTTCATAAGGAATCAATATTAAAAGCAAAAAAATAAAGTTATCAGAAAGAATTCACTAGTTTGAGGAAACTAATCATATAACTTCAATCTGCCTTTTTTGAAAGCTACTGAATTACCTCAAATGATAAAAAAATATATTGTCAAAATCAAAGTAGTGTTTATTGCCTAGCATCCCTCCCTTCCCTCCCAACTGCTTCCCCATTTGATTAGATTTCATCACAGCCACTGAGTCATAACAGTGGTTTTTTACTCCTACTGAACATTCGAAATGATTGACTACACTGGAAAACCCATGGTTCCCTGTGACCTCAAAAGTATTTCGAGTCACCAAGTTCTTGTATCAACTAATTATCAGCAAAGGATGTGAAGAAGGAAACCCAATTCATTGGCTTCACACCCCTCAAGGTCTGTGAGGCTGATGGGGAAGCTTGGACCAAAGGCTGGGGTGCTAGGAAGCCTTTCTGTCAGTTATGGGCTGGCCTGTAATCACAATGAGGCCTGAGGCTTCTCAGTGCTGGGCTGAGCTCCTGTCCTTAGTTTGGGAGAGGCTTCATGGCCTCCCACTGGGTATGAAGAAGGCAGAGTCCAAAACCACATATCTACTTCCTTTCTGTCCTTAAAACTCAGGTTCAGTCTTTTTTGTGATGTACATCACTTTTCCTACCAGCTGTGAGGGCAGGAGGAAAAGCAATTAAGGGCATTATTAATCACTAAGTTCCTGCTGAGAAGGGTCAAACTGCAGCAAGATTTCACAAAGCAACAACAATTCTATCACCAACAGAGTTACAAAAGTAGGTAGCTCAACATTTTAGAGCTATATTTGGACTTATTCTTTTTTAGTCTTACATATCCTTACTGAAAGTGAACATCCCAGAGGTGATTAAAAATTGGTCTTCCTTGGAGTTTTAAAATTGTTTGAGTTCTAACAATATTTGAGTTTGGCAAGCTTTGAGTTCCCCTTTGGAGGCTACAGCAAAAAAATGAATTGGAAAATGTATCTGTGCCTTTACAGAAGAGAAGAGAAAGTATTTCATTGCTTTGTACTATTACATCTATATTAGAATTTCCTGAATTTCATTGAAACTCATGGAAAATTGGAAAATCTTCACATAATTAATTATGGAATGCATTGAAAATATCTATTGAGGACTGGGATTATGGCTCAGTGGCAGAGCACTTACCTCACATATATGAGGCACTGGGTTAGATTCTCAACACCACATAAAAATAAATAAATAAAATAAAGGTATTGTGTCCATCTACAAATAAAAAAAATTTAAAAAATCTATTGAAATGTGTTCATTTGATAGGATTTGTAGTATTCAAAATATTGGAGTGAACACTGATTCTTCTGTTGAATATATATGTGTCCCAAACACACATTCATGCAGGGGCCCCTCAATGATCTGAATCCCTTTATACTTCACTTTTCTCTTCATAAGTTTTCACTACTAATTTACTCATTCTATCAATCAAAAAGTATTTATTGAGCATCTAATATGGGCCAGGAATACAGTGGAGAATACAATAGACACATTCTAATTTTTTTCTTTTTTCTGATTTAGCTTTAGTTTTAATTTTTAATTTGTTTTAATTAGTTATATATGACAGTAGGATGCATTTGTGTACTTTGATATATCAAACATTCTCAGTTTTCTGAGTGTTCATGTTACAGAATCATATTGGTCATGAATTTACATATATACATACAGTAATAATATCTGTTTTATTCTACTCTCCTATCCCTACATCCTCCCCGTCCCATCACTTCCCTCTGCCTAATCTAAGGTAACATGCTTCCAGCCTCTGCCCCGCTGTTAATTAGCATCCATGAATGGTTGGAGTTGGGGAATGTCATGCTAAGTGAAATAAGCCAATCCCATAAAACCAAAGGCCAAATGGTTTCTCTAAAGTGGACACATTCTTTACCCTTGTGAAATTTATAGTCTAGGAGGAAAGATTGAATAATTAAAGTATTGAATGGTGCATGGTGCTATCAGAATGCTTAATGATGGGGCTCAGAAAATGATACCTAAATTAAAGTTTTGAGAAGTAGCTTCAGAAACAAAGTTTCTCTCTGACCTTCTTCTACCTCCTGTCTCTCATTCTTCTTTCTCCCCTAAGGAAAAGTGTTCTTTCTCCCCTAAGGAAACCAGAACCCCTCTCTCCAAAGCCTAAAAATATTACTCGATTCTCCCAACCCCATCTTTCTGTGTAAAAAATAGTAACAAAGAAATTCTCTGTCCTCTTTTTTTGATTATTATCACACCACCTGCTTCAGAAACTGTCTTGCCTCAGACCTGGAAAGAAGGAATGCTGCATAGAAAGGCCAATCTAAACAGATAGACCTTACTCCCTGTCCCTATCACCCCAACAACTGCTTGGTCTATTCCTAATTAGGTCATAGTCTTTTTGTTCAGTCATATTTGTACACAGCTGTCCGTGCTTCATTGAGTCTAAATAATAAGAATGGATAGATCATCCTGAATCTTTGGGGTTAAAATCTGAAGTCTTGTCATGTGAAACTATGATCAAATAAATTTATTATGCTTTCCTTTTGTTATCCTGTCATGACCTTTTATGATGGACAGGAAATAGATCACCCACTTTTCCACCCTATATTAACTAGTCATCCCATCAAAACTCCTGTACTTTATTCCTTTACTAGATCACTAGCTTGTCTTTATCATCACTGGATGATCATGATGATGTTAAAAATAATCATTGACATCTGTTGAGAGTTTTCAATGTGTTAGAACTTGTTTTAAGTAACTCTAGGAAACTTGTTAGTAAGTGGAGGAGTCAAGATCTCAAGTTAGACATTTAGAGCCAATGCTTAATTTACTATGTTGTTATATCTCCAAATTTTGTTTCTATTAGTATGTTCTACATTTAGTGGGTTCTCAGTAAGCATTTTTTAATTTGTTCTAATTTGTTATATACATGACAGTGGAATGCATTTTGACACATCATACATAAATGGAGTAAAACTTCTCATTCTTCTGATTATACATGATATAGGATCACACTGCTTGTGTAGTCATATACGCACATGGGGTATTAATGTCTGGTTCATTCTACTGTCATTCCCACCCCCACACCCCCTTCCCCCCTTCAATCCCTTCTGCCTAACTCAAAGTACCTCTATTCTTCCCTAGTGCTTCCCCCACCCCTTATGGTGAATTAGCATCCACATATCAGAGAAAACATTCCGCCTTTAGTTCTTTGGGATTGACTTATTTCGCTTAGCATGATATTCTCCAGCTCCATCCATTTACCTGCAAGTGCCATAATTTCATTCTTCTTTAAGGTTAGGTAATATTCCATTGTGTATATATATCACATTTTCTTTATCCATTCATCTGTTGAAGGGCACCTAGGATGGTTCCATAGATTAGCTATTGTGAGTTGAGCTGCTATAAACATTGATGTGGCTGCTCAGTAAACATTCATTGAATGGATGTGAATGGATGAGTGAGTAGATAAGTGAATAAAATGGTGACACAAGGAAGTAGTTACATTATTGATTTGCTGTGGTACTAGTGGCTGATAATGGTTTAAGATTTCATTTTTCCAAATTGCTCTTGCATTTTCACAAAGTGAATCATCGAGCAGATGCTTTAATCCTCTTGGCATTTTTCATTTCTATTTGTTGTCTGCTGTCGCAAACTACTGGTATCCTACAGACTGAGTCAGGGGTGGCAAATAATATGATATTGCACTATAGGGCTGAAGAGAACTTCCCTTTGCCCTCTGAAGGCAAATTGAGTTTTCTGAAATAAATTGGCCAAAGACAGATTAACAGGAGAAAAAAGATGCACCTGTTTATTTTGTGCTTGGAAACATCTCAGCCAAGTACTTAATACGCCAGTGAGATCTAGAAGTTTATATACCCTTCCTTCTAGGGAAGAGAGAAGTGGGAGCTGTAAGCACCTTCAGAAGGGTAGTGAATGCTTTTAAGGGGAGATAAAGGGACCCCCCCCCCAAAAAAAAACACAATAGCCTGGGGAAGAGTTCCCCTAGGCTCTGGGTTATGTGTCAATTCCGGTCTGCCTTTCTGGGAATCAATTTTCTGCAGGATCCAACTTTTACATAAATAGAGGAACTCAAGAGAAAGCCTCTTCCTGTATTTTGAGGGGGAAAAGAGGCCTAAGAGGCAGGAGGCAAGAGAGTCAAAGAGACCTTGGTTTTCCTCTCATGCCAAACATTCAACATGTTAAAATGGCATAATTTGGGGATATCATTTTCTGACCTCCAACATGGCACTTTTCTCCATCTCTGTTTTCATGGACAATATCACTAGCCAGTTATGTTACTCTTTTCCAAATCTTGAAGCGGGGGGATGGTTCAGATCACCCTCCACCTTGAGCCCCTGACTATATTGACACGGTAAAGTTCCATTATGATGCCAGTCTTACCTTGCCCACCAAGTACCTATATAGCTTACCTTTGGATGAAGGTCCAAAGGTTCTTCAGCTGGCTGTTAACAGTTAGATTTGGAAAATCCAACCTTAGTTATTCCAGTGTGGGGGTGGGCAATGACAGCTGCTGCTTTATCCAGAAGAGAACAAACTTGGCTGAAGTGTGGAAACAAGGGCAGATAAGTGTAGTCATAGATTTATTAAAGACTAAAGTATATCAATTTGGTTGAATGTAGAAAGAGACAGGGTTTGGAAAATGAGAAAAGGATGGAGGATATCCAGGGTCAGGGAACAGCTTGAGCACAGGAAGGTATTGAGAATAAACATGGACAGTGTGAAGAATGGCCTGGCAGGGTTGCCTTTGCTGGGTATCATGGAATACTTGCAGTTTGTGATTGTCTGATCCTCCCTGGCCTTGGTAGGTCAGTGTATAGTTGAGAGGCTCAGAATACACAGTTGTTTGTTCCTTGAAGTGCCACAGTTTACAACTTTGGAACTATATAGATTAGCTATTATGAGTTGTGCTGCTATAAACATTAATATGGCTTCTCAGTAAACATTCATTGAATGGATGTGAATGGATGAATGAGTAGATAAGTGAAAAACATGGTGACACAAGGCAATAGTTACATTATTGATTTGCTGTGGTACTAGTGGCTGATAATGGTTTAAGATTTCATTTTTCCAGCTGCTGTCAAGTACAATGAGCAGATAAGTTTGCATGCCTTAGTTATTTCATTGCTTTTTTTTTTTTTTTCTAATGCTGGGGATCAAACCCTGGATGCTAGGCAAGTATAGTACCACCGGGCTATATCCCAAACCCACTGTGTTTTAGTTTTGTAAAGGTAATAAAGTCTTTGGAAATACATACAACAAACGTCCTGAAGGTGTGGTGCTTTAGAAAAACCCAGTGTACAAAAACCAGATGCCAGAGGTGAAAGGTGCTAAGAGACTGAAGACAGAGGTAGATAAATCCAGGATTACACAGAGTGCGATTTATTAGGGACTTATAGACAGAAGCATATCTTGGGTGGCACCTGTACTCTAAGGCAGGAGGAAAGGGGTTTATATGTTAGACAGAGGTGGGCTGGAGTCAATGCTCACTTCTCAAATGTCAGATAAGAAACAGTTTGAGTGGGCTGGGGGTGGGGATTGCTCAGTGGTAGAGTACCATGCATGAGGCCATGGATTCAATCCCATTGCTACATTTCTTAGCGTTAGTGGCCTACACAAATCATTATCATTCACCTGACTATCTTTTTTTTTTTTTTTTTGGTGATGCTGATGCTGGGGATTGAACCCAGGGCCTTGTGCATGCAAGGCAAGCACTCTACCAACTGATCTATATCCCCAGCCCCTCATTTGACTATCTTAATGATTTTGTTTATCCCATAGATTTGAAATGTGTTCCAGGATCACCTAGTGTGCAAATGATGGTCACATATAAGTTGGCTGAGGAAATGTCAAGCTGGATCCCTGCAGTATGGACTCAAGGTGTAGGCTTGAAGGGAACCATAGGCTATGACACCAGAATTCGTCCTGTATTGCAGCATATCTTTTTTTTCTCCTTATATTTTCATATATATATATATATATTATAATATTTAAATTTACATTACCATATTTGCTTCAGTTATTTACTTTTCTTGAATTATTTAAACATAATTTATAGACACCATACCATTTTACTTTTAAATCCATATGTACATCTAAAAAATGATCTCATGTTTTCTTACCTGTGCTAATTATATTACCTGTGATTTAGGTAGGAGGTGGCTGGCTTAGACACAAAGGACCAATCACTTCCCAAATTGTATTATTAACTGATATATTGCTTTATCTGGGGTAGAATCTTTAGCAGAAAGTTTTATCACATGAGAAAATTTTGGTTAAAGTGTTTTATTTAAGAGTATTTTGGGGAATCGCTTCTGCTGGGGAAGGGAAGTGGAGAGAAAGAAGAGAACTAAGGGTAAAGAACTTTCATTATAGTCTCGCTCAAATACCCTGACAACCTTAGATGAGTGTGAGAAACCCAAGGAGGAAGAGAAGGAAAATCACCGGGGAGGCTAAACCAACACTAGAGAGGCAACTACAAGACACAGTCTCAGGCAGGGAGCAGGGGCCTCAAATTTTACCATTTTCATGATATTTTCTTTTATTTACACCCAAGATTCTACTCTGATCTCAGAACAGGAACTGCTTCTCAGGGTGTTATAGGAGAGCAGGGGGTGTTCTTGGCTTAAATAATAAAAGTGAATTTTGGCATGGGCCAGTCAGAGGCATGGACACAGGTTTATTTAGGAAAGTAGGCACGTATTCAAGAAAGAATGTAACTGTTTTTTTATAACAATAGGTTACATTAGGTCATTAGTACCATAACCACATTATTATAATTAGATTATCAGTAAAATTGCTTATTCTGCAGATGCATTTTGAAGAAAACCTCAAGAGAGAGATGCCTTGAGGGTAAAGCAATAAATACACATTCAAGCAAGAATGTGGACCATCTTGAGAGAGAGAGATGTTCACTGGGTTCCTGGCTCCTTTTTTATAGAAAACTGGCAAGGGGTAGGAATGGAAAGGAATGGAAATCTCAAGGATGGAAAGCTGCTTCAGTACAGTGATTTCAAGATGGGTTCTGGTGATCTGGTCAATCTTAGGATATTGAGGCTCATGAGATCTTTATTATCTGATCAATAGAGGATGCCAGAAAGTCTCCTAAATTATAGGTTTCTCAGAATATTCTCTCTTTGATTAATTGACATATTGGTGTATTAATTAACAATGTACAGGTAAATTTACAGATTTCCTAGGAATTTGGGAGAAACAGGTCTGGAATGGAGGTGGGTTTAGTGGGTAACAGGTCTGGAAATATTTGTGAACTTCTGAATTAAAATTTTAAGGAATAATAATAAATAGTAGATAGACAAGGTTCAGAGGCAGGGAAGGTGGCAGAGTGGCCCTTTTTCCAAGTGGCCATGTTTATTTATAACAATAGGTTACATTAGGTCATGAGTACCATAACCACATTATTGTTTAGAGTATCAGTAAGATTGCTTATTCTGCAGTTACATTTCGTAGTTACAATATGCAATGTTAGGAGCTTTGTGCAGTTCTCAAGAAGGTCTGTTGTCTGAAGTTACTGTTAGATGGGCAGCTCCAGGAGCCCCAGAGCTTGGTGAAACATTGTAGTTATCAAGCAAGTAAGTTCCTTTATTCCCAGGAGTTATGTGTCTAAGATTAAAGTTGAAGCTGTTAAGACTCTGGTATGGAGGGCATTACCTTAGCAACCGGGCATCCTATGCATTTGCACAGAAATTTATAAAATCTTTTTTTGCTTGTCCTTCCTTTATATATCCTTTCTACCTATTTCTTATTTCTCCTATCCTATTCCAAGGGGACTATGAGAAGTAAGTGTGTTTAAGTAACTTCTTGAGATCCATCTAGGGAAAGTGCCAAGTAATGTCTTAGGAATAGATGAGTTTACTGTGACAATCACTGAAAAACAAAATAACCAACTACTCAGCAAGGAAAAAGTGTTAGCAGAATGCCCAGGGGAAACTCAAAAAACAAAGAATTAAATCGATATGTCCAATGCTTATACCTATGCCTGGATTCCTTTTCATAGCTTCCTTCTTGCTTGATGCCCTGACCACAGAGGGCCAAGAAGAATAACTCATCTGAAAAGTACTTCTCATGGTTCTCCTGAAATAATTTAAAAAGGTAACAGAAGGGAGGAAAATGTCTTTTCCTTTATTCATCCTAGGTTCATGGCTGAGGTCCCTAACAACGAAAGATATATTAACAAGGGAAAAGTCCACAAATTTGTTTAGTATGAGTTTCTTGGACATGGAACCTTCCCTCTGAAAAGGGAACTTTTATAAGGAAATGAAGACCCCAAGAAACTATTAAACTTGAATGTTTTTTAAATAGTAGGTTAGATAAAGAGTGGTCAGTCATGGAGAAATGTGGTAGGGTAAAGAGTGTGAGGTAAGTGTGATAAACTGGGGAAACTTAGCCAGGCCCATTTGTAAATTTTCTTTCAGGTCTTTGGGGATAAGGATATTCTTTTCATCTGAGTGTAGGGAGGGCATCTCCCACAGGAGGATTTTATAACCGGTTTAAAGGAAAGATCAGAAAATCCTCCTAGGTTTCATGATTTGCCTTTTGGAAGAGGGTGGGGGATGGTCAGAGAGACCTTCTGCACACATTACCTCTGAAATTCCTTCAGCTTAAAATATTCAGTATGCCCAGGTGCCATATTTTGGGATAGCAAGTCCTGAACCTTATCAGTATATCATTTTGTTCAAAAATCTCAAACATCATTAACTGAAGTGGTTAAATAAGAGCAGTTAAATCTGACTTATACCATGATATTGAAGAGTTACCAGGAAACCTTTGCAATTTGAGAAGGTAAGCTTCTTTAAATTATTAATAACCAATCAATACTTGCCTGTTTCTTGTTAGCACTCGGTACTTATGAGATGGGATTTATATTATATTTCATGGTATGGCTTGATTCAGAGACAGAACATTGTAGTGAGTAGACATGGGCCTCCCAGCAGACTGCCTTGGTTTGTGCCTTGACTCTGCTACTTTCCAGCTATGTGATCTTGGGGAAATTATTTCTTTGTTCCTCATCTACTCGTCTATAAGATTGGAGTAGTTACAGTCCTCTAGGATAGGGTTATTTTGAAGATTAAATGGATATTTACATATGACTTAGAACAGTGCCTGGCACATGGCCAATCAGGATAACTTTTCTGCTCTCAAGAACCATTGTGGTCCAACTTTAATTTGCAGGTAGCTGCTTACTTGCCTTTGTCAGTTGCACTCATGGGAGAGGCTTGAATACGTGGAAAAATCTTTAACTGTTTGTAGTGAAGTCAATGTAATCCTTGGTTCTCTAGGCTACATCATAATAAGAACACTTTTTGTGGTGATGCTCCACGTGCTTTTTATAAGTCATTTAATTAAATCTTCATGAGGAAGTGCTGATTATTCACACTGTTAAAATAATTAATTGAGATGTCTTTAGATTGAGATCCTTGTGTTCCTTCATGAGCAAACTAAAACCCAACTTATATGGTCATATCTTAGGAAAATGAAAGTTAAGTCTCATTAGGAAAGGATTAGATGATTCTTCAGATAATTTAAAAAAATTAATGAAGACCCGAGAGAGTATACAACAACTATGGTTTGATTGTGTCCCTCAAAAGCTCATGTGTTGGACTCCAGTGTATAGGTACAGGCAATGACTTTCTCATTAGTACCTCTGGAGCTCAGGAAATAATGTGAGGAGTTAATAAACAGGATGGCATTGAATTAAAAAAGCTTCTGCACAGCAAAGGAAACAATTAGGAATGTGAAGAGAGAACCTACAAAATGAGAGGAAATCTTTGCTAGCTACTCTTCTGACAGAGGATTAATATATAGACTATATAAAGAACTAAAAAAAAAAACCTTAACACCAAAAAACCAAATAACCGAGTTAATAACTGGGCAAGTGAATTAAACAGATACTTCCAAAAAGAAGTACAAATGGCCAACAATATATGAAAAAAGTTCAACATGATTAGTAATTAGGGAAATGAAAATCAAAATGACACTGGGATTTTATCTCACACCTATCAGAATGGCTGTCATCAAGAAAGAAAATAATAATAACTGTTAGAGAGAGTATGGAGAAAAAGGAACATTTCTACACTGTTAATGGGATTGTAAATTAGTACAACCACTATGGAGTTTCCTCAAAAGACATGGGCATGGAACCATCATATGACCCAGCTATATTGCTTGTTGGTATTTATCTGAAAGAATTAAAGTCATCATACTACAGTGATACATGCACACTCATGTTTATAGCAGCATAATTCACAAGAGCCAAACTATGGAACAAGCTTAGGTGTCTATTGACAGATAAATGGATAAAGAATATGTGGTATATATATATATATATACACAATGAAGTTTTATTTAGTCATAAAGAAGAATGAAATTATGTCAATTGCAAGAAAATGAGACCATTATATTAAGTAAAATAAGCAGAACCCAGAAGGTCAAGGGTATGTTTTCTCTCTTATGTGGAAGCTAGAGAGAAAAAAGGAAAAGAAAGGTGTGTGGGAGGAATCTTATGAAAACCAAAAGAAGATCAGTAGAGAGAGTGGATAGTTAGGAGGGAGGGAGGAAGTGCCAAATTGTATTATATTGTGTGCATGTATGAATATGTAACAACAAATCCCATCATTATGTACAACTATAAAAAATGTTGGGGAAAAAATATCACCACCAAAAAAAGTTTCCTTGTTGGCAACTTAATTCTTCAATATGGTAGTGCTGGGAAGTGGGGCATAGTGGAAGGTGTTTTGGTGACAAGAATATAACCCTCATGAATAAGTTAATTTTTGTGGTAGTGAGAAAGTTCTTTCTCTCAGGCTGAATTAATTATCTTAAGAGTGTGCAGTTTTAAATCAAGTCTTCTCCTATTGTTTTTCCTCTTTGGCACATGTTTACTTGCCCTTATGCTTTCTACCATGTGTTAAAGCAGCATGAGGCCCTCACCAGCAGTATACTTGGGGGCTTCCCACTCTCCAGAACCATGAAACAAAATAATCTTCTTTTCTTATAAATTACTCAATTTCTAGTATTTTTGTTATAGTAACAGAAAACAAATGAAGACAGCAACTGATTTCAGTAGTCTAGTCCTTCCAATATTTTTCAACATTGTTTGCTCTTCATTTGGGGGTAGCTGACCACAGGGCTTCCTGCCAGGTTTTCTGCAATATCTCCTTCCACTTGGGGTTTTCATGTTCAGTTTGGAGGTGTTCATCTATTCTGTGTTCAAATGGTTCATTCTAGTGATTTCTTCATAAAAATTTCAAACTTTATTTTATGAGAGAGTTTAGACATTCCTTTTGAGGCACTAATTATTATGTGCATTGGTTTTCTATTGTTGCCATTACAAATGAACACAAACTCAGCAGTTTAACACAAATTTATGTTGTAGTTTTGGAGATTACAAGTTCCAGTGTGAGTCTCATTGGGCTGAAATTAAGGCGTTTGTATAACTGTGTTCTGTTCTAAAGGTTCTTGGAAAGAATCAATTTCCTTCTCTTTTCCATTGTCCTTGGCCCATGGCCTCCTTCCTCTTTCTTCAAAACTAGTAGTGTCTGACTCTCCCTCATATCCCATTTCTTTGTGCTTTCTTCTGTCACCCCCTCTCTTTGACCACAGTGGGAAAAGGTCTCTACTTTTAAGGGCCTACCTGGAAATCCAGGAGAATCTCCTTAGATCAAGAGCCTTAACTGTAGTTATATCAGCAAAGTCTCTTTGCCATGTAAGCCAAAATATTCACAGTTTCCAAAGATTAGATGTGAATATGTGGGGATGCATGTGTAGACATTATTCTGCATACCACAGTAATGAAGCTGAGAATAGGGTGTCTGGTGTCATCAATAGAGTGTAAATAGTGTCACCCCTCAGAGACCCTGGAACCAGTTGACCTGAGCCTCCACCTGCTTTATAGGAGAGAATTTAAGTCTGAGGTAAGGATGGGAGATGGATCTTCCTGTGTTCAACCCATGATCTCTAGGGGTTTAATCTAGGCTGTTAACCTTTGTTAGTGCTGCCTTGTAGAGAGGAAAGTGGTCAGTACCCTGAACATGAGGTCCCTACCCTGACCTGTGCATCTAGTGGGATCATTCAAGGGTTTTCTGCCACAAGAATCAAGAGGGTATGAAGGTTGTCAGATACCAAACTTGCTTCCATTTCCTTCTGGCTTTAGCAGTAGTGACTTGGGACAGGCTGGGGAAGAGTAATGTCTCCTTCACCCATAGATGCCCCAAGTCCAAACAGCACCAGGTTCTCTACAAAAACTTTCTTTAACAACATGGCTTTTAAGTTTGTTCATGAATCAGCAGGCTCTTCTCTAGAGTTAATTGCCCCCATGGTCTAGTGAGAACCCTTTTGAACATATGACCCTTGACCTCAGAGTGACTCTGAGGGCCATTATTGAGCTTACCTGTTCCCAACAGTGGTCAGGTGATAGTTATGGTAACTTTGAAGCAGATAGGAGTTGGGATTCTCAGTTCTTTTTTTTTGTTGTGAAGCCTATGAGCTTTTTATACAAATTTACCCACTGCTTTTGTCAATCTCTAAGCTTATTCTGTTAATGGAATATGGGTGGGGTGAGAGACTTGGGCCCTGATCCCAGAACAATGTCTGTTGAGTGACTCAAGGGCCATTTTAGTGACTGTCCAGGAAAAGCAGACTTCAAGGCAACTCAGTATCACTACAGTCAGCAACCAGACAATGCACAATGATTTCCAAATGGCAAGTCTTTCAATACAAAATATTCAAAATTCCATTTTGCCTAGCATTGTGCTAGGATAGCAGTCTTCAATTTGTCTGAAGACCCCTCTACAGTCTTAAAAAGTATTGACTCTCCTTGCTATTGTTGATGCAGTTCATATCTATTAATATTTATCACATTAGGAATTCAAGATGAGGAATTTAAAAATTATACATTAATTCAACATAGTAATTAATTATGTATTAAAACACTTTTACGAAAGCTAACTATTTTAATTTTAAAACACAGAAGTCAATTTGTTTTACATTTTAACCAATTTCTTATATTTGGCTAAGTAGAAGACAGTTGGATTTTTTACATCTGCTCTCCCTTAATCTGTTCTGATATCATGCTTTTGGAATACCTACTCTGGGGTGTTTTCACATCCTGTATGTGAAAGTGTTTTGGAGATGGTACAACACTATCAAGAGACTGGGTGTTAGCTGTTTCTATACAAGGCTGCTGAAACAGGAAGTAGCAGGACATTCCTCCTTTGGGGCTCATAACCCCTTTCTGACTCAGACACACCCAAATCTCAGCCCACCCAGAGAGAAAGTGTTTTCTCACTCAGAGTTTCAAAAATAACTTCATCACAAAACTTATATGAAAAGGGTTCATAATTTCACCAAATACCAAAACAAATCTGACTCCATACTAGACAAGTTTTAGTCATATAAAAAATTCTGAGTGGTAGGTAATCTATATTACATTATAAAAGAGTTTTCACCTACACTCATTTTAATCTGTGTGTCTTTGAGAAGAAGGTATTCTCATGTTCATAGAGATTAATGGACAAATGATTGTCAAATGCCGCACAGTTCTGATAAGTGGTGAAACTGGGGATTCAGCCTAGGTTTTCTGATCCTAAATGCAATAGCTTTGCTCATTACATTATTGTGCTTCTGGGTGTTTTCTCTCACACTCATGGGGCTCTCAAAAAGAGGGTGATAGGAAAGATATCATTCCTATAGGGTAGAAGGAGGAAAGAATATTGGGGAAAGTTTTAACTTGGCTGTCAGACCACATAGCTGTGGAAACTATTGCCTGTGTGAACTGTGGTGTTCTGGGAAATGGAATGGTAAAATGTAGGACACTAGAGTACTGGCAGGGGTGGAAGATTAGGATGCTTAAGTCAGATTTTCTCCTTCACAATTTTATTCAATTTTGTCCATGACTGTAATGTGGTTTCTTCAGAATTTTCTGACAACACAAAGATAGAAAATTAGTTCAGTATTAGATACTATTACGAGAATGCCCACAAATAAAGTTGAAGGTTTGTTTTTTAATAATGCAAGTGTTACCCCAAGGTCATGCATTACCAACCACATTTAGAATAGTGAAGAATACAAATGATTGATTATTGAGTTTTCCATTTGTTTTCAGATAGCTCTATGTTATTTCCCCCCAAAACTCTCAGAAACAAGCATTTTGCTTCTTCAGTGTGGCTGTAGTTAAATGATATCTTAGTCATTGTCTTAATTGACCTTTTTCGAGCACAAAATAGGCTGAAAATCCTTTCTTCCCTTGGGTTTCACTTGCCTGGGATCCTTCCTCTTTCTCTCAGGGATCATCCACAATCTGCATTGTAGGCTGCTGTTGTTGGTTAGCCCTTAAATTGTGATGTTTCCTGAGACTCTCTTTCTTTTCCTTAATTCACTCTTTCTAGCCAATATGTCCATTCTCTTGGCCTCCATGTCTACCTATTTGATGTAATTCTAAAAACTATCTCAGGTCTAGATTTCTGTCTGGCTCTGATCTATCATTTTTTTCTTTTAGAGGCCCTATAGGTTCTTGAAACCAAATATGTTCAAAATGAAACACATTTTTACTGCTATCTCCAGTTTGTTTCTCTTCTGATGTTCCCTACTGAAATGACACCATTATTTATCTAATTGCTCAAATCAGAAACTTAGGAGTCCCACTGGACACTTTCCTCTCTTTCTCCCCCTCTAGACAGTCACTGTCTAATTCTGGGCACCACCATATTATGCTCAGTTTACTGTGGCTCCAAGGAGGAGAGAAGTATTTCTTTATCACTATTTAATGTGATAAATGGTAGCAGGTGAAGGGAACAATCCACACTCTAGAGCCTTGTCTTTCTGAAACATACACCTACCCCAGTTATTCTGTCTCCTAAAACTCATTTTGCTCTCAGATATAATTGTTATTTCCCCATCTCACTTATCATTCCCTTTCCCTGCATCCCACACACTGAACCATACTAAATGTCTTTCAATTCCTGGAATGAACCATTTTATTTGTTTTGCTTCTTGATTTACATGAGCAGTTTCTTCCCTTGGAATATCCTCCCACCTTAAAAAAAAAACCTCTAAGCTTCTTAATTCAATCTTAATCTTTAAACCAAAATATCAGATCTTAAGGAAATCATTTTAAGATCTGAAGGGAGAACAATACTGCCTCTATGTGCTCCAGTGTTACACAAGGCTTTACCTTGGCCCTTACCACAGTGTTGCAATTGCCTGTTTAGTCATCTGTGTCCCCATATGTGGTATAAGCTCATTTAGGGCAGGAACCATAGTTACCTTGTTTGCTAAACCTTGTTTACCATGGTTGTATTTCCAACACCCAGCACTATTTTGAGGATACATTATAAATGACCTTGGACAACTTATTTAATCTCCTTGTGTCTTTCAATTTATCAAATTGTAAAATGGGAATTTATTCAGAATTTAGGGTTGAACACTCAGGGGTTGCCTTAGTAATCACATCTAAACAGATTGTGTCGTGTGATTTTGGAAATCTCCTACCATGACTTTCTCTCCTCAAAGTCCATGGAGAGGCCACAGAGCCTGATGGCTAACATAAATTTTGAAACTAGGATGCCTGGTTCAAATATAAGCTTTTCCACTATTGGCTGAATGACATTGGGCAAAGTATTGAACTGAAGAGCCTTCTGATTTGTTCATCTGTAAAATGGAAATAGATGTATCATCTTGTAGAGCTGTTGTGTCCCTGACACATATTAAGGACATTATAAATGTTTCTTAAATATAGTAAAAAATTCAGAGAGGAGGAGTGACTCATGATAATTATGTGAAGACATTTGACCTCACATAATTATCAGTGACAGTCGATATAGAATGACTTCTTCCTTTATTATGACTCCAATCAAATTGCAGAGCATATTGACTTCAGTATCCCATTTATCAGCTGTCCATACCTACCACCTAATAAGTCTTAAGACCCCAAATTCTTAATGGTTTGTACTTTAGGGAAGTTCAATGTCTGTGAAGAGAGTTGCATCATGAAAACTTCCAGGTCAGGATCCACATGATTGCTACTATTTGCAATGCCATTTAATGTGATAAGTGGTAGCAGGTGAAAGGGAAGGGATAGATTTGAAGGGACCAACACAGGTGAGCTCTCAGCAGATGTGAACATTGTGTCTGAGACCTGACAGATTTTGGGATTGTTTCTGACAGTAGGAAGAACAACTGCCCTTTGCCTAAACTATCACAACGAGTCTGAAGGTAATGTTGACATGTTTGTGATAGCTCAGTTTATTTCCCTTGGAAAACACAAATGCCTATAATTAGCCTCCAAATATTCAAAATGCAGCTTCTCTTCCTTTCTCCCTCCTATTGTCCATCTTTTGATAACTTCTGTACTAAGTAGCTAAAATCAAGTAAGTCCATCTCATTACTCACTAACAGCCCTGGAGAAAAGACTTTAGGTCAGGAAACTATATCCATTGAAAAAAACAAAGAATTTGGACTAGCCTGTGTTGTAGTTTGAATTGTATCCCCTGTTAAGGAAAAATATTATTCAATGGTATTTGTTAAAGCAGAGTAAGAAAGACTGTTCTAGTCCATCATGATAGGCAGAGGAACCTCTGCAATGGGATTTATTAGTAGGGGTAAGAATGGGCTTATCTCTGAATACTGCAAGGGCAGCTGAGGATTGATAGCCACAGAACAAGGTGGGGATCAATGAATGGAAAATTATCAAAAGAAACATCTAGCATATGGGGAGATGACTAACAGGAGTCTTGCTGAAGATGGGCCAGGGTGATTGCCTGGCATATGGAAGAGGATGAGGGGCCTGATCAGCTATCTAGACTAACCAGAATTTAAGAGTAGGGTTTTTTTTGTTGTTGTTGTTGTTGTTAAGCTGATTTAGCAGAATATTTTGTTAAAACTAGATTTTAGGAGGATGTTCATAGATGGACCTAGGAGAAAGTTTGGTCAATAAGAGAAACTTTGTTACCTACATACCCCCACCAAGAAAAAGATATGTTAAGAGTACGGGGATTTAGATCCCTAGTACTTTGAAATGTGACCTTACTTGAAGTTAGGATCTTTTCAATACAACTAAAATGAGATTATTAGGGTAAATCCTCATCCAATTTGATTAGTGTCCTCAACAAAAAGTACTTTCTGGGTTGAGTGCTTGTTGTATCAGGATCCTGTGCCTCTTTAACTGCCTGGTATCTTTCAGAGAGGGTTCTTAGGCCAAGCGGGGAAGGAAGGTTTCTTCCCAAGCCACTTATTTTTAGCAAGGTTCTAGAATAGATTCTTCTTGCTGGTTCTATGGGGATTACTCAACCCAGAAATTTTATATTCCAACACTCTGCTGATTATTTTCCTCAAACTAGTATCTGAAATGATATTTATTGTTTTTATTTTTCATTGTCTGTTTCTCACCTGGGATATAGCTCTGTGGGGACAGAGATTATTATTAGTATTTAAAAAAAAATTACTGCTGTATCTTAGCACTTTGATAAAGTAGGTTCTTAATAAATATTTGTAGAAGAAAAGAAGAAAAGTTGAGAGATAGAAAAGATGGTGGCAACTATAAGAAGGATATGAAAGCAGACTAGCTTTTAAAATATTTTGTACATTTTGGCAAGAGGACCAAGATTTATTTACTACTTTATTTTCTTTATATTTATTGAGTTTCTCTTCGGAGCCAGATACCATGTTATGGCTTGTGAATTTAAAGTAAAATGCAGCTTTTATCCCCAAAGGGTCTGTGGTCTCATTGAGACCAAACTGATGATCTGTGTATTCTTGTATAATCTCAAACCCTGGCCAAGAACAAGAGATTGCTACATGGAACACTGAAAAAATTACCTGATCCAGGGCAATGTGTCCCACCTCCTCAACTTTGTAAACATCCATAGAGATCAAAATGAAAGAAGGGTAGCTAGTTCTTAACAATTTTAAGCAATAATTCTGTTTGCATGACTACCTATAAAGGAGTTCTAAAAACCTTGAATTTTTTTACTTAAGTGGAAGGCACAATGACTACTTTAATAATGTCCATCAGGAAGAAAAGGTGAATGGATTTTCCTTCTTCCTTGCCATATTTGCACAAATACATGGTGGGTAGTGATCACATGCCTAGGCAACAAAATGAGACAAGACAAGTTCCTTTTCTGGAATCTATTATGAAGAAATATTTAAAAACTATTGTAAAACAGTAGTAAGATGGTTGCTTCAAGGAACAGAGGGAGAAGGTGCCGGGGGTCATGGAGAGGTAACTCTTATCTGTAGTGGAGTTAGGGAAGGCTTTCTAGAGCAGCTAGAATTTGAGCTGGGCCTGGTTGGCCAACCAGGAGGAGGGCAGCCCTGCTAAAAAGATGAGCTGGTATAAATGGGTGTTGTGGCATGACATGTTTGAGGATCTGCAAGAAGTTTAATTTTGTTGACTTTCCAAGGGAAGTATTGAAATATACAAAATAAGTAAACAATTTTTACCTTGTGATACTAAGATCATTTATTTCAGTTGCAACATGGATCTCTGCTTGTAGATCTTTATAGATTTGAATGACCTCTATGAAAATAAAGAAGGAAAAAAATCTTAAATAAAAAAAGTAAACTGTGGCCAGGCGCAGTGGCACATACCTGTAATCCCAATGGCTTGGGAGTCTGAGGCAAGAGGATTGTGAATTCAAAGCCAGTCTCAGCAACTTAGTGAGACCTAGTCTCTAATAAATATTTATGAGACCTTAGTGACTCAGCAAGACCCAGTCTCTAATAAAGTATGTAAAAAAGAAAAAAAAAAAAAGGTCTGGGGATTTGGCTCAGCAGTTAAGCATCCCTGGGCTCAATCCCCAGCACCAAAAAAGAAAAAGTAAATAGTGAAGTCTGTGAAGACTCTGCTGTGTAAGTGTGTTGGATTTTTATTGCCTTGAGTTGTGATTTTCTACCTCTGACAAGTTTATCAGGAGAATTTTTGTAGAAAACCATACATATCTCTATCCTAGAGATTCTGGTTCAATGGGCATGCAGTGAGGTTTGATCATCAAAAGTATTTTTATTTTTTGCAATGGGAGGGAATGAACCCAGCACCTTGACATGCTAGGCAAGTGCTCTACTACTGAGATACACTCCCAGCCGCATATCAAGTTATTTTTAAATTCTTTATTGGAATATATAATGCATTCATGTTCAACTTCTACTCCAGTCATACCCAGCTACTGGATCGTCTCCAATTTTTTAAAAACAATTTTGCCTATATCTCTTCTTTTGTGCACGCTGTTCCTAGAACGTCTTCATTTTTTACCTTGTTTCTGTAACTCTGAATTGGGTATAAGTCAAATCTAACATTGTTTTCTCTAGGAAGCTTCCCTGACATTTCATGGGAAAGTTGAGTTCTTCACCAAGATTTCCATAGTACCTTGTACATTACTTACAATAATTAGGGTCCACTTGACTTAGTTTTGGTCTTGAGCAGAATCCCCCAGTCACTCATGCCACCTAGACTGAATCCAATGAGTGTGGCAAAATTGGGCGAAGGCATAATGGGGACCAAAACAATACAAGTACTTTTTAAGTTGTGTATAAACTATATTGTTCCCAAAGATATTTAAGGTGATTGTCTTTCTATTAGACTATGAGTTCCTTAACAGTAAATATTGTGTGATATTAATCTTTGAATACTGTTCCAAATTGAGCGCTGGTGTTTGCTTGAGTGGAGGGTTTCTTTCCTCAGACTTAAAGATATGGGTTTAATTCTGAGATCTGTTCTAAGTAGCATTCATTTTTCCTATAATGTTTCTGCTTCATTCTGTCAAGTTCCCAGGACTTCAAGGATGAAAGATTTTTTTTTTTTTTAACAATAGCTTTTGAAATTGTCACCAACCAGAGAAAGTCTTTGAGAATCTTTAAATCAGGTCCTCTCCATTTGACCTCCTGAGGAAGGGATGGTAGAATGTAAAGGTCAGTGCTGGGAGGGCAGCAGACCATGCAGCTGGAATCCAAACTCAATGACCCCGAGGACAAGCACCCTCTGTGCTTGCTAGAATTAAGGTTGGCAATCAGGAGGAAAGTAGAGGTTCTTGGACTCAGGATGAGGTGCTCAAAACATTTTGAATGCATTGGGTTGACTGACCACTGTGGAGGCAGGAAATTCTTTAATTCTGCTGAAGTGCTTTAATTCTGCTAGTTTCCTGGACTTCCTCTGAGGATTGCTTTTAACTTATATTTAAAAGTTGGAGGGAAAAAATAGCTGACAGTCAAGGAGGTTTACATTTAAGTGTCAGTTTATAAGCAAGATTTTTAAGTCTTAGGTCATTTCATAGTTGCCATTAAATGGATACCCTAGTGTTTCCCTAGAGAGTGGAATGTTTTCCATTAAACTTATATTTCTTCAAGGGTAAACTTGGATTTAGTTTTTGAACAGCAATGATTTTTTTTTTCATAAAGTACACATTGCTTCCACAGGATAGTATGATTAATAAAATAAAGTTTTTATGTTCTATCATTTCCAAGAATAAACCCTCTTCCATTCCTATTGTAAGCCAGCTAGGTCCTTGTGCATAACACTATGCAATTGATTGTTATTTTTGTCTAGCCATATTAAATGGCACAAAATGCTTTACCATGGGGGATGAAAGAGGAGAAAGAGAAGTAGAGAAGAGAAGGTAGAGAGACACTTGCTGGGGCTCCCTGAAGAGACTGTCTTTAATAGTCACATATCCATTGGTGCACTGGGAAGGAAGATGGAGTAGAGGGCTAAGATTTTTTCATTGAAATGATCATTTCTGTAAGAACTTTCTCTGCATGATCAAAACACTCTTTACAGTTGTTATGGTTAGGATATGAGGTGTTATGTGTTTACCCACCACAACCCCAAGCTCTTGTGTTAATGCAGGGATATTCGAGGTGAAACGATTGGATTGTGAGAACTGTAACTTAATTAGTCCATTCTAGTTTGAATAAACTGGGTGGTAACTGTAGGCAGGTGGGGCAGGACTGGAGGAACTGGGGGCAATGGGGGCACTTCCTGGAAGGGTTCTTCTTCCCTATGGCCCCTCCATATCCTCTCCTTCCTAGCTGCTATGAATGGAGCAGATTCTTTCCACTATGTCCTTCTGCTGTGAAGTGCTACCTCACCTTGGGTCCAGAGTAGTGGACTCAGTGAAGCATGGACTGAACCTCTGGAACTGTGAGCCAAAATAAACTTCTCTTCCTTATTGTTCTTGTCAGGTATTTTGGTCACAGTGACGAAAAGCTGACTCATACACCAGTGCTTACCTCAGTCCTCTTCTCTCTTTATCTCTTGCACTAAAACTCATCTGGGCAGTTTGGACTACTAGATTTCTTACTTACTTCAGTGAAAATAGTGAGTGCTATAGTGGCCTGACTTCTATTCACCACTCCACCACCCTGGGTAGCACCATTGTGGCATTTTCCTCTGGAGTAAGGGGGCAGGCGACGAATCCTGCTTACCTCCATTTCACCCTTCTGAGACTTGAGGCTGACTTATAGGAAAGAGTCCAAATTCTTGAGCGTGGGATACAAATAGGCAGCATTAATGCAAGTGATATTTTGGGAATAATAATCTGGCAGCAGAGATTAATGGAATAGAGTAAATTAGCAACTGATTAGAGCAGTTTGGGACTATATTGGCCTCAACTGGGAAGGCACTGTGCCAGGACTATTATTGAGAGAGAATTTGAACAAAGAATATATACTCAGAGCCTAATTAGGAGCCAAGTCCTGTGCCAAGTGCTTTACACACAGAATCAGCTCCATACTTTTCTGCTGTAGCACTTTTTACAACTGACACTATATATTTGTGAGGGTACATGTTTTGATGTCTGCTTTTCCCACTAAGTTTTTTATTATATTGCTAGCACATAGTAGATTTTCAAAAAGGTTGTTGAATGACTAATAATGATCCAGTTAGGACTCTTGTGGAACCTGGACTAATGAAGAGAAAACTCATGGAATTCTAGAAAAACCAGAATAATGAGGATACAAAAAGAGGCTAAGCATGGAACTTTGGGAACTCCATTGTCACTGGAGAAGCTGGCATTTAATAAGAATTAGTTCACAATGATTCTGTGCTGTGGCTCTCCATTTGGATTGTTGAGAGAGATTGCGACTTGAAGTTGGCTCACTTGCTGAAGGTGGCCCCATAATCCAGTCAACTAGGCAGGGTGCAGTGGCACATGCCTTTGATCCCAGCAGTTTAGGAAGCTGAGGCAGGAGGATTGCAAATTCAAAGCCAGCCTCAGCAACTTTGTGAGGCCCTGAGCAACTTAGTGAGACCATGTCTCAAAATAAAAAATGGGCTGGGGATGTGGTTCAGTGGTTAGTTGCACCTGGGTTCAATCCCCAGTACTCCCCCCAATAATAATAATGATAAATAAATAAAATAAAGAATCCCATTGAGACCCTCTTAGGATAGTTAACTTCTGAGAGAGAGCAAATAAGGATTAGTATAATGAAGAATTTGAAATTTGGGGAGAAATGATTTTGATAAGTTCAAAGTGTTCATAAAGGCCAGGTGTGGTGGCTCATTTCTATAATCCCAGGGCTCTGGAGGCTGATGCAGGAGGATCAAAAGTTCAAAGCCAGCCTCAGCAAAAGTGAGGTGCTAAGCAGCTCAGCGAGACTCTGTCTCTAAATAAAATACAAAATAGGGCTGGAGACGTGGCTCAGTGGTTGATTACAACTGAATTCAATCCCCAATCCCTGCCCCCCTCCAAAACAAAAGGGTTCATAAAATCATTTGATCCTCAATTTTAACAGTTTATTCATATAGCCAAGCAGATTTGGCACTAATCTCCATATAGGTTTTTTTTTTTTTAAATAAAAAAAACAAAACAATCACTTCTCTACTTGTTAGTTCCACTGGTTGTGAAGGACAGAGATTCCATTTTAAGGTCAGTATCTCTTCACTTATACCCAGTGTTGAAGCCTGGAACCCACAGGCCTGAGTAATAAGGAAGTGATGAGTTAAAACATTTAGCTGTTCACGGCTCTGGACCTAATCACTCTGCTAGTGCTTTTGAAGGGATAAGGTGAAATGTGTAATCATTAGCTTCTGTAGCAGGCAGACCAGGCAATTTGTGTGTTTATGGATCTATTTAAATCAAAGGTCATTGATTTTATTTTTTCCCATATTCAGCAATGCATTCTAACCTGAAACACATATTAAAAATTGGTACTGATAGTAATCCCCAAACACACAACCCTGAATTCCATAGATATTTTCCTATGCTTTACTTTTCATATTTAGATCAACAATTCATCTGGAGTTGATTTTTGTGTTAGGTGTAAGATAATGGTGAAGATTTCTCCTCCCCCCCACCGAATATGGATAGTCAATTGACTCAGCACTATTTATGGAAAAGGTCATTCCCCTCACTGTTGTATTCTGTTGGACTATTTTTCTATCCTTTTAAAAAAATCTTTATTTTATTTATTTATTTTTATGTGGTGCTCAGGATCAAATCCAGGGCCTCATACGTGCTAGGTGAGCGCTCTACCGCTGAGCCATAATCCCAGCCCTCTATCCTTTTTTTAAAAGTATTTATTTTTTAGTTGTAGTTGGACACAATACCTTTATTTCACTTATTTATTTTTATGTGGTGCTGAGGATCGAACCCAGGATCTCACATGTGCAAGGCAAGCACTCTACCGCTGAGCCCAGCCTTATCCTTATGTTAATACCACATGGCCTTAATTACTGTAGCTTTGTAATAAATATTGTATGTAAGACTTTTGACTTTATTCTTTTTTCTCTTAAAACAAAAGGAAGGTACTATAGGTTATTAATCATTTACAGAGCTTTTGAGAGGGTTGAAGAAACAGACTCCATACTGAATTTCTAGAAATGGTTCATAAAGCTGCACCAAAGGATTGGACCACCAAGAAAGCTTTCTTTATTCCCTTCAAGGGGAAGCTATGTTTTGAAATGGAAAGCTGCCAGTGCAGTTCTGTCTCCAAAGCCACATTGCCTAAGGTACAATTAGGAAGCTAGTTCAGTTAAATCAGGAAGCCATGGTTAGAATTTCTGGCCCCAGAACCAAGCCCATGCTTTATAATTGGGAAGCCACCATTATAATCCCTGCCAGCAAAATGAATACCCTCCATCCTGCCATTCTTCCCTACTTACCTTGGTTCACATATCACTGAGAACACTGGATGAATCAAACTTTAATCATCTCTCTCTCCTTCATCATCTGTGTGTGTGTGTGTGTGTGTCTGTGTGTGTGTGTGTGTGTTTGTATGTATGTATGTACACACACATAAATATATATATTTACCTGGATAATAATTAATAAATTGTTACCTCATTTAATGCTATAATGCCGTCTTTATTTCCAAATTCAACTAATGTTTATTGAATATCTACTAACATTCCCCATCACTGGACCATAAAATTTTTAAGCATTCATAAAAAAGGAAAGTTTTATATTTTATTTTATTTTACAGAATATTAGTACACCCATTACCCTGATTCCCATTACTATTTTAAAATTGCTTTAGTACAGAACTATACATTTGTCTATCTCTCTCCATTTATCAATCTGTCACTATTTTTTGCGGGGGGTGGGTGGGATAGCAGGATTGAATTCAAGGGCACTGGACCACTGAGCCACAGCCTCATTCCTATTTGTATTTTATTTAGAGACAGGGTCTCACTGAGTTGCTTAGCACCTCACTTTTGCTGAGGCTGGCTTTGAACTCATGATCCTCCTATCCACCTGAGCTGCTGGGATTACAAGGAGTGCGCCACCATGCCCGGCCAATCAGTCACTATTTTTTTGATGCAGACATTAGTATACTTTACCTCTAAATATTTCACTCCGTAGGAGTATCATTAACTAGAGTTCAGTATCTATTTAGTTATTTATTGAGGTAAAGTTAATATTCAGTGATATTCACAAATCTTAAATGTAACAATGAGTTTTGATTAATACATATGCCCAAATAGGTATCAAGATAATGGCATTATGAGGGCTGGAGATATAGCTGAGTTGATAGAGTGCTTGCCTTGCATGTATAAGGTCCTGGGTTCAATCCCCAGGGTGCACACACACACACACACAAAGATAATAGCATTACCATCACCTTAGAAAGTTCCCCTAGATCCCTTCTTAGTCATTTTGTGACACCTCACTATTTTGATTTGTCCCCATGTATTATTTTTGCCCTTTCAAGAATCTTACACATGGACTCATACTTTATGCATTCCTTTTAAAAACTTATTATTTTAGAATAATTTATTTTAGGGCTGGGGATGTGGCTCAAGTGGTAGCTCGCTTGCCTGGCATGCGTGCGGCCCGGGTTCGATCCTTAGCACCACATACAAACAAAGATGTTGTGTCCTCCGAAAACTAAAAAATAGATATTAAAAATTCTCTCTCTCTTTAAAAAAATAATAATTTATTTTATTTTACAGTAATTATAAATTGATCCTAATTTGTAAGAAATAATACTGAGAGATTCAGCATAAAGATGTTTCTTGGCTTATGATGAAGTTACATCCTGATAAACCCACTCTAAAGTAAAAAAAAAAAACCACAAGTTGAATTGTGTTAAGTCAGGGACCCTCTGTATTCTTCATTGAGTTGCTCTCAGTGCTATCAATTTGCATAACTCTCATAACTATGTTATGGTTTGGATGTGAGGTGTCCTCCAAAAGCTCACACATGAGACAATGCAAGAAGGTTCAGAGGAGAAATGATTAGGTTGTGACAGCCTTAACCTAACCAGTGAATTAATCCCTTGATAAAGATAAACTGGTAACTGAGGCTGGTATGGTGTGGCTGGAGGAGGTAGGACATTGGGGGCATAGCTTTTGGGTGTATACATTTGTATCTGGCAAGTGAGACCTTACTCTGTGCTTCCTGATCATCATATACTGTTTCCCTCTGCCACATTCTTCTGCCATGTTGTGTTGCCTCACCTTGAGCTCCTTTACCTCTTGATTATTTCAAACCTAAGATGTAGGGTACTTGAGCAAGTTTCTCATACAAGGGTATGAGAAACATACAAGGGTATGAGGTCATACAAGGGTAATCTCTTCTCGGTACACTTCTCACAGGAAATAAATTCAGGTTGACCTTATTGAGTGGCCTCATCAGCCTGTCAATATAGCACTTGTAATTAATTAAGCAAGTTGGATTAAAATTGAAATCAGAGTTATACTCTAAAATATTTCATTATAATTATTAACATATTAATTGTACAAATGCATGGGTTTCACTATGATATTTTCAGACATGCATATATGCTGCATTGGACATGTCCATCCATACTTCTTATAGTCTTCCTGTCTCCCCTTGTTACTCCCTGCTCTGGCCCCATTCCCAGTCCCCGATATACCCTCTTCTAATTTCCGGTTGCCTGCTTCCCTAACTAACTAACTTACTTCCTTACTTCCTTCTTTCCTTCCTTCCTTCCTTCCTTCCTTCTTCTTTCTTTTCTTCCTCTATTCCTCCCTCTCTCCTTCCCTCCCTCCCTTCATTAGGCTGTAAGGTAAAGATGAGTAGGGGGATGAATCCATTTCTGTGGATTGTCTCCTTCCTCCCTTCTTTCCTTACCTCCTGCATGCCTGACTTGTCTTCCTGACTGCCCACATTTATTGAGCCCCTATTCTATGGTAGACCCTGTTCTATGTGCTGAAGAGAACAAGCCAAAGTCCTGCTCTCATGGAGCTTTTGTTCTTTCTTTTTTTTTCTAATATTTATTTTTTAGTTGTAGTTGGACACAATATTTTCATTTATTTATTTTTATAAATAAATGCTGGGGATTGAACCCAGGGCCTTGCCCCTGCTAGGTGAGCACTCTACCACTGAGCCACAACCCCATCCACTCATGGAGCTTTTGTTCTAATGAGGGCGACACACCAGTACAAGGATAAGGACAGGCAGGCAGGAAGCAAGGAAAGAGAAGGAGGAATGTCATTAAATCCAGAGGGTAAGGCATGCTATGAGGAAAATAATTAAGAGAAGGACAACTCAGGGTGGGAGTTAGGTGGCCAGTGGTGACTTAGAGAGCCAACACTGTATTCAACCCACCTCCAGTTATGTCCTGCCCCTGTGCACAGCAATGGTCACTGACCATCCAATGGTCTTTCTTCTCTCTTAACTCAGCACATTCTGATTTTGTGGCATCTCTCTTTCCTTCTGCCTTCTATGTTCATTTTTTTTTTTAATTTCTCCCATTCAATTGCAAGCTCCTGATAACAGGGGCTGAGTTCTTTTCTGCTTGGATTCCATGCTGGAGCACAGTGCTGTGAAGCATATAACCCCTATTTTTTTTAAAAAATGAATGCTATTTTTGAAAACTTAGCAAGTCACATTTTCTGTTTTTTCTTTCGCCTTGTTTTTCAGAGCATTTGCATGAAACATGATCAGTTCTGCTAAGGAATTCTTTTCTCCTGCTGAGCAGTTCCTGCTGCCTGCATCTTCAATCCTGTGTAGGTGACAGCCACCTCCTTCTGTTCAGGATAAGATGAAGGGCCTCTAATATTGTACTCCTGACCGCATAAGGAGAATTACCAGTAGGCTTGAAAGCATTCCTAAGAAATGTTAGCCCACTCTGCTGCAAATATCTTTTAATAATTGATGATGAGAAAGGCAGAAAGTTATGATACATTTATTTCTTTATTGTGGAAAAATCTCTGTAGATTTTCAGTGCCCAAATGTAAACTAAAAAAGAAAAGAAAGTTATTATATTGGGCCTTTGAGTGCATAATATGGAACAATTTCAGTTTGGAGACAGATAATGACTTCTTTGGGATCAGAGGGATTTGTAAAGATTGTGGATGTATGTTGTTCTTTTGTTTAATTGTAGATAGTTTCAATAAGGGTAATTGTATTAGTAATGTTTTTTTTTCAGAGAACCCAAAATAATTTATCTGTTTGTCTATCTATCTATTCATCTTTATTAAAAAATTGAATTATGCAGTTATGGAGACTATGTCCCAAAAGTTGGCAAGCTGCAGACCAAGAGTCCTAGAGAGATAATCTCAGCATCTGAAGGTCTGAGAACCAGGGGAACCTGTATAAGTTGGAACCTGAGTCCCAAGGTAGGGAAAGACCAGTGTCTAAACTGGAAGGATAGAGAGGCAGAGAGAGTAAACTCTCCCTAACTCGAGAATTTTTTTATCCCATTCAGGCTGTTAATGAATTGAATGAAGCCCACCACCCACACTGGGAAGGGCAATCTGCTTTTTTTTTTTTTTTTTAATCTGCTTTTAATCTACTTGTCCAAATTACTCCTTATTTATTTATTTTGTGGTGCTGGGGATTGAATCCAGGAGTACTTTACCACTGATCTGCATCTTCCATCATTTTATTTTTTATTTTGAGACAGGGTCCTGCTATGTTGTCCACGCTGGCCTTGAACTTGTGGTCTTCCTTCCTCAGCCTCCTGAGTAGCTGGGATTACAGATGTGTGCCACCCTACCTGTCAAATGTTAACTTTCTTTTTTTTTTTTTACTGAATTTTTTTTTATTGTTGGTAGTTCAAAACATTACACAATTCTTAATATATCATATTTCACAGTTTGATTCAAGTGGGTTATGAACTCCCATTTTTACCCCATATACAGATTGCTGTATCACATCAGTTACACTTCCATTGATTTACATATTGCCATTCTAGTGTCTGATGTATTCTGCTGTCTATCCTATTCTCTACTATCCCCCCTCCCCTCCCCTCCCCTCTTCTCACTCTACCCCCTCTACTGTAAATCATTTCTTCCACTTGTATTATTCTTCTCTTACCCCTCCTTTCCTCTTATATGTAATGTTAACTTTCTTAAATACCCTCACAGACATACCCAGAATCATGTTTTGTTTTGTTTTGTTGTTGTTTTTCTCATCTCTTCTTGAGAGCATAGACTTTTTTTTAACACAACAGAAATTTATTTCTTTTTTTCTTTAATTTGTTCTAATTAGTTATATATATATATATATATATATATATATATATATATATATATATGACAGTAGAATGCTTTATGACACATCATACATAAATGGAGTATAATTTCTTCTCATTTTTCTGGTTTACATGATATAGAAGCACACCAGTTGTGTAGTCATATATGCACATAGGGTAATAATGTCTGATTCATTCTTCTATCTACTATCATTCCCACCCCCAAACCCCCTCTCCTCCCTTCACTCCCTTCTGTCTAATCCAGAGTATCTCTATTCTTCCCTAGCCTCACCTGCATTGTAAATTAGCATCTGCATGTTAGAGAAAACTTTGGCGTTTGGGTTTTTTGGGATTGGCTTATTTCACATTAGTCTCCAGTTCCATCCATTTACCTGCAAATGTCATAATTTCATTCTTCTTTAAGGCTAGGTAATATTCCATTATATATATATATATATATATATATATATATATATAAATTTCTTTATCCATTCATCTACTGAAGGGCACTTAGGTTGGTTCCATAGGTTAGCTATTGTGAATTGAGCTACTATAAACATTGATGTGGCTATGTCACTGTAGTATGCTGATTTTAAGTCCTTTGGATATAAACCCAGGAGTGGTATGACTGGGTCAAATGGTGGTTTCATTCTAAGTTTTCTGAAGGTATCCCTATACTACTTTCCAGAGTGGTTGCACCAATTTGCAGTCCCATCAGCAGTGTATGAGTGTGCCTTTTTACCTACATCCTCATCAACATTTATTGTTGCTTGTATTTTGAAAATTGCCACTCTGACTGGACAATGTAGTTTTGATTTGCATTTCTCTAAATGCTAGAGGTGTTGAAATCTTTTCATATATTTGTTGGTTGATTGCATTTCTTCTTCTGTGAAGTGTCTTTTCAGTTCCTTAGTCCATTTATTGGGTTATTTGTTCTTTTGGTGTTAAGTTTTTTTTATATACCCTGAAGATTCATGCTCTATCTGAGATGCGAGTGGTAAAGATTTTCTCCCATTCTATAGGTTCTCTCTTCACGTTACTGATTGTTTCTTTTACTGTGAAGAAACTTTTTAATTTGATTTCATCCTATTTATTGATTCTTGATTTTACTTCTTGTGCTTTAGGGGTCTTGCTAAGGAAGTCAGTTCCTAAGCTGATATGGTGGAATTTGTCTCCTTAGGCCTTAGCTTAGTTGTCTATAAAATACATGGGATTAGTTGATATTAAATTTCTCTTCTATTTTTAAAATTCTATTCTTCCAAGGCTTAAAAAAAAGACAACAGAGAAAGTGGGTGTAAATATAGAATTCACCAAGAACCTCTTGCCTTTTGCCTGCATTGGTTCTTCTTCAGTGTCATCTTTTGCCTCTTTCTAAGCATCTGGTTGGGGTTCTTTAGAGGAACAGAGTCAATAGAATACATATATAATTATAAAAGGCGATTTATTGTATTGGCTTCTACAGAGGTTGAGCAGTCCCACAGTGGCTGTCTGCAGGCTGAAAAGCCAGAGAAAACAGTAGCTTTCAGTCTAAAAGGGACCAGTGATGCAGCCTTTATGACCAAGGACAGCATAAAGCAAGCCACCTGTACCTGACTGTACCTGAATATTCCAAACCATTTTAAAGGAGGGAGCCCCAGAAAGATATGTTGCCAGCTCCAAAGAAACCTGGCTCCTTATGAGTTTATAGTGTACACAGGAAACCTCTTTAGAGTATTGGGAAGTAGGCATGAGATTATTTTCTGCAACTGCAGTATGGGAACAGATGAACCATTCTCTAAAATTCTCAGAGATTTTCCCCATCTGAGTTTTCTTAGTGTTTCTAACATGTGTCAACTCAGGCTTTTGCTAACTGTTGCTGATTGCTGGTAAATTGCCCACAGTAGCAAATAGTGGTCCTGGAAGCAACAAAGGCATAGAAGGAGTACGGATAAGTGGTCTCAATGGCACAGGGTACTAGACTAAAAGCCCGGATTATCTAGGTAAAAATGAAAAACTCTCTTGGGAGTCCAAGGCAACAAAGGAATACAGAAACAGGGAACAGGTTTCCATCAGAAACGGAGACTCTGCATATATTAATTTTCTTGCTAAAAGATAAATGGATACTGGCCACCAAGATTGGGAAAAACTGCTTCTCAAATCTCAGTGTGTCAGAATTCTGAATGAATCCAAGATAAAATAGGAGAAGTAATGCCACATGCAAATAAGGAAGTTCAAGATTTTCATAACTTGATCGAAGCTAATGGAAGTTATATACACTGAAATGTAACAGAAAATTATTGTGGACTATTTGAGTTACCTATTGATTGCTGGCCCCCTTCTCCTCTCTACAACACAGTTGCAGGGAGGCTTTTCCTTTTCACTTCTGCTTTTCTTCCTTTCCTGGGCTGGGATGGGGATGTGAACTGAGAGGTTTCTTATACTATGTTCAGTTCATTTATTGAGGAAATATTTATTGTGTTCAATGACTGAATGTCCTAGGTTTTAGGAATATAACAAGATGGAATTCAAGTTGTTTTAGTTCTTCCCACTTTCCCATTATTCTTCTGAAAGTTTGATGTATCTATTGACCCTCCCTGGATGCTCTTTTCTTTTCACTGATGGGATAGAAGGGGGCGGAACAGATAGGAACAGAGTGACCCTGTTTCAGCAGGGAGACCAAAGCACTTGTTTGGTGTCTTGGGTGTCAACTGCAGATATAAAGGAAAGGGAATGGCCTGGCTCAGAAGCCTTTGATTCAAAGGTTGCCTTAGAGGTCTGTTTGGAGTAGTTACTCTATTAGAGCAAAGTCACTACAGTCAAGGCTATCTGTTCAGTAACTGCATCAGTTGGAGTTTTATCAGGAAATAGATGGCATGCTGAAGTGGTCAGATGAAGATAATTTAATGAATGGAATTTTCCCGGAGGTGTGGGCAGGGATAAGGAAATCAGCAAGAGATGGAGAAGAACTCAGAGTGTTAGTGATGGAGGAGAGTGCCTTCTGATTAAAATGTGTCAATCTCATGGAGCTGTCACTTGGAGTCTGTAGCACCACAACAGTAGTTACATTTAAACATGAGTTTTGGAGGGGACAGTCAAACTATAGCAGCTGGGAAGGTAGGTGTTTGGATTTTAGATTCCATATAGTAGAAATTGACAAAAGAATAAAGAGTTGGCAATGACTCTTGGTTCAACCAATTATTGGATAGTTTCTTTATACTATAGTTTTTGTGGCACATTCTTTCATTAGAATGTTCAACTAATTTAAGAAACCTTATTCTATGGGTTTTGAAGGTGACAGTGTATTTTGGTCTATTTTATATTGATTTAACGGTGTAACTCTGAATGCTTTTTAATTTTCTTGTCCCCGAGTTTATGAAGAACACTGCATGAGATATCCCATGCATAATAATAATAATACCTGTGATGGTGAGATCAGAGATCAAGAATGAATAGACCTGAGCTCACTCCCTGTCACATAGCAGGCATTCAGCAAATCGTGACTATGTTAGTCATCTTTTCATTGCTGTGAAAAAAAAAAATATCTGACAAGAACAATTTAGAGGAAGTAAACTTTATTTTGGGCTCTTGGTTTCAGAGGTTCAGTCCATAGTTGGCCAATTCCATTGCTCTGGGCTGGAGATAAAATAGAACATCTTGGGAGGAGAATGAGAGGAGTACTGTTCAACTCATGGCAGCAGAAAAGGGGAGAGAGAGAGAGAGAGAGAGAGAGAGAGAGAGAGAGAGAGAGAGAGAGAGAGAGAGAGAGAGAGAGATATGCGCCAGGGACAAAATATAAACTTCAAAGGCATGTTCCCAGTGACCCATTTTATCCAGCCACACCCCCACCTGCCTAAAGGTACCACCCAGTTAGTCCTTTCAAATTATTAATCTATCAAATTGATTAATCCACTAATTAGGTTATAGCTCCCAAAACTAATAATTTTACTTCTAAACCTTCCTGCGTTGTCTCATGCATGAGTTTTTGGGGGACACCTCATATCTAAACCATAACAGTGACTTCCATGGTTTGAATGACTATCCCCTCCTAAACTCATGTTGAAATTTAATTGCTATTGTAACAATATTAATAGATGAAGTTAAGAGGTGATAGGTCATGAGGGCTCTACGTTCATGAATTAATCAATACCAATTGTAAAAGGGCTTGATGTTATTTGATCTTTTGCTCTCCTTTGCCCTCTCTTGGCTTTTCCATGATAGGATGTCTTCTGCCATATTATGATGCACCAAGAAGGTCTTTGTCAGATGCTGATGTTACTGCATAGTGGGTTCTTGTGCCTTCCATCAGAAGGATCAAAGGTGCACCTGCAATGGGAACACGACTCTATTGGGACTTATAGCTTGAGAGACACAGCATTGACCAAGAGGGTGTCAAAGCTGGCTCTCATGACAAAGGGAGAGAGCTCATTTTATTTATGTGGAAGTGTTGTTTGCAAAAGGGGTTAGGGTTTAGGAATGTTAATTGGTTTTATGTGCATTTCAAAGCTGCTTTTATTTTCCTTTGAGGACACTTTTAATTCTGAGGGGCACACAAGGCAAATCTATAATCCTAGCACCAAATGTTAGTTTCTGATATTGATGTTGCATCTTGTATAAATATCTCTGCCCTGTGATAGGGATAGCTGTAGCTGTGAAGAGAACACCAGATGGGAAATGGAAGAGAACACAAATCATGGCAGGTAACCACTTGAGGGCCATGGGATTTAGACACTTTGGTGTCTCCTTAGTAACTTAATGCTTTAGGTTTTTTATCATCAAGGTGAGAGCATCCTAGCCCTAATGAGTCACCTTGGCACGTACCAAACTTTGGTGACTGATAAACTGTGAGTTAAGGTGGAAGAGCAGGGAAAATATATACAAGGCTTATAATAGTTAACAAGCTATGACTTGAGGTCCCTGGAGTATATTTGCCCCCTTTTTTTGGAGGGACGGAAGGCTGTCTTACTGGTACTTTGATATTAGACTTCCCAGCAACCAGAACCGAGACAAAATGAATTTCTATTGTTTATAAATTACCCAGTTTGTGATATTCCATTATAATAACACAAAATGGACAGTGCTTCTTATTATTATTCATCATTCCTACCTTCAGATGTGGATGATAGAGGAATCTTGGATGGAAGCAGCTGGCTACACAGATGGTGTTGACAAGTGGGGTTTGGATGTGTGAGCCCTGGTTTAAAACATCAGGATGATGTGTTCTTGGCTAAAGCTGGAGACTGGATGGAGAGGCAGAGTGCATTTGCTCAGAAGCTAGCTAACAAATACAGAGTGCTTAAAGTTGGATAGGGAGGGAGGAAAGAAAACTAAAATTAAAAAAAGCAGTAAAATCGGTTTTGTAGAGAATAAGAATTGTGAATTAAAAGAAGAGTCAAATTGTGATGAGTCACAGGACGGACAACTGAGGAGGGAGCTGGAGATGGTAACACTGCACATTGTCCTCTCATTGGGCTGACCTCGTTGTGTTGCAATTATGCCATATTTACATTCACTTTCCTGATGAACACAATGTGAGATAAGACAAGTACCAGTCTAATTTTCCCAGAAATAGATTCTAGACCTAGAGATGCCATCAAATCTAGATGGCTTAGATGAAGAGATGTTCTCAGCTGCCTGTATGAGGGCTCTGTGGAAAACAGGACAGCATCATTTTAAGAACTTTTATTGTGTTCTGGGCACTATTTTAAGTACTTCACTTAGATTATTTCATGTGATCTTCACAACAGCTTGATGTGGTAGACATGATTATCCTCCTTGCTTTAAATAACAGAGGAAATGGAAACACAGAGTGGTTAAGTAACTTAAATAAGGTCACACAGCTCATAGAAGTTTAAACAAAAATGGTACAATATGGATGTCAGGATGATTCCTTGTGTCTATATAGATAAATTATGTTGGTTTGAACTGATTTCTTTTTTAAAAAATAGGTTTACTAGACTGGCAAGAGTAATGTGGTTGCAATATGCATTTGCTTTTGAGAATATTTCATTTTATTATAGAAGATAGGTTTGTAAACTACAGGTGAAAACATTTTGAGTATGTTAGGTGTAGATAGCCAATAAGTAAATTGTTCATGTGTAGGAGCAATACAGGAAGAGATAAAAGGTCCCAAAATGCCTAATATTCATGAGGCCCCAAGTACTAAATATTCTTAACACTAAATAAACTAGGAAGTACTAAATATAAAAACAGCTCAACATATTCAGGTTACATTCGCTGAGCAAATACTATTCATGAGGCCCCAGTTCTTAGCACCAATTCTGGCAACATATTCCCTCTGTCCAAGATATACATATAAACCCAAGGTTGTTCATCAGGTCACTGGTGAACTGTAAGTGAATCTCTGCAGTGGAACCAGTGTGTGTCAGTGGACCCAGGGCACAGTCTGTCCTTGGATCCTCTCACTCACATGTGAATTCTGGTCCTCATAACCTTACCACCAGAAGGAAAGGGATGTGTGTGTGTGTGTGTGTGTGTGTGTGTGTGTGTGTGTGAGAGAGAGAGAGAGAGAGAGTAAGACAGGGTGTGAGGAGAGAAAGAAGAGGGAAGGTGAAGAATGGATTGCTAATCCATTCAAACTCTGGAATATTGTGATATGAACATTTAGATGGAAACTTTTGTTATTGTTGTTGTTTAAACACAAAAGGAATTTATAGGCTCTTGTATCTGGGAAGTTCAAGGAATGATGCTAGTTTAAGGCTTCTGGATGGTAACTTTGTAACCTGGATTTCTCTAAAAAAAAAATAGTTTTCAAAAATTTTTGTTCTTGATCCACAGTAAGAAATACATGTACTCTATATCTTGACCCAGTTTACATATACCAATGTATGCTTATATATGTATATGTATGAAACCAAAGCAAGAGATCTGTGAAATTTACCTTTACCACATTTGGTAACTCTAATAAATTCCATTCTGTTTAACTTAAAAGAAATCCTGAACACAGTGCACTAAATTAATGTACACCTCACTATTGGGTCATGACCCATAGTTGGAAAAAAGTGTTAAAGGATTTGTGATTGACTTTTGTCCTTTTTGTTGTCAAGGCTCTGTGCTATCTTGGGTAGCGGCCCTTGTCCAAACTGAGCCCATGGAACCCAATGTTTGTTATGACCCGAATGTCTTAAATACTTCTTCACAGATGGAGCAGAGAAGAATGAGAAGAATGGTGAATCCAAAGACTTGTGACCCAATAATTTGCATATATTTCTTCATGTAATTCTCATAGTCATTCTATTCATATTGGATATTTTAATTCTCCTCTTGCAAATAAAGTAGGTTTAAAGGAGTTGTGTGATTGATCAATGATTATAGGGGCAGTAAGTGAGACAATTTGTATTTTAACCCAGGAATGTTTGAGTACAGCTTTAAGACAGGGTGTATCTTCTGTCCCAACAAAATTTCCATTCCCACGTCTCCTGTATTGTATTTCTGGAGCCCAAATTCTCTTCCATTTCCCCTCCTGAATCCCAAACTCTCTCCTCACTCTGTATGCCACTGGAATAACTTGAGGGTAAAGATTTTATGTCTTATACAGATGTGCCTGGTGATGATCCTTAGCCCCAGGGTAATGGTATATATAACCTCATCTTATCCTTACAAATGTTTTCTAGGCTACATTTTGGATGAAGCAAGAGCTGACATTATAGAAGCAACTGTCTGTTATGTGGTCTTCAATGACATATGACAATCTCCCTCCTTAATTAGGAACAGGATATATGTATGATTAATATCCCCAAGCAATGCCTCTCCAACAGGTGAAGTCTCAGTAGTTGGTATTTGAAATATTCCTCTGTGAAACCTAAAATTAGTAAAATAGAATGCAAATGTAAAAAGGCAGACACACCAGTACCTGGAAAAAATTTTTATTTTTGTACATCTTTGTGTATGATATATATTTCTAGAATCAGAATTTTTTTTTCTTTTGGCAACACTGAGGATCAAACACAGGACTTTGTGCATGCTAGGCAAGAAATCTACCACTGCCTTATGTTCCCAGCCCTTAGAATCATGGAACATTAAGTAAACTTCAATTATCATTGTTTTGGGGGTCAATGTCTTTGTGCTTGGAGGAAATTTTGAAATGGATTAGGATTAGTTTTGTTGCTGAACAGGACATGAGATCATGCAAGTAGAAAGGATCTTAGAATTATTTCAAGGAAATGGAAGCTTAGTCACTTTAAAAGTTCATTTTTTCCCAACAATAAAATGAATACACATTTATTGTAGATCATTTTAAAAACAAACAAACTGTATAAAAACAAAATCACTCTTGGGCTGGAGATATAGCTCAGTTGGTAGAGTGCTTGTCTTGCAAGTACAAGGCCCTGGATTCAATCTCCAGCACCACAAACAAACAAAAACTACTCTTAAACCCCGAGTTAAGTATTATTTACATTTTTGGTATATTTTCCTCCATTTAAAAAAAATTCTTTCTTAATTTGCTCATGTTTACAAAATTGGTGAACTCATTATACTGCAATTAAAAATATAGTTTCATACCCTTGTTAAAAACTTAACATTCTGTCAAGAACTTTTTTTTTTTTTTTTGTACTGGGGATTGAACTCAGGGGTGCTAGATCACTGAGCCACATCCTCAGCCCTATTTTGTATTTTATTTAGAGACAGTGTCTCATTGAATTACTTAGTGCCTTGCTGTTGCTGAGGCTGGCTTTGAACTCAAAATCCTCTTGCCTCAGTGTTCCTAGCCGCTGGGATTACAGGTATACACCACTGTGCCTGGCTGTCAAGAACTTTTCACCATGATATTAAATATCATTTGGAAATATGTATTTTAAAATTTATTACTTTCTTGGACATTGTGTTTGTTTTAAGAATATTAAAAGCATGGCCAAATATTGCTGTTTTTATGTGCCCCAAAGTGAAATTCCTACATATAGGAAAAGCAATTCAAGGAGGAGGAAAATCTATTGAAAACGTAACCAACCAGTTCATGTTAAGGCAGTTTTTAATATTAGCATTTCCTGCTTACAATATTTTAGCTTAGGAAGGCTCATCAGGTACACTTGTTTTGTTTTAAAGACAAAGGTGTTGTTTACATATAATTGACTTTACACAGCACATGCATTCCAAACACCCTCCTTTCTGGGCTCTGATTGGAATGCTACCTAAGTCTCAGCAGTGATCAATGTTAGCTGATGGTTCTGATCAATTAAATAATTGGTGTCAACTTCAGAACACCTTTTATTAATGACATTGCTTGACTAATAGATTTCTCTTTAAATGCCAGGTTTCCATAGAAGATGTTTCAGTAAGTCCTTGAATTTACTGTATAAGGAAATAAGGTTATTTCATAAAGAAAGGAGTTTGAAAAGAAAAATATCACACCATATCTTATTTTACTATCCACTTCTTAATTCAGTGAAACAAAAGCTATAAGAAGCACTCCTGACCTTGTTTGTGTGTGTGTGTGTGTGTGTGTGTGTGTGTGTGTGTGTACATTCCTGTTCTGGACTCCAGGGGTATGCCCAGTGGTGGCTGCCCTTAAATTTTTATTCAACACAACTGGGCTTTTGGCTCTTCTATTTTTACTTAATATTTCTCAAAAATATCTGAATTTTTTTGTGTTATATAAATTGTTAGTTTACTATGTCACACAATGGTTTTCAAACTGTTCTCTAAGGCCTGAAGACAGAGTTCTCTAAAATTTTCTAGGTGATTGTTAAATATACTGCTTCTAGGGCTTAAATCCAAATTCTGATTCAATAAGTTGGGACATCCACTTTTTTTTGTGTGTGTGATACTGGGGATTGAATTCAGGGCCTTGTGCATGTGAGGCAAACACTCTACCACCTGAGCTTGGACATCCACATTTTGAGGACCACACTCCAGTGTCTTTGTCTGTTTGGGCTTGTATAACAAAATACCATAAACTGGGTGGGTTATGAACAACAGAAATTGATTGCTCACAGTTTTGAAAGCTGAGAAGTCCCAGATCAAAGGCACCAACAGATTTGGTGTCTTCTCACTGTACTTCATATGTCTGAAGGGGTGAGGCAGCTCTTTGCAGTGTCATTTATAAGGGCACTAATCTCATTGATGAGGGCTCATGACCTAATCGCTTCCCCAAAGCCCCAATTTCTAATATCATTAGGTTTCAACACATGGAATTAGGTACACTTGTTTTATTTTAAAGACAAAGGTGTGGTTTTACATATATCTGATGATTAGGTTTTAGGTTTCAACACATGGAATTTTGGGGACACAAATGTTCACTCTGCAGCTCCTGGGGGAGGGGCTGTGGTAGTGGTAGGCTGAGCGGTGAATTTTAACACCTTCTTCCTCTATTCTAGTATAATAAAGTTAAAAAAAATCTGAAAATAGCCTTTCTTTTTTTTTTATTTTTTTTTAATTTTTTATTTTTTTTATTGGTTGTTCACAACATTACAAAGCTCTTGACATATCATATTTCATACATTAGATTGAAGTGGGTTATGAACTCCCAATTTTACCCCAAATGCAGATTGCAGAATCACGTCGGTTATACATCCACAATAGCCTTTCTAAAGAATGGTGTTTATTCTACTCTAATATAAACTTTGAAAAGCAATCACTTTCAGGAGTCTAAAACCAGGGGTTTACAAGACCAGACTCTATAACACAGGGTGGTTACCAGTTAGTTGCTCCACCTCTGGAGGAAGGGCAAAAGGTTTTGTTTACTTCTGCCTTCCTCCTCTTCTTCTTGTCTTTAACCCTCAGAGACTGAATCAGTAGTCTCTATGATGTGTGCGGTGATGCAAGTGGATGTTTTCATGAAAATGAGAAAAGAAGAAGAAACATCATCTTAGTTTTTTCAGTAAAAAATATAATAGTAATGTGCTTCATAATTTTTGGTGTGTGTATGGAGATATATGGTTCATCATGTGAATAAGCTGTAACTTCCAAGTAGGTTACTGAAAACAGGGATAATTTATCTAACACAAGGAAAGCTTTTTGTAGTCTACAGCGTATTTTAAATACTTCCATATAGATGGTGCAATGTAATGTGTGTGTATGAATTACTTGGACTCCATACAAACTTGGGTAGTCATTTCACCTAACTGGAATGCCTGTTTCTAAGGGATCATTAGTTTATGATTTTTTTTTTAATGGTGATTCTTTTTTTTTTTATTGGTTGTTCACAACATTACAAAGCTCTTGACATATCATACTTCGAACAATAGTTTCAAGTGAGGTATAAACTCCCATTTTTACCCCAAATACAGATTGCAGAATCACATAGGTTACACATTCACATTTTTACATAATGCCATACTAGTGACTGATGTATTCTGCTACCTTTCCTATCCTCTACTATCCCCCTCCCCCCATCTTCTCTTTCTATCCCATCTACTGTAATTCATTTCTCTCCTTATTTTTCTTCCAATTCCCCTCACAACCTCTTTTATATAGTTTTTTTTATAACAATGAGGCTCTCTTTCCATTTCCATGCAATTTCCCTTTTCTCTCTCTTTCCCTCCCATCTCGTGCCTCTGTTTAATGTCAATCTTTTCTTCCTGCTCTTCCTCCCTACTCTATTCTTAGTTGCTCTCATTATATCAAAGAAGACATTTGGTATTTGTTTTTTAGGGATTGGCTAGCTTCACTGAGCATAATCTGCTCTAATGCCATCCATTTCCCTGCAAATTCCATGATTTTGTCATTTTTTAGTGCTGCGTAATACTCCATAGTGTATAAATGCCACATTTTTTTAATCCATTCATCCATTGAAGGGCATCTGGGTTGGTTCCACAGTCTAGCTATTGTGAATTGTGCTGCTGTGAACATCGATGTGGCAGTATCCCTGTAGTTCGCTCTTTTAAGGTCTTCAGGGAATAGACCAAGAAGGGCAATAACTGGGTCAAATGGTGGTTCCATTCCTAGCTTTCCCAGGAATCTCCATACTGCTTTCCAAATTGGCCGAACCAATTTGCAGTCCCACCAGCAATGTATAAGAATACCCTTTTCCCCACATCCTCTCCAGCACTTGTTATTATTTGACTTCATAATGGCTGCCAATCTTACTGGAGTGAGATGGTATCTTAGGGTAGTTTTGATTTGCATTTCTCTGACTGCTAGAGATGGTGAGCATTTTTTCATGTATTTGTTGATTGATTGTATGTCCTCCTCTGAGAAGTGTCTGTTCAGGTCCTTGGCCCATTTGTTGATTGGGTTATTTGTTGTCTTATTGTCTAATTTTTTGAGTTCTTTGTAAACTCTGGATATTAAGGCTCTATCTGAAGTGTGAGGGGTAAAAATTTGTTCCCATGATGTAGGCTCCCGATTTACTTCTCTTATTGTTTCTCTTGCTGTGAAAAAACTTTTTAGTTTAAGTCCCATTTGTTGATTCTTGCTATTAACTCTTGTGCTATGGGTGTCCTGTTAAGGAATTTGGAGCCTGATCCCACAATATGTAGATCGTAGCCAACTTTTTCTTCTACCATACGCAGAGTCTCTGATTTGATATCAAGGTCCTTGATCCATTTTGAGCTAATTTTTGTGCATCGTGAGAGGAGGGGATTCAGTTTCTTTTTGTTGCATATGGATTTCCAGTTTTCCCAACACCATTTGTTGAAAATGCTATCCTTCCTCCATTGCATGCTTTTAGCCCCTTTATCGAATATAAGATAGTTGTAACTTTGTGGATTAGTCTCTGTATTCTCTATTCTGTACCATTGGTCCACCCGCCTGTTTTGGTACCAGTACCATGCTGTTTTTGTTACTATTGCTCTGTAGTATAGTTTGAAATCTGGTATTGCTATACCACCTGATTCACACTTCCTGCTTAGAATTGCTTTTGCTATTCTGGGTCTTTTATTTTTCCATATGAATTTCATGATTGCTTTATCTATTTCTACAAGCAATGCCATTGGAATTTTGATTGGCATTGCATTAAACCTATAGAGGACTTTTGGTAATATCGCCATTTTGATGATGTTAGTTCTGCCTATCCATGAACAGGGTATATCTTTCCATCTTCTAAGATCTTCTTCTACTTCTCTTTTTAGGGATCTGTAGTTTTCATTGTATAAATCTTTCACCTCTTTTGTTAGGTTGATTCCCAAGTATTTTATTTTTTTTGAGGATATTGTGAATGGAGTGGTTTTCCTTATTTCCATTTCAGAGGATTTGTTGCTGATATACAGAAATACCTTTGATTTGTGCGTGTTGATTTTATATCCTGCCACTTTGCTGAATTCATTTATTAGTTCTAGTAGTTTTTTTGTAGACCCTTTTGGGTCTTCTAGGTATAGAATCATGTCATCTGCAAATAGTGATAATTTAAGTTCTTCCTTTCCAATTTTTATGCCTTTAATTTCTTTCGTTTGTCTAATTGCTCTGGCCAGTGTTTCAAGAACTATATTGAATAGAAGTGGTGATAGAGGGCATCCCTGTCTTGTTCCTGATTTTAAGGGGAATGCCTTCAATTTTTCTCCATTCAGAATGATGCTAGCCTGGGGCTTAGCGTAAATAGCTTTTACAATATCAAGGTAAGTTCCTGTTATCCCTAGTTTTTCTAATATTTTGAACATAAAGGGATGCTGTACTTTGTCGAATGCTTTTTCTGCGTCTATCGAGATGATCATATGGTTCTTATCTTTAAGTCTATTGATATGGTGAATAACATTTATTGATTTCCGTATATTGAACCATTCCTGCATCCCAGGGATGAATCCTACTTGATCATGGTGCACAATTTTTTTGATGTGTCTTTGTATCCGATTCGCCAGAATTTTATTGAGGATTTTTGCATCTAGGTTCATCAGAGATATTGGTCTGTAGTTTTCTTTCTTTGATGTGTCTTTGTCTGGGTTCGGAATCAATGTGATGTTGGCCTCATAGAATGAATTTGGAAGAGCTCCCTCTTTTTCTATTTCCTGGAATAACTTGAAAAGTATTGGTATTAATTCTTCTTTAAAGGTTTTGTAAAACTCCGCTGTATACCCATCCGGTCCTGGGCTTTTCTTGGTTGGTAGTCTTTTGATTACTTCTTCAATTTCATCCATTGATATTGGTCTGTTCAAATCGTGTGTGTCCTCCTGACTCAGTCTGGGCAAATCATATGTCTTAAGAAATTTATTGATGTCTTCACTATCTTCTATTTTATTGGAATATAGGTTTTCAAAATAGTTTCTAATTGTCTTCTGTATTTCTGTGGCGTCTGTTGTGATATTGCCTTTTTCATCCCTTATGTTAGTAATTTGAGTTCTCTCTCTTCTTCTCTTCGTTAGCATGGCTAAAGGTTTGTCAATCTTGTTTATTTTTTCAAAGAACCAACTTTTAGTTTTGTTAATTTTTTCGATAGTTTCTTTTGTTTCAATTTCATTGATTTCCGCTCTGATTTTAATTATTTCTTGCTTTCTGCTGCATTTGCTATTGTTTTGCTCTTCCTTTTCTAGGGCTTTGAGATGAAGTGTGAACTCATTTATTTGTTGGTTTTTCCTTTTTTTGAGGAATGACCTCCAGGTGATGAATTTCCCTCTTAAAACTGCTTTCATTGTGTCCCATAGATTCCGATAGGTTGTGTCTGCATTTTCATTTATCTCTAAGAATTTTTTGATTTCCTCCTTTATGTCTTCTGTAACCCTTTGATCATTCAGTAACATATTGTTCATTTTCCATGTGATATTGGATTTTCCCTTCCTTCTTTTATCATTAATTTCCAGTTTCAATCCATTATGATCAGATAAAATGCATGGTATAATCTCTACCCCTTTATATTTATTGAGGGTTGCCCTATGGCATAATATATGGTCTATTTTTGAGAAGGATCCATGTGCTGCTGAGAAAAAAGTATATCCATTCGATGATGGTTGGTATATTCTATATATGTCAGTTAAGTCTAGGTTATTGATTGTGGTATTGAGGTCTATAGTTTCTTTATTCAACTTTTGCTTGGAGGATCTGTCCAATGGTGAGAGAGGTGTGTTGAAGTCACCTATAATTATTGTGTTGTGGTCTATTTGATTCTTGAACTTGAGGAGAATTTGTTTTATAAACTTCGAAGCGCCATTATTTGGTGCATAAATATTGATAATTGTTATGTCTTGTTGGTGAATGGTTCCTTTTAACAGTATATAATGTCCTTCCTTATCCCTTTGGATTAACTTAGTCTTGAAGTCGATTTTATTCGATATGAGGATGGCCACCCCTGCTTGCTTGCGAAGAGCGTGTGCGTGGTATATTTTTTCCCAACCTTTCACCTTCAGCCTGTGTATGTCTTTTCCAGTCAGGTGAGTCTCCTGGAGGCAGCATATTGTTGGATTTGTTTTTTTGATCCATGTTACCAGCCTATGTCGCTTTATTGGAGTGTTTAAACCATTAATGTTTAGAGTTACTATTGATATATGGTTTGTACTTCCAGCCATATTTGATTATTTATCTCGTTTTTTTTTTTTAATTGCGTTTGTTTCACCATGATTAGTTTTCCCCCCTCCGTCTGTCTTTACTGAGGTACTTCCCACTGTTGGCTTTGGTTATTGTTTTCCGTTTCTTCCTCGTGAAGTGTTTTGCTCAAGATGCTTTGCAACGCTGGTTTTCTGGCTGCAAATTCTTTTAGTTTTTGTTTATCGTGAAAGATTTTTATTTTGTTGTCGTATCTGAAGCTTAATTTTGCTGGGTACAGAATTCTTGGTTGGCATCCATTGTCTTTCAGTGTTTGAAATACGTTATTCCAGGATCTTCTCGCTTTCAGCGTCTGAGTTGAGAAGTCTGTTGTTAACCTTATTGGTTTACCCCTGAATGTAATCTTTCTCTTTTCTCTTGTAGCTTTTAATATTTTCTCTTTGTTCTGTATATTGGATATCTTCATAACAATGTGTCTTGGCGTTGGTCTACTGTGATTTTGTATGTTCGGTGTCCTGTATGCATCTACAATTTGTATATCTGTTTCCTTTTTTATTTCTGGAAAGTTTTCTGTGATTATTTCATCTAGTAGATTACTCATTCCCCTTGTTTGAATCTCTATCCCTTCCTCTATCCCAATGACTCTTAAATTTGTTTTTTTTATATTATCACATATCTCTTGTATGCTTCTCTCATGATTTTTAACCAGCCTATCTGAGATGGCTAGACTCTTTTCCAGATGATATATTTTGTCTTCATTATCTGATGTTCTAGCTTCTACTTGCTCCACTCTATTAATGATACTCTCATTTGAGTTTTTAATTTGGTTTATAGTTTCCTTCATTTCTAAGATTATGGTTTGATTCTTTTTTATAGTCTCTATCTCCTGATAAAGATGCTTAACTTCTTCCTTTATCTGTTTGTGTAATACATTCTCAATGTGTTCTTTCGCTGCTTGAATTTGCTGTCTTTAAGGTTCTGTTCCATCTGTCTCAGGTGTTCCATGAGTTCTTTATATGACCATTTTTCTGGTGATTCTATATCCTCCTGAATATTTAGGCTGCCCTGCATTGTTTGCACTCCTTTTCTTCCTTGCTTTTTCATGCTGTTCACATTGTTTCTTGTTCTGTTTGACTGCTGAGTTACTGTTTACTCCTATAAATATATTTGAAGCTTGGGAGGAAAGGTATTAGAAGGGATGGGTAGAAGTCACTAAAGAGAATAAGAGTAAGCAGGTAGAATTCAAGGAAGGGGGAATAAGAAAATTAAAAAGAGATGTAAAGACAGGAGAAAAGAAGGATAGAAAAAAATAGAAGATTAAAAGGGATTTAAAGAAAAATAATAATAGTAGAAATGGAAAATGAGATTTAAAAAATAGAATAAAATAAAATAAGATGGATTAAAAAACATTTAAAAAGACAGCAAAAAAAAAATTTTTATAAATGCAGTCCTAGAATTCGATTAACTGCTCTTCCAGTGGGTGGAGCTATGCCCACCGGGCCAAGTTTCTCCTCTCAGTAGGCGGGAGTCAATCACTGTGCAGCGGTACTTCCTCCCGGATTGGGCAGGTCTCCATTCCTGCTGTTCGCTGTGTGGGAGGGGCTTTTTGCAGAGCTGGTCAGGGGTCGTTTGCAGCACTGGGTTGGCAGGTGGAGGGTGGTCGTCTGCAGCTCCAAACTGCCAGAGGAGGTTCACAGAGTCGGGCCCTCGGGCCGGGCAGGCAGCGCCTGCTCCCCCACTCACTGCAAGGGTGTAGGCAGCGGCCGCTTGGCGGTAGCCAGCAGCGGTTCACAGAGCTGGTCTGCGGGGGCCCAAGCAGCCAAGCAGGCAGCGCTGGCTCCCAAGTTCACTGCACCGTGTGAGCAGCGGCCAGCTGAGGTTCACCAAGCCAGCCCGGGGGAAGGGGGGGCAGGCAGACAGCCAGCAAGGGCTCCCAAGTTCGCTGCTACGTGTGGGCGGTTCACAAAGCCGGGCTGTGGGGGCCTAGGCAGGCAGCTCCTGCTCCTAAACTTGCTACAGCGTGTGGCCTGCGGCCAGCTGCGATTCACAGAGCCAGCTCGCGGGGACCCAGGCAGGCTGCTCCTGCTCCTAAACTCGCTGCCGCGTGTGGGCGGCGGTCGGCTTGGGTTCACAGGGCCCGCCCTCGGGGGTCCAGGCAGGCAGCAATGGTTCCCAAGAACAATGCAGCGTGTGGCCTGAGCCGGCTGCGATTCACAGAGCCAGCTCGCGGGGACCCAGGCAGGCAGCGACCGTTCCCACGAACGCTGCAGCGTGTGGGCAGCGGTCGGCTTGGGTTCACAGAGCCCGCCCGCAGGGGTCCAGGCGGTTAGTGTCCGCTCCTATGCTCACTGCAATGTGTAGGCAGTGGCCATTCGGCGGCCCCGGCAGGACTGTGCCCCTGCTCTGGGTTGCCGAGATTCAGTATTTTGTGACAATCTGACACCTCCTATTAAACTTACTAGTTCCAGGAAGGTCTCCTTTCAGAGGAAATTTGCTTGAAGTTTCCCAGCAGGACGCATGTGGGTGTATTAATGAGTCTCTCTGATCCCCTTACCACGGAGGCATTGTATGTGCTGCCTCTTCGCTGGCAGCCATGTTCTTCCCTCTAGTTTATGATTAACCAAAAGACAGACTCTATAGGCAACCAGTCATCTTTATCTTATCATAATGAGACTAGACATGTTAACATTATTATTATTATTAAAATACAGAACACTTCACAAATTTGTGTGTTATTCTTACTCAGGGTTCATGATAATTTTCCATGTATCATTGCAATTAGTTTATGTGCTGCCAAAGTGACACTATTTTTTATTTTTTAAATTCACAAATAAAAATTATATGTTTGTGGTATACAACATGAAGCTTTTGTAGATATAGACATTGTGAAATGGCTAAATTAAGCAAATTAACATAAGTATTACATAACATACTACTTTTTGTAGTGACATTTAAAATATGCTCTTTTAGAAATTTTTTTGTATACAGCATATTATATTAACTATTGTAATCATAATGTACAATAGATTTCTTGAAGTTATTTCTGGAACTAGGTATTTTGTTAATGTTATAAGTGGGATGAAATTAATGGTTTGATATTTCATACAATGGCTTTTAGAAATAGTTTCATTCCTGAAGTTACTGGTGTCTAAGATATATTGATTAAGATTCTCAGAAATATTTTAGAAATACTCTCCCACCCTGTATGAAAGGGTAGAAGCAGCTAGGGAACCCGTCTCCCTTCACACACAATATTACTTTTCAGGTTTGAATATTATATGGTCTTTCATTCCCACAGAAGATTCTGGTCAACTGATACTGACTGAGAAGCCAAATGAATTTTATCTCTAGACTTCATGTTTTTTTCTTGAAAAATTTAATGCAAACTGTAGACACAACACTTAAGAAGGCAGAGTCTGGGACTATGTCCAAGAAATCAGTTTGCTTTTGTGTTAGCTGCTAGTAAATGCTTATATCTGTAGAAGAATTTAAACTGAGAACTGCTTTATAACCTGCCACGAATATAAGCAATTATTAGTAAGCTGATACCAATGTACTCTTATGTAACAACATTCATGATACCAAAATTAGAATTCAACAAGTTTTTGAATTATTAAATGAAACCTTTGTACATTACAAGAAAACTCCTCTTTGCCTTAAACACAAAACCAATTTATTTTCTTTTTTGGCATCAATGGCTCCTTTTCTAAAATTTATTTATTTAGATGTGGTGCTGAGAATCGAACCCAGTGCCTCACACATGCCAGGCAAGTGCTCTACCACTGAGGCACAACCCCAGGCCCCTCCAAAACTAATTTCTTGATGCCAGCTATTAGAATAATACAGATTCAATTTTAATTTTGTAATTACTTGTATATTATTTATCTGACAATATATTGCCTGGCTGGTGCTTTGCCTTCTCAAAATACCTGTGCCAATGGTTTATTTCTTTATAAGAAGCACTTTTGCTTATTGGAAGCTGGAGTAGATATTGTTTCCCTAATTCCTCCTTGCAAGTACAACAAAAAGCTGTAGATAATGTATATAAGATGACATAAGTAGATTTATGAAAGGTAGAATGAAGAAGTCAGATATACTAGAAACCTCAGGACCCAAGGAACATCAAAATGCCAAGTTCTTTGGGTTTTCTTTTTGTCTCGAATATCCTGGAGTTGGAGCTTAATAGGCCAAAAAACTAGAAACACCAATAAGTACAGAGCAAAAAACAAAACAAAACAAAAAAAAAAACAAAGAAAACCCCCCAAACCACTGTTTTCTCTAGTCAAAGTTCTAAGAAATGGAAAGGGGCAACCTAGCAAGACAGAAACCTTTTAGAAACTACTCTGCTTCAAGCAAACAGCATAGAAAAACTGTGATCTCACTTCTACCTATGCCAGCAGACTACCACTGTCACCAGTCTTTAACAAGGAATTTCTCACCTGTGTCTCAGAGGAAACCTAGAGTCAGGACTTTCCTCTCCATTCAGTGGAATGAGAGCACCTCTTATCCCATGGTGTCAGCAGAAGCATTCGTTTTTTTTTTTTAATATGAAATAATACCTGGAACAGCAAACAAAAAACTACACTAAGAGATTCATTGAAAAACAATATACAAAAAGTATAGATCATGTATAGAAGCTAGAGTAAAGAGAAGTGGGAGGGAAGGATAAGATTACTTAAAGAATTGATCAAATACAAATTAATAGATGAGAGAAAGGAAGTCTAGTAGAGGAAGGAGAAGAGGGGTAGGACAGGAGGGGGAAAAAGGAAGGGAAAAGTTGTGATCATGAACTGAAATCAATTTCCATGCATGTCTGAGTTTGTTGGAAAAACCCAACTACTATGTATAACCATAAAGATCTAATTAAATTTAAAAAAAGAATAAAACCAATATATATATAAACCTAATGGAACTCAAAAAGTGTTCAAGTAACCTCTAGGAAGAGAGTACAAAGAAAACAAATGATAAACTGGGAGAACAAACATAAAACAAAAACAAAAAATAAAATGACAGGCTTAAGCCATAATATATCAATACTTATATTAAATGTGAGTGGTAACCAAGAGAGATTGGCAGATTGTATTATAAAACATGATCCAACTATATGCTGTCATTAAGAAACTCACCTGAGCCAGGCACTATGGTGCACACCTGAAATCTCAGCAGCTTGGGAGGCAGAGCCAGGAAGATTTCAAATTCAAAGCCAGCCTCAGCAACTTAGTTAGGTTCTAGGCAACTTAGTGAGACTTTGTTTCAAAATAAAAAATAGAAAGAGCTGGGGATGCAGTTTACTGGTTAAGCAACCTGGATCAATCCTTGGTACCAAACAAACAAGCAAACCAACAAACCCCCAAATATCAGTATGGAAATGTTGGAGGTAAATAGAAGCAAAAACAGTAGATTATGCTAAGTAGATTTTAGCCAATCCCTTAAAAAACAAATGCCAAATGTCTTCTTTGATATAAGGAGAGCAATTAAGAACAGAGTAGGGAGGAAAAGCATGAGAAGAAGATTAACATTAAACAGGGATGAGAGGTGGGAGGGAAAGGGAGAGAGAAGGGAAATTGCATGGAAATGGAAGGAGACCCTCATCGTTATATAAAATTACATATAAGAGGAAGTGAGGGGAAAGGGAAAAAAGGGGGAGAAATGAAATACAGTAGATGGGGTAGAGAGAGAAGATGGGAGGGGAGGGGAGGGAAGGGGGGATAGTAGAGGTTAGGAAAGGCAGCAGAATACAACAGACACTAGTATGGCAGTATGTAAAAATGTGGATGTATAACTGATGTGATTCTGCAATCTGTATACTGGGAAAAAAATGGGAGTTCATAACCCACTTGAATCAAATGTATGAAATATGATATGTCAAGAGCTATGTAATGTTTTGAACAACTAATAATAAAAAATACTATGCAAATACTAATTAAAATAAGGAGTGGCTATGTTGGAAGCATATTAAAGTAGACTTCAGACTCAGAAAATCATAGACACAGAAAGGGACATTATATCATGACATAAGGTCGATCTACCAATATAGTAACCCTAAAGGTATATGCACCGAATAACAGAGCTGCAAAATATGTGAAGAAACTTGATAGAACTGAAAGAATAGACAAATCAACAAGTATGGTTAGAGATTTTAGTACACTTCTATGTTAATAGAACAACTATACAGAAAATGAGCAAGGATATAGAAGAACTTGACAACTTCATTAGCCAGCAGGATGATGATTTTATAAATTAACATTTATAAAAAAGTTCCACCCAACTATGGCAAAATACACTTTCTTTCAAGTACCTCTGGAACATACACTAATACAGCCTGTATGCTAGGCCATGAAATAAACCTCAACAAATCTAAAGGAAAACAAATCATATAGCATGTGTTCTCTGAACACAGTGGAATTAGAATAGAAATCACAGAAAGATAACATCAAGATCTTTAAGCACTTGAAAACTGGACAACACACTTCTAAATATTCCAAACAGAGATTATACTGAAGTAAAAAAAAATGAGTGGAATGAAAACAATTGTACAACACTTCAAAATTTGTGGGACACAGCTAAAGCAGTGCTGAGAGGGAAGTTTATAGTATTGAGTGCGTATGTTAAAAAAGAAAAAAATCTTATGGGCTGGGGTCGTGGCTCAGTGGTAGAGTGCTTGCCTCACATGTATGAGGCACTGGGTTCAATTTTCAGCACCACATATAAATAAATGAATAAAATAAAGGTCCATCAACTAAAAAAATATTTAAAAAATAAAAGAAAAAGTCTTAAATCAATAATCTAAGCTCCCACTTCAGGAACCTATAAAAAAGAAGAGCAAAATAAATCCAAAGCAAAGGAAAAATATTATGTTACATAATATGTTAAAGCAAAAACCCTATACAGGAGTATTCATAGCAACTTATGTGCATATTGGAAATAATCAAACATGTGCTTACAGTATTCCATTTCCAGATGCCTGTGATGTTTATCTATGCAAATATTAAGTTATTTTTTGTAGATATAAATATCTACTAGTGTAAGCCTTTCTAGAATTGACCAGTTTTTCTTCTGATTGACATGAACTTTTGAACATGAACTAATTTAGTTAGTAATTACTTTCAATCAAACTGTGGTCAAACCTGTGAACCTGAGAACCATCTTGTCTCAAATGCTTTTGTGTATTTTTTACTCTTGTATACTGATGTTAAGCCATACTGTTGCCATGATTTCTACATTCTTGTATGAATATCATTATTACTACCAAATTTAAAGAACATCTTTAATAGTTTTAATAGTTAACAATTTCCTTCAGGGCATTGACTAAAGCCATTTGAGACTACTGGTGAGGTTTTTGTAGCTGATCCTGAAAACTGGGAAAAAGCAAAATTGTTTCTTAGTTTCTCACTGCCACCTGTTCATGTGGTGCTCCAGCCACCAAGTCAAAGAAAATGCACTGTGAAGGCAGATGAGCACTTGTATCATAATGTGTCTTTGGTATCCTGTGGGTCCTTGGTCCCCAGCTGGGTAACTTGAGCTATCTTTCCTGCTCCATGTTGTCAGACAAATAGACTATGGAGCAGAGAAAACTAAAATTTCTCTGAAGTGTTTTGTAGTGTTTAGTTCCAGAGGATCCTTCAGGCTCTGCCTATTTTTCTGACCTCCAAACCCAATAAAGGTTCCAGGGGTTTCTTTGCTTGTTGAAATGATACCCAAAGTACTTCTTCCAGAAGATCCAGTGGCAACTTAATGGGGGCAAATCTCCTTTAGATTTAACCAGACATTGGTACAGATCAAGCCTGTAGAGATCAAAACTCAAACTGAGGTTGCTCTGTCCATGAAAATACATTTATAACAGGGGAAAGGTGCTGGTTTTTGGAGGCAATGGAGTATTTAGCATGTACTTTCTGCCTGAAGGCTTTTCAAACCTCAGGATCTGGGCTCATGTTAATTTGCCTGGCTATCCTAGGGTCTTAAGTTCGAAGAGTGAGAAGTACTATGCACTAGGTTGGAAAGGTCAATCTTAATTGAAAGAGATTCTATCCTTGTTAACATCTCAGTTCAGTTAATCTCAACTGTTTCTTTTTTCCTGAAATTTTGGCTCACTGAATCTTAGCTTCATCAATTCTTTTATTTACTGAAATCTGAGAGGTGGAGGCAGAAGAGAAGATTTTAAACTGCATTTCCACTGCTTGGGGTCTAGCACATGAATTTCCCCCCCTCCCCATTTGAAGTATTTAGATAAGCCTAAAATTTTATTTTCTCTGTAGTAGATTATCCTTCATATTTTTCTTATTCTATCATTGTTCAAATCTGCTAAAAGTTTTCATGTATCAAATTATTTTGTTATTTTAGAATTCTTCAGGCCTGAGTGGAACTTTTTAAGCACATGGTATTTAGCATTCATACTGCATAATTTAGTCATTTTTGATGATAAAAGCTTCTTAGGATGTTGGGTGACAAGGCTGTTTCTAACAGAAAGTTCTGGTTGGTGGAAAATGAACTTCACTTTTGAGACAAATAAAACTTCAAAGCCAATAACTACTCAGTGTTTATAAACTACAATCTGTTGAGGATTCTGTATTTAAATAATAAGAACAATGATTAGAGCAGTAAAATGAAGAACAGAAACAATGACCTTCCCTTACTCAGAGTTTACTTTTTCCCATTCTTCATTCCCAGGCCGGAAGCCTCTATTTTTTAATCATTAGGTTTAGAAGAGCATCATTTTGCATTTCCTGGACAATCTATCACCCAGTGACTCACAGAGCTGGGGTGTGTGGAGAAGGCACATAGGGTTGCTTTAACAGAGAACAAGACAACACGATGTCACAGAGGCAGTCACATGCGTCATCCACACACCAAGGAGCTCTTGCCTGGATTCTGAATCTCAGAAGATGCTGCAAGATGCTGGAGGAAAAATCTGTTTTATGGTATTGCCTTCCACAGGCATAAAATGAAAACCATTTTGATTCTTTAGAGGTACCTTTACTCCCAAAGGATCCCAATGTACTCAGCTCCTACCCCAGGAGTATTAGTCATACATCTTTGAACGTTGCCTCCTCTGTGCTAGAAAAGGCAGGCTTCTCTTGAGGCAGCCCCCACTGCAGCAGGCTTTGAGTGAGATAGTAAATAGTATTTCTAATTAAAATGGCAGAAGAAAGTGTGGGGAGGTAAAACGTAATATCCTGCACTGGAATTTGACAAAGACACAGTGGTTAATAATCCTCAGTTTTTAGAGGACTATATGATTTAAGGGGGGAAACCTCTTTCATATTGCAGAGGATTCAGTGTGAATTCACAGGGAGTTGGACAGGATGAAAGGGTCAGAACCTCAGCTGGAAGATGAGTACACAGTAGCCAATAGAAGGAGGGGAAATCAGTCAGTAAATTTAAATGGGTGATAAAGCTGTAGGTCATATCTTATTTATTTGAGACAAATAAAATGATGCTCAATGATTAAAAATAATGATTAAAAAATAGAAGCTTCTGGCCTCGGAATGAAAAGTAAAAAAAGTAAATTCTGAGGAGGGAGAGTTTTTTGTTTTACCACTCTAATCATCGTTCTTATTATTTAAATGTAGAATATTCACAGATTGTAGTTTATAAACATTGAATAGTTACTGGTTTTGAAGTTTTATTTGTCTCAAGTAAATAAGATATGTCTGAGGATATGTGCTTGGTGTTTTAGAAGTGTTTGATAGAATTGGATTGGTTATCAAAGGACAATGTACAATTTCCTCTTGAAGCTCTCAAATGTCTGCCATCTCAAAAATGGAAGGCCCTTAAAGATCATCTGTCCCATCTTCAACATCCAGGCTAAATTGTTTAAAAGCATCTCAGAAGGATGGGAATCTACTTAACAGAATTCCAGGGAAGGAGTGTCACAGAACCAGACTACGTATTATCCAAGTTAAATCTAAGTTAAATCCCAGAAGTTTCAACTAAAACCAGACTCTTTTTGTTCCTATCTTAGAGGAGATGAGAAGTAGCTTTTCATTGTGTGAAAGCCTTTTCCACACTTGAAAGATATTGTTACAAGGATCTTTTTGCTAAACTTAACAATCCATTTCCTTCAAAGTTTTTCTAAGTTTCATTTCCCATTTATGATCCTGTGAAAGTTAATGTGAAGGTCTGATATTGAATAGGAGAGTCCTTGAAACCTGCCAGGACTTTACTTACTTAAAGCATTTTTTACTATTATATTCATTCTAGGAAAAGAGTCCTTCATTGATAAGATGCCAGAGAACTTAAGAGCTGACAGTATGGGAAGCAAAATCTTTGAATTTGTCTGTCTGTACAGGACAAGAATCAGTGACATGTTGCAAACTGATGACAGGAAACGTAGCACAAAAGCAGTTTTGATTGAATTGGGCTTCCTGGTGGTGCCTATCAGAAGTGCCTCAGCATTGTGGAAGGTGCTGGCTAGCACCTGTTCTCTGGGTCCAGCCATAGGCTCTGAGGCTTCAACATGGCTGCTCCTGTTTTCCTTTTAACCCTGGCAGTTCCACAGACATACTTCCTAGGAGTGATTAGGATTAATGGAACAAATGTCTTCGCTTCATAGGTTTGGTTTGTTCCAAAGGCTGTTAATTTCCTCCTTTGCAGTCTGTTCATGATCCATGTAAGTTTCACTAGGTGGACAGAGCTGCTTGCCTTTAGCTTCTTTCTCCCACAGGTGAATAACTGTGTTGAAGGTAACACCATGTGCTATTAATTTGATCAATTTTTAAACTGTTTTAAAACAGTAAAATTATTTGCTTAAATAACACATAGCCATAGCAAATTTTGAAACCAAATACTTAGATAAGATAAAATATAATTTTTATTAACCTTGAACTTATTTTAGTTTCTGTTTGGGCTAAACCTGATTCTAACAAATGTGCCCTGAGACATACTTTGGTATCACATGAGATACTGAACATCCTTTGGTAGATGCCAGGCACTGTATTTGTGATAATAAATAACACAAAGTTGATTTTTGTCCTCCGAGAGCTATCTGTGAGAACAGAACCTTCTAATGGCTTGCATACCTCTTCTGAAATTGCTGTTGTTTCAGAATATACACAGTACATGGGATCTGGCTGAAGTTCCTAGGAATTTCAGAGCAGGAAGGATGCTTCAGCCCTTATAAGTAGCAGGGGAATCAAAATTTTAAATGTACCAGGTGAAGGACAGACATTTAATTACCTGCTTCCAATTCTTGAAAGAAAACCACACTTTGCCACCTTTTTTCCCCCTAATGGTAAAACAGAAGAGAATTATGTCTATAGCATAAGTGTCACGTTTTTTCAGAAAGCAATTGCCCTGGTGGTTTCTGGATCCTTTCAGCTTTCCCTTCCTTTATATCAGATAACGAGTTTAATTTAGTAGAGTGTTCCCTTACCTATGTCTCTTGATTCCCTGTTTTTTTTTTTAAATAGTGTGGCCATCAATAGTGTTGTTTATAGTTTCAAATAATTATTCATTAAAATATATTTATTAAAATGTATGCTCATTAATATTCAAAATATAGATATGGAGAAAGAAGGGAAAAAGTCTATAATCTCATGTCCATGTCCTAAGCATATCCACGATTTGAATTTTGGTGAACTATGCCAGGTTATATATTTTCTTTATGTAAATTTTATTTAAAAATGTGAAATCATAACATACTTTGGGACAGTTTGGTTTCCTCCACCTTTGACTTATCATTATATCTTAAACGTTTTCCATAGTAAAATACTCTTCAGAATATTTTAATCACATCATAATATTCCATTGAATGGAATCATCTTGTTTTATTTAACTACATTCTGTCATATGTAAACTTCCAGTTTTTCATTATTATAAACAAGATGACCATCACTGGGCAAAGTATTTTAATCTAAAGCTAAGTATTATAAATGTCCATCAAAATGAATTCATTAAATACTCAACAAGACATAGGACCTTAAAATACAATTTTAAACCACCTTTGCATCCCAGGAATAAATCCCACTTGGTCACCATGGACTATCTTTTAATGTGCTGTTGAATTTGGTTTCCTGGTATTTTGGTGAGGATTTTTGCATCTATGTCCTTGGAGAGGTGTTGGACAAAGAGGACAGTTTCAGCTAGATAGAGGAATAAGTTTTTGATATTTATTGCACAACGTGATGACTGTAGTTAATAATAATGTAATATATATCTCAAAATTACTGACAGCAAATTTTAAATTGGTAAAATCAGTAAATTTTCACCATAAAAATTGATAAGGATGTGACAGGATGGGGTAATTACATTGCTTTAATCACTCCACATTGCATATGTGTAACAAAACATCACTGTACCTAGTAAATATATTATAATTGTAATTTGTTAATTAAAAATAAAAATAAACAAAACCTCATAGCTCTAAAGGGGCTGACATTCCTGAAACTTTCTAATCACTGACTATGTGCCTCTTTCGGATCTGCTGCTTTACTCTATGAGGGGATTTTTTGCTGCTCCTCTAAGTTTCTCCTTCATCCTATTGACTGTGTCATTTCTTCTATCCAACCCTCCTCAGTCAGGTTTTTGAAGGACTAGACAATCTTTCTGGAACTAGTTTAATTACTCCATATGTTCCTGTCTTTAAGAGGAGCACAGACTTTGGCAACTGTCTGATAAGCTTGCCTCAAGCTTCCCATGAAACAATTTAAGTTGGTGCTGTCTAGTTTGGTTAACATCAGGAATGTTGTGATTTGGTGGCAAGTGGGTATATGTTATTGGGTGAGGAGTCATTTGCCCTCTGCTCACCAGGCTGGGCATGGGAAGCATCTTCCCTGCAGCCAGTGCTATTGGCAGGGATCCCACCACTGATCTGCTTTTTGATTCTGAAGGAAGAAGCTCTCTGGTGCTAATCATTTTCCACGTTTGTAGCTCTTTCATCATATAGGAATCAAGAAATGAAAGTGATTTGAACAGAAGTGAGGTAGCGATCCATATATAAGATTTTCTTTGCTATACTTCTTCCTTTGGGTTTAAATGCATGAAGGTAATTAGTTCAATAGAGCTAACCAAAGCCTTATAAAAGGAGACTAAATCAACCTACCAACATAACATAACCATCATCATTCACATTTTTACCCTGGCTCTGTAGAGTGTACTGTCCTGTTTTGGTGCTGATGGAATTGGTTTTTTTTTTTTAATGTTAAATAAGTATTTGTCTTAAAGATGTAATGTTAACCTAAAACCTATAATGTCTACTGGGTTTAATTTTAGTGATAACTAGGTATGCAGGTCAAGCACTTATTATTAAGAGAGAAGAGACTTTTCTCAAAGCCTAAAATTTCTTTTTAATTGCTTACATAAGCCAAACTCAACTCTCCTTTTCTTTGACATAGTTAATCCCAATCACATAGTTACCTTGAGACCAGGCATATTATTTCTCACTAAGGCATTCCTAAGTGTTGTCCTGAAATGAATTTTTTGAAACCCTGAGGAGGAATTGCTGGTGAATAGAATCATACCACAGGCTGATGAGCATCCATATTAGGATAGGAAGAACTTGAGTTGAGGTCAGGAGTTGAGATGAGTAGGTAACTATAATAGCACAAGTCTCAGAGAGTAGTTGTTGGTTTCCTGTTTGCATTTTGTTGTTTGTTTTTATAAAACAGGAGGAGTGATGTCTAGAAGCATCAGTGGAAGTTAGGAAGAATGTCCACCGTTTTCCTGGTGTGTGGGATGCAAGCAAATGAACACTCTTCACTGAAGATGCCTTCAAGGAAGGTGCTATCCATACACATTCAATTAATACTTACTGAGAACCTCTGATATGCCAAATCCTGAGCCTACTGTTAGGAAAGTAATGTTTCCATGAAGTTATAATTCTGGAACATAAAGATGGTGCAGAACCAAAGTCAGTGTTCTTGTGAGCCACCTGTCAATCAAGTCAAGAAGGGTCACTCAGGTAGAGGCAGAACTGTTTGGGGTGTAAGGGTATAGAGTAATTCCTTTACAATGGACAGGGGTTCAGGGTCAGAGGAAGTCGTTGCCAGGAAGGGAGCAGTGCAGGTCAAGGTGAAGGCAGCTAGGAAGGCTTCCTGTCCCTTGCCTTGTCTCTTACTTCTGCAGCAGCTTCCTGCTTCTGTCATACTAACTTTCTTACTTCTTGGTCCACAAAGTCTTTTAATTTATTTTCTTTAAAGGATTAGCCCACATTGAGACCAGACACTCATAACCCTTGTTATGGTTTGGACTTCATGTGTGGAAGGCTTGGTCCCCAAAGCAGCAATGTTGATAAGAAGGGCTTTTGGGAAGTTATTGGATCTCGAGAGCTCTAAGATTATTAGTGGATTAATGTATGGGTGAATTCAGAGCTGAATGAACTACTGGGAGGTGGTGGAAGCTGTAGGGTGTTGGGATGTGGCTCAGGGAGTCTGTCCCTGAGGTGTGTCCTCAGGGACTATAACTTATCCCCAGTGCACTCTTTCTTTTCTGCTTCCTGGCTGCCATGAGGTGAGCAGCTTTCTTGTGCTATGCTCTTTTACCAGGATGCTCTCTGACTTGCCTCAGGCCCAAAGTGACGGAGCCAGGTGACCATAGAGAAACCTCTGAAACTGTGAGCCCAAATAAACCTATCCTCTCTCAAGTTGAATTTTTCTTGGTTATTTTGTTACAGGGATGACTAATATAGCCCTGATTCCAAATTTTCAACTCTAGATCAATTTCAGTTGTCCATGGTCAGAAGGGTGGGTCACAGAGGTCAAATATGTCTGGAATGCTTAGCCTGACAAAAGATGTTTTCCAGGTGGATGAAAATTGAGAAATGGGTGACCAGCCCCAAAGTGTCTTTTTTATGCCCCATTTAAGGGGTCTGGGGTTGGGGAAGATGTCAAGGGTGTGACTCCTTCTATGTGGAGTTTGCCTAAGAACAGATACTGGAGTTAGGATTTATTGGCACTTAAACATTTCCTTTAGATAACTTCAAAGGCAGAAAAATGCCAAATATCCTCTGGCATTGTCATATTATCTTTGACAGCCTTACCCTGGTACTCCGATTTTTAAAAGAACTGATGCTAGACCCCTTCCTTAGCAGGTCAATGCTAATTGACAGCATGTTTTAATTCATAAAGAAAATTTAGTATGTATTTAATCCAAATGAAAAATTAATGTACATCTGACAAAGTAACATTTTTATTTTATTCTCTCAACCTGCTAATCTTTATATCTGCAAAATTCTTGACTGGTTATATTCTAGTCCTACTTTATTTCTCATATACTATTTGAGCATCCAAAGGCAGTTGTCAAAGCTCATATATTTGCTGGTGTTCCTGAGCTGCTGGCCCTGCATCATTCCTAATTTGCTGATAGCCTTGTTATTGATGATGGCAAGTTTGGCCTTTGGTATCTGATGGATGGAGCCTCTGGCTGGGTTTATGAATTATAATTTCAGTGGGACACTCTAGAAACCTAAGTATCTGTGTGTATTTTTGGCTTGACCCTCTGGTTTGGGCAGACAAAACAACAAAATGAGAGCAAGTGGAAGAGTCTTCACAGAGGCAGAGGGAATAAATCAAACTTTATCCCTCTACTCACTCTATTAAATATTTACCAGTTCTCACTTTCAACAAAATATTAAAACAATATTATTCACAGTAACAATATGGTAGTCTAGATTTCTGTCCACTAAAAGCAATGGCCACCATCATGATGAGTGCTTTGGTAGAGAAGCGGAAGTATTAGTTAAGAACCTAGGAAATATACTGATCTGGACCTCTGAAGAACTCAGAGAGTGCCAAGGAGGAGAAATGCAAATGATAAGCATGTGACAACTGGTGAAGGCATGAAATCTTGTTCTAGATACAGTGCATGGCTATTTTGGAGAGAGGGGATCAAGATATTTTGGAAGATCTGTGGAAGCCCAGGAGCACAGGAGTAGCAGTAGCCTAGGATAAAGCAGGAGACATGCTGTGGAAGCCTCATAACCAACCAAGGAGGCTGGACCTCCTCCCAAAGGCAATGGGGACCACTGAGATTTTAGGCATCCTCCTCTTTAGCAGCTCTGGCTCCTCTGAGGGTCATGGAGGCTTTATGCCAAATTCACAAGTCTTTTTTAATAAACATTCCCAGGCCCATGCTCATTTCACTTGTATGCACGAATGAGAAGTAGATTAAAATAAAGAAAATGTGTGTGTATGTCTATTCCTGTCTCTGGGATCAGCAGAGGCCATTTCCCAACTTCCTCTCTCCATACAGAGTTCCTATGAACCCTTGAGATAAGCCCTGGACTCTCCTCTAGCTCAGTCTCTTGCCTTGGCACAGGATTTACTTTTGTAGAATTATTTGACATATTTTTGCCTCTGTTTACCTGTAAGGGCCTGAGTTACTTTTATTGTGAGGTATGCAGGAACCATTTCTGCATAGTCTATAGATAGTCCAGAGACAGGCACCCAAAGCACAGCTGTTGCAGTGAGGCTGTGCAAGGATCCCCACTGGGCCTCATCTGCTGGAGGTTTACTTGGGTACAAGGAGGTTATTTTCTTCTCTCTTGTGTTGCTTCACTCTGTGCCTCCACTTAAGTGTCCTTCTTGCCTTATCTTCCTATTTGCATAAATAACTGGGGGATGATGGAGGATGAGGCATTAGTTGAGGAACACTCCAGTTTTGTGAGCAAGATAACTTTATGTGCTGTATGCTGGATGTGCAGAAGACAAGGTTAAGTACCATTCATTTCCGAGTTTTGTTTCTGACTTTGTTTTCTTAAGACCTGAAGATATTGATGGTGATTTAGTCAACAATATGGGCCCTGGAATTGAGCCAACCTGAGTTGAAATCCAGCTAACCTGAGTGGAATCCTAGATCTTTCACTTACAGATCACATGAATGTTTGGCAAATAACCCCTTGGCTTCTTCTCCAATAGAGTGGGTATGTAGTTCAGAGGGCTGCTGTGAAGATGCTCAATACATGATCACTGTGTAATTTTATTGATAAATTACACATAATTAAAAGTAAGCCATTATTAGTATAATGACCAGTGATGGAAAGCAGAGGCTGTAAGGATGTGGAACTCACACCTCCTAGGATATTAAAGAGTCTCTATAGGATGTAAGGGACGGGTTTCTTCTTATATTCTCCTCACATCCTGATCACCAGCTTGGTTTTCAGTTGAAGGACCTTAGCACATCAACAGGACATGTATAAGACAAATGGGAGTTACCCCTCAAACCTACCAAAACTCACTGGGAACAGGATGGATCCAAACATGGCATTCATCACTGTGGTCTTGTTGAATGAGCAGCCTGCTAAGAGAAGAGAACCTCATGCCACAATTTGTTTTGCTGAAGATTGCTGAATGTTTATGCTGGAGATCGGAATGCTTATATCTACCTAAAATTCATATGTTGAAACCTCATCTGAATGCAATAATATTAGGAATTGAGGCCTTTACGAAATGATTAAGTCATGAGGGTGGAGCCTTCATGAATGGGATTAGTGCTCTTTAGAAGGGGCCTGAGGGAGTTTGTTCACCCTTTCTGCCATGTTAGGACACACAGAAAGCGCCACCTCTGAGGAGCAGACCCTCCCTCATCTGACACCAAATTTGCTGGCTTATTGATCCGGGCTACCCAACCTCCAGAACCATGAGCAATACATTTCTCTTCTTTATAAATTATTCAGTCTAAGGTATTTTGTTGTAGCAGTAAGAACAGACTAAGACAAAGATGAAAGATTATCATAAATGAGAAGAAAGTGGTTTTAATTTCAAAATTTGCTTAGAGCAGGCCAGACAAATACAAGCCCAACACCATCCTATGTTCTGACTAGTCCAGCCAGAATAGGAAACTGGATCACCCCTGAATGGCCTTTGACTTACAGGGGACATGAATATGAAGAATTTGTTGATTCTGCTGCTGCTGCTTCCTGTGTTCTGGAAGAGAATCAAGCTGCACCTTTTAGCAGTATCTCTACGTCTTCTGCAGTTGTCCACATCAGGAATCCTCATCTATAAGAATGGAGCCAAGGGCACCAAGAGTGATCAGAGAGGAAAACAACTAGAAAAAAATTCCTCCTTCATTTTGGCAACCATCCACGGGCAAGGTTTAAATGATAACATTCTAGACAATATTTTGAAACTTTTGGACTCCTGTATTTGCTGAAGTTTCTAGTTGTCAGGACCAGGATGGCATGAGACAAATGGATTGAATCTGCTAGTTCTCCTAGTCCTTGTGTCCAGAGTCTGTACAGAGGTCATTCAAGTCTGCTGACCTTGTGTTTACTTATAATCCTGTGGTGAAGGCAGGTAATAGAGCCAGAGCTACAGCTGCAAAGATCCATCACCATCTGCATCCATTCATCAACAGATGCTTGATACCCACAATGTACCCAGCACTGAGCTGAGTAGGGGCCACAGATAGTAAATCTCTGGCTCCTTCTCTCAGAGTCATAGTCAGGGAGGGAATAGACATGCAGATTTTATAGTATGGTGTGATGAGGACCTGGTAGGACACCAAACAAGCAAGGGCAGCAAGCCTAGCTCAGCCTAGAGATGATGCTTACATTGCAACTTTAAGAAGATTCATAGGTTATCATCCCCACCTCCAAATTATATGGGAGTCCTAACCCCTGAGATCTCAGAATGTGACCTTGTTGAATCATTACAGAGATAATCAGATTAAAATGATATAATTAGGGTAGACTTTAACCCAATGTAACTGGTGTTCTTATAAAAAGGAAGAAATTGAGACCACCAGATGCAGAGGGCAAATGCCATGTGAAGAAAGCAGCTGTGCTGCACAAATCAAGAAACTGTCAGAATCTAGGAGTGGGGCCCAGAACAGCTCCTTCTTCAGCACCTTCAGAGGGAACATAGCCCTGCTGGTACCTTGACTTCAGTTCAATCGCCAGCACCACCAAAACAAAACAAAACAAAACAAAAAACTCTGATACATGACTTCAGGTTTTTGGTTTCTAGAACTGTAAAACAATAAAAAAATTGAGTGTTTTAATATTCCCAGTTTAGAAGTCTGCTGGTTCAACAGGAACTCAAAAATGAATTTAAGAACTCGAGGGCCAGCCAGAGTGGAAGGCAGGGGAGGGAGAATAGATTAGTGCCTCATCAAAGGCTTGAGGAGGCAAGTTCACCCCTTCAGTTCCTCCTGATACTTGAAGATTGCAGTGTTTATCCTTTCTAGAGGCTGCAGCAGCAACAAGGGCCAACTTGAAAGTAGAGAGCAGCCCTCTCCAGACATGGAAGCTGCTAGCACCTTCATCTTAGACTTTCCAGCCTCTACAACCATAAGAAATAAAATACTTTTGTTCTTTATAAGTTAGTGGATCTCAGTTATTTTGTTATAACATCAGGAAAGGACTTTTTCTCCACCTGGGTAACCTCTGAGTCCTGTATTAGTATCATTTCCTGCTGTAACAGAGACTGCAGACATGGATATTGCTTACATGAAAACCTTGGACTGATGCTGTACTGAGGAATATGAGTTTTATCCTAAAAGAGATGAGAGTTACCAAGGAACTGCACACAGTCAACCTGGGCCTTGGGCAGTGTTGCAGATACTGGGCTAAACGGGTGGTTCTTAGGAAGGGAGGCATTGATGTTCTTTATAGAAGTCACTGTGTGACCCAGCTAGGGAGTGAGGAGACCTAGAACAAGGGATCCTGTGGATAAGGGAATAGGAAGAATGGCCAGGTGGAGCTGCTGTTGTGGAAATGGTGACAAGGGATGAGCAGGAAGAGAGAAAGGAACCGGGGGACTAAGTGGATGCTGAAAGTATTCATTGATCAGGAAGGAGGGAAGATGTGTGGTGCTGAGGAAGGCTGCTATTTGAGGAGCTAGAAAAATCTGTCAGTGGAAGTGTCCTGTAGGGGCCTGGGTCATGAAAGGAACTTAAGAGCCTTGTCCCAACTCTTTCTTGGTATAGTCCAAATCACCTATGAAAGGGGAGAGGAAGACAGGGCTGAGGGTGACTTTAAAAGTTCCTTCTGAAACACTCTCCACCCTCTACTCTGTTTAAAGGGGTCATGTTAAGAAGCTTCTCCCTCCTTTCCCATGGCCAGGGTCCTGACTAGAATGCTGGGGTCACACCTGATGGACCACAGTTGGCCATTCAATCCTGCTATCCCTGGGCTGAGCTGAGAAGTACATGTTTGTTCATGAGGCAACTTTTTTTAAAATTGCTTCTTTTTAGTTATACATGACAGTAGAATCCATTTTGATGTAATTTTACAATCATGTAATATATCTTATTCTATTTAGAATCCCATTTAAGTGGATGTACGTGATGGTGAGATTCACTTCGATGTTTTCATATATGTGCGTAGGAAAATTATATCAGATTCATTCCACTGTCTTTCCTTTTCCTATTCCCCTCCCTTCCCTTTATTCCCTATTGTCTAATCTACTGAACTTCTATTTATCCCCCTTATTGTGGGTTAACTTCTACATTTTAGAGAAAACATTTTGACCTTTGGCTTTTGGGGACTAGCTTATTCACTTAGCATGATAGTCTCCAGGTCCATCCATTTAATGGCAGATGTCATAAAGTCATTCTTCTTTATGGCTGAGTAATAGTCCATTGTGTACATATATCATATTTTTCTTTATCCATTCATTTGTTGAAAAGCACCTAATTTTTTTAAAGGAATCTCCATACTGCTTCCCAAAGTGGTTGAACCAATTTTCAGTCCCAACAGCAATGTATGAGGATACCTTTCCCCCCACATCCTTGCCAGAATACAAATAACGGTAAATGTTGTCTCAAAATAAAAGTGGATGGGAATATGGCTCTGTGGTTAAGCAGCACCCATGAGGGTTCATTCCCCAGTACCCCCCCCAAAAAAAAGTTGGCATAGGACAACTTTTGAGGGACCCATTTTAGAGATCCAAGTTAGTTTGCCTGTCTGAGGATAACAACTTCTAATCCAAATGCCCCATTTTTCTCATTTTATGGATTTCCCCCATACTTGATCATTGTAATTATGAGATGATAGCTGAGTCAGGGGCAAGACCCCTGGGCTTGGAATGTGGAGTGCTCACCACAGGCAGATGTGCAGGTTGGTTCACTTCACTCAGCTGCTCTGTGCCTTAGTGCCCTCACCCCTGTCCCAGCTCAAGCCACCGTCAAGCAGATCACAGAGGGGTTAAAGCAGAAGCATCTTACAACTGTACGTTATATTATATTATTAGTGTTATTAAAATCTTCCCTGCTGAAGATCACTGTATTATTTTCAATTCTCTGCTGGGAGGTCATTCTCAGTATTTGATCTCTCTCCATTCATACCTCACCTTTTCCCAAACTGACTTTCTTTTAAGACTCACTTTCAGGCTCAGATTACCGTAAGACCCCTTTTCCATTAGTGCTTTTCTGTCACCTTTTTTTCAAGTGACTCTTGTAGCATTCATTATGCTTCTATTGAAGAACACTTACTTTCCCACCAACCTGAGCTGGGTACCTGGCATCTCCCAGCAGCTGCTGGATACATTCAGGAAGGATACAGTCATTTCTCTGTCCTATAACTATGTAAATTATCTTATGTTCTGCTCAAGTCCTGCTGCCATTCACAGTGAGAGGGAAGAACTGAATTTCTCATCAGAGAATGCTCAGAAAGATAAAGGGGAAAGTTTATTACTGTTGATATCAATTAATATTTAACAAGTGCTCAATACAGCTTAGAGAGTGGCATAACCTCACTGCAATCTGGAAAAAAAAATAAGGGGAAGAATAATCATGCAGTTTCTAATCATCATTAAATCCTTGATTTTGGATGCCATGATTCCCAAACCCGTCTGTATATCAGTTTCCTAATCCTGAGAGTACCAAATATGCAGGATGAGATCCAAAAATCTTCACCCCACTGTTCTCTTTTTTAATTTCAATATTGGGGATTAAATCCAGGAATGCTCTACCACTGAGCTACATCCCCAATCCAGACCTTTTTATTTTTTATTTTGAGAGATAGAGTTTTGCTAAATTGCCCAGGATGTCCTCAAACTTGCATTGCCCCTGCCTCAGTCTCCTGATTCACTGAGCTTACAGCCATGTGCCACTGTTCCCAGTTAGGAATCTGCATTTTTAACAAGCTTACTCAGGAGATTCAAGTGTGTGTTTAAGTTTTGGGACTGCTCTTGTGCTCCTGAGCAGACTTGTTATGGATGGGAATGGAGGTTCTTGATCACTCTCACCTGTTCTTCTCCAGACTTTCTCTTATTAATTTGATCAGCATTTTATTGAGGGATGACTTTGGACTAGAAGTTGTGCCATGTGCCCATGAGCTTTGGCAACAAGATATAAGAAGGAAGGACACAGGCCAACTCCCCAGGACCCAGCATCCTCTCTCATCCTTGGCTGAATGAGAGAAGGCTTGGGGTTTCTTTCCTTCAGAAGGGATAGAATCTGTGTGGCTGAACTGCTGTGGAAATAGAGGGCAACTGTGCAACTTCTCCCTTCTATTGTTATTGCTTTTTGCTTTTCTGTCATAGATATTTATGGATCCAACACTTTATAAAGATTAAATGTGTGCTGTGGAGCCAGATTGCTCTAGGTCCAAATGCCACACATGGGCAGTGTGGTGCTAGGCCAAGTTTCCCTGTAACATGGGGCCTCCTAGTGCAGGGAAGGTAACATGAATACATTACATGCCATGTGGTGAAATTAAGGCCCAGGCCCAGGCACAGGCAGAACAGGATAAGGCAAAGGGACAAGACTTCAGTCTCACAGAGCTTGTGTTCTGGTCAGTGAAGACAATAAGGTTGGTTGATGTTGCTGCCATAAAAATAATAGAACCAGGTAATGAGATGAACATTGACCTCAGGGAATGGTGTTAGGAGGGAAAAGAGACTCCCTCTACCCTTCTAAATCCCACAACTGCATTTGTGAGATAATCGGACAACAGGCAGGTTAGAAGGAGAAAAGGTATATTAATTGTTTATTTTAATATTTATTCCATTAATGGGAATGCTCAAAAAATGATTGAGATTTGAGGACTTATATAATTTCTTAATAGGGTAAGGAGGAAGATGTAGGATACTTACGGGGGATGAGAAAGTAGAGTGGCTTCTCCTCCAGTGCAGTAAAGGATTTTTAGAAAAGATGAACAAATCCTTGAACGAACTGATGGAAGATATATTAAGTTGTGGAAAAGCTTGTTTGGGTGTGGTATCAGACTTCCAGTATCCTCTCCTGTGATAGGACTCAATCTTCCCTGGTTGATGAAACTCCCAGGGAAGGGACTAAGGATAATGAAGCTCTTTAGGCAGATAGGGGAGTTCAGAGAAAGACCCTGCCTATATTTTCTGTTTTTCAAGTGCCTTTGGCTCAAAATGATCAATATACAAAAGAGGCAGAGTTTGGGGTATCATACCCTCCTTCAGGGCAAGTCCACTGAGGAGGGGTACAGGCTCAGTGGAGGCTGCATGGCCAGCCTTGCAAAGATCTGGGGGCAGGGATGAAAGGGTGCATCCCAGACTGAAGGAAGAGTGAGATGAACTGGATGGTCCAAGAGCTGTGAGCAAGGGGAGATGGTGGCTATTGACCCGAATAAACAGGACCAGGAGGCTATAATGGGGACTTAGGGTTTTTGTGAGATGGCAACCATTGGAAGTTTTTAGGTATAGGAGATTAATTATTTAATTTACATGTTTAAAATATCCCTCTTGTGCAATTAAAATATCACCAGCACCTACCCAAACCTGAAGCTTAGGTGAGATTCAGACAAAATTTCAGATTTTTTCCATGCATTGATGATACAGGGCCTGGGAACATCAGCAATGTATAAGGTTGCCTCTTCTTCCTTATCATGTGGAAACATTGTCTAAATCTCACCCTTTGAGATAGGGCACTTAGATACAAGTTGCCTCTGCCCCTGCCCTTCTGTTGCTAGGAAGCATGCTGGTAGATGTCAGGCAGGTGGGGGCCCTCTGAACAGTCCCTACCAGGAGGACCTTCCTTCTAGACTCCACTCAGCCCTGTGTCACTGATTTTTTCTTCCTGTCCCAGTTGTGTTTTACGAGGTTAGGCTTCTGAACTCTGTTTCGTCATCTCCAGTTTGCCTGCAGGCTCAATGTCCAGGACAGCCATCAGCTCATTCAGTTTCTTGGGCTTATTGAGGCAACTTAGTGTGTGAGACTTTACTCTGTGACTCACCTGCCATGAGCAAGGACATGCTAGGATTTGTGAGAAAGTAGAGTGGCTTCTCCTCCAGTCTGCTTTGATTTTTCCTGGGGCACTCAAATAAATTCCCTGTGGAGTGAGTTTGTCTGCTTATTCATGTTGTCCCAATCTGATTTAAGGTATGTAACAAATACACATAACATACAGATTGGAAAAAGTTGTGAAAGAAAAACTTAGAGACAAAATAGTATAGAAATAAGATCAATTCAAAATGCAGATCCTGAGATCTTTATACTAACTATGGGTGTCTGAAAAATTTGTCTCTCTCACATGTAACCTAAGGAGCATCCCTTCCTCTGCCTGCTGTGTGGTCATTATGGCTTGGATATGAGGTGTTCTCCAAAAGCTCCTGTGTTAATGAAGGAATGTTTGGAGGTCAATGATTCGATTATGAGACTATTATTAATCAATCTGTCCTAGTTTGAATGGGCTAACTGGGTGGTAACTATAAGTAGGCATGGCTGGAGGAGGTGGGTCACTGGGAATGTGTCCTGGAAGGGTGCATCTTCCCTGTGCTGCCCCCATTCTCTTTGTTCCTTGAATGCCAAGTCCTGAGCAATTTTCCTCTGTTGAGCCCTTTGACCATGATGTCTTGCCTCACTTTGGGCCCAGAGCAATGGATTCAGCCAACCATAGACTATCCTTTGACATTGTGAACCAAAAGAAACATTTCCTTCTCTAAGTTGTTGTTGTCAAGTATTTTGGTCAAACCAATACAAAGAAGACTAACACAGGAATTAATGGCAGTCTCTATGTCTGATAGAGACAGTGGTTCTCTGGGACCCAGCCATTGGGGTTTCTGCTCATTCAATCCTACTGGGGACAATGTGGATGGGGTTGGTCAGGTGCTCCTTTCAGAAGTGGGAGGACTGAGGCACACAAATGATTTTGTGCTTTGGAGTGAGATATAGCCCAGTTTTAATCCTACAACTCTACCTAGTAACTGTGTGATAGCAAGCAAGTTTGTTAATCTTTCTGACCTTTAATTTCTTCATCATTAATGGGACTAATAATGCTTACCTTGTGAGGGTGGAATGATTTATGTAGACTTGGACATCATAGAGTGCTTCATAAGTGCAGCCTTCAGCATTGCTGCTATCTAGAAAAGCATGTCAATTGGCAATCAAAAACTAATATTTATTGAAAGCCAACTACACTAATATCTGTGTTAGGATTCTTCAGAGAAAGGGAACTGATATTTTACACACACACACACACACACACACACACACACACACATATATATATATATATATATATATAGAGAGAGAGAGAGAGAGAGAGAGAGAAGAGGAGGTTTTATTACAGAGATTGGTTCATGTGATATGAAAGCTGAGAGGCCCGAGGATATGCTGTCTGCAACGTGGAGCACAGGGAATGCTGGTGGTGTACTTCAGTCCAAGATCAAAGGGAGTTGAGGGATGGTGTAAGTCCTGGAGATTGAACCAAGAGCCCTGATGTCCAAGGTCAGGAGAAGATGGACGCCTCAGTGCAAGCAGAGACTTTGCCCTTCCTCTTCCTTTGCCTTTGTGTTCTATTTGGGCTCTTAACAGATTGGTTGATGCTTGCTCATGTTGATTAGGGAATCTTATTTACTCACCCACTGATTCAAATGTTGATTTCTGCTGAAAACACCCCTCAGATACACCCAGAAGTAACTTTTTTCCTTCCCACAACTATCTGGATATTCCTTAGTTCCGTCAAATTGACAGATATAATTAACCACCACATTATGCTGTCTTGCTTATCCTCATAACACCTCTGAAGTCAAGGAACTATAGACACAGGGAAGTTAAGGAATTTGCCTTAGTATACTCAACCTCCATCTACTTTGCTTTTTGGATGTTAAAAAAACAGTGTTTAAGAAGGAATTTAAATCCTGTCTAGGGAGTACTAATAGTAATATTAATCATAAAAATAAATAACACTTCTTATATGCCTTTTTTATGCAAGACATTGTGTTTAAGCACTTATGTGAATTATTTAACTTAATCCTTTAAAAACTCCTGGCTTAAGCATTACTCTTATGCTTGTTTTCTGGCAAAGACAATGAAGCTTGTCTTTATTTAGCAAGTACAGAATCCAGAATTTCTAAGAGAAGAATAGGAAACTTTCCTTATTTGTGTATTCAGTAGCTGGTTATTGAATACTTACCATCTCCCAGGCACTGCACTAGGCTCTAAGGATCCCATGGTGTGCAAAACAGATAGGGTCACTGCCTTCATGGAGCCTGGGAAACTTGTGGGGAAGGTAGTCACATCCAATGAGAGGTCATCCAGGCCCAGATCCTGGTCTCCCATATCTAATTCTGGGGTTCCTTCTTTTATACTGTACTAAGGAAGCTATAGGTTGCCTGCCAGCCTGTTGGCCACTGTCTGATGTCCCTTTAGTTCTGTAAAAGCCAAATGGAATTTTAACAGAGCCAATGGCCTAATTTTCTGAACTGCTATTTTTGTTTGTTTTTATTTGTTTTAACTATAGAACTCTGTTCTTAAACAGAATCTTTCATATAAGCCTGTCTTTGAAACAGAAGAAGCTGACACGTTCTGTTTAAAGGCTGGGGATGGGTAACCTGTGTCATCCCCAGTGCTGTTGGGAGGCACCTCCTAGACTCAGGAGAACTTATGTTGAAATGACTGCACTAGATCATCAGCATGATCTATGGCTCAGGAGCGGAAAACAGAAGCCAGGCATTTTCAGTGGAGAAATTGGCCCAGTGTGGGAAAACCTTGGCCTTTTGATTCTTTCTTCCTTTGCTTTCACTCCCCCCCTTTCACATTATAATTTCTCATTAGCATCTTCATATGAAGATTGACAGGGAAGGTCAGGTTGTTAGTAAATAGGCAGAAAAGGCATCTTTGGGGAAGGAGTCTGGAAATTGAAATGGGATATTTTCCACTGATTAAGTTTATCTCTCCCAGTTCAATATCTATAGAGAATCAGGAACAGTGGCAAGGTTGAGATACTTTTTGTTGTTGTTGTTCTGTTATTCTTCACATTTGTTTTACTCTTTTTAGCATATATATGTATGTATATACACCCATATATATATAAAATTAGTATATATGTCTAAATACATACATGTAGAAATATATATACAAAGATTTATATGTGTCTATATACACATGTGAGAATATCTACACACACATACATGATATGGATATATACTTAGGCTATATGTGATCCATGCCCATGTCCCATGAGGCACAGTCATAATTGGTAAGAGAGGCTCAGTATTATTGCCAACCTTCTTTTGTTGGTCAGGGATTTAGACCTACTCTAAATAGAAGCCATCCATCTCCATGAATGTGGGACTCACATGCCTCCACATGCTTGAGAGAGCTAGAAAATTTTTACTTCTTAAATTTATATCACCACCTTCTGTTCATTCAACAAAGATTTCTTGATACTTATTAGAGAGCAGTATGGTCTGGGAATACAAGAATTAATAACAATATCGACATCTAAGGAGCTGAATTCTACTAGGGACACAGCTGTGTAAACATATAGTTAAGTGTCGTGAGATACAATTTGTCCCTTTATATCCATGGGAGATTGGTTCCAGGACCTTGAGTGGATAGTAAAATCTATAAATGCCCAAGTTATTATATAAAATGGTATAGTATTTGCACATAATTTATGTATTTTCTCCTGTATATATTATCTCTGTATTACTTATAATACCTAGTAGAATGTAAATTCTTTGAAATATTTGCTATACAGTTGCTTAGGGAATAATGAGAAGAAAAATGTCTATTCACATTCAGAATAAATACTATTTTTTCCCTGAGTAATTTAAACCTGTAATTGGTTGCCCATGTAGAACCCAGGGATGCTGAGCCCTTAGAAGTAGAGGGTATGGCTGTGTGAGGATAGAGAAGGGCCAGTGGTGTCATGGAAAACAGAGGAGAGAATTCTCAATTCTGCTGGGGCTGGGAGAGCAATCAGAGAAGACTTTCCAGGAGACAGGGATTTTGAACTGAGTTTAGAAGGTTGGATGGGAGATGGCCAGGGGTATAAGGACATTGCAGGCAGGACTATGAGTGAAAGGCCAGGAGGCACATAATACACAATCTGTTTGGGAATTGCTAGTGATGCCATGAGTAGCATAGCTATATGTTAGTAGGTTATATTAGGAGGAATACACATGATAAATCTGTATGGGCAGGGCATGGAGGGCTCTAGAGCACCCCTGAAAGAGAGTAGAGGGGGTTTAACGGGAAAGAGGACTATAGGCAAAGGCCCAGCAGTGGAGTGTTAACCAAGTTGAAAGAACAGATGAAGAGTAATCCTGTGGACAGCCTGCAGGTGTTTAGAGGCACTTTTACTATCCACCTGGCCCAGCCCAGTGGAGTTGGACACATTCTGCAATATCTTCTGTAGCCTCTAGCTTTGATTATTATTATAGTCCATGCATGACCAGGAAGGAATTATACATATGCATTTCCCAGTGGCTTCTGCTAAGCCAAAGGGAAAAGAATATTTGCATTTCTTAAAGAATTGATTGAGATTCTAAAGCCACACTGGAAAGTTAATAGCAAAACACACAGCTTGAAAGACTTTGCTTTGGGGCATGAAGTACAGACCAGAATGACTCTGTGATGCAGTTTTTAATTCTTTATAATGAGACATTTATAGCCACTCAGGGGCCTTTTGGGTCCTTTGGGGAGGAGACATGGAGAAGATATCTGTGATTCTAGCTGAAATTAATATATAAACAGACTTCATATGATTTAGAAAGACTCAGATAAGAGAACACTCTTTGTGAGATGAAACTTGTCACATAAATTAAAACTGAATACAGTGGGGGAAAACTTGGGAAATATACATAGGTTAAGAGTTTTTCACTCCAAATCACTTGCTACAGGAAGTGATTAATAATCATTAATACTAATTAGGAAATTAGATAACCCTTTTAGGACAATTAATTCATATTTGATTTTGATTTAATAAGTATCATGTTAAGTAAATAGCAACTGTTTCCTTGAAGCTATAGAGCTGGAGATCAACTGCCATGGAATGGTTGGATATGGATGTCTTATGGAGTCATTAAACTCAATCAGTGGGTTGCTACTAAAATCACAATGACAGCACAGGCCAGTTTGACAGGATTTGGCCAATACTAGACTCAATTATGTTATTCAACACAGGGCAGACTTTTAAAATAGCTAAATTTCCTCCTTGATTCATTCCTCTAAGCACGTGGTTCTGAGTTCAACTATGCTATGACTTCTACATATGTCTCTCTTAGGGTGGGATTGGTATCTAATATTGGTGCTTCCTTTTGTACTTGGCATTTGTATTTAGCTATTAGGTATCTGTTTTTTCTAGCTGCTATCTGGCTAAAGAAGCCAGATAAAGATCTAAGGTTAAAGACAAAAATAAAAAGAAAGGCATTGTTAAGAGAAGCTGTTTTTTAAAATTTATTTTTTTAACTGATAAATATTATATGTATTTATAGACTACAACATGTTTTGATACATGTATACATTGTAGAATGACTACAAATCAAGCTATTGAACATGTGTATTACTTTACTGTTTTAGTCAGTTTTTTGTCACTGTGACAAAAAGACCTGACATAATCAACTTATAAAGAAGAAAGATTTATTTTGATTCACCGTTTCAGAGGTTTTAATTCATGATCCTTTGACCCAATTTCTTTGGGGCCTGTAGGAAGGCAGTATCATGGTGGAAATATGTGGCAGAAATCTGTTCACCTCATGGCACCAGTAAGCACAGAGAGAGTCAGGAAGGGGCCAAGGCCCTATGGTTCCCTCCAAGGGCATACCTCCAGTGACCTAACTTCCTCCTATTAGGCCCCACTCTTAAAGGTTCCACCACCTCCCAATATCACCACAGGCTGGAGACTAAGACTTTAACACATGTTCTTTTAGGGGACACTCTAGTTCCAAACTATAGTGCTCATGTACTTATTTTGGGGGGTGATAACACTTAAAATCTATTCTCTTATCAATTTTCAAGTATATAGATATTATTATTTGCTATAGTAATCATGATATACAATCTCTCTCTCTCTCTCTCTCTCTCTCTCTCTCTCTCTCTCTCTCTCTCTCTCTCTCTCTCTCTCTCTCTCTCTTTTGCCAGGGGGCCCTAGGGATTGAACTCAATTGCACCCAACCACTGAGCCACATCCCCAGCCATATTTTGCATTTTATTTAGAGACAGGGTCTCACTGAGTTGCTTAGTGCCTTGCCATTGCTGAGGTTGGCTTTGAACTCACAAACCTCCTATCTCAGCCTCCCGAGCCGCTGGATTACAGGCGAGCCGCTGGGATTATAGGTGTGCGCCACCATGCCCAGCTAGATCTCCTGAATTTATTCTTTGTATCTGAAATTTTGTGTCATTTGACTAATATCACCCAACTCCCCTGCAAGCCTTGAGTAATTGCCATTTTACTATCTGTTTTTAAGAGTTTGACTTTTTTATATTCCACCTATAAGTGACATCGTATGGTATTTGTCTTTCTGTGCCTGGTTTATTTCACTTAATATTATGTTCTTCAGGTTCATTTATATTGTCACAAATGACAAGATTTCCTTGTTTATAAAGGATGAATAATATCCTATAATGTATATGTCTTCATTTTCTTTATCCATTCATCTGTTGATTGACATTTAAGCCAGTTTTATTTCTTGGCTATTGTGAACAGTGCTACAATGATTATAGGAGTGCAGATGTCTCTTTGACACTGGTTTTATGTATTTTGGATATATATATCCAGTAGTGGGATTGCTGTGTTATGTGATAGTTATATTTTTAATTTTCTGAGAAACCTCAATACTTTTTTTTCCATGTGATTGTACCAATTTACAGTTCCACTAATAGTAAAAAGAAAAAGTAGAAAAGGCTTCCCTTTTCTTTACATAATTGGCAATGTTTGTTATCTTTCATCTTTTTAATAAAAGCTATGTAGGTGATGGTGCGTGCTTTCAATTTTGCATTTCCCTGATGACTAGTGATGTTGAGCATTTTTTTCTAAGCCTCCTGGCCATGCATATATCTTCTTTTAAAAATGTCTTTCCAGGTCTTTTTCCAATTTTTTATTCATTTTTATTTTTTTGCCATTGAATAATGTGAATTCCTTTCATACTTTAGAATTAACCACTTATCAGATGCATGATTTGTGAATATTTTCTCCCATTCTATATATTGCCTTTCATTCTGATGACTATTTCCTTTCCTGTGCAGAAGCCTTTTAGTTTGATGTAGTCCCATTTGTCTATTTCTGCTTATTGCCTATACTTTTGGGGTCAGGTCCAAAAAACACGTTTGTCTAGATCAATGTTAAAAGCCTTTCTCCTTAGGTTTTCTTCCAGTAGTTTTATAATTTCAAGTCTTTCTTTTAAGTCATTTGTCCATTTTGAGTTATTTTTTTTATATGTGGTGAGATAGGGGTCCAGTTTTATTCTGAAGTAAATATTCAGTTTTTCCAGTACCATTTATTGAAGAGTTTGTCTTTACCCCATTTTATATTATTGACATTTTTGTCAAAACCATAAATAATGTGTGGATTTATTTCTGGGCTATCTCATCTGTGCCATTGTCTATGTGTCTTTTTTTTTTGGCCAGTACCATGCTATTTGATTATTACATCTTAATAATAGATTTTGAAAGCAGGTAGTGTGATGCCTCTAGTTTTTTTTTTAAATTAATATTGCTTTTTAATTGATTTTTTAAAAATAAATGACATTACAATTCTTTTTAAATTTTTTATATGTATGTACCTTTATTTTATTTGTTTATTTATATGTGGTGCTGAGAATTGAATCCAGTGCCTCACACATGCTAGGCAAGCAAGTGTTCTACCACTGAGCCATAGCCTCAGTCCCTATAATTATTATTACATGTATAAGCACAATTTTTCATATTTATGGTTGTATATAAGGTACATTGGCACCCAATTCATGTCTTCATAATGTACTTTGGATAATGATGTCCATCACATTCCACCGCCCTTGCTAATCCCCTACCCTCTCCCTTTCCCTCTCACCCCTCTTCCCTATCTAGGATTCATCTATTCTTCCCACGCTCCCCCTCCCTTTCCCACTATGAGTCACCCTCCTTATATCAGAGAAAACATTTGGCATTTGTTTTGGGGGGATTGGCTAACTTCACTTAACATTATCTTCTGCAATGCCATCTTTTACCTGCAAATGCCATGATTTTATTCTCTTTTATTGCTGAATAAAATTCCATCATGTATATATGCCACATTTTTTTATCCATCCATCCACTAAAGGGCATCTAGTTTGGCTCCACAGTTTAGCTATTGTGAATTGTGCTGCTATAAACATTGATGTGGCTGTGTCCCTGTAGTATGCTGTTTTTAAGTCCTTTGGGTATAAACTGAGAAGAAAGATAGCTGGGTCAAATGGTGGCTCCATTCCCAGATTTCCAAATAATCTCCATACTGCTTTCCATATTAGCTGCACCAATTTGCAGTCCCACCAGCAGTGTATGAGTGTACCTTTCCCCCCACATCCTCACCAACATTTATTGTTGTTTGTCTTCATAATAACTGCCATTCTGACTGGAGTGAGATGATATCTTAGAGTAGTTTTGATTTGCACTTCTCTAATTGCTAGAGATGATGAGCATTTTTTCATATATTTGTTGATTGATTGTATATCCTCTTCTAAGAAGTGTCTGTTCAGGTCCTTGGCCCATTTGTTGATTGGGTTATTTGTTTTGTTTTGTTTTGGTGCTTAGCTTCTTGAGTTATTTATATACCTTAGAGATTAGTGCTCTATCTGATATGTGAGGGATAAAAATTTGCTCCCAGGATGTAGGCTCTCTGTTCACCTCACATATTATTTCTTTTGCTGAGAAGAAACTTTTTAGTTTGATTCCATCCCGTTAATTGATTCTTGGTCTTAATTGTTGTGCTATAGGAGTCTTATTAAGGAAGTTGGGGCCTAATCCCACATGATGAAGATTAGGGCCTATTTTTTCTTCTATTAGACACAGAAGTCTCTGGTTTAATTCCTAGGTCCTTGATCCACTTTGAGTTGAGTTTTGTGCATGGTGAGAGATAGGGGTCTAATTTTATTTTGTTGCATATGGATTTCCAGTTTTCCAAGCACCATTTGTGAAGAGGCTATCTTTTCTCCAATGCATATTCTTGGCACCTTTGTCTAATATAAGATAATTGTAATTTTGTGGGTTAGTCTCGGTGTCCTCTAATCTGTACCATTGGTCTACCAGTCTGTTTTTGTGCTGATAGCATGCTATTTTTGTTAGTATTACTCTGTAGTATAGTTTAAGGTCTGGTATAGTGATTCCACTTCCTTCATTCTTCCTGCTTAGGATTGCTTTAGCTATTCTGGGTCTCTTATTTTTCCAGATGAATTTCATGATTACCTTTTCTATTTCTATGAGGAATGCCATTGGGATTTTGATCAGAATTGTATTAAATCTGTACAGTGCTTTTGGTAGTAGGGTCATTTTGATAATATCAATTCTGCCTATTCAAGAGCAAGATAGATCTTTCTATCTTCTAAGGTCTTCTTTGATTTCTTTTTTTAGGGTTCTGTAGTTTTCATTGTGTAGGTCTTTCACTTCATTCATTAAGCTGATTCCCAAGTATCTTTTTTAAAAAAATTTTATTGTTGGTTGTTCAAAACATTACATAGTTCTTGATATATCATATTTCACACTTTGATTCAAGTGGGTTATGAACTCCCATTTTTACCCCATATACAGATTGCAGAATCACATCGGTTACACATCCACTGATTTATATATTGCCATACTAGTGTCTGTTGTATTCTGCTGCCTTTCCTATCTTCTACTATCCCCCCTCCCCTCCCATCTTCTCTCTCTACCCCATCTACTGTAATTCATTTCTCCCCCTTGTTTTTTTCCCTTTCCCCTCACTTCCTCTTGTATGTAGTTTTGTATAACCCTGAGGGTCTCCTTCCATTTCCATGCAATTTCCCTTCGTCTCCCTTTCCCTCCCACCTCTCATCCCTGTTTAATGTTAATCTTCTTTTCATACTCTTCCTCCCTACTCTGTTCTTAGTTACTCTCCTTATATCAAAGAAAACATTTGGCATTTGTTTTTTAGGGATTGGCTAGCTTCACTTAGCATAATCTGCTCTAATGCCATCCATTTCTCTGCAAATTCTATGATTTTGTAATTTTTTAATGCAGAGTAATACTCCATTGTGTATAAATGCCACATTTTTTTTATCCATTCTTCCATTGAAAGGCATCTAGGTTGGTTCCACAGTCTTGCTATTGTACATTGTGCTGCTATGAACATCGATGTAGCAGTGTCCCTGTAGTATGCTCTTTTTAGGTCTTTAGGGAATAGACCAAGAAGGGAAATAGCTAGGTCAAATGGTGGTTCCATTCCCAGCTTTCTAAGAAATCTCCATACTGCTTTCCAAATTGGCTGCACCAATTTGCAGTCTCACCAGCAATGTATAAGTGTACCCTTTTCCCCACATCCTCGCCAGCACTTGTTGTTGTTTGACTTCATAATGGCTTCCAATCTTACTAGAGTGAGATGGTATCTTAGGGTGGTTTTGATTTGCATTTCTCTGACTGCTAGAGATGGTGAGCATTTTTTCATGTACTTGCTGATTGATTGTATGTCCTCCTCTGAGAAGTGTCTGTTCAGGTCCTTGGCCCATTTGTTGATTGGGTTATTTGTTTTCTTATTGTTTAATTTTTTGAGTTCTTTGTATACTCTGGATGTTAGGGCTCTATCTGAAGTGTGAGGAGTAAAGATTTGTTCTCAGGATGTAGGCTCCCTATTTACCTCTCTTATTGTTTTTTTTTTTTTTTTGCTGAGAAAAAACTTTTTAGTTTGAGTAAGTCCCATTTGTTGATTCTAATTATTAACTCTGATGCTATGGGTGTCCTATTGAGGAATTTGGAGCCCGACCCCACAGTATGTAGATCGTAGCCAACTTTTTCTTTTATCAGATGCCGTGTCTCTGATTTAATATCAAGCTCCTTGATCCATTTTGAGTTAACTTTTGTGCATGGTGAGAGAAAGGGATTTAGTTTCATTTTGTTGCATATGGATTTCCAGTTTTCTCAGCACCATTTGTTGAAGATGCTATCCTTCCTCCATCACACGCTTTTAGCCCCTTTATCAAATATAAGATAGTTGTAATATTGTGGATTGGTTTCTGTGTCCTCTATTCTGTACCATTGGTCCACCCGCCTGTTTTGGTACCAGTACCAAGCTGTTTTTGTTACTATTGCTCTGTAGTATAGTTTGAAGTCTGGTATCACTATACGGCCTGATTCACACTTCCTGCTTAGAGTTATTTTTGCTATTCTGGGTCTTTTATTTTTCCATATGAATTTCATGATTGCTTTATCTATTTCTACAAGAAATGTCATTGGGATTTTGATTGGCATTGCATTAAACCTATAGAGAACTTTTGGTAATATCGGCATTTTGATGATGTCAGTTCTGCCTATCCATGAACAGGGTATATTTTTCCATCTTCTAAGTTCTTCTTCTATTTCTCTCTTTAGGGTTCTGTAGTTTTCATTGTATAAGTCTTTCACCTCTTTTGTTAGGTTGATTCCCAAGTATTTTATTTTTTTTGAGGATATTGTGAATGGAGTAGTTGTCCTCATTTCCATTTCAGAGGATTTGTCGCTGATATACAGGAATGCCTTTGATTTATGCGTGTTGATTTTATATCCTGCCACTTTGCTGAATTCATTTATTAGCTCTAATAGTTTCTTTGTAGACCCTTTTGGGTCTGCTAGGTATAGAATCATGTCATATGCAAATAGTGATAATTTAAGTTCTTCTCTTCCTATTTTTATGCCTTTAATTTCTTTTGTCTGTCTAATTGCTCTGGCCAGTGTTTTGAGAACTATGTTGAACAGAAGTGGTGAGAGAGGGCATCCCTGTCTTGTTCCAGATTTTAGAGGGAATGCCTTCAATTTTTCTCCGTTCAGAATGATGCTAGCCTGAGGCTTAGCATAGATAGCTTTTACAATATTGAGATATGTTCCTGTTATCCCTAGTTTTTCTAGAATTTTGTACATAAAGGGATGCTGTACTTTGTTGAATGCTTTTTCTGCACCTATCAAGATGATCATATGGTTCTTCTCTTTAAGTCTATTGATGTGGTGAATAGCATTTATTGATTTCCGTATATTGAACCAGCCTTGCATCCCAGGGATGAATCCTACTTGATCATGGTGCACAATTTTTTTTGATATGTTTTTGTATCTGATTTGCCAGAATTTTACTGAGGATTTTTGCATCTAGATTCATTAGAGATATTGGTCTGTAGTTTTCTTTCTTTGAGGTATTTTTGGCTGGTTTAGGGATCAGGGTGATGTTAGCCTCGTAGAATGAATTTGGAAGTTCTGCCTCTTTTTTATTTCCTGGAATAGCTTGAAAAGTATTGGTATTAGTTCTTCTTTAAAGGTTTTGTAAAACTCTGCTGTATACCCATCTGGTCCTGGGCTTTTCTTATTTGGTAGTCTTTTGATGGCTTCTTCTATTTCCTCAATTGATATTGGTCTGTTTAGGTTGTCTATATCCTCCTGACTCAATCTGGGTAGATCATATGACTTAAGAAATTTATTGATGCCTTCACTATCTTCTATTTTATTGGAGTATAAGGATTCAAAATAATTTCTAATTATCTTCTGTATTTCTGAAGTGTCTGTTGTGATATTGCCTTTTTCATCCCATATGCTAATAATTTGAGTTCTCTCTCTTCTCTTCATTAGCATGGCTAAGGGTCTGTCGATCTTATTTATTTTTTCAAAGAACCAACTTTTAGTTTTGTCAATTTTTTCAATTGTTTCTTTTGTTTCGATTTCATTAATTTCAACTCTGATTTTAACTATTTCTTGCCTTCTACTTCTTTTGCTGTTGTTTTGCTCTTCTTTTTCTAGGATTTTGAGATGAAGTGTGAGATCATTTATTTGTTGGTTTTTCCTTTTTTTAAGGAATGAACTCCAGGCAATGAATTTTCCTCTTAGAACTGCTTTCATTGTGTCCCATAGATTCCGATATGTTGTGTCTGTGTTTTCATTTATCTCTAAGAATTTTTAAATTTCCTCCTTGATGTCTTCTATAACCCATTGATCATTCAGTAACCTATTGTTCATTCTCCAAGTGATGCATGATTTTTCCTTCCTTCTTTTATCGTTGATTTCCAGTTAAATTCCATTATGATCAGATAAGATGCATGGTATTATCTCTACTCCTTTATAATGTCTAAGAGTTGCCCTGTGACATAATATATGATCTATTTTTGAGAAGGATCCATGTGCTGCTGAGAAAAAAAGTGTAACTGCTTGATGTTGGGTGGTATATTCTATATATTACAATTAAGTCTAGGTTATTAATTGTATTATTGAGTTCTATAGTTTCTTTATTCAACTTTTGTTTGGAAGATCTGTCCAGTGGTGAGAGAGGTGTGTTGAAGTCTCCCATAATTATTGTATGGTTGTCTATTAGACTCTTGAACTTGAGAAGAGTTTGTTTGATGAACATAGCTGCACCATTGTTTGGAGCATATATATTTATGATTGTTATGTCTTGTTGGTGTATGGTTCCCTTGAGCAGTATGTAGTGTCCTTCTTTATCCCTTTTGGTTAACTTTGGCTTGAAATCTATTTTATTTGATAGAGTATGGACACTCCTGCTTGTTTCTGAAGGCCATATGAGTGATATGATTTTTCCCAACCTTTCACCTTCAGTCTATGTATGTCTTTTCCTATCAAATGCTTCTCCTGTAGGCAGCATATTGTTGGATCTTTTTTTTTTGATCCACTCTACTAGCCTGTGTCTCTTAATTGGTGAGTTTAAGCCATTAACATTTAGGGTTATTATTGAGATATGGATTGTTCTTCCAGCCATATTTGTTTATTTATGTTACTTAACATGGTTTGTTTTTCCTCTTTGATTATTTTTTCCCTTTACTGTACTACCTCCCATTGTTGGTTTTCATTGTTATTTTCCATTTCCTCTTCCTGTAATGTTTTGCCGAGGATGTTTTGAAGAGATGGTTTTCTAGCTCCAAATTCTTTTAGCTTTTGTTTATCATGGAAGGTTTTAATTTCATCTTCCATCTTGAAGCTTAATTTTGCTGGATACACAATTCTTGGTTGGAACCTATTTTCTTTCAGCATTTGAAATATGTTGTTCCAGGATCTTCTAGCTTTCAGAGTCTGTGTTGAAAGATCAGCTGTTATCCTGATTGGTTTACCCCTAAATGTCATCTGCTTCCTTTCTCTTGAAGCTTTTAAAATTCTCTCCTTATTCTGTATGTTGGGCATCTTCATTATAATGTGTCTAGGTATGGGTCTCATTATTTTGCACGTTCAGCAACCTGTAGGCTTCTAGGATTTGAGATTCTGTCTCATTCTTCAAGTCTGGGAAGTTTGCTCGTATTATTTCGTTGAACAGATTGCTGATTCCTTTGGTGGACCTCTATACCTTCCTGTATCCCAATGACTCTTAAGTTTGGTCTCTTTATGTTATCCCATATTTCTTGGATGTTCTGCTCATGGTTTCTTAAGAGTCTCGCTGAGCTGTCTATGTTCTTTTCAAGTTTAAATACTTTGTCTTCATTGTCTGATGTTCTATCTTCTAAGTGTTCTACTCTGCTGGTAGTATTCTCATTTGAGTTTTTAAGTTGGTTTATTGCTTCCTGAATTTCTAGGATTTCTGTTTGTTTGTTTTTTATAACCTCTATCTCCCTGTATAGTTGATCTTTTGCTTCTTGGATTTGTTTATGTAATTCATTGTTGAAGTGATCTTTCATTGTCTGATTTTGTTGTCTAATGTCTTCCTTGAGACTCCAGATCATCTGAAGCATGTAAATCCTGAATTCTTTATCTGACATTCCATCTGTTGCAGCTATTACCTCTTCTAAGGTTGAGTTGACCTGCATTGCTTGTGGTCCTTTGTTTCCTTGTCTTTTCATACTGCTCGAGTTTCTTTCTGCTTGGTGTAACTGTAATGTTATTGAATTTTCCCCCCATATATTTATATTGCTCTTGTATAGTTGCAAAGTCTCCCTTACAGGGGCAGGCGGCGGCTGTGCTCCTCCTCCAATTGGGGTGATCTGTCTATCACCTGGCGGGCCGCTGGGCCCCTTCTCCAGGTCGCGTGGTCTGCCTACTTTGTGGGCAACGGCTGGGCCACTCCTCCAATAGGGGTGATCTGTCTACCACACTGGTAGGCCACTGGGCCTATTCTCCAGTTTGCAGGACTGCCTACCTTGCAGGCGCGGGCAGTGGCTGTGCCCCTCCTCCAATTGGGGTGATCTTTCAACTAGGCCAGCAGGCCACTGGGCCCCTTCTCCGGGATGCGCGGCCTGCCTACCTTGTGGGCAGCAGCTGGGCCCTTCCTCCAATTGTGGTGATGTGTCTACCACACTGGCAGGCCACTGGGCCTGTTCTCCTGGTAGGTCGCAGGTCTGCCTACCTTGCAGGCACGGGCGGCGGGGCATTTTTTTTTTTTTTGAGGTTATTGTAAATGGGGTAGTTTTCCTCATTTTCTTCTCAGAGGATGTGTCACTGATATACAGAAATGCTTTTGATTTATGGGTGTTGATTTTATTTCCTGCTACTTTGCTGAATTCATTTACTAGAAGTTTTCCGTGGAGCTTTTTGGGGTCTTCTAGGTATAGAATCATTTCATCATCAAATAGTGCCAATTTAAGTTCTTCTTTTCCTATCTGTATTCCTTTAATTTCTTTCGTCTAATTGCTCTGGCCAGTGTTTCAAGAACTATGTTGAATAGAATTGGTGAAAGAGGGCATCCTTGTCTTGTTCCAGTTTTTAGAGGGAATGCCTTTAATTTTTCTTTATTTAGAATGATGTTGGCCTGGGGCTTAGTGTAGATAGCCTTTTTGATGTTGAGATATGTTCCTGTTATCTCTATTTTTTCTAGTGTTTTGAACATGAAAGGGTTCTGTATTTTGTCAAATGCTTTTTCTGCATCTATTGAGATGATAATATGAGTATTATATTTAAGTCTATTGATGTGATGAATTACATTTATTGATTTCCATATGTTGAACCACCCTTGCATCCCTGGGATGAATCCCACTTGATCATGGTGTACCATCATTTTGATATGTTTTTGTATTCAATTTGCCAGAATTTTATTGAGAATTTTTGCATCTATGTTCATTAGAGATATTGGCCTGCAGTTTTCTTTTCTTTTCTTTTCTTTTTTAATGTGTCTTTGCCTGGTTTGGGGATCAGGATGATACTGGCCTCACAGAATGAGTTTGGAAGTGCTGTCTCTTTCTCTATTTGCTGAAATAAATTGTAGAGTATTGGTATTAGTTCTTCTTGCAGAACTCGGCTGTGTAGCCATCCGGTCCTGGGCTTTTCTTGGTTGGTAAGCTTGTAATGGCATCTTCTATTTCTTCACTTGATATTGGTCTGTTTAAATTGTCTATATCTTCCTGATTCAATCTGGGCAAATTATATGACTTAAGAAATTTGTGGATGCCTTCAGTGTCTTCTATTTTATTGGAGTATAAGTTTCCAAAATAATTTCTTTTCAAAAAATATTGTCTTTGTTGTTGATAGACCTTAATTTATTTACTTATACATAGTGCTGAGAATTGAATGCAGTGCCTCACACATGCCAGGAAAGTGTGCTACCACTGAATCCCAACCCGAGCCCTTAAGATTGCTTTGATTATTCAGAATCCTTTGTGATTCTATATGAATTTATGGATTTCTTTTTCTATTTCTGTAAAAATGTCATAGAATTTTGATAGGGATTACACTGAATCTGTAGATTGCTTTGGGAAGTATAAATATTTTAATGATGTGAATTCTTCCAACATGTGAAAATGGGATAATATTCCACTTATTTGTGTCTTCTTCAATTTCTTTTATCAATGTGCTACAGTTTTCAGTGTGCAGTACTTCATCTTCTCCGTTAAATTTATTCCTAATATTTTACTTTGTTCGTAGCTGTCCTAAATAGAATTATCTTCTTGATTTCTTTTTCAGGTGGTTCATTATAAATGTACAAAATTGCTACTGATTTTTGTATGTTGATTTTATATTCTATATATCTTTACTGAATTTGTTTATTAATTCTAATAATTTTGTAGTTAACATCTTTAGGGTTTTCTTTATATAAGATCATATCATCTGTGAACAGGGACGATTTAACTTCCTTCATTCCAATTTGGAGGCCTTTTATTTTAGAGTAATTTAAGATGGTCATAATTTTTTGCAAGTAATTTATTAATTCTTGTGAATTATACTAACAAACTTCCTAATAATGAATCCTTGCAATTCTGGGGTAAAGCTTGCTTTTTAAAGGTTGTATTTTCAATAACTATATTGCTGATTTCATTTTCCCCTATTTCACATAAGAATGTTTATAATTATGTTCCTTACTGAGAACCTTACTGAGAATGACTTATAGTTGTGAATGAGCATATATATATGTATATGTACATGTGCAATTTTTATCTAATTATGGTGTCAATCAAAGGCTAGATTAGCAGGATGGTTGAGAGGTTTCTTGTTTATGCTCTAAAATGATATGAATATCATAAATTAGACTATTTCTCAAATAATTTGTAGAACTCATCTCCAATCTATTGGCTTTAATGCCTTTTCTATTAGGGCATTTTCATTTTGCTCAATAGTTACTTATTTGTGTGGGTTTCTACCATTTTTGAGTACATTTTTATAATTTTTTTACTTACAAATTATCTCCTTAAGATTTTCAGATTTGTTTCTACAAAATTTTACATAGTATTTTCTTATAATTCTAACATCTTCCTACATATCTCCATTTGTTATGGTTATGGTTAGGTACAAAGTGTCCCCTAAAATCTCATGTGTGAGATAATGCAAGAACTTTTATAGGTAAAAATATTAGATCATGAGAGTTATAATCTAATCAGTGGATTAATCCCCTGATAGGGATTACCTGAGTGATAAAATTGGCAGTTAGGGTGTAGCTGGAGGAGGTGGGAATGGGGGGTATGCCTTTGGGGTTTATATTTTGTCCCTGGGGAGTGGAGCTCACTCTCTGCTTCCTGGTGATAATGTCATCAGCTGCTTTCCTCCTTCACCCTCTTCCACCATGATATTCTACTTTGCTTTGGGCTCAGAACAGTGGATTTGATTGTCTATGGGCTGAGAACTTTAAAAAACTGTGAGCACCAAATAAACTTTTCCTCCTCTAAAATTGGTCTTGTAAGAATTTTTGGTCACAATGGTAAAAAAGATGACTGATAGTTGTTATATTCTATTTTAAATTTTAATATTTTAATTTGCCATTTTTCTTTTTTTGTCATTGAAACTGACAAAAGTTTATGTATTTCATTTGTTTTTTGAAAGAACTAGATTTTGGTTTTCTTGATTATGTCTGCTCTTCTGTTTTTCACTCCATTATTTTTCCCTGTTATGCTTCTTTGTTCCTTCTTTATACTTCTACTGATATTTATCTTGTTGTGTTCCCAGTTGGTGAGTTTTATTTTCTAATATATAATAGATTTTAAAGCAAAATGTATTCTCTTTTGTGATGCATAGGGTGATTTTTATTCTTATGTTGATCTTGTTAGTTGTGTTATTCAAGTAGTCTTCAATCATACTTTTGTATGCATGGTTTTACAACTTATGAGAGAGCATTTTAGTTCTCTATGAAAGCACTTTTGTTTTTTGTTTTTTCAAATATTTCTGTAAATATTTAAGTGTAAATTTGGCAAAAGTTGTGAGAGACTCTATTTATTAGCCAGATGTTATTAAGAAGTCCATTTGGTCAGATACTTTAAAATATTTTAATTAGTACATTATTGTTACACATAATAATGGGGTTCATTTTGACATACTTGTATGGAATATAATTTGTTCCATTTTAATCCCCATCACTTTCACTTTCTCTTCTCTCTCTCAGTCCTCTCCTTTACTAGCTTCTATTTATTTACTACTTTTTTAAAAAATTGGTGCTTTATGGACATACATAAAGGGAGAATTCACTGTGGTATATTCTTGGTTTTATTTCTTGAGCTTTAGGGGTCTTTTAAAGGAACTTGGTGCCTGTGTCAGTATGTTGGAGTGTTGACTTTATGGTTTTTTTCTAGTAAGTTGCAAAGTTCTGGTCTAATTCCTAGATCTCTGATATGCTTCAAGTTTACTTTTATGCAGGGTAAGAGATTAGGATCTAGTTTCATTCTCTTTCATCTGGATATCCAATTTTCCCAGCAGTATTTTGTTAAAAAATTGATCTTTCCTTGAACATATGTTTTTGGCACTTATGTTGAATATCAGATGACTACATCTCTGTTTTTCTCTGTGTCTTCTTTTCTATTTCACTGATCTTCATGTATGTTTCAATGTCAATACCATAGTGCTTTTGTTACTGTAGCTCTGTATATAATTCAATATCAGTATAATTTTGATCCCTCTAGTATTGCTCTTCTTTCTCAGGCTTGCCTTAGCTATTTGGGGTCTTTTATGAATTTTAGGACTGTTTTTTTTAAGTTCCATGAAGTATGTCACTGGTATTTTAAAGAGAATTGGATTAGATCTGCATATTGCTTTTGATAACATGGACATAAACAAGACTGATAAACCCCTTGTTAAACTAGCCAAAAGAAAGGGAGAGAAGACCTAAGTCAACAAAATTAGAGATGAAAAAGGAGATATTACCATAGACATTTCTGAAATACAGAGGATCATTAGGAACTGTTTTGGAAATTTATACTCCAATAAAGTGGAAAAATCTAGAAGATACTGACATATTTCTAGGCACATATAACCTACCCAAATTGAACCAAGAGGATATAGAAAACAAACAGATTAGTATTTAGGAATAAGATCGAAGCAGCCATTAAAAGTCTTCCAACATAAAAAGCATAGGACCAGCTATATTTTCAGCTGAGTTCTATCAGACCAATAAAGAAGGACTAATGTCCATCCTCAGATTATGCCATGAGACAGAAAAAGAGGGAATACTGTCAAATTTGTTCTGTGAAGCCAGTACCAGATTTGGTACCAAATCCAGACAAAGACGCATCAAAGAAAGAAAACTACAGACCAATATCCTTAATAAAATGTTAGTTTTAATAAACTATAAATTAATATTACATAATAAAATATAAATTAATAAAATACTAGGAAACCACATTTAAAAACACAAGAAGATTGTACAAGTGTATTTCAACGTAAGGATGCAAGTTTGATTCAATATATGCAAACCAATAAGTGTAACTTAACACTTAAATAAAATTAAAGACAAGAATTACACCATTATCTCAACAGATGCAGAAAAAGCCTTTGACCAAATCCAGTACTCTTCCATATTAAAAATTCTAAAGGAACTAAGAAACTTACCTCAGCATTATAAAGGCTATATACAACAATTCCAAAGCCAGCATCATACTGAACAGAGAAAAACCCCAAAGCATATTCTCAAAAATCAGGAAGTAGATATGACATGATCCTATATGTAGAAGATCCAAAATACTATATCAGAAGACTTCTAGAGCTAATAAACAAATAGAGCAAATAGCTGGATACAAGATCAACACACAAAAATCAATAGCTTTCCTATACTCTAATAATTAATATACTGAGAAAGAAATCAGGAAAAACATTCCATTCATAATAATCTAAACAAATAAATAACAACAAAAATAAATCTAACCAAGGAGGTGAAAGACCTCTATAAAACCAGAACACCGGAGAAAGAAATTAAGATTTCTGAAGATGAAAATACCTCCTTGTATAGGCAGAATTAATATTGTCAAATGGCCATACTACCAAATGCAAGATACCATTTTAGTAAATCTATAGACATTGCTATTTTACCTAGGAGTGGTTTCTGCTAAACCTTGCCAATTCTTTAGTTTTAATGAGTCACATCAGTGTTGTATTAATAACTTTATCTCTACCTTGGCATCCCACCATGCAGTTATGACAACTTGCAATTTTTGTCTTTATACCTTTCCCTAATTACATATTTTTGAGGTACAACTTTTTATTCTTTTAATTATCTGAATCTAAAGACCCAGAGCATTGTGCTAAAAAACATTCTTTTTATTTTCTCTTTACTCTGTCTTATGACCACACCTGAGAGTACTGATGAAAGGTGATTTTCTTTTTCTCCTCTCTCTCTTCCCTTTTCTTCCCTTCTTATTTATTTGTTTGTGTTAGTATTATAGGAGCTTAATTAATAAAACAATAGTTGCTTTTTCCAATCTTGCAAGATAGATGGTGAAAAGGCTGAGAAGCTGGACACTAAGGAGAAGAAACCTGGAGCCAGGGAGGCTGATGTTGTTGGCATGGTTAGAAGTGACTCTAAGGCTAAGAAACCCCAAATGGGAAGCCCCACTGCAATCAAAACCCTTTCCTGGTTAGAGAAATTGACAGATACTCCTGATTCTCTATGTATTCCTGAAAGCCCAAGTACAAGAGGAAGTAATCAGCTGCTAAATCCAAGGTTGAAAAGAAGAAGGAGAAGGTTCTTGCTGCTGTCACAAAATCAAATGGTGGTACCAAGAATGGTGGTACCTGATCAAACTAAAAAGTTTCTTATTAGTAAAAGAAACAATCTGTGAACAGAGAGCCTACATCCTGGGAGCAGATTTTTACCCCTCACATATCAGATAGTGCACTAATCTCTAGGGTATATAAAGAACTCAAAAAGCTAAGCACCAAAAACAAACAAACAAACAAACAAACAAACAAACAGAAACACAAATAACCCAATCAACAAATGGGCCAAGGACCTGAACAGATACTTCTTAGAAGAGGATATACAATCAATCAACAAATATATGAAAAAATGCTCATCATCTCTAGCAATTAGAGAAATGCAAATCAAGACTACTCTAAGATATCATCTTACTCCAGTCAGAATGGCAGTTATTATGAAGACAAATAATAAGTGTTGGTGAGGATTTGGGGAAAAAGGTATATTCATACATTGCTGGTGGGACTGCAAATTGGTGCAGCCAATATGGAAAGCAGTATGGAGATTATTTGGAAATCTGGGAATGGAGCCACCATTTGACCCAGCTATCTTTCTCCTCAGTTTATACCCAAAGGACTTAAAAACAGCATACTACAGGGACACAGCCGACACCCATGTTTATAGTAGCACAATTCACAGTAGCTAAACTGTGGAGCCAACCTAAATGCCCTTTAGTGGATGGATGGATAAAAAAAAATGTGGCATATATACACGATGGAATTTTACTCAGCAATAAAAGAGAATAAAATCATGGCATTTGCAGGTAAATGGATGGTGTTGGAGAAGATAATGCTAAGTGAAGTTAGCCAATCCCCAAAAAACAAATGCCAAATGTTTTATATAAGGAGACTGACTCATTGTGGGGTAGGGAGGGGGAGCATGGGAAGAATAGATGAATTCTAGATAGGGCAGAAGGGTAGGAGGGAAAGGGAGGGGCAAGGGATTAGCATGGATGGTGGAATGTGATGGACATCATTATCCAAAGTACATGTATGACATGAATTAGGTGTCAACATACTTTATATACAGAGATATGAAAAATTGTGGTATATATGTGTAATAAGAATGTAATGCATTCTGCTGTCATTTTAAAAAAAATCAATAAAAAAATAAGAATGGTGGTACCCAGTGAGTAAACTTTGCAAAAATGCCTAGATGCTATCCTACTGAAGATGTGCCATGGAAGCGACTGAGCCATGGCAAAAAAAAAAACCCCTCAGTCTGCATGTGAGGAAACTGAGCCAGCATCACTCCTGGGACCAGCATCACTCCTGGGATCATCCTCAGTGGGCTCACAGAGGCAAGAGGGTGGTTTTCCTGAAGCAGTCTTGCAGGGACTTGCTACTTGTGGCTGGACCTCTTTCCCTTAATCAAGTTCCTCTGTGTAGAACACACGAGAAATTTGTTATCATCACCTCCACAAAGATTGATAACAGCAACGTGAAAATCCCAAACCACCTTACAAATGTTTACTTCAAGAAGGAGCTGCAGAAGCCAGACATGAGGAAGGTGAGATCTTTGACCCAGAGAAAGAAATATGAGATTACAGGGCAGTACAAGGTTGGTCAGAAAGCAGTGGACTCACAAATTTTACCCCAAATCAAGAGCTACTCCCCAGCTCTGGGGCAACATGTGATTGATTTTCTCTAACAAACGGAATTTATCCTCACAAATTCATGCTCTAAATTTCTTACCAAGAACTTAATTAAATAACTAATACATTTAGGTCAACATATCTTATTCACTTTTATTGACTTAAGTGCTATATTTTGAGGCTTTCAGTTTTGTTAATTTTTATGTTTTATTGTTTCCACATAAAAATTCATGATACAGTCATAATAGCTCAAATAAAGTATACATACTCATTATTATTTTTAGATAATGAGGAACTACAGTTTGCTACAGCATGTATTATCAGCATTTCCCTAATTAATATTTGGTGACTATTTTATTGAAATTAGTGTATGACAGGCTCTCCTATTTTATGAAGTTTTTGCATAAAAATTGCTTCATATTTCTCAAATTAATGTAAATTCATATTCTCATGGATATAAAATGAATATTGACTATGAAATAGAAACCTGGATAGGGTTTTAACTTGAAGATTAACCTGCTTTCCTTACATTCTCTTCTACTTGAAAATTTACAGTCAGGGTAGAACTCAATTTTGAAGGACCAAAATCTTACAATTTTGATATTTATTGTTAAGAAAAAGAATATTAAATGAAAAATACAAAATTAGATTCTGAATTATTTAAGAAACCATAGCAAAATGTAGATATTTTTTTAAAAAAGCTGCTAAACCCCCAATATATTGCAAAATTAAATGCCTAATCTTTTTGTATTTTTCCCTCTACATTTTGGCTATAAATATGTTACCATTTCTTCCTATGTCAATTTTGTAGTATTTTCTACCATAATAATAAAAAGATTAATTCAGCCCTCTCTTTATCATAGTTGATCAAAATGTTAATATTACTAATAGTTTAGAAAAGCTTCTTTCAGCTTCCTGAAAGAATCATTATTGTGATACAACCATGAGCTATCACAGATGTGCTCTTTCTTCATAGCTCAGCTTTGTGCAATGCACTGTAAACTCAGGCATTTTGTGTGGTTTTTAAGGAAGTTGGCTATACCTGGGAGAGGGGAATATGTTGTTTGAATCTAGAATTACTACTTACTAGATGTTCTTAACTTTGGGTATTTAACCTGTGTCAGATAAATATTAGACTGTCAAATGCTTCCAAGCCAGTATTGTTTTAATTAACTTAAAGAAAGTTTAAATTTCATAATAGTCTGATCTATAATTTCAAGAGTTATCTTGTTTAGTACCCTTAATATTATGAGATAAGAATTTTGAGATTTAAAGGCATATGAGATTTTACCTAAAGTGATACTGCATGTGGACTTGGGCTGTGTGCTGAAGGGACAACTGTGTTAACAGTATTTATATCATGAACGTCACTGGAGGCAGTAGCAATAGTTATAAGATCATTACGTAACTCACTGTGGTATTGGGGATTGAATCCAGGACCTTGTGCTTCAATCCCTAGGGCCTCGTGCATACCAGGCAAGTGCTCTTTCACTGAGCTACATTCCCAACTCCTGCCTACATTTTTTAAAATTTTATTTTGAAACAGGGCCTAGGCTTGCCTCAAACTCCCAATCCTCCTGCCTCAGTCTTCTGAATAGTTAGAGTTATAGGCATGTGCCACCATCCAGCAAAAGCAAATATCTTTTTAAAAACAAAAATCCCCCCTCCATTTTGTCAATACTTTATACTTGGCCCAACTTCTTTTTATGAGTTTAATCAGTTTCCTTGAAAAGTTATTTATCTGTTTAGACTTTAAAATCCCTAATAAGACCCTCACAGGACAGCTATTCCTAGTTCTCTTAGATTGACTCTCTTTGTGCACAACTGAGCACTCAGGGGCTGAGCTGACCTCTCAAAGACCAGTTCCATTAAGGCTACTGAGCACAAGAAAGTACCTTTGTGACTGATCATGATGCAACTATCTTTTAAGGAGCAGCATCCTCATAATAGACCTTCCATAACCAATTGTGAAGGAAAATAAGTTTAAAAGTAGGAATACAGTAGAATAAATTATACCCCAAAGCAATGATGAGTGTTCTGTTACCTAAAATAATATTAAATACTAACAGAATAAAAAGTGAGAGGGAAGAAGAAATAGAAAAGTTGGAAGAATAATATATATATATTTAGTACCAGGGTGCTTAACCACTGAGTCATATCCTCGGTCCTTTATATTTTTTATTTTGAGACAGAGTCTCACTAAGTCACTTAGGGCCTTGCTAAGTTGCTGAAACTGGCTTTGAACTTGTGACCCTCCTACCTCAGCTTTCCGAGTTGCTTGGGTTATAGGTGTGTGCCACCATGCCCAACTGTTCCAACTTTTTAAAGTTTTCTATCATTTTTCAAAAAATAAGCACCCTAAGATATCTTTGCTGTCATTGTATATTACAGTAGAATGAGCCAAGACTTTGGAGTAAGATAGAACCGGTTCTGTTCCAACTCACTGTGATATTGGACAAGGTATTATAACTATGAGAAGTCTTAGTTTTCTCATCAGTAAAGAGGGGATAATTGCAAGCTTGGAGGGTTGTTGCTATTATCATGGAAAATGTGCAAAGTGCTAAGTATGCTCTTTGGTACCCTCCTTGTACTCAATGTTAACTATGTTATCATTCACACTAATTGGGAAGGCTTAATTTTTATTAAAAACATAAACTACAACACACACACACACACACTCACACACAGACCTATTAGTGCATTATTGTAGTTGCAATGTAGAAAGAGAACAAAGAAATCCATTGGTATTTCTGGTAGAATAAAAAGCATATGGGGCTGAGAAGGCAAAGATACATTAAAATTGTATTGAGCAGGTATTTATGTATAACCTAGTGTGATAGTTAATTTTATATATCAACTTGGCTATGCCCACAGTTGATTTGGTCAAACATCAATCTGGATATTACTGTGAAAGTACTTTTTCGGTGAAATTAACATTTAAATCGGTAGAATTTAAGTTAAGCAGATCACCCTCCATAATGTGGGTGGGTCTTGTTCAATTAGTTGAAGAATTGAACAATGAAATCCCTAAAGGAAGAGGAGTCTCAGCCTCCAGACTGCCTGTGAACTCTGGCTGCAATATCAGCTCTTCCTTGGATCTGCAGTCTGCTTCCTTGCCTTGCAGATTTTAGACTTGCTAGACCCACATCTGTGAACCATTCCATAAATAAATGCTTGCCTCTTCTTTCTATCTTTCCATCCTATTGATTCTGTTTCTCTGAAGCACCCTGAATAATAATATTGATTAATACCAGTGAATGATAAATATTAATTTCTAGTGATCCTTTAAGTTTATATAGGACATCCAATTGATTGGGGCCTTGCCTGATTTTGGCTTACTTCTCTTCTTTTTAAGATTTTCAGGGTTTCTTTTTGTGTGTGGGGGGGAGATTCTTAATATCTTTGTTCAACATTTGCTCTTTACATTATGGATGATCGACAAAAGCCAGAAAATATCAAAGATTGGGCAATTTATAATAATTTAAAAATATGTTTATGTATTTTATTATACAAACCATCTGGGATGGTTAAAAAGTGACAATAAAACAGCACCAAGAGTTTATTGATTTTGTTCTGGGCTAATCGTGTCACAGAGGTTATCTCAGGTAAGCCTCACAGTGACCCATGACATGGGTACTCTCATTACACCTAGTGTACAGAGGCGCACATGAGCAACACACTCAGCAAGTGCTAGATTAGAACTTGAACCTGGTCAACTAATTCCAAAGAAGGTTGTGTCAGTTTCCTCCTATAGAAATGTGTCTTTTTCATTTTTTCCCCAAAGTGGGCAAGGCACATCTCAGAGCCATTTATGGCATGGGTCTCTGTGCTGGTGTCATTTTTCTGGAACTGAGCTAGAATTCTGGAACTCAATTAGAACAGAGATCAAATGACTTGGCTGCAGAACCAGTCCTTTGCACCTCCTGAGTTAAAAATTCTCATTTGTGACTATTAATATTGAAAGGGTTGAAATGTATCTTTATATCAGTCATCAATTTTCCCTTGCCTTCATGGAGTTGCTGCAGAACAACTCTAGGGAAACTTCAAGGCAACTGAAGCTGTCAGGAGAAGAAGCAGAGGATTAGGGAACTTAGGAAATGTAGGACTCCTAGACAGCTTCTTATCCTTTGCCTTGTTTCACAGATAAGGAAACTGAGGCATGATGTTAAATCACCCAATCACAGGACCATACACTGGAATATGTAAAATTTAATGTGCACATAGAATCATTTGGAATCTTGTTAAAGCAGATTCTGATTTTGTAGGACTTGATTGGGGCCCAGAAGTCTAAATATCTAACAAGCTCCCAAGCAAAGATGCTGCTGATCCAGGGGCTACACTGTGAGTAGGAAGGAGAGAGATGTATTGTGACAGGGAAGCTAATAGAAGAGGAAGGAGCAAACTGCATTTTACTAGGTCCCATAATAAGTGGAAATGACATTTACAGTGTTTATTAATACACAAATGATCTCTTAAAATACTAATTTATTGATAATGACATGATTTGCTAGTGTTTGAAATCATATCATCATCAATTAAAACTGAGAATGACATTGAAATTTTTTCATGGGGATTAAGAATTTTACAGGCTAAAAAATATACTGATTTTTAATTTGTGTAAAGTTAAGCAGAATGAATATGATTCAATGAATATGATTATACTGGTACATAATTGGAAAGCTACAATTTAATAGTTGCCTGCGTGGAAAAGACCTAGAGACATTAGTTACTAGTAAGTTTATTGAGTCAATAACATAAAATACAGTTTCATTAACAGAAGTATAGGGTATGGGGAAAAGAAAGTTTTAGTATCCTTCCACATTGCCCAAGTTGTGACATATCTGGAAGCTAAGCTCAGTGCAGGGTATGTCACAAAAAGGATATTAGAGATGTGGACTGCCTTGGGTACTGGGTGACAGACATGATAGGATCATGAATTTGAGGAATGGTTTAAAAAATTGTGCATTTAACCCGAAGATTAAAGTGACATACAGAACAATGAAAGGACTGACCCAGATATTTGAAGGTATATCATATGTGTGATAAGATCAGGCTCATTCTATGAGACCCTTGAGTATGATTAGGGTCAGTAGAAGTGGACACCAGAGACAAATTCCTGCATACCCTAAAGGCATTTGTGGAGAGACGAAAGAAGAGAACTGGGAGTTGAATTCCAGCTGTATGACCTTGGGTACTCTGAGTCTCAGGCCCCCCCCCAATTTGGAAAATGGGAAAAAATAATTTTTTCTTTCTGATCATTATACAAAGTTTAAGAGATAAAATGTGAAAACACATAGCCCAGTGTGATAGTGCTGATTCAATCACTTTTTAAAATATCATTAACCAGAGAAGTCTAGCCACAGGTAACCCAGAAAGAAGTAAGTTACCCCTCTCTGGAGGCAAACAAGTCAAACACAATTGACCACTTGGGAATTAGAGATGAGAGCCTTGCACAGATTTTTCTGCCAGCCAGGAAGTGTTATGTACCTTGAATATGATTGATGGGTTCCTTTCCAATTTTAAGAGTCTGGGCAGACTGGTATCACCACTCTCTTTTCCTGGCTATTAAATATGCAAGTGGAAAAATTGCTTCATTCAATTGTAATGCTATTCACCTCTCAGTCCAAGATAGGGAGGCAGAAATGGACTTTAAGCTTGTCATTGCTGGCTGCCACACAGAACGATCTTCCTTTGAATTATAAAATGGTACCATTCCCATTTTATGATGATATTAAGGACATATTTTCTTCAAAAATGGTGCCATACAGAGTAGTCTTCTATTTAGTATGATTTGAAAAGAGCAAAGGAAGATTTAATTTTTACCTAATCATTTTTCCCATTGGTCCTGGTACACATCTTTTAGTTCCTCTACTATTGTCATTTCTTTGTATAGAGCTATCAAAATGTGAATGTGATCTAGGATGACTAACCTCAAGCCATTATCTGTCATTAATATCTTGGCCAGACTTAGTCTGGGCATTGTGTCTTATTGTGATGCTCATGAAAATGCACGTTTTCGTTTTCCTGCTGTGAGAGTGTATTGTTGGCTGACACCCCCAGCTGCTAGCCTTCTGGATTCTCTGTCAACTGTGTATTCAATTCCATTTTTGTGTGCCATTCTAATCAATGACTAACCATAGTGGACTAATGTAGGTGAATTCATAAATGATGTGGGATTCCTACAACAGGTGATTTTACTGAGGACTCTCCAATCAGCCTGACCCTTCCTAGACACTTGCTGTAGTCCTGGACTCTTCCTCCCCAATACTCTCTTCCTCAAAAGCATTCCACCTGCACTGTGACCTGAAGGCTCTGCCTGCCTCCTCCTGCTCCCTCCTCTTTATTTTTCACAGGCATTTTCCCCAACCAGTCTCTGTACATCTAACTTTTGGGGGACCCAAATTAACATGAGTGGTGCCAGAAGTGGACTGAGAAAGCAAGTGGTAACTTGAGGTTGTGATGTGGGCTTACTCACAGCTCTAAAGCCAAAGAGGAAACCATCCTGAGTGATATTTGGGGATAGGAGGTCCGTGGCACAGGGTGAAGACCCAAATGCTAAACTTTTCACCCATGGAGACCTGAAAAATTGTTCCTGTGAGGCAGCTCCACTTAAAGGAGCAATGATTAGGTGTTTTATAATTATGGGGCAAGAGAGAGGTATCTATAAGGGCAATAGGGTTGACTGATTACTACTTATTTGTACTAATGTCTCAATGAGATGGGGGCTTTCTGATAAGAAACCGAGGACCTTGACAAGCAGTTAAAGGCTAAATGTAAAATGTAAGTGAGACACAGTTGAGCAGAATCTAACTATTAGTTAGATAATTATTTAGAAATGCAGAGCATGTCTGTTATGCTAAGGTCAGAACACTGGTGGGAAAACATGGGTGAGAGCCATCTGAATATGGGTGAGAGCCATCTGAATGAATGTCTCTGAAGATGCTTCAGACCCTCTCAGTCTGGCAAGGAGGCCCACTCTTTCTGAGTATGAGCCAGTGGTTAGCCTGATAGAAGATGCTGCTGAAGTCTTGTTCTCACTGCCTCACCTGGCTGCCAGGTGGGTGGATACTAGGTTAAATTCCAGAATTATCTGACTGGGGACCTACTGGGTCTGATTAGGGAGAATGGATATTGTATACTGAAGGATTTTCATAATTCACTATAATGTACCTGCCAATTGAAAGAGTATCCCCCCGAAGTAGATTTTGAGGGTGCTTCATCAATGGAACTTGAATGTATGATTAGAATTACAAGAATTCATTTTTATTGGGGACATTTCCTGGGATATGAGGTCAAAAAACCTGGCAAACCCCCCCACAGGTTGAGTTGAATTTATTGCTAAGGTAGCGCATAGAAACCTGGAAAAAGTGATGGCCCTTGCTGAGGAAAGTAGAGATGTTGTGTTCCTTTGGCAGACAATAGAGGAAGGAATAGAAAGGTGCAGGCAAGTGGATGTGCCAGAGAGGATATATTATGTGAAGATTGACCAGAGGATTATGTTAGATAAGAAGAATACAGCATTTACCTCTCTGCAAGAGAAGCAACAGCATCATTAAGACATTTGTTGGTAGTGCTCCTCTGCAGGTCAGGGATGATGGTAAAGGAGATAATTAAAGAACTAGATCTCACATCTTCTACACAAGGATATAGGCTGATAATACCAGATGCTCCCCCTCTGAATTTACCACCACATTCACCATGAGGTCACCTTCCCCCATGAATGGCATGGACAGCCATTCATAGATACAAAGGGAAAATACTGGTAGATTGAAGACAAGGAGGTCTTGGATGGAGTATTGTGAATGATGTACAGTAAGGCCTCTGTGTCCTTGTGTTCTGCATCCGGGAGTTCAACTAACTGTAGGTTGAAAATATTCAGAAAAAATTTGCATCTGTGATGAATATGTACATTTTTCTTGTTATTATTCCCTAAATAATACAGTATAAAACCCTTTTATGAGGCTTTCACATTGTGTTAGATATTATAAATAATCTAGAGAGAATTTAAAGTACATGAGAGAAAATGTGTAAATTATATGCAAATACCATACTGTTTTATATAAGGGATTTTATTATCTGCAGATTTGATATTTACAAGGGTTCCTGGAATCAGTTCTCCTTGGATACTCAGAAATGATAGTATTTATGTGGGAAGATCTTTGTATCACATATTAGCTCCTACCAGAAAGTATTCACCACAGAAGAGGAACTGAATAACCAAGCAGACAAGATGGTGCAGCCAGCTGAAGTTAGTGATCTTTGTCATCAGCTTCCAGACCTGGCAGAAAGAGACATGAATGGAGAGGCCAAGGTGGCAGTGAGGGAGGTTTAGTTTGGGGAGTTACTGCTGCCTGAGTATCCGAACTGCTAGCAACATAGACCAGAACTGAACTGTTGGTGTGTTAATATTCTTTGAGGGGACTTCATTGCTCTTATGACAGGTTAACCACATTGAGCCTGATTTACCTTGAAGGGCCAGCAGTTTATCACAGGAATGAGCACCTATTTTGGACAAGGGTTTTTGTCTTTTCCTCTGCAGACCTCTAGCCAACACCATTGCTGAGGGCTCACAGAATGCTTGATCCATAGGCAAAAGATCCCACACAGTACAATGCCTGATCGGAGAGCCACTTGGGTGAGGGGTTTGCCATGAGCATGGATCATTCAAGTCCAGAAGTCAACCTCATAGAACACTGGAATGACCTCCTACAGGCATAGCTGAAACTGAAACAGCTCAGGTGACATTTAGAAAGAAGTGCCATCCTTCAGGCTGTAGCAGTGTACACATTAAATCAGAGACATATATATGCTGCTGTGTCCCATAAAGGAAGAATATGGGTCTGGGAACCCCCAGAGAGGAGTTCTTCTACTTATCATCGCTCCCAGTGATATACCAAGGGGATTCTGTGATTCCCAGTATCACAATTCAAAGTGCTAGTCTTCAGTGCAGATGCACTCTTACAAGAGGGTCCCTGCAGGTCCCATTGAACTATAAACTGTGATCATCACCAAGACACTTTGGATTCCTCCTGTACAAAGATTAGCCATGGGAAAGAAAGTTCCCTATTGTGGTGGAAGTAATTTCCCCTGAGCCACAGGAGGAGGAGGGGCTGCTTTTACATGATGGGGGCAAGGTGGAATACATACAGAATCTGGAACCCTGGAGATCCATTTGGAAGCTTCCTGATACTCAATTGTCCCATTTTGACTTTGACTGCAATACTACTCTAAGAAGAATATAATCACCAATGCCTCAGATGCCTCAGGAATGAAGGTTTGCATGAAATTGTTGAAGTTGAGGGGACCAGTGCATGGATGGAGAAAGAGGAGGAAGAGGATGAGAACCAGACAGGATCCCAAGACTACTATCTGCAGCACTGGCAATGATGACTCCTATTCCTAACCTCTCTCATCCCAATTTCCCCTCATGAAGAGACTTATGAAATCCATAAAGGACCTGATTCCTGAATCTGTGTAGAGAAGTAGATTGTGCTATGGGATGGGGTGACCATGGGGGCCAAGAAAATGCAAAACTCAGATCTCACATCTCCTGCACAAGGAATATAGGCTGATAACACCAGATGCTCCCCCTCTGAATTTACCACCACATTCACCATGAGCTCACCTTCCCCCATCTGAGGTCTAATCGTGTCCTCCTGAGAGATGTGAAACTCCAACAACAGTAGACTTTGGTTCAGGATTGCCCATCAGTCATCAGCAAGCTGAACTTTTCTAGGACCAAGGCTCTTCCTCTCTTTTCCCTCTCCTTCACTGGATTCAGCTTCATGTTCATCTGAAGTCTCTTCCTACTGTTCCTTTTCTCTCTCCTCTCTGTGAGTTTCCTTGCTAAATGTATCTTGAGTGTGTAATCCTGTCTCAGTATCTGCTTCACAGAGGATCCACACTCAACTCATACCATATGAAACGACTGACTTTTGACTCAGTCCTGGATTCAAATCTTATTTCTTCCCTTTATTAACTGTAAGACCTTCTGTCATACAACTTTCTCTTATTTTCCCCACCAAGGAAAATATTTCTTACTCTTAAAGTTATAGTGAATATTGAATGAATTCACACTTGAGGAACACCTATCACATGCTTCCTGTATCAGCAGGTTCACAATACATCCTCATCTAGCTAGAGTTGGGTCAGAGGCAGCTACAGTGGGTACTGTATGTCTATGTGAGCTCCAGATGCCTTCTCTTAATTGACTGAAATCCAGAATTTATCTCCATCACTGTTCTTTAGCAGGGCAGCAAGGTAGTGGGATACTGTACTGTTGAATTTTGGTAAGAGGTTGCAAGGAAGTAAAAGAGGAAGAAATCCTAGCCTTTCTTATATGACAAGCTTGTCTCCCTTGCTGAGACTCCCCTTAAAGTCTTGATAACCTGGAAATTAAGATGCTAGGAATCAAGGAAGGGAAGGGTGGGGCACAGAAGTGAGAACAAACTTGATAGTTTTCTTAAGGACAGTCCCCTGTTTTGTGTAATTTCTAGTGTAAAGTTGTTTTTTTTTAAAGAACCTTAAAGGCAACAACAAGATAGAAAAGAAGTCCCCACCCATGGTGTAGAAAAGTGGTCCCGTCTGTCTGAGCAGCACTGGCTATGTCTGATTCTCCTCCTCAGCATCCGCTTTCATCTGAGGGCTCTTGAGTATCTCACAAAGGAGCTGCACATCTGATTCATGCTCTGAAGAGTATGAATGGCCATGACTAATGGCTGGGGAACTTTCTGAAGAGCCTTGAATGTTTAATCATCAGGAACAATTTAGTCAACTTCGACTGGAGTTTTCTTAAGCTTCACATACATCAAAATTTGCCTGAGAGTATGAAATAAAAGTTTTCTTTGCTGCTCACACGGTGACTGACTCCTTGTTGATGTGGGTCACTATTAGTACCATCTGGGCCAGTCTGCAGAAGATTCAGTCTTTGTGAACTTTCTTTGTGTGGTTGGGGACAGGGGACAGAGGAGGGAAGGAATTGAATTAGAACTTTAGTTGTTCTCTATGACCTGGGGCCTTTAAAGTTAAGTCCATATGGGGCTTTGAGTCCCTACTCTCACTAGGTCATGTGAGGAATAAACTAAATGTGAGAACACACTTGCAGAGCAGAGAAAGTGCCTGGCAATTTAGTGCTCAATAAATGCTTACATCATTGATAATAAGAGCAACATCATTTTTTCATATTGCCCCTCCTCCTCCCTGTAACACACTCCCTTCTTCTACCCATCAACTTAACGTTACTTGTCCTTTCACTTCCTCCTCGAAGTTGCTCAGTCCATACCACACTGAGTTGTTCTTTGTTTAGTGCTGTCGGAACTTATCTCTTCACCTTCACTGGGTACAGACAATATTTTGCTTTGTGTTATGCTTTAGGCATCGATCTTATCTTGATTTAGGAGAAAGGTTAAGACAGGGGTAGTGGCTAGATTATAGGATGAGGAGCTGTAATGATTGGATTTCATTATTTATCAGCTATGTGAGCAAGTAACTTAGCCTCTGTAAGCCTCAGTTTCCTCATCTGTAAAGTGGGAAACGGCAACTTAACCTTTAATGTTTGCTGAGGAGTTAGAGATGAATATTGTATTAGTTTGACTTCCATTATACCAAAGTAGCTAAGAATGGATAGTTTATAAAGAAAATGGGTTTATATAGCTCATAATTTGGGGAGTTGAAATTAAAGATTGGGTATCCCTATTGATTTGGCTTCTGCTGAGAACCTAATGACAGATGGTATCAGGGTGGAAGTGCATGCAAGAGGGAGAGATGACACTAGATCACACTGTGGGATAGAAAAACCGGAGAGAGTGGGTTGGGGAAATTGTTGCTGTTATATAATAAGCCCTCCCGTGGGAACACCTGGGGTCTGCTGAGAACTATGTTAATCCCTTTTGAGGGCAATTTTCCCAGTGACCTAATGGCTTCCCCCTGGGCCCCACATCTTAAAAGTCCCACTACCTCTTAACATAGCCTCAGTGGGGATAGAGTATCCCCTTGGGGTACACACTCAAACCATATCCCAATCATAGCAAATATACAAAACATCTGTACATAGGAAGGAAATTATTCCATTATGAATTTAATATTTGATTTCCCTTTAAATCTGTCAGAAAATGCAGCCAGAAACACACAGTATTTACTTCATACATATTTGAAATAAAATTTAATTGTTTTTGCAACCATTTTAAAAGTGTGTTATGAAACTGGTATTTATCATACTTCCCTGGGCATAAGAATCCCTCGGGAAATCTGATTTGGCAGGTGTGGAGTAGGGCATTTTAACATGCACCTCAGGGAATTTTGATATTCACACCATTTGGGAAAACAGTTATAAAATAAACTTAAATGATGCTTTAAACCCTCAACAATTCTGTGTGGGTATCTGTTTCATAAGAAGAATGAACTATAGTGGTCTTTAATAATTGGCACACAGCTGCCCAATCAATTTAGATGAAGGGATCACTATGGAGAGGTGGGTGTGATGGATAACTTGCATCCCCCTCTAGCTACAGTTGGGTCAGAGGCAGCTACAGTGGGTACTGTGTCTCTGTGTGAGCTCCAGATGCCTTCTTTTAATTGACTGAAATCCAAAAGTTCAATTTATTTCAAAGATGCCTAATGTGGTAATTAAAAGCCTAGTTATTTCTTATGCCCTGAATCAAGATCCCAGGGTTGTATCACAACAGGCAAGAAGTTCAAGGAAATCATTATGTTGCTCTGATAATTGCCAACTTCAACAAAGGAGAGAATGCCCATAGACTCCAGGGCCTTGAAATGCTAAAACATGGCCCCAATGTCAGGCAGTGTTATTGATGAAGAGTTTGTCTTTTATGATCCTGGGATCCTCAGAATGGAGGTTCTTTCGTTTGGCATTGATTTCCTTTTAATTTATCAGTTCATCATGAAATGGTTTTAATGAGGCATGGGACTGGGCTGAGACCAAGATGAAAAGTAGATCAAGACCAACAAAGGAAGAACTCAGGAACAGTTTCCATTCTGTAAGTATGACCTTGAAGGATATTTCCAAGTGGAAGCATTTGTAGTTTTAATAGCAGACTCAGTCTATTTAGGCTCAATCTATTTCTGAGCAAAAGAAATTATCTTTAATGACATCCAGTATACCTAAATTTTCACATAGACTCAAAACTAGTAGGCAATGCCTGGATTATTTCACAGAGTATAACTCAAGAGAAGTTCAGAAAAGCAAGTAGTACTCTATCTGCTCAACACTTAAAATCAAGTTCAGAAATCTAACAGGTCAGTTGTCTGACTCTTCGATTAGGAACTGAAAGAAAACCCAAAAGAGAAAAAATTTGTGTTTTTGAGTTGCACATATCACCTCACAGTACGCACTACTTGACATCAGTCATTAATGAAAATATTGCCTCATCTCAAGGCTGAGGAGGTAGCTCAGTGGCAGAGTGCTTGCCTAGCATGTGTGAGGCCTAGGTTTGATCCACATTACTGAAGGGAAAAAAAAACAAAACCAAAAAACAGTGACAAAAATATTCCTTCATCTGTAAGTCTTAGAATAATTGGTGTTTTCTCCAACCGATGCCTTTATATTACCTGGAAAAACAAGTCTTCCCCCATCCCAGTGAACAAATATTTGAGAACCACAAAACAATCTCAAATTTGCTCATGGTTTTACTTTTTAAGAAGTATTTTGAAATATTGATGGCATTGATGGCATTCTTTAGTGGGTGTATATATGAGATTTGATTGTTACTGAAGTGTATGCTGAGAAAGGTCATACAAATGTGAGTGGAGGTGAGTTAAGACATAATGTGGAAGTTAAGAGTTTGTGTTGTGGGAACTAAGTTGGGAGCAAGTTCTATGATGTGTCTATGATGTGTCACAGACTTCCCAATCCTTCACAGCTCATACTAGCATTCATAAAATAAAAGAAATTGATTTTCCTGTGAAGAAAATTTGAAAAGAAATGTGATCTGGTGATGCCAATAGAAGTAATGAGAACTTTGAGGACAAAGACAGTTATAGTTTTTAATAGAAAATACAAGTTTGGGGTAAATCAAGCAGCAAAATATGAAATTCAGCAGTGACCTGGTTCTCTGAACATAAACAATTCACCATATACTCTCCACAGAAAGAAGAAAAAAAGGACTTAAACAATTTCAGCTGATGTCTCAGCTAGCATGAAAATTGCTCATCAAGTGAGAGATAAAATTTTAGTGGGAACTGAAAAGACAATTTGTAGTGTAATGATATGCACAAGAAGCCTATGCCTGTACAGAAAATTGATTTGGGTAAAATGCAGAAATTTCCATAATTAAGATCTTGGGGATTTGTGGAAAACTAGATACTTATCTTTCAAATGGATTAGGTTTCTGAAGAAATTTATATCAATTTATCTCTATCATATATGTATGTTCTGTCACCTATGTATCTATGTAACTAGCTACCTATCTAGATATATATTATCTGACTGTTATCCATCTATCATATATCTCTATGTACGTGTATTTGTATGAATCTATCATCTATTCATCAATTCAATTATTCTTTAAAAAAAATAAGGGTGATGTGTGTTAGACATTGTGCTATGAGGAGGGATAGAAATGCCATGGGCTATAGACTATAATAGAGGAGGTCTAAGATGCATCACCATGAAAAACACTCATGGAATAAGGACAGACCTGGTTCAGAATTGGAAAGAACATAATCCTATTGTTTACCTCTTCCTATCCACTTCCCACTCACTCTGTTTTTCCTCAGTAAGCAATTTGACAGGTAGCTCATTTATCCACTAAATCTTATCTACCCCTTGACTTATTTTCTGCCCCAGTGTTTTTCAAATAATCCTACACATTATACATCACAGGACAGCTGGTCAATAAGAACTTATATGGGAGTAAAAATAATAGTATTTTTCTGTGCCTTCCTATGTGTGACTGGCGATTTGAGAAGAAGTATAACAAACAACTGTTTGCAGTTGCTGAATGTGCTTTCCATGTAGATGGGAGAACCAATAATGCATGTTGGCAGCTAAGTGGTTTTGGAAGGAGGACTTGGAATCTGGGACTGGATTAGCTTTTTATCTTAGAGTCTGATTATAAACTCATTGCCTTACCTTCTTACACTCTTTAGCTCCTTTTCCTACACCAGTAATGATAGCAAATACTAATTATGGCACAATTATTAAAGGGCCTTCCCTATATTAATGTATTTATTAGTTTCAACCACCACAGGAGGTAAATGCTTTTATTATTTCCACTTTATAGATGAGGAAAGGTGACCCAAAAAGATTAATTGTTCACAGCCACATATCTAGTAAACTGTAGAACCTGAATTCCAAACCACAAGATCTCCACATTTTCCCCAATTACTGACCATACTGCCTCTCACCCCAAAGGCATCCAGATGACAGAAATGTCACTTAGCTGTCAAATTCTTAGTTGCATGGGACAGGAGACTCAGGCCATCTTCCTTCGTCAGATATCCTATTGACTGTCCTTCTTGTTACTTGAATGACTATTGGGAGAAAGGGCAAATAGTATAAGCTTTAGAGCACATCTCAGTGGAAAGTTGGAGAATTCTGAAAAACATTTCCAAGATGCTCTAATTATAGACCTGGCTCCATGTCTGTTGCATGCAGTAAAGATAACAGAGTTAATAAAAGGTCCTTAAAGGAAGGCATATGTGTTCTATTTAGGAATCTGTCTCCCTCATTCTGCAACCAGTAGGTAATGAATTGCTGCCTGGTGAGTTTGGCTGTTAGGGGTTTCAGTCTCTCCATTCCTCACAGATGGATACTAGGTACAGAGTATGATGGAGGGGCCAAGAAAGTCCAGGACTGGTGCCAGGCCACTTCTTCCCTGAATGGGCATCTTTTTTTTTTTTTTTAAAGAAGGCATGATTTTTTAAAATCATTTTTTCAGTTGTAGTTGGACACAATATCTTTATTTTATTTATTTATTTTTATGTGGTGCTGAGGATTGAACCCAGGGCCTCACACGTGTCAGGCGAGCCGTCTACCACTGAGCCACAACCCCAGCCCCTGACTGGGCATCTTGAAGTGCTGTTCACTCTCTCCTTTTGAAGCAGTAATAAAGTATATCAGAAACAAAAAGCAAAGTCCTCATCTTAGCTCACAGAAAGGGTGAGCCAGCTCTGTGTAGTCTTGACCTTTTCTCCTTTGTGCAAAACATTTTTTGAAACTATTTTAAGTTGTTGAAGGAAGAGTCTACATGAAGAAAAGGTTAAATCAGTCATGAATGGGCTGGGGGCACAAAAGTCAAGGTGGATGAACTAAGGTTCCAGGGGTGTTTCTGACCTATTTCTGCCCATTTTTGCAATGCAACACCCTCACCCTTGGAGTGGATGGATGGCAGTTAGAGACATCCATGAGAGGTGTCCCTTTGAATCTGGAATTTGTTTCTCTGACATGTGCACAGGTAGCCACACTGGGGAGAGGAGAAAAGGAGAATACCCTGACCTACCATATATGTCTGCTTTGTCCTCCTCTTTCCTTTCCTCTGGGACCTCAAATGGTACATTTTCACTGGGGAGAAAATTTAATCCAAAATGTGGTTGTGTTTTTGTCCCAGCTAGGCTGAATCTGGATGTGTATATAACCACTGAGATTCATAAGACAGGGTCAATACTGAATTTCACATTCCACTGCTTGACTTACCCCAAACTTCTGCTTTCTAGTTAAGAACAGTAACTGTCTCGGGCTTTATCTTTTTTTCTTTGTTTCTATCAATCAGCAAGAGAGCCTAATTTCTCCTTTTATCTTTGTTTTAATTGCCCTCATTTTTCTAATTAGGAAAGTTTCTTTGGGGATATCTTAATATTGGGCTGAACTAAAATGAAAAGACATTTGTTTACATGCCTTAATCCTCCATTAGATTCTGCTGTCCCCAAGAATTCAGTGACACAGATTAGAGCTCAAGAAATGTCCACTAAGTAAGTGAGTGAACATTCGGGACACTTTCCTCCACTGAAAACCACACCCATCATATCCATTCTTCTCAATAACTGCAATAAACTTCTTAATTCTTGGTGCCATCTCCCTAAACCTGAAGCCCGTGTTTTACCACACACAAACTCTGACACTCAGAGCAGGTTTCTTAACCTCTTATGCCTTAGTGTACACTCATTTTTACAAGTGGTCTTAATGAGAGAATGTAATGTGGCTGTTGGAAAAGTTAAATGGGACAATCCATGTGAAATCCTTACAGCATTAGTTAGCTTATTATAAATGTTCAATACCTGTTATCTTTTGTTTCTGGCTGAATGCTCATGATTTCTATGGATGCCCAACTGAGTTTCTCTTTTCTGTTGAAGGACACTCTGATGCTCAGCATACATTTAGAGCAGAGGTGACTCCTCTGTCACTTGTGTATATAGACTGAGCCACTTGGTCTTCAGGCTGCTGTGTTTGAAACTGATAGCTCTTGTTCCACTTACTATTGAGGAAATGACAAACCACTCCAAACTCAGAAGCATGAAATTATAAACACTGTATTATGCTCCCACATTCTATGGGACAGGAATTGAGGCAGGGAAAAGCAGGGATGGATTGTCTGTTGTACAATGCCTGGGTCCTCATCTGGGGAGACTTGGATGGCTGGGACTGGAATTGCACTTTTATTTGGTTCCTGGACTGATGTACAGATATTCCTTAAATTATAATAGAGTTATGTCCCCAATAAACCTATTGTAAGTTGAAAATGCAATAAGAAAAAATTCATTTAATACATCTAACCTACAAACATCCTAGCTTAGCAAGACAATACACTGTGGAATATCATTATTTCCCTCGTGATTGCAGACTGACTGGGATCTGTGACTGACTGCTACTGTCTGGCATCTCCAGAGGGTACTGTACTACATATCACTACCTTGGGAAAAGATCCAAATTCAAAATTTAAAGCACAGTCTCTACTAATGCATATCACTTTCATACCATCATGAAGTTGAAGCCTTGTAAGTTGAACCATTGCAATTTGGCAACCATCTGGATTAGCTTTTTAGGGCTACTATAACAATGTACTACAGACTGAATGGCTTATGCACTAGAGATATATTCTCTCACAGTTCTAGAGGCCAAATATCCAAAATCAAAGTGTCTGCAGGCCCATGGCCCTCCAAAGCCTCTAAGATAGAAGACTTTCTTGCCTCTTCTAGTTCTTAGTAGACCTAGGCATTCCTTGGTTGGTGGATACTGTCTGTGTCTTCATTTAATGTTTTTTTTAATAAGGACAATTAAAGATCCACTTACAGCAATATGACCACATCTTAACTAATTACATTGGCAATGACTATTTCCAAATGAGACTGGAAAAAGATATTTTTGAGGAGAAAATAATTTTATATGAGCTGAAAATAGACAACATGACTGGAATGATTACAAGTTGCCAGGAGGCAGGAAGCTGCTGTCAGGTGAGAATGCTGGAATCCCACAGCTATGAGAATCAGAGCCATGGCATAAGCTGAGTTGTTGCTGTTTGATTTCAGGGAACAAACTGCCAAAATATTGTGGAGAGATGATGTGAATGTCAAATAATAATCATCATCATCTCCTCCTCCTCCTCCTCCTCCTCCTCCTCCTTTTTGGTATAGATTCCTATATATACACGCAGCATACACTTTCTTACTGAGCTTTTTACAGTGCAACCTGAAATATAGTTAAATATCTGACCATCCATCTGCAGGTGAGATATTATAAAAAAACAAGACTTGTTTCATGTTTATCAGAACCATGTATCAAGATGTTCATAGCAGCACTTTTTGAAATAGCCCCCAACTGAAAGTTACCAAGATGCCTATTGACAGCAAAATGGATACATGGTGCTTTGTGCACAGTGGGGAGAAAGATCTGTGGCTACATGCAACAATATAATGAATCTTAGAAATAATGCTGAGGGAAATAATACATACAAAAGAGAACATACTGTACAGATTTCATTTATATAAAGTACAAATGGGAAAAGTTATCTGAGCTTGTTATAAGGCCAGAAAATAGTTACTCTCCGGGGGAAGAGTGACTGGAGGAGGTAAGGGGAAAGGACTTCTGGTTACTTTCTGTTTTTGGACCTGGGTGCTGGTTGCATGGGTGTTTTCAGTGTGTAAATCTATACACTTATGACATGTATACTTTCTCTCTGTATATTTTGCTTTATTTAAAAGATTAAAAATAACACTCAAATAACCACCAGGCTATTGCAGAAGAGAGTATGTTAAGAGAAAACAATAAGAACTTGTCTCATTGAGATTTACAGTGTCTATGCCCAAATGACCAATTCTTCTGGCCTTTTTAGTTTTAGTCCAGCAAATTCTTTTCTTTTCTTTTTTGCAGTGCTGGCGATTGAACCCAGGACCTTGCACATGCTTGTTTTTTCTTTTTTAAAAAACAGTGAAATGGCTAAAATCACCTACATCTTCAAGGATCATTTAACTATGATCCTTGCTTGAGGGGAGAAAAGGGGAATGAAAGGCTGTTTGAAGGCAGAATATTCCTTCATCTTTTTGAAGTGACCCAGGACTGCAGAGAAGGAGAGCCATGTATAATAACCTGAGAACAGAGAAGATGAGGAAAGAAGCATTGTGATGCCTACAAAAAGGGGGAGCTCTGCAGGAGCCCCACTGTCTCATTCGCCTCCTTCAATATGAAAAGATTCATATTCAGGTTTCTCTTTGATTGAGATCATTCAAGATTCCAGAAGGTTTTCTTCCACCTTCCATTGCTCATTCACTCATTCTATTGCACTTCACTCATTTCCTACTTCACAGGATAGCTACTTGGAATTCTATAGAAAGTCTTTCCCTGTTTGGTGTCCCCCCTGTTTTACTTCCTCCACTGGGACTAATGGCTATCTGGCTTGGGCCTTGTTAGTCTTTTGTGACAAATCACCCTCAGAAATTTTGATTGAGGCCATTTGCTCAAGGGCCTTAGAGTTTTGGGGGATGCAGACCAAGCTTCCAGACAGTTTCCCATGCCACACAGTAAGCAAGAGTTGAAGATGAGGATGCATACGGTACATGGCATGCGTCCTATGCAATGGCAGGGAAGGAATGAGGTTCATTGGTTATTTTGTTAAGGTAGGAGTATTCTGCAAGGGGAGAATACTGTATTAATTCAAAAGAGTGCCTAAAGCAGCCATAATCTAAGGCTTGATCTGAGTGTTTCCTTGAATGCATCCATAGAAAACATATGGGCATTGTGTGTATATCACTGAGCAAGATCAACAATTTTAATTTGGTTTGAGCAGCATTCACTTCCCCAGTTTTGATGAGCTGAGTAGCACATAATACCAGCACCTGGAGCCTTCTGCAAAACCCAGCTCTACTCCACTCCTCACTTGATACAAGCTGTGAGGCACAGTCAGAGCAAGCCGACTGGTTACTAACAAGGAAACAGACGCTGACAGCTTTTTAGGTTCTGATGGGAGAAAAGAGAGAGAGAAGTGCGGGGCGGAGGGGGGGGAGATTTTTAGATGTCAGGCTCTGGTGCATAGTGCCAAAGTTTCTTAAATTATGAGAAATAAATCTTTTCAACAGTGTAAAGGTCACAGGTCTCATTTCCTACTCTACCCCTGCCCCAGAATGAGCAGCTCAGATATGATCCAGAAACTCCAGCTTATAACTCAGTTCCATCAAACACTCAGCAGAGGAAATAAGAAGTATTATAATGTAGTATGAAATCCTCCATTTTGGACACAATTTTAATTGCTCAGCTAATTCTTTTAGGTTTACAGAAACATCAGAGATATGTAGAATTAGAGGGTCCAGAGAGAAACCAATTCCATGTACAAATAATGCAATCCCATGTTCTCATTAAAATTTTTAAAATAATCAATAAACAACAAACAAATCAGGGCACAGAGATATTAAGTAATTTGCCTGATGTATTCCTTCAGCAACAGTGCCAGGACTGTTATAGCCTTCAGCCTGTTACAAACCCTATTCATAGAACCACCTTGATGACCCACTTTCTGTAGGAGTCTTTAGAGCCAGAATGGCTTCTTTCCTGAGAGGTATGTGCCTCTAGGATAAGGATGATTTGGGAAATAATCAGGAAATAAATGAGTCAAATATCTTTGCCCCATGCCGTCCTTTCTTCATGTATTCAGGATGTTGAGTCATTTCCAGAATTCATTGTATGACCAGGACTTGAACACCAAGCACTTCTATCCTTATATCCTGTTTCAGTGTCAAAGGCTTTGGAGGATTTGGCCATGCCTGGAGTCATTCCTGCTATGTAGGCCCTAGGAAGCTTAGAGAGCACCTGTGGATGTGGGCTTCTCTGATTTACCCATTCTTTTCTTCAAACCATCCCCTAATGTCACTCCAAGACTGTACCATGATTCCTAAATGCCTGAGAAAGTAAAAATGTCAGTCTTCCCCCCCCCCCAGAATTCCTTCTGATATTGAAAGAAGTAGCATGGAGTCAAACCATTCAGAGACTTTCTGATGTGTTTTGAGTTTATGCCTAACAGACTTTGGCCATTAGGAGACTATAGCATTTACCTAGGTAAATTCCCTTTCCTGGTATTGTTTATTCTCAGAAGATGCCTTCAGTGAGTCAAAGAGAAGACTTTCATATATTCTGAATTATAGATACTCAAAGTTTTGCCAGACAGGATTTACATTTGACAGTGATAGGGATGCAGAAAGTCATAGATAATGCTGTGTGCCACTCACAGCACCACAGATTGGGGCACAATTAAATGAGTTGGCAATTCTGAGTTTCCAGTTTTATCTCCATGACCAATACAGTTGTGAGAGGGGCCAACCCTGGGAATCTTGCTTTAGAAAGATGTTAGATTTCAGAAATACAAGATTTTCTATTTGCTTATACATATATTCTCACATGCCTTTTACTACCTAGTTTATTCAATAAATATTTCTTAAATACTTGCTGGAGACTCTTGGATAAAGCTGATAAATGAGCTTTTTTTTAAAGCTCCTCCTCTATGCTAAGCAATTAATATTATGTCAACTGCACTCAAAATACTGTTGTAGGTTTTTTATTTTCTTTTTTGTGATAATGGAAATTGAACTCAAGTTACTCTACCACTGAGCTACATCCCCAACCCTTTTTATTTTTTATTTTATTTATTACTTAGGGTCTTCCTAAGTTGCCGAGGTGGGCTTAGAACTTGAGATTTTTCCTGTTTCTGCCTTCCACTTAGCTAGGATTACAGGCATGCACAACTGAGCCTGGCATTAAGTTTCTTTCTTACAGACTGTGAAATCATGGCTTAGAGAAGTTAGTTGAGTTGTCCTGCATACACAGTAGATACAGAACTGTGACTTGACCCAGGATCATCTGATTTGGAATTCTGTATAGTTTTAATTTTGTCTGCTTACTCTAATAGTTTACCGTTAAAGATTGAAATTGTTGACAAGAAAAATGTGTGGTTATTTTAGTAAAAATAACCCACCAAACCCCAAATCTTTGACATGGTCATGATTCTAATTTAACTGTATTCAATATATAAACAGTGGTAGTTTGATATAATGAATGATAGATTCAAGGCTAAAGTCCACCTAGAAATGCATTACACATCATTTGACAACAGATTTACCTTAACTGTTGAGTCCAGAATAATTTTCATATTATTTGTTGTTTACTGGGCTCATAGCAATTTAAACAAGTAGTAGTCTGGATAGCAGAGAAAAGTCTGCCTGGGACCACTGGTGGTCATTATCCTAAGGATTCAAATGTAGGAATGAGAAAACAAGCATAACTGTTGTGGAAAAAAGCAGAAAGCACATACAAATTATCCCACAGAAAAATTAAGTTCTTTGAGAGTCACATAGTCTTAAGAATGAGATGGACATCATTACCCTAGATAGATGTATGATTGCATGAATGGGGGTCTCTACACCGTGTACAACCAGACAATTGAAATGTCATACTCCATTTGTGTGTGATGAATTGAAATGCATTCTGCTGTCATGTACAACTAAGGAGAGGGGGAAAAAAAGAGAAAACCATCACAGCTAAAAGGATAAACTTTGGAATCTGAGAACTTGGTCCAGAACTAGGCTCTGCCTGTCATATACAAACTATATGCAACTGGGAAGTGAGCTAAACTTAGTTTGCTTCTCTGACAAATAGGAATGTAATAATACTTCCCTCATAGTATCATTGGGCAGGATAAATGCCCCCAGCACAGTGTGAGGCACATGGAAAACATATAATAAGTGACAGCTATTGTTATAATTACTAAATGTAATATATGATGATATGCAAAACAATAACATAGCCTCACAACATTTTCACCCAGCAAATTTAATTTATATTCATCAGGCTAAGAACTTTTCTGAATTAAACATCGGATTCAATATATACTGGTTGACTTCTACAGTTCATTTTAATTCTAAGCTTTTTTAGGGGTTGAGTGCTAATTCTAACCAAGATTCAGGTGTCATGTTATTCTCAATTAGGTGGAACATTTGTGAGTAGATTAAAACAAAACTAAGAAAGAAGACCATAGATTTAACACACTTAATCTCTGCTCCTGCTCAAAATCTCCAACTAAAGGAATTTAAAATATATGAAGTTATAGAACAAGAGGAAAGGAGAGTTGATGGAAGAGAAAAACAAAATTTTGAAAGCTAGAGGGGTAACAGCATACTTGTCAGATGGGGGTCAGTTGAAAGCAGAATTTCTGCATTATAGAAAAACCAATAATAAGGATTGAAAGAAAAGCAAGTTAATTTTGACATGGAACCTTGGAAATACTTACAATAGGAAATGGACACATGAGTCATGACATTGGTTAAAATGTCTACTTAGCCTTTGCAGTGTTCCTATGGTTTTGATATGGTTAGAGTACAGCCCCCAGTGACTTAAGAATATCCCATTTAAGGACTTCTTATGGGGAGCCAAGTTTCTAACAGTATCTTAAGTAGCTCCTGTGGGATCCCTATATTCTTTTTTTAATATTTATTTATTTATTTATTTTTAGGTGTAGATGGACACAACACTATGCCTTTATTTTTATGTGGTGCTGAGGATTGAACCTGGGTCCCACCTGTGCTAGGGAAGCGCTCTACTGCTGAGCCACAATCCCAGTCCCAGGATCCCTAAATTCTTACAAGAGGCTTGTTATAAAAAGTGCAAGCCTGGCTCTACCATTCTTTCTGGGTTCCTGTTCTGCAATGTTATCTCTTCTTCACACATATGCTCCTGCCATGATATAATGAAGCCAAGAGGGCCCACACCAGAGCCTAGCCAATGTCAGTGAACATTGAACCTTGAACCTCCAAAACTGTGAGCTAAATAAGCTACTTTTCTTAGAAGATTAGCCTGTTTTGGATATTTTCCTATAGTAACAAAAAAAAAAGAAAAAATTTAGATGTATACTTTTTCCCCTAAAGATCTTTACTCATAATGGATGTAGCTGGAGAATATCATGCTAAGTGAAATAAGCCAAACCCAAAAAACCAAAGGCCAAATGTTTTCCCTGATAAGCAGATGCTGATTCATAATGGGAGGGGAGGGGTAGGGAAGGATGAATGAACTTTGGATTGGGCAGAGGGGAGTGAGAAGAGGGGAGGGGGCATGGGAATGGGAAGGACAGTAGAATGAGACAGACATTATTATCCTATATACATGTATGATTATACTACTGTTGTGACTCTGCACCACCATGTATAGCCAGAGGAAAGAGAAATTGTGCTCCATTTGTGTACAATGTGTCAAAATGCATTCTACTGTCACATATAACAAACTAGAACAAATTAATTTTTCTGTTGTGTTCACAGCCCTTTTTACTTCTCTTTATCTTTACTCCAAGGCATGGACAGAGTACCTTCTTTTTTCTCTAATGCTTACTAACACAACAACATGAAGTGATGGTATTTAACAAATTTTACTCTTGAGAAAAGCAAAAACTAAAATAAGACATCACATATTACTATCCCTGGATACCATCATCCTGTTCCTTTGAAGGTGACTTTTACTAATTCTCTCTCCTCTAGCCCTTGCCTCCTGCCACTGAAACAAGGGCCTGTGGTCCTCCTTGTTTGGAAATCTCTTTTATCTTGTCCTCCACAAATTAACAGTCAAAATAAGTAAAAACCTGTTGACAACATAAAAATTGACAACAACATTGATGCACCTTGCCCACTATGAAGACAGAACTTGTCCTTGTTGGAGTAATGAACATTCCCCATGGGAAGCATCTACAGTTGGAACACTCCTTCTATTCAGGGCTTCTGCAAGGCGAGTAAGTAGGTGTTTCTAGATATGCATTACTGAAAAAGACTCACCAAAACCAACAGTCAAGAATAAATGTTGGAGGACCTACCCACAAGGATATATTCTAAATTCTACCCAAAGAGCAGATGCTTCTAACAACTCCCTAAAATAGGTTTCCTTTTCAACTTCAGATATATAAAGAATGATACACAATCTCTGAGCAACAGAAATTTTGGAGCTCTATCTCTGAAATATCATTTGGTTTCCCTTTTACACTTCCTTTCTAATTTCCCTAGACAGTATTTGTTGCTCCCTTTTTGGTGTTCCTATTCTTGTATGTTTAAATAAACAGCAATAAGATTACAGCCCTTATCACAGTGTTCTATTGTTGCTCCTTAATGGTATTGTCTATCCGGATGGGCTGTGTGCTATCTTAGGGCAAATAGTATTGTATTCATCTTTATATTCCTGGCACATAGTAGGCACGCAGTAATGCTGCTGTTGAATTGAATCAGCTGTGGCAAAAGAACAAAATGCATCTCCTCAGCCAGCATTTGTTTTTCAGGATCTAATCCAACATACTTCCAATTCAAAAATATGATTTAAAAGATAAGCAGAAAGTGAATATTCACCACAATACCTTGTCTCTAAAGGTGGAAGTAAAATCAACCACCTTCCCAAGATGGATACTTTGTTCTGTATCTTCTTGAAGCAATGAAATGTGTGCTATGGTTAGAAGAGACCCTAAGAAAATAAATAAAAAATCAACTCTACTAATTCAGCCACAAGCAAGGAAGGGAATGACGAAAGATATCATTATCATCTGATATTTTTAGAAGTTCTTTGGTGACAGGTCAGGTTTTTGAGAATCGGAAAATGATAAAAATAATCTTGTTATTCCACAAAGGAGGCTCTATATATATCAGGGCGATTTTGAGCACTGGCTGAGAATGTTGAGAAAATATTTTTAAGTGTTAGTGAAAATGATAGGCTTTGGGGCAGCCTTACTTTATAAAAGATTTATCTTTGTGGCTGTGGAGAGATTTTAGTGAGGTGGGTGTCATAGAGAAGCAGCAATAAGTGGATGTAGGTTTTTGTTTCCCATTTTTCAAAATAAAGGTCCACTTGGAAGAATTGTTGTGAGACAGGTAAAAAATTGAAAGTTACTTTTGAAGCCTTCAGAGGTGCCTAGAGAATCCTCCTTGTCCCTATCAAATGACCATGCCATCCAGATCATACAGGATCATGGGCTTTTCTTACCCTTAGAATGAAGAATTCTGTAGAACTCTTTTGCATCTTCCATTAGTAGGCATGGCTAAGTGGTCCCTACAGCTATCTGGGGGGCTTTAGATTTCAGTCAAAAGTGACCCTCTGTTTATTTGACATGTTTGCTTCTTTATATACTCAGCTGTCTGACTCTCTTAATTGTTTAGGATTAGTCATAAGTTAAATAGGACAGGGAAAATGTTATAAATAGTTTCTTACGTATCCATTCAAGAAATTTAGGCTAAATTTATATATCCAATCCACTAAAAGGAGGAAGCCCATGTATTTATTTAAAATATTGCAGTTCCTTTCTCACTTAAGATAGGAGTCTAATCTGAAAATTGATTATATGAAAGTTGCTATTTTTTACACTTATTTTGTTATCTTTTTATTTCTTGCTGTAAGTCTGAATTTGAGCCTTTAAAAGTATTCCCTTTATGTCTATGTTGAGCATTTTTTAAAAAACATGAGTTAAAAATACAAATCTACACATCGAAGAAACTATGCACCACTGGGTCTTTGGAGTAAGGAGGTGATTTCTGTCAATATTGAGTTTATTTTACTGGATAGTATAATTTTGAACAGGTAGACTTCACTGCAACCAGAGAGACTTGATTATAAAACTCGAGTGATATTAAAATGTAAAATTGAGAAATATGTAGGTACCTAGAAAAGGTATTTCCACACTTCAACAGAAGAGCATCATTAATTGTAGGACTTCTGGGTGGCCTACATTTCTTGCAGCATGCTATACAGTTCTGGCACTGAATATGAATAGCCTTGGGTGTTTACTTGACTGCCTCCTTGAGGAGATTTGAGGATTTCTGGGTCATTTGCTCCAAAGTGGCCACCATATCAGTCTACCTGCCACAGGGCCCACATGTTCTTCCATCTGCCAAATGCTTAGATTTTAGCATTGAAGATTTCCAGTAAAATGGAAATGTGTTATTGGGTGAGATAGTACATCAATACATACCAGCTGGTGTTATTCATCATCAAGTTATCTCCTAAGTGTGACGTGGAGAGGAGGAGAAAAGAGGAAAAAACCTGAAGAGGCAATGTCATTCTGACCCAGCTGGGGGAAAGGCCATGGAGTCTTCCATGTCTGAACAGCTAGCACTGGGGAGGGAAAGAATGACACTTAGAAAAAGAAGGAGAGAGAACCAGATGGAACCAGAAGGACCAACCAAGGTTTCCATGAGCCTGTAATTTCTAACCTGACAGAGCCACTTTTAATAACTAATATTTTCAAACAGAATTTACATAACTTTGTCCAGTTTCTCAAGGAGTTTCTGCAAGTAAAGAACTCATTTTATTAATAGGAAACACCTTTAGAAATTCTGCAGCCCCCATAGTACCAAACATGAGTTTGATGTAGGTAAACTTGCATAAGCCAGCAATCCCAGGGAGGACTTGGGAAATTTTCTATGACAGGCATGAATGACATCCCATCTAGAATGTTTCCTGAATTTCCCGCTCCTGATAACTGCTTATGCTGGAAACATCTTCCTCACTGCAGTATGAGTGATAAATGCAGGAGTAAACCATGACTTGGGACTTGCAAAAGATATCAAGAGGGACGATGGATTCAACATGAGGAAAAGTGTCGCAGCTGGGGGGCCAAATGGTTACACTGTTTGGATGCTGTACACTACATTGATACCAGTCATGGTGAGTCTTTTTAGGTCTTTTGATGAGCTCTCAAAACCTTGGTGAGTGCACTATTGATATTTGGAAGCCTACACGGAGGAGGCAACAATTTGCCAGCCTGCATCAGATTAAAAGGAGCTAGGCTGTAACCTCAGGGCAATGCATTTACATAGACATCTCACTTGAGGCTTAACTCTTGGGAATGTCATTTTTCTTACTTTTCCCTTTCTTCCCTAAAAGTGGTATAATATGGCAGCAGAGAAAGGACTGATGCGCCCATATGTTCAATCACATTGTAGCAATTTAAAGCTCGTGCCATTCAGGACATTAATTTAGTCTCATTGAATCTCATCTTGGAAATGCAGATGATTACATTAATTGCTTCATAGAGCTGTTGAGAAGATAAAATAAGGTCAGGAGTGAAATTTGACATTTATTAAAATAATGTTTGTGAGGTTCCTAGTGACATGGACAGGCTTCTCAACAGATAGCTTGGATATATACCAGACTTTCTGAAGGGGAAAATTACAGGGTTCCTCCAGAGTGGACTAAGTTCAGGAGCACTTTCTATGGATTTTAGACATGAAGGAAGTCTTCAAAATCATCTTCTCCAGTCACCATATTTTTTAGTGTGTTTTTTTGTGTGTGTTTGCCTGTGTGTATTTAGAATTTAATTTTTATCAAAGAAATGCCACTATTATTTGTAGTTTTAAAGTCAAATGTTTATAATGAAAAGTAACTGACTCTTACCCCATAGCACCTCAAATTTCACTCCCTAGAAGACAGCATCTTGATGAATTCAATTTTATGTATTAGGTAGTAATTTCTACTCTGAGTACTTCCGTTCTTACCCATCTTTCCAGTATAGTTACCACTACTTCTAGTTTCTTCATGGGATAACTTTGAAACTTAAAAAAACTATGATCTTATTTTAAAATTTATCATTAGGTCATAATCCTGATTCCATGCTTTGAAAGATAGACCATTACAACCTACCTTTCCTTCCACTCCTCTTCAGCTTCTATCATTTGGATTTTTCTATGTTGTTAAAGTTGATGACATTTACATTCTATTTTATGATCATAATTGTCTCATGACATATTTGTAGGTTATATGTGAAAGCTAAAAATCAATAATCAGTGTTTACCTAAGAGTTGTTAAGTAAATGCAGTTTACTGAGAGCCGAATGAAGGATGATGACTAACTACATTGCCTCTCTTGTACAGCATTTTTTTTCTTCCATGAGTTTCTAATTGCTTTTTCTTATTCATCATAACTTTGCTCTTATCATTTTCTCATTTCAAAACTTTAAAGTTATATTAGGAATTCATCTGTGTCTCTTTTTTTTCCAAGAACTATCCATTATTCTCTTTTGATCTATATTAACTGACTGATATATTTGTGTTTATTTATTTGTTCTCCTGGTGCTTATTTCTTTTGCTTTTCTGTATCAAATATCATGTTTCCTGGATCCTAAAGCTTCTGTTTTTTTAATATTTTTTTTTGAGAGAGAGAGAGAGAGAGAGAGAGAGAGAGAGAGAGAGAATATTAATCTTTTTTGTAGGCGGACACAACACAATGCCTTTACTTTTATGTGATGCTGAGACTTGACCCCAGGTCCCACCCATACTAGGCGAGCGCTCTGCTGCTGAGCCACAATCCCAGCCCTCTATTTTTTTTAAATTTTTTTTTCTTTTTTTTTTGATGAGCTGGAGCACATCCTCCAATAATTTCCTAAAAACAGGGTTGCCCCTAGGTATGTGGGGCCTCAGGTAAATAATTTTATAGGGCCTCTTTCTACATAAATAATTTGATTAAAAAATTATACAAGGGGCTGAGGATGTAGCTCAGTGGTAGAGTGCCTGCCTAGCATGCATGAGGCCTTGGGTTTGATCCCCAATACTGAAAAAAAAAATTACAAAACTCATAGGTCCATGTTGGGGTATGGTGCTCAGAGTACTGAAAAGAGATGAGGTAATAATATGTATTATTCAGGGAGTGTATGTGTAGATTCTTTATAATGTCCAAGCACCATCTCTTTGTTCTTTTATTATTCAGGGTACCTTTCTTGACTAATTTCATATATCCTATCATGAGAAAAAAGTAATGTATTTTTCCTCTGTGTGATGTGTTTGAGAGTGCTAAGGCTTATGTATGGTTTGAATGTCCCCAAAGGTCCACTGTGATTAAAAGTTTGGTCCCCAGTGTGTGCTGTTGGGAAGTGGTGGTAAGTTTGGGAGGTGGGCCTAGTGAGAGGTCCTTAGGCCACTAGAGATGTGAAGTATTTCTTGTATGACCCCTTTGGAAGTTCTAGTGATGTTTGTTATAATAGGAGAAATCCTGGCTTTGCTTATTCTCTTTTGGAGATGTGACTGCTTGTTCCTACACACACTCCTGCTATGATGTTCCCAATCTCAAACTTTAAATCTCCAAAACTGTGAGCCAAATAAACCTTTTCTCTTTATAAGTTAGTTTCATTACTACAATGAAAAACTGACTAATATAGAGAGCCACATAAGATCTCCATGTCAATGCCAATGTGACAGCTCAATCTCACATGATCCTGTGAAAGACATTCAGAATTGGGTAGCAGGAGGAATCTGCTTGTTAGAAACCCTCCTGGAACCAGGATCTGGTCAAAGACCTGAAGACAACCATGTGACATGAATTCCTGGGGACATTTGGTCAACCTCATGTACAGGGTTGGTCTTCTCCAGCTTCATGGGGCTGATGATGAGGGATCTAATGCTGACTGAAGTTGTTAGCTTTTACAAGTATCTTTCTGATTTCTCTCTTTCTTGCTAAAGCTTCTGAGTATTTTCTCTTTATTTCTGATGTACTAAAATTTTACAATGATAGTCTAGAGGTATATGCCTACACACGTTGATACACATTTGTAAATTTGTTAACTCATTGCCTTGGTCGCTTAGTTGTCTTCTTAATTTGGAGAGTTATGTCCTTTGACATGTACTTTGTTGATAATAATAACATTTTACTACTTTTTCTGAAATATTTGTGAGTTTTTAAAAGTTAAATTGTGTCCCTAAGTTATTTCTGTTCCTTCCAGAGGTACATATTTACCTTGGTTTCTCTCTTTTGTGTTATAGATTCTCCTCAAAATCTGGGTTCTTTGATTGTTCCAATATACATAAGGACCAGACAATTAGCTGATCTAAAGGTACATGTATGGGTATGTGTTTGTGCATGGGGTTGGGGATGAGGGATTGGGATGGTGGTGCTTGTAGCCTGGAATTTCCTTTTAATGTGACATAGGAGAGTGGACAACAATTCTGGGGAACAATATTTGCCAGACTTGAAGTTTTCTCGTGCAGTCACTCTATTTCTTTGGAAAAATATCCTCTTATTACTTGTATCATAGGCGTACATATTAGTTTACTTGACTGTCAAAATAAAATATTACAGACTTGGTGGCTTAAATAACAGAAAATTGTTTTCTCACATTTCTGGAGGCTGAAAGTCAAAGATCAAGTTAACAGCAGGGTTTGTTTCTTCTGGGCCTCTCTCCTTGGCTTAGAGATGGCCATCCCATACCCTTGCTATGTCCTCACATGGTCTTTTCTTAGTGTACGTGCATCTCTTGTGTCTTTGTATGTCCTACTCTCTCCTTATGGTGAAGATACGTGGAATATTGGATTGAGGCCAATTATAATGGCTTCATTTTAACTTAATAACCTCTTTAAAGGCCTTTTATCTCTGAGTAGAGTCTCATTCTGAGGTGCTGGGCTTAAGCCTTCAGCATATGAATTTTAAGAAGACAATTTCAGCCCATAACAGATATATGGATATCTGTCAGTCTGCAAATAGGAGAGGGTCTGAAAGTGGGAGATCACTGATAAAGCTAGAATGAGATCTTTACTTTGATATTATTGACATTTTGAGCTTCATAATGCTTGAAGGGTAGTCCTGTGCATTGTAGGAAGTTTGCAGCAGCCCTGGCTTCTAACCTTCATGTTTTAGATACATCTTCCCAGCTGTGATAGCCAAAGATATATCCCCTGAGGGTGTAGCAAAATTGCTCCCAGCGGAGAGTCAGTCCGTGGCTTTCTTTAATCCTTTATTAGAACTGGTGTTCCAGAATCTCAAGTCTTTCCAGGATTTAATATGCCTGTGTTTCTTTCCTTGTTACTAAAGCCTATGGTTTCTTAAAACCTGTTTGATTAGTTACCACCACATCTTGTGTCTTCCATTGCCTAGAAATTTATTGATGTCTTGCATCCACAATGGGTTTTCAAGGTTACTTTAACCTTTTTTTCTTTTGGCTGTGCATTTCTGTGTGGTTGGTATACACATGCATGTGTACTGGATGCACTAAAATTTAGTTTTATCAAAAAGAAATAAAGAGAAATATACTGGATTAATCTACGAAGTGTTCCTCTAAGTACAGCACACATACATCCACTTTTTCTGATTTCCATCCTTTGTGCCCACAGAGCACTGTGAGGTTTCTTCTAACACCTTGACAATGGGGATTTGACCCCAAGCACTCTCATCCCATTTGGGCTGACAGCACTGGCAGCCTGCTGCCTGGAGGGCTCCTGCTGCCCATCAAAGATAGCTCTGAGGAGGTTTCAAAATATATATGCATGTCAAGTTAGTAGGAGAGAGTTGAATTTTTTGAAAATGTTCTCCTGTTCACTGGTCCCTGTTCACTGTCTCCATTTCTATTCTCAACCCAATGCTAGATGGCGTTCCTCAAATCCATTAAAACTAGACTGGCAAGGGTCACTGTGCTGATTATAAAGCTAGTCAGTCAAACTCAAACCACCTTTCTAGCCTGTGCTGCAGGATCCTGGGACCAGGAGTTTACATGCTGTTTCTCCATTATCACCTGGTTTCCACTGGGTTTTGCTATTAGAAGAACTTCAGAGAAACTGGAAAGAAAGGGGAGGTGAAAAGGGGTTTCTGTGTCTTGTTGGCTTTCTGTTCATGTTAGCATGACTAACATCAATTCTGGACTTCACCACCAATCTTATGCTTCTACCAGTACCCCATAACTACCCTCATGCCCCCCTTCTCAGAGCTCCTGCTCAGCTGGGCACACCTTCCAAGTTTGAGAGGCATCAGCTCCAGTGGAGAAAGTTTCCATCCCCTGAACCCAACTCCTTGAGGCCTCTTCTCTGAGTTCCACAGGTATCAGAATCCTCTTGGAAGCATCCTACCCTAGAGACTGGAGCCCAACTCCATGGGGGCCTTTCCTCTGAGAGTCTGGGTTCAGGTAACTCCAGTGTTTTCCCTTTGTTCCCCTGGCCCTAGAGGAGGTGGTTGCTTCCTTGGTGCTTTCTTAATGTTCCCTTTTCCTTTTTCAGTCCTCTAATTCTCTGTTAAAATAACGAATGCAGTTTTTTTTTGTTGTTGTTGTTGTTGTTAACTGGACCCTGACAGAGCCACCAAAAGTTACCATGTTGTTAAATTCATTAGCTATCAACTGTTAATCCTTATATCATGACATTTGTTGTGTAGCATTTTGCTTTTCTTATCACTCTCCCATGGCTTCATTCTTAGTTTTCCTTCTAGTTCCTGAACTACCCCTGCTCTTTATTCCCAATGATGACCTTTTTCTCCAGCCACCCCTTAAATCCAGGCTTTCCCCAGCCTCCCTCCCTCCCTCGTCCTTCTCTCCTCTAATCTGATACTGCCCAGATCCTTCAGAGCCATGGCTTCAATTGCTTGCTAAGAATTCCAGCTTTCTATCCTTTCCAGACTGATCTCTGGAACCCACATTCCCTCCCCATACAGCTACAGCTTTGATACTACCACACTTCACTCTCAGTATTTTCCAGGTAAATCTTATCATCCTCCCACTTCAAACTGTTCTCCTCCTGCATTCACTATCTGCCTCATTGCCAAAGACAAAGTAATGAATTAGACAGTCTTTTCTGCCTCATTTCCTATCTTTTCTAGTTCTTAATATTTCTTGGAGTGCTGGCTTCTGTCTCCACCCTTTGCTATTTTTCAGATAATAAGAACTAACACAAAGCACTTAACTGTGCTCTAGAAGCCATGCTAAAGGCTTTACAAACATTTATGGCAATAACTATGAGGTAGGTCCTATTCTTTCATTTCACAGTTGAAGAAATGGAAACTCAGGGAAGTTACATGACCTGCTCAGTTTCATACCTAATGACTCATAGATCTGAGATTTGGATCTGGGAAGGCAGGCTGTTAATCCTGCTGTTTAGTAGTTCCTCAAGCACCTTGGGCTGACCCTAGCTTGCCTGAATTGTTTTGAAGATTTCTGACAGGTGTATCTGTTTTATCATCTCCAGCATTGTGCCTGGCACACAGTAGGTACCCAAAAGGGTTTACTGTCAGCATCACTTTTTTTTTTTTTTTGAGAAAAAGGAAAAGGAAAGTTTATTACTTTGTTAGGAAAAGTAGAAACAGAGACTCCTGTCCCCAAAGCTATAGTTCTGCCCATCTTCAGGAACAAGGGGCTTTTAAAGAGGTGACTCAAAGGCTACATCCCATGTGTTCTCTGTCTGGAGTTGTAATTCGCTTGTTAATTTGGGAGATAGTCCTCTCTGAGATCTTCTGGTACCATCCCCAAAGTCTGGATTACTTCATTCCTATGGTGGGTGTGTAGTCAGGGACAGATAACTCTGCCTAGGATGAGCAAGAAAAGTAATCCTGTTTCCCCTGAGATTAGGGAGGGGGAGAGATTAGGGAGGAACAGAAAGAGGAAGAGAAAGAAACATGTCCATTTTAAAAATCAGTTGCAGTCTCTATTTTGCGTATAATTGAAATGCATTCTGTTGTTATGTAGAACAAAAAAAAATCAGTTGCAGTGGCAGAGTAGCAAGGGTTATATTCAAAGCATAAAGTGGGACCAGTTACATTTCCCCACTGTCAATTTTTACATTCCATTTCTATTAAAAAATGGGTGATGACATCTCCAAACTGCTTCCTGCTTGAAAGGGGGCAAAATTGGGGGAAATAACCCAAAGTCCTTGTTCTCTATCAGGTGGGCCATGGACAGTGAAGGGCATTCATCATCAGAGCTGTCCAGAGGTCCAATTATAGGCATCATTTTACTTGCTGATAGGTAGACAGATGTGAGCAGTTGGGAATGTTTGGTTAAGGGGTAATTCTATAAACTGGACCCACCATGCTAACCCTGACAGGCTTTCTTTTAAAAAGCCCTGCCTGGCTTAAGTCAATAGGATACCCTACATTCCTCAGCAAATAACATGTTATCTGTAGCATAAATGCAGGCCAGAAGAAAGGCGATAAGAACACGAGTTATCCTGAAGCTGGACCTTTGGGACCTTTACACAGGCAAAATTCCAGAATTCAGGGAGAAATGATAGTTAGAATGGTCAGTTGAGTTGCTCTGGATCTTTACCATACATGATGGGGACTTGAAAGTCTGATGCAATCCTGCAGTCAGTCAAAAGTCAAGAGGTGAGGGGCTGGGGCTATAGCAGCGGTAGAGTCCTCCACCTGGAACATGTGAGGTGCTGGGCTCGATCCTCAGCACCACATAAAAATAAATAAATGAAATAAAGATATTATGTCCAACTAAAAAATATGTATTAAAAAAAAAGTCAAGAGGTGAATCTGGGCAGGACTCTCCCAAAACTCCAAAAATCTGGAGGGCAGGAGGGGGATGCTGTCCTTCTCCTCTTTAAAGATACACATTCTCATTCTTGAGTATCCCCCTTACCCCTTTTCTTATGCCTTCTAATAAACTCATGTCCACCACTCTGAGCAACATGTCTAAAATCTTACCAATGTGATCATAAGAACCAGTAACCAAGGACCACAAGGGCTACCTTGACTCTGTAGCAGGCTCTTACTCTGTGACATTAGCTATCTAATAGTCCAATCAGTTTGAATGTGTTTCTAAAATACAAATCTTGCCTTGTTATTTCCCTGCTTAAAGCCTCCCACTGAAACAGAACCTTGTTCTGCATTTCTATTCGATCAGAGCTACACTGCACCAACCTCTCTAGCTTTACCTCTGAGGATTTTCCTCTTTGCAGATCTTCATATGCTACAGGAAACCAATTAGAGTTCCTGAAATACCAAGCATATTCTCACAGCTTTTCATCTTTCCATCTGAGGCGCCCTCTCTGGAATGACCATCCATTTCTTGCTCTTGCCAACTCCTGTTCTTCCAGTCTTATCTTGGGCATTATCTCCACTGTGGTGCTCTGCTCAAATCCTTGCTCCTTTTCTCTGTCAAAGGTATTCTTCCTTCTCTGTGCCCACATGCAGAATGATTACCCACATGCAGAATGATTACCCACATACAGAATCATTACCCACATACTGAAAGTTTTCCTTTCTGAGCAGTGAATACCTAAGGATCTGCAAGGATTTTTACCTGTTCATTTTTATCTCTTGCTTCTAGTACAGGTCTGGGAAATGATAAATGTTTAGTGAATATTTTGGAAATGAGTAATAATTGTTTTCAGAAGTCTCTGGCCTGCTATAGTTCAGTGTTCAGCCTGAATTTGGGGTCTTTCTCTGGGCAGAGGCATGTCAGCTGAAGGACACATCCCAGAGAACAGGAACCCAATAGAATTCAATAGAGAGAATTGCTTGAATGTGGCAGGTTAATATCAGCTATCTGGCAGACCCTAGAGTAACATAAGAAAACTTGGGCAAATAGTATGACCTGAACTTGGCTTTAAGGATTCTATCAAATAGTGGAGAAACAAGAATCAAATCTTCCAGCAAAGACAGAATACTAATTAGCTCCCTATGTCTTATCTCATGTTGTAAGAAAAAGGAATCATGCAAATGTTGTATAATTGTTTGTCTTCATTATGTGAGCTTGTTCCTCACTTTATTATGCACAGAATTTGCAAGCTGCTTTCTCTTTTCCTCCCATTTCAAACAGCTGATTTGAAATTTCAGCAAAGGTACATGTTAATTAGTGGGTTTCTATATTGCAAATATTAATTTAGAAACTGGTGCAAGGTATAAACATCAATCTACAACACCCATTATAGAATGAGAAACTGCAAATCTTTTCAAGGCCCAGAGATATGGGGAGGTTGGATTCTATTCTGAGATTCTGTAAAAGCACATTTGTTAGTAGAGGGTAACTACTGCTCTTGGGAATGGCTGCTGAGAATGAACAAAATTGGATGCTCAGTATGGTTTATACAGAAGAGGTGTGAGAATTAAAATGAAAGAGGAAACACCAGTAGTGAACAGCAGAATGATATAGGCAGTGCTTGGATGAGTTTCCAGAGTTTTTCCTACAAAGCCCAACTGTTTGAGTCTTCTCTTTAACAACAATGAGCACAAACAGGGGGCATTCTTCATTGCCACACCTTGTGGTTAATGCTGAGGAAAAAGATATCCTGGAAGCAGGGTGTACATACAGGGCCTGCTCCTTCAACACTATGGAACTGCCTCATCCCTCCCCTGCCCCTCTGGGAATCCTGAGTGAGGAGGAGAGAGACAGAGAAGAAGAGTCCCAGCACCCTCTATATATTAGCTGGGAGACGCCAGACAACTCACCTACCTGTTCTAAGTATCTGCTTCTTCACCTGTGTAATGAGGATAATAATTCCTACTTTCTAGCAGCCATCAGGGTAGGGGACTAGAGACAAGGAAGTTAAGTTTTTAGGAGAAACATAAGCAAGGGACACTATTATTGTACTTTCCTTGACCTAAAGTGAGGGAGCTGCAGTATTCAAAATTCTCAGCAGAAAAATCAGTCTCTAGTTCCTGAGAACTGCTCAACCCTTTAAATTCCCCACAGAAGATTTCTGATAAAACTCCAGCAGAGAAAAATATGGTTGGTATTTTGTATTTCATCAAAACCCCAAACACAAATTTGTTTATTCTTGGTCTTATTCTTGGTTCTCAGTCCAGTTCTTTGCCCAAAGAACGTTCTCAATGTTGGAGAGAGTTAATGTGGTTTCAGGGGGCTCTGACACTGTTCTGGGGATGCTATTGAGATTAGGGTAACACAAGGATCATGCTTTGAGCCATCCCCTTCTTGGTACCCTCAACCCTGTGTTAATTCATCTCTCCACTCTTGCTCTGCACAGGGGTCAGCTTGTGTGTGCAGAAAGGCACCAGGTTCCATCATCAGAAATTGCCCCAGTAATTAGACACAGAAATAGGAGCAGGAGAGAGATGACAGCCCTTAGAGAAACCCAAATCATCCACCTTCAGATGGTCTTCCCTTTCTCTTTTTCTCCACAGAAAAGCCCTATGAAAACTTTGTGGACTCAGGGAGATGACTTTTAATAAAGTACTCAGTGCTAAAATAAATACATTTGTGCCTTTTCTAAATCAAGACCAGTGGAGTGATGTACTGTTTATAAGTGCTTGATAAATGTAAATATTAATAAACTAAGGGGGTGGCTGAAGAGCTATAGAAGAAACTATCTCGGAGTACCTGGTGGAACAGGATGAACATGAAATTATCAATAAAATTAAGTCTAGAAGAAGCCCACTAGTCTGGGAGCTGCCGTCCTGGGAAGACAAAGGCAACTGTTCCACTTCTTCCCTCCAGCTGGAGAAAGGGAGGATCTTCCACATATTGATTCAGGGAGACAGACAAGGTGAGTAAAAGAGGAATTTTAAAATATATGATGAATGATTATTTTTCATTACTTTGACATTAGAGCTGAGACTAAAAATGACTTGGTCATAAGGTTGCCCAGCATCAATTAAGCTGTGAATTAAAAAAATATATATTACCCAGATTGTTGTGAATGGTCATCCATGTCAAATTTGGAGAATCTGACATGTTCATTGCAGATTTATGGGACAACAGAAGCTCCTACCAGGAAGACTTTGGATTTCTGGAAAAGACTTTGGATTTCTTGCATTTTATTTCCACCTAGCAATGCATTACCAAATGGTATTAGATCACCAAGCATTTTAATCATTGTTTTTAGTCCCTCAAGATGAAAATTCCCCTTTGAATGTATATACTTTCAGTTAGGTCAATATATGATTAGGCTGAGAATAGATATTTCAACATGGAAATAGCCCTTAGGTGAGCAGGCATTTATTAAATAGAGAAATTTAGTCAAAAATAGTCAAATGGATAAGTCCCAAGTGAAAATGACATAATTTATAAGTTTAAGATATATCTTTATTTGAACAGGTATGGAGGAATGGAGGAAACTGAAATACTTGCTGTGTATGTGAAAGAAGTTGATCAGAAACAGCTTTGTAGAATATTATCTCAACTATGTGTTATTCAGGGGGAAAAAGAACTACAGAAACAGAAAAAGGATTAGAGATTGTCAGGAGCTAGGGCAGGGAGGATTGAATAGGTGGAACATGGGGAAATTTTAGGGCAGTGGAAACTATTCTGTATGATACTGTAATGGTGGGTACACGATATTATGCATTTGTCAAAACTCATAGAATGTACATCACCATGAGTGAACCCTAATGTAAACTATGGACTTCAATGAATAATAAATCAGTATTGGCTCACCAGTTGTAACAAATATACCACACCAATGCAAGATGCTAATAATAGGGGAAAACTCAAGGCAGGTGTGGTAGTAAGGAGGCCAAGAAAGAGTATATGGGAACTCTGTCCTTTCTGCTCAATTTTTCTGAAAACTTAATACTCCTCCTAAAAAATAAAGTGTATTAATTAAAATATTTAACCAGCTAGGTGGTTGAAATGACTCTGATATTAAAAGGAAAAAACCTTAGCAATTATATTTTTTAAAATTTTATTATTAAACATTTATTAAGCCTAACAAGTACAGCACAGAGTGCTAGGATTTGAAGCCCTAATATTAAATAGATTGCCACCTTCAACAGTAACAACAACTACATTATTGCCCAGACAACCACCGGGACCTGAATATACTGGGACCTGAACTCACTATCCCATTGCATCACATAGCTTTAAAAGAAACAAATAAGAAGATTTACATTTTATATTAATTTGACAAATAAAGAAATAAGTTTATAAAATTTAAATAACTTATTAAAGACCACCCAGCTAGGACGTAATAGAGTGTGACTTGTATTGTGGTAGTCAATAACTGCCATACTCAGAAATTAATGCATCCCCCAGGAAATGGTTACAAAGCTATTATTGAAGAGTTTTTGACCTTTCTTCAAGTAAAGATATTAGAATGAATTATATTACAAATAAGAATCAGATATGCTGTTTGTTTTAGTTGGTTCAGCTGCTAACAGAACACCACAGACTGGGAGGCTTAAAGAATAAACATTCATTTCTTACCGTTTTGGAGGCTAGGAAGCCCAAGATCAAGGTGATGGTGGATCCAATGTCTGGAGAGGGCCTTCCTCCTGGCTTTCAAATGGCTATGTACGCAACTGTTTCCTCATATGGGAAGGGGAGATTTCATGGCATATGTTTCTTCTTATGAGGACAGTAATTCAACTAATGGGGTCTCTACCTTCATAACCTAATTATCTTTCAGAGGCCCCATTTCCAAACCTTATTACATGGGATTTAGGCTTCAACATAGGAATCTGGGGGTGAGGGGGACACGAATATTCAGTATGTAGCACTATTCTTCTTCAAAGACTGAATAACACTTTTTTACAAAAGAAATCTATCAGGTTATATAATTATATTTCTCTATTCAAATTAAAAAAATCCCATTATTGCAATTATTGTTGTTTCCGGGAAGATGAAAGTACATTAGCACATGGCAGAACCTTACAGCTATTAAGAATTAAAGTACAAAGAAAACAAGTTGGAAAATGAGGTGCGGCTCCAATAGGTATCTATATTTAACTTTATATGAATAGGAACATTTATATGCTGCTTCAGGCCATTAAGTCTTTTCTATTATCCTGGGAACATTATTGCTCAGATCACTCCTAAAATTTATGCAAAAGAGAAGAGTGAATGTGGCAAATCAGATCTTTCTAGACATAGGTTTCTTATAAGTACCCTTCAAAGTTTTCATTGGCTACCACAGTTATGAGACTACCTAGAACTGAGGTGGCCTTTCTGCTAAATTAGGACACACAGCATCAGTCTCATAGCAACCAATATTTACCATGTACATTATGTACATTAACATATGTACATTAACAGCCAAGACTACAAAAAGTGAGAGAAGAAGTACAATCAAGCTAGGAGGTAGGCCAACAAGCACACACACACATGAAAATAATTAGCTTCCGTGATGGAGGCTAACATCATATGTCCTACTGGTAGATAAGAGAAGCCTTGGAGAAGAAAAGATGTTTCAAAGTTCATAAGAGGTCTGAACCCACAACTGGTAACAGCATCTTAGAACCCCACAGATCCTGGATGTTGGCTGCCCATAGTTTCTGTCCACCCCTGCAGCCCTCATCACCTATTCCCTCTAGAATAACCAAATTTCCTTTCCAAATTTCTGAAAAGCCCAACTTCACCCATTGTTATGAGTTTTGTCTGGAACGTTTCTGCCTTTTCACACTCGATGTAGATACTACTTTGCAAGGCAGGTTCATAGATTTCCACTAGGCTAAATTACTATAGAGACTAACTCCATCCCCTGACCAGGAAGTGTACGGTCTTGACCATTTCATGGGTGGTGAACAGTTCCTCAGCAGTTCTTTGCTGTAGGGCAACCCATCCCAGGGCAGGTAATACTCAAAAGTCTGAAAATAGATAGATCTCCATACCCTGAGACCCTCTTTTCAAGGGCAAAAACTGCCATATTTTATTTTCTTGCAGAAATTGTAAAATATTTCTTGTAACTCTAATCATGGACATAAATATTGGATGTCAAATAAGGAAAATTCAGCTGGAATCTTCATAAAAAGCCTTTGCCTTATTATGTTCCTAAGTAGTCCCACTATAAATAGGCTCTGTGGTCATATAAACCTGGGAATTCTGAATACTTTTCTTCATACTACAGAATTCTTTACACTACAGAATAAAAATGTAAAAACGCTAAAAACTTCTGCAGTTAAAAATTGTGTTTAACTTTTCTTAAACTCTCCCACTTTCCCCTTTGTAACACTAGTAGCATTCCTAGGAGCCTTCTTTGGAATCTTTCTTCGGAGTCAAATGTTGTTCATGAATAAAATATCTATTCAGGATGCTTGGTTGATGGATTTCTTTCTTATGACCAACTATTGTAAGATGATTAGTTTCTGCAAATTGCCCTTCATAACATAAAGTTCACACACATCTTCTCACTGCCTCCCATCTATTATCTAGAGCCCCAAACAGAAAATTCGATGTATTATGATGTAAATAGAAAGGTCAGTCATGTCTATCAAGACCAGAGCTTGTTAGGGAAGCAGAAACGTGCCCCCTTTCCAATGCTCTGAGTCATCTCCCCAAAGTTGATTATTTCTTAACTTTTGGAAAAAATAAGAGGGATGGGTAAAAAGGTCCTTGCCATCTTGTGACAACTTCCAGGTTTTGGAGAGAATAATTGATTGATGGGGACTGAAAGGAAGCCCTGTCCTAACCCAAAGCTGGACAGTGTTTTGCTTCTCCACAGGTAGACTGTCCTAGACTCTTTGGACCCCTTCTTGCCTTCTGTAGTTCACATCAACCCTGGACATGTGATATCCATTCTATAGGAGTCAAATCCTAATAACTCCAAGACTATAACTCATTTTTTTCCGCCTCCATGATCCTCCAATCTGCTCTTGACACTGTATTCAGAGGGGTCTTCCAAAATACTTCCCTCTGAGATCCCATTAAAAAGATGGCATAAATTCCCAATAATGAACTGGATAAGAACCATAAGCAGGTGAGCGTGTTTTTTTTTAATGAACTTCTGAAGATCAGAAAAGATGACGTAGTGTCTGAAGAAGCAAAACAGAAGCAGCAACTATAAAATATCCACAAAGGTGTGTCCAAGAGGAGAGCAGAGGATGGCATGGTTACCAAGAATAAAGGTAGAGGAAGCTGATGTAGAAGGAATGCAAAATGAGCTGGTAGAAGAGGAAGAGGCCCACCCAGAACACAGGAGGGCTCAGGACTTAGAAATTCCAAGTATCACTAAAGGCAGAAATGAGAAAAGAGATCAAAAACAGGGGAGATACTTGAAAGTCTGTATGGGAGATTCAGTCTCTTCACCAAATTTTACCATCCCATGTGAAGACTACCAGGCATTTGAATGTCTACCTGTTAAGTAAACAGCAAATAAATAAACGTTTGCAAAATATACCTTTATAGACTGACTTTTGTCTCTCCCAAATTCACACGTTGCAGTTCCAACTCCTAGTATCTTAGAACAAATTGTATTTGGAGATAGAACTTTTAAAGAGGCAATTAAGATAAAATGAGGGTGGGGGGTGGGATTGTGGATCTAAAGAAGTACTAAAGAATGTACTTCTGACATAAAAGAACAGAGAAAGAAATGTGTCTACTGGGAAAGATGTGGGTTGTTAATAGGGGATCATGATTAGGAAAACATTGGATAATGACCAGCAATAAGGAGTGAATAGAAGTTTTGATATATCTCCTTGTTGGAATATCATGGATATTTCAAGTATAGATGTCATTCAGATACAAGAAAATATTTGAGATATAATTTTAAATGGGAAAAGAAAAGATTATAAAATTTTAGTTTCAAAATATTATTTCATTGTTATGAGTGATTTTTCTGTATCTCATTCATTCAACATATTTCCCATATTTCATTCATCAAACAGGTTTATTGAGTATCCACCATGTTTTGAGCAGGAGAAATGGATATGAAAATTTATGAAGAAAATCACAACCCTGCCACACAGTTACGGTCCATCAAGAAAGAGACATTTGTAATTATAATAAAATGGGAGATTTATAATTGAGGACATTCACAGCATTAGGAAAACATAAAGCACAGGTAATAAAACTAATCTAATCTGAGAAACAATCCCTCAATAAATTACTTTTTAATTAATCAATAAATGTATGTTGACAGATAAAAATTGTATATGTGTTTGGTATGCAAAGTGTTGACACACACACACACATACACACACATATATTTTGAATGGCTAAATCAAGATAATTAACATTCCAATACCTCATGTTTTTCTGTGATGAGAACATTTAAAATCTACTCCCTTTCTATTTTTAAGTTTTTAAATCAGAGGGTTTGTTGTTGTTGTTAAACAGTGACTCACAATTAAGAACTCAGCATTACCTTAATTACATAAAATATATGAGCTCAAGAAAAATACTCAAGGGAAACAACAAAATATTAAATGTGATTTTACTTAGATTGTAGTTTTTCTGAGAAACTTTGTATTCTTTATACCTTTAGAACTATTTTAAGTTTTCTGTAAGGAGGAGAAGAGACTAATAAAAGTGACAATATTGTTACTGGGAAAGCAGTAAGATATTGCTGCTATTTGAAAGCCTTTTCCCAGCTCTCTTGTGGAAGCAGAATTTAGTTGCTGATCTATCTAAAACATAGTTACAGACAATTACTGGACCACCTGTTCATGCAAAGCATTTTGAATTCTGTCACTGGAGATAGAAGACTAATGTCCATGAATGTTTCAGTTAGCAAACTTGGAGACTGTGCTTGTTTGCCTTGAGTTTTGCTAATAGTGCAAGGAGATTTCAGGTGAGTATGCCAAATAGTTATCTATTATTTCTTCCATTTTCTTTAATTGAACTATATATCCTGTGTTATCCAACTGTCTTAAATTATGCTGTTATTTAAAAATATTATTTTAAACAGCAAGTAATTCTTGATTTTGTGCCTATGTTTCTTATATTGTGTTTCTAGATTCCAAAAACTTAAATCGGTTCTCCAATAACTCCTTTCAGGAAAGTATTCCTATATATAAGATGGGATCTGCCAGTGGTGATTTTTATGGACTTGGATATGTAGTTTACAGTACATATAAGTTCTCTGTTATGCTATTTCTCCAATCACATATCCATTATCATAATTTTGAGAAATCACCATCTTATATTTTATTAAAATATCACTTTTTTCCAAAGCTCATCTAAGGTGGAAAAATAAAATTAATGCTTTTTAAAATTGGCAATGTACTTAAGAACCTCATGTCATAATTACAAGATTCAGTTGAAGACTGAATTTTAATGTATGCATACAGAGGTTTAAAATCAACTGTCAGGGACATCAGCATGCTGGAGGGATCTCTGCATTCTCATGCAGAGATTTACCAATATAAAGGAAAGTCTGAGAAAAGGTCTCCCAAGGACTGGTGTGTGAATATACTGCTTTATCTAAATTATTTTTCTCATCTCAACTTGTTCATGTGCCTTTGTTGAAAAAGGAAGTCCAAAGGGTATTGTTTTATTATGTAACTAATATGGACTGGTAGTCAGTAGAACTGGATTTTAATTCTGACTTTACCAGTAACTGGCTGGGGGACTGTAGGTAAGCCACTTAACCTTTTTAAGTTCTCATTTAAGCCAGGGGATCTCTTCAAGTCATGTGAGAAAATTAAACTTTTGAATAAATTGTGGTGCTTCCCAATTTATCTTCACAGAAAACCATACAGCAAGGACTCAACAGTGACAAGGGAGCTACACTAAAATAGTATTACTCAATTGGAGAGAGATCTAAAGGGGTATAGAGAGAGCCAGAGCTCAGAAATTGTTATGTCTTCTTTGGAGGAATGTGCCAGACCTCCCCAACAAAACTCGTGTTCTGATCTCTTACTTAGTTCCTCTTCTATATCTGTTTACCTCCGACTTCCCCCTTCCAAGTCTACTTTTCACCCCCCCCATTGACATCCAAGCTGCAGTCTGCCAATGGGGACAGAGAAGAAATCACAAAGGAACATAGCAAAAATATTGAGGTCCACTTCTACTTTAAAAAGCACACAACTACAAAAACTAAGGTTCTGTATGAAACACTGTCTTCCTCCAGAAGCTCAACTGTTTTCCTAATCATGATCTCCTATTAGCAACCCACATATTTCCTAGTAGACACATTTCTTTCTCTGATCTTTTATGTCACAAGTACATTCTTGAGTACAATAATCCAGCTATGAGCTAGTTATCAGGAAACTGTAGGTATTTCTCTCCCTACTTTCCTTTTGTTTCTCAGAGCATTTGTGGATTAGTATAGGCCCAAAATAGGAGCTGAAAATGTGTTGCATCATTTGTCACATTAGCTACTAAGGAAGCAGCAGAGGTAACTAGAAATGAGGAACAGGAAATTTTTGATAAACAACTCTGGTGGTTTTCTGAAAGCTGAATTGAATCACAGCCACTAGTGTTTGCAATTGCATTTTGAATTGCAGAATTAGAGGTAACTGCCTCCCACTTATATGATAGCATATAACTCAAAATTTGAGTGTGGTTTTATAGGCACAGCATTTCATTCTGTAGTAGTGTCAGAAAGCATTTATCTGTGAGGTTCACAGAAGCACAGTTGAATTTGGAAAAAAAAAAGGAATGATAAAAAATAACAACCTAGGTATCCCTGATATGTATACTATCATGAATACTGGTAATATTTAGAGGTGAAATGAATAAGATTATTTCTGTACAGGGTCAATATTCATCAATGAAAAAATGCAACTGATTTTTAGCTCTGTTGTTTAGCAATTTAAGGTTTTTCCAACACAGGGTAGGAAGTTAGTGGATGCCTTTCTCATTAGGTTTGTATTGAGTAGACTAAAAAAAGATTGTTTAACTCATGCACCTCTCACTGGTCCTCTTTTGCTTTCATTTGAGAAGAGAAAAGTCCATAGTTAATTTTAGACTGTGAAAGGGAAAACAAAGAAGGAGCAGTGAGATTCCGTGAGAACCCAAAATCTTTGCTGTAACTCAGCAGTCCCTTCATCATTGGAGTAGCTCTTGTCATCATTTAAAAAAAAATCTTAAAACTGTATTTCAAGAGACTTACTGGTCTTGTCTCTGCAGACTCATAGTTCCTTTATGTGCTCTTGGGAGGAAAAAGCAGATAGAAACTTAAAATCTGAATGTTCCTTCAGCTTCTCCTGGTTCTTCATTCTTCTCCAGGTAGAAAGAAGGTGGGACTCTGTGTCTAGCAAAGAGACATTTTCAGATACCAAGATGTTGCCTGAGACAATTGGTCATAGAAGTTAGGAAGGAGAAGGACCAGAAAGATAGAGAGCCACCCCTTGTAACTGGTAGTTACTTTCCTGGCAGGACTGCATTGGTAGACCTCCCTTCCTTCCCACTTCCTCTTTTCCCCCCTTCCCAATCTTCGTCGCTTTTCTGACCTACAATTTGGCCTTCCATAGTAAGAGGTCAGTTTGTTTTCCACACTTGGGAAATCTCATTCAAGAATTTTTGTCAATGGACAAGTCATAAGAATCCCTTCCATTTTAGGGCTCATTGACGTCACCAAGGAGGCGATAAATATCTGTTGATATAATTGGATGTGAGATTCAGTGTTGAAATAGCAAAACTCTGTCCCTCGCTCCTTGGCAGGGCCCTATGATTTATGCAGGAGCAGAGGCAGCACGCAATCGAGCTGTCAAGAGAGCGTCAGCTTATTAGGCAAATGCTGCGTGCTTTCTGAAGAGGGTCGACGCTATAAAATCCCACTCCAAGCTCTTGTGTGGAGAAAACTCGGAGCCCAAGTACACTGAAGAGAAAGAGAAGAGACAAAGAAAAAAAGAGAGTAGCAATAGAAAGGAGAAGAGAAGAAAACCGCCAGAAAAAGCCCTGAGACGTCCCTCTGCAGAGAGGCAGCAGCGCCGGGCTCACCTGCGAACTCCAGGAAAGGTAGGGAGCGCCTAGACGGAAACGCGCCACCAACTTTGTGCTGCCTGAGCCTCCGAGGTGTGCACTGCAGAGCCAGCTGTCCCTGTGCGGGCGAATGTGTGTGTGTGTGTGTCTGTTGCTGTTGTTGTTGTTGTTGCTGCTGCTGCTGACTGTGCCTTAAGATTCCGATAGTAGCTGTGTATAGCAAAATCAAACTTAGACGGCTGCTCATCTTTACCCTAACTGCCGGTTACTGCTCATCGCTGTCTGTATAAAGGACCCCACTGGCCCCACATGGATCCCGACCCCCAAGAAAAGGAAGCAAGGGCAAGTGTGGAGAGATAGGAAGAGGGAGTAGCTCTTAATTTGGAAGAAAATGCTGAAATATCCGGAAGGGGGTGATCAGAGCGAGCGAAAATTTAAATTATGGCTCTTTACCTAGGCTCAGGGGAATCAGGTTTGGGGGATCCTTAGGAAGAAGACTCGGGGATTGTTTCTTCAGGGTCTCAAGAGCAAGGTCACTCCTTCCTGGAGAGGGGATGAGTTTGGGCGCGGAGCCTCTCAAACGTCCCATTTCGTGCTCCCTACTGCAGAAGTCCGAGATCAGTGTCTTAAGCACCACGGACAGCGCACGACGACCCCTACCCCCAACCCCAAGGGCATAGCCTCTCACTTCTCCGCGTGTTGGGTAGGAAGACATCCCCCCAGGTGCACCCTTCAGTTGAGCTAAATTCTGACCAACACTTTATCTCTCTTTCTTTCTCTCCTTCCGCCCACTTCTCTTCTGCAGCGAGCGTCCCTAACATGCGGCTGCCGCTGCTCTTGTCTGCGGGCGTCCTGCTGGTGGCTCTCCTGCCCTGCCCACCATGCAGGGCCCTCCTTAATCGTGGGCAGGTCCCGGGAGCCCGGCAAGCAGCGCAATCCCCCGAGTCCCTGGATTTCTTCCAGCCCCCGCCGCAGCCGGAGCAGCCCCAGCAGCCGCAGCCTCGGCCCGTTCTGCTCCGCATGGGAGAGGAATACTTCCTTCGCCTGGGAAACCTCAACAAGAGCCCGGCTGCTCGGCTCTTGCCCGACTCCTTGTCCACTGCCGGTGACAGTGGCAGCCGCCCCTTGCGGGACCAGGCAGCCACCAACTTTTTCCGCGTGTTGCTGCAGCAGCTGCAGCTGCCTCGGCGCTCTCTTGACAGCCCCGCGGGTCCGGCGGAGCGCAGCTGGGAGAACGCCCTCACCCGCCACCAGGAGGCACTGGAGAGGGAGCGGCGGTCCGAGGAGCCTCCTATCTCCCTGGATCTCACCTTTCACCTTCTCCGGGAAGTCTTGGAAATGGCCAGGGCCGAGCAGTTAGCGCAGCAAGCTCACAGCAACAGGAAACTGATGGAGATTATTGGGAAATGAAATGATACGTCTGACCAAAAATATTCTGCATTTAGCACAAAAAAAAGTTAAAAAAATTAAGAATACAGTATTCTGTACCACAGTGCTGCTCTGATATCATTTGTTTATTTTTATATAGCTTGCAACATAGATGTACAGGGACAGAGCCTATATCCCTTAATTAGCATGCACAAAGTGTATTCACGTGCAGTAACAACGCAATGTTATTTGTATTGTCCACTTTTAGTTTCCGTGTCCAGTGTCTTTATAGTGGTGTTTCAAAGAAAATGTAGACCCAGGTGGAAGCACTTTGAAAAAGCAGATGGAAGCCACCCGTTGCTTTTGTAGTGGTCAGAGCCAAAGAGAATTTTGTTCTCTTGAGTGGGTGGGTAAGGTGAAATGTGAATCAATATTTTCTTGTAAACATCTCAGTAATAAAACATCCTTCCAATCCTTGGTCAATTTGATTGTGTAAGAGAATGTTTAATATTTATATTTTTAATAAAAGCTGCAATGGTTATTGTGCTTTTATTTTTCCTCTTCTAGCTTCCTCCAAACTGTCTTCTGCACAATAAACAAACAAACAGTCAAAAATCCCCCAAACTTCCTGCATTTTTTTTTTCTACCAAAGATAAAAACATCTGTCAGTGGCTGCACAGGTCCTACAATCACCTTATCTCTGTACCTCAGACTACTCATCTGAGATTGAACTAGATAATTTGGAAAACTGCTTTTAGCTCTAAAACTTGGTTATTTTACAAATGGAAGGTCACTCACAGTGGAAAAAGCATTCCTTGATGAATAATGAGATATGAAGTAATTGGGGAGAGTAGGAAAGGATAAAGAGAAGAGCTGAGGTGAACCATGCAGTCAAAATGCTGCGTTGTTTTTCCATGACAAAGGCTTACTTTATCAATTGGTACCATAAAGTGGTTTTTTTTTTTCTGAGCTATTTTCCAATTACTACTTCTAATAGGAGAAACCTGATAGCATCTCCATTTAAATCAACTATGTTCAGTTGCTGTAAAATGACACTTGGGGAAATATTTTCTTACAAAGAACATTTGGCTTTAATTATGCACAAATACCCTCCAAGCTAATCACTTTGATTCTTAGGAATATGAACTATCTTTACTCACTTCTAAAACTCAACAGCATAGCTAACTAGTTTTAAAATGCATTTGCCTTCAGTAGTTTAGTTATAACTTAACATTTTCAATCAAATTATTAAATACTTCAAAATATGTATGAAAATGCTTTTTCCCCCTAAGGCCCTTGAAATGCACTTGACTAATAGATTAATAAGATGATATGAAATTCTGAATAAATTATTATAAGACTAACTTTTTAAAAACAGTATTTATTTAACAGTTCATACAGAGTAAAGTTACACTTATGTTCTGAAAGAAGTATTATGGTGGGACAAATAAAGCATGATATATATGTATATACACAGACACACACATATATATTTATACGTGCAGTTGTTCTACAATTTACCAGATTGGTGCCACAGAGATGTATGAGAAACTGGTTTCTGTTAGAAAGTCTTTTTCAATTAAAGTACCTAGTATATAAGTGTCTAAAACTAAGATTAGAAAAATGTCACAAGAGATGTCCTTGGCCTTCAGCCTTCTGGACTATAAAAGTGCCATCAAATTCAAAGAACATTTCTGGATACACATCCAGTGACATTTATTATGGAAAAGAGGAAAACTTTGCACAACATTTTCATAGCTTTGGTCAATGATTTACCATTTGTCTGTATATTGATAAATCAGGGATTTCTGAATTGACACTGAATTTCACTGACCACCTGCATTGTTAAAGAGAAAAGGAAATGAGAGCCACTATGATCTAATAACAAAAAGCTGGTGCCTATTAGAGACGAGAGTGTAGTGCCCACATTTTTCAACACTTGCTACTTGTAACTGACGCACCCACATGTACCACACCTACACACCCCTCATGTTTCCCACACAATAAAAGACTTGCATAAGATCAAGTTTCTTTTCTCCAGTGCTTTCTGCATCTATTTTCTGAAAGTATTTTTTTTCTTCAATGTGTTAGATAAGTCATCTGGAATTAAAGTGGTTTTTTTTTCTTTCTTTAAAAAATCCTGTCGAGAGGTCCCATTCATCATCTGTATCGTGTTAATTTCATCTAGGTTCCCTGCTGCCTGTGTGCATCTCATTCAGGCAGACAGAAGTGCAGCAGTTGGAATGAACATCATTCATTCAGGGAGTTCAACCAGGAGAAGGAGAAGACATGGCGAGCTGGCTCAGAATCAGCTCCACTCCCACTCTCTGAAGCTGCAGCCTGTCCCTGGAGGGGAGAGGCCTCAAATCCAATCTGCAACAGAAGAATATGTGAATCAGAGGAAGAAGAGGCTAGTCTTTGGGGGATTGGTCCAGTCATTTTTCTACTAAGGAGAAACAATAATAATAATTATATTCCATATTTAATACATGCAGTTGTTCTACAATTTACCAGATTGGTGCCACATGGAATAATATGGAATAATTATATTCCATATAATTATTATTCAGAACAGAAAGCAAGCTCAGGTTATCTTGGATATGATCAAGAGTCATGAAAGAATTCACACTCATGATCCAAAAAGGGACAACAGTAACGCATGCAGTGAAAGGGAGTTCTTGGGTAAAAGAGTCCAGACTGTTCTTTTTTGGGAAAAAAAAAGTTAACTTGTACATAATTTACTGAAATGAAAGTATCATTGAAACTTATAGGTGTCTGGGTTTAGAAAAATCTGTAGAATTAAAAAAATTAATACCTGCTGGGGTTGTAGCTCAGTGATAGAGTGCTTCGTAGCATGTGTGAAGCCCTGGGTTGGTCTGAAAAAACATGACTGGCCCAGCAACACACACACAAATCCTTATTTAAATGACGTTGCTATACCCAATGTGATGGCAGGACACACTATAATCTTTCCACTGCTGAAGTAGAAAGTTGCTATCAGATGTACACTAATGTGCTGCTTAATGAAATGGGTACGTTTGGAGGAATGTATGGTTAGACATTTTCATCGTTGTATGCACATTGTAGCAGGTACTAACACCAACTAAGATGGCTACAACATCACCAGGCAATATAATCTCATGGAACCACCATCATACATGTGGTTCATTATTGGTCAAAATGTTGTATAGATTTTGCAAAACTGCAGGCTTAATTTTAAGCAAATCATGAAGGGACTTTTTTCCTCTGGGCAATAAAATCTAAAAACATCATTTCTATAAAATCCAATCCAATATCAATACTTCTAAATACATAATTACATTTTATAAGTGCCTAACAGCTTATGATTTTGAATTAGCTGATCAATTTAAGTGAACTTCATTTATGTTGTTTGGAGTTTTAAAAGTAATAATGGAATGAGGAACAATTACAAAAAAAAAGTCTTGCTGAAATGCAATTTGATTTTATTAACTCAAATGTTTTACATTTAAAGGTACATGACAAACATGATTATTCCTAGGAGAACCATTGGAAATAAACAAATATATTCTGATGCTTCACTGGTAAAACTACCCCACAGACTAGAATGCTGCTAATTTCAAAGCAATGAAGTAGCACATGCACTTAGCTTAGAAGCTCTTGGTGACTTTGTGAAGCTGTTATATGAATGGAAAGTGCCTGGAACTGGCAAAGCAGAACTTTCTGGGTAAGCATTTTGCTTTATTGCCACTCGAGGTAGTTCTGAGAGAAAAGTGAATGCTTGGCCTATACCTTATCAGATTTTACCCTGAATATGTTTTGGGAATGATGTTTCAAAAATCAATGAAATTGTCCCAAGTCCTGTGGCTTTGGGATTATCCTTTGTGCTGTCAGATTGCTTCCTGATAGGAAGTTAAGAAGGTCCATGAAGTCACATCAACCACTGTAGAATATAACTGAAACAGACAGTTTTCCATAAGGAAACAGCTAGTTGAAACCTCAAGTGAGACTGGGACTTTGAAAAAAGATTGGCAGCAGATTCTGTTGAAAGTGGATTAAGAGATCCCAATGCCCTTGAAACAGAGGCATATCAAATCTGTCCTCAATTTGTACATGTCAAACTCTTTCCCACCATGATCACTTCACCATCACTAATCCTATAAAAAACAAAACAACACAAATAATCAAAACAAGAGGATCCAAGATGGTGGGCTAGAGGGAAAAAGCTGCATTCTGTGTCGCTCTGTGACCAGGGATTTAAGTAGTGGGAATACTGTTTCTCTGTGAGTTATTAGAGGCCCCCCAACAGCTGCTCCCTCACAGGAAATCAAGGCTGCTGTCCCATGCAGATTCCCAAGCCTCAGCATCAGCACACACCTGATCACTCACCCACACGGACCTCCAGGTGCCCGAGCAGGACCACTGGCATCAGCACTCCACACAGGATGCTGCCCATGAGCAGAACCTCCGGCAGCCACTCCCATGTGGACTCCCATCTGCCTACATGGGGCTCTCCTGGTCACCTCCAACACTGCAACCACTGCCATAGTCCCTTTCACGCAGTAGCCTGCACCTGGGGACACTGCACAGGGTCTGGAGACAGCCACCAGCTGCAAAACTGCATGCCACAGGGCTGCATCTCTGAATACGCCCCAATGCCACCACCCAGCCCTACCTGACCCAACACCCCATCACTGAAAGCAGCTTCCTCCATCTTGGGACACCTTTGTCGCCATCTTTATTTAGGGAAACTCCCAGCTTGGGACACTGGCTGGTGCTTAGAAGCAATATCAAGGGACCTAGAGTCCCCAACTTTTCGCCTCCCTGGCAGCTACTAACCCAAAACTTGGTCCTGAACTGCCCAATACAAAACAGCTCTCAATGTGCAGCTCTCAGAGTACAGCCCACAAGACCTCCAGAGAGAGAGGTTTCTGACTGGGAAGTAGGGAGGAAGGGGATGAGTGAGATACAGCTTACAGACTAAATTAGAGACCAGTAAGACCAGGCACCCACATCACACAAGCAGGCCCCAAAGGAGATCCTTGGGGTGCAGTCTCCATTGGGGACCAGCAAGTGCTATACCCCACCTCCAGGAGTCCTGCCTCCAAGACCAGAACCCTTGCACCCTAATATCATCATCCTGAGGGTGGAGATACCAGCAAACAACTGACAACCCCACCTATTGGATGAGAAGGGAAGCAGGAAAGATACTGATCTCCAATAAAAACAATCCTTGTATCTTCCTTTAAGATTTTTTTTTTTTGTCTTTTCTCTCCCTCTCTTCTCCTGCCTTCACATACACAACATTTGTGAAACCAAGTACTTTTCATGAATTAGGCTATTGAGGACTGGGATGTCTGAATAGTATATCACAACTGTGTTTTATATTCTTTTACCTCTTATTTTTATATTTTTATTTTTCTTAATATTTATGTTTAGTTTTTGATATTTTTTAAACTTTTTTTTAGTTGTAGGTGGACACAATATCTTTATTTTATTTTTATGTGGTACTGAGGATTGAACCCAGTGCCTCACACATACAAGGTAAGTGCTCTACATTTGAGCCACAACCTCAGTCCCTGTTTGTTTGTTTTTTGTACTCTTTCTATTGTCTTTCCACTTACTTGTCTCTCTGAAATCACTTTCTTTCTCTTCTCCTGCTATTAATCAACTTTAGATTCTTTCATACTTCCTAAGATCTAATAACTCTATATAGTCACTTCCTAACCCCTCAACATCCCATCCTACACCATAAGATATTGTAGACCCCTTTGAAAACCTACTGTTTATATTGTAGATAATAAGTGAATTCACCATTTCTTTATATTGTGACAAAACTGTAAATGTCTTCTTAATAGCAGCTATTTGGTTTAAGGCTGTATATTGTTTGTATTGGGATCTGTTAATATTGTTCTACCCCTTAAAGGAGAGGTATTGGAACCCTGCAGGGACCCTATAGCCTGTAGAGTAAAAACCGTAACACCTCGGATCTGCAGTGCTAGAAGGGAAGATACACTGACAACAACAAAAAAAACAAAACAAAAAAAACAAGGGAAGAAAGTGCCCCAAACAAATTAAGATACTACATTATTAGAAACCATGGCCAAAATAACAGAAGAAATTGCAGAGAAGGAGTTCAGGATGTACATAATTAAAATGTTCTGTGAATTAAAGATGGTATAAGAGAGCAAACACAGTCAGCAAAAGATCATTCGATGAAGAGCTACATAAGCAAATACAGGAAGCAAAAGATTACTTCAGTAAGGAGATAGAGGTTCTGAAAAAACAAACAAATAAACAAACAGAAATCCTTGAGATGAAAGAAATAATAAACCAAATTAAAAACTCAATAGAAAGCACCACCAACAAATTAGATTGCTTGGAAGACAGGACCTTGGACAATGAAGACAAAATATATAATCTTGAAAAGAATGTTCACCACACAGTGAAGATGGTAAGAAATCATGAGCAGAACATTCAAGAATGATGAGATAACATAAAAAGACCAAATTTAGGAATTATTGGTATAAAGGAAGGCATAGAGTTACAAACCAAAGGATGAACAATCTATTCAATGAAATAATATCAGAAAATTTTCCAAACATGAAGAATGAATTGAAAAATCAAATACAAGAGGCTTATAGGACATTAAATATACATAATCACAACAGATCCACACCAAAGCACATTATAATGAATATGCCTAATATACAGAATAAGGATAGAATTTTAAAAGCCATAAGAGAAAGGAATCAGATTACATGTAGGGGGAAACCAATTATGATATCTGCAGATTTTTTCAACCCAGACCCTGAAAGCTAGAAGATCCTGGAACAACATATACTAAGCTCTGGAAGAAAATGGATGCCAACCAAGAATCTTATATCCAGCAAATTAAGCTTCAGATTTGATGATGAAATAGAAACTTTCCATGATAAACAAAAGTTAAAAGAATTTACAACTAGAAAGCCTATACTACAGAACATCCTTGGCAAAATATTCCACAAGGAGAAAATGAAAAAAATTGTTGATGAGAATCAGTGAAGGGAGGTATTACCCTAAAGGAAAAACCAATCAAAGAAGAAACCAATTCAAGTTAAATACCAAAAATAAACAAAAATGTCTGGGAATACAAATCATGTCTCAATAATAATCCTAAATGTGAATGGCCTAAACTCACCAATCAAAAGACATAGACTGGCAAATTGGATTTAAAAAAAAGACCCAACAATATGCTGCCTCCAAGAGAATCATCTCATAGGAAAAGACATCCACAGACTGAAGGTGAAAGGTTGGGAAAAAAACATACTATTCCCAGGGACTGTGAAAGCAAGCAGGAGTTTCCATTCTCATATCAAATAAAGTAGAATTCAAGCCAAAGTTAATCAAAAGGGATAAAGAAGGATATTTCATACTGCTTAGGGACCCATACATCAACAAGATATAATAATTATAAATATATATGCCCCAAACAAACTCTTCTGAAGTTCAAGAGTCAAATAGACCACAACATAATAATTCTGGGTAACTTTCACACACCTTTTTTACCACTGGATAGATCTTTCAAACAAAAGCTAAACAAAGAAACTATGGAACTCAATATATCATTTAATAACTTAGACTTAGAAGACTTATATAGAATATTTCATCCATCAATGGAAGAATACACTTTCTTCTCAGTAGCAGACGAATCCTTCTCTAAAATAGACTATATATTATGCCAAAAGCAACCCTTAGTAAATACAGAAAAGAGTAGAGCTACTACCCTGCATTTTATCAGATCATAATGGAATGAAATTAAAAATCAATAATAAAATAAAAAATAGAAGCTACTCTAACACCTGGAGACTCAATAATATGCTATTGAATAAATAATGGGTTGCAAAAGACATCAAAGAGGAGATTAAAAAATTCTTAGAGATAAATGAGAACATTGCTGCAACATATCAAAATCTCTGGGACACTATGAAGGCAAGTATTAAGAGGAAAGTTCCTTGCATTGAGCTCATTCCTTAAAAGAAGAAAAAGTTAACAAACAAATGACCTAACATTACATCTCAAAGCCCTAGAAAAAGGAGAACAAATCAACACCAAAAGCAGTAGAAGATAGGAAATAATTAAATCAATGAAATTGAAACAAAAGAAACAATTGAAAAAAATGGCAAAACAAAAAGTTGGTTCTTTGAAAAAAAAAATAAAATTGATAAACCCTTAGCCATGCTAACAAAGGAGAGAGAAGACTTAAATTATTAACATCTGTGTTGAAAAAGGAAATATCATGATGGACACTACAGAAATAAAGAGAATAATCAGAAATTATTTTGAAAATTTGTATTCCAATAAATAGAAAATACTGAAGGCATCGACAAATTTCTAGAGACATATGATTTGCTCAAACCAAATCAGGATGATATACACAAGGTAAACAGATCAATTTCAAGCAATGAAATAGAAGATGTCATCAGAAGTCTACCAACAAGAAAAGCCCAGGACAGCTGAGTTCTACAAGGCCTTCAAAGAAGAACTAATATTAATACTCATCAAATTATTTTATGAAATAGATAAAGAGGGAACACTGCCAAACTCATTCTATGAGGCCAATATCACTCTGATTCCAAAATCAGACAAGACACATCAAAGAAAGAACTTCAGGCCAATATCTCTAATGAACATAGATATAAAAATTCTCAATAAAATCCTGGCAAGTTGAATACAAAATCATATCAAAAAGAAAGTGTACGATGATCAATTAAGTGGGGTTCATCCCAGGGATGCAAGTTGGTTCAACATACAGAAATCAATAAACATAATTCATCACATCAATAGACTTAAAGGTAAGAATCATATGATCATCTCAATAGATTCAGAAAAAGCATTCAACAAAATACAGCACCCCTTCATGTTCAAAACACTAGAAAAACTAGGAATTACAGGAACATTTCTCAACATTGTAAAAGCTATCTATGCTAAGCCCCAGGCCAACATCATTCTACATGGCAAAAATTGAAAGCATCTCCTCTAAAAACTGGAACAAGACAGGTATGCCCTCTTTTACCATTTCTATTTAACATAGTTGTTGAAACTTTAGTCGGAACAATCAGACAAAAGAAATTAAAGGGATATGGATAGGAAAAGAAGAACTCAAATTATCACTATTTGCTGATAACATGATTCTATATCTAAAGGATCCAAAAAATTCCACCAGAAAACTTCTAGAACTAATAAATGAATTCATCAAAGTAGCAGGATATGAAATACATCAAAGGCATTTCTGTACATCATTTCTATACATCAAAGGCATTTCTGTACATCAGTGACAAATCCTCTGAAAAAGAAACCAGAAAACTACCCCATTTATAATAGCCTCAAAAAAAAAAAAAGAAAGAAAGAAAGAAAAGAAAAGAAAAAAAACTTAGGACTCAACAAAAGAGTTGAAAGACCTCTACAATGAAAACTACAGAATGCTAACAAAGAAATTAAGGAAGACCTTAGAAGATGGAAAGATCTACCTTGTTCTTGGAAAGGCAGAATTAATATTGTCAAAATGACCATAGAGATTTAATGCAATTCCAATTAAAACCCCAATGACATTCCTCATAGAAAAAGAAAAAGCAGTCATGAAATTCATCTGGAAAAGTAAGAGACCCAGAATAGCCAAAGCAATCCTTAGCAAGAAGAGTAAAACAGGTGGCATCACTATACCAGACCTTAAACCATACTACAGAGCAATAGTAACAAAAATGGCATGGTACTGGCACCAAAATATACTTATAGACCAATGGTACAGAGTAGAGGACACAGAGACAAATCTACATAAATACAGTTATCTCATATTAGACAAAGGTGCCAAAAACATACATTGGAGAAAAGACAAATGCTGCTGGGAAAACTGGAAATCTATATGCAGCAAGATGAAATTAAGGCCCTCTCTTCTCACCATGCACAAAATTCAACTCAAAGTGGATCAAGGACCTAGGAATAAACCAGAGACCCGGTGCCTAATAGAAGAAAAAGTAGGCTGATGTCAGATTAGGCCCTGATTTCCTTATAAGAATCCTGTAGCGCAAGAAATAAAATCAAGAATCAATAAATGGGGTGGATTTCAACTAAAAAGCTTCTTCTCAGCAAAAAGAACAATCAGTGAGGTGAATAGAGAGCCTACAAAATGGGAGCAAATTTTTACCACACGCACGACAGATAGTTCACTAATCTCTAGGATATATAAAGCACTCAAAATCTTAACACCACAAAACAAATAACCCAATCAATAAATGGGCCATGGAACTGAACAGACACTTCTCAGAAGAAGATATACAATTAATTAACAGATATATGAAAAAATGTTCAATATCACTAGCAATTAGAGAAATGCAACTCAAAACTAAGATTTTATCTCACTCCAGTCAGAATGGCAGCTATTAAGAATACAAACAACAATAAATGTTGGCGAGGATGTGGGGGAAAGGCACATTCATACATTGCTGGAGGGACTGCAAATTGGTGTAACCAATCTGGAAAGCAGTATGGAGATTCCTTGGAAAACTTGTAATGGAACCACCATTTGACCCAGCTGTCCCACTCTTTAGTTTATACCCAAAGGACTTAAAAACAGCACACTACAGTGACACAGCCACATCGATATTTATAGCAGCACAATTCACAATAGTTAAATTGTGGAACCAACCTAGATGCCCTTCAATAGATGAATGGATAAAGAAAATGTGGCATATATACACAATGGAATATTACTCAACATTAAAAGAGAATAAAATTATGGCATTTTCAGGTAATTTAATGGAATTGGAGAATATTATGCTGCATTTTCAGGTAATTTAATGGAATTGGAGAATATTATGCTGCATTTTCAGGTAATTTAATGGAATTGGAGAATATTATGCTAAGTGAAGAAAGATAATCCCTAAAAACCAAATTGCCAAATGTTTTCTTTGACATGTGGATGCTGATCCATAATGCAGATGGAGGGTGGAGCATGAGAGGAATTGAGGAACTTTAGATAGGAAAGGGGGAGGGAGGGAGTATGGGGGATATGGAGTGAGATGGACATCATTACCCTAAGTACATGTATGAAGACTCGAATGGTGTGATTCTACTCTGTGTATAAGCAGAGACATGAAAATTTGTGCTCTATATGTGTACTATGAATTAAAATGCATTCTGTTATCATCTATAACAAATTTGAATAAATAAGTTAAAAAAATCAAGCCAGTCTAACGAATCTGAGGCTATTACTAGTGTGTAAAAGTATGTTTGAAACTGTTCCTTGTGAGTGAATAGTGAATTCTGCCTGGACAAACAGACCATCAGACTCCATTTTGTTGCCTCTTTTCTTTAAAAGCAGTTTCTACTCTAGAGTAAACTTCCCAAGTGATGTGTTGAAACATCTAAAAGGAGAAACTAGTAGGACAAGGCAATTTTTGCAGAGAGATAATTTTGGGGAAATGATCATTGACTAATAAGCCATTTGGAACTGATTTGGGGATTTGTACGTTTGCACTTTCTTTTCTGTACTAGAGATTAAAATATTCTGCTTAAAATGTGTTAGCCATTGTTGCCCTATAGTTTTCAAAACCTGAGATTAAATCATTTGATTTTGCTGCTCTGACACCCCTACTTTTCCATGAAGTTATTAAAATTTTCTTCCAAAAAATAGGGATTGGTGCTACCTCTCAGAGAAGTAAGGTTGGTGCCAGAGTGAGGGCCAAGAGCAAAAATTATCTGGAGCACCTGTAGGCACTTATACCATATCCTTGGTCTTGTTTATATAAACTAAGGACACAGTTCACTTGGGTGCATACTGGTGATGTACCCTTGTTTCATCTTGAGAGTTAATGCCAGCATCCCCTTTACCCTAAATGCATCCTGCCCGGCATGATCCACTGACAGAACAAACTAGACAGATACTTTCCTAACATTCACTCTAGTACAAGTCTCTACAGTTACAGTTAAATGGGGCCTTTTCTTTTTAAACTTGGCCCAAAGTAGAAGATTGAGCCATTTTCATCAGTAACCAGTGTCTTCCAGCGGCCTCTAAGTTTCTCAGGGCCTCCATTGCCTGCCAGCATCTGTCTTCTCCATATGGTCATTCTCTACACCACCATGACCCTGACCTATTAAAATGTGCCTTCGCTGTATTCTATTCCCTCAGGCTTATCTAACTGATGGCAATCAATCTGATAAAATGAATTGAAACTAAGACATTAATGGACGATGATGGCTTATTGTACACCCCTGCCAGGTATGTCCAGGCCTTACCCTGACAGATGAATGACGGCAGGACGTTGAGAGGAACTAAGAGTCTTGAGGAAGTTTGTGTCCATCCTCCCTCAATTTCTTGAGTGCCTCAGAGGATGCCAATGAGATATTCAGCCTGGCAGAGTCTGGTTACCACTGCATGTTAAATGCCAGTCTCTCTAGGCCAATTCAAAAGAACCCTTGCCCATCTAAAACAAAAGCCATTTTCCTTAAAGGAATGTGGATAGAAATGATAAGGCTAGACTTGAGGGTGCTGAGTAGGCCACCATCCAATGTCCAACCTACACCTGCTAGGCTGGATCAGAGAATCAAAGCCAGAGTAGTGTGAGTAGGAATCCTGAGATCACGTTTAGAATATTTATTCAGAAAGAACCAACCCAAGCTTTGGCTTGCTCCCCTCAATTTGCATTCTTGAACCTTAGGCTCTTGAATAACTTAAGCATTAAGGATTCCTGGCTGGAAAGGTGGATACCGTCAAGAACCGGTCATCAGCAGTGGGAAGCAACTAAGGCATGGTTGGTGGCTGCCAAACAAAGACCTAAGCCTTGGAAACTCTGTTAGGCAGTTCTGCCATCATGAGCATCTCTTTCAGAGGAAAGCAGACATTTCTGTTTGGTGTAAGGCCAGCAACGTATATTAGGGATGAAACACAGAGTTGAGAAAATGTAGTACAGTCTTTGTAAGACTAGAGGAAGAAGAAAATGGGGATCCCCCAAGCATCTCTGGAAGGAAAACACTCACTAAAAAAACGTTTTCCTTGGAAGAATTTGTGGCCATGCCCTCCTACATAAGGGGATGGATGAAGAGAATTGATCTGGGGGATTTATTGCCGTTAGTTTCTTCCTTCCTGCTAAAAGAAGATCAGAAGCCAGAATAATTTCCTTAGGCCCATCAAATAACAAGAAATTAGTGCTCGCTTTGGCAGCACATATACTAAAATTGGAACGATACAGAGAAGATTAGCATGGCCCCTGCGCAAGGATGACACGCAAATTCGTGAAGCGTTCCATATTTTTTTCCTGGGAAAGCTGGGAATGGAACCACCATTTGACCCAGTTATTGCCCTTCTTGGTCTATTCCCTGAAGACCTTAAAAGAGCGTACTACAGGGATACTGCCACATCGATGTTCACAGCAGCACAATTCACAATAGCTAGACTGTGGAACCAACCCAGATGCCCTTCAATGGATGAATGGATTAAAAAATGTGGCATTTATACATATACACCATGGAGTATTATGCAGCACTAGAAAATGACAAAATCATGGAATTTGCAGGGAAATGGATGGCACTAGAGCAGATTATGCTTAGTGAAGCCAGCCAATCCCTAAAAAACAAATACCAAATGTCTTCTTTGATATAATGAGAGCAACTAAGAATAGAGCAGGGAGGAAGAGCAGGAAGAAAAGATTGACATTAAATAGAGACACGAGATGGGAGGGAAAGAGAGAGAAAAGGAGAATTGCATGGAAATGGAAAGAGACCCTCATTGTTATAAAAAACTACATAAAAGAGGTTGTGAGGGGAATTAGAAGAAAAAACAAGGAGAGAAATGAATTACAGTAGATGGGATAGAAAGAGAAGATGGGGGGAAGGGGGATAGTAGAGGATAGGAAAGGTAGCAGAATACAACAGTTACTAGTATGGCATTATGTAAAAATGTGAATGTGTAACCAATGTCATTCTGCAATCTGTATTTGGGGTAAAAATGGGAGTTCATAACTCACTTGAAACTAATGTTTGAAATATGATATGTCAAGAGCTTTGTAAGGTTTTGAACAACCAATAAAAAAGAAAAGAAAAAAAAAAAGAAATTAAACTACCTCACTTATGCTTTCTTAACCTGGAAGAGGATGGTGGGATGTATTCTGTTTAGTTTTTTTCAAACATGGGCAGCAGGTTATGGGTGCTGATATCACCTGGCACAGCCAGGCCTTCTTAGATATGGATCTGACAGCTGTGTGTCCTGCACAGATTCCATGTGTGTTCTCACTCTTTCTGAAAAGAGAACTGGATTACAAAGAATTAGATCCCTAATCCTTCACAGACAGGAACTTCTTTACTTTGTCTTAGGCAAAGAGGCAAAACAGGTTCTCAGGAACCACACTATCAAGTTTTCATCATGACTCATTTATAGAAGAGGAAACCTGGGAAGTTTGAGGAACTTGTTCAAAGCATCTCTACGGATGAAGTGTGGAGAGGTATTAATGGGGACCGCATATCCAAAGGGAAAGGGGGCAGCTGGTGTTGGGGAACATACGACTCGGTAGGTGGGACTGACCCACCACTGGAAGTCAGACAGGCTTAGTTTGGGATGCAGCTAAAGGATTGCATCCATCTCATTTGCAATGGACAGCCACATCCTGGAAAGTAGTGGAGGTCTAGAAATGCCTCACCTGTCCTCTGTGAGGCAGTGCCAATCTGTTATTCGTGGTAAGTCAAAGTAGAGGAGTCCTAGGGTGCGCTGAGTTTTGTTTCGGTCACATCAACCATTTTGAAGGGGGGATCCACTTACTTTTCTTAGATGCCAGTTCAGCCTTCATAACATGGCATACCACATTCTGGTGGTCACCAAGGATCTGAAGGCAGTAAGCTCTCTGCAACTCTGTGACCTTGAGCAAGTTATGCTCTCACTAGAATCCTCATTTTCCTCCACTATAAAATGGGAGGTTAACAGTTCCTACCATATAGAGTTGATGTGAGGTTTAAACGAGAGAATTTCTAAGACTTTGTAAGTGATAAAGCAACGTACACACTTTAGTCACAGCCACTATGGTGCCATCAATGTTTTATATGCATTAACACAATGGCAGATTAACTCTTCACTTCGTGGATTGTAGTAGGTGAAAAAAGGCATTTCATGGAAATCACTGAGATACACAAATGAAGACTGAAAAACTCAACGAGATGCACAACACTAACAAGGGTCTGAGGTTAAATGAAAATAATAAACAACTTAAAACACAGGAAGCAAAACTCAACTAGCTATGTCATAACAACTCCCCGAGAGAGCTCTCCCCAGCGCCCGTTTTCACGGAATTGTACAGCTGTGGGCACAGGTTGCCAAGGGGAAATGAATTCATTATACTGCCTCACACAATTAACAGGATACCTCCCTCTTTGAAATGGATATATCAATTTTAACTTCCTGTTAAAAATGACATTTACTCAGAATGCTATTTGATCCTGAGAAATGTAGTCTAAAGTTTACTTTTATTTTTTTCTGTAAAACCAAAAAACGACAATTATTAGGATGTCACTTTCTCAGCGGGGCGGGGTGGGTGGGAGCCCAGAAAAGTAAAATTGTAGTTGCAAGACACAAAAACAAAAGCATTAATACTGTTAATGTGATGATTTCATGAAAACTTATTTGTTAAGAAAAACTTACTCTCACCTACAAATATTTTTTTTTCTGTGTAAAAATGCATGCATTGCTACTATAACTTCTTATAATTTCCAGGATTAAGTCCTGACAATGTTATGCTTTAGATGTAGGCTAGTCCTGCTCACTGGTCTGTTTTCTCTCTACTTTTATCAAGTTGAAATTCCAGCACAGCCAGGGTGCCTGGCAGAGCACAGTGATTTGTGAGCTCAAATTTCCTAATTTGTAAAACACCAAGCAACCGCTCTCTGTAGGAGATTTCTCTTTGGAAATAATTTGACACCCTGAGTCCCTCAATTAAATTCAGAGAACATAGTTAAATTTTCATTCATTTCAGTTTGCTTTGGAAAATTAAATACATCGTTTCAAAGGACTGAGGACCTATAGTTGCACCCCTGGGAAATCATGTTCTTGGTCTCCTGTTTTATTTTTATTTTTTTTAAATGCTCTGTAATACCTTGTGAAATTAATCTCACACGGAAAAGAAGCTTCCCAGCCCTCTAGCCTTTGGCATCTCTCACCTCTCAATCTCTGGTGGCAGCTGGAGTGGGTGTTTGTGCTGAATGTATGTGGTTTGGTCTCATAGGTCACTTGCATGAAAATGATTTTATCTTTTTCATGTTGCACCTGGTAGAGATGCACTGGCTGCCTCTCCTTGGACCTTTGATCCATTGTACATTCCAGCTTAAGATAGAAGGAATATTTTCAAGAGGACTGAATCTTGGGTGATAAAGAAAATTGATGAAGGTTCAGATCTGGGTACACATAGAAATTAAACCTGAGCTTTGAGAAGGAAAAGGAAACTTTGTTACGTACTCCCTTTCTGCTTGTCTTTTTGACCATTTAAACCAGAGGTCTGACTGTTCTTTCCCCTTTCCTTTCTTTTCCTCTCCTCCACTATTTTTTCCATCCATCTTCAAAAAATAAAACGCTTTTAAATTTTCCTTTAGGAGCATATTTATAACCTCACAGGACAACATTTATAGAGCCTGAGTGAGAATTAAGATGGCCATGGGCTGGCTTTCCTTGGTGGCACTTTCCCTACAGCTTCTGTCTATAATTAGCCAGTGACCTTGACATCCACACATTCCTTCTACTATATAAGGGTTAAGGATGCTAAGATATGGGGGACCTACATTGTTCCACAGGCTCTGTCCTTGAGGTAATGATATGCCAGATAGAAGGGAACTGGGGATACTGGGGATAGGGAAAAGCTATTTGAACTTTATGTGGGCATTTGGGTCAGGTCTTTTTAGCCAAGAGGAGAAGCCATCAGACCTTCTCAGTCAACAGGAAAAACCTGGTACTGGAAGTCACTGAACCACCAATGGGTGTCCTCTGTAGTTCTATGAAAACATTAAATAGGACAAGGTTTGAACTGGGGCATAGGTATGTCATGGAAATGTATAGAGATATTAGCTCATGAAGCAGTTGACATCAAAACTAAAAATAGGTTCCCACAGAACCATGATGACTAATCACCAGGTTGTAAAATTCAGAACAATCACTTAAGAGTATCTCAATCATCCGGCCATGGCTGTGCTTGACCCTGTGTGTGGGTAAAGAAAGAAGGTAAGACATGCTTGTTGGATTCAGGCCAAGAAAGCTTCTCTGAGGCCTGCCACTTGAAATAATGCCTTAAAGATGGTCAGCACCATTCTCCTCCAGGATCACCCCAACAAATACCTTAAAAGCCAGAACCCACACACGTGAACAAGGACCCTCTTATTCCCCTTTAAGCATGCAGACACAGGGAAATAAGAGGTAGACAATACATTTTGTTTCTAAAAAACACATATTTGGGGATCAATTCTTCAAACAATATAGCAATGCTAAATATAAATGTACTTAAACACAGTTTTCAAAATATATGGAGCAAAAACTGATAGATCTGCAAGAAATATTTTTTTAAAAAATTACAACTATAGCAAGAGATCTCAAAATTCCTCTCTCAGCAACTGATAAAAGAGAAAATCAGTATGAATATGAGTAGAATTAGGACATCACCATAAACCAACCGACTTCATTGACATGTGTAGAACTTGCTACCCCAAACAGAAAGGACTTGTGTTTTCAAGTGCATGTCAAACATCTACCAAGGTAGATCATGTTCTGGGCCATAAAAATATCTTAATAAATATAAAAATATTGGAAACATAAAACATGTTCTCTTGCCACAACAGAATTAAATCAGAAGTCATAAAAATGTCTAGAAAAATCTCTAAATATCTAGAATTTAAATACCATTAATCGAACAACAACGACAACAACAAAATCAGTCCAAGGAGAAACTACAAGGTCAGTTAGAAAATATTTTGAATTAAATGAAAATGAAAACATATCAAAACTTATGGGATGCAGGAGAAGCTGTGATGGGAAGAAAATTTATAAGATTAAACACTTATTTTAGAAAAAATAAATCTAAAATCAATAATCCAAGACTTCACCCAAACAAACTAGAAAGAGAAGAGAAAATTAGATGCAAACTAAACATAAAGAAGAAAATAATAAAGAGAAGAAATGAGTAAAATAGAAAAACTGACCAAAAAAGGATAGGAGGTGAGGGGGACCTAATAAATCCAAAAGCTGGTTCTTTTAAAAGTTCAGTAAAACTAATAAAGAGTCAAAACAATTTTGAAGCCAGATCAAAGTTGGATGACTATTGTTACCTTATTCTCCTTATTTGGTGACTTCCTTAAAGCTATAACAATCAGGACAATATGATATTGGTGGACAGACAGAGATCAATGGCACAAAACAGTTCAGATATAGATCTATACATATATGGTCAATTAAATTTCCAAAGGAAAAGGACAGTCTTTCCAACAAAGAAAATGAAATTTTGTTAGTTGAATACATGAATATCTATATGAAAAACAAACAAAAATAATAGTAAACCTTGATTCACACCTCACATATACAAAAATTAACAAAATGATCTTGGGTCAAATTTAAGAGCTGAAACTAAAAAGTTCTAGAAGAAGACACATAAGGAAACTTTATGATTTTGAGTTAAGGAAAGATTTCTTAAATAGAACATCAAAAGAGCCTAACTATAAGGGGAAAACTGATAAATTGAACTGTTAAACTAAAAAAAAAAATTTGCTCTTCAATCTACATGGTTAAGAAATGAAAAGGAAAGTCACAGGCTAGAAGAAAATATTTGCAAAACATCTATCTAATAAGGGAGTTTTATCCATTATACATAAAGAACTTCTAAGACAACCCTAATAAAAAGTGGTTAAAAGATATGAACAGATATTTCACCAATGACAATATAAAAATGACTAATCAATACATTATAAGATGATAAACATTATTAATAGGCAGGAAAATGCAAATTAAAGCCATAAGGAGCTATCATAAATATCCATTAGAATGGCAAAAATGTAAAAGATTGACACAATACCATGCTGGCCAGGATAGAAGAGTTAGGAGTTAGGAAACATAGCATTGAATAGACACTATGTAAAACATTTTGACAGCTTCTAATGAAGTTATACATTTACCATACAAACCAGCAATTCCATTCCTAAGTATTTACTAAAGAGAAATGAAAACATATATTCCACATATGAATGCTTATAGCAGCTTTATTTATAATAGACGAAGCTGCTAAGAACAAAAATGTCCATTAAATAATGAATAGATAAATAAATTGTGGTATAGGCATGCAGAGGAATACTACTCAGGAGTAAAAAACATCCAGATAATGATATATGCAATAAAATGAATGAATCTCAAAAGCATTATTCTAAGTGAAAAAAAAAGCAGTCATAACAGTCCATATACTGTAAAGCTTTATTTATATGGCCTTCTAGAACCGGCCAAAAAAAAAAATGTAAAAAGAAAAAAAAACTAAAAAAAGCTGATTTTAAAGTCACGTATCTTTCATTTCTTCATCCATCCAATATTCTGTGACTGCATCTAACAGGTCCATTGCATCTCTGCTCTACTGGACAATGAGGTCAGCAAGGACCTCTAGGTGATGACTTGAGGGTGGTGTCATCATGGGTTTTATAAAGCTTATGGCATCTAAAGGAGATAAGAGCAGCAACGTGAACATCAAGCTAAATGGAAATCAGTATGATAAGAAGGGTTTATATCTGACCATCTTGACAGGAAATAAAATTCGAGAGATATAAGGCATTCTCTATGTCACTAAAAATCTATTATTATTATTATTATTGCTACTCAGAATGATGGTGTTTGGCTGGAGTCTATAACCCTTCCCTGAAAACATCCTGAAGCATAGCATAAAGTTGTTAGGACTAGATTCTTTATTGTTCAAGGTTGTGTCAATAGATGAATCTACTCACTGAGTAGTTCCTTTATTTTTATGGTGAGGAAATTTGAGATTCAAAGAAATTAAATGCCCAGAGTCAAATATAGGCAAGAACTGATAGGTGAGTCCTTTCTCTTAATTTCATTCATCTTTCCACTGCCCCAAACCTTGGAAGAATTTCTACCAGATTCCTGTATCTATATTCAGGCTTGAAGAATAGAATATGAATAGTGATTATTCCATTCTTGGAACAACAAATAGCTGTGACTTACCACCATGACTTCATGCTCAGATGAAATACACAAAACATGATTCTTTAAAGAAGTAGAGATTGGAGAGATGTCAATGCCAAAGTCTCCATCTCCAATGCACTTGGTTCTCACTGGTGAGTGTGTGTGTGTGTGTGTGTGTGTGTGTGTGTGTGTGTGTGTGTGCTCCACCAAGTGGGGGCTTCCGATGACCTTGAGGCATCTACTGTATCCAGCTCATGTATCAATCTCAGCAGCTGCTGAATTGATCCATCAAAGATGGAGAAAATTTCTTTGGAAATCCCTATTGTCTGCACAGCTCCCATTAAATTTGGACAGCTTCTTCCAAACAAGGCCACTAAGCTGCATTGGGAAGGGGGGAAAGAGAATGGGGGCAGGGGGAGGGGAGAAGGGGGGACACTCATTGCTGCTATGCCCACCCCTGTAAAAATGTAATTGCTACACATATTCCCAATAAAATGCTCAACTGTCCACAGGGACAGGGTGGGGATGGAGGGAAATTCCTGTACTCACATGTAGGTATAATGGTCAGGTAAGTGTTGTGCAAAGAGGAAGGGCAACAGATGGAAGCAGATTGGCTCAGGCAATTGTCACAACAAAGCATCATCAAGAAATTCGGCCTCACATAACAAGGGCAGTTGTTATGATTTGAATGTGCCCCTCAAAAGTTGGTGTGTTGAAAATTTAATCCCCCAATTTATATATTACTACTATCTGGAGGTGGAAACTTTGTGAGACAATTGGGATTAGATGAGGTTGTGAAGATGGAGCCTCCACAATGGTGTTAGTGACTTTATAAGAACAGAAAGAGAAATCCAAGCTAGCATACTTGCTTTGGCCAGGTGATGCCCTACACCATGTTACGATGCAGCATGAGGCCTTCACTAGATCCTGGTGCCACATGCTCTTGGACTCCCTGGATTCTGGAACTGTAAGCTAAGTAAACTTCTGTTCTTTTAAAATCACCTAGTCTCTGCCACTGAGTTATAGCAACAAAAAAAAAAAGTCTAACACAGCACAACCTGTCACAATTTCCTTCTCCCACCTTGTTATTCCCTTCTTTCTGAGGTTGACTAGGTTGTGGTGTAACTTTTTCAAAACAAATTTAAAAATTAGCCCTTGAAAAAAATCTAAAAAAAATCTTTTTACCAATTGAGCGTACAGCACATGTGGTCCAGGATGAAACATGGAGAGCAATTTTGCAGCTATATGGGGTCTTTGCATAGTTTTCTGGCAGGAATGGGGCTCAAAGTTCACCCTGTAAAAGGCTGGATGAAAATCAGCACCTTTCATGAGATTCAGATTTACCATAAGGCTCAATCCAAACCTTGTTAAGATTTTTTTTTTTTCCTTAGAGGATTGAGAAGGCAACAATGCTCATCTGATCTAACACAAAGGAGAAGCCCTGTTCACCATTGATGGAGGAAGGGACAACTGGTTTTTGCATGACCAGTTTCTAAGACATAATCTGCAGGTGTGCTTGGGTGATGAATAGGTGTCACTGTGTCAGTAGATATACGGAAAACACTTGAAAATAGAAAATATATCAGCAAGGGAGTCCGAGATGCCTAAAGCAGCCTCACTCCCAGACATGGGACCATTTAGTGAAGACAAGTAAGACCAGCAGTGGTCAAGGAGAACTCTTACACAACATCCTAAATTTTCATGGTAAGACTAGTGATGCAGTGTGAAATTTCAACAAACTAACCTCACACTAGATAAATATTCATCTGGTAAATTGGATTCTGGAGTGGTGAAGATGAATTAGGCCTGCAAAAAATTCAAAGTCCTGCAATTTTGCTACTATTGACCTGTCCATATGCCATTTCAGGGATCAAAGAGCGGTATTCCATCCTGATTAGGTTTGCTTCTCTTTGTGCAAGCCCCTTTCTCAAATGCTGAGAACTGCATAAGTAAGGTGCTTTGCAACTAAAGGTCAATCCACTGTGCCCAGCCCCACCCTACTGGTCTCACCCTCTCCTGACCACACAGGCATATGAATGAATATCAATGCACATGACATGGGCTCAGTGGATGGCAGCCATGAAGCATGACACTCCCCCTGCAGCCTCAGAGAATGTTATAAGAATATATATATATATATTATATATATATATAGTGACAAAACCCAAAACCTATATTCTCAGAATATTAAGAAAACTCTTCAGACAATTATTCAGATCCACAATTAGGTCATGCTTCTAATAAAACATTAGTTTTATTATAAACTAATTTAAAACAGAGTTATTAAAAACAAACATGTTGATTTCTTTCTGCCCATTTGCACCCCCAAAGTCCATGTGCTATACTTCTACTGTTCTTTACCACAAACAATGTGGGGAGGAGTTGGGCCGCTGAGCAGATTCTAAGGATGCCCAGAACATTTGAGGGTGCAGTTTTCAAGCTAACTATTAGATGGCAGAGTTGATCCTGCTCACACTCAGTTACAGATAAGCAGGGACCCATGGAGGTCCCATGAGCAGAGAGCTCTTAAGGCAGAAAGGAAGCCTGTGATGGGGGCTTCCAGGAGAACCAGTGCCAACCCAGGGAAAAGTCAGTGAGCCAGAAATAGCTGATGCCTTTCAGCAGGAGAGACCCTGAACTGCTCCTGAGCTAAGGCCACAGGGAGTGAAATCTTGGGCCAGCTGAGTCATTTACTCAAAAGCTAATGAGGTTTGGATCTTTGAATATTATTAATTAAACTGGTAGCCTTCAAAAGACTATCCAAGGAGTAAGATGTCAGTGTCAGAGCAAACCTCATAACAGGAATCAAGTAAAGCCTTGATTATGAGAAACGTGACTCCAAATAATAGGCAGGGACCATTGAATGGTGTTAGGACTTTTCTCTGGTTCTGATTCCTCAGGTCTGGGAAGTGCACATTGATCTCCAGCTCTTTATTCCATCAGATCTCATCTGGCTGCACTCCCCTGCTGCCCCCCATCGTTGCTACACCCATGGTACCTTGTTCTCAGGATTCTCTTCCCCCACAGGCTGAGGGTTCAAAGAGAACCCATAGTCACCCAGTCCATCTGCTTCCCATGTGGGGACTGCCTAGGACAGTTCCCCTGACAGCATCCCTGTCCCCCTCCTGGCATCTCTAAGTGGGCAGAGGAAATACTGCTCCTTAATCTATGGCACCCTGCACATTCCTGAATGGGACCTTGGTTGCTCCCCCCTCAGCTGAAGAGCTGTGAGTCCTCATAGCACCATGGACACCTTGTGCAACTGGCCTCCTTAATAGCCATCCTGGAGGGGTCTGTCCTACTGGATTACTGAATAATTGCCCACAGAGTCACTGTTCTGAGTTAAGGTTTCCCACCATCCAGGAATAGATCCCGTAGCAATTCTCCTCAGGAAAGTGCCTCGAGGTGATTGCATTGTAGGGACTTGAGGCCTTGAGTGTTATCTGTGAACGGGTTCATTTTAGACGACTGAGCCTCAAGGTTGGGAATCAATTCATCTCTGGGCCTACAGAAGAGGAATATTATGGAAGAATCTACATGAGATGTTAGTCAAGGGAAAAGAAAATATTTCCTACCCATTAAAGCAAAAATCAAGCACTGAATCTGACTCCAGATGTAGTGAAGGATAAGAAAAGCCAAAAGTGCTAGGCAGATTGCTAACTCCTGTGAGAAAACAAGAAGAAAGCTTCACTGATTTTATCACAGTTTTTTTTTCCATCATTGTTTAGATGGGCTTTTCATTTTGTAACATATACCTAACTACATGCTCCTCATGGGGTAATTTTTTACTACTATTTGCAGAAATCAGCTCTTTCTCCTCAACTTACATAAAATATAATAATTCCCACAAAGTTTCTAGACATAATCAGTCTACTCCAATTTTATTTCTACCTAAAACTACCTCAAAAGATCTCCTCACACCAAACATTTACTTTTTCTCATTTTGCATCTGTGAAAATAAATGTCACCAAAGCATGTTGCTTTTAATTTTCCAATAATCATTTCTTTTTATTATCTCATGAAATTGAAGTCCCTTGAGCAGATGCAATCAAGAAAACAAGTCATTTTTCTGATGTTTTAAAACATATTGTCCATAATCCCCTGATGAGGGAGGAGCACAGAGCTAGAGAATGCTACCCTACAGCCTCTTGTTGGGGTAACACTCACACCCCACAGTCATTTAAGAATGCTCATGAGAACGAGTTACCATGAACATTCTTCTTCATGAAGAAACTGGAAAACATTTCTTCTATGAACTCTTCAGGACATGCAAACATCTAACTAGGCGTTAGGGAGAAGACATGGATTTCAAGCTTTCATTAAAAAAAGAAGAAGAAAGTAATCAAGAGTCTCTTTTCAAAAAGTAGGTAAACCTGTGTTGTCCTGCCCCCAGGAGAACAAACTTAGGAAGCACAGGTTTAATCAAGCCAAGACTACCTCTGTTCAGCCATTGCTAGCACACCCCCAGAACCTCAGAATCTGAGGTTATCTTCCAGAGCAGACTTAAAACCGATACAAACGTGCTCCTTGGAGGTTGCTGGGAATGATACAGAGGCAGGTGATTAGTCTTTGGAAGTCCAGAGGGGACACAGAAAATATTGAGCAAAAGCAAGTGGATGCTGCAGAGAAGAACCAGGGACACCAGCCAGTCACTGCAGACAAAGCAGATCTCAACAGCATGCCTAAAGGGCCAGGCTTGCTTGCGTCCTGTCCCCTGTGAGGACAGGTGTGAGGTCACCACGCACAGGCAGAGTGAAATCAAACTGATTTTGTTCTTTGATAGAACGCTTTAGAAAACAAGCCAACATCAGAGGGTGAGGTGTTCCTACATTTTTCTGAGGGCCATGCTTTCTCTCTGCCCTTTGAAAGCCCTTCTTTCTTGCTGCGGCCTATTCCAGCAGGGACGCAGGGGACACAGGAAAGCATTCAGGCACAAGAGCTTGGACACTAACCTGAGAAGTAGCTGCAGGTGAACTAGTTTCCTTACCACTCACTGCTGCCCTCTCATTGGCTACGGCTTCTGTCACTTCTGCCTTCTGTACATTTGACTCCTCAGAACTTGGAGGCCCTATGTGCCCCAGACTTTTGCTCCCTGGGGTGCAAGGTGGGTTGGTGGTGGCTTTCCGGGTTTGGCCTTTATACCAACTAGGGTAAAACAAGGGATCCGCAGTTTCCGCTGCTGCAGGAACTGGAGTTTCAGACTCTGTGGTCTGCTGAGAGCCAGTGGGCACAACCTCCCCCTTCATAAGGATAGATAAATTCAAAAATAAAAAAAAAGAAAGAAAAAGAAAAGGCAGTTGATTTCAGTTCTCTTCCCTTCAGATTTGAGCGCTGTGAGTTCTCTGTGCACAATGCCTAGTTTAGCGTCTGTTGTACTTCATCCCCTTCTGGAAGAACAAGGGGCAGAATGCTGACCTCAGGGCTCCTCTGACAGGCCTCTGGATATTTTCTGTGCTTTTATTTCACTAGGTGGTAGCCCAGGCAAATAGGAAACAGGAGCCTCAAGTCAAAATTGCTTATAAAGTATCAGGTATGGGAGAAGGGTCAAAGTATTAATCAGAATTAACTTTTTGGCAATATACGTGGGCCCCCACACTGCTTTTCAAAAGCCAACAACCTCATTGATCAAATCTAACCCTCATTTAAGTTACTACCCTTCTTTCAATTTTGGTGCAACAGGTATATCCAGAATTTCAAGATTCTAGGAAGTAGAAATACTATAAAAATTTTAAGCCTCATTTGCTATGGAGACAGAGCATAGAATATAATTCCATCGCTGAGTTTCCCCTCTGGGGTTTTATTTCTACAGATGATTTCAATCCATTCTGAAAGCAGGTGCAAAAGCAGGGCTCCTCTTTGATGAGTCTGCATTGCCCACAAACTCAACAGGTTGGATCCTGTCTGCTGAAGTGTCATGAAGTCAGCACAAAAGCTTGAAAACTGGACAGTGACCTCCTAGAAACATAAGGTTAGCTGATCAGGTGCAGCCTCTGGGATGAGCTCACATCCTAAAATGTCTTGTCAACAGAGTCTCATCAAATGACAAACATATAGAAAACCAGGCTTCATTTGGTTGCCCACTGAAGGAAAGATACAGTTGCACATTGAGGTGAGCAACATGAACATATCATAGTGTAGTTTCTCTGTTATGTATAGAAAATTCAAATTTCTGCAAGTATGTTCACTTTCACATCTCACCTCATTATTCGTCACACTATACCCTATTTGTTAAGCAACAAAAAGTGACCACATCCACATCAAGCAATTCTCTGTGAGTTTACATTCTCTCTCTCTCTCTCTCTCTCTCTCTCTCTCTCTCTCTCTCTTCTCACACACACACACACACACACACACACACATTTTCAAAGACCACCTCACATCTGGAAGTGTTACTGGTGGAAAGTGGTATTAGGTCTTGCCACCCAGCTATAACAACAGGGAACCTGTTGAATCACTTAAGAGAATTCTCTCCCTAACACTGTGACTGTCCTGAAAAAATTTGTCTGCTGTATACAAATATAGTTATCTTTTTCTTAAGACAGAATAAATTTTGGGGGGTGTTCAGAAAGGAGGAACACTTGTAGAAAGGAACTCATGAATGGTTACCTGTGTCACTGGGGCATCCACAGCAGGTGGCAGGGTTGGAGGTGGCTCTGAAGAGGAAACTGGAAGTGCCCCGGGGACAGCCTGGAGCTCTGAGGCCAGCTGAGAGGTCTCCGAGGCGTTTGCAGGACTTTCATCTTCTCCTGATGACTCTATTTGAATATTTTCCACCTCTTCCACTTCTACTGCTTCCTCTCCTTCTTCTTCTTCTCCTTCTCCTCCTCCTTCTTCCTCGTCTTCATCTTCTGGTAAGGTATTTTTAAGCTTGTTATGACTACCACGGCAGCCATGGAAATAGCTAATGGTCAGTACTTATGGCTCAAGTTAAGGTCAGAGCTAGGGATTCCTCTCCAATTGACACTTGACAGTGGCCCTAGTGTGCCATGCTGGGGCCTGTGCTTCTATTTAAATTTGGACAAGATAAATATAAAGAAACCATCGCCTTGCTCCTTGCTGTCCTCCCCAAAGCAAAGTCCCATCCCCAATGCACCCCCCACTTCACCCCCACCCCAGCAGCCTGCTTATGTTTTTATCATATTGTGCCACCTCTGTAAGCTCCTGGAGGGCTGGGATTGTCGCTTATTTATCTCTGTCAAACTAAGTGCAACCCTCTTCCCTATCTCTGAAAACACACTTATTTTCATTTCTTACCTCCTTTTTGTTCAGTTTTTGCAACAATTAACACCATGACTCTTTTCCTAACTCACTTCATATTCTCTCAGGCAACAATAAAGACAGACAATATTAAGTACACTTTTTAAAAAAGACCTGTTAAGAAGATTTGCCTCTACTATTGCATCCATAATGCTGGTGCATTATTAGAGGTCTAGCCATGGAGTGTTTGTGGAGAGTGGTGATAGAGAAAGGGAGAGCAGTGACTGAGGTTGGGGGTCTCTGATGGCTTCATGGCTGTGGTATACCTGTTGCCTGGGAATGATTCTGTAAAGGGTACAGGATTCCCAATTGCTATGGTGACGTCTCGTCCAAAAAGGCTCTGTGCAAGAGTCTTATCGGCTTCGACCTTGATCTTAGGCACATAGCTCCCAGGGATAGCAGAATTCTGAGCATGTAAGACAACCATAATATTTCTACCAGCTGCTACTCCTGAGCCTGCCCACTTCACAGTAACTTTAGACAATGAGTGTTGCACAAAGCTCCTAACATTGCACATTGCAATTTTGGAAAAGCTACATAGATGTTTCCAGTCCTGTCACTTTCTTGGGCACAAAGAGTAATGCTTTTATAGTCTTTCACTTGATTATGAGACATATATACATAAAACTTGCTGGAACAGCTCTTTAGACACCGCTTCTCCATCAGAGAGCAGTGCTCCACCCGATCCCAGCCATCTACGTGTGTGTGTGTGTGTGTGTGTGTGTGTGTGTGTGTATTTCTTAATCCCCCATCACCCCTCGATGGTACTGTGAGTTTGGCCATGTTGGTCATGGTAGTGTTATCATCTAGTTGGGCTAGGATGAGTCAAAGTGATCACATTTGGGGTCAACTTCACAGTTATTTTCCTCTTTTTAATTATTTCATCAGGATAAATTTCGAAGAGTTGGATTTCTGAGCCAAAGGTGAGGAGATGTTCATAGCTTCTGAAATCTATTTGGTCACATAGACCTGACCTTGTTTCCAAGTTGTGACTTAGTCTATGACGTGTTTCTATTCTTGTCCTCTAATGAATGGTCAATCTGATGCACTAACATATCTAGCCCAGTGTCTTCTATGTTTTTTATTTTTATCTCATTCTTAATCTTGCTCTTTCCCTCCCCCATTTTAGTGGTATTTATTCCAGCAACCACAACATTGCTATAAAGGCATAATTTTAAACAGATATGCTCAGATATTTTAATTAGCAACTTCCACATACATAGATTTATGAGTTGATTTTGGTGTTCAAGGAGCCCACAGAAGTAAGAGAATCATCATTAGAGAAATGGAGTTAAGTTGAAGCTTGGAGGAGATCACATAAAAATGATCGGACTCCTGCTTAGATCTTCTTAAACTGACCATAAATAAGCCATCTGCAATAGCAGCCCCTGAGACAAATGACAAAAGAAGACAATCACACATGGTGAATGGTTTTCAGAGGAGTTCTTCTCCAACATAGATACTAAATGGATGGCAGCTCATTCTTTGAGAAAGCAGTATCTGAATACTTAGTAGGAATCCTATCAGCCAAAGTGATTATTTCTTTTTCTTTTGGAGCAGGGTGGGGTGGATACCAGGGATTGAACTCAAGGGGCACTCGACCACTGAGCCACATCCCCAGCCCTATTTTGTATTTTATTTAGAGACAGGGTCTCACTGAGTTGCTTGGCACCTTGCTTTTGCTGAGGCTGGCTTTGAATTCAAGATCTTCCTGTCTGATCCTCCAGGGCCATTGGGATTATAGGCGTGTGCCACCATGCCTGGTCAAAAGGATTATTTCTTGGATCACATCTCTATATCTTAAGAACTAGAAGAAGAACGTGAGGCTGTAATGTGGGCTCATTCTTCTGCCATGTGTGAATCATGTTCTGACTCTGCCAGTATTTCTTCTTTGGAGTCAGGGCAGGCAGCCAGTGGATCAGCCACGGAGGAAACAATGGGAATTTTCTTAGCTTGGAAGTAATCAGAGGCCTCTCTCCACAGAACAAGAGTGTCTGTTGTGGATTCTCTCCACCACCTTCTCATAGGGTTCATCCAGCACATTCACCCCCTTCACTTGGATGATGATGGCCTCATCCACATGATGGCCTCCAGCCCAGCCACATCAGCAGGGCTACCCTTCTGTACCTCTTTGATGAATGAGATTGGCAGACCCTGAATTGCATTTAAATGAAAACCATAGCCATTTTTATCTTTAATCAGCCTGCAGAGGTTAGGCCTACAATCTGCTACTTCCTCGGTAGTATCTGGACTTGAGACCTCCAGAGGAACAGGAACAGAAGCTGGAGCCTCTTTGATAGAACCATTAGGCATTTCTTGACTTTGATAGTAGAAAAATGGAGAAATCCGAGCCAGTCTATATATATATTATCCATCCTTTGTCTGCCACCAACAGTGAAGTCTGATCTCCACCCTTTTTAATCCTTTTTAACCACACTGTCATGATCAAGGGTTTCCACAGTCTCACCACTGACAGCAACTAGCAGGTCATTGTTCTTCAAGCCAGCTGCCTCTGCTGGGCTTCCAGAATCTACGTCCTTGATGATCTGACCTTTCTGTTCTGAGCATGCCTTCAGACAGAACCCATAGCCATTGCTTCCCTTCATTATCTCCACTACTCAGGGCTGATGAGGCAGGAGTTTCAAACTGGTTGTTTCCCCCTGTATCTTCTGTTCTCTATGATGCTTGTCAGTTTCTTTGTTCATAAGCAGGAACATGACAGGGCTTCCTGACTTCTTCACTTTCCCCACTACTTCCTCATGGCTGGGATTCTCCACATTCCCTCCATTTACTTCAATCAGGTGATCAGCAGCCAAGACACCAGCTTTCATACCCACACCCCGAGGAGTGATATCAGTCAGGTACATTCCCTTTTTATCTTGAATGAGAGATGCCATAGCTGTTCTCCTCCTTCACCAGGTAGCAGAGCCGGGGCTGGATCCAAGTCTCCACTGCTCCATTCATCACAGGGACCAGTTTCTTATCATTTAAACCCAGATCCTTCTGGCTCTGACCCAACTCTTTCAAGTCTACCTGATTTTTTTTATGACTTTCTTATAGGAATCTCCACCCAGAACTAGTAAAGTCAATGAATTCCCACTCTTCCTGACCAGATCCACCACCTGCATCTGCTCTACCTTGTTGACAAAAATACTATTGATCCTAAGAACTCTGTCTCCATCCAGAAGAACAGACTTCCCTGCTGAGCTACCTTCTCAAATCACCCTGACCAGGTAGCCATCAGTTTCCTTCTCAAGTCTCAGGAAGAAGCCATAGCTTTGCCCTTCTTTTTTGGACAGTTGACATTCCCAAGGGGTTGAAGGTGGAGGCCATTTCTTTACCTGGAAGGAAGAGGAGCTGCTCTGTCCCTCAGGGATTCTCTCTCCTGTGAGCACTAGTCTTGGAACCCACTGGACTTTGAACAAAGATCAATTTAAAAGCTGATGTGTTTAACAGGGTGTGTGGTCTGAGTTCAAGTGACCTCTGCACTCCTGCTGCCAGCCGGCTGAGCCCTGAACTGGAAAACCTGAGAAACCCTCAGTAAGCCCAGCTCCCTGGCCCACCTGCCTGGAGGTGCAGGGAGGGGCTTCTGGTCTTCACTCCCAGACAATGAGGAAGGGGGAGGGGGGAGAACAGTCAGGAAGGAGGTGGTTCTGCATTCCTCTTCTCTTCCTTGGGCAGATGCCTTGGACCCCCAAACCCTCAATTCTGTTACTGCTGTATCTACTGTCTCCCATCCTGGGGCCAGGGCCAGGGATCATTACCAGAACACCCTCCCACACTAGGGGCGACCTGGGGAGTAGTAACCTATACACTGTGGGGGTTCCCACCTGGAAGAAGGCAGAGTGCATCAATCAACCCCAGTAAGTGGGGCAAATCCCCTCCGTTTACCCATCCTTCCTCCTACTGCCCTAGGAATTCTCACTTACATGCTTCCTGAGCCCAGCAGCACAGCCTCCTTAATCTTACTGCTGATGACACTTTACATCTCCGTGACTAACACTTTTTGTGTGGTCATGATATCATCATAATCATCGGCTGTTAAGTATTTGATTAAACAGGCATTATGATGTGCAAAGCTGAATAAACACTGTCAACACACTATGTGATCCTATTACAGAACAGAGCTTTGTCACGTTGGATTATGGTCTTTCTGAAGTTGTCAACATCCATTCTGGAGGTGATTCTGAATCCTCCCTTCCTCCCACCCAACTCTTCTGCAGCTTTCCCACACCTGAAATTTTGGCCAAATGGTCAAAAGAATAACAAACCTCTGTAGAAATCAATCTCACGTATTATTTTTTCTTCTCTATGGAGGTTGACTGTGAAGTGGCTCATGTTCTCATAACCATGTTCTATTTTCTCCATCTGAAATGCCTTTGATGCTTCTGAGATTCTGCAACAAAGACAGGGTTGTCATTTCTGTCACTGTTTAAAGTTTGATAGCTTTGGGTAAAAAAGAAAATACGTATTTTTCCATAAAATAAAAATGACTTACTTTTGTAACAGGGTTTTGGCATTCTGTGAAAGCAAACAAGAGACAGGCTTACTTAGATTCTTTTCATCCAAGATGCTGGTGAGACTTAATCCTTTTCTTTGCTGACCCTGAGAGTCTTATAGCTTAGTTTCTAAATGCTGTAAATAACTGCTGTATTGTCAGGGGTCCTTTTCTATGTAAGCAGGGCCAAATAGATGATGATTTTAGTTGGTAAAATAGGTTAAAACATGAAATGTACACAAAATAATAAAAATGTGATAACTAATTTCTAGCAAGTACCTTTTGGGTTTATTTCCTTGGTGCCAAGAAGAATACTTACCTGCAGAAACACCGCCATTTCTGGCTCATCCATGAACTGGATTCCTGACTCGACCAACTTTGATACGTTCTCCAAATGATCGGAATATTTTTTGATCAGAGCTCGGACATGTTCAAGTTTCTCCTCTTGGGTTCGGGTGATGGCCTGGGTCATTTCATTCTTCCTCTCCTCCAGGATGCCATACAGGTAATCAAATTTCTCACAAAGGTCCTGCTTCTGTTTTCTGCAGCATTCCTGTTAGTTGGGTTAGCTAATGTTAGGAAGTGTTTGTGAGAAAGGCTATTTGGAAAAAAAGCACCTGGACATTTTGGGAGACAGAAACATTTAGTTACATAGGATATTTTATTTCTTTTCCACTTTGAGCTGTCCCTTGAGGTACAGATATCCACTGTGCTTTGAAAATTCCAGTTTTCACAAATTCAATATTTAGACAATCTAAAAATCAATCACATTGGCTAAGTGGATTGATGATTTTACAATCTTCTGTTCTTCATAAATGGAGAATTTCATAGAAATTAGGACAGGGTTTTTTTTTTTAAAAAAAAATTCTATTTGGGTTACCTGAGCTACAGCTTATATTTTTCTTTGGTGTATATATGTAAGAAGAAAAAGATGCTATTTCCTGGTTTGTTCCCCTCAGTTTCTCTCTGCTCTATCTATAACACTATTGTCCTAGTTTCAGACCTTCCACATAGATTCTCTAGCTTCTCCAAGTTTATGCTTCTGGGATTCCTTCCTCCAAGGACTCATGCCACAGACAAATCAATTTGCTATTAGTATAATTCTAATCGTGGTGTTTTTCTATTTTGAATCCCCCTTGTATAAAGAATAACATTTAGGCTTCATAACTGGCTTTCAAGAGTATCCATGATCTGGCTCTAACTTTTCTTCATAATAGTCTAGTATTCTCTATCGTAATCCTTGTATTCCAGCAAAACCAAACCACTTACTTTCTTTGCTTCTGCTTTCCCCTTTGTCTACAACATTCTCCCTCAAGTCTAAGCAACCTTCAAGACATTGTTGGAATACCACTTGTTCCATAAAGCTTTCCTTGAACTCTATGACTGATTACTAACTTTTAACCTTCTAAAGTCCTATGATAGTTACAATTTGTGGCAGACACCTGTGTCCAACAGAATCTCTATTTATTCAGAACTGTCTAAGAGAGGGAAATACTAGAGGGAAAAGCTATATTGGAAGTTTGAATTGCACACGTACATTGCATGACTAAAGCATCTCTAGTGCCATCCAATTCCCCTGACTATGAGTCCATGTTTAAATCATGACTAATTTTCCAGTTGACTTAGTCATTAGCCTTTTATTTTTTTTCAAGCTCCAGCAAGCTTGGTGTGTGTAGTAATCTCCTCAGACCTGATCTTCTCTGGGTCCAGGACCTTTGTGAGCCATAATAGTCCAACCTAGCTCTGGAATCCAGTTAATTTATCTCTGACATCTCTGACCTGTGCATGACCTTTTTCACATGTTCTTTCATTTTAGTAAACACTGGTATTTTTCATGTCACATATTGCTTTCTTCTTTGACATGAGTCTCTTAAATATGTAAACTATGGTCTTCCTCAAAGATAGAATCTGGGTCTGCCTTACACATGCCCATCAATTATAAAGACATTCCAAAAATGCAGAAGAAATACATTCCTCACTTCACTGCCTTCCCTAAACATAGTCAATTCTCATCACTGTTTCTAGCCAAACAATAAGGCATGAGGGAAATCCCATGGTTCAAGCCATTTTAATAGTATTTCTGTCATCTACCCACTCATTCAACAAACAAGCCTTAATTAAGCATGTCCTCTGTGTCATGCACTGTGCAAGACTAGAGACCCCCAAATGAATTAAACATAGTTCCTGATCTTAAGGACTTCACAGTTCACTGAATGAGAATGACTATGGACCTATAATGTAATGCAAACTAGGAGGCTGAATAATGGTAATATGTTAGAGATTTATGCCAGGTTTTATAGAAGCATAGTGGTGGGAACTTAATTTAACTCTTCCCGTAGGTGGGGGTGTTTGAAAGGGGAGTCAGAAGCGTTGGCTCAGGAAAACCTTCTTAGGAGAAGTGGTGCCTAAGTTTGGCTTTAAAGGATGAGTAGGAGCAAAGGAGGTGGTAGGAGGGGACAAAAATTGGGGAGCTTTGGTAGTTGTCAAAGTAACAAACAAGGGACCATGTAAAACATGGAAATTGCTTGGCTTGCCAAATTTCCATCCATTTCCAGCCTTTTGGATTGTCACGACTAGACTTAGGAACTGAATTCGGTTAGTAGTCTTCCAATTTGTTTCTTTTACTGTATTACTTTTTTGCTAAGCTTACAGCACCCAATGTGCTCACTGCATAATTGGAATATGTCTCTCTGATACTTAGACTTTAGATATTCCAGCGCTTACTGGAAACATGATGGTTTCTAGCTTGTTCTTCCAATAGATATGGTGAACTTTAAACATTTATAATGATTATATTAAAATGTAGTACTGAAAGAATGCCCTATTTTTATAAAAGTTTTCTTCTATATACTTTAGTGTGTGTGAGAATATTCAAGTTGATGAAGGCCAGGTCATTTGTGATGAGATTGATGTGAAATCATCTGTATTCTAGTGTATTGCTCAAATAAGATTAGATCGCTTATTTTGATTATATAAATGGTAGTGGTTTAAATGGAATAACTATACTTTCATTCTTATCTTATTTTCAGTTCTAAATATTATTTTATTTCTATTTTGCTTTTTAATGATTTGAATGATACTGAATTTGGATAAAATTACTGTCATTTTGATTATTTGCTTATCCTCTCTAGTATAAGCAGTGCTACCCCATACATGGTCTATGCTTTAATTATAGTTATTATTATCACTTTGAAAAGTACTTTAAAAAGTACTTATAATATTACTAGGTACAGAGAAGGCATGATATCAGCATTTACTAAATTTAGGTCCAATTCCTTACTTTGAATTTTTTTTATTAGTTGTTCAAAACATTACATAGCTCTTGACATATCATATTTCATACATTTGATTCAAGTGGGTTATGAACTCCCATTTTTCCCCGTATTCAGATTGCAGTTAGGTGTTAAATCTTGGAGTTGTATGGAACGCTAAAAGTAGCCTGCTCCAGATCAATCAATTCACTCATGTGGAAACTGAAACTCCAAAGAGCTGTCACCTTCTCGAGGCCTTTCTACTATTTATTGTTGGTGCCTGGCCCAGAGTCAAAGGCTCTGAGCTCCTGAGTCATTCTATTTCTACCACACCCAGCTGTGTCTGTCCTTTTAAGTAACTTGGAAAAAATTTACATAAAGTGCTTGTGAACTAAATATATGCCATCTGATAGACTACTATGCTGAATCTAGGCTTTTTTGTGTGTGATTAGATCCTTAAAAGACTTTATTATGTCAATATTTATTGTAAGAACAAAAGGTCTTCAGTATAAAATATTTGAAAAAATTTAAAATGCGAAAAAGAAATAATAAAGTAACTAAAATTCTGAAGTTATTACCAATGATATTTTAGTATTGATCCTACCATTCACTTATCAATGTCAATATTAACATATGTTAATTTGGTGTGCTATAATTAGTAAATATGTAGAATAGTCATATGGCATTACAATCACAACTCTTTTTTAGAAAGGAAAACTTGAAAAAAATCATCCAAGCCACACTTATACAGACTATTAGTGGTAGGGCTAGGCTTGAGTTCCAGAGAAATTTCTGCTGTTTTAAAACTCCAACAGTGAGACCCAATGACCATGCGCTGACACCAATAGTAACATATACACCTCTCAGATATGCCCAAAAGCCAGACAAAAGATGGCATCTAAAGTAGAAACTGTAGAAAACCAGTTAAAAAATTGAATAAAAGGCAAATAATTAATAAAACATAGTAGAAATTTGCCTTTGCATAGAGATGTAGAAATTGAGCTTCCAAATAAAAATGTTCTTGTCAAAATCATCTAAAACAGAGCTGAGAGGCCATGGGAAATGCTCAGGTCACAAATGTGCATTCCAGGAACTGCCCCATTAGGTCAATGCAGAAAAACAGCTCGTCTCTTTTGAAGACAATGTATTTTCATTTTACACACTTTCAACATAAATGCTACAACCTTGAAACAGACACACACACACACACACACACACAAAAAAAAAAAAAGCACAGTGACTGCTTGCGTTCACCAATCAGATCCCTCTAGCTCACTTGCATACCAGGAAGATCAATCAACTTTCCTTCATAATAAAGTGCCTCCTCTGTCCTAATACAATACTCACCTTCTCCTCTGTGCTGTAGGCGTACTAGGGGCCACCTTGATCTGTGCATGTATGTTCTGGGTTGCAATCTATGTTTTCGTTTGATTTTGACAAGGAAAACTTCATGCTACATTAATGAAACCAGATTAAATATGTGATCTATTTATACGAAAAAGAAATAAATATGTGACCTATTTACATATATTATATACATAATTCTAGGTATATAAGCTTTCCGGAAAAGGCAAAAGCAATGATTTCCAGAGCCTGGGAGTTTGGGGAGGACTGGATTTCAGAGAAACAGAAATTTGAGTCCAAAGAGCAATTTTGTATCTTGACTGTAGCAGAGGTTGCAGGCGTTTAAACATTTGTCAAAACTCATGGAATGAGTATTGGAAATCTAGAAATAAAACCTATTCCATATGGAAATACCATACAAGGTAACTGTAGTATTACAAATCAGCGGGGGGAAAGACAGACAGTTTTGAATAGATGTTGGGGAGAAATTTGTCATATAGAAATAGATAAAATTACATTCATTTCTTGCACTATATTCTAGAATAAATTTCATTGGGTTAGAGGTTTCAAAACTATGGTAAACCATAAAATAATAGAAGAAATCATAGGTGCTAGGCACAGTGGTGCATGCCTCTAATCCCAGCAGCTTGGGAGGCTGAGGCAGGAGAATCACAAGTTCAATGCCGGCCTCAGCAAAAGCAAGGTTCTAAGCAATTCAGTGAGACCCTGTCTCTAAAAAAAAAAAATACAAAATAGGACTGGGTATGTGGCTCAGTGGTAGAGTGTCCTGGGTTAAACCCCCAGTACCAAAATAAACAAAAAAAACAAAAATAAGAAAAAGAAAGCAAAGGTAAATTTTTCAGTAACTTGGGATAGAGGAAGACTTTTTAATTTATGACTCAAAATTAAACAGTGAAGAGGGAAAATATTGATTTCAATCAATTATGGTGATACATAAACAGAAATCTTCCATATGACAAAAAAGTAAGCACAATCAATTGACTAATTATTAATTACATAAAATTGAAAAATATGTCATGTGCAAAGGGATAAAATAGAAATGGAAAGTATAAAAAAATTCATAAAAAATAGGCAAGAAATATGAAATTACAAGTTACAGAAAAAATATCAACTACTTCTACCAAATGGGAAAATGCTCTAGCACATTACAGTAGGGCAAATACTACTTAAAACTACTTTGGGAAAAATGACATGATATTACTATTTCTTGTTTATGATTTGCTTAAATTCTGATTAAAAATTTAGAGGCAAATAGGAAAAATATGGAAGCCAATCAATGATTATATAACTAGGGTTTTTTTTAAAGGGAAGAAATCTCAATATAATTTAGGATTATATTCATTAGTTAATTCTTTCAACAAAATCATTGACTTTTTTATGTACAAAGAATTATATGATCCACAATCGGTCACAATTTTGTATTGTCCAGGAGAATGATAAATACAAAATTAAAAATTATTATATTTTCTGATTTCCAACAGATAAACAACCCCCATCCCCATTTTTTCTTGCTTAATTCATCTTTAATGTAAATATATGCAAAATGTGGTTAAGAGTTAGACAAACCTTTTTTTCTGAAATAAATCCTATATCTGTGGAATTATGGAATCAGGACTTATAAACTTCTAGAAATTAAGATGTACAGATTAACCTCATGTCAGATTCACATGTAAAATACAATTTCATTTCTATGAAATTGAAAGTCTAGGGTTATTCTGAGATAGAATCAACATATGAGAGACTAACATGGGTGCCTCAATCTTTTTCAGCTACAGGACCATCAAAATACTGAGGAATTCAATGAGTAACAAGCACGTCAGGTGTTTTAGTCAGCTTTTTCGCTGCTGTGACTAAAGGACCTGACCAGAACAAATGTAAAGGAGGAAAGGTTTATTGGAGGGCTCATGGTTTCAGAGGTCTTAGTCCATAGAGGGCCGGCTCCATTCCTCAGTGCTCCAGGTGAGGCAGAACATCATGGTGGAAGAGTGTGGCAGAGGGAAGCAGCTCACATGATGATCAGAAAGCAGAGAAAGAGAGAGAGAGTCCACTCTCCAGATGCAAAATATATACCAATTAACCACTTCCTGCAGTCACACTCCACCTGCCTCCAGTTACCATTCAGTTAGTCCCATCAAGGATTAATATACTGGTTAGGTTAAGACTCTCACAACCCAATCATTTCTCCTCTGAATATTTTTGCATTGTCTTACACTCGAGCTTTTGGAAGCCTTGTCACATCAGAACCATAACATCAGATTATCAATTCGCCTCTCAAGCTAATTGGAGAACAGATACATGCTACCCAAAAGAAAATGTTCTCAGAGGTTATGCTGTTGCCAATAGTGATTACTCTGATTGAGTGCTTTCTGTGCCTTTATAAATTCGAACTGGTAACCCTTTCAATATGCCTTTCTAATAACTTGGAAAATGCAATAGGAAAAAATGCAGATTCTGTGCATTATCCAAATGTCTGCAGATGGCACACCTTAAAGGCTGATTGTTACCTGCACAAGCATGATAGCAAGCATGTTCATCTCTTCTCCACAGCTTCCCCTCTTCACAGACTTCTTGCTTTTAGCATACTTCATTAATTTGAAATATCTTTAAGTCCAATTTCACATTGTAGACCTATCCTTTCCCCCTCTACTTCTCTGGATAGTAGTTGAATTAAGATATACACTTTTTGGAATATAAATATAAAATTTATTTATTTTTTCAAATAATCTCCGTTTTCTTTCTTTTGATGTCTGTAGTACCTATGCTCTGTGTGTGTGTGTGTGTGAGAGATTGTGTGTCTGTGTGAGTGTGCTCAGCAAGTGAAATAACTCCATCATAAAGACATGTGGTCCTGGCCACCAAGCATCCTTGGATACCAAGGCTCCAGCTGCAGCCTGGCTTTCCTCCCGGGTCTGCCAGACTGTTATATTTATTGAGTTCTTAGAAGAACCAAATTAAAGTTGTCTGTAATACTTTAATAAAACTAAAATCCATCTCATCTCTCAGAGAACCTCTTGTGGATGCAATATACTAAAAAGGGATGATTTTATAAAGGGAAGATTTATCCTGTCCATGTTGAAATGGTGAGACGAGGACAAATGGAATAATTTCCAAGACTTCTGAATGAAAAGAAAAAAAGTCAAGTAGTTACTTGGTTGTTTCCTTAAAAGTATGTTGGCAAACTTTAATATTGATCTAAAATCCATTGTTTGGCTGTGGGTTTCATAGAAGTGTTAAAATTGACAGACTCTAAATTTTCGTCACTTTTTCTATTTTAATAGCAATAGGATAAGATGTCCAATTGCAAAGAAAAGTTTTTCATGAAAAAATAAAGAAAACAATTAAAAAAGAACAGATAAAAGGATAGTTTGCCAATAAAAACCATCATGTCACCATTTTTAATAACTACATTTTTATTTATTTGTTTTTTCCCAGGTACTTATTACTTCCTGAAATTATCTTGTTATTTATTTGTTTTATTGTCTAATGCCTCTTCTAGAATAAAAGCTGCCTGCCAGCAGGTACCCTTTCCTTTTTTAGATCATTTCTATTTTCCAGCATTATATGTACGTACGGAATATTTCACAGAAAGCACACTTGAAAAATATGGATTTGAATGAATAAAGAATGAATAAAATATGGCATTCATCTAGAATATTCATCCCTCTCTCAACAGTTTCTATTTTAAAGAAATGGGTATTTAAAAACAAATACCTCAACCCTCTGTTTCAATCGATGCTCAGAAGAAAATAGAAAAACATAGTTACATGACCTTAGAAAAGTCATTTAGCCTCAGCACAGTTTGGAATTTATTTTTAATCAACACAATGCAAGATTAGAATAGATCATTGCTAAGGTCCCTTCTGAATCTATGATTTCAGGTAAATGTGGAGATATTTTTGAGGCTCTTCAGACTAGAACATGCCTCTCTCCATTCCCAGACAGTTGCAGAGTGTCATGTACAGTACAAAGACAGTAATGTCAGTCCCAACATGGGCACGTGCCATGGGCACAACAGCAAAAGCTTACAGCAATTATGACCACTGCCCTTACCATGTAAGGAGCATAGTTCTGTGACTAAAATAGAGCCTGAGATAACTCTTAGCCCCACCACTTGTCACTGAGCAACTGCGGCTCCACCAGGCCCATTGATATCTCCACCACATTCCTCCAGCATTCACGGAGACACACTTGTTCAGAGTGACAGCTTCACTTGAAATACAGTACTTCACAAGTTCCTTCATGAAGCCAGACAGGGTTTCTTCCCCCACCACAATGTCTCCCCAAAAGAAAGAAAAAACAGACAGTAGACTAGTAACACTGAAGGAAGAACTACATTAAAGTGCTGAGGTTGTTGCTCAATGGTTAGCGCTTTCCTAGCAGGTGTGAGGCACTGGGTTTGAGCCTTAGCATCATATAAAAATAGAATAAAGGTATTTAAAAAGCCATACAAGAAAACTTTATATATATAAAAAAACCCTACATTAAGATGGGAACTTCTTACCAGAAATTTTAGGCCTTCATCTATAAAGTTCCCATGACAACCATTTGGAGAACTCCCAGGGGCACAGAATAGAATGTACCTAGAAAAGGGCCTCTAGGTACAGGCCAGGGTTCTGCCCTGTCCCTGCCAGCTCATGCCTTTGTGTAGAACTCAGCTGAACAAATACATTTGGGGGTTGTGGTTCTTAGGTCTCCCAAAGTAATACTCTTTCCTACTGTATTGAGCAGTCTCTCTACATTAGGAGGAAAATTATGTCATAATTTGAGGCATTTCTTAATGAGGCCCTTGGCCTTGGGGCTTTTCTGGGTTATCTCCTGAATCAACCCTATGAGGGATGTGGCCAGGTGGGCTTGTTCTGATGGGAGCCCACTGTGCAGTGGAAGCCACATGGCAAGTTGAGCAGATGTTGAACTCACCGTGCTCTGTGAATAGGCAGCCTGCTTCCCAGGAGCTGCTCGATCTACCTTGGTTGCCAATATTTCAGGTTGTCACAAAGCCTTTTGGATAAAGAATAGAGCTAATATCTAGTTCCATTCATTTTTAATTTTCCCCTCTGAAGGGAGCTGCTCAGCCCTGCTATTACAATTAACCAGGACCTTGATAGTCTCCGGGCACCACTTAAAACAAGTCCCAGTGGTAAGGGGATGGTTTGTTTGCATTGTCAGTAAAAGTATGTGCTTTCTAAGCTGACTCTGAAGGCGACTGAGGCCTTGCCTACAAGCCCCAGGCACATGCTCTTACCCCAAAACCTGATTGTCACAACACTGTGGAGAGTATTATCATCCCCACCCTAAGGCTGAGGAACTGGAGAGTTGGCAAGCTGAAGTAACTTGCCCCACCTCCCATAATTAAGTTATGGAACAAAAATGAATACTCTTAAATCTGTTCTTTTGAAAAAGCATATTATCTTGCATTAAAAACATGGTCTCAAAATTCTGGCATACTTATTAAAATTATATATATATATATATATATAATATATATATATATATATTATATATTATATATATATATCTCCTATTTTGTATTTGTACCTGCATGGACAATGTTTCAGAGATGAGGAAAAACAGTTGGGGGTAAAAACAGTTGGGGGTAAAATCCAGAGATATGGAAAATTGTGCTGTATATGTATAATAAGAATTGTAATGCATTCCGCTGTCATTTATTTTTTAAAAAGTCAATAAAAAATCACTGTTTTGAAAATATAATGGATCAGTTCTTACAAAATTACTGGAGGATTTACAAAAGTTGTCATTTTCAGATATAGGGAACAATATTAATTGTTTACAATTCATCTTGTGGCAATTTCCCCTAGACAGGTATTCATACGAAACAGTATTATTTCCAAGGTTTGCCTGTTTGTCATGGGAGAGCTACTATTAATACCCTGCTCCTTGAGCTATCCAGTGACATAGGATAAGTGCCCTTGGTAAATATGACAAGAGAGAGGTTATGTTTTCTAGGGATGAGGAATGAAAGTGAAGCATGCTTTCCCAGAAGTACAGAGTTCCTCCCAAGGAGAACTTCACTATTGTGTGCAATCCCCTTCCCAGTTCCAGCCCAATTCAGAATATCTGCAGGCTTGGAAAAGCAAGTAAAGTCCAGAGCATAGGCTCATCCAAAACATCTCAGAAACCCTTGGTCAACCTGCAATCCAAAACTCAGGCAACATCTTAGACTACCCTCATCTGGAATGGCTAAGTCTCAGGGGTCCTTTGCTCCACCATAGCACACAGCAGACGGAAATGCCATTCCCTATTCAAGACAGCCCATACTGCCCCTTGACAACTATAGCCACCCTCAAATTTGTTCCTATCATCAATGTAAATATACGTCAACAGCATGCGGGTTTTTTTTTTTTTTTTTTTTAAAGAGTAACAAGGAATCCAGATGTGATTGACCCTAAGCTCAGCAATGCTCCAGTGCAGATCCCTGGCCAGGAGCCTCTCTAGGCAAGACATTACATGATCGGGGACAAAATTAGACATGTGCAAGGAACAGGCACCACTACCAGAGGGCAGGTGTCAGTGTCCCAGTGGAGAGATGAAGTAATTATGGAAGGACCGTGCCCACTCCAGGGGCTACTCCATTTCCTATCCCTAAGGAGTCCTTCACCAATCAGAAAAGAGAATTCTTTAACAACAACTCCCCACCCCCAGGAACCACCAATAGCTTCTCAAAAAAATGTTTCCAGGCAGGTGGTGAGCAAAGCCAGGAAGAGAAACAACAGTCCCAGGCAGAACAGGAGACAGGGGAGCTCTGTTTCCACATCCCTGTCGCAGAAGTCACCTGTTGAGCAAAGTGGAACCATTTCACTCAGAGCCCAAAGACCTGGTTTGCTCCACCTTGTCCTCCTTTGCAGGCTGGTGAGAGGCAGAACCTCTGAGGTTTTGCTCACAGATGCAGGTTTGGCTCTACTGGGAACCATAGGTGCATGAGGTGACTACTTGTGATGGTGTGCCTGTCTTCAGGGGCCCTTCAAACAGGACTGGAACCCGGAAGTCAGAGACCTCCACTGTGCTCTGAGGCAATCCCTGCATTTCCAGATGAGCCACCTACACTGATCTGAAAGAACCATGCTGATCCACATCATATCCATTCATTTGTTTTTTATTTTACTGATTATACATTATGTCAGACTTATTTTATAAAAATGTGAGATAGACAAATATGTAAAGAAGGCCTTGAAAATCACCCTCAGTTCCATTATTTAAAGGTCTTAGCCTTTCTGGTGTTTTTCCTCCCATGGTTGTACTGAAGGTTCGATATAAATATACACATTCTGTGTTGTTATATAGGAATGCATACATCCTATACTATTTATTATATATGTATATATATATAATACATTTATATATTATGCATATAGATATATCCTATGGTGTGTGTGTGTGTGTGTGTGTGTGTGTGTGTGTATATATATATATAAAATAAACATTTTCTATGCTTTTTCCCTATTTCCTTAAGATAAAATCCCAAAAATAAACAGATAAAAAGGGATGGTCAAAACAGACTTGCAGGGAGCAATTACACACCCTCCTTTAGTAAGCTGTGAAAATAAAAATGTGACAGGTAATGAATGTCATTACCAGTAAGAATGGGGTAATGATCCCCACCTTTGCTTCTGGAAAGTTCTCCCTGATATCTGCCCTAACGCCCTTCTGCTGAATTAACTTGAAATCTGTTCCTTCTTGTCTTGTTCTCAGCATAATTAGAAACAGCTGCTTTCCACTTGGATTCTGACCAGTCACTGTGAAGAAACCCTGTTGTCAAATCTCTTGCCACCCTTTGATGCTGGTTTAAAGGAGCCGAATTGAATTGTTTGCATTTGCTCAAGGCTCCAATGTGACCCACAGGGTTTTTCTCCTGTTTGTATTCTGCAGTTTCAGACAGAAAGCCAGTTCCACCTCACAGACATCTCTGAAAAAGGCCCAGGGATCTGCAGATTATCTCACTTAGAAGCAACAGCCTCCTACTTAAACACTCCAGACTCAATATGGTCTGTCCTAATCCATGGCTACTGATTAAACTGTATTTGACCTTTACTGTAAATAAGTGCAAAGGAAAAAGTGGATATTGCCCATTTCTGACTCTTTTTTGAGTTCTTCACCAAGAACAAAACATTTCTTCTATAAATGAACCCTAGATTTTTCATGGGTCTTTTTAAGGATGTGAGTGTGGAGAAGAAAGGAGATTTAATGATGTGTAGATCTAAAATGAGACAATTGTAGCTAATATCTTGAAGCCATCATCTAGGAAATGGCCCTTAGCTCTTAATAGAACGGGTCTTTCTAATGATAAAATAATAATGAGTTTTCACAGGTCATTCATTACATACCAGGTACTGTGCTAAGCATTCTGCTTTTTAAATTCCTCTCAGCAACTTTATAAAGTGAGTACCATTCATTTGTTTTTTTATTTTATTGGTTATAAAATATTTCAGACTTACTTTATAAAAATGTGAGATAGAGGAATATGTAAAGAAGACCCCAAGATCTATTATATATATAATATATATATAATGTAAAGGTCTAATATATATTTAGATATATAATATACATGCTCATAGTAATATGAATGGATCTTAAGAACATAATTCTTAGGTTAAAAAAAAGAAGCAGAAAGAAAAATGCAACACGCCATTCATAAAATTAACAGACATACATGTAAAACAATAGGCATGTTACTAGTATGACTTAAGACTGTCAGGATTTACCGCAAGAAATTTTGCAGGAGTAGCAGTAACATTCATTTCCCATGAACTGGAAATTGATTTTTCTCCTTGCTTAATCTTTCAAAAGGAGTTGACCAAGGAAGAGCAACACATACAACCACCACCTGAGTAATTGTGGTAAAATCTGCCTCTTTCACTCACTTGGCAATTTCTCTAAAGTGCCAGGAAGTGAGCATTTCAGAGACATATCAGGAAGGAAGCCATTCTGTCAGGAAAGAACTAAGGGCAGGATGGGGATTTCTACTGGGGCACTGAGGAAGCTACAAACCCCAGGAGTTGTAGGCCCACCTCCCTGGGAGTCACCTGACTTACCTCAATGGTTTTACAGGTGTCCTCCAGCTGGCTGATCACCCCTTGGACTCGATCATTGCTCCCCACAAGAACAGCGATGCCATCACTGAGCTCTGACTGATGAAGAGAAAAGAAGGACTCAAGATCTTGGGGGCCAGGTTTCCTAGTCACTAGAGAGTGTGGATTAAGTCACACAGTCTTGTTCTTGTGGAATTCCTAATGGCGGGTCTATGCAATTCCAAAGGAATAACAGTGAGATTTGGGAAACCTGTGAACCTCCTGATCTTGCAAGCCCACCTTCAGATAGGGATGCGTTTGTGTGGGAAGGGATTTCACAGTTTTCCTCACATTCTCACTGGAGACTGTGACTCTGTGGAAAACAGGAAGACCATTGAAATTATAGCGATGGAGAATGACATATTCAAGTTGAGGAACTCTAAACATTTTACCCTCTTCCCATTTCTGACTATGGAGCTGCAGGGAGCAGTGAATGGTGACATAGGAAATCTACATGCGTGGTCCAACTCTGTAAATAAGTTGGGCAACACATGTACTCAATTTGGACCCTGATTTCCTCTTACTTAAAATGGGAGATCTGGATCAAAACAGTAGTTGTAAAACATCTGAAAGCTGAAGAATCATATCTTCAAATGGAAGCTAATACACAATCCTATCAGGTAAAAGTGAAGCAGCTTTGACCAAACAGCAGCCAAGACAGAGTCCCACCTTCTGTCCCTATCCCCTTCCCACGAGTCACCAGGACTTTAAGGAAAATAATGTTAGGATGGGGGTATGGGACAGGGGGAAAGGAGGAGAAGGGGGAATAAGTCAAAAGTAAATTGAAAAATAAATGTGCAAAGCCCTCTTTCTTTAGCAGCTAGTGGTTATTGGTGGTAGTTGGTGTTGCCTGACAGTGCAACTTCAGATTTGATTTCAGCCCTGATCTTCACAGTTAAACACTGACTAACAAGGAGTTGATGATTCTGAGATACCAAGAGGTGGAGCTACTCGAATTCTCAGTCCAAGAGTGTCTGCAAGTCTCAGTGCCCCAACCCCACTTTTATCTGCACCCAAGGGATAAGTTCTCACAAGTTCCTGCATGAAACCAGGCCGGCAGGTTAGTGATGAGCTGATGTGGAGACTTTATTTGGTTAGAACGAGGGGGCTGAGGTGGAGGCCTGGGTGGGTGTGGCAGGGAGACACACCATCCTTGGGATGGCTTTTAGAAGCTGGGCAATCTGAAGCCCAACAGGAGGCAAAGTTTTAAAGCTGTTCAGTAACTTCATGTCACCATGACAACTCTCTCCCACAAGGAGTGGGATCTACAGAGGGCAAAAGAACTTTCCTTGGTGAATGAAGAAAAGTATTCTGTGACTGGAGGCGGGGAAAGCCACCCTTTTCTTATCTTATGGAGTTCCTAATGGCGGGTCCATGCAATTCTTATTTTATTCTTATTCTTATCTGTAATCTAAACTTCCAATAATTGTAAGCAGGTTGAGCTTGGGGCTGGCCCCTTAACATGCTTTGTCTTCAGCAACCTCCAAAAGGCACACAATCTGGGGTTCTGTCCTTCTGCATCTGTTCCTGAACCTCAGTATCCTTGTTCTCCCTGGTCTTCCCTACCACCCTGCAGGGAAGCTGACATGAGGCTCTGTGTGCACCAACTGTCCCATATCTTCCCTTGAGGGGCCCCTCTGCACATGCCCTCCAGGCCCCTGTGGCCCTGCGTGGCTTGGGTTGACTCCTTCCCCAGAGCGGAGCTGGCCACACCAACACTTGAAAAGAACTGAGGAGAAAGAGCTGGAGTGGCTTCTTTACCTTCTGCCTCTGGAACACGTGAGTGAGGGGTGCCACCTGGCAATCCTTGTGTGCACCAAACACCTTGCAGAGGGAGCAGGTGGGCACTTCACAGTTCAGACAGTAGATGTTGATGCGCTCCTCTTCATGTTCTTCGCACATGGGTTGGTCAGACTTCTTTTCTGGCCTGGGAGGAAGTAGGCGGATGAATGTTCATCAATTTTTATTGGAACAGAGCAGAGACAGGTCCCTGAACCCCCAGCCACCAGAAGACTGCTGGGGTTTCTTTCCTGTACCCCAAATGCCTGGAGTTCAGTTTCCCTGTAAGTTAGTGGTGGGTGCTGACAAGTCTCTTAACAACCAGTTTGGCGAGGGGATTGGGGCCTGGAGACACTGATTTGTAACATTTATCAATTTTCATAGTGTATTTCCATCATGGCTGATTTCAATTCAAGCTTTAAAACTGTCTAGTGAAATTCCTGAAAGTTGAATGCTGGGCCCTTGCCAGCCATCAGCAATGTGCTCCAGCTCTGTGTCCATGAGCTCACAAGTTTCTCATGAGACACTTTCCTATTATGGGTAAGAAGGGGAAGTTGCTGATAAGCTAAATATCAAGTTTATGTCAGCAGAAGAGCTCACTCCCAGCCCTTCAGCCTCTGGTCTTGGCAAACACCTTTCCCACCTATAAAACTGAAGACGGCTAGGGAGAGCCAAAGTTTTCTTTTATTATTAATCTAGGTGCTGGTTGGAAGTTAGAAGTACATAAGAGGGAAGTGTGGATGTGGGTTCCTTATACAAAATACAGGAGTTCTGATGTATTCTATCTAAAGACTAAGACTGTTAATAGTTTTCATAAGTATTTAGAAAAAAATGAAAATTATTAACTCTAAATCCAAGAGCATATTTAATAGTCCCAACCACATAGATATTTAGAAGCATCTCATATTTGGGACTCATTCTTCTCAGTTGCTATTGAGTCACATTCCTTAAAAATTATAGGTTTTAAGGGGCATGAAATCAGTTTAGGGGGTTGTGACTAGCATTGCTAAAGTTAAAATAAAATTGAATAGCAAATACTGTGCATTATATGAGGTAAGAATAAGTACTGATATGTAAAATTTTGTATTAGGCATACACACACAAACACACACAAACACAAAATATGAGATTATATATACATACGTATCCATATATGTAATTGGTCAATATTAACAATGAAAAGCATACGTCTAACTGGAGTCATAAATAAAAATGTTTGAACACAATTAATGCTGATATGTGATATATTTAACTAGTGTTAGAACTCAGAAGAAGATGGAGAACATGCCAATATACTCTATAAGTCACTAGGCAAAAGTCCAGTATTTGGATTGGGGCAACTAAATGTCAGGAAGTCTCCAGGTCTGGTAGGGAAACTGCATGGACTTCCAGCTTTAAGCTCTTGGAATCTGATGTTTGCAAGAAGAATTTCAATCTGGTCTTAGAGCAGCTTAGCAGCTAGTGGTTATTGGTTGTAACTGGTGTTGCCTGAGTAATCTATGACTTCCTGACTGGGCCATATGCTTGGGAATTAAGCAAGAAAAGTAATCCCATAACTGGGAAGATTACTCTCCCTCCAAGGCTATTTCCTCCACTAGAACGTGAGCTCCTTGAGGGCAGGGGCTATGGTGTGTCTTCTTTTTTGCTGGATTCCCCAAAACCCAGAACAGTAACTTGCATACAGGAAAGGGCTCCTTAAATATTTATTGAATGAATAAGAAGATAAAAGGTAATTTGCCTGACTGGTGGACAGTGTACTCTGAGCTTTACATATCACCACACAGCTCTAGAGGGGATGGGAAACATGGGCTTCCATTTGGCAAAGGGAAAGACCAGACAACATCCTGAGGACTCCATTCATAAATGACCAGGCCCTCTGGGTGTTATCTACAGATAAGGACTGACAAACTGGTCTCTGTCTGATCAAAGGCATCTCTTTCTCCAAAACCTTCCCTCCCATGTATCTTTATCTTGTAATAAATGTGAACTAATCAAGAGTCTGGTGCAGGAAGAGCTACTGCATTCACCTCCCCCAAGCATTTCCTGAGGGCAACCTGTGTCCCAGGTGCTGTTCTGTTGTCACCAGAGACGGTGTTATAGGCACAGGTATATGTAGGATAGGAGGTACTGAACATGTGGAAACAGTCATCAGGATATGTGCTTATTTTTGTTTGTGATTCAATTTCTTCTTTTTCATGATGCAACAATATACTGAGAACTGCTTCCCATATTCCTTATTAGGTTTTTCTTGTTTAGGTGGCAACACAGGACCAAGGGTATCACTGGCTTAAAAATGAGCATACAATGAAAACCTCTGAATAACTTACAAGAAATTACAACTTTGGGACAAATATGGCATGCAGAATAAAGATGTGAATGCATTTTTATGAGGTGAGTGTCCAAGCTTATAGTCATGGTTCAGAGATCAGTGTCAAATGTTGGCAGAGACTCCCAGACATGCTGTGTAGGCTAGATGCAATGAACCTGTACCTGCTCTTGCCCATCTCGGAGGCTGTGGGGACCACACCAGCATTTACTGAAAGGTAGGTGTCTGGTCTTGGTGAAGTGATTCAGGCAGTATGATTGTACTGATCTTAAAGCTTAATCCTACCTCGGCTTCTCCATGTGGCCTTAGGTGAGTTACTCAATCTATTCTGGTCTCAGTTTTTACTTATGTCTAGAAATTGAACCAAGAGTCTTCTAATTAAATATGGCAAAATGAACACAGGCATGTTTTTATGTTTCCTGATGAAATCCACCTAAAATGAGATAAGGAAATAAAAAGGTATAAATCAATAAAGAACTAAAAGTAAGCAAGATGACAGCAAATGAGAGATGTCACCAAATGTTGGAGATTGGGAACAGTGACTTACTTGAGTTACATCTTAGCTCTAAGTGCCTACAGGGGAGAATTCTACAAGAAGCCAGCTGACTTGAACTGTGAAGTTCTGGAAAGATTCTGAAACTGCATCCAGAAGCTGCAGTTAAACCTCTACAAGGTATCCTGAAGATAGGCATTTAAGGGAAGCTAAAAAGAAGAGGACTGTGTATATTTTAAGAGATTGCTTAAGGATGTGCTCCACAAAAACAAAAGAGTAAACTAACAAAGAGGAAGACATGGATTCAAGAAGCAAGGGGCTTTGAGTTGAGTTTTGTGCATGGTGAGAGATGAGGATTTATTTTCATTTTTCTACATATGGATTTCCAGTTCCCCCAGCACCATTTGTTGAAGAGGCTACCTTTTCTCCAATGTATGTTTTTGGCACCTTTGTCTATTATGAGATAACTGTATTTATGTGGGTTTGTTTGTGTCTTCCATTCTGTACCATTCATCTACATGTCTATTTTGGTGCCAATACCATGCTGTTTTTGTTACTATGGCTTTATAGTATCATTTAAGGTCTGGTATTCTGATGCCTCCTGCTTCACTCTTCTTGCTAAGGATGGCTTTGACTATTCTGGTCTCTGCACCTAATAGAGGAAAAAGTAGGCCCAAATCTTCATCATTTTGGATTAGGCCCCAACTTCCTTAACAAGACTCCTAAAGCACAAGAAATAAAATCAAGAATTAATAAATGGAATGGACTCAAACTAAAAAGCTTCTTCTCAGTAAAAGAAACAATCAATGAGGTGAATAGAGGGCCTATATTTGGGAAGCAAATTTTTGCCACATGCACATCAGATAGAGCCCTAATATCCAGGATATATAAATAACTCAAAAAACTTAACACCAAAAAACCAAACAATCCAATCATAAATGGGTTATGCAGCTGAACAGACATTTCCAGAAGAAGATATACATTTGATCAACAAATATATGAAAAAATGTTTGACATCTCTAGTAATTAGAGAAATGCAAATCAAAACTACTCTAAGACTTTATCTCACGCCAGTCAGAATGGCAGTTTTCAAGAATATAGGCAACAATAAATGTTGGCAAAGATGTGGAGGAAAAGGCACAATCATTCATTGCTGGGATGGGACTGCAAATTGGTGCAACCACTCTGGAAAGCAGTATGAAGATTCCTTAGAAAACTTGGAATGGAACCACCATTTGACCCAACTCTCTCACTCCTCGATTATACCCAAAGGACTTAAAATCAGCATACTATAGTAATGCAACCACATTGATGTTTATAGCAGCTCAATTCACAATAGATAAACTGTGGAAGCAACCTAAATGCCCTTTAAGAGATGAATGGATAAAGAAAATGTGGTGTATATATACACAATGGAATATTACCCAGCCTTAAGAAGAATGAAATCATGGCATTTGCAGGTAAATGGATGGAGCTGGAGAATATCATGCTAAGCAAAATAAGCCAATTCCAAAGAGCCAAAGGCTGGATGTTTTCTCTGATATGCAGATGCTAATTCACAATAAGTGAATGGGCCTAGGGAAGAATAGAAGTACTTTGGATTAGACAGAGGGGAGTGAAGGGATGGGGGTGGGGGGAATATGGGGGTGAGAAGACAGTGAACTGAATCAGACATTACTAAGCTATGTGCATATAAGACTGCACAACTGGTATAATTCTATATCATGTACAACCAGGAGAATGAGAAAATTATATTCTATTTATGTATGATGTGTCAAAATGCATGCTACTGTCATGTATAACTAATTAGAACAAATAAAAAAAACAATTATTAAACTTTAAAATAAATAAATAAATAATAAAGATTTTTAATAGGGCAGTAATAGTAATCATTATCATCAGCAGCAGAAGTATCACCTCAGAGGATTGTGTAAGAATTAAAGAATCGCACAAAATTGACACATAAAGCACCCTGAACAGTGTCTTACCCATAGCACATAGTAATTTTGCTTATTATACTTTAAAAGTTCATTACTGTTTATTCTTAATATTAACCAAATTAATTTCTTCTCCTGCCAAACCCCCAAACTGAGACTAGTTTAGTGCCATGCCCTATTCTAGATAAGGCCAGGATTTGTGGAGAATTACAGTCTCTAGGTGTTCTGTAAGAGGCCAGAGTTGCCCAGTACCCATGGTCCATTGTTGACACCTCCTCCCCTTTCCTTTGTCGTCCCAATGGCCACAGCAGGGCTCATTTCACTCTTCTTATCCAAGGTTATTCCAGGGTTGTCTAATGTACCCTGAGGTTCAAAGTTCTGATCTGTCAAGACTTCCAGCCTCCAGAGAACAACTGACTCCATGCCCAGACCTGTGACCAAGCCTTCTGGGCCACTTGTGGTTTGACCACCAAGTTAAAATGCCTTAAAGGCAAGTCTCATGTTTAAGAAACAACATAGGAAAAATTTGATAATCAAAAAAAAGCAAACTTATTCTTGATTATGAGCTTATTTTTTTAGAAATTTGGTTCATTCCTTTCATGCAATTTGCTTCCCAGTTCCTCGGCACTATTTTTGGTAGCGGCAACAACCCGAGTTTATGGCTCAAGTAAGCAAGTGTTTCTGTGGTTTTTCTAATGCCATAAGTTTTAACACCTCCTCTCCTCTGGATTTCATAACAAGTATTGTTTTTTTTCATGTTTCAAGTTCCCACTGTGGCAACCCGTGAGAAAATTAATATAGTTAATGTAATAATATTAATGTCATTATTAATGTAAGCTTAGAGAGCAACTATCTGATGTAAGGCGAGAATTTCATGCTAAGCAAAATAAGCCAATTCCTGTACTAGGCACTAAAATAGCTATCATAGAAATTCGTTTTAATAATTGGTTGATTATTAATTGGTTCATTTTTTAAAAGACAATTTGTGCATTTGCACTTTAAGTAACAAAATTCAGTGAGATCAGATCTCTGATGTGATAACAACAGTAGTACTTTCTTTCTTGTCAGGAGATTTTGGAAGCAAGGGAAACAAGTGGCTGCAATTTCTGCAATAAGTCATTAACCATTCTTCTTCCCCAATCCCATGTATATCCTGGTACTATCTAATTAAGTTTTGAATCTCAAGCAGAAACTAATAGCCATAATAATTATAATAATTATAGGTTAGATTTGTAGAACAGCTTTCCTTCTAAAGCACAAGGCTCTTAAAACCTAACAGATGTTCTATAAATACATGACCCTGAATAAGAATCTCAATGAGGCCATTTCTAGAGGGTCTCCATATTGCTACCGAGCTTTGTGGACTGGACTGAGCTGTGCACAATAGTGAAAAGGCTCTTCACTCTGTGCCTTCTAGGAATATATTTTTGCAGTGTTGTCTCTAGGAAAGAAACTGCATGGCCAATGTGGTTCCATAAATAAGAAACCTTTAATATTTTTTTAAAGGGATGGATGTATATAACAATCAATCAAGTAAATGCTAAAAGTATACAGCAAATGTAATATACAGCCTGGACTTAATTTTTTCCCCCTCCCATGTCTCTAAACTGTAAGTCTGTAAAGGCCAGGATTGATATCTGCCTTTGAATTTCTCATAGATTCAAACTGGTGACAATGTCAGAGGATTTTGTTTTTCTTATTATTAGCTAGATAATTTTAAGGGCAAGAATGTCTGAACTAAAAACTGGGCTATTTTGGAAGATGCCATTTCTGTTAACTTTATATTTGCACTGGAATTTTTCTGCTATGAAGGGTCTGGAAATACAAAGGATCTGTAATGTGCAAAAAATGTCTAAAATGTATGTACTACAAGGCTTTCAGGGGAGGGCCACCGCATGCCTCTTTCAGCATCACCATCTGGGATGGATTAGTGCTAATGAGTCACTTCATTCTTACATGATACCAAAGCTGAACACCAGTTCCCTTCTCTCTTCCCATGAGCGACTCTCAGTCCCATTGGGAAGGATTGACTTGGAAAATCCCTTTACTATAAAACAGTCAGTCTCTGGTCATTCAGTGTGGCAACCCTTTGAAAAAACACAAACAAATACAAACAAGCATCAAAAGGATTTGGCACATGGAAGAGTGTTACCTGGTGGACTCCTGCTTGTAGATGTCGATGATATTTTCTACCAGCAGGTTCCTCTGAAGTCCATAGACCCCGTGTCTGTCCAGAACCACTTCGTGTCTACAGGAGGGGCATCGGAATCGGCCCCCTGATGCCACCGTGGTACCTCCTCTTGTCGGCAAATACGGGTTAGAGGCCTATTCTTGCCAAGCAAGGAAAGAGGAATTGAGTCACATCACAGGGAGCTTTCCTGAGACTTATTTTCACTCTCTGTGATTACAAACAACATGGATTTCTACTTTAAGCTTGGCATAAGATAATCCCTCAGGGCTTTAGTGCCAGTGGTCCTGGAGCAGAGAGCCAGTCCTTATCCACAGGCACCTGCAATGTATCAGTCAGCATGAGGCATTTTTCCACCCAGTGTTTTCATAACCAAAGGTTTCAGCCAGAAACACCAACATTTGTGTCTTGGGTAGTAATTCATTTTTGACTTTGAAACAAATTCAATGATTGGGTTTTATTAAAAAAACAAATGTGATTCTTAGAATTGAAAATACAGCTAGATTTGTATTTTAAATTGAAAATAAATGCTGTTTATATAAAGTTTTCTAAAGGAGTCGACTTCGATATGAAGCACTTGATTTGGAGAGGAGGGGATCTTTTGCACCCCCAAATCCCAAACAAGCCTACCTGGAAAATGTCGCTGGCACACTTCCGGCACAGGTTGTGCTGACAGGGGAGAATGACCACGGGCTTCGTGAACATCTCCAGGCAGATGGGACAGATAAGTTGCTTCTCCAAGTTATCCATGGTCTGTTGCTCTTTGGAAAAAGACTTGTAATTCAGAGATGCACTCATCTCCTGGCCGTCCCTGAGTGCCCTGCCAGGGAAAGGGTGCTCCGAATGGCCTCGGCAAGTGTTTCCTGGAAATAATTCCAAGGACTGTATGATCAAGTGTCCTTTATGTTTCTCTTGGTGGAGGACATTGTTTCAGGCCCTCGTTCAGAGTGGAGCCCGAGCTGTTTTTAGCAGCCCAACGTCACGTGACAGTGGGCCGACTTGTCCATATAAGCCAGTGACAGGAGGATGGATTCTGACAGGTGACAGAGAGCAGGAGTCAACATTCTTGCCCCTGGGAGTGAAGAGAGTGGGTGGGAAGGAGGATTACAAACCCCATTTAGACAGGGGTGGTGGGGGGAAGGAGGTAGAAGCTGACAGTTGTCAACAACAAATGCAAATGTGCGTGCCTGGCCCCTGAGACCTGCCTCAGCCAGCACTGGGGAGGAACTTGGTGACAGGCTTCTTCAGGAAGGGCAGAATGCAGCCCAAGAGTCTAACTGTACAGTGAACACCATTTCTGCCTTGAGAAATCAGAAACTGAGTCAAGGAAAGTAGCCTGACAGTACCTGCTTAGGAAAAAAAAAAATAATAATAAAAACTCGTCTTGAACATCATTATCATGGCTTCACATAGGTAGCCATCTAAAATGACTTATTTAATATTAAATCCCTCACATTTGCCAGGGTTGTAGTCAGGGGGAAATTCCAATTGAAAAGCTGAATTCAAATCCTTTCACAATAAAGATGTCTACAAAATTGAAACAGAACAGAACAAAACAAAACAAAACAAAAACACCCAGTTGATAATCCGATTAAAACAAAAAAAAAACTAAAAATTCTTTTACACGTTGCTTTCCTTCCTCCCTAACCCTCTTTCATCCTATTCCCTAACCCCTATACACATCCAAAAACACAAAGAAAATTTTATTTTCTTTAAAAATTTAAATTTAATTCATGACAATAATTTGTAGTGGTATAGTAGCTGGCCTGTGGCTAGCAGAACCATGATTTCCTTTGGCCACATGTCAGGGGACAGATATCAGTGCCATCTACAACTGAAATGAAAACATAGTTCTTCCATATCTCTGTCTGATCTACTTCTGAAATAGTTGTGCATCTGCTCCTTCCTCCAAGTGAAATTTAAAATTAGAGCTTTCCTGGACATTTCTGATATTCTCGGTCTACTCTTAAGTTATAAACATAGATTCTGATATTTGCCAGGATTTTGTGAAACAACTGTTTAACTGTATTTAAAATTTTTTGAATGATTAAAAACTGAAAGAAAAAAATCATGACTGTTTTTACAGGATGAATTTGTATCCTGTTTCTCCTTGATTTTAAAAACCTTGAATAAAGAATACATTTTGTTCACAATCCCCAATGTACTTAATTATCAGTAAAGGGTAGATCAGGGTGACTGGTTATGTGTCGACTTAGTGCTGTGTGCACTGAGAGCTTATTGATGATCTAATAATAAGCTCTGTTACCTAATAATAAGTTATATGTATTCATAAACACTTCAGGGATCTTGGGATGATTCTGCTAATATTTTTCAATATTTATTTAGTAACTTATTTAGTGAAAAGGAAACTGATGAAATTTTTTTACTGATTTACATCTGGTCACCTAGACTAGGCAGTTAATTCTGTTTATCATTACTTTGACTATGGAAGTCTGAGGACAATATGTGAGATAATTTTTAGGGAAGAAGAAGTTTCTACTGTAAAAGTGTAAGATCTTGCAAACTAAGGAATAACACTTGTATTAACCAGGGCTCTCCAGAGGAATAGAAGCAATAAAATGTATATATAATTAAAAGAGCTTTCTATTAGATTGGATTATAGGGTCAGGGGCTGAAGGGCTTCACAATGCCCTTCTGCAGGATGGAGAGCTCAATGCAAGAAGTTGGGAGCCTCAGAACATGAGAAACAAATGATGCAATCTGAGGCTGACGGCCTGGAAGCTCCCTGGAGACTTGCTGGTACAAATCCATGTTCAAAGGCTGAAGAGTCTGATGTCCTGGGATGATGGCAATGGAGAAAACCACACCTGCTCAAGGAGAGTCAGGAGCTTGCACACATGTAGTTTTTGTTCCATCCAGGTCCCCAGCCTATTGGACTGAGCTTCCCACATTCAGGGTAGGTCTTCCCTACTCAGTTCACTTATCCCCCTCAATTACCTCTGACAGTTCCCTCACAGACACATCCAGCAGTCTGCTTCATTTGATTTCCAGAACTCTCTCGATCTAGTTGACAATCAAATTTAACCATCTCAGCAACTTAAACTAATGGTATAGGTTGATTAACAACAGGGATGGATTCTGAGAAATTCATTGCTAGGCAATTTTGTCATTGTGTGAACATCCTAGAGTATTTAGAGAAAATTAGATGGTCTAGCCTGCTGCATACTGAGGCTATATGGTGCATCTTATCACTCCTACCAACAACCTAAACAGCACAGTGTTGTACTAAACACTCTAAGCAACTGTAGCACAAAAATAATTATACATACATGTATATGCATATCTGAATATAGAAAAGGTATAGTGAAAATATGATATAAAATATAAGAGATGGTATACCCGGATGGCACTTACCATGAATGGAGCTCACAGGACTGAAAGTTGCTCTGGATGAGTGGTGAGTGCATGTGAAGGCTGAGGACATGACTGGATGCCCCTGTAGACTTTATAAATATCACACACTTAGGCTGCATTAAATGTATTAAAATTTTTCCTTTCTTCAATAATAAATTGAACTGAACTTACTGTAACTTTTTATTTTATGCACTTTTTAATTTTTTAACTTTTTGACTCTTTTGCAATAATATTTATTAAACCCAAACACATTGTACAGTTACACAAGAATACTTTTGTAAGTTTTCTAAAGAAGAAATGAAAATTCTTTAATATTTTTCTATTTGTAGTTTTCATTTTTAAATGCTTTTGTTAAAAATTAAGACAAAAACACACACACAATAGCCTAGACTTCCTTACATAGCATCACTTTTAACATGTGCGTAATGTGTTGTGCAGAACATTATGACAGCTAAGACATCATTAGGCAAAACAATCTCATGGGAGCATTACTGGGCATGTAGTTGGTCCATCATTGACTGAAAAGTTGTAATGCTGCACACGACTGTACATTGTAGCAGAGCTTATTCATATAGAAAGAAGTCATTGCCTTAAAAAACATTCATCAAGTATGGGTAAAGAAACTGTGGTATATATTATACACATGGATTATTACTCAGCATTAAAAGAGAATAAAATTATGGCATTTGCAGGTAAATGGATGGAGTTGGAGAATATTGTGCTAAGCAAAGCAAGCCAATCCCAAAAAAACCAAAGGCTGAATGTTTTCTCTGATTAGTGGATGCTGATCTATGATGGGCGGGGGTGGGGGAGTATGGGAAGAATGGAGGAACAATATGGATTGGGCAAAGGGGAGGGTGAGGAGGGGTTATGAGGGTAGGAAAGATGGTGGAATGAGATGGATATCCTTACCCTAGGTACATGTATGATTGCACGAATGGTGCATCTCTACACCATGTACAACCAGAGAATTGAAATGTTGCGCTCCATTTGTGTATGATGAATCGAAATGCATTCTGCTGTCATGTACAAATAGAACAAATAAAAAATAAATATATTTTTTTAAATCCATCAAATGTTTATCTGGTATCTCCATTGTGCAAGGCTCTGGGGAACAAAAGATAAACAAGACACAAGCCATGTCCTCAAGGAGCTGAGCCTAATAGAGATAAGATATGCATACATAGAACAGTAGTTCAAAAGAAAGTGTGATAAGGAGCTATAAGCTTTTAGGGTGGGAGGACTGAGCGAAGCTTCATGGATGAGGGTAGCTTTTGAATAGAGCCACTGAGGAACTTAAACAGAAAAATATGTTGCTAGGTGAGTCACAGGTGGGGCTTTTCAGGTGAGATAGAAGAAGCAAGGCAGGGAGGTGCAGGTGAGCAGGAGTCTCGGAGGATATAGTGGTTTAGGCTGGAGTGCAGAGCATGCTGCTGATGCATTGGCAGGCTGTGAACACTGGACTGAAGAGTTTCTGACACTTAATAAATTAGACATCAGGAAGTCATTAAGAGCTTCTCTCAGGGACACTCCTATGAGAATGTGTGTTGGGTAGGTTAATCCTGCAGTGGTGAAAGGGACAGATGAAGAGTGCCCGTAACCTGGCTAAAGACCAGATTGGAAGGTGATAGTCCAGGTGAGAGGTCACAAAGGCCTGGCATGGGGTGATGGCACCAGGGAAGGAAAGGAGGAAGTGAACTCTGAGGTTGTTATGAAAGTCGAATCCACAGAGATGACTCAGATGCCTTGAGTGTGAGCAGTAAGTGACACTGCAGAGAGGGTTACAGAGTGAGTCAGGAGACAGGCTCCTCTTTGGCCTCTGTGTCCACCTCACTTTGTAGTCTTGGAAAAGTGACCTCGTCTTGCTGGATTTCAGTTCTCTCATCTATAAGTGAGTGGGGTTCATATCTAGCTTAGCAGCATCTTTAGGAGAAAAATCGAAACAGTATTTCTTTTGATGCTGAAAATCCCCAGTTGTGTAATTTGATGATCCTTCTTTCCCTCTGCCTTCCACTTTTTCCTAGAACTGTCTCTGGAGGCCATACCCAAAGCAAGCAAAACCCCCATAGGATTGTGAGTCAAGTCAGTGGATAATACCCACTTTCCCCTCCTCATTCTCTTTTTCCCATCTCTTGCTCCTCTCTCCTCTCAGAAACCAGTCATCTATGGGGTGGGTGTAAGGGTTGGGAGTGGGACACAGAGAAAGTGCTCTGTCGGAAGCTGCCACTTAGGAGCTGAGCACCCTTAGCCTTGAGCTATGGAAGTGTGAGACTGGTTTCAACTTCCTGGGGAAACAGGTGGATCTCACCTCCACCGGCAATGAACCTCTGGGAGTGGGCGTCACCCAATGAGACTGGGCTACACACTCCTGAAGCCCAATCCTTTGCCTCATTTGTCTTCCCCTCAATAAACAAGGCTTCAGGCGTGCTCCCTCTCTCTCTTTTGTCTGTCTCTCTTGCTTCCCTTGTGGGAGCTGGGGCCGAGGAGATGTGGCTGGACCCCAAGAAAAAGATATTTTCTCTATCTCTATCATTCAGTGCCAATCCAATTCATCTGGAGTGACCCTGACTGATTTAATCACACATGGTGGCAGTGCTCCAAACTAGGGTGGAGCCAGAATATTTTAGTCGACTCCGAAATCCTTCAAAGTCCAGGAGATAGGGACCATTCTGTAACTGAATTGGATTGAAGACATCTTCAGGGTTCTGGGATTTAGAGTGGACTTGCGCCTCCTCAGAGTCATGAAAACCAGCAAAGTTTCTTGGAGGTATCCTGGACTGTGAAGAAGGGGTGCACTACTCCCTCCCCTTCTCTCACCTTGGCACTCACCATGTACATGAGGACAGGGCTTGAAGCCATTGGGAGCAATTCCAGAGTCCACCGACCTGGGGCAGGAGCATGTTTAGACACACTGAGAAACTGAAGCAAAACCATCACTACCCTTCTCCAACAGCTTCCCATTCCTCCAGAGAAGTGTGTGGGGGGGAAATAACATGGTTCCCCAAGAAACTGAGCAGGCACTCAAGAGTGGATTTGGTATTAAGAGATGACAACAAGGATTTTGACATTTTTCAAACTCTAGCCTCCAGACCAAATGGAAGCAGGTTTCAGGGGTCAGGGACAGGAATGATGTGGACGTCTGTGATCCTTCTGACCCTCCTTATCTGGAGGTAGGCACCATAGGACTGCCCTCACTTCAAACTCCACCTGAAAACAGGGGTTCCCAGGTCCCTGGCACTTTTGACCCAAGAGTGACACAGAACTCAGGAAAGCATTAAAGTGACGATTACAATTTTATGGGGAGGAGACAGATACAAATTAAGACAGGGTCAAAGAAGAAAAACATAGGCTACGGGTCTGAATGGGGGTTCCCAAATATGAACTTCTATATCCCCTGCCCTCACACCCCATTGGAGTTAGCATGCATCACCCTCTAGCACAAGACGGGTAACAAAACAACAGGTCCTGTTAACCAGGGAAGCTCCCCCAGGCTCCTGTGTCCAGAACTTTTATCTGGGTTTTATTATGTGGGAATTACTGATTGAGTCATTGGCCATGTGACTGAACTCAGTCTTCAATCCTCCTTCCCTTCCTGGAGGCTGGGCTGATACTACATAGCTCAAAACCCCAGCAGTCTAATCACAAGGTTGCTCTTTCTGTCCTGATTGGCCCTCTCTTGAGTCATCTTATCAGTCTCAATTATTGGGGCCCACAATGAATAACACAGAGACATGCCTACCACTTAGGAAATCCTAAAAATCCAGAGGCTTCCTCCCAGGAACTCAGGATAAAGGCCAGCCAAATTCTTTATTATGTAATAAAATGTTAGTGCTTTTTTTTTTAACCTCAGGAAGGGAGAAAGGGGGATTCTAAAATTACTTTTACTTTTATGTCAGCACAACAAATAAAATAAACATGTACTGAGTACCAATTGCTTTGTATAATAGCTCCACCTAACAGGTATTATTACTGTCATAGAGCTGAACAAAGTAGTTGTCCAAAGTCATATGATTGCTAAGTTTGTGACTCACACTTGAAGACTCATCTTTTGATTACAGGGCTCATGGTCTCACCCTGGAAGCTGTGCTACTCCCATGAACTACAGTAGTGCTGTCCATTAGAATGGTTTGCAATGATTCGGGCATGGTGGTGCATAGCTGTAATCCCAAGGACTATGGAGGCTGAGAAAGGAGGATCCCAGGTTCAAGGCCAGCCCCAGCAGCTTAGCAAGACCCTGTCTCAAAATAAAAAATAAAAAAAGAACTGGGAATGTAGCTCAGTGGTAAAGTGTCCCTAGGCTTAGTCCCAAGTACCTCAAAAAAGAAAAAAAAAAAAAAGTCTGCAATGATGGAAATGTTGTGTATCTGTGGTGTTCAACCTCTAGCCACATGTGACTACTGAGTACTTAGAATGTGTACAGTGCAACTCTGGAACTGAATTTAAAGCTTTATTTGATTTAAATTTATATTTGAATGGCCTCATATGGTTAGTGGTACTACAATGAACAATCAGCTCTGGAACATGAAATATAAAAAAAAAAATTGGGGAGAAAATTAAAATGCATTTGAAAGATTCACCAACAGGAACTGGATCACCCACTTTTGGTGGATTCTGTACTATAGCTAGGGTGATATGAACCCCCACTGGCCACAGAATGCTAGAAGACCAAAGTAGACTTTTCATCCCAACTTTCAAAATAGTTCTGAGTATTCTGAAGATATAAGGCATTAGAAAAGGAATTAAGGTCAGGGGTGCTATTTTCTTGAAGATTCAAGAACAACCTTGGCATTTAATTTACTCATGTTCTCTTTTGTCTCTTTAGCACAGGTAATTGAAAGTCCAGGTACTAGAAAATAGTAGAGCTTAGCTCAACAAGTATGTTGATCAAACAAAACAGGATTTATGGACAGATGGAAGAAAGAACTAAAGGAAATTAAAAAGATACTGTTTATAGGAAGTGGTAAGGCAGATAGAGGACAAACCTAGTGGGAGAGAAGACAATGGGAATTAGAAAGTTGACCTTGCTTCTGGCTCAACCTCTAACAGAGAGAAGAAGGGGAATTCTTGATTTCTTGTAGCTCATATAAGAGATTTGGTGGCTGACTAAGTCAGTAAAACACGGAAAGGACACCAGATGATGTGGCTGTGCGGGCATAGAGTTAAGGACTGTAGAAGAAGGAGGGTTGGAAAGGTTGAAACACTAAGGCATTAGCAGCCTAAAACTTTCAGCTCAACTCCAGCATAAGTTAAATCTCTTGAAAAATATTTTAATCCCATGCAAAACAAAGGACCAACTCTTAATCTTGTGCAAGCCAAGTCCTCTTAAAGATGCAAGATTATTAATTCTTCTTTGCAATATCCATCCATCCATACAACTACTCAACCGTCTGTCTGTCCATCCATCCATCCATCCATCCATAATTTAATTAGGGAGAGCACCATATAAGGTCAGTGGTGAAATTTAGGTGAACTAGTTGGTGTTCTAGGCAGCAGGTTCTGTTTATTGGTCCTACCAGATAGAGTGTATCTGGCAAGAGACGGGTAGGTATATAATGTTATTTATTTTGGTATGCTAGAGTTCAAGGTATGCTTCAGGAAAGCACTATTTAATCATTAGTTGTCTTAAGAGTTTGCCTCCTTAACTTTTAAAGTTATTAGGGGGAAAACAAAACAAAACACAACACTTCTCCAGTAAAAAGGATTCATGTCATCTCCTTAGGCCGTTTCGTCTATACAATACTTAATACTTTTCCTTCTGTCTACCTTGTAATCTTTTCAATTTAATTGTTTCTGAAAATAGGCAACATGCATATATGATTCTAACATTTTTAATGAAAAACAAATAATTTATAAAATTGAAAACCACAGAGAAATGAACTAACTTGATAAGCACTTAGCAGAAGCTAACACTATGTGACACTTCTTTCATTAGATTGCAAACTTCTGGTTCAAAGCTTTTTTTGTTTCATCTTGATAATTGCTTCTGTTTCAAATCTGTTGTTTATAAATTTTACTTCATCATAAAGATCTCTAAGGAAATGTTAGAAAACTAACATATTGTACTTTCCTCTGAACATTTATTGGCATAATTCAAGTGCCAGAAAGAAACAGCAACAGTTGTTCCAAAAAGTAGCAAATACTTTATAGCCCAAGGTCCTTCCATTGTTGCCTGTCTGAAGTCCTCCCCTGGGTTTCAGGGCCTCCTGAGCTCCACCCCTACCATCACCCACCTTCCGCTTCCCTTACACCCCATTTTCCTAACTGATTTCTCTAAATTCACTCTTGCCTTCTGCAATTCATTTCTTACACATCACTCCAGGAACTGTCACATCACCCCATGAAAAAGACATCAATCACTGTAAGTCCTAAGGCCTGACGTGAACTGCCCCATCTCCAACCTGCACTATCCATAGAAATAAGATGTGACAAATATGAGTCATGTATATGATTTTTAAATTTTCTAGCAGCTACATTGAAAAAGCTAAGAAGAAACAAATGAAACTAATTCTATTAATATATAGCCAAAATATTACCATCCCAACATGTAATCAATGTTTTTAAAAATGATAGTCCTCCTCCTCCCCCTCCCTCCTTCCCCCTTCCCCTCCCCCTCCTCCTCCTCCTCCTCCTCTTCTCTTCTTCTATTTTTAACCTTATTGTGCTGGCTATTATCAAAAACCCAGAAAGTACATCCTGATCTTACTCCTGATCTTTGAAGGAAAGCATTTAGTCTTTAACTACTTTTTATTTTCAGTTTTGAAAGAAGGGATAAAACCCAGAGTGGCTTTAGCACTGAGCCACATGCCTTGCCCATTTTATTTTTTATTTTGAGACAGGGTCTTAAGCTAAATTGCTGAGGGCCTTGCCAAATTGCTGAGGATAGCCTTGAACTTGCAGTCCTCCTGCCTCAGTATCCCGAGTTGCTGGGATTACAGGTGTGTACCACCATACCCATCTTAGTCTTTTCTATTAAATATAATGTTACTGTGTGTTTTTCATGGATGCCTACATTAGATTGATGAAATTCCCCTCCCTTCCAAGTTTGCTGTCAGTTTTTAAAATGAGGAATGGAAATCGAATTTGGTCAAATGTTTCTTTAGTCTGTTTAATATGATGAATTACATTAATTTTTGAAAGTTGAACCAGTCTTGTATTCCTGAAATAAATTCCCTTGGTCATAATATATTTTTCTTTTTATGTATTGTTGGATTTAAGCAGCTAAATTTTTGTTGAGAATATTTACATCTCTGTTCATTAAGGACAACTGTATTGTCCTACAGTTTTATTTTCTTGTAATGTCTTTGCCTGGTTTTGTTAAAGTTGACCTCATAGAAATGAGTTGGAAAACACTCCTTCTTACTATATTCATTTATATTTCTCAGTGCTCATAACTAACTTTCCACAATTACTTCCCAGGAGGACACGGACACTAGAACCCCCTTCCAAAAGCAAACCGTCACTCCCTGACTCCTCCACGTTCCACCCTTGCCTTAGCCTGCCCTGCCCCTCGCCTAACAGAGGAGTCAAGCAGTCAGTGTCCCTTTCCAAGTTTCCTGCTTGTTTCCCGGTCTGGTTTCCCCTAACTCCCGGCAGTCCATACATCAAACACAAATCACATAGGATCCGGAGCAGCAAGAGATATATAAAGGCAGTTTGTTACCATCTGTGAAAGAAAGACAACCAACTTCGTTGATTTCCCAAAGAAAATGGATCTGATTTTTAAAGAAACTTCTAGAGAAACTGCCAACACCCATTGACCATCCTCTGGGGTGTTTTACCGAGCAGTAACCTCAAGCTTTACTTTACCTTTCTCTTGCCTAAAGTCTGACTTTCTGCCTAGGTTTCAGATTGAGAGCGAACTGCATGAAAAACTACAAAGTGAGACCAGGAAGAAAACTGGAGGATGCGGGCATCGATCCCGCTACCTCTCGCATGCTAAGCGAGCGCTCTACCATTTGAGCTAATCCCCCACCGCTGGGCACGGCTGGTTATCTGTTCCTCTAGAGGAGGGACAGAGCAGGGAGAAGTGAAGATAATTTTTTTTTTTTTTAAACCACTTTTGATCTTGTCTAGTAACTGAAACCAAAGTGACAAAAATAAACCGCCCTTCCTTCGAGCCGGAGTCGAACCAGCGACCTAAGGATGGCCACGGAAATACAACCTACAGTCCTCCGCTCTACCAGCTGAGCTATCGAAGGGAGCGGGCGACTCCCCTCTGGTCTTGTTCCCATAACGTCGCCTCACTTTCTAGACTCCGTGCGGTGTGCCCTGCTTTCCTGTTCCCAGGGCCCGGGAGTACGAGACGGCTCTTCCCACCTCCTCAGCGCAGCCTGAGCAGAAGCTGCCCCGGGTTTACTAAGAGGCTCTTCTGCCTGGGACCGGCTTGGCCGCGTTCTCTCCCGTTTTTGTTTTGTTTTGTTTTTAATAACTCGGGAAACGCCAGAGAAGCTTAAGGAACAAACACAAACAGCCGCACTTTGTAACTAACTGGCCCGAGCATGTCCTCGCTCTGGGATCGCAAAAGGTTTCACACGTGGGATGTCACCGACCCACGTTGGTGCCAAAGTGCCGAGCTGCCAAACTGTTCTTTGGGGTGCTATGATCGACTGAGGGGCACATCCTGAGAAGAAAGGGCTTGTAAGTCATAGGAAGCCGGGGAGGAAAAAAAAACACCAGTCTCCTTCGAGCCGGAATCGAACCAGCGACCTAAGGATCTCTCTTGCTAAGGAACAGCTACAGTCCTCCGCTCTACCAGCTGAGCTATCGAAGGGACGAGAGGAGCGGGCGCGCCCCCTGAGATTGAACACTTAGGAGTCAGAATGCTCTCGTGGTTGGCTGAGAGCATGAGCATGCGCACTTCGAAGAGCCCAACCGCACTTGCCGGTGTGAAGTTATACGCGTGCGTAAGAAGACAGACCCGCCCCGTTCCTCTCCGCCCCCGTCTCTACTTCGCAAGCCCGAGACCCTGGGAAGGACCCTAACCCGAGTCCCTGTCGGTTGTGCCTAGACTCTGCGACTCCTCCGCTACCTGTCTGTCGCAGCCTTCCTTTGCTAGCCCATGTTTCCCCTCTGGGTGACTGTCAGGTCCCGCCTTACTACGGTGTCATTCTGAAGGCCCCCCTTGGGCTTACGGTGGAGGGCCAGTGGCGCAATGGATAACGCGTCTGACTACGGATCAGAAGATTGTAGGTTCGACTCCTGCCTGGCTCGAGCCTTTTGATAACTTCCGTATTTTAAAACCAAAAGTCGTTACTTCCCCCAGAGTTTCCCAAACCAAGTAGTTAGATCACTGCAATAATGTCAGCCACACTTGGAGGCCAGAGATCCTTGGCTCACTTTGACCGCCGCTGCTCTGGCGGCTTCCAGTGCCCCGGGCGGGGCTGGCTGGATGCGCTCGGGCGTCTGGAAACCGGCTGCCCCACGCAGGGCTGGTTGAAGTCCCAGCGGTGCACGGGACGCAGCTCAGATCCTCGGCTTTTGTAAATTATTTTACGACATCACAATCACAGAGTCACCAAAGAAGGCCTCGCTCCCCTGACTCTGCAGGAAGAGGAAGGGCGGGAAAGTTAAGGGTACTTAAAATGTCTTTTTGATCCTGTTCTTACAATTAATTTTCACAAAGATAGTCCCTCCCAGATAGGCCTGTGATCCTGTTACATTGGCCTGGTTTTGTAGTCATAGTCAAAGAGGGTTAGTAAATTGTTAGTGGCTCGTGGCTATTCTGTGATATTCTGAGGTCTCTGTTAGCCCTACAGAAAAACCTTCCAATGATGGTTCTTTTAACTAAGGAAGCATGATGTTGGTTTGATCAAATTGAGTTTCTGTATTGAAGTTCTTATTTTAATCTTATTTGTAGAAGAGGATTTGCAGCTGTTGGGTTAAGTCTCCTGATAAGATAGCAATTCCCCAACATAAAAGCTTTAAGAAAATGTGAAGTATGCGAAGAATGATGTGAAGTTAGGAAAAAGAAAGCAATTAATTTTATAAAGTGAGAATGCAATTTCCCTAAGGTTGCTTAAACTTGGTCCAAAGAAGCTAAAATTGAAGGGAGAAGGGCAAGCATAGACAATTTGGGTAAAATGATGATGGTTTTAATTTTTGTTTCCTACTGAACGTAATTTCTATTTTTGCATGTAACAAGCTGATGTATCTTTAAAGTTACATAGTGTTTCTAGAGTTAAAAAAAATTACTTCTGTGGGATTTGGGGGACATACATTGTACTCCTCCCTTAACGTTTATGGACAGAAGCAAATAAATTAGGTAAAGAGGAAAAAGCCTCTGTCTTATTCCTATCTTTTCCCATTTTATTATGGTGGCAAACAAAGCATTTATTATCTGCAGAGATCATAGTCATGGCCATCATTGCAGGATGGCAGAAACCATCATACTTGGTATGTCCCCTTTTACTACAGCCAGCCTAAGTAACAGATTTCAAGACATGCATGATTTCTGGCTCTTTTACTTGTAGCAAAAATTCACACAGAGCTAGTGTAAGCAAGAGAAACATTTATTATAATGATGCAAGGATATTTCTCCAGGAAACCTAGAATGAAATGTACCTTGGCCTTCTTAAAGGCTTCTCTTGGTGTCCCTCAGCTCTTGTCTATGTTGCTCTAATATCATATTGAAAAAAGTTCCCCTAAAAGTTCCTGAGCTTTTCTTAATCTATAACCCTGAGATTCCCTTCTTTTTCTCAGGCCTCACTGCAAAAATTTCCATTGTTCTGGCCTCATTTAGATCTTCATTCCCTGTATTCAAGGGGCAGAATAGCATGTCTTGTTTGGCATATTTGATTGCATTCCTTCCTTCCCAGGAGGAGGGCATTGAAAACAGGATAATAAAGATATACAAAAAGGGAAAAAGATTTGTTGCGACATGGCAAACTGTAGTAGGTACAATCAGTAAACTAGAGATTTTTTTAAATTTCTGGGAGCTGGAAAGCAAATGAGACTATATGGATATAGCTTGGAATAGAGATAGAGAAAACTATAGTTCAAAATGCACATTCTGCAAGCTAACAGAAACAAAAGCATTCTTTCAGTAGAGTTCCCAAGAGAGTTCAGGCACAGAACAGTGAAGAGGTCAGTTGTCCACAACATTGTGCAGCTGTTGCTGAATTTATCCTTTGGTGGAGCAGCCTGAAGAGCTGCTTAAGCAGAGTAGATTTTCTTGGAGAGATCATGGATGGGTGTAGGTTGGGAAGAGAGGCAGAGCAAATCCTAATAATATACATGGAAAGAAAAGAATGCCACCCCATCCCACTTTTAGAATGAGTCTCTTCTTGAGTTGGTAGTTTGGGGTATCTTGGTTCAGATGACTGTTCTCCCACAACGCACCATAAATGAAAAAGCTTGCATGTCCCCCAAGACCCAGCCATTCTATGATATGAATCATTTTAGTTGTTCATTCATAAATATGAAAATATGTTTACCAGACAATTGAGAGGAAACAACAGCTTAAAAAAAAGAAAGTTCAAGATGAACAAATTAAGTAAATGACCCAGGAGGAAACAGATAATGTGAGGAATAGAACAGAACTATGTTTTTTAATGCTAATGGATATCCTCAGAGACAGCCAAAGCGTATTGCAACAATGAAAACCAGAACACGGTGATATTAAAAGGAGCCACTAGAGAATAATAGAGTTCTTGAAAACTTAAAGTGCAATGGCTAAGGTGAAAAATAACATATCAGAAATGGCTAAAGACCAAATATGAAGATAGGGAAGATAAAATGGAAAATATCTCATAAGACACCAGGCCATGGAAAGCAAAAAAATATAAAAATAGGAACCTAAGAGACCCAAAAGACATTATAGCTATCTATTAAGTTCCAGGGAGAGAAGGAAACAATGCAGGGGAAAGGAATGGAAGAAAGACATTGTTCATCTATTCAAAAGGGCCACCCAAACAGGATGAATAAAAAACAAATGTGCCTTGACACAGCCTTGTAAAATTTAAAACCTTGAAGAATGAAGGTGAAACCCTAAGTTTTCATAGGGGGAGGCACAATAAAACAAGGGAAAAACCAAACGAGCTACAAAGAATAAGAACTGGATTATGATCAGACTTCTTGGATTTAGAGGACAGTAGAGTGAGGCCTTCAAAGTTCTGTGGGGAAATAATTTAGAACCTTGAATTGCCTACCCAGTAGGTAGCAATCACATGTTAGAACAGATACTTAATACTTGCAAGGTCTCTAAAATCGAAATTATATGATTCTTTTTGAAATAAATAATAATTTAAACAACACATTATTTGAGGATGTCATGCTGAATGGGTTCTTCAAGATGATGAAGCTGAGGCAGAATTAGAGAGCAAATTTTTTCCTGGGGAGTAACATGTGTGAGTGGAAAAGGAAAGGACACAAGTTGAGTAGGAGTACCCATAGGACACTGATGCTGACCTGACAGTTTCTGCTAGCCCCGTTGATAGCTCCAAAGCAAAGATTTCTCTTTAAAGGAGTTCTGAGTTGGGCAGAAATGATTGGGCTCTTGTATCACTGCCTTGCTCAGGCATTGACCAGAGACTGATTACCACTGAAGGATCCTATAGACTGTCAGCTGTGTTCCTTGTAGCTGGGCAGTGAGTCCTTTCCTGAAAGGTGGTCTAGCAGTATACTTCTGTATCTTCCACAGATTTACTTTGGCAAAACAAAGTGAAAATCCAAGAAAGAATAGTACACATGATTTAAGACAAAAGGAAACCAACTCAGGGACTCGGGTTGACAGTGCTACAGTTTGAATGTTTTTGTCCCCCTAAAGATTCGTGCATTTGAGGTCTGGTGACCAGGCAGAGTGGTAGGTGGCACTGGGAGATAGGAGTGAGACCTGTAAGTGGTGGTGCCAAGTGGGAGGTCCTTAGGTCCTGAGGCATGCCCTTGGAAGGAATCAGAGGACGCCTTTCTTTCTCTGACTTCCTGTTGAAGGATGTGATCCTTCCTCCCAAAATCACAATTATTGTGTCATTTGCCATGGTTGCCATTGCCAGAGACTATATCATGCAGTTTGGACTGTCAGCCTCCAAAACTGTGCTTAATCTTTATCAATTTTTCTGCCTGAGGAGTTTCATTATAGTAGCAAATTCTCATGAGTATAACAAGGATGTTGAGGAGACAAGACGTGTGTGTGTGTGTGTGTGTGTGTGTGTGTGTGTGTGTGTGTGTACATGTGCATGCATACATAGATCAGAGAGCTCCAGGAAGATATCTTTTAAGAAGAAATGGATTCTTTTACAATAGCAAATGTAATTTTAAAAGATCATATGTTACTTTTCTCGGAAAGATTCTTGGGAACTTCTAATACAAAAAAATAAAAAATAAATAATGCCTAAATGTATAAATTGCAATGTGGTACACTTCTGAGAAATTATGGGCACATGTTATGAAATATGTCAGTTCCTTTTACACAAACACACACACACACACACACACAAATTCATTTACCATAGATTTAACCTCTGGTACCTCAGATTGTGACTGTGTTTGGAGACAGAGCATTTAAAGAGGTACTTAAGTTAAAATGGGGTCATTAGGTGGCTTTAACAAGTCCCCATTTGGACACTTAGGTTAGGAAAACTGGACCAATGACTTTGGGAGGAATGATGTTGAGAGGCAGCTTCTGATGCCAGGTCAGGTAATAACCAAGACATTCTGGAATTAGCAAAGTGTTCCTTTTATTTACAGCTATGCTATTTATCACCTCTAAAACCCCAAAGTCAAATCCATACAATTTTTTTAGCAACAGTTCTCCATGATATCTGAAGATACAAAATGTTGTTCAACTTGAAAAAGTATCCTCCACATGTGCACACTAAAGAGCTTGATAGTTCTTCCTATCAGTGGAGGAAACCATTCTACAGATCAGGAAACTCTACCCAGAAAGGTTAAATAATTTGTTCAGAATTATCACTCATGTTGGGGATGTAGGATTGAGTTCAGGTTTGGATATTGCACATCCATGGCTTTATCTATATATGTACTGTCCTCAAAAAGGAGACATTCAGAGAATGTTTCCAAGATCAGAAAGGGAACCATTCTGTGGAATTCTAGGGTAAATCAACTGCTTCCAGTTACTCACAGAGTTATGTTCTATATAGTCACTGCAAACAGTGATTTAGTGGGTGCTAACTCATTGCTTCCAGAGAAATACAGGGTTAGTTTTCTTTAAGCCTCTGGTTACATTTTCATCAATCCGTCAATGTATAACTTTGTTTTCTGTGTGTTTCTGTTTAAGGACACCTAATTTAATGTATACATTGCTAATTTGTTAATCTTGAGCTCCTTGCCAACAGCACTGCCTGAAGGAAGCAAATCTGACTGATGTACATGTTTCTTCATAAGGCCTCTTGCATCACAACCTCCAGTGCATAGGAGCATTTGACCGACATTACTTCAGCACAATGCTTGGTGACATTTTTAAAAACAAAATCAACAAAACACACAAAAATGCAAAACACAAGGCACTACATAGACCATGTAAAGAATTTACAATAAGAGATCTGAAGCAAGAAGGCAAAGGATTGCCTTGTTCAAACTCAGTGGGGACATGTACACTGGGTGGCTCACAGATCATGTCATGAAGAAGAAAGTGCCATATTGGTTTCAGATCTACAAATAAATTTTAGTGGGTAGGTAAATATTTCAGAATACACCACACCAAAGAATGTGACTTTGACATATTGTCTACTTTGAGCTGAAGCACCTGAGAAACAACAGAAACACTTTCTACCTAAAGTCAGGTCATAAAATTTCACATAAGAAAGATGCCTTCACTATACCAGGAAGGAAAGAACATTCTCATCACTGGAGACTGCGAGTTGTACCAAAGTGAATCTGAATCTACTAAATTAATCCTCATTTTCCAATAGTTTCCCCCATATATTTTCTAGTCACCCTCCACAATTAGTGACGCTAGCCCACATCTTTTTGTCTTGTCACCTCTCTACAATTTATCATTATTTACAAATGCATGTAAGCTTTTGACACTAATATCTTCTTTTTAAAATTTTTTTGTAGTTATAGATGGATAAAAATGCCTTTATTTTATATGTTTATGCTTATGTGGTGCTAAGGATTGAACCCAGTGAAGACACATGCTAGGCAAGTGCTCTGCCACTGAGCTACAGCCCCAGCCCTCAGGCCTAATGTCTTTTTTAAGTCTTCATTTTTCTTATGAATATGCCCATGTACATGAAAAGATTAAATAAAACTTGTATGCGATTCTCTTGTTACTGTTTTATGTTAATTTAATTCTCAGGCCCAGCCATAGAACCTGAGGAGAGAAGGAAGTTATTCTTCCCCCAGAGAGAAGGAAGTTTGTTTTCTCTTACATAGGCACATCCACAAACATGAAATCTGAATGATGAGCGTTGACTGTATTATTAGCCAAACTAAATCCTGAATTCTATACCAGATTACCATATCAAAATATTTTAATGAAACCAAGCCCTATCCCCCTCCCTCTTTAAGAAGATTACAGGAAACATTTGTATTACAGGGAGACGGTGAGACCCATCCATCCAATTCCTAGGGCCCCCAAAGACCCTGTAATCTCACTTACAGTCTTTCACTCAGGTGAAGACTAACATTTTTGCTTATTACATTTTCCCCAAATGTCTGATTAGGGATGGGAGGAGAATTTTGAAGGGAGATTTTCTTCAGAAGCATTTATTCCTTTAACAAATATTAATTTAACACTTGATGTGTGCTAGGCATCAGTGTTTCTTCTAGAGCTTGGGATATAGCAATAATCAAGATAGACATAAAAGCCTGTCCTGATGGAGCATACATTCTGGAGAGGCAGACAGATAATAAATAACAATAATTAATGTATATGTTAGGTTCCAAAGAGGTAAGGGCCAAAGAAAAAAGAAAGCATAATAGACTCAGTATGTGGAGGGGATCATGCTTCTCACAATGGCAAACTGATACCAGAAGCAAAATAAATTGCTATGGAATATATACATATGTGTACACACACACACACACACACACACAGAGGAAACACATTCACACAAATACAAACACATACATACATGCACACATTCTTTAAAGGGCAGCAAATAGTATTTCATTCCTTAGGAAAATGTTGAAATTTACCAAGCTCTATTTCCTTTGTACAATGAAGAAATAATAAAAGAATGCTAATTTAGTAATCTGAGAGATGAATGCTATATTTTTACTAATGGAAGCTTCACAATTTGTACCTTATTTTGTACAATGGAGAAATTAGATATAATTTCACTTTTATTATGAACAGATAACATTTAAATCATGAAAAGATTTTATATCTTATTGTTGAGAGGTGCTGAAATACCTTATTTTTATATATAATAGCAATGTTGTCATCCCAATTTTGTGGACTCTGAATAATAGATTATATTAACTTGGATTTATAGAGCTATGGTATTTACTTCAAGTGGGGGGAGATACTAGTTATAATATATTGAATGTGAATATTATTTTTTACTTTAAATAAGCAGTTGTGTCTGACTTCACAGAATTCAAGTGTGACTTAGGGCACCAGGGTGGCATAGTAATTAAGCAGACAGACTTTCCTATTATTAACATATGGGTTAATTAATGGCTCTGTGCTCCCCAATTTTTCTCATCTATAAAATGGGAAATAGTGATAGTATTGATCTCAGAGGGTTGCTATGAAGATCACATGAGACGGCTAAAGTAGGGCCTGGCTCATAGTAAGTACCATGTGTTGCCTCTTTTAAAATATGTTTAAAGGTTTCTTAGCACCATCTAAACATACTAGAAAATTATAGTCAGAACTCTGTATAATAGAATTTCAAAAATCATAATGATGTATTTTATTTTATGTTACCTATCTATTTACTTTTGTTCTGGGCATGGAACCCAGGACCTTGGACATCTGGAGCCATGTGCTCTAGAGCTGAGCCACACCTCTATCCCATAATTATTTATGAATATCAACCACTCTAAAATCACTTGCAAAATTAAACAATCCAAATTTTTATCCACTTGATTGCTGTTGCAGCTATAGGTTGGTCAGACAAGAGAAAGTGTCAAAAACCTTTCTATAAAGACAGCAAAGAGGTACTTTTCCAAGTAAGGAAGTGCTTCAGAGAGTGAGAAAGGAGGACGAGGTAAAGAAACGGAAGAGGAAGACATCTGCTGATTTGCTCTTGAGGAAGTCATTGGAAATAAAGTAACGGATATTCCCCAGTCTTCACTCTCCTTGAACTATAAAGGGCAGTCAATGAAATGGGCCAAGTAACTTAACTTCTGTTTTAGTTTCTTAGTCTGAAATACAGAACTGAAGATGGTGACAGTACTTGTCTTTTATAGATTTTTAGGAGTATTACGTTAATCAATACAAAGCTGTTAGGCTCAGGTATTAAACACTATGCTTATTGGCTATTGTTCATTCAGAATATTTGTTTTAAATTTATGAATGAGTCACCTTTTTAAAATACAAATAAATGCATCTATGATCCTAAGCCAAAACTCTCATATCCTTTATTTTGAAGGATAGAATGCAGTAGAAAGAGATAAGAGAGCGAGCAAGCTAAGAAATGCAGGAGATAAACAGTAAAAAGAATAATTTTATTTACCATTAAAACTTTATCTCTAACTCAAAATAACATTATGTGTTTTGGATTTTGAAAGCTAAAAATTTTATTGCCTATCACGCTACACATTAATTAAAAAGAATAATTTCCATGTTGTTTTAGTCAGATTTTTTATTGTTGTGATAAAAAAAAAAACTGAGAAAACAACTTAGAGGAGGAAGGTTTATTTTGGTTCACAGTTTTAGACGTTGTAGTCCCTGGTTGATTTGTTCCATTACTTTGGGTCTGAGGCCAAACAAAGCATTATGACAGAAGGGCATGGTGGGAGAAAACTGCTCACTTCACAGCAGCCAGAAAGTAGGGGTGGGAGTGAAGGGGCTGGGGGCAACATATACCCACTCAGGGCATGCCTATAGTGATCTACTTCTTTCAAGTAGGTCCCATCTCCTACAGTTTCCACCACCTCCCAGTAGTCCTTTTAATAATGTCCTCATCAATAAATTAGTCCATTGATGTGATCAGTGCCCTCATGAAAAGTACCCAAAAGCTCCTAGGTTATCTTCCCCAAAGCTCCTAGGTTATCTCTAAAATATTTTTTCTAAAATTATAATATTCCTGAAAATGCCAGTTTGAAAAATAGCTAATATTATGCATGACCAAAGAGACCATTTGTAGATGAATATCTTCTCAAGAAATCAGAAGTGAAGATATTTAGGTATCAGAACATATCAAAAGTAAAAGAAAAATTCACCATGAGTAGGACCTCTTTTCCTGACCCTGGAAATGAGGGTGTGCCTGGTAACACATCATCGAAGAAGCCCATGATCTGATTTTCAGCAATCAGAAAGCTCAGTTGGCAGCCCAGCAGTGAGCAGGATGTGTTAACAGATGTCCTATAACTGCTGATTTGATTCTAGGAATTTAATTTGGCTTCTTGGGGACAGCCCTGGAACAGCATGACAATTCTAAAAAGTGGTGTCACACTTACCCATCCATTTGGCACTAAGCAGGTTTAGATCTCCTTTTGGAGAAAGGCATTTCTCAGAAATAGCATATGTTGAGAATTAATCAATTAACCAACAGGTAGGTGGTTTATTAGTTTTCTAGTTTGTTTTTAGTGCTGTGGGAAAGATAAACTCTGACTCTAAAATGTAGTTCTGGAAAATACTACTAATTTGTCATCTATAATGTGACAATAAGTGTTCTTCAGAGTGTGGTTACATAAGACTAGATCTCAATTTTTGGGCATTTGCACTTGACAACCTCTCAGGAAGTGAATATAAATGAATATAGTTATTCAGGTGCTCAGGAGGCGAAGAATAACAACTGCAGGCAGGAAAAATAAAAGTAGTTTTGGAGAAGAGGACTTGGGTTTCTCAAACAAAAGTTTTTCTCTGTGTGGAGAAGGGTGGTGTTCTGGAAATGGACATTTGCCTTAATATAGATGAGGGTTGAGGATGCTGAAATATCTGAAAAAGGTAACTTTAATCAAGTGAATGAAGTGACAATGAGACTCCCCTCCATCTTCCCATTCTTCATTTCAGAGTATTTCATATAAAATATTAATATGCAAAAAAATATCAATATGCTAACCCTCTGTAAAAATAACAGATGCTAGCAGCTTTTGCATTTCTCTTTTCTATATTATAGATTAAATGCTTATTTATTCAACAAATATTCTCTGACCATCTACCATGTGACCGGCACAAAAATCAGGCAAAAATCCTCGCCCTCCTGGTGTGGGAATCAGATAATGATCAAAATAGAGAAGTATTTTAGTAAAAGGTGCTAAGGAGAAAAAGTAGAGAGGAAGAACAGGAAACGAGGGCGGTCACAATTCTAGACATGGGAAGATCTTAAGAGAAATTTGAGAAAAGAGATTTCACTTATTTCACTTTGAAATCTAAAAACATTGAATTCATAGAAATAGAATGGTCTCTTTATGCTCTAAATAATTATATGTTCTAAATTAATCTCTGACTCAGAGCGGCAGTTTAACAGGGGAGCAAGAAATTTTCTCAGTTAGGCTCTAAGCACCCCCTATTTCTAGGGCTGTGAGAATCTACAGGGGTGCATATATTGATTCTCCAGTGAGTTTCTAGGCCTCATTTTGCTCCAGCCTGGTGGCTGCTGAGGACTGTCTAATCTCATGTGATTTTTTTGAGGAGCCAGCTCTTTATTAGGGCTATGAAACCACAGCTTAATTTTGTCACATGGGCAACCAAGTGCCTCCCCATGGTAGAAGTTCTCCCCTATGGGGACAAAATCTAGGCTACTCCAGGAACTCCTCCAGAATTCTCAAACCCATCTCAGTATGGAGGACCTTCACAATGGGGTCACTTCTCAAATTTCATCACGCACTTTCTAACAGCCTTTCTAATGGCCTGGCCTCCCAGACAGAAGCTGGAGTGGGAGAGGCCTTGTGCTGAGTAAAATAAACTAGGCACAGAAGGTCAAATACCACATGATCTACTTGTACAGGGAATCTTGAAATGTTAAACTCATAGAAGCAGAGAGTTGAATGGTGGTTATCAGAGCTGGGGAGTTGGGGAGATGTTGGTTGAAAGGTTAAAAAATAATAAGTCTGGTGATTGTTTTCAGGTCTCTGGCTACCTTTGGTTTGAAACCAAAAGGGTGCCTGTAGCAAAGAACAACCTTTTAATATGATACTCAAAATAAGAGGCTTCATTCCTTTTGGTCTTCAAAGAACTAAAGACAAAATGAATGTCTCAATCCATTCAAATAACCTTACCAATACATTCAAATAACAAATGTGGTCCCTTTAAATTATTTGTCTGTCAATATACTCAGATAATTGTGAGAATGATATATTCCCCCCCCCTGCTTATTAGCATTGTGACTCTGTATGAGTAGTTGAGTAGGGAGGTATTCGTCTGAGGGTGTTCTATTCTGTTTCACATCTCTCCCTTCATCATCAGACCAGTTCACCTAAGAGACAGTAAGCAAGGTATAGAGGTGACCAAGGGGAGCAAGAGACCAGGAGACAGAAATAGAAATGAGGGTCCGATGGAGGAAAGGTAGACGTGGGAAAGGGGAGGACAAGGGAAGAAAATGTACTGAGAATAAGGGAGAAAGGAACAAAGGAGAAGATGAAGTTAAATAGACTTAGAACGAGGGTTGGAAAATGAAATGTTGAGGATGGACAATGAAGAAACAAGTTAGTTGCAGAAATTATGTTAAAATTATACAGAAGGTCAGTCGAAGGTCAGAAGCCTGACACAGGATTTGGCAGGACTTTCTTCCTGGAGGCTCCATGGGGAACCTGCTTCCTTGAGCATGCTAGCTTCTAGAGCTGCCTGCATTTCTTGGTTCATGCTCCCTTCCTCCTCCATCTTCAAAGCGCTTCTCAGATCATTCTCTGAGGTTCAAATTTCATCTCTCTATTCTTCTGCACCACCTCCCTGCCATCACCTCCTTCCTCCATAAATCAAGAGAAGTTCTCTACTTTTAAGGATTCATGGGATTACATTGGACCTGCCTGGATAATGCAGGATAATCTTCCCATCTCATGGTCCATAAAATCATAGCTTCCCAGCCTCTTTTGCTATAAATGATGATATATTCACAGATGCTGGGAATCAGAACACTGTATTACATCCTCGGGGCCATTGCTGTGTCTCTCACAGAGATTATGCAGGCTTCATTGGAACCCTCTCTGTTAATCAAAGTATCAGGCAGTGCAGTTTCGGGGAGCCCAATTCCCAACTAGACCATGTTGAATGCGTCTTAGCCTACATACCATTTGAAATGTAGAAATAGATGTAGTTCCCAAAAAGTCAAGATATTCATTTTGATAAGAATAAATGCATATGCCTTTTTTTATTATATTCTAATGTATAATGGCAGGAAAATCAATGGATGACTTTGAAACCTTAAATAAAATCTCCTACTCTGGTAGCATGGTACCCAGGATTAGGTAGGAGCCACTGAAGTGGTGTCTTTGTCTGACTCTGTGTGGCCATTGCTGAGGCTCATGGTCAGCATATCTTTTCTATCCTTGACACTTCTCTGATAAGATGCTTGTAGATTCAGAATGACTACAGGTGATTCCAGATGGCAGCTCCTGCTAATTCCCAAAAAATGCTTAAGCAGGCCCACCTCAGATGAAGAACCTATCCTAGTTTCTCTGTGGCAGAGAGGAGTTCTGTGGAATTCACTTCCTCCTTCACAAGTGTTCATGTGCTTGTATTTGCCACACATCATTGTAACAAGAAACTGGCCTTCTGTGGAGAATATTGGCTGGAACCTTTTGGAATTTGATTCCATAATCTGATTTTGATTCTGGTTCATGCCCTGTTCTCTTCTTAACAACACTTGGATCAGCTTCCTGGGCAAGCTGAAAGTGAAAGTTTAAAAATTCCATGTGAGGATGAAAAAGGAAGTCTGGAAGGAAATGAGAAGGTGAGCTTTGTAATTGGCTATTCAAAAATAAAGTCTGATCTTTACTTAGAGAGAAGAAGAAAGGAAAGAAATGTAGTGACTCAAATTATCTACAATTTGGGCTATTTTGCCTATTGTTTCTTCCAAACACAAAGTAGCATTTGTTGAATTCCAAGCACTTGCTGGTTATTGGGGCTAATAATACTGAGTATTTTTATAGGTCTTATTGTGTGAGAGAGTTTGTATACATTATGTTTGTCTGTATCAACATATTCAAATCATGTAAAATTTTATATTTGTTAAATTGCTGCCTGACTTTTTAGAAGTTCTTTCACATCAGCTACTTTATCTGGTCTCATAGCAATTCAGAAAGTGTCTAGTATAGATATGAAATCAGAGTCATAAAGAAATTAATCATCTTATTCTCACCTTACTTGGTCCCAGGGCTAAGGAGTGTTAGGTTACAATCAAGTTTCTTAACTTTAAAATCAATACTATTTCTATTTAATTCTGTACGAAAAAAAAAAATTCCATAACTTAAGAGTTTGAGCAGAGTTTTAATGATTTCATAACTATCAGAGCTATAACACTAATTTTCATTTACAACATATATTTAACAGCAGTTGACCATAATTTGGTGCTGAGGGGAATATTAAACAATGAAAAAAGATAGCGTTTCATGCAATATTATATAAAAATATAACAAGATCTTGAGATTGTAATATTATATAAAGAACTAAGAGACTCAGAAAAAAGGTTTGTTGCTGAATATTTTAAAATAGTACACAGTTTCTATCACATGATGAATGTAAGAATCAAACAAGAAAATACAGAGACAACTTCTGAGTTCAAATTGCCCAACACGCACAAAGCTAAGCATTTTATGCTCAGTATAATTAATTCCACCAAAAAAGAGGAAGATAATACCTTTAAATTGATTAAAATATAAATTTAGAATTTTACCCCATTACCTCATGTGTTTCTTTTCCTTAGTATAACTAACCTGAGCCAGTTATACAAAAATTATTTTACTGAAAAATGGTCAACACACTGGTACCGGTTCAGACTCAGAACGATTTTCTGGATTATTTATAAGATTCAAACAGATTGAATTTTTTGTTTTGTTTTTAAAGTCAACCTAAAGGTACACACAAAATCTGTTTCTTCCTGGTTTTACTTGTTGGTTTTCAATAAATGTTCATTTTTAACCTTCCAAAAAATGTACTCTAAAACAATGTGATTTGTCTTTTAGAATTTAATCATCTTTTCCTGACTCTTGAAATATTTCTCTAGCCATGTCAAATATTAACAAAGAGCTCCACATACAAAAAAAATTCCCCTTAATTCTTCTGTCTTTTGCTGATATTGTGGCAGATATGAACATTGCATTTGATTAAGTAGATGGAATCTACTTAATCCTACTTTTGTCTGTGAATATGATGTCTAGCTCAGTTAAGGGACAGGCTCATATAGACTGTCTAATACCACTGTCTTACTGCATTTAAGGAGCATAAAATGAGTCTTCAGGTCTTTATTCATCAAAATTGAATGTGTTTCATTAGGAATTCTACTCAAAGAGAAAGTCTGCCTACTGAGAAAACTATGTAGCAACCATTTTCCCTTAGCCTAAAAACAAAATACAAGTGTCTAAAAGTTCACAGCATTTCATGTCTCAACCTCCCCCAACCATGTGGAGACATGGCTGAACCAAGAGGAGGTGTTTTGGACCCTCAGGCTCAACATCAAGAGTCTGTGCAATAACTTCGAGGTCCTTCTCTGATCAGCTGTGTTTTCTCATTTGCATTTGTAGGCTGGAGAACAACAGGAAAGTCCATATCTAAAAATAAACAGAGAAAAGCAACAAATACTCTTTATCAAATTATAGTTCCTTTAATGGGGGGCAAGAGGTAGGTATTTTTCTTGAAATGATGATGAGCAAACCAATTGAATTCATGAAATATTATTACTATTAAACTGCCTACCCCTTTAAGCACTACAAAAGGGAAGAGGCACTGTATATTCCTTGCTCAAGTTCTGTTAATTTCAAAATTATAAAACTGAAGATGTAAGCCCAACTTTCCCTTGAGAGAGAGGCTTGATGAACCTACTGAACTTGAACTTAAGTTTTCACTACCTTGTGAAGATGGATCCCCGGCCACCAATATGGTTGTGCAGGTTGGACACTCCAAAGCACGGTGGGCACCTTCATAAAGACTACAATGTGTATCTATATGAAAAGTCTAGTTTATGTGGCACATGACCCCTAAAAAAATTTATAGTGCATAATTTCATGCAGGTTCCCCTCTGAGATAGGAGTCAAAACCCAGAGCTTGCTTAGGTGGAGAGTTTAATAGGAAGTTCTCCACATAAAGGTAGTGCCCCAAATGGTTATGTCTTCTGTAAATCACGATACCCTTAAATCTGCAGGGAGACTTGTTAGACTTGAGTTTTGGCATGGAGTTGAAGGAACTTCTCTTAAAATGTTTAATGGCAGGCCAAGGAGTACTCAGGTTGACAGGTCAAGTTTTCATCACCTGTGTGTTCTAAGCAAGATGACAATTTCATTTAAAGTGGTCCAGTGCAAGATTACTCCCAGGCACCTAGCAGAAGTGAATGACTTCACATTCAACATAGTTCTAAAGAATCCCTATAACATTGCAAGAAATGTGATTTCATAGTAAAAACAAAGAGATAAGATGGAAGGGAAGATTACATTACACATAGAAACAATGCACATTGAGTGACAATTTTTCTTTATATTGTATATTAAAATTATACATAATAGTGTCATTCATTGTTATATATTCATATATACATAAAATGTAACACTATGATTTGATCAGTTTCATTCCCTAGCACCTCTTTTCCTCCCTCCCCTGGTCCCCCCCCCCTTCCTCTACTCTATCATTCTTCTGAAGAGAATATTAATGTAGTACAATACAGATCTAAGGAGATTATCTGGGAAAACATGAAAGATGGCAAAAGAGATGAATAGGGTGATAAAATCTAACATATCTAATGCAACTTCCAAAGGGAGGAAAAAAGAAGAAAGGCAGTATTTGAGGATTTTATGACTGAGAATTTTCTAGAATTGATGAGACACCAATTCCACAGATTCAACAGAAATTAAAGAGAAGCCCGTATTTAGAACATCTTAGTGCTAATGAAGATCATCAGACACAGTGGCTTTAAAATCACTCTCAATAGGAAGTATGATACTATGCAATTACATCTTCAGTATGTCAAAAGAAGAACTCTGTCAACTTCACTTTGATGATTAACTCTCTAAGTTCTTTTTTTTTATTAAAGCATGAAATAAATGTATATCCAGACAACTTAAAAACAGAAAATTTGCCACCAGAAGACCAAATTTAAACATATAACAAGTAGAAAGGAAGTGTTATCTGATGGAAGATTTCTGCTGTAAAAAGGAACGATTAGCAAAAAACCACTCTCACACACACACACACACACACACACACACGCACACACACGGGTAATACTCCAGCATACTGGCACAAGCACTGATTTACTTAATAAGACTCCTAAAGCTCAAGAAATAAAACTAAATATCAATAAGTGCGATGACTTCAAATTAAAAAGCTTTTTTAGGGCTGGGGTTGTGGATCAGCAGTAGAGTGTTTGCCTGGCATGTGTGAGGCCCTGGGTTCAAATCTCAGCACCACATATAAATAAATAAAATAAAGGTCCATCAACAACTTAAAAAATTTCTTAAAAAAAAAAAAGCGCTTTTGCACCATCCAAGAAACAATGAAGAATGTGAAGAGAGAGCCTATAGAATGAGAGATTATTACCAGCCATTTTTCCTACAGGAGATTAATATGAAGAATATAAGAAGAAAACAAACAAATAAAAACCTAAAAAAAACAATCCCCAAATAACCCATGGACAAATGAACTAAATAGACATTTCTCAAAAAAGCAAATACAAATGGCCAACAAATATATGAAAAAGTGTTCAACACTCTTAGCAATCAAGGAGATGCAAAAATCCAGACTACACTAAAATTTCATCTTACTCAAGTCACAATGGCAATCACCAATAAATGCTGATGAGGATGTGGGGAAAAGGTACACTCATTCATTGTTGGTGGGAATTCAAATTAGGACAACAACTTTGGAAAAGAGTGTGGACATTCCTCAAAAATTAGGAGTGGAACCACCATATGACCCAGCTATCCTACTCCTCTGTATTTATCCAAAAGATCTAAAATCATCACACTACAGTACCATGTACATACCAATGTTTATAGTAGCACAATTCACAATAGCCAAGTTATGGAATCAGCTTAGGTGCTGGTCAATAGAGAAATAGATAAAGAAAGTGGTATATAGAAACAACAGAATTCTATTAAGCTGTAAAGAAGAATGGCATTATGTCATTTGCTGGTAAATGGATGGAACTGGAGAATATCATGCCAAATGAAATAAGCCAGACTGACAAAGTTAAGGGTCAAATGTCTTTTCTGATATGTGGAAGCTTAAAGAAAATAGGAATTTTAAATGGGGATCTTATGAAAATAGAAGGGAGATCAGTAGTGTAGAAGCAGGAGACCTAAGAGGAGGGGAGGAAAAGAGAAAGAACTAGGGAATTAAGTTGACAAAATTATTTCATGTGCATGTATGAGTATATCACAATGCATTCCAATTTTATACATAATGATAAAGCATAAATTTAAAAATAAATAGGGTAAGACTAACTGAATCATACATTTTTAGATCCAAGGTCAATACCGTAAGATCTACCTCTTCCTCTACTTCAGGAGAGGGAGGAGGAGAGGGAAAGGAAATGTACTGGGAATTGAAATGGAGAAACTATGCTATATCAAAATGAACCCTGAAATTATGTAAAACTGTAATGCACTAATATAAATAAAAAAGATAATAGTAAATATGTGAGTAGAACCAAAGTATTATTGCTAGATTATAAGATTAAAGGTAACAGGAACCAAGTCTTTCTTTTTCCTAGCCCCTAACATATTGTCAAGAAAATGTTAAGTTCTCAAATAACTATTTGCTGTTGAAAGTTTATCAATAAACCAGGCTGGTAAATTACTCAACCTTGGCAGCCAAAAATTAAGAAAGCTTAGGTCTGCTTTGCTTTATAATCTTCCTGTGTTCCTAGGATCTCACTGGTACCATTTTGATGAGCTGATTCACTGTCCTACTGCTCTGGCCTGGGGCTTTGATGCTTGCTTGACATTTTCATATAAAAAAGCACAAATTTATGGACTATTTGCAAGCATTATTTTTCATGCATTATTTTCGAAATTGTTCTTCTTGATTGTGGGAAGGAAGCTGAGTGGAGGAAGGTGGCAAAAAGAGGAAGGGTGAATTTATTTCTTCCTTGATACCCTATTCCTGAGCAGTCAGATGTGCTGAATACTGAACAGCAAGTATAATAAATGAATCAATATCTTGGCCAAGAGCAAGAGCCATATGGCTTCTTCTTCACAGTGGTTGTGAATTTATTTGGGTTTGATCCAGGTGAGTGGCAAGAACAGTTAAGCAAACAACATATTTTTCTGTGCACTGAATCATACATTTTTAGATCCAAGGTCAATGCTGTAAGATCTACTTCTCCTTTAGATACTTTATTCCCTCTCCTTAAAAAAGAAAAGAAAAGAAAGAGGAAAAATCATGGCTCCACAAGAATTTGGGGGGATTTAGCTGGAAGTTTTGGTTAGATTTCATTTCATTGGCTTCAGCTTAGAAGAAACAAACTCAATTTAGCTCCTGCATTTTTTATTTGCTTTTCCAGGATGTTCAGAAATGACTGGTGTACTTTAGGCTTTTGTTTTGATACCTTGTTACATTGTCACACATACATTCATGGCTCTATTTGGAGATGGTCTTGAAAATCCTCTTAGCTAGCGGGGTTCTGATTTCACTGTGACCTTCAGAAACCTGAGGACTATAGAGGCTAAATGAAATTGTTTTAAATATGCCAATCAAAATTTCACAATGTGAAGCTTCTATTTTGGGATCATGAAAGTAAGGGAAATAACCTAGTATCTACTACTTTTTACCTTTCAGGTTTTAACTTTTCAAAGATGAAAAAAAAAAAGTGTTCTCCTTTACCCTGCCAAAGACACACTCTCTCTTCCATTTGACTTTGATTAATGCATAGGAGCAATATAATCTTCCTGTGCTCCTAGGATCTCACTGGGAGTATATTTTTTATTTTGATAAAGAGATGTAATCATTTATAGGTTCTCTAGTTGATTATTGGAGATGCACTGTTTGAACTTTGTTTCCTTTATTTCTTAAAGGTAGAAGCTGGGTTATATCCTTTGACATAGTTAAAAGAAATAAAATAACCAAGATATATCCCCCCTTTTACCAAATTTCACCCTATACCACCTCTCCCGAACAGAGACTTTTACCATGTTACACTATTAAGAGTATCCTTGCCTTTAGCCAGGGTCAAGGAGTAGATATGATTGAAATATGCACACAGGAAAAAAAGCCTTAGAAAACAGTCTAATTTTATAATTATCTCAAGGTAGTTGAAAAACATTTCTAATGTGTTTTATAAGTCAACAGATAAAAAGGATTTGATATTTCAAATTTGGATTTTTATAAATTAAAAATATATTTATAAGATCCTATAACATCTTCTTAAAAGTAAAATTTGAGGTGATTGGCCAATGAATTGAAATCAGAAATGTGTTTTTCTAATAAACCCCTACTTTTTCTTCTTTATGGGTAGTCTAGTAAGACTCAGAAGAAAGTCACCAGTGATTACTGTTAGTTTTGTTCTAGAGAAAGGATGATCTCATATTAGTTCTATTACATTTATGTCTTGGCACTTCTGGATAAGAGACAATAGAAGAAATGCTACTTCATTAAAATCAGTTTTCATGTATTAAAAATAAATTTCCAGTTGTAATATTCATATCATGGTCAAATCTCCAAGCACAGTATAACTTGAAGTATGACAGTTAGTCTGACAATTAATATAAATCCCTAGATCTACCCATTCCTCCCCACCCTACTATGTCTCACCTCATTTGTTTCCCCTTCCACTTTCTAGGAAAATGGAAATTTAGCACTGGCTAGATAATTTACAAAACCCAGTGCAATGAAAATATGATATATTTTATTTGAAAATTAAGAATTTCAAAACAACAACAATGGAGCAGTAAATTCAGTGCTCAAAATCCTTGCCAATGTAATAAGGCAAGAAAAAGAAACAAAAGGCATCCCATCTAGAATGAAGTGGCCCCCATGGATTGCTCCCAATTCTAGAACCCTAGGATTTTATCATTATCTAGAACACAAGGATTAAAAATCCTCTAAGTGAGACAAGGTTTGCCACTTTTTATTTAATTTCATTAAAGTAAAATTATGAAAGCCCAGTGTCACACCCATTGCCTTCCAATCTCCCCCTATTTTCCTCTGATGCTTTTACATTTAAGTTTTGCAACTAATCTTGATGCATATTTATATATTGCTTCTCATTAATTATGAGAACAGAACTTTGATATTTGAGTAAATGGTAACCCTCTTTGGTTACTAACTTTAAGTGGGATCCCTTCTTTCACAGAACAGATTAGACATTAGTTAATTTATCAGAAGACCACAGTTCAGAAAGCACAGTCTGATTTTGAGGTCTGCTTTTTCATCCTTACCAGCCTTAATTTGCATTAATTTCACCTGTGAAGTACAAGTCTCTGAGTTAGTGAAGTATAAATCTGAAATTAACGCAACAAACTGCAAATGAAGAATAGATTCTCATAATAAAATGTTAGACTGGAGAGAATTAAGGGATTTACTGCAGAGTTGATGGTACTTAACTCTTCGGGGCCCTCACCTTCAGAGACCCTTCCAAGAGTCTGTGTTTATAGATCAGAGAAAGGAAGATATTTATAGACTATAGTCAGCCCAAAATTGCCTCTTTCTATGCTGACTTTCCCTTCTCTCTGACAAATGGAAATAGAGAGCTTTTGGGGGATTTGCTTAAGGGAGAATAGAGCTGGAGATAGGTTTCATTTGAGTTTAGTGGATTATATTTTTTGTGGTTTGCAGCAACTCCATCTATTATTAATTATTTCTAGCCATGTGGGTGTAGGAATGCCTTTAGGAATGCTCCTACAGCTCATTATGTCAATTCACTTACTGAGAGGACATGGAGACCTAAGACAAAGGTCACGTCATATAATATGAATGTGTCTAGTGGGCTCTGGCCTGGGGAGTATTAGATGCCAAAAACAAGGTTTGAAATGTACAGAGGTGGTCTATGGAAATTTCTTCCAAATCTTACATCTTTTATATAAAATAAGCTAAAAATAGTTTCCCCAAATTTGACAATCCCTAAACAACACTATCAATAATGAGTTGCAGAGTTGACAGAACACGTTCTAATTCACCAATAATAAAAAAGAAAAAAAATTGGGCCAAACACACTAGAGAAGAGGCAGAATTAGTTTTATATTTTTTTTTCCTATAGAAAATTGTGTTATAAAAAATGAAGAGACAAGAATATGCATCCATACAGCATTAGAGGGAAATATCAGGGCTGTACTATGCTGTTAACTACATGACTGCTGCATTTATAGATTTTGTAATATATGTGGTATTTTTCAGAGCTCTACAACTTTCTCCTTTCAAATGAATATTCACTTATTTTGTGTTCTTTTACTTAAAGAGGGCTGAAAAAATTACATTTCAGGTCCCACAAAACCCGGATCATCCTTGCATAAGAGTTTTTAAATATTTAGAAATAAAAAAAAAATGTTTTCCTTTTGGTTAAGGATTCTTAATGATACAGTCAAACGAGACTCCAGAATCTGACCTCTGAAACAGAATTGGTAGCTCTATGGTGTCAGAGAAACTGAGAACAGTGACAGGCACACAGATTCATCACCAAGCCCTCAGCAGGGAGGAAATCTGGGTGGAATCTGGCACCTAGTCTGGATTTCTGTTTCCGAAAAGAAATCTTCCACAAAGATCTACTGAAATGACCTGGTGGAGCTTTTATCTAATTTAAAAGAGCAAAGACTATGAAGCTTTTCAGAGAAGTGTGAAATACTGAATTTGGGGTATCTAGGTTCAGTTCATCTAGTTTGGGTTTTCCCAAATATAAAGGAAAAGTTAAGACAAGGTCGAGACTGGATGATGATGAAGATGATACTCTCCTTTCTTTCCCTCCCTGTCCTCTGTCAGTGAGTGGATATTGGGCTGGAACAAGAGATGTTTTGGAGAGATCCTATATGGTCAATGCAGCCAGTGACCCCTTATGTGATCTTTAAAAAAAAATTTTTTTTTTTAGTTGTAGATGGACACAATATTTTTATTTATTTGTTTTTATATGGTGCTGAGAATGGAACCCAGTGCCTCACACATGCACTCTACCACTGAGGTACAGCCACAGCCCCAACCCCCGCACACGTGATTTTATAACAGTTTATCTCCCTTTAAAAGAGCAGAAAAGATTAATGTGCTGGCATCATCATTCATAAGCAAGTTGGGCCACTGTCATCATCCTTTCTCTAAAAAGAAGGAGTTTCCATGCAAATATCACCACTTAATCCATCAATCCACTCACTAGTAATCCTGCTTGACTGATCATTTTGTATGCCCCGAGAAAAGATAGATTTGCCCTTTTGTATCCCAAATACAGCAAAAAAAATTAATAATCATATTTTATTCATAAGCCTACAATTTAGCTCCAAGAATAATAATAAAAATGATCAGAAAACCTCCTCTATTTGTTGGATTAACAATCCCCATAGCAAGAGATACAGGTTGCAGAAAAACTCTTTCTGTCCTCTCCAAGCTCCCAATTCTGAAAGAGTCTGGGGCTTAGTACAATCAATATGACTTTTCTTTTGAGCTAAAATAATGGGTAATACTGCACAATAGCATTACATTATATAGAAATTAAAGGCATGTGGAAGCCTTTAAATAGTTTCTAGTGCTTGACATCCTGGAATTTGTTTTAGTGTAACCAGAGCCAGAGTATGGTCTGATCCAGACAAGTTCACCGTCCTGAAATTCCAGCAGTTCTGAAAACAATGAGCCACTGTATGAATTATCAAATAATTTTTTAGTTAACTGTCCAGGGTTCTTTTAGGATTCAGTGATACAGTCTGTAATCCGGAAAAACGATGCATTCCACAGGAAAAAACAATAGTGGATTGTGGCTGTGAGAGGTAGCAGGAAAATGCAATTTGATGCTGGCTTGCTTAAACAAAGATATTTCCCAAAGACTATCAAATATTCTTGGTGTGAATTCTCTGGGATCTTATCTTTCCTTGCATTATTTTTTTCTTTTTCATTACTGGGCAGAATGAATTTGAAAAATCAATTTATCATGGTGATGAATACACATAGACATATGGAGCTGGTTTGGTAAAGCAAATAGCCCTATTTTTTGACGCTGCTTTGAACCTAAACCTCAAGGTATGTAATTTATAAAGAAGTTATATTTCAGTGGAAGAGAAATCTGCTTCAGTTCCAGTCCAACCTCCTCTTTATCTATCCAAAGGAAGAAAAATTAAGGATTGATGGCATTTTTGATGTTCATTCCTTTCTGTTTCATTAGAGACGTTAAAGGAACAAGACGAAAGGCTTTTTCTGGGAAAAATTTCTCCCTTGGGTCTCATGTCCTGGACACTCTCACCCAAACCTTCCTGAACCCAGAGTGCACTATTTTGTCATGAGATCATGAATTGTACTTGCTTCGCATTGTTTTCAGCATATTTCAAGATATTACCAGCTTTTCTCTATGCTTGGTAAAGCCAAATGACCCTTCCTTTTCCCTAAAAGACCAACCCAAAGCTGTAGTCTATGGGATTTCCCTCATGTGGCCACTGGATCTCTCAGTTTAGTAGGACCTGGTGCTTGGTCTGGTCTATGAAGGGACACTCACTACCTCCACTCTCATTTTACTCCACCTTTTTCCATGTCAATCTTGATCTGTTCCTCGAGGTCTTCTGGTGACACATAAAAGTCCTCTTCTGACATTGATGATTTGGGCCGGCAGCGCCCACAACAACAGTTGCAGCAGCAGCACAGGCAGCAACAGAAATAGCAGCCAGTCAAAAGGCCAATGATGATGAATAGGGCCTAGGGGACACAGAAACCAAGCACAACAGGGGTGAGACCTGGTGGAGACGAGGACAATCCCAGAACCCAAGACGGCACCCTCAAGAGACCTGAAGATATCACAGCGGATACACAATGGCGTGTCCACCCTCATCCTCATCTCCTGAAGAAAACCTCTTTTGGTAATATCTTTTAAAAGCTGGTAATATCTTGAAATATGCTGATAACAATGCAAAAAATCTTTTCCTCATAAAGTTTTGCCTAATAAGTTTGACCCAGAGGAAATGCCATGTGCATCAGTAGAGCCAGAGTGCTTTCACTAAACTCATCCTTATCACAGGGCAGCGACCCCTGGGTTAAAGTGTCCCCCCAGATTCAAGTGCATCTAAAGCCAATTAGCATTCCTCAACTGGGCCCACTCCTGCCAGCTAGCTCCTTTCTTTCATTCCAGAGTACCAGCCAGCCTGATGCTTTCGGGTGGGATCTGTATTTCCCTTCCTAATTCAGTGAAAGAAAATAGCAATCAGAATATTACCCAGCATGAAACCAGGCTTTTTGGAGATTTGGTTTTTAAAAGTTATTATTTATTACAATTTATATGTATGTGAGCTGTCCGCAGACTATACCAATGGAGTATATGGGTAGTCTATATGTAAATAGAATTTTTTCTTTTTAGTGCTATGGATGGAACCCAGGATCCCTTTGCCACTGAGCTGCATTGCCAGACCTTTTTATTTGTTATTTAGAGACAGGGTCTCTCTGAGTTGCTGAGGCTGACTTCAAACTTGCAATCCTCCTGCTTCAGCCTCCTGAGTCACTGGGATTACAGGAGTGTGCCACTTGGCCATAAATAAATTTACTTTTATCAGAAGATAAGGATAATAAAATTCATAAACAAACATGAATTATCACCAAACATACATATATTAGGGATTCCTAGGAGATCAAACAAAATTTACTACATAAAAGTTAATTCCGACTTCACTAAGTCCTTAAAAAATTGACTTTTGCTTGGCCAGATGTCCATTTCTCTCCCACTTCCTGTTCTCCACTACTTCCTTCCTTCTTCACTACCTCATAGCAGGCTCCATGTGAGCCTGTGACACAATCACTCCTCATCCTCTCCAGTACTTTGTTTGCTTATATAGCCCATGCTATAGATAGTAAAGTGCATGGCTAAATTTGTCCTATCATAATTTATTAAACAGTTGTCACACTAATAAATTATTTTTTGTTTTGAACAATGAGTCAGTTCTTAGTCACTATAGGGGGGACGGGAGGCCAGTCATAATTAACCTGAAGCTCCAAATTCAAATATAATTAATGTCTAGCAGTATTTTAAGTCAGAACAGATTTCATAATTAACTGATGAACTAAAGCAAACAGGAGCCCCAGATAATAGCTCTCGGTAGAAGAGATGTGTCATTTTATTTACAAGAGTTTCATGGTAGTAAGCTTAGTCTTTCTTTGAGATGAAGTCTAAAACAGGGAAGAATACTGGGTTCTTCCAGAAAGTTGTTTTTGAAGGAAAAAAAATCTGATTTACCTTTGCCCACCAGCTTGACAGCATAAAATAGGTATTGACATTTTCATCTCCAAATTGTTCGGCCACGTAGAGTCCCAGTGATCCATACTTATCATATATGTTTCTCTTGGATATGTCTGTAAGTATGGTGTGGGCATTGTTGATTTCTTTAAACTTCTCAGCAGAAGCTGGATCATCTGGATTCTTGTCTGGATGATGTCTCAGGGCCAATTTTCTTTTAAAGTAAAAAAAAAAAATGTGAGCAGTGTTATTTGAAAAACATTACAAAGACATTTTGGAAAGGTGGGGTTCATTTGTCCATCTTTTATTTGTGTAAGTCCTGTGAAATGTCAGTTTCACAATAGTGGTGATTTACCAAGAAATGGGTTTTCATTAAATGGTATCTCTGCTTCCTGATATGTAAAAACAATCATATATTATTTCTCTCCACCCATCCTCGAGGGAGTTCTCAATAGTGACACAACTGTTAAGTCACAACTTGCTATGGACAAGTGTGTGAAGTCGATCTTTACCTGGAAGCCGCTCCATAGTCCACCCCAACACAGAGAGGCCCTTACGGATTCTAGCAGCAGGTTCTAGTTTACACTCACATTCCATTTAGAACCAGAGGAGTTTTCCAGAATGACAGAACCTCATGTCACATATTCTAAAAGTTAAATTCAAGTATAAAAGTAGAAGACCCTGAATTAACACTCCCTTGAACACTTTTGATGACACCTTCTCAGATCACTGATAAGTCTTAACTCATTTTTTACTTTCTAATCAAACACTATGGCTTCCTTTGTTTTCCAGTGTATATTTAACCCCTTTCCAATTATGTCTTCCCACTTCAAACACTCTGTAGACATTTGCTGTGGGTATAGGGCCCTCTTTCCCCCTGTGGATCCTAAAGTAGATCCTGGGAAGTGTGGGACATCCTCTGTGTTCAGAGTGGATTGGGGATGTTCTTTACTCTTCTCTTTATACTTAGGTGTAAGAGTGGATGTTAGAAGTCAGCTGTACCAGACTCCTACTGGTGGCCATTTCTCTCACTTGCCCCTGGAAATGATTTAAATAATGCTTAAAGTAACATTCAAAATTTAGTCTGAATTATTTTTTTTCACTAAAAACTCAATTTTATGACTCCTGGTTAGAAATTCCCCATGACTTTTCTTCCTACTGTGCCCACCATAGGTATTTGTAGTTATAATAAACTTCTACTTATTGTATTATTTTAGGTAGACTGTTTCATTTTAATGCAGAGATAAAAGTCCAGAAGTAGAGCATAAAAGTATAGCTTGAAAGCCAATCTATATGGTATACCGAACAAGTCACCTGTTTTAGGGATTAAAGTTAGGGGTTACTGGTTAAGAAGTAGGTAAGTACACTCATACATTGCTGGTGGACTGCAAATTGGTGCAATCATTCTGGAAAGCAGTGTGGAGAATGGAACCACCATTTGACCCAGCTATCCTACTCCTTGGTTTATACCCAAAGGACTTAAAATCAGCACACTATAGTAACGCAGCCAAATCAATGTTTATAGCAGCTCAGTTCACAATAGCTAAGCAATCTAGATGCCCTTCAACAGATGAGTGGATAGAGAAAATGTGGTATATATATACAATGAATTATTACTCAGCCATAAAGAAGAATGAAATTATGGAATTTTTTGGTAAATGTATGGAACTAGAAACTGTCATGCCAAATGAAATAAGCCAGTTTCAAAAAACCAAAAGCTGAATGTTCTCTCGGATGCTAACACACAATAGGGGTTGGGGGTGAGGGAAGAAAAGAAGTTATTGGATTAGACAAAGGGAATGAAAGTAAGAGAGGAGGTGATGAGAATAGGAAAGACCATAGAATTAATCAGACATAACTTTCCTATGTTCATATATGAATATGTAACCAATGTAATTATACATCATGTTCAACCACAAAAATGAGAGCCTAATTAGAATGTTATACTCAATGTATGTATAATATGTCAAAATACATGCTACTCTCATGTATATCTAAAAAGAACAAATGAAAAAAAGGAAGTAGGTAAATATTTAGGTGGTGCAGCATTAAGTTGCTTAAAATGTACAACAATCCTTAAAAGTATAAATCATGATGTCTAATACATTCTAACTCTGAACTCAGACTAAATAACAAAAACAAACATGACAGCTCATTTCAAATTTGTTTAGTACAAACATTTTTCAGCCTTTATTTCGAGAAATGTTTAGAGTACCTTTAAATTATTATAAATGTGAACATTAGTGTCAGTGTTTCTTATGCACACAAAATTTATACTGCAACCTCTGGAAACTGCACAAAATGCCTATTTTGTCATTTTTAACCTTTTGCAATGTTTATTACATGCCATCACTTTTAAACACATTAGAAATATCAATTCATTAATTCTCACAACAACTCTATGAGATAAGTATTATAATTATCCCTTTTTTTTCCAAATTCTTTTTTTTATTTCTAACATACATGAAGAAATAAAAATGAAGTAGTGGAATGCATTACAATCATAATTATTCATTCACAACACCATTTTTCGTAACTCTGTATATAAAGTGTGTTCACTCCAAATCATGTCATTTTACAGAGGATATTTAGGCACTGGGAGGCTGAATATTGCTCAATGGCTACACAGCTAGTAATTAGAACTAGGCTTTGAACACAAGCAATCCAACTCTGACCACAAGCTCTTTACCACCACTATGATTCTCTGATGTTGATTTTTTTTTATTTCAAAAGTAAGGAACACAGAATGCATAGTAGATCATTGTAAGTATTTTGACTTTAGTCTGGTGACATGGGAGAGGACTTTGTAGTTTTTCAAGAAGAGCAATAGTTTTTGAAGGATCACTTAGTATGGTAGAAGGCAAAGATGAATGTGAAGAAACTGTTTTTGGAGACGCGTTATAGTGATCTAGGCAAAAGGTTCGTGGTGGTTTGAAGCAGTGTGGTAGTAGAGGACATGGTGAGAAGTGCTGGATTTGGGATATATTTGAGGAATAGCTGATAAATTGAATGTGGGGCAGGAAAGAAAAAGATGAATGATGATGGCAGCAAAGTTTTGAGCACAGCAATTGGAAATCACTAATTTTTTTAAGAGAGAATTTTTTAAATATTTATTTTTTAGTTTTTGGTGGACACAACATCTTTATTTTATTTTTATGTGGTGCTGAGGATCAAACCCAGCACCCGGCGCATACCAGGCGAGCGCGATACCTCTTGAACCACATCCCCAACCCCTGGAAATCACTATTTAATGATTTTTAAAATTTTTATTTATTTTTATTTTTTTGTGGATAGTAAGTTTTCTAACATCCGTGAGTTCCATTTTGGACACCTTGAAATGCCTATTAGACTTCTAAGTGGCGATGAAGATAGAGAATTCTTGCCAAGATGTACATTTGGGAGTTTTTAGCAGGTAGCTGACGTTCAGAACCACGAAACTGGAAGAGAATCCAAGAAAGTGTTTCCAAGAAGTCCAAGGACTAAGTTTTGGGAAAGGATAACCAGAAAAAGAAACTAAGAAAGAAGGACAAATGGCTCACAAGGAAAAATCTGAAGAGTATGAGGTTTGGGGCTCCAAGTGAAGACAGTAATCATCTGTGTCAAACGCTGCCGGCAGGTCATAGAAGATGAGGGTTAAGAATTGACTGGGAGATTTAGTTATTTGGAAACATCCTGGGCTGCCTACACACACACACACACACACACACACACACACACATTTGTATAGTGTCTTTATATAGGGAAAATTACAGTAGAAAAATAAGCAGAAGTCAGAAAATTGAATAAAAAAATAAAATAAAATAAAGAAAATGGAATAACCCAAAATGAACAGTGTTCATAGCTGCACTGTTCAAGACTATAGGTGATGATTTAACTTTTGCTTATTATAAAATCTACACATATTAATTAATGTTTTTTTCCTAAACATTTTTAGAGCTCTCTAGTTCCTTTAAATGACCCACTACTATATTAAGGGTAAGGGATGAAAGAAAAAAAAAATCCTCAAACTAGAATAGTAATCATCATCAAAAGGCCTCAAATAGATTCTTCAAGCTCATTTATTTTAAGGAGACTAGTATTCCTGGAATTCTCACTCTGTTCCCTGGAATACTAACAGGATCCTTTCCCTAATAGTTCTAAAGTTATTATGTTTAGGCCAATCAAAAATAAAAAGCTGTTAATTCTGCCTTGAAGAGGGGGGGTAAAAATCCCTGGAAAATGCCCCTTTACATCCACTTCCTTGTTCCCAGATGCAGACTGATACACACTGCCCAAGACAGAGAAGCCTGGCTTTCTGTCATTTTTTAAGCTGTTTGGATCTTTGTCAAGCTCACAAGGGCAGATGCATCAATCCATTCATCACACTCCCCTAACAATGGAGTTGGCAGGCGTGGAGGGCTGGAACACCTCCACTTGTAACAAATCCAATTCTTGGTCGTCAGCAGCCTTTTGACTCCTCTTGGCAGATGCTCCTGGCTGGGAGGAATCCTTGGGAAAGATGGTGAGCAGAGACAGCTGCCAAAATTACACAACTGCTCGAGGAGGTATTTGCTTAGTGTCCCACCCTCTTAGTAATTGTCTGTAGAGCAAAAAAATACATGTCAGGAATTTAGGGTTTAAGGAAGTGTTTGGAGTACATTTAAATAGAATAGTCACCTGTTCTTTTTAAAGGTCTTTCTATTCATTTCTAATTTTACACTTAAAAGCGATCTAATATTCAGTCAGAATGTGAGCCTTTAAATGTAAATCTCCTCATGCTTTTAGTCACCTGTTAATCTGGAATGGCTATAACTAACACCATTAGAAATAGCTTCCAATACCCAATCAGGTTAACCTCAAAATGCAATGACAGCTGTCAACTAAATGCATAGTGAATTCAATGAGTGGCAGATAGATAAACATGGGGTTTACAATTGTAATTACCTAAGGCCCCCAAGATCATCTACCCATTTTTGAGGCAGTCAATAGTGAATTGTGATGCTTTGTCCTGTTGTCTTCCTTGTCCCACTAACACTCTCTACAAGTTTCTGTGTTATCTGGGGCCAGACTCTGATCACGACACCCAGTTCTTGGACAAATCTGTCTCCTTGGGGTTAAGATGTCAGAGAACTTCCTGTTCAGGAAGACTAGCCTCTGAACCTCAGGGAACCCAACCATGGCATACCTATGTCTGTTGCTGCCTTTCCCCACTCGACTTGCAGTTTGTTTGTGTGTTTGTTTGTTTGTTTTTCCAGTTGTTTTTTGCTCTTTACTATTTCAGAGATTTCCCCACTGATGACTTTCTGCTAAACTCTCAGCCGTGAAGCTGATTGCCCCTCTACTCTCCCAGAAGAAATTCACCTAAGAGGACAAAGGAAAAGAGGGAGGGTGAAGAATTGATTTCTTCCTATATCCTAGAAATTTTAGAAACACACTCATAGTGGAGCCAGTGCCCTCTGCAAAGAATATAGGCCCAGATTATACTGGAGAGAACAGAATCTGAGCTCATACTGGATCTTTCTAGAAAAGAATTGGCAGTGATGAGAAGGAGACTGATGGTAGAAAGAAAAATGAACTTCCATAAACCAGAGTTTGGAGGTGAAAACCCCTTAGATTAGTAATCCCTCAGTGCATGGTAAGTGTTGTAACAATGGAACCAGAACATTCAATAGGATGTCATGGTGGAGATTCAGTGGAATTCCTTTTCCTTCTTGGACTCAGGCAACACCCAAATGAAAATAGAAGAAACCAATGTATGAGTTCCCAAGCACACCTCCCTGACATCTGATGTTGATAGACATTAAACATATATATATGTATGTACATACATATATATAAAATACACACAAAAAGTGTTATTTAATATATATACACACATACACAACACATATATAAAATGTAATATGTACTTAATATATATACACACACACACATACACAACATATATGTGTGTGTGTATGTGTGTATGTGTATTCATATTGTGATTTATAATGAGATTTATATATATGTCATTTGGACATCCTGTAATTAAGTGTGTTTTAGTTTTTTACAAATTTTAGTTTGGTTTTTTAAAATTTACTTATTCCATTTAAAAATACATATTCTATATAAGTCCTTTGTCAGTTATATGTATTTTAAATATCATCTCCCATCTGGGTCTTTGTTATCATTGTAACTTTCTGATCTTGGTTTTGAGGAACATCAGTTCATAATTTTAATTTTGTTGAATTAATGATCCCTGAACCAGAAAGATATCATTTTATAAACTCTAAAATATTTATAGTTTTGCCTTTCAAATGGAAGTCAAAGGCTCATTTTTAGCTGATTTTTTTAATGTAGTGAAAGTTGGCATCCAATCTCACTTACATAGATAGCCAAGTATTATTGTACCATTTATTAAATAAATAAAATTCTGTCTCTGGATTTCTAGGATCTCTCTTCTGCTCTATTGGTCTCTAATTATTTCTGGGCCAATAGCAGTCTTTTTTGTTTGTTTGTTTTGGGTACCAGGGATTGAACCCAGGAGTGGTTAACCACTGAACCATATCTCCAGCCCTGAGTTTATGTTTTATTTTGAGACAGGGTCTCACTAATTTACTTAAGAGCCTTGCAAAATTGCTGAGGCTGTCTTTGAACTTGCAATCCTCCTGCCTCAGCCTTCTCAACCACTGGGATGTTCCAACAGGTGTGTTCCAACCCAATAGCAGTCTTACATATGATGCTTTAAAATATGAAAATATTTAAAATGATTTAAAATATGTCTTAGTATTTTAAAAAGGAAGTTCTTCAACATTTTTTTCAAGAGTTATAGATTTCTCTGAATCCTCTATATTTCCACATGAATTTTATAATCAGCTTGCCTGTTTACACACACATGCACACACACATATTCACAAAATTTATTGAGATTTTCATTACAATTGCATGGACTCTGAAGATAAATCAATATTCAATATTATATTTAATATTTAAATCAATATTCAAATAATAATTTTTCCTTTTCAATTATTTTATCATTCACATTTTTCCTTATCTTACTGGCCTGGCTAAGACTTCAGTATAATATTAAATGAGAGCAGCTTCGGCTGCTATCCTTTTCTTGTTTTTTTACTAAATTCCTGAAAGTGAATAGGTGCTGAATCTTATCAAACATTTTTCTCTCTGTGCAGTTGAGAAAATATGTTGTTCCTCTTTTAATCTGTTATTATGATTGGTTGAGTTTTTAATGTTTAGTGAATCTTATATTCCTGGATAAATTTGATTTAGTCATTATGCATTTTTTAATTTATTGCTGGATTCAGTTTTCTACTGTGTGCATTGAGCTCTATAATTTCCCTGTAAGTGGTACTTTGAGTGAATTTCACATCTTAATATATAGCATTGTTTGAGATGTTTTCTAATTTCAATTTCAATTTATTTTACCCCTGAGTTATTTTAAATTATATCTCCTAATCTTCATAAACACAGGAATTTTCTAGTTACTTTAAAATTTTAAAGTTACTTTACAAATTTTTTGCTCTCTAGTTTAATTGCCCTGTCAGTCAAGAACAAAATGACATTTTGTATGACTGGAATTCTTTAAAGTTTGAGAATTGCCTAATGACTCATTATTTTTATGAATGTTCCACGTATACTTAAAAAGAATACATATTCTGTATCTTCTGGGTGCTTTGTTTTTATATTAATAACATTCAATATTGATTTTTTAATTGCTTTGTTTGCATCGTCTATATCCTCAGCCATTTTATTGAATTCTCTCATCATGGCTAAAAGTTGCATAATTCTCCCTAAAGTTGTGTATTAAGGCTTTGTATTTTTAGAAGTATACAAATTAATAACCATTATATGTTTTTGGACAAATGTATTTTACCTTGTGAGATGGTTGTGAGCTTTTGGGGCCTAGGGGCGGAGTGTTATGGTTTGGATGTGAGTTGTCCCCCCAAAACTCACGTGTGAGATAACACAGAAGATGCAGAGGAGAAATGATGGGCTCATGAAAGCCTTAACCCAATCAGTGAAAAATCACCTGATGGGATTAACTGAGTGGTAACTGAAGGCAGGTGGGATATGGCTGGAGGAAGTGGTTCATTTGGGGCTGGGCTATGGAGTATATATTTGTATCTGGCAAGTAGAGACCTCTCTATTTCCTGGTAATTATGTGAGCTGCCTCCCTCTGCCACACTCTTCCACCATGATGTCCTGCCCCACCTTGAGCCCTGAAGAATGGAGCCTTCTTTGGGCTAAGCCCTCTGAAACCATGAGCCCCTAAATAAACCTCTGCTCCTCTACAGTTGTCCTGGTTGAATCCTTTAGTGACAGTAAAAAAATAAATAAATAAAGCAGATTTAAAAAATTAGTATTATATTATGGGTCCTTCTAAAGTTTACAAAGTCCTTAACTTATTAAAACCATGTTAATGCACTTCTTTCTTCCTTTAAGGTAACATAAACACTAATGCTGTTAGCCCCCTCTCAAGTTAGGTGCTATCGGTAACATGTACTTCTTTAAATCTTTAAACCTCGAAGAATAATTATTTTGTACAGTTAGCATTTAACAATATTATATAATTAGTATTAGTGTACATTTAATCAAATTATTATTTTTATTATTAGTTCTTTCCTGCATGTCTGACCATCCATCTGGGACCATATTCCTGATAATTAATTCTCACATTTTTAGGCTTAAGACATCTTTCTTATTTAAACTTCAATGCTGAAGGGTATTTTTCTTGCATATAAGGTTGTAAGTTATCAGTTGTTTTCTTTCATCATATTGAAGATTTCAGTTCATTGTCTTCTGGCTCCCATTATCTCTGTTGAAAAGTCATCTAAAGTCTAATTGTTGTTCTTTGATAGTAGTCTGTATTTTTTTCTTTGATAGTAGTCTGTATTTTTTGTTATCATAAAGGCTGAACCTCTCTTGCTTTCAGTAATTTTTTCTGTGATGTGCCTGGGGATAGAGTTCTTTTATTCTACTTGGGTTTCATTGAGTATATGCAGAATGAAATCTTTCATGATCTCTTTTTAGACTCCGATTATGTCTATAAAAACACCCTTTTGAGGAATCATCTATGTCTTTTCTCTTTGTTTTCTGACCTTTTGTAATTATTTCTGGCCATTTAATTCTGACCTATTTTCCAGTCAGTGCTCTAACCTAGTAAACCCAACCTTTGAATTCTTAAGTTTGTTTGATGCATTTTTTAGTCCCAGAAAATGTTTCTTTTTCAAGTCTGAAATATCCATTTGCAAAGTTTTCAGTCTTCTAGGAAAATTCTCAGTCTTGTGTTTTACCACTTTGATCATAGAAAATTATTTTAAAAATCTGTATCTGATAATTCTAATACCTGAAATTCTCATGTTTCTATAACTTCATTTTTTAATTCTTGACCACATTGTCTTAACTCATGTGTCTGATTGTGTGACAGATCTTGTATTTTAAAAACTTTTAAAGAAACAACTTGAGGACTAAGGTGTAATCTTATTTCCTATTTACAGAAGTCTGGGAGACTTTCCAAAACTGGGGTCATCTTAATCCAATATTAGGAATCAAGATTTTCTCAGCTACCCAGATGACTCAAAGTTCTTTACAGTTCACATATGACTGCTATTTCTATCATCTATGTCTCTGTAACAAGTTACAGTAATTGAAACTTTGGTGACTTGAAACAACAAGCATTTTATTTATTTACCCACAATATTGTAATTAGCTAGAACTTGGTGGATCCAATTTTTCTGTCCTTGGTGTTGACTGGGGAAGGTCTGTTGCAATTGAAGGATCTACCTCCAAGATAGCTGCACTTACATACTGGAATTTGGCCCTGGCTGTAACTCAGGAATTAGCTAGGACTGTTGGCTGGAGCCCTATATTTCTCTCCATGTAGCTTCTCCTCATGGCTAGATGAGGATTCTCACAACATGGTGGTCACAGGGTAATCATATTTCTTAAGCGATGGCTAGCTTAAACCAGATTGCAAAAGCAGAGACTAGAAAGCCTTTTGGAAATTTAGGTACAGCTCACTTTTAGGTACAGAGAGCCAGTCCGGATTCAAGAAGGCTATGCAAAGACATATAGGGTTTGTTGAAAACTGCCAATGTAATTGTCAACCACAGATGGTTTGCTTCCAGTTTACCCTTTGTCCTGAGCTGCAGCATTTTAGAGCCTCAATAAAATTGTGGGATCCCTTTCCTTGTTAGGCCACTGTCTAAGATTTTCCCTCTTTTCCCTGTCGAGCTATTTGAAGTCGCACTCAGACTCTCAGCTTCTCTTCTCCCAGATCATGGGAGAGCAATAATTCTTTGCTCTCTAATGCTTTTAAGATACACATTTTCTTTCAGTTTTTCTAGTTTCTCACCAGGAGGGAGAACTGGTACAAATGACCTAGTCAGTGATGACCAGGAAACTTCTTATTACAGAAACTCCTGATTATCATTTATGTCTCTGTTTTCTTCTTTCAATTGTTTATTAATCCCTCCAAAGTCTTTCTACCAACCACTGTTATATAAAAGAGCCAAAGATGGCCTCTGTGTATTGGCCTCACGTTACTTCTTCACTGCAGCTGAGACCCATTAGCGCAAAAGCCTGCCACAGCCAAAGTCAAATTTTTACACATCCAATTATTATAAAAATAGCCCAAACAAGCAGATTTTTTTAAAGCCACTTAAAGCCTCTCTGTTTTACATACTCTGTGAGCTCTCAGGACACATCTGCTGACCATTGATGAGATAGAGCTTTATGATTTTAAGACCCAAAGCTTCCATGACCTCTTGGAGTTCTCAGATCTAGAGACTCTGTGTGCTGAGTTGTATCGCCTGCACCCATAAGCCCTTTCTGACTTCTTCTCTCCTTGGAGTTGCCTTGCTCTCCTTCCCCTCAGGGTGGTGATCCCCTAACTATAAGCCCTGGGATGACTTTAGGCAGTGAAGACAATGCCCTTCCCAGATAATCTGGTCCAACTGCCACCCAGTAAAGATGGTGTGTTACTGACTCTCATGGTGATATCTTTTCCCTTGGTCAGTTCCCAAATCCTTCAAGCCCCATACAACTGCTTCATGCATTTGTACCCAGGATAGTTTCTCTCCCCACAAGAAGCTTCAAAACAGTGTGTTGTTGAGAGAAACCTGAAAAATGAATGCCGGGGCTCAGGAAAGCAGAATCCACTGTGCCAGATTAGTATAGAGTCCACCAGAGGGACACAATAGAAAGGTCAAGGCATCATTTGGCTTCAAATTGCAAATAGTGATGCCAAAGACACCCCTGCTGTGTGATTATTTCTGAAACACCTGCTACCATAATGTATGATTCAAGGGTTTTGACCACAAAAACCCCATGAGGGCATGCTGAAGGCCTCATTGCACAGTCCTATGATGTCCTCACATTTGCAGATGGAATATCTGAGCAGATCACCCCACTATTGTTAAAGCATTGCTAGTTTTCTGGAATCCAGAGTCACATTTGTGATTCAAGCCAGATGGCATGAGATAATTACAGGAATCATAGATGATGATATGTTTCAGAGAACTGGTCTTTTCCCTCATGCCAAACAGCATCGAGAGTCCAGTGCTGACCTCTAGTGGCAGGTGGAATTGGTGTTAGCACTCACTATAAGTGATCCAGCAGTGTGTCCCCAGTTTTTACTAGTGTGTGCATGGACTCGACTTCATCATACTTGAATTTTTAAAATACGAGTTAAAAATACAATAATACTTAAGCTTTCAGAAGTTTAGATACCAATTGTCAGAGCTTTGTTTTGGCTTTCTGACCACTACAATTCTTTTCTATGGCTGATTAAGAGCCAGCTCTCCCCAACAAGGTGGAACACCCTGGGATATTTGTGCAAACATAACTGGATAAGATGTGTCCAAAATTATAATTATTTTTCTACACCAGTTACAAAAGTGCTATTTAGGGAATGGGGTTTTGAAATTCTGCCACTAGGATCTGTAACCAGGCCTCAGCTTGACCAGAATCTGAAAGCTGAACACAGTTCAGTATCTTTGTATTTGGCTAAAGCTCCTAATAGAAGTTTCTGGGGCTCTACTTTTTTATGTTTCTGGAGGGGAAATTTGCATGCTTGATTTTTGTTTCTTTTTCTTTTTTTTCTTTCCCAGCCAGCAATCTCTGCTGAACTCTGAGTGTCAAGAGACAAGACTTGGCTGTAGGAGAAATGGCTATACGGACTTCCTAGGCTTGATACCTTGTCTGCTGCTTCCAACAGCAGCTCCCACACTGGTTCTAGTTAAAGCTCTGAGTGGGCACAAGCTCTCCGTCTCCTGCCGGCTCTTGGCTCAAGCTCCAGTGATGGTGAATTGCAGCAAAGCTCCAAGCAGGTCCTGGTAATGTCCAGAGGCAGTCCTGACTGGCAGTTCTCACAGGGCCCTCAGCATTTCTGGTCTTCTAAGCTTCTCAGTACAAACACATATAGCATTATCCTCTGACACATCTTCTGTTCACGGTTTCACTTAAACCTGTGTTTCCTTCCTCCAGCTAAACCTTCTTTTTGAACCTAACAAGACCTATTCTTCTAGACTGGCGATCTTCATGATTTAATTCCCCTAACTTTAAAGTCTGAAACTCATGGTCATGCACTTGAATGCTACTCAAACCATCTTCCTCAACTCCTTAAATATTCTGATTCCCTTTCACACACCCGCAAGGAGATGATTCTTACCTCTCCTAATTCCACTCCCATTTAGGGTCTGCTCAGCATTGTTGTATGGATTGTACAACTGTGAAAATGGAGTCAGTAAATATACACAATTTCCCAACTCATCCAGTCTTCCATGCGACTTGGCAGCCTTTTTGCCTAATCTCAGTAAATTCCCTTTCATGGATCCTAAGATAGGTGTTCAAACCTCTATCATTTCTTGATTCTTCTTCCTCACTCCCTTGCCCTCTTTCAACAAGCAACCTCTCTTCCTATTTCAAAAAGATAAAAAGTTTGTGAGAAGGAAACTTCGTCACAATCTTCTACCTCTACACTTCTGGATAGCCATACTAGTGCTTTTATCCTTATTCCCTTTGAGGACAAGAATTTCCCTTCCTTAAGAATGATCTTGCCAATGCTAACGATTTGCTCAACTTCTTGGATCCTGACCCATCATGGACCCCTACCCCCCAGCTCCAGTGTCTTCAATATGTCTCTAGTAGCTCATTCTCCTCAGTAAGCAAATATACTCAAGTCATGTTTTTAAAAGTAATGTTTTTTTGCTTCACTTCTCCTTCAAACTACTGGTGTATTAACTTTCTCCACCTTCCTTTCACCATAACACTTCTTCAAATCATACTTGCTGTCCTAATGTCCATTCACTCTTCAGCCCAGTGTAACCTGTTCTCTATTTTCAATTCTCTCCTGAATTTACTCTCCCCTTTCCATGACATTCTAACTGAAAAATCCAATGGCCTATTTTTAGCCCTCTTGTGCTTGACTTTTCTGGAAGGTTCTATGACCACCCCTTCTCCTCCCTTGTCTTCCTGGACATCTACTCATTCTTCCCTTGTCTTGGTTGAGAGGTTAGAAAAGGAATTATAGGCAGAAGATATATGTGGGCTCTTGAGGCCCAGGTTGGCAGAAGCAGTGTGTCTTATACTAAATGGTCAGTATTCCATGAGTGACTACTTAGACATCAAGTGAGTACAGGAAAGACCATCAAAAAACCAGGAATCCAGGAGCAGGAGCTTGAGAACTGAGTGAAAACATCAGAGATAGACTTTAATTCATCCCCTGTCAACCAGAGGAGGGCCACCTCTCATAAAAGGACCAAAACCAGACTAGACCATCCTTTTGTTGCTATAGTCTTCTATGCCTATTGTTTCTCCTCAACCAGTTAAATCAGTAGTTTTCAACATCAAACATTAAGAATCATCTGGGTATTCCTCCCAGGGAAGGGAAGGGAGGGGGCTGCAGAATGATCTCGCAGCCTATATGTTTAGATATGATGGTGGAATGTGATGGACATTATTATCCAAAGTATATGTATGAAGACACGAATTGATGTGAATATACTTTGTATACAGAGATATGAAAAATTGTGCTCTATATGTGTAATAAGAATTGTAATGCATTCTACTATCATATATAAATTAAAAATTAACTTAAAAAAAGAGAATCCTCTGTGAAGGTTTTTTGTGGTTTGTTTGTTTTTTGTTGTTGTTGTTTGTGTGGGGTTTTTTTTGTTGTTGTTTTTTATGTTTCACATCATGGCACTGTTCTTGGAGATTCTGATTTTTCAAGTCTGGGCATCTGTATGTTTGCAAAAGCTACTCAATTGATTCAGCTATGCACCATAAGCTAAAAACAATTTACTTTGTGGCTTTGTTGTTATTTCATTTGAAAATTGGCTTGTTTTATTTTTATGCATAATTTATCTCTTATCTTTTTCATTATAAAATATCATTCTTTGTCTCTAGTAATTTTTGTCTCAAAACTTTTGTCTTGAGACTAGCATAAGCTACTCCAGTTCTTTTGGTTACTGTTTGCAGTTAATATCTGTTTCCATCCTTTTACATTCAACTTACTGGCTTGAGAGTAAGTTTTTTAAATAGATGGTATATACTTGAATCATGATTTCTAATCAATACATTTGCCAATCTGTGTCTTTTTGTTGAAGAGTTAATTCATTTACATTGAAAGTAATTACTGATAATAAAAGGCTTCCACCATTTTGCTATTTGTTTTCTTATATCTTTTATCTGTGTTTCTAAATTCCTCTGTGATGGCATTTTTGTGTTATTTTAATTTCTATATCATTACTTTACCATCTATTTTTTGAAGGATTTTCTTCTGGTTGCTCCTGTGATACAACTAACATCTTCATGTATAATAATCTAGTTCATACCGATATAATTTCCTGTCAAAAGTGCACAGTTTATGTAAAGTGGGAGTTTTCAACAAAATTATCCTTCCAAAAATAATGAAAAATCAAGACGTTTCTAGATAAATAGAAACTGAGTCATTAGCAGAATGATCTCGCAGCCTATATGTCTATATTATTATTCACTTCTCTCATTATGCTGTTATTTTTAAAAATTACATTTTTATACCTTGTGCACCCATCAACATAGATTTATTATCTATTGCTTTATATGCTTGTATTTTAAATTAGGAAAAAAGAGGAGATATGAAATAAACATAAATTCTTTTATATTTATCTATGAAGTTAATTTCCCTGGTTTTCTCTGCTTCTTTACATGGATTTAAGTTACTATCTTATATCCTTTCGTTTCAGTCTGAAAGTCTCCTGTAAGCAATTCTTACAGGGCATTCCTACTTATGAGTCAGTTTCTATCTATATTGAAATGTCCTGCTCTTTCCTTATATTTTTGAAAAGTAATTTTCTGAAAATTCCTAGTTTATATATACTATCTTTCAATGTTTTGAACATGTCATCCTACTGTCCTCCAATGGGAAATCAGCTGTTAATCTTATTGAAGATCCTTAGTCACTTCTCTCTTGCTGATTTCAAGATAGTCTTTGACTTCAATCAATTCTCTGCAGATTGTTCTGTGACTTTGGACAGCTACTTAACCTACCTTTTTTAAACCTCAGTCTCTTCAAGTGTAAAGTGAAAATAATAATATTACTTCCAGTACAAAGATGTGAGAAAAATTAGAATAAAGTATACAGGTCACTAAGCTCAGTGCCTGGCACACATGATGCATGTTGGTTATTTTTTATATTCTTGCAACTAATGACTAATTGTGATTCTTGGGTTTGTCCTTCTATTTTTCCTTTGGTTATTCTCAATATACATTAGAATTAATTGTGCTAAAATTACAACTGCTTTTACTTTATCTGACCTTCTCTAACAGCTATGTTTGCTACATATTCTCATAGAATCATGCTGAGGGCCATTACCAAGTAGGAATGACGCATCGAAATTTCCTTGCCAAGCGTACCCCATGCTGCTTAGAGGACATTCGATGGGACATTGCATGCATGCTTTAATAAGGTGACCTTGCTCAAGGACCAAGGCGGATCCGGGTTTAGAGATGATCAGGTTTGAGGAAGTAACCGGCTCCTTGAGTTTAAGGCGTTGCCAGTTTAAGATAATGGGTTTTAGGGAAGTTGGAAGTTGAAGATTATTTCTGGGATTAGGGTGTTCCTGCTGCTTGTTCCCGTTGAGTTCTCGTGAGATTAAAATGGGATTTGGAGGTAGCCTCGTGGAGTAGGTGAATTGTGCGGGAGACGGGAGAACGCGATTGCCCCTGGACCTGTGTGGAGGCGGTGTGAGAGCGGGAATAAAGAATTGCTGTTTGAACCTACAAAGGTGTGTGGTGGCTCATGATTCTGGTGCCAAGCCGAGACCTTGGCAGAATCATGCTCTTTTCTTCAGAGAACTTACCTTACTGGTAGTTATACATTAATTTTTGTGATCATTTGATTAACTTATGACTCTTCCACTTGACCCCAGATTGTGAGATCAATGACCGTTATTTATTTGTCATTTTATCTCGAGCAACTAAAATAGTATCTAGAACAGGAATGAGTGATATAATGAAATATTCACTTTCACTTAAGTGGCCTTTGCTCTATCATCTGTTATGCTCCAGTAAATCTATACTGTTCTTTACAGCCTCCCTTGTTTTATAATATATATATATATTATAAAATTATATATATTTAAATATATATAATATATATTTTATAAATTACATATATTTCCTACCATTATAGAGCTTACTATATTAAAGAGTGGCATTTACCAAGGTACATAGTCAATGACAAGAAAAACAAGAGAAGCTGTTTTAGGTGGAAAAGATAATGTGCATAGGGTTCATTTTAATGAATACAGTGAAAAAATATATGTGTATAAATATGTATATGTATAAATAAGTATCAATACTAAATATGTATTGATTGAATCAGCAAAAAAGAAAAAGTTACTGATCATAGTGATTCCTGTTCCCAGAAACGATAGGTTGACGCTACATGAAGAACTAAGAAGATCAAGAGGATTTGATGCAGCCCATCTGGAAGAGGACTCTGACATGGCCTCCCATATTCTTCTTTTTAGTGGAAGGTTTTAGAACTCAGGAAGCAAATTAGTGGTTGATAGAGATTAATTTCAATTAATCTTGTGAGCTTGAATCACCACTCTGCCTTGTAAATATTTACAACTCTTCTATTAGCTATGCATTCCCCTGACATTGACATTTTATTCACAGGCAGCTTCTGTTTTTACCTGTAATTGCTAATAAAGATGGGTAAAAGCACCACAGATTGGGGTTGCCACAGAAATGACACTCTTTCCTGCTCATTGTGACAACAGTATTTGCCTCCCTTTGCTCTACTGTGAGGCAACTCACTTCTTTAAATTTGGAAGATAATTTCCAGAAAGTTCCATGTAATATTAAATCAAATAGAAGAATGAACTGAATCCCCTGTTGCCTCATGAACCAAGATATTTGGAAATTTGTCATTAAGGAGATATTAAACTCATCCGAAGACACAGAGACTTGCTTGCAGATGTACAACACTGGTATCCATCAAATTCATGGTTCTCTGAGGAGCTAAAGAAGACCTAGGTCTTTGTGTGATTTCTTACCCATAGGACAGCATTTTGTTAGGCTCTTGTAACCAAGCATACCAGGAAACCCAATCAACCTCGTTTTGGACATCTTAATCTTAATTCTGATTTTTTAAAATGTACATATTGGTATACATAAAAACTAACCTTTATGTTACATATGAGATTTTTAATACTTAAGACTCACATTCTTTAAATTGACCCGATTTTCTACAGTGCTTTCTTTTCCTTATCCTCTGTATTTCTCCCTTGAAAGTTTCAGAATCATTTAAAAATGCATTGTGTCCCAAATTGAAGCTATTGTTTTTCATTGCCCATGTACCATGAGTGGTCCACAGTGAATGACTCCCCCATTCAGCAAGGTGACTAAACAAATCATTTGAGACAAGATACTGACGTGCTGAGAATACAGTCAAGGAGAAAACAGACATAATCAATATCTATTGGCTGATCAATTCATTCTTGCTTTAGGCAACACTAGTATAACACTAGGGATGGAAATGCAATGGGAGACAAGGCACAGTGTTTGTCCTCAAGGAATTAAAACAGTGGGAGAAATAAAAAATGGAAAAAGGGAATTACAATCTGTGAGGGCTTGGTGGGACAGGACAGTGGAAAAGGGAACACAAAGAAAGTGCTCTGTTTTCTAAGAAAGATAGTCTGCCATGGTCCCTGCAGATCATCCAGACCCCAATCCATCAAATGCCTTACTGTAATCATTTGGTCTCTCTCTCTCTCTCTCTCTCTCTCTCTCTCTCTCTCTCTCTCTCTCTTCTCTCTCTCCCATCTCTGGTTCTTTTTGCTTAAGTGCCCCTTACAATAATTTTGAGGAACCATACCCTTCAACATTTTAATTTAGTATCTACAAATTTTTATAAGATTAAACAAATGCAAAGGATGTGATATTCACCATCCTAAAAATTTTGGCATGTTATAATTAAAAAACTATAATGCTTTTATTTACTTATTGCAGTTCTGGGGCTCAAATGTAGGGCCTTGCCAATGCCTAGCAAGCACTGTACTTTGGAGTTACATCCCCAGTCCATGTAACACTCTTTTAAATGTATTCAGTGGAATTTAATCATCACAGAATCTCATTATCTACCCGCCCCCTTACACATTCCTTGGAGAGTCACCCTGTACCTATGCCCTAGCTGAGTTTGAAGAGCACTGTTGTATAGAGCTATTTATCTAGCTTTTTTTTTCTTTTTTCTTTTTTTCCTACTAGGGCTCTTTTCTTAGCACCCAGGTGTCAGAGCTTAGCTTCACACTTGACATATACCATCTCATTTAATCCTCAGTAGCCATCTTAGGTCAGTATTGTTATCTACATTCAGTAGCATATTATTTAGTCTCCAGGTGTTGAAGAGCTTTTTCTTTTTATTTTATCATTGATTTCTAATTTCATTTCATTATGATCTGATAGAATGCAGGGTAGTAGCTCTACTTTTTTATATTTGCTAAGAGATGATTTGTGGCATAATATATGGTCTATTTTAGAGAAGGATCTATTTGCTGCTGAGAAGAAAGTGTATTCACTTGTTGAAGGATGAAATATTCTATATGTCAGCTAAGTCTAAGTTATTGATTGTATTATTGAATTCTATAGTTTCTTTGTTTAGCTTTTGTTTGGAAGATCTATCCAGTGGTGAAAGAGGTGTGTTAAAGTCACCCAGAATTATTGTGTTGTGGTCTATTTGACTCTTGAACTTGAGAAGAGTTTGTTTGATGAACATAGATGCTTCATTGTTTGGGGCATATATATTTATAATTGTTATGTCTTGCTGATGAATGGTTCCCTTAAGCAGTATGAAATATCCTTCCTTATCCCTTTTGATTAACTTTGGTTTGAAGTCTACTTTATTTGATATAAGGATAGAAACCTCTGCTTGCTTTCATGGTCCATGGGACTCATATGATTTTTCCCAACCTTTCACCTTCAGTCTGGAATGTCTTTTTTTATGAGATAGTCTCTTGGAGGCAGCATATTGTTGGGTCTTTTTAAAAATCCAATCTGCTAGTCTATGTCTAGGGTCATTAATGAGACTTGATTTGTATTCCCAGCCATTGTTTATTTTTGGTAGTGAACTTGACTTGGTTTCTCCCTTGATTACTTTTTCCTTTAGGGTAATACTTCCCTTTGCTGATTTTCATTGTTATTTTTCAATTCCTCTTCATGGAATATTTTGCAGAGGATGTTCTGTAGTGCAGGCTTTCTAGTTGTAAATTCTTTTAACTTTTGCTTATCATGAAAGGTTTTTATTTCATCATCTAATCTAAAACTTAATTTTGCTGGATATAAGATTCTTAGTTGGCATCCATTTTCTTTCAGAACTTGGTATGTATTGTTCCACGATCTCCTGGCTTTGAGGGTCTGGGTTGAAAAATCTGCTGATACACAAATTGATCTCTCCCTATATGTGATCTGATTCCTCTCTCGCAGCCTTTAAGATTTTATCCTTATTATGTATGCTAGGCATTTTCATTATAATGTGCCTTGGTGTAGATCTGTTGTAATTTTGTACATTTTGTGTCCTGTAAGCCTCTTGTATTTGATTTTCCAATTCATTCTTCATTTTTGGGAAATTTACTGATATTTTCGAAGAGATTGTGCATTTCTTTGGTTTGAAATTCTGTGCCTTCCTCTACCCAAATAACTCTTATATTTGGTCTTTTGATGCTATCTCATAATTCTTGGATGTTCTGCTCATGGTTCCTTACCATATTCATTATGTGGTCAACTTTATTTTCCAGATTGTATACTTTGTCTTCATTATCTGACATTCTGTCTTGCAAGTGATATAGTGATGCTTTCTATTGAGTTTTTTATTTGGTTTATTATTTCCTTCATTTCAAGTATTTCTGATTTTTTTTCAGAATCTCTATCTCCTTCTTGAAGTAATCTTTTGCTACCTATATTTGCTCCCTTATCTTTGTTGGTGTGATCAATGGATGCCTGTATATGCTCCCTTATCTGTTTATTGGTGTCATCATGGTTGCCTGTATTTGCTCTCTTATCTCTTTGTTGCAGTAACCAATTTATGCCTCTATTTGCTCATTTAGGTCATTCTCTAATTCACAGATAATTTTAGTTATGGATGTTCTGAACTCCTTCTCTGACGTTTCATCAACTGTGCTGTCCATGGGTTCTGTTATTGTAGTATCCTGTTTGTTTGGGGCACTTTCCTCCCTTGTTTTTTCATGTTGTCTATGTGATTTCCTTTCTTGCAGTGTGGATCTGAGGTATTTCAGTTTCTACCCTATAATCCTGCAGTATCTGTGCAGATTATATGTACCTCACTTTGGTGTTAGACTTCCAGACCGTGCTGGTGTCCCAGGATGGATGCTACTGCCACTGTAGGAGGTGGCCGCGATAGCAGGAGGTAATTAGAGATAGCAGTGGAGGTGCCTCAAGATGGACGCAACGTCTTTCAGAGATGGAGCTGAAAGGGTGGGCCTTACACTGGCTTGGTTATGCCTGCTCCAAGATGCAGCTGCTTCTAGGCCACGTCTGTTGTTCCAAGTACAGGTTACTGCATGGGGGAGGCTATGGGGATAGTTGCAGTGTCTCAAGATGGAAGAGAGTTAGACCTGAGATCATAGGTGTTAGTGGTGGTGGGTGGTGGGGTGGACCCCAGCTGACCTTGGGCCCTGGCTCCTACACAGGTCAGCAGGGCGGTCTGGGCCAGGCCTGAGCTCTGGTGGGGCTCTGCCAGTGGCTGGCTGGAACCGGGCCTACCTCAGGCCTGAGCTCCCATGCAGGTCCACAAGGCAGGTCTGGATGTTCTCTACATTTTTACTTATGAAGAAAATGAGGCCATGAGCAGGGGTTTGACACCAGGTCTTTCTGACTTTGTATTCTGCACTTTTTTGTTTGGTACCAGGGGTTGAACCCAGGGGAAATTAACCACTGAGCCACATCCCAGCCCCTTTTATATTTTGAGACAGGGTCTCACTAAGTTGCTTAGGGCCTTGCTAAGTTGCCCAGGCTGGCCTCAAACTTATGATTCTCCTGCCTCAGCCTCCAGAGTTGCTGGAATTAAAGGCATGTGCCACCATGCCAGCATACTCTGTACTTTTAACTGCTAATTTATACTTAGAATATACTGCGGTTGAAAAATTTAGTGTTGAAGTCTATGCAGCACACCTTAAAAAGAATATGAGTCTTCTAGCACACTCCCAACGCTTCCTACCCTCCTACTCTGCTTTGCTTATCTATTATTAAACATTCCCATTTTCCTGACCCAGAACATAGACCTATATTTTAGGAAGTCAGTCTATTTTTTTTTCACTGCTATTTTCTCAGTACCTAGAACAGTGTTCAACATATTGCTGATGCTCAATAAATGTTAGTTGGATTATGAAAAAAACTTACTATGTATAAAGCTATTGATATTGTCAGAGATTAGGCATACTAGGGATTGCTATATGTTTCAACCAACCTTCCTGGATTCCACTACAATCAATAGCAGTATGAGGTGTGATCAATACTCTACTGATTTGGATTAAAGGATGTTTGTATGCCAGCCATTATCTAAAAAAAAAAAAAAAGTATTGTAATCACACACCCAAAGTGCTTGCCAAGCAGCTATAAAATTATAAATTCTGTTTATCTCATTCCAATTACTGAGGATAAATAAAACATGGACTGGTATAGCCTTATTGGAGGACTACAGAAGGACTACATTCTTGAGTCATCATAACCTATCATATCATTCACTGTTAGAGTTAGGGCAAAGTCAGGGCATGTGCTAACAGCAGCCTTCCAGAAAGGAGTCCAATCTATTGCTAGGGTGGCCATAGATGGCTAAGTCTAAACCCAGTGGAACAGCCTGAGCCTATCTGAGCATGGGGTGGGAACTATACAATGCTCTAGGAAAGAATGCATCATAGGAAAGAAGGAACCATATGTGATGAGCTCTACCTATCTTTACCTGTCAGAGAGAATTGAGATTCTGAGTACAACATCATTTCCACTAGTCTCTTACTCATCCCTAAGCATGTGCTGGTTTTAGTGAAAAAGAAAGCCAAGAGAAAAAAAAAATGAGAGGAGCTTTTCTACTAATGTCTAGCCCTTACTGGGGGGTCTAATAGAAGGTATCACAAAGGTCAGTCCCTAAGCCTGGCCCTGCACCTCCCAGGGGTACAGCCCAGAAAGCCTTGATGACTCCCTTGAGAATAAAAATGAAAACAGTAGATGAGGCTTGTGAACCTGAAGGAATAGTCAGAGGGCTTGGAGACAATGGTTAGTTAGCAAGGACCACCTGCTATCCCTACCTCAGGGGGTAGATGGGGAAGAGCAGCAAGTAACTGTGCCCAGTGGAATAGCGGTGTGCAGCTGAGCATAGCAGCAGTCTAGAGCCCAAGGTTGGATGTGTCGGTGACCATGGACATATCCACTGAACACATAGCAAATAAGTATCATTGACTGAGTGGAAACTTGGCTTGGCAAACTGCTGCTATGTGAAAATGAACAAGTTCCTAGACCCCAGAAGAATTTTTCAGAGCAGACCCCTAGAAGGACTTGGGTACTGGAAATTTTTCAGGTAACCCAAGTTCTTGAGTCACTTGAAAGGAGGCGGAGCCTGGATATTGGGTTTATTTATAGAGCAATCTTGGCCTCTCTCATTTCAACAGGCTACTATCTCCCAGCTGTCTAACTGTGTCACTGTTCAATATTGTTTCTCTCTCTTCTTCCATCAACTTCCTTCCTCCACCAGATTCTTAACTTAAAATTTTTGTTGACTCGGAGAGACCATTGAAACTAGGTGGGAAGACAACGCATGCCAGTGTTTAAGGCAAACGAGTGAAAGATAATCTTAACCATTCTAGGTGTGTCATAATTTTAAAAGATTCACTCAAATGGGTCTCCCGATAGCATGGTAGGGGGACATAATGACTTCAGCTCTGGAAGATTGAGGAAAATATTTGCTCATCTTGTACAAGCTGTGGTAGGAATTGAGTTGGTCTGGCCAAATTTGAATTTAAATGAGCCTGACAGAGTTTAAGCTCTTTAGGATGATTATGCTCTACAGTGCTACAGGCAGGTTTATTCATTTGTGAAGATCCCAGATGAGACTCCTACCAAGAGTTTCACTCTGTGATATATCACTTTCTTTTGTGGACTGCAAATTTACCTTATGCTAGATAAATGTTTTTTTTTTTTAACAGTAGTATCAAATGGCAGGATAATTTTAGACTCTGAGGATGAGGGGATATTTGTTCAATTGCAATAGTGAGTGGTATTTTCATTGTGTTGTTCCACGGGGGCTCTACATATCTTGAAAAAAAAAGTGATCTCATTTCTTTTTACAGAATCTCAATGAGATAAGAACTTTAGTTCCTGATAGACTTGACATAGTAAAAGCCTTCCTCCTGTCACTTTTCCCTGCTGTTCTTTGAGATAGCAGGGGACTCCAATATATCAGCTGCTTTATGAAGAAGCATGGTCAAGTTTCAGAAAATGTAGGAAAAAGATGCTTTATAGACTCCATGATAAAGATTCATAAATAGATACAGAAGAGACTGAGACAGGTCTTTGAAGCTGCTATTTATGATCATTATCTAAAGAAATAAAGAACTAGAGATGCTGATAATATCTTTCCCAACTTTATACTCTTAGAGATTTAGACCTTTTCCTTTTCACAGATTTAGACCCCACACCCTTGCTCAGTGGCAGGGGAGGGGGGTTGTGATTCCAGACTTCTGATTAGAAATAGAGCTAGTCAGACATGGGTGAGCATAGGATTCCTCTGAGTCTTGGGATCTTGTGCCAGGATTGGGATTGGGACATACAAAAACTAGAAAGTGAACAGGAGTTGAAATCTTTCCTCACTCTTCTTCTACTTACCTTTCTGGGGCAGAGGGATTTCCCTCTCTAAGAAGCTCAAAACTGGTTTAAAAAGACAACCTTGAAGGGAAACAGACTAAATATCTAACAACATGAAACTGATTAAATCATGGGACAGCCATGTCATGGACTATGACATTGGCAGTATGAAAGATAAACTTTCCACATATTGATCATTCTAAAATGTGTTGCATAATACATAAGATAGGAGGTATGATACACCACCATTTGTATAAGAAAAGAAATATATGTTTAGACCACTTACATTGAATATACTTATATGATGTCTTAAGGCTGCCATTATTTTTGTTTTCTGTTTCTCATTTCTCTGTTTTCCCTTCCTTGTCTTCCTGTGGGTTGTTTAGGATTTAATTTTGACTTATTTGTACTATGTTGAAGTATTAGTTTGTATAGCTCTGTGAATTGAGTATTTGTGTGTGTGTGTGTGTGTGTGTGTGAGAGAGAGAGAGAGAGAGAGAGAGAGAGAGAGAGAGAGAGAGAGAGAAGCGTATCATGATCTATTGGATTTATGTTTTCACATTTGTACTTCCAGTTAGGTCTCTTTATCTTTCCACTTCTAAATATCATTCTCTTGAGTATCAGATGGTGGTATAATTTTTGCACCAATCATCATGTATACTTAAGAAAACTCATGAAAATGATAGTCTTTTGTATTTACCCATATTTCTGCATTGTTCTTTCTTCCTAATAATGTAAGCTTATCATTTCCATTCTTTCAAATAACTTCATTAAGCCATTCTGTAAGAGTAGATTTGCTTGTGACATATTCAGATTTCCTTTACCTGAGAATTTATTTATCCTTGATTCCTGAAATATAGTTTCCCCAGACACTGAAGTTGTACTTGACAGTTCTTGTCTTTTAGAAAAAAAAAAATCACCAGGGTCCTCAGCTGCTTCAGATAAAAAATGCTGTGATTCAAGTTGGTGTTACCCAATAGGTAATTGTGTTGTTTCTCTCTGGATGCTTCCCAGATTTTTTTTGTTGTTGTTTTTAGTTTTCAGAAGTTTTAAATTATATTGGATTTGAAATGGATTTCTTTGGGTTTATCCTATTAGAATTCACTCAACTTCTTGAATCTGCAAGTTTATATCATTTGTCAAATTGTGGAAATTGTCAGCCACCAATTCTTTGAGTATTCTTTCAGTTCCATTCTGTTTCTCCTCTCCATTGAGGAAGTCAATTTTATAAATGTTGAATCTTTGTTATTGTCCTGCCAGTTCCTGAGATTGTCTCCCATTTGGTTGAGGAGCTGAAAGGAATTTCACCTAGTTGGGTGCTTTAAGGTGAAGGGAGACCTAGCCTGCAGGGACAAAAAGCACTTTCTGGGCTGGATTCCTGTTGCAATGGGTTCCCCCTTTCTAATGTTCTCTGTCAAGTGGGGTCTCTATGTTGGACTCTCAGGCTGGTGAGAAAGAAAAGTACTCCCCCTGGCCCATTATTGTTAGGGGGACTTCAGGTGGCATTTCTTGCTGTATCTGCAAGGATTGTCTGGTAGTTTGGGCAGGACTGAATCCCTTCTGTTGCTAGATTGGATGTTGGGAAAAAGTGGACCTGGGTTACCTCCTGATGGGTGAGGATGGAGGAATCATAAGATGCTTTGCTGCTGTTGTCTCCCTTTGCTCCTGATGTCCCTAACCAATCTGTCTCCCTCTTTCTGCCTTTCAGACTTCCCTTTTGATTGTTTATTGTGTTATTTTCAAGGACTTTAGTGATGCTTAGCAGGGAAGGACAAGTCTATGCAGTCTTGCCTAGACTGGAAATTCTCCATTTATGCTCCTCTGAGCATAAGATCTCTAAGGGTCCACAAGGAAGTGATAATACTCTCCCCCCCACCACCACCCCCAGGAAGTGACCTAGGGGATAAGAGGTAAATGGGAGACCTTTTTTTGTGTGTACCTATATGTACGTTCTCATTTTAATCAAGTGAATATATTACTTATTCCAAAATAAAAATAAAATGTAAAAGAAGCAGCCTCCTAACTCAACATTGTTTTCAAGAGGACAACTAAAATTTATATCAGAGGGCATGCAGCACATGGATTCAACAGTTGGTAACTGTATTAAATTTCATTGACTTTTAATTTCACTATGCTGTCACTACTTTGATCCAGATCTCTGAATATAAGAATAATATTCTCAGAGGATTTGCTGCTTGCTCATACATTTTGAATAACTTGCAGAATACAAATTTGCAATTTGGATAGAAGTAGATGCTTTCAGCAGCATACTAGTACCCTAATCAGCTGAAAAAATAATATTTGTATGACATTAAAACAAAATTAATAGGAAGACACTGGTTACATGAAAATACTTCTTTGTGTTGTAATTATTAAACTTGTAAACAAGTCAGCATAATTAATGCCTTAATTAGGATATGACCTGAAATTTTAGCTTCCAAAATTAATAAAGGCAATTAAAAGGCACATTTGTAAAGTAAAATGAGTTTTAAGAATTACAAGGTAGTTGGACAAAACTTTTTTTATCCTCATTTGGGGGACATTTTTGAGGATATTGAACCTACAATGCAATTGCTCTGATACCCATCCATAAGCCCTAGCACAATAGCACAGCCTGAATCCTTAAGAGTCAAATTTAGTGACCTTCAGACAAGAATGTGCCCCAATAGGGGCTGAGCATTCCCAGAACACTCCTTCTAGATAGTTCTAGTGAAAAATGAAACAGCAAAGACTTTTCTCTGAATCAGAAGACTGATATTTACAGACTCTACCACTTTCACAAAACTATTTCGGTACAAATAATAGTTTTCACTGCTATCATTTATTCTTTAATGCAAGCTTCTTGAAGGCATTTCAGGTTGCATAGTTCACCCTGTGATGAAGCACCATACAAGGCCAAAGAATTTTCTATTAGTAGATAACAAAGGAAAATTTAATAAATATTGGTGGGCTGGCGATTTGAAAAAAAAAACAACCTTATTTAATAAGGACTCCTACCTTATTCCTTATGCCAAAATAAACTCCAGATGGATCAAAACTGTAGTGTAAGAGCAAAATCATAAATGCACTAGAATAAAATAGGAATGAATATTGTAATTGAGAGAGGCTTTTTAACGTGACAGGAAAAAACAAAAACCATAAAGGAAATGACTAACAAATTTGACTATTCAAAAATATTTAAACTTCCATAACATTTAAAAAATCCAATTTTAAAATTTAAAAAAATTAAAATTAAAATTTTAGAATTAAAAATCCAATTCAAGACCAAATAAAAAAGTAACTTTCCAATAAAGGTCTACTTTATTTCCAAATAAAGAAATAATTGGAAACATGCATCATGATTGGTTCAAAAGGATATAAAATATAGGGTAAAATTAAAATAACTTACAGCTTCAATAATAGCTCATAAAATGATTATATGAACTGGAGAATAACTATAGGCTGCAGGAGAAGAGGGTGAAGGAAAGAAAGAGGAACTGTGGGGCTGAAATAGGGCAAATTATATTCCGTGCATGTATGATCATGTCAAAATGAACCCCATTATTATGTATAACCGTACTGCACTAATACAGCTTTAACAATCATAATATGTAATGACTTCATGATATTTTCACTGAAAGACCTATAAAAAGATAGTTGGAAAATATAGATGAATTCAATTTAATTTTTAAGCATCCTATCTTGACAGAAAAAAAGACAAATAAAAATATCAATAATTATTATTTTTATGATAGAATTATGAATAAATGTCACTGTTTTCATTTTTGGTAATTTGCAAATTTTTCACAATAAGCAAATTGATTTTGTACTCATTTTTTTTATTCCTTGGAGCTTTATATAAAAGGATATTTCTATTTTCCTAAAAGTATCTAACACAATTAGATTAGATATAAAAAGTCAAAACTGAGGTCTTGAATAGTATAGCTTATAATATAGTGATTTTAACAAACTCCCTTTTATTAAAAAAGAAAGAAAGAAAGCCCTCCACCAGATTCAGCAATGCTATATATATCACATGGGTTAATGGAAGCTATTGGTTGTAGTTGGTCCTCCTCTTTCTCTCAGTTGTAGGATGAGAATTCTGGCTGCCCTTTCCTAAGGCCTGGTTATCACCAGATAATTCTTCCTTGAAATCATTATCATGCCTGTCTATTCCTGTCTATGTTGCAGAGCAGGCACCATGGGGCCCAAAATTCAGATTACCTGGTCTTGGCAAGAAGCTTATGTTTTAATTGGAGCCACTTGCTAGTCACAAAATTGCTATCACTAGTGGCACAGGAAATGTCACCATTGAACTTCCTCTGTACCTGTAGGTTTTCTTAATTTCTTCATTTGATGCTCCCTTAGGCAAACCAAGAATTTCATATAGAGCTTCTCCAGTTGTCGACAAAGTCCGCTGTCTTTGGTTAGGTATGTTACATGCCATATTCTCAAGCTGCAAAAGCAGAGGGAAAAAAATAGTCATAAAGGTCATGCACACTGGATTTCTCTCTCTGAAAGGGAAGACAGTTCATTCTTAACCTTTTGTGAAATGACAATCTGAAGTATGTTTGTGTGCTACCTGCAAAAAGAGGGGAGAAAAGTGTTAAGAGAGCCAAAAAAAAAAAAAAAAAAAAAAACAACGTCAGGTATCAAAGGATACAGACAGCCACATAAATAAAATACAGCTTTGTCTACATGGTTATATAGAAGCAAAATGTTATGTTACCTAAACATCTAGCTAATTTAGAAGTGTTGAGAATCAGTCTTCACAGATTTTGCAGATGTAGGAATTTTGTTTTGCTTTGTTTGGGTAGAATTTTCATAACTTCTTTTTCTTCTCTCTCTCTCTCTCTCTCTCTCTCTCTCTCTCTCTCTCTCTCTCTCTCTCTCTCTCTCTCTTTTACTATATTTTCCAAACTTAGCCAGGAATGGAAAGAATCTTTCTTTTTATTCCAACTTGATTGGTCTAGCCATTGATCAAGAGTTTGAAAAATAAAAACAAAACTTTTCAAGTACCAGGAAGAAATTCCTGTCCTCCTCTAGGACCTATGTTAAAAATTCTCTGCAGCTGGAGCTGTGGAATCCCAGAGGTCTACATCTCTACCCTACAACACTCCTTGGTTCTGTACCCGAGCTGACTCCTTTTCCTTCGGTCTATCCAGAAGGGTTGGGCTATCAATTCCCAAGGAGTCATTTGCCTGTGCATCATGGCTCTGGGGGACTCAGGAATCAAGCAGATCTGGTCAGGGGGGATTTGGCATTTCTGTATTCTCTACATGGGGCTCAGGGTATGGCTCAGTGGTAGACTGCTTACCTAGCATGTGCAAGGCCCTGGCTTCAACTCCCATTACCAAAAACAAAAATACAGAATGTATTCACAAGTTAAATTCTCTGAGCATTAATATATTCACCTGTAATAATGTAAAGATGTTAAAGTTCCCCACATAACAATATCTTAAGGGTATATAAATAATGCATGTAATGTATCCAGGACATAGCAATCTCATGGAAATTTACTTTCATTAAAGGCAACACATAGTGCACTGTAGTCAACCCTCTAGGGTAGAAGATTGGCCTTGCCATTTTTTGCTCCATGTGCTTCCTCATCTGTAAATTGGAGATGAAAATGTACCGTAAACTCATGGAGTGTTGCAACAATTAAATGAGTTAATATACATGTGTACACAACAGTGTATGTATCAGCAGTAAGCATAAAAGTTAAAGGGTACAAACAACTCAGTGTTCATCCCCACAAGTGAACAAATGAACAAATGTCATGTATTCATAGAATGGAATAATTATTGAGACGTGAAAATAAAGTGGAACTCTAACGCATACTACAACATAAACAAACCTTGAAAATATTATTCTAAATGAAGGAAGTCAGTCACAAAATGATAAATATAGTTTCATTCCATTCATCTGAGGTACCCAGAACAGGCAAATTCATAGAGACAAACAGTAGAATAGAAGATGCTAGGGGCTGGGAAGAGTGGGAAATGGAAAGTTGTTGCTTACTAGGTGCCAGGGCTTCTGTTTGGAATGATGAAAATTTCTGGAAATAATTGGTGGTGATGGTTAGATAATAAGGGGAATGTACTCAATGTCATTGAATTACACACTTAAAATGGTTATCAGGGTAAATTTTGTTATGTATATTTGTTATGATTTGGATGTGAGGTGTCCCCAAAAACTCATGTGTAAGACAATGCAAGAAGGTCTAGAGGAGAAATGATTGGGTATGAGAGCCGTAAGCCAATCGGCAAAGTTAATAATCAACTGATGGGATTAATTGAGTGGTGACTGAAGTCAGGTGGGGTGTGGCTGGAGGAGGTAGGGCATTGGGTTCATGGCTTTGGGGTATATATTCATATTTGGCAAGTGGAGATCTAACTCTTTCTGCTTTCTGATCACAAGTGAGCTGCTTCCCTCTGCCACACTCTTCTGCCATGATGCTTGACCTCACCTTGAGCCCCGAGGAATGGAGTCTGCTGTCTATGGATTCAGACCTCTGAAACTCTGAGCCTCTAAATAAACTTTTCCTCCTCCACAATCGTTCTGTTCAAATATCTTAGTCACAGCAGGAAAAAAAATCTGACTAAAGTAATATTTTATCATAAGAGCAAAACTGAAACAACTACAAACGAAAATTACTGAAGACTGCAAGCTCATCTGACCCAAGTTCTTTGAAAATCATTGTCCATCTCTTGGCTTTGGGCTTGTGCAGCAACTGCAGGGCTAAGGAGATGGTGCCAAGGCTTTGGAGATGTTCATGGGCAGCACAAGGAATCCCTGATTGACAATGGTGCATCATAAGAGCTGGGCATGCACATCCCAATGGTGGAAAAGCATGGTTAGAGCAAACCTCCCAGCCCTGCTTCCACTAGGTTATAAACATCAACACAGGCAAGGGTAGAGGCCACAGGATGTCACCTGGTGGGCCAGGTGGTCTTAGAGTCCTCAGAAATCCCCATATGGTATAACAAGGGCTGGTGGTCCTAAGGAATTCAATTAAAGAGAACAATATCCAGAACTTGAGAATGTGTTTGTGAGCCTTCAGCTTCCTTCAAGTTTAAGAAAAAGAAGGCACTTGTGAAGGGAGTCAGGCACCAGGCAAAACCTCTGCAGCCCTGAAGGCTCTGAGGACAGAACTAGCCAGCCGTGGCTGCAACTGTGCAAGGTCAAGGGCTTGCCATGTGACATGGCACATTGTCCACTCCCATAAAAGCCAGGAAACCTTGGTTCACATAAGGACAGTGGAGGAGGAACCCTGATTCTACCCACCACACTGTAAAACCAAACAGACACACACACTGACTGGCAGCCACTCGGTAAATGGCTGCACTTATTTACCTCTGCTCTGCCTGATTTTTCTCACCCATTCTCATCTAAATTTTCCTGGAGAGTAAGCAATTCAAATTGGGTCTACGTCATCCTAACCCCATAGCTCAGCCCTATCTTGGAACTATAGTCTTGTTCACTCACTATTCACAACTGAAGGAAAAATTGCCTGAGTAACTGGTACCTTCCTACTTCCTTCCCAGTCACCTCTCCTCTGCCCCCATCCCCGCCGACACACACACACTCAAGATACTAATAATTTTCTGCCCCACATATCCACCTAATGTTTCCCAGTAAGTCAGGTAGCCAACAGGTTTCTCTACAAGTCATACCGCATGTCATGAATTAATAGGATTTGGAATATTAGGGCTTCTGTGTGGCTTGGTGGACAAGCACAGGATCATAGTGAGCCTGCTAGCTCCTTTACTGGGTGGCAAGATCCCCAAAGTCATTGGTTGGCCATACTAAGAGTGTACCAACAAATCCCACTTCTGAGCTTAAGTACAAAGAAATTAAATCAGTATGTCAAAGAAATATCTGCACTCTCATGTTCACTGAAGCACTATCCATAACACAAAGGTAGAGAATCAACCTAAGTGTCTATCAATGGATGATTGGAATAAGATGATGTGCTGTATAAATACACAATGGGTTTATTCAGTTTTTTTTTTTTTTGTATTGGAGATTGAACTCCGGGGTGCTTAACCACTGAGCCACATCCCCAACCTTTTTAATATTTTATGTAGAGACAGGATCTTGCCAAGTTGCTTAGGTCCTGCTAAGTTGCTGAGGTTGGCTTTGAACTTGTGATCCTCCTGCTCCAGCCTCCTGAGCTGCTGGGATTACAGCATGTGCTTCACACCAGGCTCCATTCAGTTTTACAAAAGAAATAATCTTGTCATTTGAAAAAGCATGAATGAGCCTTAGAGGACATTATACTAAATAAAATAAACCAGACACAGAATAATAATCACCATGTGATTTTATTTACACGTGGGATCAAAAAAGTTTATACTCAGAATCAGAGTAGAATAATAGTTATGCTGGAGAGGAGGTGGGGGATCAGAGAGATGTTGGACAGAGGATATAAAATGTTAGTTAGACCAGAAAGATAAGTTTAATAAATCTAAGTATGGTAACTAGAGTTGTTAATCATGAATTATAGTCTTAAAATTGCTAAGAGTAGATTTTAAGTGAGAGAGAACTTCACAGAAAAGGTAAAGTCTGAACTTCTAATAATACTATGATCCATCTTTGTAGAACTTGGTGGTGAATCTTTTTCTATTTTGGTCCTTACATCCAGGTTTAATTTTGGACCCATATGGACTTGGACCCAGTGACTTTTTTGTTCATTTATTTGCACAAACCACAATGGAAGAGGACACTTCTGGGTTTGGAGCCTGAAAGAGGAGAGAGAATCTAGCTGAGAGAGAGGATGAGAGGAGTCTAGACCAGACAATGGCCACTGGCCCCTGTCCTGGCCAAGAACATGCTTTTAAGCTCCTCTGGGGAGAGAGGCTAAAGACCAAAGAGATGTTTTCATGTGAAGGGATAAAGGGAACAAAGGTTTGGAACTTTGAACCCTCACCACAGGGAAAGTCAGCACCCAGGCAGGTTCAGGCCAGCATTTTCCCACGCAGGAAGCAGAGGCAGAACATGTGACAGTCAGGGGACACTGCTGCTCCTCCCCCAGGGCCTGCTAAGAAGGGATAGGCTCAGATGGCCCATAGTCACTTCTTAAAACGTTTACAACATTCCTGGGGATGCTTAGAAATGTCTGGGATCTTTGGAAGCTTCGGAATCCCAATATAAGAAAGACTTAGTACCCACAAGGGGCAGAAAGGGTGAGGGTTGGAGGAAGTGAGAAGCTTAAAGTTGGATAGATTAAGAAAATCATTAAGAAAATAATGATCTATATGTGTATGTCAAAATACACTCTACTGTCATGTATATCTAAAAGGAACAAATAGATTTTTTAAAAATGATCCAAATAAAAATGAGGACTGATGCTCATAGAGATGATGGGGATGGAAGGTGGACACCCAAGCCCCTCTCTGCAAGTCTCCCTTAGCCTTGGCACATCTTCAGGGGAATTTTGCAGGGAGTAGAGCTCTGTGGTTGCCCAGGTGAGATCTATCAGCAGAATAGCATGAAAAGCAATGAGCCCTCATTTATCCCCATAGCTCATGGCCTGGGAACAGTGGCGTTATGCCCAGTCACATGTCCCTCTTCACGACCGTACTCTGAGGTCCTTAAGGACTATAAATCTATTTTTGTATTGATCTTCATAATCCCAGTGGCAGATGGTCTTAACGTTAGTATACCACGTGAAAAGGAAGGTAAACAGGGAACTAGCACTTACTGAGCACAGGTCTGTGTCATATCACTTAATCCTGATATCAACACTTGAGGGCATCAGGAAGGGACACCCCAGGGGTTCAGAGAAACAGATTGCTTTCTGAAAGTTGAACAGGGAAGTCAGTGGATAATGGATCTGGGAAGAGCTATCTCACAGTCATTCTAAAGAGATGAATGTCTCCTGGGCCTGCACAATGGATGGAAGTTGATAACTGCCTAAATGTAGAGTTAGCAGATATTTCTTGTGTTGTTATTCAAAAGAGTGATCAGATGGGAACATGAAGAGAAAAGCAAATGCAGAGGCAAATGCTGGCTGGGCCAATGAAGCACAACTGAGGAGAAGAGCCCAAGGACTCAGGTCCCAATTGAGTCTTGACCATTGCTATGATGATTTACCTTTCCCTGAGGTCTGCCCTTGCCCTTTTCCTTATAAGAATGATAAATTAATACCTAGATTTTATGCATCATCCTGGAACACAGTTAGAGGGAGTCTGGCCTTCAGCAAGGCCTGCTCTCTGGGTCTGCTCAAGTCAGCTGAGGCCCAAAGAGTCTTACTATTTCCATCACAATAAGTTCATTTTATGTTGATTACTCCCACCTTATGCAGGATTTTTTTTTTTCTTTTCAGTGCTAGGAATCAAACCCAGGCAAGCATTCTATCACTGAGCCACATTCCCAGTTCTATGAAGGCTGGTAGCCCCCAAGAGATAACAAGGATTTGCCCCTACGTATTGCTCTTCTATTTTATAACTGAGGAAACTGAGTCCAACTGAAGAAAAAAAATTATTTGCTCAGATTAACACAGGGAACTCTTGAATTCAGATCTGCTTAATTCTAAAGCCTAAATTCTTGCTAGTGTGCCATACTGAATACTACTCAATATTTGAAGATGCTTTACAATTCACTCATCATTTCCCACAGCCAGTAATTTCATTTGATCCTCATAAGAAATCTGAATGGTGGTGACACTAAACCAAAGCTGCCTTGCACTGTTTCTCTCTCCAGGTCAAAGGGGGCCCTTTGCCCCCTGCTGCTGTGTCTAGGGTGAGGGGGCTTATGAAGGTCCAATGGGATCTCAGGGCTACAAGTGCAAGTTTCCTCCCTCAGTGGGGCCACTGAACTTACATATAGACAAACAGAGTTCCCAAAGGAGAGTTAAGAAAGAGGATAGTTAAGAACGCATGGGTTACACAGAAATTTTGAAACTTCTGCTAAGAGTATAATTTTTAAGTCACATAGGGATGAAGATTTCCTGGCCACTGGGTCAAAACTGCCTGAAGCATCTCTAAAGAGCCTTGTGACAACTCTCAGGACTATGAAAACCACAGTACCCATAGCCCTGAGGCCTTCTAGCCTATGCTAAACTTGTTCCTGTTACAAAAATAATACACTCTTCCCTCTCCATTCCAGGACTTCTAATTTTTGCTTATTTTCCCTTTGACTAGGGAGTGATAGGAAGAGATACATTAGATTTGGCATTAGGTATCACTTTTACTAGGTTCACCAATATCTGTGAGCAAAACTGTCAGCCATGAGCATTCACAGTCTTCAAGAAGACATTGAGATTCCTAGAGAGTAGAATTGCTTTCCAATTGTGATTAAGGCAGTCCTCCTCCCCTGGGTGATATGGAGCACTTACTGTATTTATTGTCTACTCTGCCCTATTCCCCAAAGGTTTCTTTTTAGACAGATAATATCTCTTAATTAAGGTTCTTTCAAAAAGTCCATTTGCATTATATTGAAACTTAAGAAAAAGATACTTGATCAATAGTTGCCTGACTGTATAGACTGCAACAGAAAGGAAAAGACTGCAAAGCTGATTCCAACATGGCGGCGGTCGCGGAGAGATCAAGTCTCTGACCTCTTCAGCTGTGCAGGCATAGGGAGTCGTAAACAGCCTAAATCTGTTTGCTCAGGATCACTAGGCAATGCTGAGCTGACGTGGATCTGGGGCGAGCAGTCTGGGCCTCTCAGAACACACACTGAACCCGGATCGGCTGAATTCAAGCTCCCGTTCGCCTGCTTCCCGCAGACAAACAGCTGTGACTCAGCACTAATCCATCCAGATGAAACAACTGGTCAGCCCTTCTGATCCTACGGAGGTAAATGCCAACTGAGCCTTCATAGGTAGTGGCCACAGGTTTGAAACGGGGCTTGGGAGAGACAGTAAGGACCCACCCGTTGCATTGGTCACCCAGCAAAGGGAAACAAACTGTCGCCATTTGCAAGAGATACCACCATGGCAGAGAACTGACGTCATCAGACTGCGGCGGAGGAGATAACTTCATTGAAACCTGCGGCTACAGGTGTGTAATTCCCTAGCCTTCCCTCTCCACACATCGGGGAAACCTTAAGGGCCCCTCCCAGCTCTCCCGTGAGCACGGTAGCCAGACTGAGGGAATTAGAGGTAGTGCGGGACCCGCGGTGCGGAACTACCGCTCCCACCAGTGCTGACAACTGAGGTCTCTTGCACCAGCTACCGGGGGAGTGGCTACCGGAGGGGCAGTAAAATTCGCTGAGGACTCTCAGCCCCAAGCTCTACAAACTTAGGGTCCCAGGGAATGGCAAACTGGAAGAGTGTGCCCAGTCATTCATGACAACAGGGCTCCCGGGAGCAACAGACCTGGCGTGTAGCCAGTATTGTGGTGAGCGGCACCCGTGAGAGGGGCCTGGCTAGAGGAAAAGTGGGGAAGTCACTAGACACAAGAGGAGACCCTAGCCACCCAGGATTGGAGACTCTCCCAGTCTGGGAGGAGGAGCTGCTGCACAGTGATTGGTTCCCGCGTATTGATAGGAGAAACTTGGCCTGGTGGGCACAGCGCCACCTACTGGAAGAGAAGTTAATCGAACTCTAAGACTGCATTTATTAATTTTGATTTGGGGTTTTCTTTCATTTTCATTTTTCTTTCTTGTTTTTTAATTTTTTTTACAATTTTTTAAAAAATTATTTTCTTCCAATTTTAGTTTTAATTTTTTTATTTTTTTTAAAAAAATTTTTTTTTCTTTTTTTATTTCCTATTTTTTTCTTCTTTTGTCTTTTCATTTCTTTTCAATTATCTTATCCCCCCTTCCTTGAATTCTACCTGCTTACTCTCATTCTCTTTAGTGACTTCCTCCCTTCCCTTCTAATACCTTTCCTCCCAAGCATCAAATAAATTTATAGGAGTAAACAGTAACTCAGCAGTCAAACAGAACAAGAAGTAACATGAGCAGCTTCAAAAAGCAAGGAAGAAAAAAAGTACAAACAATGCAGGACAGCCTAAATATTCAGGAGGACCTAGAGTCATCAGAAAAATGGTCATATAGAGAACTCAAGGAACAGCTAAGACAGATGAAATGGAACCTTAAAGAGGATACGAGACAGCAAATTCAAGCAGCGAAAGAACACATTGAGAATGAATTACATAAATAGATAAAAGAAGAAGTTAAACATCTTTATCAGGAGATAGAGATTATAAAAAATAATCAAACAATAATTCTAGAAATCAAGGAAACGATAAACCAAATTAAAAACTCAATTGAGAGTATCACTAACAGAGTGGAGCAAGTAGAAACCAGAATGTCAGATAATGAAGACAAAATATATCATCTTGAAAAGAGTCTAGCCAACTCAGGAAAGGCTGGTAAAAAATCACGAGAAAAACATCCAAGAGTTATGGGATAACATAAAAAAACCAAACTTACGAGTCATCGGGATAGAAGAAGGTACAGAGATTCAAACCAAGGGAATGAGTAACCTGCTGAATGAAATAATTACAGAAAACTTTCCAGAAATAAAAAAGAAAACAGATATACAAATTGAAAATGCATACAGGACACCAAGCACACAAAATCACAGTAGACTAACGCCAAGACACATTGTTATGAAGATATCCAATATACAGAACAAAGAGAAAATATTAAAAGCTACAAGAGAAAGGAGACAGATTACATTCAGGGGTAAACCAATAAGGTTTAACAACGGATTTTTCATCACAGACACTGAAAGCAAGAAGGTCATGGAACAATGTATTTCAAACACTGAAAGACAATGGATGCCAACCAAGAATTCTGTATCCAGCAAAATTAAACTTCAGGTATGACAACGAAATAAAAATCTATCATGATAAACAAAAGTTAAAAGAATTTGCAGCCAGAAAACCAGCATTGCAAAGCATTTTGAGCAAAACACTACACGAGGAAGAAATGAAAAACAATAACCAAAACCATCAGAGGGAAGTGCCTCGGTAAAGACAGAAGGCGAGGGGAAAGATAATCATGGAGAAACAAACTAAATTTTTTAAAAAAAGGATAACTAATCAAACATGGATGGAAGTACAAACCATATATCAATAGTAACTCTGAAAGTTAATGGCTTAAACTCTCCAATAAAGCGACATAGGCTGGTATCATGGATTAAAAAAACAAATCCAACAATATGCTGCCTCCAGGAGACACATCTGATTGGAAAAGACATACACAGGCTGAAGGAGAAAGGATGGGAAAAAATATACCATGCACACGGTCCTCGTAAGCAAGCAAGGGTGGCCATCCTCATATCGAATAAAATCGACTTCAAGACTAAGTTAATCAAAAGGGATAAAGAAGGACATTATATACTGTTAAAAGGAACCATTCACCAACAAGACATAACAATTATCAATATTTATGCACCAAATAATGGCGCTGCGACATTCATAAAATAAATTCTCCTCAAGTTCAAGAATCAAATAGACCACAACACAATAATTATGGGTGACTTCAACACACCTCTCTCACCATTGGACAGATCCTCCAAACAAAAGTTGAATAAAGAAACTATAGAACTCAATACCACAATCAATAACCTAGACTTAACTGACATATATAGAATATATCAACCATCATCAAATGGATATACTTTTTTCTCAGCAGCACATGGATCCTTCTCAAAAATAGACCATATATTATGCCATAGGACAACCCTCAGTAAATATAAAAGGGTGGAGATAATACCATGCATTTTATCTGATCATAATGGAATGAAACTGGAAATCAATGATAAAAGAAGGAAGGAAAAATCCTACATCACATGGAAAATGAATAATATGTTACTGAATGATCAATGGGTTACAGAAGACATAAAGGAGGAAATCAAAAAATTCTTAGAGATAAATGAAAATACAGACAAAACATATAGGAATCTATGGGACACAATGAAAGCAGTTTTAAGAGGAAAATTCATCGCCTGGTGGTCATTCCTCAAAAAAAGAAAAAAACAACAAATAAATGAGCTCACACTTCATCTCAAAGCCCTATAAAAGGAAGAGCAAAACAACAGCAAATGTAGCAGAAGGCAAGAAATAATTAAAATCAGAGCGGAAATCAATGAAATTGAAACAAAAGAAACTATTGAAAAAATTAACAAAACTAAAAGTTGGTTCTTCAAAAAAATAAATAAGATCGACAGACCTTTAGCCATGCTAACGAAGAGAAGAAGAGAGAGAACTCAAATTACTAACATACGGGATGAAAAAGGCAATATCACAACAGATGCTACAGAAATACAGAAGACAATTAGAAATTATTTTGAAAACCTATATTCCAATAAAATAGAAGATAGTGAAGACATGGATAAATTTCTTAAGTCATATGATTTACCCAGACTGAGTCAGGAGGATACACACAATTTGAACAGACCAATATCAATGGATCAAATTGAAGAAGCCATCAAAAGACTACCAACCAAGAAAAGCCCAGGACCGGATGGGTATACAGCGGAAGAAGAATTAATACCAATACTTTTCAAGTTATTTCAGGAAATAGAAAAAGAGGGAGCTCTTCCAAATTCATTCTATGAGGCCAACATCACCCTGATTCCGAAACCAGACAAAGACACCTCAAAGAAAGAAAACTACAGACCAATATCTCTCATGAACCTAGATGCAAAAATCCTCAATAAAATTTCTGGCGAATCAAATACAAAAACACATCAAAAAAATCGTGCACCATGATCAAGTAGGATTCATCCCTGGGATGCAAGGATGGTTCAATATACAGAAATCAATAAATGTTATTCACCACATCAATAGACTTAAAGATAAGAACCATATGATCATCTCAATAGACGCAGAGAAAGCATTCGACAAAGTACAGCATCACTTTATGTTCAAAACACTTGAAAAACTAGGGATAACAGGAACGTACCTTGACATTGTAAAAGCTATCTATGCTAAGCCTCAGGCTAGCATCATTCTGAATGGACAAAAGTTGAAGGCATTCCCTCTAAAATCTGGAACAAGATAGGGATGCCCTCTATCACCACTTCTATTCAATATAGTTCTCGAAACACTGGCCAGAGCAATTAGACAGATGAAAGAAATTAAAGGCATAAAAATAGGAAAAGAAGAACTTAAATTATCACTATTTGCAGATGACATGATTCTATACTTAGAAGACCCAAAAGGGTCTACAAAGAAACTACTAGAACTAATAAATGAATTCAGCAAAGTGGCAGGATATAAAATCAACACGCATAAATCAAAGGCATTTCTGTATATCAGTGACAAAACTTCTGAAACGGAAATGAGGAAAAACACTCCATTCACAATATCCTCCAAAAAAATAAAATACTTGGGAATCAACCTAACAAAAGAGGTGAAAGATTTATACAATGAAAACTACAGAACCCTAAAGAGAGAAGTAGAAGAAGATCTTAGAAGATGGAAAAATATACCCTGTTCATGAATAGGCAGAACTAACATTATCAAAATGGCGATATTACCAAAAGTTCTCTATAGGTTTAATGCAATGCCAATCAAAATCCCAACGGCATTTCTTGTAGAAATAGATAAAATAATCATGAAATTCATATGGAAAAATAAAAGACCCAGAATAGCAAAAGCAATTCTAAGCAGGAAGTGTGAATCAGGCGGTATAGCGATACCAGATTTCAAACTATATTACAGAGCAATAGTGACAAAAACAGCATGGTACTGGTACCAAAACAGGCGGGTGGACCAATGGTATAGAATAGAGGACACAGAGACTAATCCACAAAGTTACAACTATCTTATATTTGATAAAGGGGCTAAAAGCATACAATGGAGGAAGGATAGCATCTTCAACAAATGGTGCTGAGAAAACTGGAAATCCATATGCAACAAAATGAAACTGAATCCCTTCCTCTCGCCATGCACAAAAGTTAACTCTAAATGGATCAAGGAGCTTGATATCAAATCAGAGACTCTGCGTCTGATAGAAGAAAAAGTTGGCTCCGATCTACATATTGTGGGGTCGGGCTCCAAATTCCTTAATAGGACACCCATAGCACAAGAGTTAATAACAAGAATCAACAAATGGGACTTAATTAAACTAAAAAGTTTTTTCTCAGCAAGAGAAACAATCATAGAGGTAAATAGGGAGCCTACATCCTGGGAACAAATTTTTACTCCTCACACTTCAGATAGAGCCCTAATATCCAGAGTATACAAAGAACTCAAAAAATTAGACAATAAGATAACAAATAACCCAATCAACAAATGGGCCAAGGACCTGAACAGACACTTCTCAGAGGAGGATATACAATCAATCAACCAGTACATGAAAAAACGCTCACCATCTCTAACAGTCAGAGAAATGCAAATCAAAACCACCCTAAGATACCATCTCACTCCAGTAAGATTGGCAGCCACTATGAAGTCAAACAACAAGTGCTGGCGAGGATGTGGAGAAAAGGGTACTCTTGTACATTGCTGGTGGGACTGCTAATTGGTGCATTGGTGTGGCCAATTTGGAAAGCAGTTTGGAGATTCCTGGGAAAGCTGGGAATGGAACCACCATTTGACCCTGCTATTGCCCTTCTCGGACTATTCCTTGAAGACCTTAAAAGAGCATGCTACAGGGATGCTGCCATATCGATGTTCACAGCAGCACAATTCACAATAGCCAGATTCCCTTCAATAGATGAATGGATAAAAAAAATGTGGCATCTATACACAATGGAGTACTATGCAGCAATAAAAAATGACAAAATCATAGAATTTGCAGGGAAATGGATGGCACTAGAGCAGATTATGTTTAGCGAAGCTAGTCAATCCCTAAAAAACAAATACCAAATGTCTTCTTTGATATAATGAGAGCAACTATGAACAGAGCAGGGAGGAAGAGCAGGAAGAAAAGACTAACATTAAACAGAGACATGAGATGGGAGGGAAAGGGAGAGAAAAGGGAAACTGCATGGAAATGAAGGGAGACCCTCATTGCTATACAAAATTTCATATAAGAGGTTGTGAGGGGAATGGGAAAATAAACAAGGAGAGTAATGAATTATAGTAGATGGGGTAGAGAGAGAAGATGGGAGGGGAGGGGAGGGGGGATAGTAGGGGATAGGAAAGGTAGCAGAATACAACAGTTACTAATAGGGCATTATGTAAAATTGTGGATGTGTAACCGACGTGATTCTGAAATCTGCATTTGGGGTAAAATTGGGAGTTCATAACCCACTTCAATCTAATGTATGAAATATGATATCTCAAGAGCTTTGTAATGTTGTGAACAACCAATAAAAAAAGACTGCAAATCTGCTTTGTGCATCAAGTAGCAACGACATACTTTTTCTATCTCCTTGTTGAGCTAGAAGCCAGACTTCTCATATATTATTGATTTACATGACATTTGGCTTCAGATTCAATAGAATAATATGTTCAAATGCTTGAAGTATGAAAAAAACAAAGATCTTACGCCTCAGATGCTCACTACAGAGCAGTAGTCAAAAGATCTTGTAAAAATGCTTCCCAAATAAGCTTATATAAATCATGAAACCATAACATTATTTAATTCCTTATAGAAAATATCCTTGATTCATTCTATTTCTATAGTCTTTGGAATTCTAATATTCTTATGTAAAATTCAAGTCTTTTATTATTTATTCATGGTCTTTCATCTACAAGCCATCCAATGGGGAAAATGTTGTCATGCAAAGTCATTAAGTAATTTAATTTTAATCATCCAGTACATGATACTTTATCTTCTGAGCTTAGATTACTCTTTAGCTGAATTATAATGCCATTAACATCACAATTTCTTAAAGCATTAGCCACTATATAGTCACTACTGAGCTCTATGCTGCTCCCCTGTTTCTATGCAATTTTATGTTGAAATAAAAATTTCCCTTCAAAGCAAAAGAAGTTTCACCTATGTCTTTTATGTGAATTTTGAAAAATTTAAAAAAAAATCAAGCTATGCATTTCTTGCCAGGGTCCCTTCATAATAGAGAACATGAATGTGGGCAGGGGCTATTAACTCATTAAACACAGCACACACACTTCCAACTGTTGTCACTGGGGACACCAACATGCGTTACCATTTCATTGCTACTTCTCCAATTCCTTTATAGAAATCTGTTTAGTGGAGCAAAATCCCCATAATCCAGATAATTTGTCTTAAAGCCAAAAACATCCAAAAGGTTAATCCTGTGTTAAAAGTAATCACTCTCCCCAACATGATTACGTATATGCAATTTGGAAAAAAAAAAAATTTTTTTTTTTTTTTAGATCTGGTATGTATATAAACAGTCCTGAAGATGAGGCAATTTGGAATTGTTACAAATAACCCACTGTACCTGTTCCTATGACTCCAATTCAGTTCTCCAACAGGAACAACTTGCTGTTTTCAACTAGTCTGAAAGTAGGCGTACAGAGAAATAAAAGAAGGCAACCACGAAAAGAGCTGTTCCATACCTGTTCTACTGTTCAGAGCAAACAGCTGCTCCTTTCCATCATTCCCAAGCAGGAGTCCAGTAGGTCAGTGGAGTCAGGTTACTTTTCGGCAGCTACTCTATCAGCCAATTGGTTATCCCTCTGGAAACCATAACAAAGAGAGAATAAAACATGCATGACGGTACAGTTTGGTATTACAAGGCATCTAGAGATACCAAAATATATACTACACCCACTCTTCATTCTTTGTCAGCCAGTGCCTGTCTCTAAAAGGACTTTCCATTAGGAAAACAAGCTAATCTCTTGACCCATAGAGTTAGGTCTTTGAAATTTTCTTTACTTATTTATTCATTGATTTATTCGGTTTTGATCTAAGGTCAGGACTAGTCAGTTCATTTATAATTGCTGGAAAGACCATGCAACATTCATAAGGGGGACATGTAAATTTTTCTCTGTATAAATCCAAGTATTTTCTTATCAGTAGATTGTACCCTAAGCTTCTTCAGAAGGCATGGAGTCACAGTAGTTGAATCACTTGTTAAAATGATGGCCAAACTGTCTTGTAAAAAGTCTTATGAGAAAACAGTTCCTATGATTTCAATTAAGATCTTACTGACTGAAAGTCTTAAATAAGATGGATGCTACTTCTGAATGTGGCTCCTGAGTCTGATAGGTGGAGTTCCTATGTGGCTTAGTAGACAGATAGCAAGGCCTAAGGCTGTTTTATGTGAACACTGCACAACACTTTCGCCTCTAGAGGGCATTGGTTTTTCAGATACCAAGGGATATAGGAACTTTTCTTGAAAATCCTGATTCCCAGCAGTCTAGGAAGCAGTCCATCCTCAGAAATGAGGACGGGTAGACTAATGAGACTTAAATACTCAAGTTCCGACATCAATTCAGCTTAAGGACTGTGTATTTTAATGAAATGAAAATAGCTGCTGTATTGATAAAGTGAGATTACCGACAGCTTTTATTAAAATTACAATTTATGAGCCAGGCAAGGTGACACATGACTGCAATCCCAGCTTCTCAGGAGGCCAAGGCAGGAGTTTCTCAAGTTTGAGACCAGCCTCAATGACTTAGAGAGAACCTATCTCCAAGTAAAATTAAAAAATATATATATATGGCTGGAGATGTAGCTCAGTGTCTGCCTAGCACATATAAGGCCCTGGGTTCAATCCCCAGTATCAGAAAAAAGTATTACAATTTGTGTTTTTCAAATTCAGTTTAATATCATATACTTTTTAAAAACATTATTAATTTTGTACAATTAATTCACTCTCCTTAAACCACTGATTTTTAAAAGTATTGCATAAACCATTAGCTTTTTAAAAATTAAGTATTGTAAAACTCTTGAGTAAAATGAAACTATAGCTATTGCAAAAAGAAATCACAGTTTCTAATTCACCTGTTCATTCAACAATTAGTCATCTATTGGAGCCAGACACCGGACTGAACTCTAGATATATCCTGATAAACAAACACAAACACAGATGCTGAGTTTGTGAGTCATAGAGATAACAGCCTTCCAATAGAGACAGAGAGTAATCAGTCACTCAAGGAAGTTTAAAAGGAAACTTTGGAGTGAAGCTACAAAATATATGGATCATGAACAGAGGAAGATCAGACAAAGCTTCTCAGAACAAAACCAACCAAGATCTCAATATAGCTAGGGGAGGAGATTGATGATAGAAGGAAATATATTCCAGGCAGATACAAGAGAATATTGAAAGCCCTTGGTACTTAAGCTAGAGAAATAAAAGGGACACTGACATATGCTGTTATACATGGGATGTTATTATGTACCCATATATAGATGGTTTCTAATACACCATCAAACAATACAGCAGATATCAGTAGAATTATATTCCATTTAGCCAGGTGAGATGCTTTAGAAAGTATGCATTTCAAATGATGTTAGTGAAAGCAAGTGATTCAAGGAAAGCCCATACACCACTCCTTGATATCATATGCACTACATGTAAAAGTATTGTGAGATGAACCATTCACATTTTCAAAAGGAGAACTCAAAGGATCTTCCATGATTGAACTCAAGGGGCCCTTCTCTGAGGTGGAAAATTGGCATGAGAACCATAGTGGTGGTGAGAGGGAATTAAATGCTAATCTTCCTTTTTTGTTTCATTGATGGGCTCTTGACCGTTCCCTTAGGGACACTTAAGAACTTTTATATACTTCCCTCAATTTTCACATATGGTTAGGGTATTGTAAGAAATGACTTGTACCTTAGCCCAGAATCTGCAATGGTATCAGATGAATTATTTGAATATTCAACACAAACAACCATACAAGAGCATTAGGGTACAGAGTTTTGAATTTATATTTCATACCTCAACAAGCTCAAATACTATTCATTTTGAAGATGGGATGTGCCATGATACATAGCTCCAGCAAATAAAATCCTAATTCAAAGACTGTCCAACATAATGAATAAAGGCATTTTTTGTTACCTATGTTACAATTTTGATTACCTCTTACATCTATGCCTCTTATATTATTACTATCATTAAATGAAACTCATGCTATCACTTTATAAATTTCAAAGGAATATATAAATTGATCAAGATTCATTGTGTTGAGTAAATTTAGAAAAGAAAAATACAGATGAATGCTTTATGTAAATTGAAAAAACTGTTAGTTATTACTCCAGCAGTATCTTAGATATAACTGTAGAATAATTTTGGTGATTCTTCTGTAAAATTTAGAGCTTATGTATTTCAGGAGAACAAATCAGTTAATTCCTATTATGTTTTATGATTTTCCAAAGTTAAAAATAATGTCTCTTTTAAGGAGAAGTTACAAAGCAGATGAAGTTTTTAAAATCTGTTTTTATTGGTGCATTATTATTATACATGACAGTGGGATTCATTATGCCACATTCATAGATGCAAGTGACATAACAATCTCATTCTCTAGTACCTTCTCTTTTTCCCCCTCCTCCCTCCCCCTATTTTCTTGCTCTACCAATATCCTTTCTATTATTATTTTTCCACTAGTGCATTATAATTATAGATGGGATTCATTGTGGTCTATTTGTATGGACATAGGATAATTTGGTCAGTTTAATTTCCTAGGACTTCCCATGCCCTCTCTTCCTCTCTCTGTCTTGAACCCTTTCTTCTTTATTGGTCTTCCTTCTATTTTCATGAGACGGGGATGAAATTTTAACATACTCACGTCTATAAATATGTAGAAAGAATAGAACCATAGAGGAATACGTGGAAAAAAGTAGACTGGAAGTCTCTCTAATCATTTAGAAAGATGTTTAAAATTTTGATGTGTGAAGCCCACCCAGATTGGGGTTAGGCTTAGGCTGTTTTTTTTAAAGACTCCTTGGGAGATTTTAAAGGGCTTTCTGGGTTGAGAGCTGCTGTTCAATCCACAGCAGAGAGATCTGATGCAGAGAGTTCTTCAGTTAAGTAATGTGGAAACACCTGCCGACCATGCATCTCTCTGGAGGAATTTTCCATTCCTGGGTTTCCTAAGAAAACACTTACTGAAGATAATGGCATCTGTGTGATTAGACACAAAATAAAATTTGTTTTTACATAGTTTAACTCAAGGAGCAATATCCAAAAACAATATTCCTGTCTCAGGTTTTCAACAAATCCTGTGCCTAACTGTTTAATAAAATACATTTTTTATCTTAAAATACACTTTTTATCTGCCAGACCTTTTATCAAATGTCTACTATGATGTGCCAAGCATTATAATAGGAATGTTTATATGCAGATTGTTTTCTAGGGCACTTGTTAAGAAGTTACTCTCTCCTTGCCTCTCTAAATCAGAACTAAGTACCCTGGCTTTAAGGATTTGAATATGTGATCTGGGTAGATTTCATCCCAACTCTATAATTCATCAACGGGTTGAATGAATTATACAACAAATGGAAAGTGTTCCGCTATTATCATGTACTGCAAGGCACTGTACTGGACGTTGTGGAGGATCCAGAGGTGGTGGTGACAATGACAGTGATGGTGATGGTGGTGGTAATAGCGATGAAGATGATAGTAACTATCACTTTAACTAGATTATTTCATTGAAGCCCTACAAAAGTATAAAGTGGTAACATGAATCAATTTCTTTTAACCCCGAGTTGTCTCAAAATGATATTACAATGTTATTGACTTCATAATACTATTGACAAAGACTCTCCTTGACAGAAGATTGGTCAGATTTTCCTTTAGACTTCAATCCCCCTGTTTCTCTCTGTATCTGGCCTGTGCTACCCAATTGTAGCAAGAACTGTGTTGTAAGTTTAGAGAGAATCTCCCTCCTACCTCAATCTCTGACAATCCTCAGTATCTCATCCAGTTCCTCATCTCCCACCCTTGGTATCCAGTCACCCTGACCTGCCTTGAACAAGCATTTTATAAGTTTCATTTAACCAGAATCTTCCCTGTCTCTGGTGTTTATGTTTAGTAAATTTCCATCTACTCACCTTAGTTCTGTTTGGAGGCTGGTGTATACTGGTTCATACTGGATTCAGAATGGATTCCAGTGCTATACTGGAGTTCTCTTTTCTCTTATTGCAATAGTTCCTGAATAAAACCTACTTATTCTACTAAAATGGGTGCTTTTGTATCCTCCTTTATAAAGAAGGAATATAAAATGGGGGAGATTAAAGGAAACACCAGGGTTGCCAGCCAGTGAGCAATGAACTCAGACTTTGAAACCAAGATGGCTGATTCTATACCTAAAACTCATTTCAGAGTTGTGCTTCAAGAGCTTATAATTCCAAGGGATTTCTCCCTGCTGTATTTCCTTGCTTGTCAATCTGTGACTGAGATAGGTGGTATATGTTAAAGCTCTAAATTGGAGTACTGTCTTTAAAGAAGGAATGACCAATAAATGTGTCCTCTAACGAGGTCCAATTTGCAGCTCTAGTGTCAAGGACAATATCCATTTGGTTAAGTAAAGCTCTGGGAGATGTGTTACTGAAAAAATATTGACTGAGTCTTGTCCCCTGCTAGGAAACATACTATGTATTTTACATGTGTGAAATTTAAACACCTTGTTACTTAAGGTCAACAATTGCTGTAATAAACCAAGGAGACTTCAGATCCAGCAGATGTGTTTGACAAAATGTCTGTAAACAGAACCTTGATCTGTGAGTTTGCCAATAGCTTCTACTCTGTTCACATTAGCTTAAAGATGTCTCTTATGATAGTCAACCAAAAAAAAAAAGAAGACAAAAATAAGGAACGCTGCTGTTCGGGGCAAATATCTTTTAATAGGGTTTCCATTACAAACAGACTATTCTGCAAATTGCCATCTGAGTGTGGCCAAGCAGCCTACAAAAGCAAGAGTATACAAAAACCAAAACACGGTGGGTTTCAATCCAATTTGGTGGTAGTTTAATAGGACAGTCCTGAAGATACATCTTCACATCTTAAATCTAATGGAGTCTCCTTCAAATGGATGGTTGCCCTGCCCAGGTAACAGACATGTGTAAAAGAGAAGGAAATGCTAAGTTTCCCTCTTGAGATTGAGACTGCACTTATATCATACCTAAATCTTCTACAAGACAGATATATTATTTGACATGACACTCATTCTCATTTAACAAAGAAACAACCCATCAGGTTATCTTGTGACTTCTCCCAAGCATGATCATCAAGATTGAGGCACTAAAAGCTGAAACTGGAATTCTTGTGCTCTGCTACCAAATTGTCCTTCCATAACCATGTTAAATTAAAAAAAAAAAAGGCTGAATATGAAGCGGGAGAATTGTAAATGACAAAAGGAATCCCTCTGTATTGGTGACCAGAAGCTGTTCCAAGACCCCACAAATGATCACCAGTCTGGGAAGCAAGTTCTCTGCCTTCTGGTCTCTGCATCAAGTAGATCATGGCCTTCCAAAAATCTCTAGTGTCTACAGTGGATCTTTGCAGACGTATGTTAAGATATGGCAGTGATCTTGTACTCTTTTATACTTTCTCACTTGTTTTGTCCAAGTTTTCTCTTTCAAATGAACAGTCAGTGCTCACAAAATCGCAAACAATCCATTAGTATAGCTTTTGATCTGCAAGGATGTCTGTCTGTAATGCAGAGTGTTATGGTTTGAATGTGAGGTGTCCCCAGAAAGCTAACATGTGAGACAATGCAAGAAAGTTTGGAGGAGAAATGATTGGATTATAGTCCTAGCCTAATCAGTGAGTGATTGAAGTGGTAGGGTGTGGCCGAGGGGAATTGGGGTGTGGCTTTGCATGGGAATTGGGGTGTGGCTTTGCATGAATATTTGTATCTGGACAGTGGAGTCAGTCTCTCTCTCTCTCTCTCTCTCTCTCTCTCTCTCTCTCTCTCTCTCTCTCTCTCTCTCTCTCTCCTTCCTGATGTGAGCTACTTCCCTCTGCCACACTCTCCCTCAGTGATGTTCAGTCTCACCTTGAGCCCCGAGGAATGGAGCCGTCCTTCTATGGTCTAAGACCTCTGAAACCATGAGCCCTCAAACTTTTCCTCCTTACAGTTGTTCTGGTCAGATGGTCAGATTCTTTAGTCACAGCAGCGAAAAAGCTGACTAAAACACAGAGTAAGAGGTCTTTTGTCACTAACAACATGCCTTTGTTAAGATCACTCTCTGAATGTTAGTGGAAGGAGCCCAAAATTGTATGGGTGAAGCTAAGCTGCATCTGCAGGGAATGAGAAAGGAAAGGTCCCTTTTAGAACAAATAGAGTCACCTTGTGAAGATTCTTCTACACACACACACACTCACATTCTTGGGTTCCATATGTGCAAGATCAGATGGGCTCTGATGCTGGTGGCATCTCACGGTGTTGCCCACCTCAGGCAGGGTTCCTCTCCTACACAGACTCTTCTCAGAGGCCTCAGGGCCCCCCATGAGGTAAGCACAGTCACCCCTTCAATAGGGCCCTCCACACCCTGTCAAGTCTCCCATGCCCCTTCAACAGCTCTACTCCTGCTCCTTCCAAAATCTTCTCGAGGCCTTATGAAGTTTCCAGAAACCCTGCATGCTCTGTAGTCAGAGGATAGCTCTACCAAGACCACAGACACAGACTGGCCACCTGGCCCCATCACTGAAGCCCCACTGCTCTGTCATTACAGAGGGACCTCTGTGATCCCTCAAACTTCTTCTGAGGCCTCTCTTCTTTAGTCTCTTCCATTCTCTTAGGTTCCTTTCCAGACACTAAAAAGCTAATGGAGTCAGTTTAAAGGATTGGTCCTAGAAATAAGAAACCAGATTCCTGAACAAGGTAGCTCCTACCTGGGACACAATCCAATCCCCCACTAAAAAAAAATGACTAGAACAGGACAATCTCGGGAATGGGGTGGGATGGTGACAAGCACTTCCCCACAGATCTCTCAGCCCCGGGACCCTTGGCATGGTTATCCAGCAAGTAGCCCCTAAAGCCTTCTCTGTAATTTTCTTAGATACCTAAGCAAAATATTCAAATGAAGAGATATTCAATTCAGCACTTGTTTAAATATACATCATTGGTTCCCAAGATTTCAGCCCTATAGCAAGGCAGATCCACTATTCAATATCAATATTCAATATGATGGTGTTGCCCTCTGGTGTTCAAAAAGGGAGGAACTGTAAGCAGAAGTTTTCAAATTCAAAATACTCCTCACCTCAAATCACCCTTGAATTTTTGTATCCCCAATGCCTCTCCCTAGCCACCTGAGGTTACAGGAATTGCTGAGAAAAACACTCACAGAACCAGCCAGAGGGGCATACCATGTCCACAGAGGATGCAGACCTTTTGTTATATTCTTCTGAAACTGGAATTTTGCGGTGCATTTTAGTCAGTTGGAGGATTTGAATTAAAACTTTACAAAAATCTGATTTTGATCATTATCCTATACATTTAGCAAAATACCAAACTGTACCCCATAAATATGTACATTTATGTGTCGATTAAAAGTGAAGTAATTTAAAAAGTTTTCAAAGAAAAATAGTTATTATAAATATTTATAAAATAAACATAGATATTAAAAACTTGTTTTTGAAGTTTCTGTCCAAAAGGAGAAACTAAACTGCTGATGAACTTCTAAGACCTTGCATCTAACTGCTCACCAGCTGGGTTAAGACAGAAGAACCTGAGAGATCCAGGTAGCAAATAGCAAAATACCAAGAATCCACCAGAGATATCAGCTGATTCACAAACCATGAATAAATGCCTGCGGATGCTACTGAGGTGCCAAGGCTAAGAGAGATGTTTCCTCCCTCTCTGGGGACACAATGAAGAGTTCTCCAAATGACAGGTTGCAGCCAAAATTTCCTTGGCCAGCATGATGATCAGCTACATGTAAAATGACCAGTTTGTATATAATTCATATCAAATTTGAAATCTGAATATGCATCCAGGAAAATCTGTGTCCAGGATCTCCATTACTGAAGCAGCGTCAGTCTGCTCCTCCAGCCCTGCTACACACTCTGTCCTCACTTTGGATGTTCCTGTGACTCACAGGCTCTCATCCTCTCCAGGACCAGCCCCAGGTCTGACAACTTACCCATCTTCTCCCAAGATAATCCTGTCTTGCTGCTCTAACCATCCTCATCCCAATCATCAACCTGGGGACCTTTGGTGCCCCTGTAGCCCTCCAGGTCATTACCCTTTCCGATGTATAACCCCTTACCCTACTCAGATCCCTGGATGTCTCCCACCTTTTAATTCTTACACTCCAGCCTCACCCTGCCCAAATGCTCTGGTTTGGATATAAGGTCTTCCCCCAAACTTCTGTGTTAATGCAGAGAATCATTTCACCTCTAATATTTTCATCTTCCCTGTGGCCTTTCCCCTTGTCTGAGAATCCCAGCCAAGCATGAAGTGTGTGATCTGTTCATGGATGCGAGTGAGACCTTTGTGCCAGGGAAAGCATCAAGTCTCTGGACACCTTTCAAATTCTTTATACACCTTTAAAGTGTGCTGCCTTCTCAACAAAGCCTTCGCTACTGGCCAAGCACCTGAAGTTCATATACTCCTTACATTTTAAGAGGAAAAGTGGAGTGGTCTTGAAAACACAAGTTTTATCTTCCTTTCTTTTGAAAACTGTTATCTATCACCAGGGGTTGAGTTTCCTTGTGTACCTGTTTGGTAGAGTATTCTCAAGTGTCCTTGGCTGGAAATCAGACAATCCACCTTCCATTCCTGTGATTCACAGGTTCACAGCTCAGGAAGCAATAGAAGCCATGAGTTGGAAAGCCAGACCAAGGTCTGAGTTGGAAGCATCAGCCCACAGAACCCAAAAGCATGCGTGCAGACCTGCAAAGGTGCCATGTAGAAGAATCCACTGGGTGGATCCAATGCTGCAAATGGACTGATGAGTGATTTTCTGTAAACACATGGTATGAGCCAAAGCCACTTCCGCTGGGAATGAAGGCCCCAAGTGAGTCACTGCAATTCCAGACAGATAGGAATCTCAGCTCTTTCCTGGTCCTTTCACTGAAGCATGCAAATCAGAGGGAATCTGCTTCTGTCAATAAAAGAACTTCTATATCCCCATTCAGCTTCCAATACCTTTCATTGTGCTGCACCTTCATTATTGGTCATATAAATGGACATTAGAAACATATGCTCACCTCCCGTGGGGATGGTGCCACCTGGGTGCCTTCCCACAAACCCTGCCTTGGAGATGGCTCCCTCTTTGACCTGCCTCACTCCGTTGAAGCGTATCTGTGGGTTATGCCTGAAGTTCTTCCTGGAGAGCTAAGTCAACTGGAGATGGGTGACTTAGCTTTTAACTGTGTGAACTTGAATAAGGGACTCATCTTCCTGAGTCTCAGATTCTTCCTTTTGCTGTTGCCAAAGTGAGTAACACTGGAAGGACCGCTTATGTTGTCATGAGAAAGGGGACTCCAGGAGCAGCCAGAATATACCACAGGAACCAAAGGACAGAGGAATCCCCTTTATACAAAATAAGCTTAGGAGCTTATGGTGAAGTTTACCACCAGACAGTGATTCCTTAGAACACTAATGGAAATGGACAATGAGGAGCAACCGCATGTTAGACAGTGAATGAGGAGAAAACCAAATAAAGGGAAAAGCCTGACCCATTCCACTCGTGAGTCAGCAGACAGTGCACACAGAGTAGTTCTACAGAGAACTACTGATTCATTCACATTTTAAGCTGGTTTTATGGGCATATTTTGAGGAGGGATGGAACAGAACTGGACTGGCCCCTGGGGATGTTTAAGACAATCTAGGACAAGCGTGGTGACTGAGGACAGCAGTTTAAAACGGGACGGCTCACAGTCTTTTGTTAACCCTGTCACACTCTCCCTCCCAAGGCAGAGTTGGGTAGTGGGAAGAACAGAGTTGTCATGAACACTATTAATCACACAAAGCACATGTGTTCAGGTTTCAATAACTGTAGCAACTATTAATGTTCTGTGGACCCCCTCAAAGGAAAAAGGAAAGTAGAATCCTTCTAGATAGCTCCAAGTTGCACTCAAGTCCAACCAGTTCAAACATGTGAAGATAAGAATGAGTCTCTTGTCCCAAAGCTGTCCCTGAGATTTGAGCCTTCAGTTCTCTTCCAACCCAAGTAAAAGACGCAGGGACTTAGAAGGAAACACTGCACCAAGAATGGAAGGTGCTGACCACATCGATTAAGAGTACCCAGCTGAGGTATTTAGGCCTGGTTTGGAACCCTAGTTCTGCCATTTATTAACAGTATTGCCTTAGACAAATTACTTTAACTTTCTGAACATCAGTTTCCTTATCTCTCAACTGTGAAAAAAAACTTGTTAAATAAACAGCTGGTGAGCAAATGGGAATAGACTTTTTCTTTTTCACATGGGGTCTTTGTGGCTGTTAAGTGAGATAATTATTCAGTAGGTATGATGGTTGATTTTATGTGTCCATTTGATTGGGCTGCAGGGTGCCCAGATATTTAGACAAACATTATTCTGAGTGTGTCTGTGAGTGTGTTTTGGATGAGACTAACATTTGAATCAGTAGACTAGGTAAAGCAGATGGCCCTCCTTAATGAGAGTGGCCCTCATCCAATCAGCTGAAGCCCTGAGTAGTACTGACAGACTGATCAACCCTTGAGTAAGAGAAGGAAGGGACTGTCCTTTCTTTCTGCCTGACTGCCTCTGGGACAATGTTTTGTTTTATTTTGTTTTTGTTTTTGTTTTTGTTTTGTTGTTGTTTTATTTCCACCTCTGCTCTCAGTCTCTAACTGAAATATCCACTCTCCCTGGGTCTTTGGCTTCTCAGTATGGATTCTAAGACTGGTCAGCTTCCATAACCATGTGAGTCAATTCCTTATTATACAAATATAATCTGTTTAGCTCTGTTTCTCTGAAGGGCCCAGACTAATGCAGTAGGTGTTTAAAGGAAAAAAAAAAGATTTTATGATCACTATTTTACTTATCTGCAAATTAAGCAAAAAGTAGTCCCTGTATGTAAAGTTGTTATAAAATTGCAATGTTGAAGAAGCAGGGGGAAATGCCTATCATGTGCTGTTCTTACTTGATCTTGAATTTGATCTTCTAAAACCAGAATTTATATGTGTGTGTATGTGTGTGTGAGTGTGTGTGTGTGTGTGTGTGTGTGTGTGAGAGAGAGAGAGAGAGAGAGAGAGAGAGAGAGAGAGAGAGAGAGAGATTGAGATTCTGGGAAAGACATCTTAGATTTTCATTTGTAACTACTCTCTATTTGTATAGCTCTCTAAAGTTTAAGAATTGTATTATTTGTATTACGGTTTTACCATTCCTTAACTATGATGAAATCACAGAAATGCAGACGTGACTGCTAAAGAGAGTGAAGAAAGACCTCAATGGCTGCCTCTGTCTGCACCTCACATAGGTGGTGAAGGACTCTTATAAGCATGGACCCAGGAGGAAACCAACAGTGAGATTCCAGACCCTGGAAAAAGAGCTATGAACAACCTCAAGAGATTAATAAAGAAAGAACATGCCACAAAAGGGAAGACCACTGAAAGAGGAGGAGGAGGAGGAGGAGGGGGAGGAGGAGGAGGGGAGGGGGGAGGAGGAAGAGGAGGAGGAAGAGGAGGAGGAGGAGGAGGAGGAGGAGGAGGAGGAGGAGGAGACATTCCATATGGGGGGAGGAGGGCATCCGCTTACCAGCCAGGGAGGAGGGGCAGTGGTGCCAGGAGAGGGACAGATAAGTCCACCCTGACTGGTCATGCTAGAGATGTGCTGCTTCCTGACTGGATGAGGGTGACTTAAAATGATTTGTAAGGAAAGAAGAAATAAAGTCAGAAGAATCTTTAAGCTTGATTCCTTTAAATTTATAAGGAGAAATAAAGCAGAGAGGGCTCCTATTGGTATTTATCTCTTCTTGTATAGGCCATGACTTTGAAAGAGAAAGGAAAATGTAGGAAAAGGATTCAATTTTTTGGGGGGGGGATGACTTTGGCTTCCAGATGATAGACACTAGCAAGGAATACCACTGTCTCCAAAGGCCTTCAGACGGCCTGGCTGGCAGAAGGCACCTCCTCATGAAGATTTCAACTGAAATCTGAGTTGAGGAGGAGGAAAGGATCTATTACAATTTGTACTATGTAAGGGCAGAAAGTTGTAGTTTGGATCTGGAATACCCTCCAAATTCTCATGTGTTAAAGGCTTGGTCCCCAATACAACCATGTTCAGAGGTGGGGTTTGGAAAGTGATTGGATCATGAGGCTCTAACCTCATCAATAGATTGGTTTATTGTTAGGTTTCTAATTGGATGGACTACTAGGAGGTGGTGGAAACTCCAGGAGGTGGGACCTAGTTGACGGAAGGTCTTGCCCCTGGCCCCTCCTCTCTTGTCTCAGCTTGCCAGGTGCCACGAGGCAAAGAGCTTTGCTCCACTACACCTGCCCTGTGATGTTTTGTCTTACCATAGGCCCAGAATCAATGCAGCCAAGTGACCATGAAAGTGAAAGCTCTGAAACCATGAGCCCAAGTAAATGTTTCCTCCTTGAAGTTTTTTCTCAGGCGTTTTGTCACAAAACAGAAAGCTGACTAACACAGGGAGGAAGAAAAGGTCCATCACAATTTATACTACAAAAGGCCAATATTAAATAAATGTTCAACCTGTCTGTTTTAGTTAGCTTTTTTGCTGCTGTGACTAAAGAACCAGACCAAAAACAAATGTAAAGGAGGAAAAGTTTATCTGAGGGCTCACAGTTTCAGAGGTCTTAGTCCATGGAAGGCCGGCTCCATTCTTCAGGGCTCAAGATGAGGCAGGACATTGTGGGGGAAGAATGTGGCAGAGGGAAGCAGCTCACATGTTGATCAAAAAGTGAAGAGAGAGTTCTACTCTCCAGATACAAAATATATACCCCAACACCACGCCTCCAAGTCCCACTTCCTCCAGCCACATCCTACCACTTCAGTTATTAATCCCTACTAGGGGATTAATTCACTGATTGGGTTACAACTCCTATAACCCAATCATTTCTCCTCTTAACCTTCTCTCATTGTCTCACATGTGAGCTTTCAGGGGACATCTCACATCCAAACCATAGTAATTTCTTAGGAAAAAAAACAGCATGAAGACTATCAGGAACAATGATCCTGGGCACAATTGCTTATTTATTAAGGTTTATTGACTAGGTAGGTGCTCTAGAGACTATATAGCATGTAGTTAAGCTCTAGGTCCATATCAACCAAAAGTTCTAAAAAGCCCTATTGTCTAAGGGGATCCTGATCAGCTTCGTTGAAAATCTCATCTCTGAGAAGGAAAGAAATCCTGTTGCATTGAGCTTAATTCTGAATCACAAAGAGATACTCACTGATTAGCAGTGGAGCTGTGACACTTTGGGATTTATAAGTAAACCCCTTCATGTAGTTGAATAAGTACCAGAATTTGGAAAGTGTATTTCACAGATTTAGAGAAAAGATCGGTTTCTTGCTCAAGGAATATGATCTGATCAGAAAAATTGATGCTACTATCACAAGGAGGAAGAAGAAGGATGCACTAAACTCAGGTGGCTGCAGAGGGAGTTCTCTGACTTCTGATTTGAAAAGAGATACGTGAAGAAAAAAAACGGAAAGAGAATACGATCCACAGTGAGACTGGTGAATAATTTGAAAGAGAAAGACCCTCAGGAGCTGAGGACTGAAGACAAGGATAAGGACACACGAGAGCACTTATAACCCATATTTTTACTTAAATGTTCATTTGTAGAGGGCTTGTGAAAGGAATGTAGGATATGCCACTGCAGACATCAAGAAGAACCAAGCAGATCTGTATGAGGTGATATAAAAATAGTATAGCAGAAAACATTTTCAAGGTTAAAAAAAATATGAGCAAGGTATTATTGGGCCCAAACATAGAAACACATCTAAATGAGAAGACATCAGGTTATGGGGACCTTCTTAAAGACAAGCACCAAAAGCATTCTCAGGAAAAAAGAACTATGTTCACTGAGAAACAACTGGAAGATTTGAATGTCTTGTTCAATAAGAAGCCAGACCCCAGTCTTTGAAAGAAATAGCTTCAAAAATGAACATGGCATCCATTAGTACTGGAGGTTTGGTTCAAGAACAACAGAGCAAAACTCAAAGCACAAGGCAAACCTATTTAGCAAAGCAAGAAGCCCAACATTGATTACCTGTGGGACGCATTAAGACAAGTTCTTCCCAGACAAGGGTGGACAGAGCACCCAGAGCCCTGATGGTGCCTATCCTGTGACCCTCGTATATACAGATTATTTAGCACCCTCATTCCAACTCAACATATGCCCCAGTCTTAAAACCTCATAGACCATTCTGTTGGCTACAAAATAGTCCATTTTTGACTGTTGCCCAGATCCTAATATATACCACTTCTATCCTGTTCTCCAAGTTTCCATTCAAGTTCTTTTGCCTCTTCATCTCTACAAAAATAGTAAAGCTGGACACAAAAGTGCACATATTTTTACAATTTATAATGATTCCCATAAAAGGGAATGCATTCCAGCAATGAGGAACAAACTATAGATATATAAAACAACATGGATGGATTCTTTTATTTTTTGGGGGGTGTGGGGTACCAGGGATTGAACTCAGGGGTACTCGACCACTGAGCCACATTCCCAGCCCTATTTTGTATTTTATTTAGAGACAGGGTCTCACTGAGTTGCTTAGTGTCTAATCTATGATGGCAGAACAGCTAGTGATTACCCATGTGGTACAAATAATCGAACAGAAACAGACATATGACAAATGTATTGGGGTGATGGCAGTTACTGGGATGTAGAAATCTGGATGTATATTTAACTATACATCCAAAATATGTGCATTTTATTTTACATAAATTATACCTCAATAAATATAATTACATGTTGGAATTTGTTCTCAAAAGCAAGACATAGAAGAGTCTGTACATTAATCTCATGTAAAAAGAAAATGAATTTCTATGTATGCATATGTATATAAATGTGTGCAACACAGAGAGCGCACATACTCAGACATACTTGTGAATATATAGAAAATTTCTGGAGCATATATAAAACTTGTAAATTTCCATGAAGAAAAGGACTAGGATCTGGGATTGGAGGGAGAATTGTTTTTTATAGCATAACATTTAATACTGCTAAAATTGTGTTTTTTAATATGTGCACATAGAACTTTTCAATTAAAACACGGTCATCTTTTCACAAACTGTGTTTGGGACAGGATCTGAAGGACTTGAATGTGTCCAATGCTTTAGGTGACCACGCTGGCAGCAAGGAGCATCCCATCTCAACAGCTGATGCTTCCCCTACCCGCTGTGATCAGTCTGCCCTTTCCAGGGTATTCTCCACATCACTTCCAGTGTTCTCCTTCAAAAGCACAGGTTTGCCTAAGTAAATAAACCCTTGTTGCCTCCTGTTTCCTCCTACAAGATAAAATCCAGTCTTCTTAGCAGGGTATTAGCAGGAAGAGAGGCTGTGCCATACACAGGATCATTTCTGAGCCATTTCTTGGCCTCCTCAGAATTCTGGAAGTCTTTGCTCACTCACCTCCATTTAATTCATACCTGATCGATCGACCAGGCCTAATCAATCCTCCTTTTGAAAGCCCTCTGAAGTCTACTGCCTTTCTGTCTTCTCACTGTCACTACCCTCGACCAAGTCGATCTTTTCTTTGGTTTACCTGCAAGCCTCCTAACTGGCAGCCCTGTCTCCAGTCTTTCTCCACTCCCATCTGGATTCCTTTAAAATGAAAATATTACCCCATAATTGCCTTGCTTATAACCTGTCAAACCTGTCCCTTGAACTTGAGCAAAGCCTCTTTAGCAGGGGCAGCCCCTAGACTTGGCCCCTGCCTTTTTCTTCAAGGTCATGACTTACCAAATCCTTCCTCTTGATTTGGACTCAATTTCCACTAACTGCTGTTCACTGTTCAGTTCTTGGACACATCATTCTCTTTCCTCTGAGTCTTTCACATGATAGTCCTTATCCTCAAACATTCTTCTACTCCCTTTGCCCTGGTCTTCCAACCTACCTGGCCTACTCCTTCAGCATGAAGAGTCATAAATAATAAGAATGTCATAAAATAATGGAGGTAGAAAGCAAAGAGAAGATGGTAGAAGCAAGAGACTCTTTGAGGCAGGAATCCCATAGGAGGCTGCTTCTAATGTAATCTCAACCACCAGAAAAGACAAAATTGCTCAAGGTCAAATTAGAGGAAATATCAGTGAAGTAGAGGAAGGGAATTGAGGGGGAGGGATAAGAGACAAGATAGGGAAGAACACTGGAATAAATCTGACCTAACTTTCCTATGTACATATGTGAATGTACCACAGTGAATCTCACCATTGTGTACATCCACAAGGCACTAATTGCATGAGGAAGAGCATGGAGATAAGGGTTGGGCAGGCTGGAAAATGGAAATGAGCTGGATCCATCTGGTGCATAAGGGGTGGGGAGGAATGGGGGATTGGGTGGCCGATCAAAGCCAGAGAGGGCAAAGTGCCAAGGAAAGGAGTTAAGTCCTTGTTTATGCAACAGGAAAAATGGGAACTATTTTTAAACTGGGGAGTAACAGTCTCTGTATTTTAGGCATGATCAGTGGAGTGTAGAGAAATGCAGATGGGGAGACAAACCATCTTAGGGCAAGATGATGAGGGCTGGACCAGGTGGGAGCAAGTGGAACCAGCTGGAAGTGCTAGATTCGAAAGAGATGAGCAGCCATGAGTCCATGGGCTCGACGTCCCAAAGCCAAGGGAAAGACAGAATCACAGAGTATTCCACATTGTTACCAGAGTAACTGGGAAGATAGGTCATTGGTTGAGATGGGAACCACACAAAGAGAGCAAATTGAGGGAAGATAATGAATTAGATCTGGGACATGTTGATGCTAGGTATAAGCTCAAGAAGTTGGTGTGCATAATTCAGTTCAGACATGACCCGTGCAGTACTTTGCACAGAAACCCCTGTCTAAGACCAGGTGCAGTGGTGTATACTTGTAATCCCAGCAGCCTGGAACACTGAAGCAGGAGGATTGCAAGTTTGAGGTTAGCCTCAGTAATTTAGCAAGGCTCTAAGCAACTCAGTGAGACCAGTCTTAAAATAAAAAGGGACGGGGATGAAGCTCAGTGGTAAAGAGCCTCTGGGTTCAATCACCAGTACCCCTGCCCCCAACACACACACACACACACACACACACACACACACACACACACACAAAGAATGCACTGGCTAGAGTCAATTTCATCCTTCCCAGTGCCCATATGTTTCTGTGACTCCTGCTTCCCACATCCCAGTGAAGCAATGTAAATGTTTACTGTGCATGCAAAGATTTGTAAAAGCAAAGGGAGAGTGGACATAAGATTAGTATGTAGAAGATCAATCCTACAGGGCCAAAATTTTCACTAGAAAATGCTTCTTTCCCCAAGCTTGGGTCAGTCATGTTCTGACTTCAAGGTCCCTCCCACATCCCAGTGCTTCCCAGATGAGCAGCCAGAACACTCTGGACAACTCCTCTTCTCTGCTCTGAGCCCCTGGGGGTGCTTTGAAGTCCACAGTGTGCACATTTTTCACATAGTTATGAAGTTCCTTCTTTGCTTTTGAACTCTTTGCAGGTGCACACCTGTTCTCTCTAACTAAATTTTTAACTTTTAAAGAGGATGATTTATGCCAAGCATTTCATTGTTACAGTGAAGTGGTACAGTTTCAGGTACATAATACGTTTTCAAAAAGTGCAAAAGGGATCGAAACTGGTATTGAATTATTTGGTGGTAGAAAAGAGAATGAACAATAACCACCTTGAAATGACAAGGTATGATAGGAGATGGAATATTGGTTAGAGGAGTGAGATGGTGTCAGTTCCTAAAGTAGAAAAGAACATATCCTAACATAAAAAGGTGTTGTCCTTCTTTTAATAACAAACACTTTGCATTTTAACTCTTCTTGGAGAGAGGATAATACTGGCATTTAAATTGCCATTCGGGGATAAGGGGGGCATAGCTCAGTGGAAGACGGCTTGCCTATTGTGCTGAAGGCCTTGGATCCCCAGCACTGCCAGAAATAATTAATGGATCAAATTGTCAACCAGTTATAAAGTTATTTCTTGGGACCACCTTTAGTTTATAAACAATACTAGTACAATAAAATACTGAACTTGTCAATTTACAGTTAATTATGCTCAGTAATGCTAAACCACCCCTGAATGGCAAAACCCAGGGAGAATTTTTCACTTCCTTTCGTTAGAGTTTTATTAGTGTGGCCGTCGCAGTGGCCACTCAAAGGAAGCATTTTCCTGACTCAGTTCATGACCCAGAAGAGGTGGGGCAACCTAAGCACTAGGGGGGACAGGGTGATCGAAGAAGGTATCTGTGGGACAGGAAGAGGGGACACAGGAAGTTGTTGTGTTTGTGTTGAGAGTTGATGAGGGCCACAGGGCCTCCAATCCCAGGATTTCCCTGGCTGTCCTTGTATTGTTCTATAAATGTCACTATGTAGTACAGGCTCCCAACTAGGATCCCCTTCTTCCTCTCTGGGGCACTATGATGGTGAGACCTACAACTTTTCGATGTCAGTAAGGGGCAAGTGGGAATAGGAGAAGCCAGGCCTCAAAAGTCAGTGGCGGGGGCTGGGGATGTGGCTCTAGCACTAGCGCGCTCGCCTGGCATGCACGGGGCGCTGGGTTCGATCCTCAGCACCACATAAAAATAAAATAAAGATGTTGTGTCCACCGAAAACTAAAAAATAAATATTAAAAAACTCTCTCTCTCTCTGTCTTTTAAAAAAAAAAAGTCAGTGGGGCCTACTCTCAGGAGCAGTGAGAAGGATGCTCAGGAGTGGGTAAGACAGGGCTTGCATCATAATTATGCTGAGGGCTGGACCCCCTATTCATTTCAGAGCATACCTTTCCTTTTTAAGATTCCCACAAGGTACAAGGGTAAACAGCAGGAGAGCTCCTTCAGGGCCCTCGCAACACCCATTGGCTCTGGGTCACATTCCTTTCCAGACTTCACAAGGCCCCAGGTTACAAAGGCCTGGTTGCACAATTCTTAGTAGAGAGGGCATGGGGGTTGGGCTAGAATGAAGGGGAGGGCCCTGTGTGTGTCCGAGACAAAGGTGTGGCCAGATGCCAAGGCAGCCAGGTGGTGGCAGTAAGAGAATCTAATGTCTCAGTATCTCTGCAGAGGTGACATTCTTTTACTGCCCCCCTACCCCTTCCAAAGCCCTTAAATAAGACTTGTCAAGCTGCATCTTCTTGGTTAATCGGAGGGAAAACATTTCAAAACTTTCCTTGGCATACCTGTGATTCAGTTTACTGAACAGAGGAGACACTTGAAAACCACAATCAAGAAGCTGACACTAAAGCTCCTTTTAGACCTCTGTTTTTCACAATTGGCTTGTTCTTGCCATTTTATGCTGTAGCAATGTATTACACAACATTCAAAATGAATATGGTAGCTGTTCCTGTTTAAACCCTATGCCATGATAGACTACTTTGGTAATCTTTTTTTTTTTTCTCCTGGTTGGTAATCATTTCATAATTTTCTTTTACTAAAGACATTCTGTATGAAAACTGAGAAATATATGGATGATCTTTTTCGGAAGCACAGTTTTTAGTTGTCTCTAGAGAAATCTAACAGCCTTGGAAATATTCATTAGATCTTTCTAAGGCTAATGATAGAGCTGACAACTATAAAAATTAAGACTAAATTTATCTTGAGCAATTCACAATTTCTTTTCTTTTTCTTTTAGAATTTGGGTCTTTGGACAGATATTAATCTATTTGCAATGAATTCAAGTGGAAAAACTCTGAATCCTTGTGGCCAAGAGTGCTGAAGTTGAAACTTGCAGATTAATTGTAAATGTCAGACACACACACCTCTACATAAAACGAACCCTGTACAAAGCTGAGGAAGCTCCTAAGTTACCAAGAAAATTCCAAATAAACTATGAATTCACGTTATGAATTTGAGAAGGGTCATCTAGGAGATGCATTAAGTAATTAGGGTATTTACCACTGATGTGTGTAAGAGCCCCACATGAGTCAGATAAATATTTATTCATATATCCATTCCCAGGGCACACATACATACTCATAAACAAAGTATGGTTCACTGAAACTGGGAAAGGCCACAGGAAGACTATGTATCTATTACAAAGCAAAAGCTTACAAGTTATATAAATGCTTTTTTTTTTTAACTTTTAATCAAGCTTCAAACACAGTAACTTGACAACTTCCTTGATGAAAGGTTCTGGAGCTACAGAAGGTAGAGGGCTATGGTGAATAGTGTATCCTATATAGAGAACATGTACTCACCAACAACCACATCAAGGTGATAAAATGAGATGTCCTCAGTTTAGGATATTCTAACTTGGAAAATGAGTTAGTTTAAATATGAACCAATAAATTTATTCAATATGGGTGGAGGGCAAGTAAGAGGACTTATGCTTTAGTGCCCAGCACTAACTGCTAGACATGCTTAGCCAAAACACTTAACCTTTCTGTGCTTATTTCTCCTGGAAACAGAACTATTGGAATGGATGATCTCTTCTTAAACCCCTGCAGCTCTAAAATTTTGTGATATGTGACTAAACAACGGCTGGAGAACATTACAATCAATAAATATAAATGTAGAGTTAGAACATTGTGTTTTGTGGAAGTTATCTTAGGTGAAGCCTAAACTTGGTTTTCATTGACTATAAAACGAATGAAGTCTAAAAACTGGACCAATGAAATTTTAACTTCCAAGGTCTTAAGAGGTTGGGCCTTAATCTGATGGTGAAAAGCATAGTAACTTCTCTAGATGGAAGTTGAATGTGTGCTGTAAAGTTAATGTGCAAGCAAGTTTTGTTTTTATCCAGGTCGCTCCGTGTTTTAGGTGCTTTGGGTTATTGCTATTTTTAGAGTGTGCAGGCATTGGTCTTACTGGGGTGGTATATTTGCTCATGATGTGTTAGAGGCCCCAAAGCATTAAAATTGTGTCCATGATTACTCATGTCTCCTCCTTCCCTTTCTCTTGCCACTGGAATCCCCTGAGGGTGATGGATCTACCTGTCAGAACACTGGGTTGCTGCTACCATTGAGGGAGTGTCACAGTAAACTCTGATCTTGCAGGCAACTCCCGGTGAGTCTGCCTGAGCTGTCCTGTGCTCTGACTCTGGGGTCGCCATGTGCTAAGACCCAAGGGAGTCCAAATGGAGATGAGTCAGGGCCTGGCACCAACCCTGAGCTCCTCCCTGCTAGTAAACAGAACAGCTAGCTATTAGCTTCACTTGGAGCCTCTCAGGGCCCCAAGACTCCAGGAAGAAACAAATACTTTAGAAGCCAAAACCCCAAGGCAAGGTAAAGAAAACAGAACTGTCCACATCCCCAGCACTGATTTCACGGCCTGTGTTCCTTAGAGGGGGAGGAGCTGTAGAAGGTTCCAGCTGAACTGTTTGACTTAACCTCTCAACCATAAGGGCTTTCTCTTTTCACCGTTCATAAGAGGTGGCCTTTTGCCTTTGAAGTTTGGGAATTTCACAACTAGACTTTGGGAGTTAACCTTGGTCACTAATCCAAAATACATTTTTTTCTCCCCCCTTTCTTACCTTTTTAAATATTTTTTGCACTATTTTCTATTCAAGTGCTTCTTTCATTTAACTTTTTTATAGTTTACTCCTCCCTGTCATTCTGGGGAGAAGCTATTAAAAGAAAACCACTGGATAGAAGAATATCACCAGATAACAAATGTGAATGGATCTAGAAAGTAATTTTGCACCAAGCACTTGAAATACCTGTGTCTTTTGTGTTTTTCCAGTGCTGGGGAGAGGTTGGTAAGTACAGGCTAAAATCTTTGGAAATGTCCTCATGTTCTGGCTTCATGGCAAGTCTGGCCATCTGTCAGGAGAATGTGTCCCAGCTCTGCTGCTGCTGGGACCGCCTCTGGCCTTCCCTCTGCCCCTTTGGAATGTCACATTACCCTAAATTATCTGGGATGTCAGCTCTGTACTTATACTGTTCTTCCTAAGCCTGGAGATTCCTAAGCCTGTGGGTCTACCCTTCTTCTCCTTTGGATACCAGCAAGTTCTGTTCTGAGTGGAGCAAATGTCACCTACCTGAACTGGAGGCATGGCTGCTTTCTAGGTCCTTCAGGTAGCGTCCCACCTCTGCTCTATCAATAACTGAACCTCTGTTCCTTTTGCATCTCAGAAGTCGAGGCCAAGCCTGGGCTGGATATTGTGATGTCATAGAGCAGAGTCCTTGCCCCTCCCCATTGTTCAGCTGAGACCCTCCAGAGGGCACTTCCTCTCCTGCCCATGGGGAGGGGTTGGGAAGGACACCCCTCAATTTGCATTCAAAACCTTGTTTGGGATCTCAAAAAAAAGAATGCCTTGGCAAGTCATAAACTGACCCACGAAATTATGAGGTCTTACATAGGAAGAAACCTTGGAGATGAGAGTCTAATGACTAGATTTCTCAACTAACTCCCTTGCATTACAAATGAGGATATTGAGACCCTGCAGGTCCAAGTGGCAGTATAACGAGAGCCCTGGGGCCTTCCGTATCAGCCTGCCGGACCACACTGCATTCACACCTGTTCTCCTCTCTGAAGTCGATCAACAGCAGCATTTCTATTTATTTATTTATTTTTGGTAGGGAAGACCATTCTTGGTTGAATTCACTTGCAACAAATGTCCATTTGGAAAATGTGTGTTATGAAAAGAAACGAGAGTCTCAGTGAAGATCATGAGTTTTTCTGACCACTATAGGTGCCAGGAATAGCTGGCTTCTGGTCTTAGCCCAGACGCAGAAATCTTAGGCCACCAGACCAATTCTTGATTAACAAGTAATGTGACTTCTGAGTAACTGATGTTTTCACTGAGATTTGATGATAAGCAATAAAGTTCAAATAAAAGTAAAGAATCTGTGTTTACTACAACGCCATATCAGCTTACAGTGTTTGCTGTGGAGGGGACAGGAAGGAACCAACGCTCAGTTACAGAAATGCATTCTCCTTGCAACTTAGTTCTTTTCTCTTTCAATTCCTTTACCTTTTCTACACTATCCTCATATGGTATTAAAGCCATTATCTGTATTGCATGAGATGACTTGTACCTGTGAAGTCAGGGGACCCTATTTTCAGAATCTCTCCAGAAGGGAACATGTATTGCACTTTTTAAAAATACCAACAGTTAACATTTTATATCCTGCTTCAGCATTTACAAGCCATTTTCACATATATCATTTCATTTAATCTTCACATCTCGGTGAGGTAAACAGTGTATTATTTTTAGTACAATTTTATAGATGAGAAAATTATAGCTTAGAGAAGTTGTGACTTGCTTAAGATCACAAAGCCGATTACATAGAAAGGTTAATATTAACTACACACCAGATCGTCCAGCCAAGCATTTTCCCCACCACACAGCTTCCCCAGGGTGGGAAAAATTGTCACTTGGTCTCAGAACACACTTGAAGGCTCAGCATTAAGCAACCCTTTGAGTAATGAAGAAGAAATTATTCCCATGGGTCATAAATACTATTTTACTAACCTCCTAAATGTCTTCATAAAAACTTAAAGAAATAGTTAATAAACACTAATTTCAAGCTTTAATATAATTATTGGTGTTCCATGTAATGCCACATCGGTGAATTCTCCTAAGGGAGCCGTTATGAGTAGGCACTATATTTTGCTACAAGAGATTATTTGAAGTATTGTTTATAATAAAAAATAAATTAGAAGCTCAGCATTAGAAAAGTGATGGAATGGATTGTGTTGAACTCATGAAAACAAAGTTGTTGTTCAGAGTTTCCCAAACTTTGATCATTCATGCACCATTTTGGAATGTTGCCATATACACTTAAATTTACTTAACATTTTCCTTTAAATGAACACGTGTTTTACTAAAATCAGAGTATTTAAAGATATTTTAATCATAACCTAGGAAGATATACAATACCAATCATCTGAAATGTTGGATAATGATAAACAAATAAATATAATGAAAAACAAATATAATGAAACAAAGTAATGTTATTAATGTATTACTTTGGTCCTGATAACCAGCAGAACACATATGACTATTAATATTCTTTATTTCCATCAAAACTTCACCCTTCTGCACTAAAAAATATAATAATAAATCTATTTTTAATCACATATCTATATCAGATTCAATGAAGAAAAAAAGTGCGTGTCTAAATTCAAGTCTCAGATATACTCATATTCATCTTACATACTAAATCAGTAACCCCCAAGACTTGCTTTAGAGATGATATTGCTTAGAACAAGGTGTTCCCATGGAAGAACATGCAAGAATTAGGGCCCCTTTTCCCAAGTTTTATTCTTCTAGCTGGTATCTCAGTGTGGGGACTAGATCCTTGTTGTCTTTTGTCTTGGAGGGGCTGTACTTAGTCTATTACAGTCTGTGGAGGTATGGGTTACAATGCTTTCCCTTAACATACATCTCTGTAATGAAACCTAAGTACTGCCTATAGCGAGGATGGGCACAGCCCCACCCCTGTCAGATGAGGCTCCAGGTTCCTAAGCAATAGAATGAGAAAGCCTGCTCATCTCCATCAATAGGCCTTCTTCAGGTCCAGTGAAGAAAAGATATTTATAAAATCATTCAAGGGTTTTGCTCATTTATAGAAAGAGATTTTGTGTGTGTGTCACGGAGAAGTGGTACTTTTGTCAACACTTAAATTCCATTTTAAGCCAGAATTTCTCATATTGTGGTCTACAGATCACCTACACCAGAATCATCTGCTTCATTAATATGTGTGTACATGTGTGTGGGTGTGTGTGTGTGTGTGTGCCTGCATTCATATATACAGTTGGCCTTTGGTATCCATAGCTTCACATCTGCAAATTCAACCAACCACAGATAGAAAATATTTTAAAATAATTGTGTCTTTAGTGAACATGTACAAACTTTGTTTTCTTGTCGTTATCCCCTAACCAATACAGTTTAACAACTATTTACATTATCTTAGGCACTACACTCTTGAGACGGTTTCAAGTATGGGATGGGAGAGCATGGCTATATGCAAATAAGGATTTTGAGTCCCAAGGGGGGTTCTGGAACCAACAGACATGATGGGACAACTGTATGTACAAATACACACACACACACACACACAGATTCCAAATCTCCAGATGGGGTGAGGGACCCACAGTTAGTCAAGCTCTTCAGGGAAATCTGATGCACACAATCCCTCTAGCCAGAGGTTCTCCAACATCAGAACAGAAGCGTGACAGTGCCTAGAGGGCCTGTTAAAACAGACTGCCCACTCCATCCATCAAGTTTATGATTTTGGAGGAGGGAGACCCAAGAAATGACATTTTTAACAAGTTCCTGAGACTGATGGTTGAGACCACACTTTGAGAACTACTTGGCCCAAGGAACCAGGTAGATCTAAGGGCATTTCATAAGCCTAGGAAATACAGTATGGGATCCTAATTTTTACCTACCAAAGACTCAGAAAAGGATTTGTTTATTAAAGCATTTCATTCTTTTTTGTTCCTGTTTTTCATTTTCTAATTATGATTTTTTTCCTATGAATTATTTTTATTTTCCCCACTAAGATACTTGCAGTCTGTGTCCTTCTATTCAGGATTCTCCAAGATTTAAACAAATCGTTTTCCTTTATTTTGTAGTTTTAAAATGTGAGAATTCCAATGAATGAACACAACAGACGCTTGACTTTTCAGATGCCTGCACTGATCTGGTTTCAATGACCCATTGAACACCAGTGTCAGCATAGCAACAGTTACCAGGGCTCTGTCTACAAAATCTGTAAAGGATCTGAACAAACTACGTTGCAGAGATTTTAATTAAGCTTTAGTGACTCTGAAGCTGGACTCTCTTTTAAAGGATGTTATTAGAATTCAACGTAATCCTGAAAAATACATCTAAGTCCAGGCCAAACTACTTATGCCAAATAGAAATGTAAGCATGCCTGTAGAATCAGAAAGATCTTTCTGTGGAATCAGAAAGATAGTGTTAATGTTTGTTCCTGTGAGATCCACCTCATGTACTCAAAAAAAAAATAAAGCATAATATTTTCTCAAACAAAGGTAGTACTGTATACCTCAACGGAATTCAGTTTTAAATACTGCTAATGACATTATTAAAAGAAAATGTTAGCCCAGCTGCAATAAAACATTTTCAGGCAGTAAAAGTAGTTTGAGTTAAATGCTTTACAATTATTGCCCTTGAAAGGTTAAAATAATAAGTGACCACAGATCCAAGGAATACAATGCTTAAGTAATTAGCAGAGAAATTTTATGCTGTATCATCAGTGAAGTATAAGGAGTGCCATGGCTTAGATTCTGTAAGGTGATCCCTGCAAGACTAGTGCCTCCCTTTGCTCTAAGATTCTTCTCTGAAGAACAGAAAGCTATATACAGGATAAAGAACTCAAACGTTTTGGGAACTGAAAAAAAATATTTATATTTGGCTTTGTAGTACATTTGTGTGATTCTCTTTGGACAGGACTGCCTGATCTTTTGGAAATGCTTTAAACTAAACATAAGACACACTGTGAAGACCTATATTCTCCAAAACTGGAGCTGATGTTGGTCTAACTTTCCCTAATCCATCTTCTCAAAAAAATGTTTCTGCTTCTTACTTTCATCATAGAAATCTGCATCACTTCTTCTTTCTTTACTTCAAGTAGTGACAGCTAAAGGAACAGGGTCAGGCCACCCTCACTACAGTCTGTTGGAGACTGAATGTTCCCCCCATTCATGTGTTGAAACCTAATCTCCATTGTGGTGGTAATAAGAGGTGAGACATTTGGAGATCAATCATTTGTGAATGGATCAGTGCCTTATAAAAGGTCTGAAGGGAGCTAACATAGGCTCTTCTTCTCTCTGCTTTTCCTCCATGTGAGGCTACAGTGTTTGACCTCTTTGGAGAATGCAGAAACAAGTCGCCATCTTGGAAACAGAGAGTAGCCCTTACCAGGCACAAACCTGCTGGTACCTTGCTTGGACTTCTCAGCCGGCTAGAACTCTGAGTAATAAATGTTTATTATTTATAAACTGTCCAATCTTGGGAATTTTGTGACAGCAGCACAGACAGGTCAAGACAGAATCCAACCTCAACTATCCCTTAGCACAAGGCATCTACCGCACTGTGTTCATTGCACTGTCATTGTAACCTCTCCAATCTCCTGAAGCTTCTCTTACCTTTTTCTCTCTCATTCTTAGCAGTAAGACTTGTCTCCTCTGCAAAGAACTCAGAGCCATTATATATTCTGTCTCCCACTCAAACCCACACTACTCTGAATGTCCACTCTTAACTTCTACCTTCAGCTCAGGGGAGAGGCATCCTCCAGACACAGCCCTTGTGCCCTATGCCTCCTGTAGTGCTTCTTCTTTGGGGACTTGCCCCTTAGATTATTCTCTTTGGCTGAATTCCACCACAGTCTCTGCTGGCTTTCTTTTCTCAGAATAAAAACATTCTCACATCTCTTCTGTTTATGAAAAACACAAAACCTCCCTTAACCCCGAAACACCCCTGCCACAATATAGCACTTTCAATTTTCTCCCCTTGTCTAAGTCATCCTGATGAAAATAATAATCTATTATACTTCCCTTCAAGTCATAGTGCCAATGCCCAAAGCAAGATAAGGAGAATACAGAAGGATACAGATTTGAAAATAATTTTATATCTCAATCCCCCTTCATGACATCACTATCCAACCCTCCCAGGACTTTCTTTGAGCTATAGCTAGAAGACAGACTACCCACAGCCTTGCCTCAAAGACAATTTCCAGCATTTTAATGTGATTTTTCTTATTATAATTCTGTTTCCACTACATCTGGGAATGGAGTGTGTTCAGTTCACTGTCAGAAGGACACAGAGTTCCTTCTGGTTACTCATCAACTGTTTCTGTCACATCTCAGTGTTGGGATCACAAGATGTAAGCACTCAGCCATTTCCCCACACCCCATGAGATCTTGGCATCATCTGTATATTCCCTTGAATCCTTTGGCCTGCCTACTTTTATTTCTACTCGACTTCCTCTGATCACTTGCCCTTTCAATGTATTCCCCCTCTGAATTCCTCCTCAGTTTAATACTCTGGTAGCATTAAGTAATCTTTTCTCTTTTGTTTCTGTAGTCACTCCTTGATTCCTAGGATCAAATTGACTTGAAGACAATTGAGGGTTAACAGTAGCCTTTTTAAAGAAAAGGTGGGTTGAAAAGACTATCATGTTAAACCCAGACATCAATTTGACATATGTCCCAATTCACAAGTCACTTAAACGTGAAAAGTGGGGGCTACTATTGGACTATCGGAAACAAGTCTTTATTGATTACTTGCTGTGAAGGGCTGCAAAGGGATAGAGACATGATACCTGTCAGAAGGAACTCCTCAGGTGAGTAGGGGGGAGACATTACACACCACTCAGAGGCAAATATGGGGAGGTGGCCAGCACCTTGTTGTGGGTTCTTCCTGCCAAGGAGGGTGTAAGCCACCAGAGAAATTAAAGTCTAGAATAATTAGTAAAGAACAAAAGATAAAGTCAGAGTTAAGTTTAAAGAATTGGAGCACCTGATAGGTCCAGTCCATGTAGGAGCTGGGGCTAGACAATTAGAAAATGGCCCCCATGGCTTATTTAACAGGGGTAAGGTTTCAAGGGCAGAATCTTGCTTAATGTCTTGCAGTCAGCATGTTGATTGGCATCTTGGCAGGTCACACTCATTTCTGAGAGGCTATGTGACTACAGCAGATCACCCCATCTCCGGTGCTGTGTGGGATGTGGCAGAGAGGAATGGAAATTCACAATGTCTCTGGGCAGTCAACTGGAGAAAATGTCCACAGGAAGTTCCCAGACACCAGATTATCCTATTCACTAGGCTACAATGTGCAACACATAGCCCACGGACAGCTCTCAACAGGTAAAGCAAATGTTAAAGTAATGTTATTAAGATTGCCATTTGGGAGCTAAACCTTGAGTTCAATTCTTTGCCTAATTTCTTCATCTGTAAAGTAAAAATAATGATACCTGTTCTTCAGGAACGCTAGAAAGAAGAAATGAGATCCTAAAGGTAGACTTTAGCATAATTGGAGCACAATGAAAAAATTCTTATTGATAAGTTACTATGATTTTTTTAGTACTAATTAGCCTTATTATATTATTATGTTATTGAGAGATAAACAAGATATGCTACAGATTGAAAGAAGGAAGGGATCATCTTTTCTCAAAGACTCAAGAAAGATTTCATCCAGCAGTAGCCTTTGTGAAGAGCCTTTAAGGATGAGTGACTCCTGAGGAGGGCATGATGAAGGATCGTTTCTCTCTACAATCCTGACACAGGGACGAGCCTGCCAGTGGACCACATCTAGGGCAGACAGGAAACTTACTTTGTACATGTTAAAATTTATAACACTTATTTGTGATTGTACCTGTGGAATTCACTTACTCTATAAATTCCTATTTATATCTTTGCTATGAAATAAGCAATACTTATTGAGGTGTTATAATGTTCATAAAATAGTCAAAAAAGCAAATAAAGGATATTTTGAATAAGTGTTATTGTGAAATAATTTCAAAAGCATGTACTTGTTATTAATGACAGGCAGTGTATTATGTACTTCTTGGCTTGTCATCCTGTCTCTGAAGTACATGTTGTAAAGGAAGAAAAGTGGGTAATTATATTTCACATGAACATCAAATTGAGTGTTCCTTCCTTGTAGTTTTGTAATGTAGAATTGTGGCATGATTGTCCCCAGTGAGTGCCAGGAAAAAATGAAAAATAAATGTCTTTTTTTAAAAAAAAAAGTCTCTTAGATAAACAAGTAAAAACCTCTTAAAGTGGTTTGTAGTCACTGAACATAGATGTCCCATTAAAACAAACTCCATGGATAAGTCTAAATTCTATTGGTATGTTGGCATTTTATTGTATCAAATATTGTTTAGAATGAGATTAAATATATAGTTTTTATCTCAGTGAAATAAATATCAGTGTTATTATTAATTAAGTCATTATTGGCAAACTGAAATAATTTTGTATAAAAATAGCTTTAACTCTATCTGTATTGGTCTTAACTGGTGCAAACATAGTTCACAAAATGAACAAATAATTTCTCAATTTTGTTCTTTAATTGTAGAGGTTAATTTTTGTCTCAGATGTCTATTTTAATCTTTGCCTTCAAGGTGTTTATTGGAAAAACACAGTTGAAGGTGTGTCATTAAGATTTGTGTATTCTTCATAAAAAGGATCCAACATATATTATTCTAGAACATAAAAATCTTCTAACATTCAATAGAGGTTTTGTCAGTAATATCCTTAGCTCAATCTCATTCCCAGGGTATTTCTTCCTACACACTCTTCTCTGAGAATATAATTACTGACTCGATTTGTAGTATCACTAAATATTAAAGTTTGAGATAAAACTCTACATAAAGAATACTTTATTGGACGCTAGTCATTTGGGAACATTTCTAGTAACTCTCCTGAGCGTGATATTTGGAAGACTCTAACCTAAGTCTTCGATTATCCTGTAGAGGCCCCTCAGCTTTCTCCCCAATCTCCTTGCTCACCTTTACATCCCGTATACAACCCTTCCTGGGTTCCTTAACCTTTTCCAGTTCAGTTTAATCAGTTCTTGCTCTCATGATTCCAAATAACAAATCCTTGGTGGCTTGCAATAACAAAACATTAACATCATACCATCATTCCAACAGGTCGGTGGCAGCAGTTCTGCTCTGTGCTACGGGACAGTTTTGGGTCTCTTCTGTGAGCCTCTCATTCTGGAATAACTGAGGATATCAGGCACAAGCTCTCATTTATGGTAGAGAGCAGGAGGGAGCATCAGAAGCTGAGAGTTCAAGCCCAGTGGTGCCAACACACTCAAAGCCTCTGAATCATGTTCATTAGCCCAAGCAACTCACATGACTAGCCCTGACATCAATGGAGAGGCTAAGACACTCTTAACGAAATAAGGGAAGGGAGATGGAAGTGAGTATTTGCTGACTAGAGCCCCTACTCAATATATAATAGAGGAACAGAGAGGATGACAAAAATAAGCAGCCTCTTCCAAAGGGGAAGCAGTCATTGGTCTGTGACAATTCTGAAATTCCATTGGGCAAGCATTCTGCTGGACAGGCCTGCTAGGCAGCAGAGGGAGCCAAAAAACCTAAATACTCCTACAACCTTGCTTTCACCCCAGCCCACCTCCACATACCACCCCTGATTCTTCAAAGGGGAAAATGGCCATTGACGGAAACCAATGAGTTATTGAGCATGTGATATCAGTTCCACAAATTATAAAACTATGTCCTGTACCCATTTTACCCTTATCTCTGTACTACCAGGAAATAAATCAAGAGCTACTGTAAAGTTAGCAGAATAGGGAGGGAAGAAAAGAAGGAAGGAAGGCAGGCAGGCAGGCAGGCAGATGAGAGAGAGAGAGAGAGAGAGAGAGAGAGAGAGAGAGAGAGAGAGAGAGAGAGACTGGCTTCAGGAAATTTGGAATTTCTATTTTTTAGGGTTCAAGAAATTAGAAGAAAACAATTCCTGACTGAGATATAAGTAGATGACCTCATGAAATACTTTAAGACTCTCTGGCTACATTAGTAGGAGTTGGAAAGCCTTTTTCTTCATTCCTTCCATTTCATGTATCACACACAAATTGTTGAGCAGAGTCAAAATTGACTGCACTGTCAGGAATAATCCATGAAAATCATGTTTACTCATAAACAGATCCCTCTTCCCTAACTATATTGCTATTTTCTTTTGAAACTATTTTTTAAAGTTTTTTTTAGTTTCATTTTTTAGTTGTTGGTAGACCTTTATTTTATTTATTTTTATGCGCTGCAAAGAATGGAACCCAGTGCCTCACACATGCCAGGCAAGTGCATTACCACTCAGCCCCAGCCCCAGCCCCTTTTGAAACTATTTTAATCAAGACTTTTGTTGTTGTTTTCAAGTAATATAAATCCACATCAAAAGTACTCAAGCAAAACCAAATGAGCACAGGAAGGATTCTGGAGTATCTCATAAAACTCAAGGTCAAGAAAGTGGAACTTGTGAGTAACTGGAAGGAGGACAGTAAAAATGGTGGCCAAATCTGCACAGTATGTGTTGGTATTTATGCTTTCATGTAACTGCTAATACCACTCGCCCTGTAGAGCAAGCCATTGGTGGGTGCAGACATAGTCATGGCCTAAAGGCACATTATTTCTGTGAAGTGAGTCAGGGAAAAGTTCTCATCCCAATGGTATCAATGGTAGTTAGCCATACAAAAGACTCATAAGGCATGGTTAAGAGACATGCTGACTCTGACAAAGCTGTAGACAGTAGCTGACTTCTAGAAGGGACTTTTCCAGTTGAGGTTCACACATTCTTGTATGCATCTGTCAGGACCACAGACCAGACAAACAACAGAAACTTATTTTCTCACCATTCTGGATGCTAAAAGTCTAAGATCAAGTGTTGGTATGGTTGATTGCTTCCTTGGCTCATAGATGGCTGCCTTTTCCCCATGCTTCACATGGTCTTCCTTCTGTGCAAGTCTATAACTTAATCTCCCCTTCCTGTAAGGCCACCAGTCACGTTGGATTGGGACCCATCCTAATGGCCTCATTTTTAACTTCATTCCTTTTTTGAAGACCTTTTCTCCAAATACAGTCACATTCTGAAGTACTGGAAGTTAGGACTTCACCATATGAATTTGGTAACATAATAGAGGACCCTCCCTTTTAAAAAGTGTCCTGTGTGAGTCTATGCAATCAAAAGACCCTAAAGAACTCTATTAAGATTTTCTGATGTAAACAACAGGAAAAAAAAAATTCAAACAGTTGTAAGAAAAAGGGAATTCACTGGGTCAAGGAACTAAAACATCTGAATAGTATCATTATCTTTAAGCATGTCTGGATCCAGAATGAAAATACTGGCATCCTGTCTGTCAGGGTTTTGGGCTAGAAATAGATGGCTCCATCAGATTGGATTTTAAAAAGATGACTACTTACAAAGATGAAGACATGGTTTAGGGAAATTACAGGGCATACTGAAGTACCAGAGCAAGTAATAGTGGGACATTTTTACTATCTCAAGGACTGAAGAAGCAAAGCAGGAGGGGTTACCGGAACCTGAAGGCTGAGAGTTGTGTGGAGAAGGTCCCCTGACAGGAGCTGAGGCCTTCAGGAGAGAAACGCAGCCAGCCTGAGGAGACCCCACAAAGAGGCAAATAAATGACCCCATTTTTCTCTCATCTCCTGACAGTACTCCCACCTGGAGGCCAGTGAGAAGAGAGTTATTTAGTCGGCCAGTAGAGGAGAGGAAAGGGTGGACTTAGAACAAGTGGAAAATACCCTGCACTATCACAAAGACCTGCTCGTGTGATCTCCACCCTCTTCCCACCCGGAGCTCAGTTCTTCACCCTCACAGCTTGGAATCTGTGAGAAGAGAATTTCTCTTGCCCAGAAATTTTCCAACAAAAACCCAGAATTTAATCCCATTGACCTGGCTTTGATCACCCAACCCATCTCTATTTCAATCTGTATTTATGCCCATCTCTAAAACAATCCCTGTGGCCAAAGTATGACTGAGTGGGTCAGGATCATGTGAATACCCGTGGAGCTAGGAGGGTGAGGTCAATCCCACAGAAAACGGAGTGTGGAACAGAAGAGTGACTACCCAAAGCAAAATTAGCCATCATTACCAAAAGAAGGGGAGATACATAGAGACTGGATAGGTGAAAGCAGTCTATGCACATTACCCAGGTGACTTCCAGTACTCCAGTACCATCCTTGGTACAAGGTACTGACTGACTGCATTGATTGGATACCGTGTGTTTTGAGAACTAGTCATTGCACATAGTTGCTGCTCAATAAACATTTATAGAGATTTGCTGGAATATAAATTTTAATAATTATCACATTAGAACTTCATGGACAGATTTATTTTTCAATTGGCTAGCAGGCTTTTCTGAATCCAGAGGATATTTTTTCCACTTCTAGTCTTTATCGTGATCATTATGAATGTTGACTTATGATTATTAACTTCTTGTTTGTAGAAATCTATATTTACATCCAAACACTGCCTCTTTCACAGTTCTGAATTAGTTTGTAAGCCCTGTTTATTTACTTTCATTAGACCACAGTCTTGAGAATTTCTGGCTTGTTTACACACATCACCAAGTATTTTTTTAGACTCATTTAGCAAAAGATCATCATGAAAGAGGCAATAAACTAAAGTAAGATTAGAGAACAATTTAAATTTAACTGTTAATAAAGCTTCTTTGTTTCTGCCCGTTAAAGATGCCTATCAATGTTCCTAAGAGCTATTTATTAAACTGATAAAAAATGAATATTGTCTTTAAAAAGTCAAACTGCCTTTATCTGATCTCAAAGGTGAGCTTGTAAAATTAATCCTTCTGGTGTTTGCTTGTCGTTCAAGCAGAACTTTTCTTCTGCCCACACCCACTAGGTTTTTGTTCAGCTCCAGCAAGTTTTTGGCAGTGATTCTATCAATGGCTCTGTGAATGGGAAGCTTTGCCAGTAGGACTTGAGCAACATTTTGCAAGGGGAGAGCAGGAGGTCAGATTGAGCAGACATTAAAAATCAACGAATATCCAAAGTATATGAAGCACCCTTGTTAGGATTTTAATGCTACTGAAAAAATTTCAGATAGGGAACATTCCCCTAGCTGTTTTCCATATTCTGGAGAGTGCTATTTATCTATTCCATACAAATTTATGGAAGGCCTTCTTGGTGGGAGGCTCTCATAGGTAGTTAACAGGATAAAAACCACAGGGGACTCTGCCTTAATGGAACTTGCTCTAACCGTAGGTCCCCTAGTGCACTGTCATGGCATCTGCAGGTTTGTCTGTGCAAATACATGTGATACCATAAACTCCCTGTGCACACTCACCCTTGCACAGAACAGTATTAGTTCCTGAGATGTCAGGGAGAACATGAGAGAAAGCCTGAAATCATAAGACATCCCTTTCTCTGTCATCTCTGTGCAAAGTTAACCAGCAGGTTAAAGAGCTCCCCAAATCTCACTCATTTGATTTTAGAACACATGATGCACCTTAAGAGCAGAAGATTTAACTCCTTTCTGGCCTCTTAAATAAACATGCCCTTTATCTAAATTCCTGACTCTTCCATGAAGGCTTTCAGGTCATTTTAGTTCATAATGGTCTTCGCGTCTCCTTATTCTCAACTCTTTGTAGTACTTGGGCTTCATTACATACTCCCTCATAGTAATATCTGATTTTTGGATGTCCCCTTATGCTTCCTGAGGGCAGGGACCAGATTTAATGCCTCCTTCATCCAGGGTAGACGGGAGCTTTATAACCACTGACTAAATTGGCATGGTTGCTTTGCCTAGGTTAATATTAAACTTAGTTTGCATTTGTGGGCCATAAACCACCCAGTAATTAGAGGGCCATTTAGTAGGAGCAGCCCTGAATGTACCAGTAATGGAATAGATCTTGTCTGGTGGCTGGAGGAAGTAGGCAAGGCCTAATAAATATCCAATAAATTAGGTCAAAACTGACCCAGGAGACATCAGAAGGGGAAGAGTTTATACAAAATTTATTTGGTGCACAATTCCCTCATTTAACAGAAAGGAAACTAGGACATAAAAGTTGCAGTTTGCTTGAGGTCACATTGGGTTAGTGATCAATAGATCCCAACCTATAGTTCTTCACCAAGTCTCTGAAGGGTAGAGTTAAGTTTGGGAGCCAACAAGAGGTAGAATCAATATGGTATTTGCTAAATCCTGAAAATAACAAACACCAATGTTCAAATGCTTTTTAATGTTTCTGGCGCCATGTCAATTGATTCCCATATGTTCCTTCATTTAATCTTCACAACACCTCTGAGAGAGGTACTGTATCAGTCAACATTCCATGTGAGAAACAGAACCAGTCACACACATACACACAAGCACATACATATGTGTATATGTACCCATATATGTATATATGTAGTAGGTTTATGTGATTATAGAGTTTGACAGGAAAAGTCTGTCCATCAGGAATGGCAGGCTAAGATTTGGGGCACTAGGTGAAGCTGCTGTCCATAGGTCCATCGGTAGAATTTCTGCTTCAGCCAAGCCTCGATCCTGCTTTTAAGTCCTTTCAACTGATTGAACTAAGACCATCCAGATTATCTAGGATTATCTCTCTTAAAAAAATCAACTGATTCTGGATGTCAACCATCTACCAAGCAAGTTCATAACACCTAGAATGGTGTCTTGTTGACCAAATGGAGACATGCCAAGTTGACACAGAAAACTGACTAATAAAAGTACTATTATTCTGAACTAGTTCTCCAAATCCCAGGTTGGTGAGTAGCAGGCTGGACCTAAGCCTATTCTGCTTGTCTCATAGTCCATCTCAGCCACACAGCATGTAGTCTCTGTGTGCAAATTTGGGCATGTTCTTACATTGCTCTGAGGTTTTTCCCCCATGAAAGGGAGAAAATCATATTTGAGGCACTGTGAATTGAATAATAAAAAGTGAGCTGTTAGCATAAGTAGGGTCTTAACAAGAGTTAGCTTCCTTTCCTTCCCCTTTATGCCGTATCACATGCTCACACTCACGCACACGGGAGCTGTGCTCCTAGTCCAAATAAAAATTAACCCTACAAGACAAGCCCTAGCTCAGAAGTAGATTTCTTTCTGAAAATTTACACAAACACTGAAACTTTCAGGAGTGGCACATTCATGTCTTTTTCCACATATATTCATACAATCAGCTTCACCCCAAATCTCTATTCTGCTTCAAATCCTGTCTACCAAAAAGATGGATCTATTTTCTGAGCCAGGCAAAGGAGGATTAAATGGTTAATTCATTAACTCTGGCTCTTGTTCTCTGACCTTTGCTTCTGCCTCATCTGAATTTGGTTGTCTTTTCCAAGAAAAAAGGTGTTTCTGCCTTCTTGTCATAGTTGTAGGAAATGGTCTCCTGTGCCGGACATTTCATGAATATCTTCCCCAAATTCACTATTCTGGTACTCTTTAGAATGCTGAAAGTTGTCTGCAAGGGTAAGACAATTGGATCTGTGAGGAATTCTTTTGTCTCCTAGACTTGGTAAGGCAAGAAGTAATTACACCTATTGGATTTTCAAGACAAGGGCAGTTACAATCCCAGGTCTAATAAATTTTCCAAAGGATACCACCTGATATTTTGTGGTTTATCTTTCCAAAGTTGAAATCAACACTTTTAAATCTTCATGGCCATTAACTCCACCAAACGACAATGTTACTTCTCACTGGAAAATGACAACTGCATATTTTCTGTATCACCAACCTGTACTTCCTAGTGGGGGAGCTGATATTTACCGAATGTCTCACCTGCCTCTGCCTGTCATTCTCTAGCACATCTCATGGTAGCCCTTTTACACCTGATCCAAATGCGGCTAGAGAAAAAAATAAGCTGAATCTCAAGTTAGCTTTGATGTCTCAAGCCTGAGGTCCTTCTGTGACAACAATTTATCTTATTCTCTCGTTTTCCACTACCACTATTCCAAACCTCTCTGTGCTGTACTCTCAGCAGATGAACTTACCAGAGCCCCTTGCAGAGAATTTCTTTCACGTTCTTGATTGATCACCTCCTTCATTTCCACCAAAACCTCCTGTATTTGCTACTGTCCTTGCTCCAGTCCCTTCACTGTTGGAAGGACAGATACTCCTGTTCAAGGTCAATCCCCACTACTTCTATGCAAGTTCTATTATGGACTTCTAGCCTCTTGACCCTAGCTCCCACTCAACAACATTTAAACAGGCCACAAGTGATCTCCCAACTGCCAAGACCAATGGACAATTTCCTTTCCTTATTAGACTTGATCATAATGAAATACTTGACACTTTCTCCTTAAAAGATGGTTCCAAATCTCCAGGACACCAAGGAGTTTTATATCAGAATTGTTCATTGACTCTGTCCTTGAACCTGCTTTCTAAGCTTCTCTTCTGATTCTTATTTTCTTCTCATTCTGTACCTTCTTTGGATGATGTCCAGGCCTGACCAGCATTAGTCAGGTCTGCTCCCTCCCCACCCCACCTTCGTGCTGGGAACCCACTAAAAGCTGCCCAGCTGCAGCTGCAAGTCTCTGCAGCTCAGGGAAGTTCTCCAGGCAGAAACTTTGACCCACTTTTCAGAACCTTCTTCTCTCATTTGGTTTCCATCCCACTTCCTGGTACATGAAGCCTTGCTCTCTGCTAAGCCTTTTTGCATGCATGACTTATTTAGAGGATCAGCCTGGCTTTTGATTCCACTATAACAGGAACAAAATCATTAATGCATGAGTCCTTTCAACCTTTCCCCTCCTCTTGGCCTCTAAAAGGATTCTGACTTTGTTGACTTCATTTTATTCTCCTCCTCTACATTCCCGAGAATAACAGATTCATTCCTTGGAGAAATTGGGAGGGAGATAGGATCAGTGGGAATTATGATAAGCAAAAGACTTGTCAGTACAAGTAGGTATGTTAGAGAAGCAGTGTGTCATGAGAGGGAAGCAAATGGGAAATAGACAAGGGCTCTACAAAGTGTTACTATGGTCTGTGTGTTCATTCAAAATGTTAAAGAAGCTGGGGCTCTAGCTCAGTGGTGGAGCACTTGCCTAGCATGTGGGAGGCACTGGGTCCAATCCTAAGTGCCACATAAAAAATAAGCAAAGGAAATAAAGGTATTGTGTCCATCTACAATGAAAAATATTTTTTTAAAATGTTAAAGAAGTGCAAGCAAGTGAAATAACTTGAGTTATGTTGACAGTGATTTGGGGGTTTTGGAAGGCTTTCTTTATGACAATTTTGCTGTAAGGATAGTTCACAGGATTTTTTTTTTTTTTTAGCAAACCACACCTCTTCACAAAGCTGAACCACAGAGTGCCCTTTGGATATCACTCCTGCAACCCAGACTTTCTAATATGGCCCTGAGGTGATCCTGGGTAGGACAGAAGGTCCAGGTGCTCAGCTGGCTTCACAAATAAGGCTCTGGGTTCTGAACTCAAAATCTTCAGATCATCCTATCTCCTGAGGTCCAGAACAGGGCACTGAACTGCTTACAAGACATTTCATTCAGACATTTTGAAGACCCCTCATGTTCTACTTGTCCAATGTTATCTCTTTATTTTTGTTATTTCCTCCCCTTGATGTCATTTTTATGTCTGTCAGTAAAGGACATCACCCTCAGCTAAGTCACTTAGGACAGAAAACTGGGAGTCACCTTTCCTTATGATAAACCTTCTCATGTAGGTGGTCACCCAGCTTCTCATTCTTCTTAAATAAAGAGAGATGCTAGGGGCTGGGTTGTGGCTCAGAGGTAGAGCACTCACCCAGCACGTGCGAGGCCCTGGGTTCGATTCTCAGCACCACATAAAAATAAATAAATAAAATAAAGGTATTGACAACTACAACTAAAAAATAAATATTTTAAAAAAGAGAGAGGTGCTAGACAACTTGATGTTTCCCAACCTCTTGAAGTTTTGAATTTGTTTACAATGTCATGCCATTGAATATTCTGTTGCTTGTACAATCAATGTTCTTCTATTCCCCACTTACACTCACCTCTTAAACATTAGATGATGCTTAAATTTTTTTTTCTCCAAAGTCTTCCTTGATTGTCCCAAGAGGACTTGATCACATTCTTCTTTGTACCTTCTTGAACTTATCCATATCAAGATAGTCTCACAGTGTCCTGCAATTACTTTATGTATTCAACAGTCTGTGCTCCTAGACAATAAAATCCTTGAAAGAGAAAATTGTTTTTACTTTTGAATCCCTAACACCCAGAAGTGTGTCTGGTTTCTACTAACTGCTCAATAAATACACATTTATTAATTACTTAATTAACAAATGTTAAGAGCCCAAATTTAAAGATGTGAAAGATAAATTTCGTGAAGTTAAGTAGTTTCCCTAAAGTTGGACAATCACTAAGTGATGAAGCAGGATTTGAACCCTTTCTATTGCTACCAAGACCGTGTCTTTTTTATAACAGTAACTGCACTGCCTCCTGGCTGATAAATGCTCTTGTACTTTAGAAGTTGATGTAGAAATGTTCCTTGCTGACAGTGAAAATGTCTCTTTATGGTGACATTTTTGGGATGTTTCTTTGGAGTCATTTCAAGGATGCAGGAAGCATTTCAACAATTCTGTGCTCAGTGCTTATCTGTATGCTCATCGCTGAAGTTTTCCCAGGGTTTTCTAACTTCTGAGGCCTTTTCATCAGCATTTATTTGACAAACCCTAGATTAGAACACTGTGGGAAAGAAAGTAAGTCAAAGTGGGAGTCCCCCAGCTCTACTCCCTGTGGTTCCTGGAGGGTCCATTTGCAATGCCAAGGGCACTCTGGAGCCAAAAGAGGGAAAAGAGTGTTTAAAAGTTTATTTTGAAGGAAATGAAAGGACACAATGGAAAGAGTTATTTAGGGAGACAGCAAGTACCTACCTATGTATTTTTCAGAAGTCAGGTAGACCAGCCATTAATACCAAATAAATTCTTTTTTTGGGGGGGATTAATTTCTGAACCTGTATCTTACTCATCTTATCTAATTGGTTCCCAGGATGCTGTGGCATGTGATGTCTGGATATAGCATGTCAGGAAAGGAAAAAAAAATGTTTGGCAGCCCACATTTTTTTTTTTTAATCATTTGGTCCTTCCCTGTTCAAGGATAGAGAGTGAGTCAAATTCATATTATTTATTTTGCCCAGTCAGAATAACTTTTGCAATTCTTATAAGAATGTGGAGTAATATACATTATTTATTATTTATTGATGTATTTATTTAAATTGTACTGCTTTCCTTAGTGAATGGCACCTGCATGATCCATAAGCAGAGGCAAGGAGAGATGGGCAATTACAACAGAATTAGAATACCTTATTGTATGCTAAAATATGCATTTGGATCTTTTCCTCCAAGGAGTTTAAGGCCCTTTACAGAGCCTTCATTACAAATCAGCATTCATTTTCTAACACCCCAGGAGAAAAATACAATGTATACTTTTCAACCCTATTTTATTCAACTATTTGGGAAGAGCAGTTAGCGACCCACTCACTGAGGAAGGAAAGTAGTGGACATTCATTTTAATTTGTTCCACCAACATTTGCTAAACACTTTCTATGCATCAGGGACTGTGTTCTGTGCTCAGGATAGAGATTACACAAATAGGGTCTCTATTCTTGGCAGTCATACAGGGAAGGAGGAAAAAGGTTGTAGCAATTGTGTGCTCAACCACAAGGGCTGTGAGGGTCACAAGCGTAAGATCATGGGTAGGGATAGGGATGAAGGAAGGCTGCCCCAAAGTGGCACTTGGGTTGGGGTGGACAAATAGAAGAAAGGCCAAGAATATTAAAGGCAGAGGAAGCATATCTGTCTTTAATAAACAAAGAAGAGAAGACAAACTCTGGAAGGATTTCAGTATGAGTAGAAGCTTGGAGGCAGGGAGTGGTAAGTCCTAAGGAAGGCACAGAGAACAGAGTAGATAGGACAAAGGCCTGAGGTGTGGCCCAGGAAAGAACTTCCAAGAAATAGCCTCCCAGCTCCCTGGCTATCAAGGGTATATTAACCTGCCTCTGGGGGAACTTTACCATTTTCTAGGTATGTCCTCCTCTCAGAGAGCTCTGAGAGAATCCTTGCCTCAGAGTTCACAGAGCTTGTTCCCTGTAGATGAGGGACTCTCAGAGTCAGGGAAACTAGCATCCTTCCACCTTCTCCTCCAGAAAGAATTTAACAAGGAGCCTCCTGATCCCAAATGGAATCAGGCCTTCCTAAGAATGCAAACCATGCAGGCCTTAGCTCTCTCATCAGGGGCAGCCACTAGCTGCAATCCAGTGTTGCCTCCAGCTATGTCATCACAACCCTCATTGCACCACCCTGGGGGACCAAGCACAAAGCCCCTGTCCTGTACCTCCTGTCCCATGGTTTCTGATAATAGCTCAGTAAATCCTCACATACAAAATGACTCCTGAACTATTATTTGATGATAACAGATGGATGCTCAATAAACACTTACACATAGTCATTATAGTGGGTCTCAATAGCCAGAGAAAAACAAAAAGAAAAGAAAGGAAGCAGAGAGAACTTGCATGGATCAGAAAGAAGTAATCATTTATATTAATTTACTGTGCATATTTACTAAATCACAAGTCTCACGCTTAGCATGTACACGTTCTCAATATTTATGACAATTTTTTTTCTTCTTCTTCCTTCTCCTTTTTCTCCTTATTATTATTATTATTATCTCTATGTAACAGGTAGAGAAACTGAGTCTCAAAGGAGTTGGGAACTTTCCCAAGGCCAAAGGAGTGGTTTTTGGACTACAGATCAGGGTTCTTACTAGTCCCACCAACTTTGGGTAAGTGAGGCAGAGTGTTAAGATATTACAGTTCTTCTTGAGAATAAACAGCATGAGATTCTGCCTTCAGTTTTAATAACTAGAGATAGATGTTTAAATTCTTCTTGGGAGAACCTATAGACGGAACCATCTTTCAACAATCTACACCATTTCCCCTGGACATTCTAGATCACCTGGCCACTCCCTCTACCTCCCTCCCTCCCCCTATTGATTATCTTGAAGGATATATCATATCCATTTTATATCTAGTTTAATTATCAAAGGTCTGGTGCTTAAAATGTTGTTTTAAGCACCAGACCTCCCAGAAATGACTGTGATCTGGCTTAGCAGAGAAGTCAAAGATTAGGATCTGGGGTCTAACGTATGATGTCGTGACAGATGCCCACATTAAATGTATGCTTTCCTGAGCATAGACTTGAGACTTCCCATTAGATGTAAGAACAAAAATTTCTCATAAAATTATCTATAAATAAATAGTGAGTGGCTTTAAGAGTATTATTTTTTTAATGCTCTTTGGCTATTAGATTTTCAGAAGTTCCACAAGAAGATAATTTAAAGATTAAATATGAATGTACATGAAGGACCATGACTTTGCTCTACTTAACCTGAGCACAAACTTTTATGATTCATTTAATGTATCTGGGAGGTAGATGTTCTGTCTTATTTAGCCTCCAGATAACATATTGTTAAATAAGTAAGCAGTAACATATTTTAGAAGAGTCTGAGAGTCGAAAAGAAATAAATGAAAATGAGAAAAATATGCCATCATATCGCCATGTTTATAAACATAAGGTAAGTTTATAGTTAAATGAAATAGAATTAAATACACTAGGTTATTCTTTTTTAATACAGTCAAATGATAATAGTTGCCAGTTGAACTGGAATACTGATTTAAAATGTTGTTTTAAGCACCAGACTTAAAAACTCATATTTGTTTTTACCTTCTATTATTCATTCATTGAGGTAGTTAATGAGCACCTAGGTCCTACGGGGCACCATTCCAGGGAGTGAGGGTACACTAGTGAAGAAAACAAATTGTTCTCTTATGAAGCTTACAAATTCTACTGGGAGGAAACGGACATGGATTGATAAATATATGATGTGGCAAATGGGGAGACATGAAACAAGTAAAAGCTCTGGAAAATGATTATTTTAGATAGGAAAACAGAGAAGCCCTCCATCTTTGGTAGAAAACTAAAGGAAGTGAACACAAGAACTGAGAAAAGAACATTCCAGAACACACCAAGGAACTGAAGAAAGGATATTCCAGGAAGAGGGAACAGAAAATACAAAGACCCTGATATGATTTGAATGTTTTTTCCAAAACTCATATGAAAATCCAATAGTATTAAGAGGTGGGACCTTTAAGAGGTGACTAGGTCATGAGGGGTCCAGAAGGCCCCTGCAGTTGCCATGCTTTTGGACTTCCCAGCTTCCAGGACTTTGGTAATAAATTTCTTTTCTTTATAAATTGTCCAGCCTGTGGCATTCTGTGATAGTAGCAGAAAACAGATTAAGACAGACCCTGAAGTGTGAGGCTACTTTTCATGTTTGAGAGACATTGCTAGTAAAATTCTTGAGATTTAAACCTTAACCATAAGTATATAAACTTTTCCATTGTTTTAATTTTCTCATCAAACAGAAACAACTTTTTGCTCCAATTCATGTCAAAAAAAATCCACCTGATTCCTTCTTTAATTCCATAATCAACTTATTTTAATTTTCATTTCTTTCTTTCTTTTATATCAGTTTTGGGTTAGACATCACAAACATGTTCCTATCTCAAAGTAGTGTATAGCATTGAAGAATTTGCAGTACCTCACAATATCCATTTTCATGATTCAGTATGGTTAGATTTAGGACCCAGGATTGAGAATTCAACCAGAAGAAGGATTGCTGACAGAAGGCCAGATGTTAGGGAGAATCAGGAAGGCCTTGAGGGACAAACATGTTCCAGACTCTGAGGAGGAAACAGGAAGAGGGAGGGAGGAAACCTGAGGGCCAAGGGGACAGTGACCCTCCAGGCATAGAGGTGGGTCCCAGGAGGCAGGATCCTCTCAGAGCTTCTCAGTCAGCCACACAAGGTCTAATGAAACAGGCAGCAGGCACCCCCAGCAAGAAATAAATAGAAACAATGGTGCTTCTGCCAGTAGGACTGGATGTTAAGTGTGGAGAGTTTCAAGCTCCCCTGCCCCACTAGGGCTATAAGACAAGATCCTCAATTTTTTTTTTGTTGTGCTCAGGACACGAGTTGAAACAGTGAACGCAGGGATTTAGTCATGATGTCCACCAAAGTGTTTGAGCCTACCCTTGAGTTGAGGTTGCCTGATTCTTGACAAAGTACCACAATTGGATTCTATCTGCTTTCCAGCACTGGGTCCTCCTGACCTCCAGGGGTCCCCAGTCAGCACTCATCCTCACTGACAGTTGCAGCCCACTCTGCACCCTCCTTCCAGCCATCTCCTCTCCCAGGCCCCCCACTGGCTAGTATTCAACCTGTAGAAAGTGCCAGAGCACAAACAATGGCATTTTCTACAAATCTCTGATATCAGTTGAACTTTTTTCATATGTCTGTCTTGTAAGAGAACGCTTAGAAATGTTCAGAGAATTTAGCCTTTAATTTTAATGAAAATCTGAATAACCAAGACTTTGTTGTTATTGTTTGTTCCTTGGGATCTGTTTTTCTTTGATAGCTGTTTCCCCAACAGATGCCCTGAAACTTTCTTCCCCATGTCCAGATAAATATATCCTACGATCTTTTTACATAAATACTGCATCACGTAATGAAAGCCTCCCATGGTCGTATGTAATTTATATTCATAACTTCCCTTATCCAGTATTTATTTATTTATTATGATTTTATTAGTGCATAATAGCTGAGTTCATTTTGACATAATTATACACAGATAGAATTTAATTTATTCCATTTCAGTCTCTTGAACCTCCACTTTCCTTCTCCTCCTCCCTATCCCATCCCCTTCTTGAACTTATTGGTCTATCTTCCACTCATTTATTATTTATTTTTAATTCATGCTTTATTGGTAGACAAAAGGTGGAATTCACTGTACTATATTTAAATATAAACACAGCATCATTTCATTAAATTTATTCCACATTTCCTCCCCTTTTTCTATCTCTCCTTCATCTCTCTCATTCTCCTTCTGTTCCACTCACCTTCCCTCTATCTTTATGATATATTCCTTTGCTTTATTTTAGCTTTTGCCTATGAGAAAAAACTTTTAATCCTTGATTTTCTGAGTCAGGCTTATTTCACTTAACATGATGTTCTATAGTTTCATCTACTTACCAGCAAATGCCATTATTTCATTCTTCTCTATGACTGAGTAAAACTCCATTGTGTGTATATAGACCATATTTTCTTCATTCATTCTTCTATTGATGGGCATCTAGTCTTGTTCCATATTTTTGTTATTGTGAGTTGTGCTGCTACATATATTAATATGGCTGTATCACTAAAGTATGTTGATTTTAGTTCTTTTGGCTTTGTACCAAGGAGTAGAACTGAGTGATATGGTGGTTCCATTTCTAGTCCTTAGGAGTCTCCACAATGCTTTCCAGAGTCATTGTGCTAATCTATAGTCCTACCAACAATGTGAGTATACCTTTTCCCCCACTTCCTTGTCATCATGTATTAATATTTGTATTCTTGATAATTGTCATTCTAACTGGAGTGAGATGAAATATCAGTGTGGTTTTGATTTGAATTTCCCTGATTGCTAGGGATGTCAAATATTTTCAAGTATTTGTTGGCCTTTTGTATTCCTTCTTTTGAGGGACGTCTGTTTAGTTGTTTGGCCCATTTACGATTGGGTTATTTAGATTTTTTTTTTGGATGTTAAGTTTTTTGAGTCCTTTTATATATTCTGGATATTAATCCCTTTTTGGAGGAATAACTGGCAAAGAATCTCTCCCATTTTGTAGGCTCTCTCTTTACACTCTTCATTGTGAAACAGTATTCAAAATGTAAACCAAAGTAGAATGTGAAATCTAGGCTCTGGGCTTTATATAGCACTAGGTAAAATAATCTGGTTGTTGGCTTCAATAAAATCAGCACAGGTGTTTGAGTCCTATTGCATATTTCTTGGCTGCCTTGGCAACCCAATATACAGGAAAACTCTGTGAGAAAATGAAAACTTTGGCAAGAAGACCAGAGGTTTCAACTGACTTTATAAAACTGTATTATTATAAGGAAGATTCCATTTGTCTTGATGTATCTGATTCAAACAAGTGTTTTAATTTAAGGATATTTTCTGAGCTCAGCAGTTTTTCTTGTTAATAATTTTTTTAACTAAAGAATAATTATACTCGATGCAGAAAATTCATTAAACATAGATATTCTCTCTACCTCTTAAAATCATATCCTATAAACCTCAATCTGAATTGCTGCATGCAGGGGGATTATCTTAGCTCAACACAGCTTCAAGCACCATCACCTCTGATGTGACAGGCATGACCATTCCAAAATAGGTTTTGAAAAAAGCTTTCTGAAGTATCCGTTGGTTTTGTCAGTGCTATCACAGCTTCTTGACTATATTAGGTAGCTCCTGTCTAACTAGATTAGTATTTTCCTATAACAATTTATGTAGAAGTTCAGTAACTTAGGGGCTTGGCAAAGGATGTGCTGGGAATGTTGATACCCTTTACAAAGAGACCAACACTTAGTTTAATAAACAAGTAACTAGGCTGTAAACATGCCTGTGATTCAGGATACTCTGGTTCTTTCTCATTCAAGAATCGGATAACATTTAGTCAGTGTGGTTATGGGGAACGTCTCCGCTATTACCCAGCCTGAATTCTCATTTTTCAGGTTTGGGAATTCACTTCTGGGTGTTACTTCTGGGTCCTCTTTGTCACAGAATATTTACATCTTGATTTAAGGCCATTATGACCAATCTCAAAGATTTTCAGGCTCCACCTGTGTCTAGTACAGACTATATATGTGTGTCTCTGTGAAACACTCTATATCCCCTCCTCTAGGAAGTACCCTTGCATTTCCTGTGCCACATATACTCTAGGAGCAGCACCAGATGGGGCTTTGCTTTTATGTCCTGTGTCTCTGAGTTACATCTGATTAGTAGGATCAAGACGGTGCTTCCATTGAAGATCTTGCTGCCTCTACCTCCAGCTCAACATCTGGACTCGATTTAATCAACTGTTTCATAAAACTAGCTCTTGTCTTGATTTCTGACTTCTCTTACATATTTCCCCATCATCTGCACTCAACGCTGGAAAGCCATTTTTGATGCTCCCTCTTCTTGGTCCTCTGGTAAGTCTTGATTATTCATTCTTATTCATCTCCTCTACAGTCATCCTTTCTATTCCACATCACCATCATCATTCCAATTGTGTCCTTTTACTTTATGATGGGACCGCAGCAATGGTCCCTGTGCCCCATCCTTCTTCAACATATTTTATGTACTTTGGCCACATTAATCCTCAAACAATCCTTTAATCATGGCATTCTTCTGCTCACAAATTTCCAATAGGTACCCATTGCTGGAAGGAAAAATTCCAAGCTCCTTCATTTGTCAGGTAAGGTCATGGTGTTAAGCTATCTTGCTAATCTTATTTCTTAATTCTTACCTATCCTCAGCTTCAATGAAATGCTACCTACTTGCCCTTCCTTTGCATACCATGTACATTCCACCCCTCACCTATGCCCATGCCATTTCTTTCGTGGGTGGGCTAACCCAGTTGTCATACCTAACCTTTTTTCTCTTACTATCTTTTAATATAAACATTGAGAACACTGAACACTGCATGTTCTCTTTCTCAACCTCCCTTGAAACTTGGGTCAGGTATGTGTTGCAGTTTAACACTTGAATGTTGTCATTTGGTCTACTGTACTGCTGCCCACTTGTACTTAAAGAAAATTGATAGTAGTTAGTGTAGAAAAGTGAACTGACAAAAATGTCATTATGGGAGGATTAGAACCAAAAAAGGAGTAGGGTTACAGTTTCTGGCCTACTCAGCTAAATTCAAGATTGTTGTCTAAGAAACCTAGTACCTATTCCTGAAAAGTTGTTCAGTTTTCCCTTGTTTGTTGAAAATGTTTGATTTTCCCTCCCTCCCTGCATCTTTTCTCCCTCCTTCCCTTTCTCCTTCTTTAATTTGATAGGAAAAAAAAGAAGAGGGAGATGAAATTTGATGTCTTAGAAGTTAACAAAAAGATTTAAATTATCTCTTTTCATAAATAAAGATGGTGATTTTGTGTACTAACTAGAAGCCACATTTTAGTTGATCACTATGGCCTGGAACACATGAACTATTAACTAGTAATCATAAAGCTCTAGACTTCTTGTTTACCTGGATTTTATCTGATATCTTTAGAGATGTTAAGTCTTTTTTTTTTCTCTAGAACGTGCTTAGGGGGGTTACCAAGTCAAATTGTACAACCCACACACTATTGACTTTAGTCCACAAAACAGTAGCTATAGAAACTGGAAAGGTCATTTAGAAAGGCCATGTTCATTTAAAGACATCTGTGGTTAACACCAAAAGAGAAAGAAGGAAAGCCCGTTGACCCTTAATCCATTCCATGACAGTTTTACTTCTGTTTCTGAACAGTGAAGTATGAAACAATTTCAATCATGTCTCTGAACAAAATAAGTTGAAATCCAGCAACAGTTTGTGAAGGTCAGATCAAGCTCTGCCTTTGGATAGGCAAAGGATGTTTGATGCCTTTGTACAATTGGCCAATTTGCCTCAATAATCAATAATTTTCTCAAAGTTTTTCTAAACATTTCATTCCCTATAAGATTTTAATTCTGGTATTTAGGAGGAACATTGGAAATATTTTAAAAGGAAATATAGTCACATTGGCCTCACAACACTTGTCACATGTTGAACCATGCTAGAGTTGTCCAATAAGTGTGGCAGGCACCTGCCTTGAAAAGCCACAGTCAGTTTGCAATGTGAATAAGAAACATGACCATATGTATAAACAAGCAGGAAATAATCAAGAGCAGAAAGAAGGAATAGGAAGAAGGAATTGGAGAAGCAAGTGAGGGTATGTGAGGCTTGAAGAGGGTCTTGAATGATTAGTAGGATCAAGACGGGTGGGAGATGACAGAGAATGAGCCAGACATGGCAGCATGGTTTATTCCCTAGGGTCAGCAGATTTCACCCCGGAACACAAATTGTGATTGAATGGGAGAATCAGGTGTGAGTAATGTACTTTAAAAGAAAATATTGTCAGACTTTTTAAACCACAACTGACAGACACAATGCTTTGTGAAAGAAAAAAGTGCTAACCAGAGACTTGTTTTCAAGCAGCTGGGTTTTTGAAAGATTCTTAGTTCCTCAATTTCTCATTTCTCATTTCTCATTTTCATTTATTTATTTATTTATTTTTGTGGTATTGAGGATTGCCCCCAGGAGTGCTGTAACCATTGAGATACATCCTCAGACCTTTTTATTTTTTATTTTGAGGCACAGCCTATTGACCAGACTGGCCTGGAACTTGTTATCCTCCTGCCTCAGCTTCCCAAGTCACTGGAATTATAGGTGTGTGCCACAATACACAGCCTATTTTCTCAATTTAAGAAAGAATGATAAATACCATGCTTGCTTATATTAGAACATTTTAGATGATAAATAAAATTTTAAAATTTAAAAATCTAACAATAAAACCACCTGGTAAGCTACAGCATAATATAAAGGCTTACCATCTTTAACATTAATTGTTTTTTTGTCCATGGTAAGTTCATTAACACCTAAATAAGCTAATACACACAAATTCTGGCACATAATTCTGGCAAGTATTTATGACCTAAATAATGTGTTCCAGGTTAAAAACAGAAGCATTCTAATAAATATTTTCTTTAGAAAAGAGAGATCTAGAATTATTTTATTGGACTCAAAGAATAAATGCCTTAATAGTAAAATGACACATTAATTTTAAACTTAATTACATTTTCAAGTGGCATTAAATCTAAGAAATTATTCCTCATTGTAAAAGTTAAAGTTAATTCAAGAGAAAAACTCAATCTCCTTGGGGGGGAAAAAATAAGCAGATTTTAAAATAGGTCAGTATCCATAAAATTATAGCAAAGTCAAAATGAATAGTTGAATCCTGGTTTTATTATTCAATAAAATACTATACAATCACAGCATGCTGATTTTTTTCTTCTCTTGTCAATGTTCTGAATTCAATAAACACCGGTTCAAAAATCTGCTTGACGCTTTCAAAGTTCTTTCAAAGTTGACTTGTACCTCAGAAAAAAGGATACAAGGAGAAACTACAAATGGACCATGCAGGCTTTGTTAGTCATATTTTCACCACTGTGACCAAAATACCTGACAAGAACAACTTAGAGGAGGAAAGATTTATTTTGGCTCAGAGTTTCAGAGGTTTCAGTTCATGGTCAGCTGGCTTCATTGCTCTGGGCCTGAGGTGAGGCAGAACATCCTGGAGGAAGGGTGTGGTGGAGGAGAGCCACTCAGCTCCTAGCAGCAGGGACAGAGAGAAACAGGGAGAGAGAGAGAGAAAGAGCCAGGGAGAAGACACACCCTTTCAGAGCATGCCCTCGGTGACCTACTTCCTGTAACAAGGTCCCACTTCTCAGTAGTCTATTTAGCCATTGAAGGGTTGATCCACTGATGAGGTCAGAGCTCACATGATCCACTTTCCAAAAACCTCACCTCGGAACACATGAGATTTGGGAGGAACATTCCAGGTCTAAACTTACAGTTTAATAATTTGAAAACTGTAATAACTGATCTAGATAGTTAAACTGTTTTAATGAAATAGAGTATGAAGACTTTTAAGATTATTTTTCCTTTTTTACATAAAAATGCATATTTGCCATAAATAAATTTTAATAAAGAAAAGCTAACATTGTACTCAAGAAAACAGCAGGAAGGATTTAGATTTTTTTCAAACAGAAATCTAAAACGTATAAAAAGAATGAGTCTTTTGAACATATTCAAATAGCCAAAACTAGGGGACAATGGGCTGAGCAATCATTCAGTTACTAAAAGAGATCTTGTCCAAAAAGCCTTACTAGAAGATTTATTATTCTTTTGAATTGAATCCCTGTTTATATACAATATACACTAAGAGAGTAAAGGCATGAGCACATCAATCTTTTGACACCTGTTATGATTTAGGTAAATTTCCCCCAAAGCCGTGTGCATTACAGGCTTGGTTGCCAGCCTGTGACACAGTCGGGAGGTAGTGAAACCTCTAAGAGATGGAGTCTACCAGGAGGAAGTTAGTTCCTTAGGGACATGCCCTTGAAAGGGATATTGGGAATCCAGTCCCTTGCTGTCTCTTTGCTTCCCTGCCATCATCAAGTGAACAAACCTCCTCCACCACATGCTCTTGCTATGATGTCCTATGCCACCAAAGCAATGGGGTCAAGAAATCATGGGCTGAAACCATGAGCCAAAATAAACCTTTCCTACTTTAAGTTGATTTTCTCATGTATTTTGTTACAGTGACAGAAAGCTGACTAACACAACACCACAATGTAATATTATTTCATTCTTGTACTTTCATCCAATCTCCATGTCTTAGGGATTCTAATTTCTAGATAAATTCAGAATTTGTCCATTTCTTCCCACCCCTACCATCTAGAGCCTAGCCTGAGCCATTATTATCTCTCACTGAACTACTGTATTACCTTAACAGATCATGCCTCCAGTCTTATACTTGGCCTTTAATTCTTCATCACTGAGCCAGAATATCTAAAATATATGTCATACTCTGAGTCACATTTTTTTTCCAGTGGCTTTCACCATTATGATTCAATCTCAACTCAGAAGCACCGCCTCTCATGATTTGGTTCCAGCTACTTGTCCAACTCTACCTCTTGGCACTTTTCTCTCCTTCTTACCTACATATTCACTTAAGTCACACAAGAAATAACAAACCATCCACCAGTAATAATGGCTTCAAGAGAAGCAATAAAATTCCAGTCATAACAATTACTAGCCTAGGAGTCTGAGCCAGGTCTGTCTTACTCCATTCATATCCTAACAATAATACTGTACATTCTCTTTAGTAGCTTTCATTATTATTGATGAAACATATTATTAATAATGATATTGATGACAATATTTATTATTTTATTTTTAATATATTTCTTTGTGCAAATTAAACCTCATAAATGATTTACAATTCATTCTTAAATACTCTGCCCCAAACTTTCATTAAAAAGAGAAAATTACTCACTTATACATCTAATAAATAGAGAAAGAAAAGTTATTCTGTCTTTCTCCTCCTAGGACCTGCTCTTGGAATGCTTCAGTAACACTTTATGGATAATTATAGCCAACAACAAAAAAAAGACAGTCTGAGAAAAACTCACACACTTTTTAAAAAGGACAAAATGATGACATTTCTTCATTAATCATTACTTATTTAGACATTAAAACATCACAGGAAATAAAACATCTTGAGAGATTTTAAAATATTTTGGAGAAGCAAGAACTTCCACAAGGTCCAGATTTGTTTCATGATTTATTCTTTGAGTAACAATCTGGTTATAAAGAACCCTTCCCCTCATAAGAATGGGTGGCAACCCAACCAGCATGCATCACATACAATCTGGCATGAGGCCTACAGTCCCCATTATAGACAGTGCCTACCTAATTGTTCCTTTAAAAAAAGAAGAAAGAAAGAAAAAAAGAAAGAAAGAAAGAAAGAAAGAGCCTCCTTTAGTTGTTAGAACAAAGCTTTCTTGATGTGATTTAATCCATATCTGAAAGGTGTGTATTAAACCAGAAGCGTATCCAGTAGCTTCCAGTTTGTACCAACCTCCCTCTCCCCTCAGTCCTTCTCAATGGATAATTTCCTACCAGTAGAACACTGTACTGCTCTGGGGTTCCCTTTGATATGATCTCTAGTGCCATGGGTATAACTATGCTGGCTTGTTTGCACTTGTCTTAGGGGCTAGGTGGAGGAAACTGGACACAATAATTAATTCGGATTGAATACCCAGAGGTGCGTCAAGAAACCTGAACTTGAATCTCAGGTTGCAAAAACACAATTCACAGAGAACATGATATTCCTCTCCCCTGGCCTTTTGCTGATAGAATTAAATGGAAGATTACCCCCTACTGTATTACATTCCCTTTAAATATCCTCCCTCAGAAGCAGCAAAACTACAGGTAAAATGATATCGCCAATATATTTCCTTGATTTAAAATACTACCAGGACAAATTCAACATGAACTTTCTAAATGACATTTAGGGGGAAAAAAAGAATCCTACTTCTACGGATTACTCCTATGTCAAAAACACACAGTATTGGTGGGACTGTACTTTTTTTTTCTTTTTTTCCTTCCAAGAGCAATGTTATAATGGAAAATCACCATGAACTCAACTTTATGAAAAGTTGAAAAACACAGACACGCTTTATGTTGAACATAAACAAAAATATCTAACTACTAAGCTTATTTCCTGGCCAGTAAGCATTAGATGTGTTTATGAAGCCTTGTAAAGTATTACAGCAGCTATGACTACATGGAAAGTCTCTTTGGGCAGGTTGGTGCATGATTTCAGTCTTATGAAGAGTTGTCATCGGCTCCTGGTAGGATACTAGCTTTTTGTAGTTGTCTACAATCTTCTAGTTGTGCATTTCAGAGTGTAGTCATCAGCATCTGGATAATCTTTGCATGGAATTCTGGAGTACTTATTAAACATGGTACAGGAAAAATTTCCCAGTTGATTAAAAGCACCATAATATCATCTTTCCTCTCTTCTTTCATTTTTTTAATTATGAAGGCAATATATGTAATTTTTTATTTGGAAAAATAGAGAAAAGGTTTTTTAAAGGATGTTTCATTACCTCAGCACTTAAATTTGCTGTTAATATCCTGTAGTATAATTTCATAGAGTCACACACATTGATTCTTAAGCAACATTTGTGTGATTACACAAGGTATACCATTTTGTGTCTTACTTCTTCCCAACACTGTATCATCACTTTTGTTCATTTTTAAACTCACTTTTAATGTCTGCATACTATCACATAAAGTATCAGTGCCATCGCTTAATCATTGGCTATAGTATTTAGTTTTTGCCTCCATTGCAGCTCCAAACAGACTCCTGCTATTATAAACAATTTTTTAATGATCATCTTTGTATAAAAGATTAGCAAATTCTAAAAATATAATGAGCCAAAGCATATTAATATTTATGGTTCCTGAGTCAGCATGCCAAATTACTTTCCAAAAGGAAAGTTATTTCATACAGTCATTAGTGATGTGCAGAACACAGATAAAATAAGGATATGGTATAAAGAATAATGAAGTCTCAGGTCAAATCAAACTGGTAGAATATCTTAATCATATCATATCATAATGTATAGTCCATTTGAAAAAACACATTAGCTGGGCACGGTGACACACGCCTGTAAATCCAGTGACTCAGGAGGCTGAAGCAGGAGGATCCAGGGTTCAAAGCCAGCCTCAGCAATGGTGAGGCACTAAGCAACTCAGTGAGGCCTTGTCTCTAAATAAAGTACAAAATAGGGCTGGGGATGTGGCTCAATGGTCAAGTGCCCCTGAGTTCAATCCCCAGTACGGGGGGGAGGGGAGGGGGCGGGGGAACCACATTCAACACATTAAATGATATCCAAGGGGAGTATGTCTAGGCTGCTATGCAAAGCATCAGTTTTTCAATTACCATATTAATTGTTTGGTAACTGGAGAGTGATGTTTGAAACATTTTACATACTAGCATCATGTTTCCCATACTGTCATTTTGCTGTGTTCAGTTCCAGGTTAGGGAGTTGTTGGAGTATGTTGGTTTGATGTGACAAACAGAAATTTTCTTATTTAAAATGATGAAGAAAAAAATAATGGAAAATAGCTCCCAGGCAGCACATTTGGGGCAGTAAATCTGATGATCAAGAACAAATTGATTTAAGTGGTAGGAACCTATTCATTATATTGTGGGACCAGAACTGCCCTGCAGTTAGTATTCTTTTCTATACTATTCTTCTTTATAAACTTTACTGAGACTTTGAAAATAGGCTGTCTACATGATAACAAAAAGCCACCAAATATTTTAATGCATAATTCCTAGAAACAAAGATATTAATTACACAGCCACAAAACAATCACCAGAACTGGTAAATCACCAAAACTGGTAAATAGTGCACTATCACCACCCAACCCAAGAACTCTGCCCAAATGTTATTCAGTGTCCTAATAATGTTCTTGAGAGGGAAAGGACTCGGTTCAGAACCACGTGTTGCATTGTGTCATCACATCTCTTTAATCTCCTTCAAACTGGAACAGTTTCCTGGTGTTTCCTTGTCTTCTAAGAGCTTGACACTTTTTAAAAAATGGTCTTCAATTTGGATTTGTCTGATATTTTCTTAAAATTGTGTTCAGAATTTTGAATCTGGGGCAAGAATACCACAGAAGTGTTTGTTATTGTATTCTGTCACAGACAAATACTAAAAGTTAATTTATTGTTTCACCCTCAAACTTACAAAGGAAAAAAAATAAACAAATTCTCCAAACCTTGACAAAACAATCAATATTTCTCTACTTTGTCTTGTTTTGTTTTTAGTTGACAGTAAAACAAAGAGAAGGCTGCTGTACCTGCTAACCATTGCTGTTTAATAAACCACTTCAAAAGCTACAATTGAAAACAACAGCAACCATTTTCTAGTTCATGATTCTGCAGGTTGGCAATTTAGCCAAGTTCAATTGGCTGGGTTCTCTGGGCTGGGCTGGGCTGGGTTGGGCTGGGCTAGGCCAAGCCCGGCCAGTCTCAGCTGGGCTTGCTCACAAGTCTGTGGTCAGCTGTGGGGTCAGTGGGAATGACTCATGCTTTCAGGCTCCAAGTCTTCTAAGCAGAAGCCCTGCAGCCTCTTGAGGTCAAGGCTTAAAATTGTGACATCTTTACTTCTGCCTTCTATTGGCCAGAGGTCAATAAGTCAGACAGATTCTGAGTTTTTATAACTAACAGTTTTCATGAGGCAAAAAGCATTTTGATTAAATAGTTAATTCAAAGTAGACATTTGGTTGTAATAAATTACTCCAAACGTAGTAGCTCAGAACAACCAGTTGATTTGACCCTGATTTTTTTACATGATGAATTTTGGTATAATCATTTCATCTATACTATATAATATTATAAATATTCAGCAAATGAGTGAAAACAACAATTAGAAAAACTGTTTAGACCTAGATGTAGCATGAAGTAATTTCAACAGCTTCCAGAATTAAATATTTTTTTAAAAAAAAATCTAGAAGAAAGTGGAATAGAATTTATTCATTTTATGCATGGAGAGAACTTTCCAACTTTTTATAAGCTCAAGGTCATAGTAATTTTCCATTATAAAGTTGCTTTTGTGGAAAAAAAGTCAGCTGTTCCACCATCCAGTGTGACTTTACTATGGGAGCTAATCAATTGTTCTCTGTACTTTCACAGACCAAAGGATTTGGAATCAGAAGACTTGCTAGTATGATTTGGGATAGCCCAAATCTACTCTCTTTACTAAGGTGTTCATCATCTTTGTGTCACTTTCCTGTTTCTGTTTCCTAATCTCTAAATACAAATATGATATTTATATTCTAAGACCAATGGTTGCATTTATATTAGAATTATGCTGAAGTTTAATGATGTAAAATAATCTTCATTTGGTTGAGATATACATTTAAATTACCTTTATTCTGAGACTACTATGTCTTGTCAATTTATCTATGTGCAATTTATTTCTTCTTTTTTTTTATTTTTGCAAGATGACTATATTCCCTCCCAAAGCTATCCAAATATCTCCAAAAAGTCTTCCAAGTCTTCCATTTCATAATTTCTTTCTTTTACCAAGCCAACAATCTTGGATTTTATTCATCAACTTTGGGTCAGTGGCAATCTCTGTATCAATCCAGTTTGATTTGCAGTTGTAGAATTTTGTGATGGGACCAGCTTGGTTTATGTTTCCACTCATAAACCAATCCACTATGGCCAGGGCTGTCATGTAAAGACATTAGAATTACAAGGTTGTCACAAAGAAGAGAGAAGTTACAAGAGAAGAAGAAAGTGTGAGATGGTTTCCTGGGCAGATAGTTCCACAAATTTCCAAGAACCTTGGCATTGGATGATGATACTTAACTATTTGTTAATCAACATAATAGAAACAAAAATACACTCTACATGGGTCTATGGCCATTGAAGTCTCAGCCACTGTTGCACAATCAAGCAAGAATTATCACAATTAGGGACTGGGTTGTGGCTCAGTGGTAGAACGCTCACCTAACATGTGCGAAGCCCTGGTTTTGATCCTCAGAACCACATAAAAATAAATAAATAAAATAAAGGTAATGTGTTCAACTACCACTAAAAACTAAATATTAAAAAAAAAAGAATTATCACAATTACCACTTCCCTCCACCACAGCTATTGCCTTCGTTTCCAGGATGGAAATGTTAGCAAGCTGTGGTAAAAGCTTGTCAGATAAGCTGGCAAGGAAAAGTTGATTAGCTAATACCATTAGAATTTCAATGATCTATCAGCAATAAAAAGTAAGAGGTTCTGGAAATTATGATCCATTATTGATATAGAAATACTCCAGCCATGCTGGCAAGGATTATAAATTTGAGCCATATACTGCTGTTTTAGCAACCAATTACTCAGTTGCCACTTGTTAAGAAACATTTATTAAGCCTCTACAAATCTTGCTCCCCAGGAAGAGTTCCCCATTCTTCTCTGTGGTCACTGGCCCTGTCAGCAACACTTATACAAGAAATATTTATTGAGCACCTCCAAAGCCCCCAGCAAGATAACAGACTGATACATTAATTTTAATGTAAAGTGATAATCTTCATGATAGATATGTAAAGTCTGGGGTGGGTCAAATAAGAACATCTAATCGTCTATAGCAGTCTGCACAAACTTATTTGAGATGACCCTTGAATTAAGTTTTAAACAGCTAAAGTTAGACAGAAAGGAGGAGAGAGAGTACTCCATAAACATATTAAGAGAGAAGCATCATACTATGAGCAAGAAGCTCAATGTTATTAGGTATTTCAGAATCATAAAACACAAGAAAGCAAGTGGCAAGAAATGAGATTGCAAAAGAAAATAGGAGTCCTCATGAAGAGCCTTGCACATCATTTGAAAGGGGGTTTAAATTTTATCTTAGAATTTGTATTTGGGGTAAAAATGGGAGTTCGTAACCCACTTGAATCAAATGTATGAAAGATGATATGTCATGAGCTTTGTAATATTTTGAACAACCAATAAAAAAAGAAAAGAAAAGAAAAAAAATATATATATATATATAAAAGAAGAGTGGGGAGCCTTTGGAGCATTTCAGTGTAGAGAAACATAGTGTGATTGACATTGATGAAGATCACTCTGGTTGATACAAGGATGATTAGATAGGGAAGGTGGTACTAATGCTAATTATGCCAGGTCTGATTTATTTTACTATAACTCACAGTGTGCCATAGCCCTTCTGAGAGCAGTATCTAAAAAGGGTTATGATCTGTGAAAGAGTTCAGTAGCCACTGTAGCTAAATAGTCATGTTTACTCCAACTTTCAATCTTTAAATAATTTCAACATTAATTTAATTGCATGTTCACAACTTCCCATTCCCTTTGTTCTCAATACCTCCACGATCTCTTAGCTGCCCCAGTGTTGGTTCTTCATGCCTTATTATCCTCTCCCTACTAAAATTTGAGAAAGTATGGTAGACAAAATTTTTATTTTCTCACAGTTCTGAAAGCCATAAGTCCAAGATTAAGGTCTTATCTGATTCAGTTTCTCCTAAGGGGTGCTTCCTTAACTTGCACATGGTGACCTTCTTGCTGTGTCCTTTTATGATATTTTTCCTCTGTGCATACACATCTCTGATGTCTCTATGTTGTCTGAATTTTCTCTTCTTATAAGGATACCAATCAGATTGAGTTAGATCCCTTTCATATGACCTTATTTAATTTTGTCCTTTCTGGTGCTGGGACTTGAGCCCAGGGCCTTTCACATGGTAGGTAAGTGCTTTACACTGACCTACATACCCAGCCTGACCTTATTTAATCTAACCTACCTCTTTGAAGGCCTTATGTCCAAATATAGTATAGACTAAAGTACTGAAGATTAGGGTTTCAGCCTATAAATTGAGGGGGAGGGTACAACTCAGCCTACAATACTGTATAATTTAAGTTAAAAAAGAAAAAAAAAACTATATGCCAACAACAACAACAACAAAAAAAGGAGGGTTAAGGTTATTAAATGAAGAAGGCAGTCTTTAAAGTAAAATCCATAGTCTGGACAATTTTGTGCTGTAGCACGGTGGCCAGCAACAGAGGAAGCTGGCTCCTGGCCAACCCAAGTTTGGCCCACAATATAGGACCAGTGAACAAACATGACATGATATAAAGTGTTCTTCAGTGACTAGAAGAAAATCAAACATGGAGAGAGGTTTACACAGGGAAAAACTGGTCATGGAAACCCATCCATCTTTACCCTTACATCTCTAATACAACTACTTGCAGAACTGGTTGGGAGAGACGCATCTGCTCAGGAACTCTGGTTGGTTGGGAGAAATTATTTACTGAATTCGAGACCAGGAAATATGGGGTCTTCAGGTGATGCAGGGGAGTAAGAATCCACCATATGAGTGGAACACAGGGGAGCCTTGAGATAAAGTCCTCTAGCATGGACCAGCAAGTACTGGGTGCTGGGGGTGCACTGATTTAAAATCTCCAGACCAATTAGCATTCAGGGAAGAGCCTCGAACCCACCTAAGCCTAAACCCCACCTCCAGAAACTCGGCCTATGGGATTACCTCTCTCACTCCAGCAATTCAGAGGATGGAGCATCACACTCCAAAAGACCCCCACCTAAAACTGCTGAGAAAAGAAGCTAAGAATATTTTGAACTCCAATAGAAGTAATTCTTCAACTTTTTCATCAAGATTTTTTTAGAATTCTTTTTTGCTGTTTAATTTTGGGATCTTAATGGTACATGGACATTTATACAGTTTCCTATTTTTTTTTCTACTTCTAATCTCTACCATTTTTGAAGCCAGTTATTTCACATGGATTAGTTTTTTTGTGAACTTAGATGTTTGGTTAGTATATTTTAGTTTTGTTTTGTATACTTTTAAAAAATATATATTTTTTAAGTGGTAGATTGACACAATATATTTATTTTTATGTGGTGCTGAGAATCAAACCCAGTACCTCACACAGGGGAAGCAAATGCTCTACTATGGAGCCACAATCTCAGCCCTTGTTTTGTATTCTTTTATTTTTATTTTTAATTATTTTATTTAAAATTTTGCTTTTTATATTTTCTCCTACCAATCTGTTTCGTTTGATTCTCTTTTCTTCTGCTAACCACTAATCTCTTTGTTGTTCTTTCACTCTTCTTTTAATCTTTTACTTCTGTCTTCTCTCCTCTTCCCGCATAATCATCACATCCTCTATCATTTCTGTTCTCTCCCTATCCACAATTTGAAAATGTAAACATTTTGCAAACTTTCTGTTTTTATTACAGGCACAACTGATCATATCACTTCTGTTTATTGTGACAATTAACATATGGATGTCACAGTGGAAACTGTTTGGCTTAATACTGTAAATTGTTTGAATTGTTTCTTGTTATTATTTGTCTCCCCTTAAACCTCCAGGGACATTGTAAGTCCACAGGGTAGAAACTCTACTGCCTCAGGTCCATACTTTAGATGGGTAGACACACAAACAACATGAAAAAATAAGGAAACAAATTGTCCAAGCAAACCAAATACTCCAATAACAGAATCCATTGATACCACAATGGAAGAAATGTCAGAGAAGGAATTTAGAATGTACATAGTTAAACTGATCTGTGAAGTAAAGGATGAGGTAAACAAATATAGGTAGCAAAAAATCACTTTAATAAAAAGAGATTCTGAAAAACAAACAAACAGAAATCCTTGAAATTAAGGAAACAATAAGCCAAATTAAAAATTTAACAGAAAACATCACCAACAGATTAGGCCACTTAGAAAACAGAACAATAAAGACAAAATATATAATCTTGAATAAAGAGTTGACCATGAAGAAAAGATGTTAAGAAACCATGAACAGAACTTCCAAGTCTTATGGGATAACATGAAAAGACCAAATTTAAGACTTATTGGGATAGATGAAGACACAGAAAAGACCAAATTTAAGATTTATTGGGATAGATGAAGGCACAGAGATAAAAACCAAAGGAATGCACAAACTTTTCAATGAACTAATATCAGAAAATTTCCCAAATCTAAAGAACAAATGGAAAACCAAATACAAGGGACTTACAGGACCCCAAACGTGCAAAATTACAGCAGACCCACATCAAGGCACATTTTAATGAAGATGCCTAACATATAGAATAAGAACTAGATTTTTTAAAGTCTGCAAGAGAAAAATATTAAATTACTTCATTTCTCAGCTGATTTCCCAACTCATACCCTCAAAGCTTAGAGGACCTGGAATAATATATACTAAGCTCAGAAAGAAAATGGATGCCAACCAAGAATCCTATATCCAGCAAAATTAAGGTTCAGATTTGAAGATTAAATAAAAACCTCCCATGATAAACAAACATAAAAAGAATTTGTAACCAGAATGCCTGTACTTCAGAATATTCTCAAAAACATATTCCATGAATATGAAATGAGAAAAAAGTGAAAACCAGTGAAGGGATGAACTTCACTAAAGGAATAATCAATCAAAGGAGGAACTAATTCAAATTAAAAACTAGAAATAAATCCAAATAACTGGGAACACAAATCATATCAATAATAACCTTGAACATTAATGGCCTAAACTCATCAATCAAAAGACATAGACTGACAGATTGAATTAAAAAACAAAACTCAACAATATCCTGTCTCCAAGAGATTCACCTCATAGGCAAAGACATCCACAGACTAAAGGTGAAAGGATGGGAAAAAACATATCATTTACATGGATTCTGTAAACAAGCAGGGGTTTCTATCCTCTAAAATAAACAAAGTTATATAAGCTATGTAATTGTAATTATACAATTTTAATATTATCTTCATACATTTTTAGCATGTATAGGTTGTTTTGAGAGCTCCCTTTCCATGTATATTAATTTTTCTTGATTAGACTTGTTAGATTTTTATCAATTTTTAACTGTATTATTTCTTTTATACTACACATATTTCTGCATATACTCTTATTTTCCTTTCTACTACCTAAATTGAAAATAATTTGATTTGATTGCTAATCTAGCTTCTTTCTGATACAAATACTTTAACTTATAAATGTTCATCTGAGTACTATTTTGTCCCAGGGATTCTGACATTTTAAGGTTTTATTGTCACTTAGTTCAAGCACTTTTTATTTACATTTTTTGGGCTTTCTTCTTTGATCTGTGATATATTTATAAGTGGGCCATTTAATTTTGAAGTAGTTTAGATGTGTGGGGTGATTATATATAAGGTGATTGATTAATGTAATAAATCATGCAGGAAACATAATCTGCATGATTATCCATTTTAAAATTTCTCAAAGCTTATTTTACAACAGAATATAGTCTATCCCTATTAATTTTCTATTTATCATTTTTGTGTATAGTCTATAAATAAAAGTAGATCAAGGTGGCTGATAATGTTGTTAAGCCTTCTATATCATTACTTCTTCTAGCAAAGTGAGAGGGCTTAAAATCTCCAAATATGATTGTGAATTTGCCTTTCTAGTTTTATTAATTTTTACTTCATGTATTTTGAAATTTTGTTATTAGGTACATACACATTTAGGATTGTTGTACTTTCTTGAAGAAGTTACCTTATTATGGTTATAAAATGTTCCCTTTTACCTCCGAAAATATTTTTTCTTAAAATTTATTTTATATTAATAGTTCTACTTCAGATTTCTCATGCTTATTTTCTCCTTATTTTGCTTTTAACCTATCGGTGTATTGATATTTAGAGTGTAACATATGTATAGAACCTATAGTTATGGTTTGCTTTTATACATGATGAACATTTATACCTTTAAATTACGATATGTAGTTCATTTATATTTAAATTAAATTATTGATATTGTTGGGTGAAAAAAAAAGAACACCTGAAATGAAGGTCTGGGGAAAATTGGATAAATAATAGGTTTGATGATGTAATATTTTGGAAAACAGGTTAATAGCCCTGCTTTTGGGCTCAGAGAGAAGATTCTTGAAATGCTTTTGTTGCAATTGTTCATTCTCTCATTTATCATTTGGTACATATATATATACAAAAAATCCATAGGCTGAGATTATTTTATTAAAGAAGAGTTTGAGTTCCAGAAGAATTGCTCCATTCTGTGGTGCTCAGAGTTGGGGATGTTGTAAATGAGATTTTGTAGTATTTACAGTTCTCGATATCGGAAAAGCCTGAGATTTCTGTGAGATGACTAGCTGAAGCAAAGACCAGATCAGCTCAAGGGACTAAAAGGCCAGACACATTGGAAAGACTATGTAGGTATATTTTGAAATAAAAAAGAACAAAAAAAGAGGGAATTATGTAGAATGTAGTGTTGGTGACAGGAGATTAAACTGAAAAATCAGGACTAATGCCCTAGGGATATACATGAGACAGCAACAGTGAAGCATAACCAAGGCTCCAACTTGATGACATTAAGATTCAAGGCTGAGAGGCTTTAAGAATAAAAGATGAGAATTGTAGGAAAGCAGCAAGGAGAATTATGGAGGACATCTACCATACCTACAAGACCTGTGGAGGTATGAAAGCTGTGGGGAAAATATGCAGTTACTTCTTGAAGACAGAGAAATCGGAGTCCTTGGGGAAGAACTCGGCGATTTTCTCTTAGAGCAAGAACATATATGGAATATTTAGGGAAGAGTTATGATGATAAATGATGATGTACCATTAATATGCAGAGTTTTAGAAACTAGGAAGCATGAAATAATGAGAATCAGTAGGGCTTTACTTAGAGTACTCTATTTCAGAAATAGAAGAGAAGTTAAAGAGTTTCAGGAGCTGGGGGTGGGTGACTCACTCAAGGACTTCAGAGTGTAGAGATGAGAAGGTGTGGTCTCTCGGCCCATTAGGGCTGCTTAACAAAATACCACAAACGAGGTGTCTTATAAACAACAGAAATTCACTTACCCAGAGTTCTGAAGGCTGGAAAGTCCAAGCACAGGGCTCCAGCAGATTCAGTGTTTGGGGGCTGTCCCGCTTTCTCACAGATAGTTGTCAGCCTACTCTAACCTCACGTGGCAGAAGAAACAGTGGGTGTGTCTTGGGCCTCTTTTCATAATAGAACAAATCTTATTCATTCAGGCTCTGCTCCCATTATCTAATCATCTTCCAAAGACCCCACTTCCTAATACCATCACCCAGGACATTAGGATTTCAACACATGAATTTGAGAGGAACACAAACAGTTAGACAATAGCACTTGAGATTCTGATCCCTCCTGGGATGACCAAACTTAACAGGCTGAAAGACTTGTAAGACTTGTATAAATTAGCTTCCACAGACTCAAGTTTGCTTAAGTGGCAAGGCTGGTGGTATTGTAGATAGAAAGGATGATTCCTATCACCTTCTCTACGCATTTTCCAATTTCATCTTTTACTGACTATTAAGAAGTTAATAAGCTGGGCATGATTGCACATGCTTGTAATCCCCGCGCCTCGGGAGGCTGAGGCAGGAGGATTGTGAGTTCAAAGCCAGCCTCAGCAATGGCAAGGCACTAAGCAACTCAGTGAGATAGCCTCTGTCATACAAGTCCCACATTTTTTGGACAATCCCTATTTCCTTTTATTTTTACTTTCAAAAAGCAGTTTTCTTCTAAGATGACTTTTTATTTGTAATACCTTGATAAACACAGAAACTAACACATACTACTAACATTTTTGGTCATCCAACCTTTTCCCTTAAACTACAAGTGCATTCTGACAACCTTGTAAGTTTTCAAAAGTGAGGGATTTACCAAATGTTTTATCACTACGTACTTTCTAGTTGGTAAGAATTTCTTTCTACCTGTTGCTTGATCCCTGAGCTAATATAGATTGAGATTTGCTTATCCAACATGCTTGGGACCAGAAACGTTTCCGATTTTGGAATATTTGCATATATTTTAGAGGTTGAGTGTTCCTTATCCAAAAATCTAAAATTTGAATTGTTCCAAATTAGACTTCGGATTTCAGATTTTCAGATTTCGAATTCTCAACCTGTACCAGATATTTCAGCTTATTGTTATATGGGTATTTCACCTCATATCAATTTCTCTACTAAGTTATGCTGCAGCAACAGATAATCCTAAGGTCTCCATGAATGAAGACAGCCAAGGCCTACATATCACTCTCACCTATGTAGCCACTGCAGGTCCATGTGGTCTTGGTTCAGTGTTGCCTTCCCTTGAGAGCCACGTGGAGGTAGGCTCTGTCTGTGCTTGCATGATGCTGAGGGCTGCACTGCCCAATGTGGTAGCGGGCCCTCCATATCCACTGGTTCTTCATCCGCAGTTACAACCAATTGAGAGTTGAACATATTTGCGAAAATACAATAAAAAGAAACACAAATTTAAAAAATATATTAATATCATATGATTATACTATAACAATGATTGACTTAGCATTTGTATTTTATTAGGCATTATAAGTAATCTAGAGGTGAGTTAAACTATATGGGGGGATATGCAGAGGTTATATGAAAATACCATTTTATTTAAGACCCTTGATCATCTGAAGATTTTGGTATCTGTGAGTCAGTTTAGAATCAATTGCCCATGAATACCAAGAAATAGCGATACTCACTAGTTACATATAGTAAATGATATCTAGCTATTGAGTCCTTGAAATATGGTTAGTCTGACTTAAGATATACCTGTAAAATGCATCCTTTAAAAGACTTAATAGGAAAAAATGTAAAATATTTCATGAGTAACTTTTTGATTACCTGTTGAAATGATTTGTTGATATATTGGGTGAGATGAATGATATTATTAAAATTAATTTAACCTTTTTACTTTTTAGCATTACTACTAAAAAAATTAAAATTATTATGTGGCTTGCAGTGTATTTCTATTGGATGGTGCTAACCTTGGCAGAATAAAAGGAAGTGTTCTAGTATACAGTGATTCTTAAAGTTTCTACTCAGAAGTAACATATATCACTTCTGCTCATATTTTTTTTGTCCAAACAAGTCACATCGTCATGCCTAACTTTTTTAGAGAGAGGAAGTATAAGTGAACCACGTGCACCCAGGAGACCAAACATACAGTAGTCTACAGCAATAATGACAACCACACATCCTTTCTGTAAACAGTTACATTAATGCTGCTCTTGAGATTGACAATATTAAACATCAGTAAAGGCTGAACCTCCTTCAATTTATTACTCTCTACTCTTGCCTTACTCTTTGCACATGCCAAATGGATGCAGGCCTCCAGGCAGCTCTGAGTGATGAGCTAATACAAAGTAGACATTCCTAGGATGGGAAAAAAAAAAAACACTTTTAAGAATCAAAGGCAATCCTGGTTAGGAGTAGTGATACACATAAATGCTGACCATCCGGGAAAAGCTGCAGGAGAGATCCTCTCTATGGGGCGAAATCAGATCGGGAGTAATTTTTGGTTAGCCAAAATGTCACAAAATACATAAAATAGGTGGCACAACCACAGTATCCAGGTATTTAAAGCAGTCATGTAACAAAAAGCACTCTTGTGGTATGTTCATTATATGTCAGCAGAGGAACTGTGGGGGTGGTGGCTCAGCATAAAGACATGCAGGAAACTGGGGCTGAGAGCAAAGAACATGCAGAAGTTATGGATCTGGGTTGCACAGCAGATCTGCAACTTGGCAGGGAGCCAGGAGTTCAGATGCATGAACAAATCAAGCATCAGGACAAACTGGGGATCAAACTACATGTGTGAGCAATACAGAAAGTCTGGTCAGGGAAAAGAGTGGGAAGATGAGAAACAGTGAAGTTAAGCATGGCAGAAAAAGGCCAGAGAAGAGGCTTGACACTGTACCGGAAGGAAAGGGGCAGGGCAAAACGAACAGAAGCAGAGGTGCAAAACACCAAAAGGAAACCTCAGTGTTTTGGGTAACCTACAGCCATAGTGAGGGCACTTCCTGTTTGCTTCTTTCTGGTACAGGAATTGGCTTCTGGCTTAGTCTTGGACCTACTGGTCGGAGTAGGTAGGAAGATGAATCTTCCAGGAGTAAGGATTTTTTTTGCAGAAAGATAAGAGAAGATTCTGACTGCTTAACATAAAAAAGACAGATGATTCCACAATGGGGTCTTTGAAGCACATGCACCTCACTACATAGTGCCTTCATAGTTACACATCGACTTCATGACTCATCTTCAACTGAGCACATGCTCCTCCAGAAGTGGTCGTGGTTTGTCCAAAGCCAGTCAAGTTCTCTTGTTTCAGCCCTCCATGTGGTCTAAGCCTCACCCAGACAGACAGACTGCCACACTGAAGCACAGAGGACTGGAAGCATGATTCACCCCAAAGGCCAATAAGGGGACAGTACATTCTCTCCCAAGACAGCCAGAAGGGCAATATTTCTGAGAGCTCAGGCTATAAGTTTTGTTTGTTGATTTAGTTGCTTGATTGATGGTGATGGTTGTGTTGTTTGGAGTTTCTGCCTTCACTCTTCCTTCCTTCCTACTTACCTTTTATCTTATCATAAAGATCTTTTGTTAACTTTGAGGGTGGATGAAGGAAATTAAGTGGAAAAGTATGGAAGGGGTGGGGGGGGCAAGGGACCTGAGAGGATGACCAGAGCTGGCCCACTTGCTTGAGGGCCATCAGGCTCCTGTGTGAGAAGGATGAAATGAAGTATGTCATTTGTGCATGAGGCCTAAAGGAGAAATGACTAGGATATCTGAAGAAGACTTGAGTGGGGAACGGGGTACAGGGGGGATGAGCCTTTTGCCCTCCCATTTCCTACCACACTCTCCTGAGGACCCCATCCATCATTCCCACAGCTTTAAATAACATCCTTATGTTGACAACTACTGAACTTCTGCCTCTAGGGGACACACACACACACACACACACACACACACACACACCAGGTTCCAGGGACATATTCTAGCTTTCCACTGGATCTCTGTATTTTTCTGCTTCACAAACATCTAAAAGCTAATTCCAAAACTTAATATGTTAGGTAGAGTTCAGGGACACCAAGATAGGGAGTTAGAAAAAAGCCACTGGAGGACAAGATGAGGAAAGGAGTCCTGTCCCTATTTACAATTAATCCCATTACCGTGACGACTCTTGCCACTGGGGACTTATCACCATGACAACTCCTGCCACAGTTTCAAATTTTAAAATGACCAATGGAAGTAAAGTGGACAGTATTCTAATTAGGTTTTCTAAAATAACCAATGGGGGAAATTAGAAAATATTCTAATCAGGTATCATAAGATGGGAGAAAATAGAGTAAGGTCTTCAATAAAGTATAGGGAAGAGAATGTCCCACAGTTCGGGATATAAGACCCTAATTTCCAGACATTGGGCCTTGAGGCTCTCTCTTGCTCGGCCCAATCCATTCTACTTAATGGAGTGCTATCTTCACCTTCAATAAATCTATACTCTGTTACTTCTGTGTGTCTCGCTCAACTCTTTGTTTGTGACACCAAGGACCTGGAATTAAACTGGACATCCCAACAATAACAAATGGATTCCTACTCACTCTTAAAAATAGATTCTCCTCTGAGTCTTCCCTATGTTAGTTAATGATGCCATCATAGACCAGTCTCTCCAGCCAGAGTCATAAACAGTGATGCTTGCTTTCTCTTATTCTCATCTGCTGCATGAATCCAATAGGAAGTCATATTGATTCCTCCTCCAATTGGGTAGAGAAACCTGCCATTCCTCCCCACACCCATTGTATACAGGCGGTAGCCTCCTTACTAGTTCCCCCGCTTCCTCTTCTGCCTTCTACAAACCACTCTCCACAAACTTTGAAGAATATCCTTGGAATTTCAGTGATTTCATGTTATTCTTATGTTTTCTTTCCTATCAAAGTTAAACCTTACTGTAATACAAACATGGTTACTTAAATTTCATGTGTATAATGGAGCCTTCTTAAGTTAGGGAACCATATGGTCAGAAGGAATCATGTGATTAAGGTGGAGCCATTTTGAAATTAGAAACCCTGTGACCAAAGTGGCATTATTTAAAAATTCTGTAAAAAGTACCCAGTCACAGTTGTAGCCCTTCCCTTCTGCCCACCCCAATTTTAAACTAGCTAGTCATGTAGATAGTACCTCCGAACTCTTCCTATTGGGAGCAAGGGGCAATATCTTGCTAAGGATAAATGTTGGCAGACTGTCAGCCCAGGTGTGCTTGCTTGCTGGATTCCCATTTGTAGTGCACCCTTCTGCAGAAGTACACTTGTCTTGCTGGCCCACTTCTGAGTATATGTTTGGTTTCTGGAGGCACCTCATCTTTTCCAACATTCTCTCACTTCAATGGCTTCATTTTTCACATAGATTTACATTTCAGCTCTCTTGGACGCTACATCCTATAGGGTCACAAGTCTTAACTCATATCACTTTCTCCTTTGCTCTCTACCTTTCAGTACCACTCTTCTTTCTTTCAACTGCCTGCCTTCTTATTCCTTGGAAAGGCTGTCCCTAGGTGGTCACTCTCCCTTACGATTATCTCTGACATTTGTTCATTTTACTCAAAACATACTTCACAATTCGTAATAACATTTTAACTTTATGTTTTCCTGCTTGAGCCCTAGCCTCTAGCCAGAACCTTACATTCAGAGATGCTTATTATGCTTTACTGTTATTGTTTTGGTACACATGAATTCCACCATCATAGGTGTTCAAAAGTATGGTTGCTCAGAGTGTTTCTGTCATGTAGACAAGGTCAAAACTGCTGTCAGAGCCACCAAGCAAATGTTGAAAGACTGCTGGACTAAAGGAGCTAAATTTTCACCAAAAAAAAAGTTGTCTCATTGCATAAGTAGGATATTTTCAGTCTCTGCTTCAAGACCTCACCCACCGACTATTCACTCATTGTGTAAGCAGGAGACCCCTGCATGTCATCATGCCTTGCTCTATACATATTGAATGAGGACACTCCTCTGAGGACATAGCAGGGTAAAGCATCAGCTCTAGAGGTCTGCTGGACACCTGGCAGGAGAGGAGAAGAGCTTAAAATTTGGTGCTGGCCCGGTATACCTGAGCTTGCATCAGAGTGAATGTACTATTTCACAATACAGTCATGTGCTGCAAACAATGTTTCACTCAACAATAGGCCACATACATGACAATGATCCCAGAAGATTATAGTGGAGCCAAAAAAAAAATTATCACCTAGTGACATTGTAGCAGTCACCATGTCAGAGTGCAATGCATTACTCTTGCCTTTGTGGTAATGGTGGGGTAAGCAAACCAACTGGGCTGCCAATCATATAAAAGTAAGGCACATATACTTACATACAGTACATAATAATAATAATGATAATAACAAGTATATTGCTGGCTTATATAATAATAATATATAACCTAATAACTATGTTGCTGGTATTAACTATATTATATTTTTATCATTATTTTATAATGCACTCCTTCAACTTATTTTTTAAAAGGACTGTAAAATACTTTGCATGCTATGCCAGTAACCGCCCCATGCATCTTATGTTTCCATATCTCTCAGTTGCATCAAGACGCCACATTGAGTGATTGACCTATGCCATCCAGGTCTGTGTAAGTACACTCTATGATGTTCATACAAACAAAAAGTCCCTTAACTACAGCGTCACTAGAATGACTCCTACTGTTAAGGGACACAGTACTGAAATTAGACTTCACCAGTGTCCAGGTCCCACGTATCAGGTTGGAACAGAACAGTTAAGATCTGCTTCCTTAAATGGGACAACACAGAGGCATGAAGTTCTAAAGGATCAAGGAAGGCAAAAGAAATATTACCTAGGGAAATATGAGCGTATTTGGAGCCAATACAGAGAGATGAAACTGTACTAGGAGGAGTATAAAGAGAGCAGGAGGGCTGGGATTATGGCTCAGTGGTAGAGCGCTCGCCTAGCACGAGAGGGGCCCGGGTTGGATCCTCAGCACCACATGAAAATAAAAGGTATTGTGTTGTGTCCATCTACGTCTAAAATAAATAAATAATAGAGCAGGAACATGAATCAAGTAGAAATAATAAGCAGGAGACCACCTTAAGAGGTATAGGGTGGTCATACCGGAGAGCCACCCCCACATCCCATACCATGGGACCTGCTTCTGTCATTGCAGTTTGGTAGGGTGCCAGAAATTACACCTGCTCTCTTCCTCTTAAGAATGGTATGCCTTGGGCTGGGATTGTGGCTCAGTGGTAGAGAGCTTGCCTAGCATACGTGAGGCATTCGATCCCTGGCACCACATAAAAATAAACAAATAAAATAAAGGTACTGCACCCATCTACAACTAAAAAATATATTTTTTAAAAAAAGAATGGTGTGCCTGAATGGTCATAAAATTTCCCTCCAGTATAAATTTGAGAAGTTGCATCAGATTGTTGGCAAGGCACACAGACAGAAACACAGGTCAGGAGAGAAAGGGAAGAGGCAAGACATGACAAGACAGGCAGGACTGTGCAATGGCTACTTGAGTACTGGGTGAGGAGTGTCTGCCCTTGAGGCCAGTAACCCTAGCTTCATGTCTGCCAATGACTCATGGAAGCTCATGAGGGAGCACTTCAGTCAAAAGATAGAGTGATCACAAGGCTCTAGCATACCCCATGAGGTACCCCAGGTTTCTATATAAATGCCCAAGATTAAGAGAAAGAAGAAAACACATTAGTAGCCACATCTTTCATTGCAGTGACAGAATGCCCCAAACATAATTTCTTCATTCAGAAAACAAAGGTTTAAGGGTAGGAAACTTCAGGCATAAATGAATCCAGAGACTCAAACCTTGCAGCCAGGGCAAAGACTTTATGTCCATGTTTATTTCCTTTATTTTCTTCTTCTTAAGAAGAGAAAGACCTTTTAATTCACAATGATTCCTGGCCCTATTTGGTCTGATACAGTCATATACCTGCCTCTAAACCAATTATGGGGCTAGAATTATGGAAGGCATTTGCTGGCCAAGACCTGGGTATTGTAGGAAGGAGACCAAACCCCACCTGAACTGTATGGACTAAGGGTAAGAGAAGAGGAATTCCCCAAATAAAGAGTATATTGTTGGGCTGGGGATGTGGCTCAAGCGGTAGCGCGCTCGCCTGGCATGCGTGCGGCCCGGGTTCGATCCTCAGCACCACATACCAACAAAGATGTTGTGTCCGCCAAGAACTAAAAAATAAATATTAAAAATTCTCTCTCTCTCTCTCTCTCTCTCTCTCTCTCTCTCTCTCTCTCTCTCTCTCTCTCACTCTCTCTCTCCTCTCTCACTCTCTCTTAAAAAAAAAAGAGTATATTGTTAACTGTGAGAAGAAGCAATAGAGACTGGGAAAGCAAACACAAGACAACCAGGTGATCTGGATGAACCAAGGTAGATGTGAGTACAGGAAACCAAAACAAAGACATCATCGGGAGAGTTGTAGGACTGAGCTGAGTGAAATCAGAAGGTGTCATGAGGGAAAGTGACAGGAGCAGACCCATGGTACAAAAAGAAGAAAAGTTGGTAGCTGGGATTATTAGAAGCATGGATCTATGACCAAGGCTGATCCCAGGCTCCCCAGACAGCACAGCCTAAGGCACAACTTAATGACTAATACTTTCTTGAGAGGCAAAACCCCAGGGCAGCAAAAGTGAAGGGGAAAAGCAATAAAGCTGGAAGAATGAACATCAAATACAAGATGGTCTTGCTCTTTTAGGAAGACTCTCAGAGGGCTGCTTCTATAAAGCAGCCATCTCCAGGTCTGGGAACAGTCCATTATAGGGAGGAATGGTGCCGATATTTATCTGCCATCTCTCTTCATCAGTTTCCCTGCACAGAGTCAATGCCCCTACACTTCTGTGGTGTCTTCAGGTCCTATCCATATGTGTAGTCACCTTTATCTAACCTGTGATCAGGTGTTTCATCCAGGAGCATGAGAAGAAGTAATGGGAAATGCCAAAGACTGCCTCAGGGAGTAGATGTGAGACAGGCAGGAAGCAGGTTGCTGGGGAGAGACAAGTCACAGAAGACCCAGGGGATGGGTAGAGAATCTAGGGCAGCACATAGAATGTGTCATCACAGGGTCATGTTTTCCATTCAGATTTTTTTTTTTTATAAAAGACTGCTGCTTGGTGCTTAGTATATTGTGGGCCTTTGAAAAATGAGAATAGAGAAATAAATGAGTATGTTCAAGGCATTACACCAGGATCTTGAACACAATTGTGAGAAAAGCATAGACTTCAGGCAGATGACTTCACCAAAAAAGGTCAAGGATTAGTTCATTTTGAGAAGAGCTCAACGATGTAGATGGTGAACTGGACTTTTGAAAGATGCAGGCCTAACTTGGATTCCATGGTGTAATCACTTCCACATTTCCACATTTCCAAATAGTGGAATTTGGGGGTTGCGGAGGAGCACCACATTATGTGCAAGGCATTATGTAGTGAACACATTATATATAAATCTATATCATCTGGCATTCTAGATGGCATATCACTCATCATTTTTATTTTTTAGTTGACATATAAAATGATACATATTTATGGAGTTCCTTGTGTTTTGATACAATTATACGTTGTGTAATGTTCAAATCAAGGTAAACATATTTATCTCTTCAAACATTATTTTAATGTTGAAAACATTCAAAATTCTCTCTTCAAGCCTTTCTGAAATATACAGTACATTATCATTATCTGTATTTACCCTACTGTCATTCATCATTTTTTGAAGATATGATTATTGAACTACAGCCACTCACTCCTATAATTATAACCAACAATTATGTAGCAGTTACGTGTTCCAACCCCTGTGTTAGCTCTTTTAATTGTTACAACAATTCTATGTGATAGTCCATCAACCAGATTCACAAAGTGACTATAGGACCCCAGCCCATTAAGGATATAGGACCAGAACCACAGCTCAGCAGCAGGGCAGTGTCAGCCATTTCTCTTCAATGGCAATTCTTGAGGCAGCCCAATGGGTTCAGGGAAATGAGTCCCAGAGTGCAGGATTTGTTCTGGCTTAGACAGACATCTCATTCTCCAGCAGAACCAATATCCCCTGTGAGGTTTATTTTTTCTCTTTTACTTAATAGATAATATTTTTAGAGCCATTTCAGATTTCAGAAAAAGTGGAAAGTACAGAGAGTTTCCATATGCCCCTTATCCCACTGTGGACATGTCTCCCCTTAATAGATAATAATTAATCTTATTAATATTTTGCATTAGTTTGGTTCACTTGTAACACTTGATGAAATGATATTAATATATTATTATTAACTAAAGTCCATGCTTTATGCTCTTTGTATTGTACATTCTATAAATTTTGACATATGATGGATGGTGATAAGTTCCTACCATTACACTATCAGATGAAATAGTTTCACTGGTCTAAAAATTTCCTGTGTCCCACTGATTCATCCTTCTTTTCACTCCACCCCACCCAACACCTATCATCCACTGATCTTTTTACTGTCTCCATAGTTTTTTCATTTTCCAGAATGCTATATAGTTGAAATTATGTAGTATATAGCCTTTTCCAGATTAGCTTCTTTCACTTAGCAAACTGCATTTGACATGGCTGCTTTTTAGTGCTGAATAAGATTTCATTGTCTAGATATATCATAGTTTATCTATTCAGCTGTTGAAGGATATCTTGGTTGCTTCCAAGTTTGAGCCATTGTGAATAAAGCTGCTATAAACATTCACAAGCAGGTTTTTGTGGGTGGACATAACATTTTCAAATCATTTGGATAAATACCAAGGCATGTGATAGCTGGATCCTATGTTAATAACACCTGTAGGATTATTTTATTTTCCTATGCATTTTGAATTTTAAAAATTCTACTATGAAACAAAGCACACATACATAAGAAGGATTTTTATAGGCATAGTTACAAGGATCCCTCAAGATAAACAAATACCCAGTTATGAGAGTCACAATATTCACTGAGGCCCAAAATGGCATCCCTATCATGTATTTATTGTTCACTTCTCCCCCCACCCAAGTCCAGATGTAATTTATCAATCAGGGATACTTTTTACCATAAACACAGGCTGGTAACATCATTAACATTTCTACTTTTTCCAGGTTACCAGGAAACAGAGCTGAATAGTCAAATGTGTTCAAGTCTCTCAGAGGATTAACCAATTTTATTAAACTCTTTACTTACAGCCCTGCCTTTTATTATCTCCGTTTTTAAAAATGTATATTTTTAGTTGTAGGTGGACACCATACCTTTATTTTATTTTTATGTGGTGCTGAGGATCAAATACAATGCCTCACTCATGCTAGGCAAGGGCTCTCCCCTGATCCACAACCCCATCCCTTATTATCTTCATTTTTAAAATAGAAACCAATGCATAGAGAGTCAAGTAACTTACCAAGATCACAACATTCAGAAAGAGTGGTGCCAAGAACAAGATTCAGGCATCTGACTCCAGAGTGTAGGACCCTGAGCTCTACTTTCTATGCCTTCAACATTATTTTTCCTTCCTTCCTTTCTTCCTTCCTTCCTTCATTCCTTCCTTCCTTCCTTCCTTCCTTCCTTCTTTTCTTCATAATGGAGGTAGTGTTTAGGTAAATAAGTAATGGGATAATGTCCCTAGAATATTTGATGATAAACTGTGACCAGTAAACTTGTCGTAATGGTGATTTTTATCAAACTCCCTCTCTGTTTCTGTGCTTTGGGGGAAATTTTTTCAAAGCCCCTAATTTCCATGCATGGGGAAGTCCCCAGAACTTATGGGTATTCTCACCCACTTAAGGCCTCCTGATCCCCTCTGACTCAGGCCCCTTTACTAAGGCTTTCTTTCTCTATTTTATTTCCCACAAAACCCCTGATGCAGATTTTTGGCCATTTTGCTAATTTTCACAAGAAGTCCAATCACTTCAAGATTTTTGTAAAATTTTCTATATGTGCACGGGGTCATGGTGGAGTCACCTTGCACAATTCACAGTATTCCACTGCACATGGCATTTGCTTATGTTACTTGTTCTCCTTTTTCTCTCTTCCTTCTCTCTCAGCTCTGCCCTAGTTTCAAATAAACTTCCTTTTGTCTCTCTTCCTTGCTCAGTAGGCTTCAAACCGCCTGGCTTGTACACCTTATAGGAACAAGATGTACAATCTCTATAAGGTATACAAGCTTATCGAGGTTTTATCCTAAGAAGGAACCCATGCACCATTTGTAATACCATATTTTTCCTTCTCATTATATTGTAACAGAATTAATTTATTAGTAGCCCTCTGTAATAGGTCTTCAGTGACTATATTTCTGATAACTATGATATAATAATGAAAACATCACCAGAAATATATTGCTAAAGATCTTTGTTTGGCTTATAACATTCTTGTTTCTATTTTTAGTTTCCCTTTAAATATAGCTAACCAAATAATAGAAAGGGTTGTATCGTTTTTTTTTCTCAATTAACTGAGATTGTACTTATTTCATAAATATCAGATTCTACAGTCCAGGAATCATATATCCATTTTTTTCTACTCTATACCATCAAATGTTCGTTAAGTTTGGACATAAAATATGCTTTATTTACAATACCCATCTTTATTAATGTTTGGCCAAAACTGTAGTTGGCTAATATAGTTCTTCTCTCATTTTTAACTAATATTTTCTGATTTACCATGCGATGTAATTTATGTCAGTGCTAAATTTTTCTGTAAAATCTTGTAGTCACTAAATTTTCCAAGTATTTTGTAGGAAAGTACTTTACTACAAGTAATACTCTATAAGTATTTTGAATATGATCTATTTGTAAGGTATTATGACAGATACTAAAAATATCAAGATAAGTATAGTTATGTCACTGACCTTAAGAAATCTCAAAGGGCAGACAAGAACCCAAATAACTGTAACATAGGGTAGAACATGAATTCCACAAGAAAGTGTGCTAATGTGTTATGGAATATGTCAGTCAGTTCTCCATCACTGTGACAAGATGCCTGAGATAAACAACTTAAAGATGAAAGGTTTATTTTGGCTTGAATTTTCATAGGTTTTAGTTCATGGTCACATTGCTTTGGGGCTTATGGCAAGGCAGTACATTATGGGAGAGGCACATGGCAGAGGAAACCCATTCACTTCGTGGTGGCCTGCAAGCAAAAAGGGAAAGAGAAAAGGGGTAAGAGTTCTGGTAGCCTCTTTGAGGGCATGCTACAATGACCCATTTTCTTTCACCAGGTCCCACATCCTAAAGTTTCTTCCACTTTTCAATAGTGCCAGGCTAGCAGCCAAAACTTTCAACACATGTCTCTTGTGGGACTCTTTAGAACCAAACCATAACATTATGCCTCTGGACCCACCAAGTTCAGGTCCATCTCACACTGCAAAATGTATTTAGTTCACCTCCAGCAGTTCCCAGTCTTAACTGTTCCAGCAATGCTCAAAAGTTCAAGTCTAAAATCTCTTCTGAGACTCAAGGTAAACCCTTATTTGTAAGTCCCTATAAAAATCCAAAGACAAGTTACTTCCAAAATACAATGGCCCAAGGTAAACATTTCCATACCAAAAGGGGGAATAGGGAAATAATGAGGAGGAATCAGAACAAAACACAGAAGGCAAACATTTAATCTGGTGGCTCCATGTCTGGCATCTGAAGCACAATGTAGTAAGATGTAGGTCTCCTAGGGTTTGGGGACCCCCCACCCCTATGACCTTCCCAGATGTAGTCCACATGATCACTCTCTTGAGCTGACTTTTCTTGTTACCTGCAGCTTTCAAAAGCAGACATTCCACATTCCTGATATCTCTACTTCCTGGAGTCTCCATTGTAGCTTTGGCTTTAATCTCGTAGCTTCACACATGGCTCCATACCTGCCTGGATTCTCAGGATTTATTTTTTGAATTCTTAGTGAAGGCATCCATGACCCCATAACTCTTGCATTTTGCATGCCTCCAAAATAGGCACCACATGAACAAGGCCAAGTTCTGTCACTCATGTGAGCAGTAGCTTGAAACATGGCTGCAGCAGCCTCTGAGTGCCTTGATGGCTGAACGTGGAGAAATATATCCCAGGGAAACAATTTCACAGGCAAACCTGTGCAAGTGGGATGCTCTGGGTCTCTCTTCTCAAAGGAAAGCCTTTGAATAAAGTTTATATTTTTTACACCTTTGAGTCTAGGTGGGAGTCTTGCTGATTCCCATTACACCCTCAAGTCATCTTTCCTCTTGTCCCAGTGAAAAGTTCTTGACTTCTTTTTAGTGGCACTAATTTCTGTAGTAAGCACAGCTTTCTTGGCTGCAACTTCAAACATGTTTCTTCCTGACCAAATTGCAGTTTTTCAAGTCTTTCTGCTCTCTCCTTTTCTACTGATTGTCACTGTAAATCTAAGAAGTCAATGATGCCCATGAATGCCCGAATGCTGTCCTGACTTGAAATTTCTTTCACCAAGTAAACTAGTCCATTACTTTTAAACTCAACCCCACACAAATTCTCAGGGCATGGACAAAACGTAAACAAGTTCTTTGCCAGAATGTAACACAAGTGACCTCTAATCCAATTTCCAATAGAATCCTTATTTCTGTATGAAACTTCGTTAGCACAGCATTTACTTTACATTTCTATAAAGCATTCTGGTCTTTTGAGCTCACACCACAAACACCAATTAAGCTCTACTGACAACTTTCTAGGCCTTCTCTAGCTTGCTTTACTAAACTTTTCCAAAGTCCTCTCACAAACCAGTTGCCAAGGCTTCTAAATCACATCATCAGATATAGTCATAGCAATGACCCTGCTTCTCAGTACCGATTTTTCTGTTGGTTTTCTGTCACTATGACAAGATACTTAAGACAACAACTTAAAGAAGGAAAGATTTATTTTGGCTCATGATTTCAGAGGTTTCAGCCAATGGTCACTTGGATCCTTTGCTTTTGGATCTGTGGTGAGGCAGTGCATCGTACAGAAGCACATGGTGAAGGAAAGCTGTTCATTTCATAGTGGCTGGGAAGCAGAGAGAGAGAGAGAGAGAGAGAGAGAGAGAGAGAGAGAGAGAGAGAGACTGGGGTCCCAATGTTCCCTTTAAGAGCAAGCCCCAATGACCTAGCTTCCCTCTACTAGCCACACCTGCTTTAGGTTCTATCACTTCTCAACAGCACCATCAGTTGGAGATCAAGCCTTTAACAAACGAGCTTTGGGAAACATTTAGGATCCAAACCATAATCTGGAATTTTAAGGGGAAAGAGTAATCACATCCAGCTGGGAAGATTGTGAGATAACATTAGATTTTTGTCTTTAAAAACTAAGTATAATTTTGATAGGTTGGGATGATTGAGGAGGAAGGTGTGTTCAATATAGGAGGTTCAAAAAAAGGCAAGTACTTGGAAACGAGAACAGAGATCAGCAAAGTGTTCTTGTTTGGGAGGAGCATTAGAGTGGAATTTGGAGTTTAGCTTTTAGATAGGGGATATTTGAAGGATACTGCTTCTAACCAAATACAGTGTGAGAAAGCTACCTTAAAATAGTTGAGGCTGAAAAACCCCTCTGGGCCAAACTGCTAAATCATATTTGTAAACACCATTTCCTCGGGCCTTTTAATTGAGCAGGTGTGAGGTCAAGAACTCAGTATTTTTCTTGAAGAAAGCCAAAATGCAATGAAGTAACTCAAATATAAATGCTTTGGGCCATCTATTTAGTAATGTAAATTGGGTGCATCTTAAGCTCAATTGTACTCCTGCAGAATTATAATTTTTCCCTTCAATCTAGATTTAGAAATTATGTCTGAAAATTGCTGATTGTTCTTGAGAGATGTGTTTATAGGTTCTTGTCCAAGTACTTGTTGACAGGAGATCAGGAATGAAAATCTGAGTGTAACAGGATTCCTGTGAAGGGCTGTTCTACTCTTCACCACATGCTGGAGAAAAGGCTGTAAGGAATTGTTTCTCTGGGTGGTGCGTCTAGGTGGGATTCTTATTGTCCCACCTGCAGTGTTACCTAAGATGGGACAGCCTCACTTCAGTAAGTGGGGTCTAGGAGGATTGGACTTGCTGAGTCATAGAAACCTGACTAGTTATTTACGGGTGTGTTACCAAGTACAGGGATCAGTGTTCTTAGTATCCATAATCCTGGGAAGATAAGCTTCTAAAGTGAGGAAAATGCTAAATCAGTGGCAGCCACCTGGAGAATAGAGACTACAGGCAGACAGAAGGACCAGAGGGATCTGTTCCACATCACACATGAGACCTGGGGGTGGTGGTGGTGGTAGGGCTCAGGGGAGGGGTGGAGAGCCAGGGAAACAAGCAGAAAAAATCAGCTGAAGGACAGCTACAGACAATTGGCCTGTATTCTTCAAATATGTTAATTTCATCACAGGCACAGAGAGGAGCTATTATAGAGACAAAGAGACAAAAGGAATGACAACCAAACAAAGGGTGTGATCTGGGACTGGCTCATGGATCCAAAAGAAATGCCATCCAGGATGTTTAATTACTGGGATGATCAGTAAAATTAGAATGCGTGGTAGACGTTGTATCATAGGAATGAATATTATTGTTAAATTTCCTGAATTTCATTTTTCATTTAACTGCAGCTATGTAACACATATCTTAAAGAGGTTATTTAGGACGTATGACCATATATTTAGGAGAAAAAGGTCAGTTGTTTACAACTTCTTCCTGAATGGTTTAGCCAAAAAATTAAGAGTAATTGTGTGCATGCATGCACGTGTGTGTACAAAGTGGGCAAGGGAGAACAAGCAAATGTGGCATTGAAGAACAGTAATTTCCTGCATGAGGACTTAATGCATAATAAAACGTTATCCAAAGTGTGATATTTTTGTTGTAAAAAAGTAGACTTTACTTATAAATTAAGGCCTGTGACACACACATCATGTATCTATAATGCTTAACGGTACTTCCAAAGACATTTTGATAAGCATGCATACTGTACAATAATGTATATCTTTAATGATAACTTAAATATAGAGCTTTAGATTTGCTTCTTTTTATATTATAACAGAAAACAGGTGTATTGTTTAACATGATTGCTTCTCTTGCTATGCTGTAAACATACTGACTGGAATCATTCTTTGCATCCCTAAAACATAGCTATGGCTTCATAATGGTGGATTAACTAAATGAATCAAGTATCTATGTAAATAGAATTTAACAGAACACATTTAACTATCACCTAAAGAGATATATAGCCTGAGAAAAACAAAGGAGATAAAAATGGACACCCTCTTCTAATGAATAAGTGGAAAGACCCCATTTAAAATCATCTCTTTGCATTTACAGGCAGTGGTATCCTCTTTAATCCAGACTCACATCTGGCTTCAGATCTGGTTTCTCTAGAACTTCTAGATGACAGATTTGGACAGGTGGCAGCCTATTACTTCCTACCTGGGGATTTCACAGAGGACTTCTTCTGAACCCAAAAGAAGTTTCTGACATTTAGTAAGGCCATCTGTTTGATCAAGCTACCATCCTGTTCCCTTCATGGGAAGTAATAAGTTAAGGACCGCATAGACTCAAATGTCAAACTCATTCCAAATTATTAACCAAAACGTAGGATGCTTGGCTGGAAAGAGATAACTCCTAAACCTTACTTGCTGGGAATGCAGTGGTATATGTGTATGTTGTAGGTAGAGTATTAAAAAAATAGAATTGATATATTTTAACCAAAGCCCAAATAAAATGTCTGTCCACTTTGAAAACTAAAATCTTTTTCCCCGTTTTTTTTGAGGTTGCATGAATATACACATAATTCAAAATTTTTCAGGAGTTAAGGAAAACTTATTATCTTATTTTCCTCCCAATACTCCATCTGACATTATCAAAATTAAATGTGGCTTTATAAATGAATAAACAAATGAAACTATTGATCAAGAAGCACTCCATTCTAAGTGTATTACCCCAATATGTTACTGATTTAAATATGATCATTTCATAAAGGAGAAGATCAGGGGCAATAAGAGGGGTAATCTGTATTCAAAGATGAAAAATAGAAAAAGCACAAGTTCATCATATCAGGCAGTTGCTAAAAAGTCAGTGGGTAAAAGAGAAAATAGGGCTACTCATTATTCATTGTGCCTTGTGTTCTCTGCCCAGGTATCATCAGATTACAAAAGCCTAATCGAAGGCTTTTCTTGAGCCTTTGATGAGAGAGAATATTATGAGAATCTGAAGCTGCCAGAAACACTGGCATAATGGAGCCACCATCTATCTATAATTGTTGTTGGATGAGAGTGGGTAAAACGGTCTCCTAATTTTCATACATAGGAAGATCATGAACAATAGCCATTTTAGTGTATTTATTCAAGAAAAAAATAATTGAGAAACCTTCTACATAATAAATGCTGTGCAAAGTACTGGGAATAAAAAGAGAAATAAGATATGGTTTCTAGAGAGGTGAGACACTTCACAAATAATACAATGAACTTAGGAAAGCACAATGACGTTGATTTGTGTAGGCTATCACTGGGTGACTGGAGCTGTAGCTATGATCTGGATTTATAAATCAGACAGACTGTAGGTTGGGACTGCCTCTGCTATTTATAAGCCACATGGATCCTGAAAAATAACTAAATAACTGCCCTCCTCCAACTGAGAGTAAAATGAGCCTCCTAGGCTGGTTACAGGCGCTCTGAGATCACGTGAGGAAAGCACTTAACACAATGCCTGGCACATACGGAGTATGTACTCCACAAAATAGTCATGATTGGGGTTATTATTGTCTCTATAGAGCATATATCGCTGGAGTTAATCCTGGGCAGTTGTCAAATAATATTTTTCCAGTGCCTAAAAAGAAAAGAGGTGACCACATCTCCCTTGTGGGAGCTATTGTGGTTTCATCAACAAATCAGCTGTATACTGAACCTCAATTATTTTTTGACTTGGTCACCTTCACATCTAGTTACTAGCAAGTCTTATAAAAAGAGATAAGTAAACTAAATGTTAGTGTATTTAGCAAGACACACAACAGAGTCTCTCTAATCATTAGGCATGCAGAAAATAGTCCATCACAGATAGGTGGAACTTCATATGGTAGATTGCTCTTCTAAAGGGTGATGTAAACCTAAAAAGGAATGGATAAGGTCATTTTTCTTCCCTTCTAGTTTAACAATTTTATAAACAAATTAATTAAAAAAGAGCTATAATGGGGCTGGGGATGTGGCTCAAGCGGTAGCGTGCTCGCCTGGCATGCGTGCGGCCCGGGTTCGATCCTCAGCATCACATACCAACAAAGATGTTGTGTCCACCGAGAACTAAAAAATAAAACATTAAAAATTCTCTCTCTCTCTCTCCTCTCTCACTCTCTCTTTTTTTTTTTTTAAAAAGAGCTATAATGACAGTTGACAAAATATGACTTCCCAAAAGAAAAGTTAAGTCATGATCCACTCATGATCTGAAAAGAATTAAGTCTGAATAGCAGAAAAACAGGTCTAGGCCCCTTGAATGTTCTTCTATGTGCGATTGTCAACACAGCCATGATTATTGTAGACTGCATGGTATGAATTCACAGTGTAAATAATAAAATTGTGTGTTCTACTTCAGACTAAAAGCCAGGGAAACTTTAAGCTACACATCAAATTTTATATGTAGAGATGTGTTCTGTCTATGAACAGTGAGAATTAGTACTGCAAATCATACCACAAGTGACTATGTTATACTAAATATGCATATAATAAGAATGACACTAAGTTTCTTGATGTGCCCATTTTCCAATTTTGGTAAATATCTCACACTAACTTTTAATGACAAAATATAAGCTTTCTCTTTTAATTCTTTGATTACTTTCCAAATTATAATCAGATTTTACCTCAAAATTAAAAGTATTTCCCCTCTGTAAAATCATTGATTATTCAAACTTCTTTAGCATTTCATAAAATTGACACGATATTTGCGTAGCCCTATGTCTTAAAAATTTGGTTTCTGTTTCCATAGAGACCTATAGGTTATGTTGAATCAAAAATTTACATTATCTCAATGAAATGCTTAGCATGTACTTTAGAGGGCAGATGCTTATTGCATTCTTTCTACTCCTTGGAACCACAGTAATAGTCTTTCCCAATCTGAAAAAATAAAATCAAGTGAATCTATACAACAATCTATGTATAAACAACCCAATGGAGCACATTTTCAGAATTTGTTCATCCCTCCTTGCTTGGGGTTGACTTAGTAAAGGAAAATAACTGGTGAGCTAGGGCCCGGTGTCCCAGAATTCAGTGTCAGCACTGATCAGCTTGGATATGCTTACAAGAGACATGTACTTATTGGAATAGTGAGTGTCCCCTCAAAAAAAAAAAAAACAAAAACTTGTCTTTCCCAAAACCTCACAATATGATTTTATTTGAGAAGAGGGTCTTTACAGGTATGATTAGATAAGTTAAAGTAGGTCCTTGGTATCCTCATAATTAGTTAACTTATGGTAGGTCCTTGGTATCCTCATAATAAGAGGTGAAGAGAGAAACACAGAAACAATGATGTGAAAACTCAGAGGCACACGAGGAGAGCACCATGTGATGACAGAGGCAGAGAATGCAGTGCTGAATCTATGAGAAAGGAACACCTGGGATTGCCAGCAATACGGGAGGCTAGAGAAAGACAAGGGACGTAGTCTCCTAGAGACACAGAGAGAGCATGGTCCAGTCCACACCCTGAACTCTGCCACCTTTTTAGCTGGCAGGTCATTGCACAGAGCCCCTCTTCTCACCACCCTATAATCTGTTCTTCCCTCGGAAACCAGGGTGATCTCTCTAAAACCTAACTTTCATCCTGTCATTCCTTTGCATAAACACAACCATTGCCTTCAGGACAAATCCCCAACTTTCCAATCTTCCTGATCTGTAACAGCTTCCCTCACCTCATGCCGACCCTCCACCCTATAACTTCTTGTCTAGTTGTCCTACTTTTCTAAGGACTCCTCTTCCAACCATCTGGTCTTTGTGCCTTTATTCCCTCTGCCTGAAGCATTCTCCCTCCTTCCCTTTCTCTGTGCATCCCAACACCCCTTCTTCTGGCTAATGCTCTTCATTCCTGGCTCAGACATCCCTTCCCAGGAGGCCTTCTCTGCCCCTCCTAAGCACTCCCTGTGAACTTGCTGCTTCCTCCAACATGGCTTATCACTCTCTGTTGCAATTGCTTGTTTATTTGTGTAACAAGCAGGAATTTTACCCTTCACTACCCAGGTGCAAAAAATGTCACATTCCATTATTTCTAAAATTAAAACTAAATGTGCTCCTCACTCTCATCCTCTTGACTCATAAGAATTTAATCTGTGGGCTTCCTCCCTGCTCCACACCCCCATGAGATCACCCACGAATTCTGAATTCATGCAATACCAGAAAACCATTCCTCTACAGAAAATGTATGCTAAAGTTGCATGCTGACCTGCTGAGTACTGGCTCTATAGAGGATGTAGGGATCGACCCCCCTCCCCATCCCAGCAGTCCAATCCACCAGGTAGCAGACCAGGGAACCTTGCAGCTCCTCATTGCTTCAGCATGTATTGGCCAGTCTGGATTGACTTTCCAATAAGACAGAGATTCACCTCACCTTACACACACCCCTCCAGCATATACAGCCACTCCACAAACTCTTTACCTTCTTTGACATCTAAGGAGGCCTCCCCATGCACACACGCAAGTGGGCACACCTGTCTTCCCCACTTATCCTCTACCCCATGCAATGAGTCAAACCTGAATGTCCCTTCTTAAGTTGTCTCAAGACAGAAAAGCTGTTTACTAGTTCCTGAGATAGGGGGATTGTGAGGTGAGTGGGTTTTTTATATGCACTCTATGTCTTTCTATCTATGTGGAAATGGAAAAAGATCTTGATTTTCATTGTTTCTCATCTACCTCCCATCCATGCCCCCCGACATGAACCATAGCAACAAAACAAAAGCAATACAAAAACAAGACACCAGTTGAGTTTTTAAAACTACTCAAATGATTAGCTGATTTTCTTTCCCAGTAAACATAGATTCACATAAGGAGAGACAGTCTTCAAGTGCGTCATGGTATTGTACTTGCTACAAAGTAGTAGTTGTAATTATCACACTAGTAGAAATGGGCAAACTTGCTAATGATGAAATAGCATAGAATAGGGTAAAAAGCATGGACCTGGGTGTCCGCAACTTATGACTCTGAGGTCTCTAATTTTTTTTTTTTTTTTTTGGTGGTACTGGGTATTGAACCCAAGGGTTTGTGCATGCGAGGCAAGCACTCTACCAACTGAGCTATATCCCCGCCCTATGTAAGATATTTGACAACCAAGGCAAATCAAGTCTTTAACATCTTCTCTTCTATTCAACAAAATTATTTTCAGTATACTCAAGTAATAAAGGGCAAATGACCATTATTTCCCTGATGAATTCTTTTTTTAAAATATTTTTTTAGTTGTTGATGGATCTTTCATTTATTTATTTATATGTGGTACTGAGAATTGAACCCAGTGCCTCATACATGCCAGGCAAGTGCACTACCACTGAGCCCTAGCCTCACCACCCCTTGATGAATTCTTTAGTTTCAAAAAAATATTGACTATTTTTAAAAGTATATTTCAACTTCAAAGATACTTTAGTTGTCAAATATTTCATGAATGAACTAAAATTTGTATTTACTGAAGAGAGTTGACAGCTGTTTTGCTGCTTTAAATTTTAAAAGAGAAAAAAAGTTCCAAGTTGTTCACCTTGAATAATAGAGTGACTCAAATTCTGTTCATCTTTATGATTGTGTGCTATCATTTCTTACTTTGTCTGTTTTAAACAGAGGAACATTTAGTACCACAGAGGGGGTCAAGACATGAATTGCATTCAAAGTAAACTCAAACCATTTAAAATGTCACAAACTTGCTTTCTACCAGCAGACTACAGCAGGAGGTCAAGCCCAGTGGCCCAGATCTACCCACACCATCTTCTGAAGGGCCCAGGTGCACAACATGCCTGGTCCACCCCTTTCCCAGTGGGGCAGAGACTCGCCAGAATCTAGCCTCTGGTGCAAGACCACCCCTTCTGACCAGTGGACTATCACAGGAGCCAAGAGCTTGCCTAGACGACCCACACCAGCACACTCAGATTCCAGACTATCAGTAGGCCTGGTTCACCCCTCCCCCAGGGGGGCAGACACCGTCAGAGCATAGCCTTTGGCGCAGGACTTCCCGCAGGGGCAGGTCAAGCTCAGGGGCCCAAATCCACCCACACCCACTTGTGCTGGACCCAGGAGCACAGCTGGCCTAGTCCATCCCTCCCCAGGTGGGACAGACACTCCACAGAGCCTAGCCTCTGGCACAGGACTGCCCCTTCTGACCAGCAGATTACCCCAGGAGGTCAAGCCCAGTGACCCAGATCCACCCATTCCAACTTACGCAGGTCCCAGATCCAGGATGCAGTAGTATCCATTGAGGGACACCAGCAGGGTCTGAAGCTCAACATCAAGGTGAGGTACAGAGAATCTGCACAGTTACTACAAGAATATAGGAAAGAAACTGTAATATCTCAGACCCACACTGCAAGAAAGGAAGACAGAGACAACATGAAAAAACAAGGGAGGAAAGTGCCCCCAAACAAACCAGGACACTATAATAATAAAACCTATGGACAGTGAAGTTGATGAAATGTCAGAGAAGGAGTTCAGAAGGTTCGTAATTAAAATGATATGTGAATTAAAGAATGACCTAAATGAGCAAATACAAGCAAAAATTGATCATTCCAACAATGAGATAAAAGAGCAAATACAGGTAGCAAAAGATTGCTTCAAGAGAGAGATAGAGACCCTGAAAAAAAATCAGTCAGAAATCCTTGAAATGAAGGATACAATAAATCAAATAAAAAACTCAATATAAAGCATAATCAATAGACTAGATCACTTGGAACAAAGTACATCAGGTAATGAAGACAAAGTATAAAATATGGAAAATAAAGTTGATCACACAGTGAAGAAAGTTAGAAACCATGAACAGAAAATTCAAGAATTATGGGAAGGCATCAAAAGACCAGATCTAAGAGTTATTGGGATAGAGGAAGACAAAGAGTTTCAAACCAAAGAAATGCACAATCTCTTCAATGAGATAATATGGGAAAATTTCCTAAGCATGAAGAATGAATTGGAAAACCAATTACAGGACATCAAATGGACAAAATTACAACAGATCTACACCAAGGTACATTATAATAAAAATGCCTACCATACAGAATAAGGATAGAATGTTAAAAGTCGCAAGAGAGAGGAATCAGATCACATATAGGGGGAGACCAATTCGTATCTCAGCAGATTTTTCAACCCAGACCCTCAAAGCCAGGAGATTGTGGAACAACATATACTAAGCTCTGAAAGAAAATGGATGCCAACCAAGAATCTTATATCCAGCAAAACTAAATTTTAGATTTGATGATGAAATAAAAACCTTCCATGATTAATAAAAGTTAAAAGAATTTACAAGTAGAAAGCCTACACTACAGAACATCCTCAGCAAAATATTCCACAAAAAGGAAATGAAAAACAATGATGAAAGTCAGAAGAGGGAGGGATTACACTAAAGAAAAAACTAATCATAGGAGAAACCAAGTCACATTAAGTACCAAAAATTTTTTTAAAAATGGTTGGGAATAGAAATCATGTCTCAATAACAACCCTGAATGTTAATGGACTAAATTCACCAATCAAAAGATTAGCAGATTGGATTAAATAAAAGACCTGACAATATTGCCTCCAAGAGACTCATCTCCTAGAAAAAGACATTCACAGACTGAAAGTGAAGGGTTGGGAAGAAATCATATCATTCACATGGACTATGGAAACAAGCAGGGGTTTCCATCCTCATATCAAATAAAGTAAATTTCAAACTAAAGTCAATCAAAAACAATGAAGAATGACACTACATACTGCTCAAGGGAACTATACACCAACAAGACTTAACAATTAATTATAAATATATATTCCCCAAACAATGGAGCAGCTATGTTCATCAAACAAACTCTTCTCAAGTTCAAGAGACAAATAGATCACAACACAATAATTTTGGGTGACTTTAACACATCTCTTTCTTCACTAGATAAATCTTCCAAACAAAAGCTGAACAAGAAATTATAGAACTCAATAATACAATCAATTAACTTAGACTTACCTGACATATAGAGTATTTCAACCTTCAATAAGAGAATACACTTTCTTCTCAGCAGCACATGGATCCTTCTCTAAAATAGACCATATACTATGCCACAAAGCAACTCTTAGCAAATATAAAAAAGTAGAGATAATACCCTGCATTCTATCAGATCATAAGAGAATGAATTAGAAATAAATGATAAAATAAAAAATAAAATCCACTCCAACACCTGGAGCCTAAATAATATGCCACTGAATGAACAATGGGTTAAAGAAGACATCAAGGAGAAGTTAAAAAGTTTTTAGAGGTGAACGAGAACACAGATACAACATATTGAAATCTCTGGGACACTACGAAAGCAGTTCTAAGAGGAAAGTTCATTGCATGGAGTTCATTTCTTAGAAGAAGAAAAAGTCAACAAATAAATGACTTAATACTACATCTCAAAGCCCTAGAAAAAGAAAGACAAATCAACATCAAAAGCAGCAGAAGACAGGAAATAATTAAAATCAGAGCTGAATTCAATGACATTGAAACAAACAATTGAAAAAATTGACAGAACAAAAAGTTGGTTCTTTGAAAAAATAAATAACATTGACAGACCCTTAGCCATGCTGACAAAAAGAAGGAGAGAGAAAACTCAAATCACTAACATATATGATGAAAAAGGAAATATCACAACAGACACTACAGAAGATAATTAGAAATTATTTTGAATACCTGTACTCCAATAAAATAGAAAATATCACAGTCATCAGCAAATTTCTAGAGTCATATAATTTGCCCAAATTGAATCAGGATGATATACTCAATTTAAACAGATTAATTTCAAATGATGAAATAGCAGACGCCATCAAAAGTCTACCAACCAAGAAAAGCCCAGGACTGGACAGATACACAGCCAAGTTCCATAGGATCTTTAAAGAAGAACTAATATCAATATTCTCCAATTTATTTCAGGAAATAGAAAAAGAGGCAACACTTCCAAACTCATTCTATGAGGCCAATATCACTCTGATTTCAAAACCAAGCAAAGATTCATCAAAGAGAGAGAGAGAGAGAGAGAGAGAGAGAGAGAGAGAGAGAGAAAACTTCAGACCAATATCTCTAATGAACATAGATGCAAATATTCTCAATAAAATCTGGCAAACTGTGGGAGACCAACCTTACATGTGACTGAGTCACGCTCCCCAGCTGGGTGCTGAGATGCTCAGTCACAGAAATGTGGCAGAGCTTTCCCTACCTTTCTTGGGTTCGAGGGTTGGTGCCTCGTGCATGGGTGTGTCTTGCTACAGCCCCATGGGTGAAGCTATGCTCATCTGTTCCTTTGTAATATAACCCCTTGCCTTGTTTAGGATAGAATCTTCCATGGAAGTGCCTTGTGTGTGTTCCCTTCTCTTACTGTGCCCTTGGGTGTGGCCTACCCAGGTGTCAGTCAACCTGCTGACAGTGGACATCATGAAGATAGACTCAGCCCCCTGAAATCTGACCCCTTGCCTCATTTGATTAGCTTCTCAATAAAAGGGGTCAGCACATGCTCTCTCTCTCTCTCTCTCTTAAGGTCTGAAGAGCCGTCACAAGGACCCCAAAGAAAAAGGTATTTGTGTCTCTTGTGTGGTTATTTTGTGCATCCCAGTTAGCCCAGTTTAACTGGAGTGACCCCTGAGCCTTTCAGTAGCGAGAACAGAAACCCAGCAGCAAATTGAATACAAAACACATCAAAAAGATCATGCACCATGATCAAGTGGGATTTATCCCAGGGATGCAAGGTTGGTTCAACATATGCAAATCAATAAATGTAATTCATCACATCAATAGACTTAAAGAATCATATGATCATCTCAATAGACACAGAAAAAGCATTTGATAAAATACATCACCCCTTTATGTTCAAAACACTAGGAAAACTAGGAATAACGGGAACAAATCTCAACATCACAAAGGCTACCTATGCTAAGCCCCAGGCCAACATCATTCTAAATGGAGAAAAGTTGAAAGCATTCCCTTTAAAAACTGGAACAAGACAGGGATGCCTTCTCTCTTTCACCACTTCTATTTTTTACTTCTTGAAACACTGGCCAGAACAATTAGACAGACAAAAGAAATTAAAGGGATACACATAGGAAAAGAAGAACTCAAACTGGCACTATTTGCTGATGATATGATTCTATACCTGGAATACCCTAAAAGTTCCACCACAAAACTTCTAGAACTAGTAAATGAATTCAGCAAAGTAGCAGGATATAAAATCAACACCCATAAATCAAAGGTATTTCTGTATATCAGTGACAAATCCTCAGGAAGGGAAATGAGGAAAACTACCACAATTCTCAATAGCCTCAAAAACATAAAATAAAATACTTGGGAATCAACTTAAAGAAAGAAGTGAAAGATCTATACAATGAAAAGTACAGAACCCTAAAGAAAGAAATCAAAGAAGACCTTGGAATATGAAAAGATCTACCTTGTTCTTGGATAGGCAGAATTAATATTATCAAAATGACCATACTTCCGAAAGCACTATATAGATTTAATGCAATTCTGATCAAAATCCCAATGGCATTCCTCATAGAAATAGAAAAAGCAATGATGAAATTCATCTGGAAAAATAAGAGACCCAGAATAGCTAAAGCAATCCCTGGCAGGAAGAGTGAATCAGGTGGCATCACTATACCAGGCCTTAAACTATACTACAGAGCAATAGTAACAAAAACAGCATGGTATTGGCACCAAAACAGACTGGTAGATCAATGGTACAGAATAGTGTAAATAGAGACTAACCGAAAAAACTACAATTATCTTATATTAGACAAAGGTGCCAAGAACATGCATTGGAGAAAAGAGAGCCTCTTCAACAAATGGTGCTGGGAAAACTGGAAATCCATATGCAACAAAATGAAATTAAACCCCTCTCTCTCACCATGCACAAAACTCAACACAAAATGGATCAAAGACTTAAGAATATAACCAGAGACCCTGCATCTAATAGAAGAAAAAGTAGGCCCAGATCTCCATCATGTGGGATTAGGCCCCAACTTCCTTAATAAGACTCCTGTGGCACAAGAATTAAAACCAAGAATCAATAAATGGGATGAAAGAAAACTAAAAAGTTTCTTCTCAGCTAAAGAAACAATCTGTGAGGTGAATACAGAGCCTACATCTTGGGAGCAAATCTTTACTCCTCATCCATCAGATGGAGCACTAATCACTAGGGCATATAAAGAACTCAAAAAGCTAGACACCAAAAAACAAATAACCCAATCAACAAATTGGCCAAGGACCTGAACAGACACTTCTCAGAAGAGGATATACAATCTATCAACAAATACATGAAAAAATGTTCATCATCACTAGCAATTACAGAAATGCAAATCAAAACCACTCTAAGATTTCATCTCACTCCAGTCAGAATGGGAGCTATTATGAAGACAAACAACAATAAGTGTTGGCAAAGATGCAGGGAAAAAGGTACATTCATACACTGCTGGTCGGACTGCAAATTGGTGCAGCCAATATGGAAAACAGTATGGGGATTTCTTGGAAAATTGGGAATGGGACCACCATTAGACCCAGCTATCCTTCTCCTCTGTCTATTCCCAAGGACTTAAAAACAGCATACTACAGGGACACAGCCACATCAATGTTTATAGCAGCACAATTCACAATAGCTAAATTGTGGAACCAACCCAGATGCCCTTCAGTAGATGAATGGATATAAAAAAAATGTGTCATATATACACAATGGAATTTGCAGGTAAATGGATGGAATTAGAGAAGAGAATGCTAAGGGAAGTTAGCCAATCCCCAAAAAAACAAATGCCAAATGTTTTCTTTGATATAAGGAGGCTGATTCATAGTGAGATAGGGAGAGAGAGCATGAGAGGTATAGATGAACTCTAGATAGGGCAGAGGGATGGGAGTTACGGGAGGGGGAATGGGGTAATTAATAATGGTGGAATTTGATGATCATTATTACCCAAAGTACAGGTATGAAGACACGAATTGATGTGAATATACTATGTTTACAACTAGAGATATAAAAAATTGGCTCTCTATATGTAATAAGAATTGTAATGCATTCTACTGTCATATATAAATAAAAAAGAAGATCAATGGAGTAAATAAAGGGGATTAAAAGGGAGGGAGGAGGATGGGATAAAGAATAAACAACGGTATGAATCTGACCTAATATTTCTATGTACATATATGAATATACCACAGAATATCACATCGTCATGTACATCCACAAGACACTAATTTCAAAAAGCTGTAAGTAAATAGTAGAAAGATCAGTAGAGTAAAGGGAAGGGAACAGGGGGTGGGAGGAGGGAAGGGAAAAGGGACATACTGGAGTCTGAATTAGAATAGATTTTATTCCTTTTATAATTTTGTCGATATGAAACTTAATGTTATGTATAACTGAAAATACCAATAAAAAATAAAACAGGAAAAAAATGTCACAAACTTATTCATTCATTCATTTTCTAAATGAGTAAGAACTGACTTTTAAACTAAGAGTTCTCAGATTAACTTCAATGCAGAATTAAATGTTTATTTAAGGAAAATTAATTTTAACATGTGCCAATTTTGGCACATAGACTCCTTTATTTGTTAATTTATTTGTTTGTTTTGTACTGGGGATTGAACCTGAAAAACCAGCCTCTATCTCAGAGCAAAGCCTCTCCAAGGAAGGGACATCACCTTTGTCCTTGGAAAGACCCACAGAGCACTCCTAGGCACATTCCCACCCTGCTAAGTTGTTTATCTACAAATAACAGGAGAGATCTGCTGAGCCAGGTGTCGTCCCTGACTCAGTTAGGCTAGATGGGATCCATAGCAGCCCCCTAGCAGCCACCAATCAGCATGAGACAGGGAAATACCTGGGATGCCAGATGACCCTCCCAGTAGTTTATGGTGGTTGATAACAAGTTGGGAAACCATGTAGTTCAGCACGTACACCCCTCTTGGCTTAAACCAATCAGTTCAAACGAATCCCCCTCTTGTAGTAACCAATCACCCCTACCAGACTTGTTCCCGCCAGTGAATGTGCTAATCATGTTTTAGAGTTGTTATTTGATTTTCCCGCAGTGTGTGATGATTTGCTAAGAGATGCTATGATATATGTGAAGTCCCTGCCTTCTCCAAAGATTGTATAAAACTTCTGCAAACCCTGGGCTTGGGGCCTCTCAGTGTCGCCAGTTGCTGTGTGTGTGCGCGCACTCGCGGAGGACCGAGCTAGCTCGCAATAAATACCTCTTTGCTGCTTTCATCGATCTTGGGTCTCTGGTGGTCTTTGGGGGTCCCGAATTCCAGCATAACAAACCCAGAGGTGTTTAACCACTGAGCCACATCCCAAACCCTTTTTTGTATTTAGAGACAGGATCTCAATGAGTTGCCTAGGGTTTCTATAATTTGCTAAGGCTGGCTTTGAACTCACAATCCTCCTGCCTCAGTCTCCCAAGCAGCTGGTCTTACAGGGGTGTGTCACCAGATCAGACTCCATTATTGAAATTCAATAGAATCCACAGTTGCTTAAAAATTAGCAACTTTGGGCCCCCCAAAAAATATTTTTGATTTTTGAGGGGAAGAGTGTTCATCCTTGGCATTATTTAGAATTGCTGATACATTGTATTTTAAACATACACACACACACACACACACACACTTGTGTTCATAGAGGCATTAGTCATAATATCCAAAAGGTAAAAGCAGCCCACATGTTCACTGATGGATGAATGCATAAGTAAAATGTGTTGTGATCATAGAGTGGAATATTATTCAGTCTTAAAAAAGAAAGTTAATTCTGGCATGTGGTTATATGGATGGGCCTGCAGGATATTATGTCTAGTGAAACAAGTCAGACACTAAAGGACAAATATTATATGATGTCACTTACAGGATGCTCTATGGTGGGTTTTAGGGGTATAGAGACTTATTGTGTAATGGGTACAGGGTTTCAGTTTGGAGTAATGGAGAGAGTTCTGAGGATGGACGGCATTGATGATTGTGTAAGAGTGTAAATGGACTTGATGACCCTGGCCTGCACACTTCAGCAATGGCTAAGGTGGTAAACTTTACCAAATTTTACCAGAATTTTTTTAAATACTAAAAAAGGGATAATCTGACTTTTAGTCAGTTTTCTTATATATAAATTTTCCATAGATGATCTTCCTCCTTACCACCTGAACTTGGGGCTGACCACGCCCACATACCCCCCTCCCGCCTGTGTTCTCCTGGACTTTGGGCGAGTTACTTAAATTCTTACTTGAAACATGAACATGATCATTTCTTCAAGGAATAACTCAAGAAATTAAATAATTGCCCTTATCATATAGTAAATTCTTGGCACTGTTGTATTCATATTTGAATGATTTTAGATGCTCTGACATCAGGTCAGCCAGGGAAGTGATCTTTTAGTGTTGATGGAGCTAGGAAGTGGCTGCATGATTAGCAGATCCTCTTTTAGAATAGAATTCTGTCAGTGGGTGGCAAGGTGCAGTTGCCGATTCCACCTAGGATTTCACTTCTGTGTCAGTTTTATGAAGGCCCAGGCCCATCCCACTGCCTCTACCCAATCTTAAGCAAGCATCTTGCCTGTCTGTCCATGCAGTCAATGAATCAGCCCCGTCGATTTAAGGTGCTCCCTTTGACCAAATAGCACCTGAGGGCCAACGCTCCTCAAGGGTAAAGTGAGTCACCCAACCCAGTAACATTATCAGGATCTTCTTGATCTCCTTGCAGATCTCTTGGCAAAGGTTGGAAAGTTGGACGTAAGAGTGAAATGATATCAACAGTATTTAACCATTAGGGTTTGATCTCTTGTTAAGTTATTATAATGATTTCTCACATATTTTTTTTTTCTGCACGGAATCTATTAATTCTCAGAGGTAGCTTCTGCAGCACAAAGGAAGTTGCATGTGTTCCTGCAGATACAGGATATCATCAACCACATCTGACCTGACGACAGAGTGAGGAAGCCCAGTGCCTCTGGTAAGGGTACCGGCCAGCTGTTGCTACAGAAGTTAAGAGTGAAAAAAATAGCAGAAAATAGAAACACTGATATAAATACACAAAGCACACACCACACAAAAATGATTGCCACAGTGTTCTCAATTCCAAAATTAAAAACTAGAAAGAACATCCTTTTCATTTTGTTATTTGTATCAGTTATAGAAAACAACTTTCCCCTGTTTTGCATAATAAGCAAACAATTCAGAACATAAATTCTATTATAAATGACAACCACTGTGATTCTGGGATCCAATAGCAACAATGTCACCAGAATTTAGCGGTAATTTTTTTTTCCTAAAGAGCAAATTTTAAAAATTTGAACCCTATTAATCAAAAGGAAATAAAAATGATATAAAGAGAATTATCTTTAAAATCTTACTTAACACTTTATAATCAAATGATCTGGGCTAGGTATGTTGTTGCAGTGGAAAAACATTTGTCCAGCATATGTGAGGGCCTGGGTTCAACCCATAGAGACTCCAAGCAGAAGTTTTTGAACTGAAGGTTATTTTAAAGCAATTGAATGACAAAATGGGTTTTTCACCTTACCACTACAAATACTTGTCATTTTCTCTAAATTCTTATATGAGTGTGTATGGGGGGGGATTATGTTTTTATTAGTGCATTATAATTCTACATAATAGTGGGATTCATTGTGGCATATTCACACATGCACATAATGTAATCTGCTCCATTTCATTATCCAGTATTTCCCCTTTCCCTCTCTTCCTCCCTTTTTTAAGGAAGGAAACTCATAAGGTGTCATTCAAGTTTGGAGAAAAGATAGAAATCACATAAGCCTTAATGTAAAATATCGGAATCTTACTAACAAGTAAAGGAAGGATGGAAGGGAAGGAAAGAAGGAGGAAAGGAAGGAGCAAATGATGAGTGAGATACATAAAGAAGTTAAAATATCTTTTCAATTCTCACTATTCCAATTTTGGTCCAAGAACTACAGCACAGCATCACCAGAAGCTTGATAGAAATGCAGGTCTTGGGCCACCCCACCCAACCCCTGTGCATTTAGTATGTGCACTTTCATAAAATGCCTAAGTGACCTGAAGTCCATTAAGGTGTCAGCAGTACTGTTTTCCAGGATTGTACCAAGGCCGGATGTTGGCAGGGCTTCAGCCACACTCTCCACCACCTTTAGCTCTGGCGCCCCAGCTAGAGGAAGTGGTGACAGAGAGATCAGATGCTGGATTCAGGAGGCAAGAGTTTGACAGACCCAAGACCCCAGGGATGGGGACCCAAGAAAGCTTCATGCAAGACTTTGGAGCATAGCCCTGGGACAGAGACCTGCCTCCAGGGTGCAGCTGGAAAGCAATCCTGAGTCTCGGCAGCTGAGGACTCTAGTTAGAAATCTCCTCTGGAAGCCAGAGGGCCCAGTGTTTCCTGTGTGTCTGTCTGGCCATCAGGGGAGTCGTTTTGTTATGAATTCCATCACTCCCTATGGCAAGGGGGGCTTTCAGCCTGATATTACTTTTGAAAATGTCAGGTAAATTTTTTAATTAAAACAAAACCAGTTGACCAAGGAAGCTGTGCCTGAAATAATGAAGATTTTAGGAAAGAGCCCAGGAGAGGGCTCTTGACTGCTTGAGAAGCAGACTGTCACCAAAGAATAGGAACCACATTGTCAAAGAGCTGCTGCTGGCTACTCTAAAATGAATCTACTGCCAGATCTTGGATGCAGAGATACCCATTAATGAAGAGTAAACATCTCTAGAAGCCTGTCTGGGGACATGTCAGCAACAACGAAAAAACCTCCCCTTCTCTCACACACACACAAAAATGGGTCGTTATTCTGCTGATGATCCTTCAGACATGTTGAGAGAGAGAGAGAGAGAGAGAGAGAGAGAGAGAGAGAGAGAGAGAGAGAGAGAGAGAGAGAGAGAGAGACCTTATTATGGATGAGAAATAGAACAATATCACAGCAGGTGAACTCTCAACCCAGCAATTTCAACAGGGCCATGAAAATAAAGTACCACTCGGCAAGGAGAGTTGTCAATACAAGCTGAAATCATTTGTCCTGCAGAGAATATAAAACTCTCTTTTTCTAGAAGGGGGTCTTGAAGCCTCTCAACAGGAGAACACAGGCCACAGGCTGCCCAGCCATTAGAAATCCTGTGAGCAGAGCAAGCTTGGCTCCATTGTCAGAGTAACCAAACCTGCTGATTGGAACATCCTTTGTTTGCCCTAATCCAAGGGCAAAATTCACTTTTTAGTTAGAAAAAACACGGTTTTAAGTAAGAGTGTTATGCAAGGGCTAGCGTGGTGGGACCTTACAGAAAGAATGCTTCCAGCAACCACAGCACACCACGAGTTCTTGGAACCTGCTGCTCCCTTCATATTTGGCACTAACCAGCTTATTGTCCTTGTCTAGACAAGTGCTATGGGCTGAGTAAACAGTGAATGGCTGCACAAAGCCTCTATTCATCCAGAATGAAAATGTGTCAATGTGCAGTCTTTAAAGTCCAAGGGACCTTTGTGCAGAGGAAGAGCTATTTACAGTTACTTTGGTTTTAAATTAATATTTACTTGTTAACATGGCAAAAATTAAAATCTAGCATCCTTACATTTTAAGTACGATTAATAAGTCATGCTGTTCTATTTAAATTCTAATAAAATATGAATCACTTTTGCTTGTTATTTTATTAATATTTGGTTAACTCAAGCTGAATAGGCTAAATTCCTTTTAATAATCATTCCCATTTACAAACTTAGTTAATTCCCCAAGTCATTTAGTCACTTGCTCAAATTTTTTAACCACATTTGCAAATTTCACATATTTTATGTTCTCTTTTACGGTTTTCAAATGCTTTCAGGGTAAACTGAACTGTCCTTAGAAGCAAACAGTTTGATTACCTAATAAACTGGGTGGATAGATTTATAGACATAGATAGGAAATATTTATAATACTAGCTAAATTCTTATGCCTATATGTCTGGAAGCAATAATGCAGATAAAATCAATGTCACAAGGATAATGTGTCAGATCCTTTCAAGAATTATACTTTAAATATAACAAATATAACAGATTATCCCCATGATTACTTATGCCTGAATATTACACAGAACTATTATTTGTGGGTTGGTTGATTTTGTTACATCTAAATTTAATTCTAAAACTCCATAAGTTCGGAAAAGCACTTTTCTGTACAGAAGTGGAATTGTCACATCCCAGGCAAGTTGAGTTGACTGTGCTGATTGACCATGATGGTTCTTTTTTATTTTTTATTTATTTTTTTGGTACTGGGAATTGAACTCAGGGGCACTCAACTACTGGGCCACATCCCCAGGCCTATTTTGTATTTTATTTAGAGACATGGTCTCACTGAGTTGCTTAGTGCCTAAGCCGAATTGCTGAGGCTGACTTTGTTTTTTGTTTTTTTTTAATTTCTTTTATTTTTTAAAAATCGACTTTTTTCCTTTTCATATATTTTTTTATTATTAGTTGTTCAAAACATTACAAAGCTCTTGACATATCATATTTCATACATTTGATTCATAATCCACCTGAGGCTGACTTTGACTGGCTATCCTTCTGCCTCAGCCTCCGGCACACAGGGATTCCAGGTATGCGTCACCGCCCCAGCTCTCACAAGACGGTTCTTCATCAATCGGATACTCAAGGTGGGACTCAGGCCCTGAGGGTACATACCTCCAACGGGGATGGCCCACAAAGGAGATAATTCTAAGTCTTCATCTTCCAGATAGTTGTTTTGCTTATTTGTTGTTATGTTTTGTTTTTTCATATTACTAAAAATCAGGAAAGCTGGTGCTCTTATACCACACTGCCCGAGGTCCCATAGTTGGTTAATGGAGCAGGTTTTAGCTTTTTCCTGTGCTAGTAATCCGCCTTCAGGTATTCAAAGTTTCTATTTAAAGTGTACTCATGATTTCACCTAACATTTTGTGATTGGTATGACTTTCAGATTTGTGGTCATAGAACCCCATGAAGGATTGAGAAGAATTTCTGATCCAAGGGATGATATTAAGAGGATTTGAGAGCTGTAGTCTGAGAAAGATCTAAAAAGAATGCAGACTTAATCATGCAATGAGGGTATTAGTGTAATTCAGCCAGAGTTAAGAAGGGAGGGGTGAGAGGTAGTTTATAGAATTCTTTCCACCAATCGAACTACACCTGGCAGTGGGGGGTGGTGAAGATGAAACAAAAACAGGGAACATGGCTCCTATCTTCTAGCATTCCCCCATCTTGGTAAGTGACATCACCCACCACTTGCAGGCAGACTCTGTTTAGTGTAGTGATGATGAGTACTCTCCCTGGGGCTACACTGCCTGGGTCTCCAGCCCTGCTCCCTCGCTTACTATTCAATAAACCTTAGGCAAGTTGCTAAGTCTTTCCATGCTTCAGTTTCCTCATATATGTCACGAGGAATATGATAGTAATCACTCTGTCTTCCTTACAGAATTAGATGAGTTTACCAGCTAAATACCAATGATGCCCATTGTTACTTACCTTATCAGTTATTTCACATCTGCATGTCTCTTTTTTTTACTTGTAGTCCTCTGTCTAGAAGTCTCTCTACTTTGTTCCCTCTCTCCTTTTTACCTTCTTTAACAACAAAATGCTTACTTATCCTTTACATTTCAACCAAAATCTCACTCCTTTGAAATCCCCACTCAATTCTCCCATAGCTGCTCATTTCTCTTCTGGACCTTCAAAGCATTTATTTATCCCCTCTGTCCTTTTTGCATTATAGAAAGAAAAGTTATACTGCAGCTGTGATGCAGGCACAGGATTCAGAGAGGCTTAAAGAACTTCTCTCAGCATATTGTAAAGGAGCACAAACTATGGTTAAGTTGTGAACTTGAGGCAACTAAAGATGAAGAGAATATTCTGCAATGCAGCATAAAAATCCTGGCTACTTCTTTTTTAGAGTCATTTCCAACATCTTCTTCTCACATGTAGACCAAGAAACAGAAACTTAATTGCAACTCTGATGAATCTAGGAAACATCTGTAACCCCAAGCCACACTATATCAGGAGGGAAATCAGATGGAGGAATTGTAAATGACTCGGCAGAACTGAGCAGGGTCAAATCTAAGTGCCTGCAGATGTTACACCAGCCAGAAATAAACTTGACCCAAAGGACCACAGAATGACTCAGAAAGAGGAGACCCAGCACCCTGGAAAGTAAGGATATTAATAATCAGGTTATTTGAAAAATCATAAAAGGGGAAATTTGCTCACAATAACCTCATTCCCACCTCTCTCAGCTTGGTGACAACTCCTTTGGAAACATTTGAACCAGACAGAATATTAATGAAGAGCATGTGATTAATGGAGTGATGTGTTAGAGTGAAAATGGGATTTTAAACAAATTCTACATACTAAAGCTCAAGCACCTACCAGCCTCCTCTCCTTTGTCCAATTTAAAACTTGAGAAGCCAGGTTTATACTTCTCAGCAAGGGACTAGAAGAGTCTTCCCTGAAGAAATTTACTCTACACTCTAGAGAAAAGTCCTTTCACAACTGACACATGGGGTCTGCAATGCACAAGCAGGCTGGCCACCTCATCGCAGGGTTTCTCACCTGGGAACTATTGGCATTTTGGATCAGATAATTCTCTGTTTTAAGGGGGCTGTCCCCTTAAAACAGCATCCTTGGCCTCTGCTCATTAGACAGTAGACTTAGCTCCATGACAATGTCTCCAGGAAAAAATCACTCCAAGTGAGAACCAGGGCCCTACAGGGAAGCTCATTAGTTCTAAGTTCCTCTCCAGAGTCTCCAATTGGATTTATTGTGTATCACCCGTCCTTTGAGCATAATCTCAACAGAGAAGACAAGAGACCAAGACAAAAATAAATTATAATTAATATCCCCTGAGAAATAAGAAAAGATGTTGCATATTGAAACAAAACAGTATGTTATATAATAGGACCAGAGACAAAGAAAGAATATTTGAACATAAAAATTCCCTTTAAGTAATTTTTAAAATTTGACAGAAAGGTTAGAAGAAAAAGGGATATATATCTCAAAAAAAAGTAAAACAAGAAGATGAAGACTGAACTAAAAACATAAGAACATGAGGATCAGTCCTAGAAGACTGACATCTAACTGAAACATTTTCTTTTCTTTTTTTTTAGAGAATTTTTTAATATTTATTTTTCAGTTTTTGGCAGACACAACATCTTTGTTTGTATGTGGTGCTGAGGACCAAACCCGGGCCGCACGCATGCCAGGCCAGCGCGCTACCACTTGAGCCACATCCCCAGCCCATAACTCAAACATTTTCCAGGAGAAATACTAAGGGAGAAACATTAGTAGATAATTTAAGAAAATTATCCAAAACTGAAAAATAAGACTTTCCAAATATTAGTGATTATACCTAACAAAATATATTTTTAACAAATACCCATATTAACTTCATTTCACTGAGTATAAGAAAAAAATAAGATCCTAAAATCTTTGATGAGACAAAAACAATGTATACAACAGATTGGGAATCAGAATGACATAAAACATTTCCATAGCATTTCCATAGAAACAAGAAGACAATAGATCAGTGCATTCAGTAATCTTTATGTACATGATTTGTATCCAAGAATTCTAAACCCAGTCAAATGATAAATCAAAAGTTTATGTTAAATATAAAGTGGTAAATTTTAGCTGTAGATTCAAAGAAAACAAAGAATGAAAAATAGCCCTATTAAAGGAGGAAAAATAGGAAACAAAAAGTAATCATAGCACATTTTGTTCAATGTTAAATAATATATTCATAGTTGTGTCATCCATAGAGAAAAGGTGGACAAATCACCATGTCCCTGAAGTATCCCTCTCCATTCTCAAGAACCTAACCAAGTTAAGGGAACAAGAGTGAGTCTGGGCCAGAATGTTCAGATATGTATTATCTAGAAGGATGCTGACTTTCTCTTAGATGTACTGGGAAGTAGGGAAAGGTAGTGTTATCTATAGAAAGTTACTTTCTTGCATTCACGCCACCTTCCTTGGGGTGCTGGTCATACAATGGCAAAGCTAGCTGAGCTCATGATGTCACTGCTTCTGTAATCTAACCTAGAAAGCTCCCCTTTCTGTGGAAAGTGGTGCAGAGCAGAGCACTGGGTGCTCACTCATCCAGCTGGCTGCCACTGGACAAAGCATCATGAGGGATGGCAGCAGCGCTTTCTGGAGGAGCACCAGAGGCAGCATGAGAAATAGAGGTGCTACTTATTCAGCTCATTGCCTCTGGACCTTTCCCATAAGCATTTTGCAGTAAACTTTATGTCTCACCTCCCATCTCCAGTTGTCTTCTTTGTTCTCTTGGCAACCTATCCCTCTGATCTGGCACAGCTGAGCTGTGGCCAGTACAACAGTCAAAACAGGGAACACTGATATAGAACAGGCAAAACAAAACAAAACAAAAACAACAATAAAAAAAATCCCTCTTGTTATGAAATATTAGGGAAAGGATATAAGAGAGATAAATATCCTCATCTGTCATAAAAGAGATGAGAACTTCCATTTCTGGCAAGATGGTAGTAGAATACTGAAAATACTTGAAAGTAGTGGACAGAAGGTAAAACATCTTTAAAAGCATTAAGCTGGGGTGTAGCTAGTGGTAGAGCATTGGTCTAGCTTGTGTGAGGCCCGAGGTTCCATTCCCAGCACTGGAAAAAAAAAAATGATAAGGAAGAAGGGAGTTCTCAGCTGAAGTCCTCCATGGAGGCTAAACTTTAAGGGGTGAGTGGAACAGCTGGCTTGTCCTCACTCTAACCTCAAATTATATGATTCCTTTTGGGAGAGTTCCTATCTGAGACTTGCTTGTAACATGCAGTTTTTTTGCAGAGACGAGATCACTGATATCTTGAAACTAAACATTAATTAGTTCTGGAATTCAGATTTGCTGTCTTACCCAGAATTTGTTTGATCCTTTGCCACCAAGCAGAGTGTCTTTAAAAATGTTCATTAGTTAGGTAAACAAGGTGATAGATACATTGATTAGCTTGATTTAATCATTTCACATAGTATATATACACCAAAGCATCCCATCGAACCCCACAAATGTATACACATTTGGTGTGTGGATTAAAAATAATTTTTAAAAGTTCATTAGTCATAACCAGAACTTTATAAAATATAAATATAAACTTATATGAAGATATTTCAAAACTATATATTTTTTTTCCACAAAAGGAAAGGATGTTCCTTTCCTCCAGCCTTTAACTGTATATTATCGGTCACCTCGTTTCCCTTACCTGACCTCTCTCTAAGGCCTCCAAAGCTGACTGGCTTACACCAAGAATATCAATAAAGTCAGATCCCTATGGTATATACAAATGAATTTCAGATCAATTGGATGAACATGTAGTATAAATGGGAGAAGCCTTCCCAAACAAGGAAAAAAAACCAGAATTCATATATCATCTAAATTATACCCATCAGGTATTATTGGCAAAGTATCTGGGGTTGTGACATTTTTCAATAACTATGATGTTTTAGACATGGAAATCAAAATAATATTGTCTTCAAATTTTTTAAACTTCTAATGTTTACAAAAAATAATAGTCAACTGGTCAGCTCTAACTTAGCTCCATTATAATTCAATCTATATCGTGAGGATAAAATAATAATTTATGCTAATAAAACTGGAAAAATAAAAAAATTCAATTTTAAGGCAATTATTTATTTGACGTGGGACATGGGAGCACTTTAAGGTGTTTGAATGCAGGGAAGAGATGGATCTTGGTTTAACTCTGGGCAGTTTAGCTTACTTCCAAATGCCATGGCTGTCTCCTCCCCAGGTCAGCTCCATTTGGCCCTCACCCATGGTCTCCTCTGAAAACATTATATCTCAGTGATACAGATATAAGTGATACAAAGCAGCTCTTTAAAATATGAGGGTATTTTCTGGCTTTAGACTTAAATTTTTCTTCCTAGAACTGCAGTCTCCTGTCCCCTTCAAAGAAACTTTTTAGAAAAATCCACACCATCCAATTTCATGCATCAGGCATGCTTAGTGAGATAGTAAAGCCCAAATAAAATCAGCTTAATTTTCAATATTCAAATGCTATTTTCCCCTAATAGTTTCCTAAGGAAGTAGTATCTGATTTTATAACATTCCTTTGCCAATTATCTTAATGATTTGACATACCAGCCATTTATTAGGATCTGTAACTGACAGTACCAATTATTCATAATTGTAACTTTTTATAACTCCATTTACATTTACGTCACCTCCCTATCCATTTTTCAATAAAAAAGAAAGAGGGCAAATTAAAAAGAATTATTTTATCCTCTGATTTTCCCCTAAAAGTACAAGAACAGCAGAGAAAAGACATTTTAAAATTCTGAAAGAACTGGTTATGTATCTTTTTCATTCAGTTAGTTTCTATATATTGGAGTTTTGGGGGTATATGATATCAAAATTAAGATCATTCTGCCCATGCTTCTCTTAGAACATTTTCATATTGCAATTAACTCTTTCCACAATTCTCTCTCACTTTGAATTTTTTAAGTCCTTACTACATATCTTTATATCTCTAGAAATAGCACTTTATTAGCTCTTAATATGTGTTTAACATGTGTTTATGGAATAATTAATTTGTGTAATTCCATTAAATGTATATGGAAGTGATTAAAATATATTATAATTTATCTTCAAATGATATATTTCCAGGCTGGGGATACAGCTCAATGTAGATAATTCACCTAGCATGCACAAGATCCTGGGTTCAATTCCTAGTATTACAAAAAAAAAAAAAAAACTACTCAAATCATGTATTTCTAATTACAATGTATTTCAAGGCACTGGAATCATCTCCAGTAATACTATACTCTGTGAACTACTTCAAAATTTTCTATTTAATTTAGATTACTTCCATTACCATACTGACATACTCTGATTTTTTATCTTAAAAAAATGATCTTGACCCCTTTCCTCCTTCCAACCATTGTCTCAAGTTCCTGATCCCCTTTCTTTATAGAAAATCTCTATAAATGTTTTCTATATTGTTGTCTCTTACTGTATCAGAGGAATGGGAAGTGGTGAATGGTCTGGCTTTAATCAGGGCCTGCAAGCAGCAAAAATGGAAAATCAGATAGGTACATGTGGAGGGACTTTGGAGAGTGGACTCAAAGATATGGATCTTTATGTTTTCCTTTAATACCCACCAGAAAACCGTCATCGCAGAGAAGATATGCAACAACTAGATAGACTGAATAATCTTTCTTAGCTGGCCAAGGTCTTGCACAATGTGCAACATTCATTGGAGCCATGGTGGCAGGGTTGGCTGACCCAGCTGTTCCTACTTCTGAATGCTAAGAGCCACAGCCAAATAATATGATGCATGGCATTTTTGATTGAAAGGTGATGCCAGCTAGCCATTGAGATGATATGATTATGTTAAGATTTACATTCATATGGATATTGGACTCCTGCTGTCCACCTGCAATTTTGCTGGATTAGAGATCCTGATTCTCTCAGGAAGGAGGGAATACTTTCAATGGGGACATAATAAATGGTTAATTGAACCCAGAACTACAACAAATGCTTGGTCATGTTAGACTTCTAGTGTTCATTGATCAGTGAAGAAGACAGTTACTCTACTGACAGGGGCAACTGACTTTATAATGAAGAGACAAGATAGCTGCTACTTTATGGGTCAGGGAAGAACCTGCAGCTTAGTAGTAAACAGGTGAATGTGTTAACTATTGTCGCGACCCCTCGCTGGCAAGGGAAACACGACACAGGATTCTTCTTTCAGCAGTTTACTCAGGCCCTTTGAATCATGATGAGAAAAACAGAAACAAGAGAGCGAGCGGTCGGTCTGCCCTGGCTTAAGTACCCAGCCTCGCCAATGAACTAGCACCACGTGGAAAAGTCTAATAGGTACAGCGCAGCAGAAGCAGGCCAGAGCCCAGCCCCACAGCCTTACAAGGAGTTGTTTACTTCTAACAACTCTAACCGCTAACGAAGCGGAAGCAGAGACCAGCGCCATATTCAGGGTGCGGTCGCTGGCTCCCAACAAACTATGGCCTCACAAGGGCAATTAAGGTCTCAGTTCTCTCAGAGGTGAAAGTCTGGGTATTTCACCAAGAAAGGAATCCAGAAATATTAAAGTACTATCCAAGGGTGAAGAAAATTTAAAAGTAGGGTAATGGAGGAAGAGAATGAAGACAATCAGTTATGGTCTTAGGAATAGCTGAAGAAATAGGGACTATGGCTTGTTCTACTGGTCCCTCCCATTATCTTTCTTTCTCCCCAGATATCATGTCCAGCCCCCATCTTATCCATTTGTCCATTGTTGGATCTTGAGCACTTCCACTTTTTATTTTTTATGAGAAATGTTGCTGTGAACATTCATATACAAGGTTTTGTATAAACATATGTTTTCAATCTCTTGAGTAAACAACTAATTAATTGGTAATTCAATGTTTAGTCATTTGATCAATTGCTAGATTATTTTCCAATAGGCTACCTATTTTACTTTCCCTCAAGCAGTATACAGATTTCCATATACTTGCCAACACTTGTTATTATCTGACTTTATTATAGACATCCTACTGGGTATGGAGTGGTATTTCATGTGGTTTTAATTTGCACTGACTCAGTGACTAATAGTGTGAGTGTATTTTATAATACTTATTGGCAATTTGTATGTCTTCTTTGGGGAAATGTTAATTTTTGAATACAGTGTGAGGTAAGGATTCAATTTTATTTTTACCTATAAATGTACAACTCCAGGGGAGGGGAGGAGGTATAGGAAGGGCAGCACAATACAATAGACACTAGTATGGCCCTATGTATAAACATGGCTGTATAACCAATGTAATCCTGCAATCTGTACACGTGGAAAAATAAGATTAAGATTACGTTCCCATTTGAATCAAATGTATGATATGTCAAGATCATTGTAATGTTTTGAGCAACTAATAAAAAATTTAAAAAAAATTTTTTAAAAATGTACAACACCATTTTTGATTGAAAAAGGTATTTTCTCCATTGAATTGTTTTGGCACCCTGTTGAAAATCAACTATCATAATTTTCAGGGTTTATTTGTGGGTTCTCAATTCTGTTCCACTGATCTAATTATTATTCTTATGCCTCAGACATTGTTTTTTTTGTGTGTGATGTTGGGAATTAAATGCATGATCATGCATTTCTTATATCATATTTTATGGTCAACATAAAATTACAATAATCTGATGTGGTGCTGAACATATTATAACATTTAGGGCAACTATATCTAAAAAGTGGAGAGGGTATATGGACATAAATTTTGTAAGTTTCCTATACTTTATTTAAAGTATTTGAATAGTGGTACCAATAGATTCTGATAAGTTGCATATAAATATTATAATGATCAGGGCAACAATTAAGAAAACTATAGAAAGCAATATACTAAAAAATATCATATGTAAATCAAGATTGAATCCTAAAACTAATTAAACAACTCACAAGAGTGTAAGAAGAGATAAGCAAAGGAATGAGAAACAGGAAACATAAAAAACAGAACAAAGAAAAAAAAAAGAAAATGGAAGATTTAAACCCTAACACATTAATAATTACCTTAAATGTAAGTTATCTAATTAAACCAGTTAAATACAGAGACTTCCAGAGTAGATTAAAAAAACACAATCCAATAGTATTTTTCCTATAAGAAACTTAATTCAGCCAGGTGCAGTGGCACACATTTATAATCCCAGTGACTCAGGAGGCTGAGGCAGGGAAATCACAAGTTCAAAGTCAGCATCAGCAACTTAGCAATGCCCTAAGGAACTTAGAAAAACCCTGTATCAAAATTAAAAAAAAAAAAATTTAAAGGCTGGGGATCTGGCTCCCTAGGTTAAGCTCCCCTAGGATTAATCTCTGGTACAAAAAAAATAATTCTAATTCAATGATATTGGTAGGTTGATGATAAAGGTTGGAAAAATACACAATTCAAATATTAATTTTAAAAAGGAATAAATGCCTACATCAGTATCAGAGAGTCTTCAGAGAAAACTACTAGAGACAAAAAAGAAACATTTAATAAAAATAAGATTGACTTACCAGATAGACACAATGATCCTAAACATAATGGCATCAAACAATAGAGCACCAAAATACATGGAACAAATCTACCCTACTTATATCAGTCCCATCCCAGGAAGGGGGCTGGTTGGTGGCCTAGAACAACTTGTGTGGATATAATAGGTTTTGGACAAAGGCTTACGTGTCTTATCATAGCTGCTCTCCTTATCAGAAGACAAGAAAAATAAAACACTCAAGAGAGAGCTCCAAGGGCCTGAGCCAAACATTCACATTTAGATCAGTAACCTTAGGAAGAAAGGCCTAATAAAATAATGTCAAGTTCTCAGAGAGAGGAAGACAGAGCACAGAATTGTGGAAAATCACAAGCAGGAGCATGAATACCAAGGCAAGAAATACCAAGGGACTTCTTGTTACAGTTGAACAAATGGCATGTCCAGATAGAATGTTGCATAAAATCCACAAAGTTATTTAAAGAGGTCTACAACACCATTAAATTCACAGACTGTCTTACAATCCAAACTTTACAAAAAATAATCATAATTTTTTAAAAAAATCATTACCACTTATTGAGCACTTACTATTTCCAGGCCATTGTTTCATAGTCCTATTGGAAACTGTTGCTGATGTAATACCACAAATTAGTTATCTTACAGTTGTTTAGTTTAGAAGTCTATCATTGAGCCAAAATCAAGGTGTCAGCATGTTCTCTCCTGTATGTTCTTGATAGGATTTGTTTCCTTACCTTTTCCAGCTTCTAGAGGCTGCTCATATTCCTCATCTTGTGGAATTCCTTGATTCATGGCCTCTTTCCCCACAAGGCCCAAAAGCACTGGGTCAACTGACCGTGGACTGAAACTTCCAAAATTGTGAGCCAAAATCGAAGCTGATTTATCTCAGGTATTTGTCACAGTGATGGAAAGCTGACTAACACATGGACTGTTATTCTGCCTACCATAACTGTGAAGTGGGTTCTGTTATCCATAATTCAGCACCTAACTCATTTCTCAAATAGGGGTGATTCATCCTTGCAAAATGTGCAATATCTAGGAACATTTTTTGATTGTTACAACAGGGAGAAAGTGCTACCAGCATTTAGTGCATAGGGATGCTAAACATCCCATAATGCACAAGAGCAAAGAAGGGTCTGATCCAAAATGACAATAGTACTGTCAATGAGGAACTAACTGTCTTTTAAAAACCTGAGACTTGAATAAGTAAGAATTTTTACCACAGTCACAATAATAAGTTCCAGAGCCATGATTCAAACTAATGCCCACCTGACTTTGGATTGTGACACTTTCAATTTAGCCACACTGCAGCGTCATGCCATAAAATTGTTCTGTGACAAGCAAAACTGCACACAATCAAATGAGGACTTCATTCTGAAGGTGCAAATGCTCAAGATCGGTGCCTTGGTGACTTGGACAAAGCAGTTTTGTTCAGTAGTTTTAAACAGCTGAAGTCCTTTCATGGAAGCTTCCATTAAAGATAATGGGCTCAGGCTTTAGAATAATCCAAAAAACCAAGTGTGTAGAGTAGTTCTCTCTCAATACTACAAGAGTAAAGAAACCAAGCAGAAGCTGAGCTATCATGTCAATCTTCTGCATCTATTTACCTACTTCCCTAGTTCCTGTTGTTCCACTTGCCAGAATGTCAATTGCTGAGAATATTAAAAAATATGTGTTATGTAGGAGGATGGATAAAGAGGAGAATGAGAACATTCTAAGGACTCACTCAGAATAAGCTTTTGAAAATCATATCCCAGAGTATTTATGTAGGTAATGAACCATGTGTCAAAGCATGATGCAAAGCAAAACATGATACTAACCATCTAACTTGTGAATAGATATTATTTTAGCAGGGTGCAACAAAAAGTGAATTGCCCATTAACAGATTTTTTATAGCATTGTTTACTATTTTCAATAATCACATTACATTTAAACATTAGCATTGCATAAACCATTGTAACATTAAATAAACACTGAAAATAATTACAACAGTATTATTTTCTATAGCCATATGTTCCCTGAAGCACCAAGAATTCATTTGAACATAATTATGGTATCTTAGCTGTACAAATATCAGCATGAATTTAAAAGATTCTATTAGGAACACTTTTAGCTTTCTTTGGGTGAACAGCTACATTTTAACATCAATAATAGCAATTCACCTAATTACATATTTGTGTCCATGATTTGTTTGGTCTAAATTATTTAACAGTTCAAACCAATTTTATTGCCTTGTGGAGTTTCAAATTTTAGGATATCACAGTGACACCTCAAATAAAACAATATCAGATAAATGGGATATAGCATGTATGCGAAGGAAATTGCCCATCTTTAATAGAGGTTAATATTGATTTAAGACTTCTTCAAAATTAGCCACTGTGCTGCCTCCCTGAAATCTACTGATTAGAAAATCAGTTTTCCAAGAAGTTTCAAGAAGCTGGTGATACTTTCAGGGTCAACCAGCTCTTAAAATTAGAACCAAGACCAAATCTCAGGTTTCCCAATTCTGAGCTTCTTAAGAAGAGAAATCACACCTTCCTCATTTCTATTTTCCCTGAGGGGTTTGCATGCATCTGGCACAGAATAGGCATCTACTGAACTGAACTCTTAGCCTAATATTCTTTGTATTTACCAAGCTCTTGCAAATATTTTATGTTTAGAGCTAATATTCAGCTAATAGGCTGATTTCTCAGTCTGTTTGACACACACACCCCCCACCTACACTCACACAATTTCTGGACCTGCCCATAATCCAGGCACTAACAAGTATTTACTGGCCTTCTGGACCATGCATGCAGTAGGGCTATGGTCATGTCTATTCTTGCTGTTGGGTGTTCTTGTTATACCTGCTGTGGAAGACTTTGACCATCATTTTAGTTTATATCTAATAAGCTTGGCTTTGAATAAGTTATCTAACCTCTCTTCTTCTCATCTTAAGATGAAGGCAAAAAAATTAATAGAGCCTACTCATAAGGTTATGAGAATTATAGGAAACAATTTGCATAAGGTTCTTACCACAATGCCCAGTATACAATAAGCTCTCAATAAATTAAGAAGGGAGAGAGGAATAACTATTGTTCTTGTTATTATTATTTTGCTAAAATGTAAGGTCCTGAGGGCAGGAACTAAATCTGTTTGGTACACCACTAGAAATTTTCCCAAAGCTTCATCGCTTGGACATAGTATATGTTCAATGAATACTTGTTGAAAAAGAGAATAATAAACCAGTCTTCTTTCTATACAGACTAATGAAAGACCCCAGTTTTGCCCAGTTAACTCAGTACCTATATGCATAAATTACTTAAACTTGAAACACAGACTTAAGATGTGCACAATTACTTAAGCTACTAAAAATTCACAGATTCAAGATTCAATATACTTAGAATCTAAAACTCTTTTATGTAATTAGAGTAAGGATAATTATAGCCTTAGCAATTATCCTTGTAAAGAACATTTACTAGGTACTTTAACATGTTTATCAAGTGTCTTCCCCCACACTATTGAGTTTTTAAAATGAACTAAAAATTAGTGGATAATCTTAGAGATTCTGTAGTGAAGATGGTCTTGTAGTCAAAAGGGGAGTTATTTATGATTTTAATTCAAAGAAAACTAAGTGCATAATATATTTCTCTAACCCAAATGCCACCGTGTCTGAACTCCATTAATGTAATGAAGACAATTATTTTGTTTTAGCCAGCCCCTCATTTACAACACAATTACTTCATGAACTAATGATAATTCAGGCCAAAGATATGCAATATTTTTTTAAATGTATATACATTAAATGTGTATATATTAATATACTAAATATTATATATGTATAAAATGTATATATACACATTATATATTATATATTATATATTATATTTATATATAATATGCACACATATATAAAATATATACATGTATATATATCATGCTTACTGCCCAAAAGGATTTGAGATGGCTTAATATCACATAAAACAGGAGATTAGAAATAAAACAGAACAGAAACAACTGTAGAAAAGTAGACAAATAGGTTTCAAGGAGTTAAAGTTGGACACTAAAATTATTGCAGTATTTTGGCAATTGTGGCAGAAATTGGAAGCATCTTGCATAACATAATCTGTGTTTTCTGACAAAAAAAAATTTTAAAGCAAACACACTTGTCTGCAAACATACTCTCTCCTGGGAACAAGTAGAACCAGAAAGATTGCCAAAACTCTTCTGGTTTGAATGTGCGACTCTTAGAACTGACTCATACTTCTTACAGGAAAGTAAGTCAGGTGAGCAATTTAGAACTTTCCCACCTAGTTAGGGTTCCTGTCACAGCCCAGTGAAACTCTTCTGACTTGTACCCATGCAGTTCAGGTCCTTTCTATGCAGGTCATATAAAATTATAAGGTGGACCAAAGTTAGGCTCAGATACTAAAATAAAACAAAACATATTACAATTAATTTAACACATACAAATATTATTATTTTTAAAATAGATATTTTTAAAATCCAAAATAAATTTCCAGTAAATAGAGAACAAATAAATAATAGCCATACCATTTATATAAAACTTCACAGTTTATAAAACTAATTTCACAGACATTATTGAAATTCATTGACTTATTCAACAAATACTTATTGGACATTGATGGCGTGCTAAGTACATGTGCTAGAAGAGGGCAGTATAAACTAGGATATGGTTCTTGCCTTCTCAAAACCTAGAATTTTCTGGGAAATATTGTTTCATGGAGATATAATTAGTCAATTATACCTGTGATAAGGGCCATGATAGAGAATATTATAACTTTTGTACTAGTCAGTTTTTTATTGCTGTGACCAAAATATTGTACAAGAAAAACTTAGAGGAAGAAAGTCTGTTTTTGAGGTCTCATGGTTTCAGAAGTTTAGTCCGTGGTCAGCTGATTCCTTTTCTTTGGGTTTGAAGTGAAGCAGAACTTCATGGTGAAAGGGTATGGAGAAAGAAAGCTACTCTGTTCATATCAGCAGGAAACAGAGAGAAGCACAGAAGAACGTCATGCCTCCAGTGACTCACTTCTGGTAGCTATGGCCCCACCTGCCTATAGTTACTACCCAGTAGTCCATTCAAATTATTAACACATCAGATGGATTAATCCACTGAATTTTGCTACATTGCCTAACATATGAGTTCTACATGGGACATTTTTAGATACAAATCATTACACTTTGGATCTTGAATGCTCCCTAAAGGCCTATGTATCAAAGGATTGTTTCCTTGCCCATGTTGCTACTGGGGGTTGGTAGAACCTTTAAGAGGTGGGGCCTAGTGGGAGGAGATTAGGTCATTGGAAGTGTGATGGGGATACTGGGACTTTGGCTCATCCTCTTCCTTTTTCTATTTGCTTTCAAGTGCCTTCAGGTTAGAAGTTTCTTCCACAATGTGCTTCTTTCACCAAGATGTTCTCCCTCAGCTGAGATCCAAAAGCAATATGGTCAACTGACCATGGACTGAAGTCTCCAAAACTATAAGGCAAAATAAACCTTTCCTCTTTTTAAGGTATTTATCTCAGGTATTTTGTTAGAGTTATGCAAAGATGACTAATACAGAGAAGTACAGGGGATTATGAGTGTCGAACAGGAGAGCCCTTACTTCGAGTAGATCTGGAAAAGCTTCCCGGAAGAATTGAGATTAAGCTTGAGACCTGAAGAATGAATGAGGAAATGTTAAACAAGCCAAGAGCAGAGTGAGCATTTGAGATCAAGGAAATATCCTGTGTAAAGGTCCTGAGTGGGAAGGGTCACAACTGATTTTAAGAATACGAGGCTTTAAATCTCCTGGAATTTCTGAATCACAAGGTAAATATATGTTTAATTCTTTTGAAGAATCACCACACTATTTTTGTATCAGCTACACCATTTTACATTCATACTACTCTTTAAAACAAGAAAAACTTTGTTTTGCAATGAGGAGTCATTGCTTTAAAAGATGGTATGAGACTCTAGCTCCTTCCTAAAACAGACTATAATCCTAGATGGCCGGGCATCCAAAATCAACAGGCAAGTCACATAAGATGAGAGAGAGCAGGCAGGGAGATCACGGCTCACATCATCTGAAGTCTTCTAGACTGTACTCTTCTACAAATTCCATCACAGGACCTCATATATTAGAATTTGTCAATAGTCTCAGATGTAGCCAGCCATATTACATATTACAGTGGGTGGGAGACCTATGGTTTCACTTAGTCACATTATGGAAAGGTCAAAGCCTCAAAGATCAACCCAGCTGGTTCCAACATCTGTAAAAAGAGTTACCTTGGTTCTCTGAGTATCTAAATGACTTCAGAGAGCAGACTTTGAGAGTGTTGGCAGTTAACAGTTAAGCTTCTCACCTTAACTCCAATTCTGACTCACTGCTTTATGACTGTGAGCAAACCTTTAGCTACTCTGAACTTCAGCTTTTTTATTTACAGATCAGATAATTTTTGTCTCACCTGGTTATTGTGAGGATTAATGTAGGAAAGCACATTGCAATAATAAAAATAAATGCTCAGTGTTGATAGTTTTATGATCCTGAGTCATGTTATGTTTTTCTTAGGGAAATTCCTAAGTAATTTTTCATTCCAAAAGGCTTCAGAATGTCTTCTTTTACACGCATAGAGGGTACGTTAGTATGACAGAAAAACTTTGGAGTTGGAAACACTTGAAGTCAAATGCCAGTTCTGGCCCTTAGGACTGGATGGTAATGGCATAACTGAACCTCAGTTTCTACATATGTTAAATGGGGACTATAATTTATACTTCTATTTTTACTTTAAGTACTACATGAAATATCATTGGTGAAACTCATACTCTAGTATCCATTACATAGTAGATCAGCAGCCAATGCTTGATCCCTACTTTCATCTTTCTTTCTTCAAGTTGAAAATGTTGCATGTAATAAAGTAATGTAGATCAGTGCCTCACAGATTCCGGTGTGCATAGGAAACACCTGGAAACACATAGGAAACACCTGCATTTGTTAAAATGCAGACTCTGATTCAGTAGGTCTGGGATTTTGCCCAAGATTAAGTATTTCTCGTAAGTTCCTGGAGGAGGCTGTCATAGCTGGCCATAGACCTCACTTCAAGTAACAAGGGTCCAGATGATCTGGCTAGTTTATTAATGTTGTCAATCTGTGTCCACATCAGAATGAGAGTCAGCTATGTTATGATAGATCTTAATGAGACTCCCTGCTTCCTGGAAGAAGGATATAAAGTCCAAGACTTATCGTTTGGTTTCATTTACATTTCTTGACCCAGAAATAAGGAGCATACTTCTACTGTAGAAAAATCTAGTAAGAATTATTCTTGATCTGGAGGTTTGATAATCACTCTTTCAGGAATCTCTTAGGAATGCCAAGAAACACTAAAGATGAATGATAACAAAACATACCAGTTGCAAGGAAAAAGCAAAGATTCTCTTGCCTTTCCACTAGAACAGTGATCACAGAAGTTAGAAATCACCCAGAATGCATCATAGAAGGCAACAAGAACAAAATCTCCCATGTTTTTCTTCTTTTTTTCAAAATTGTGGGTAAATACACACAACCTACCACATACTATTTTAACCATTTTTATGTGTGCAATTCAGGGGTATTAAGTTCAGTCACATTGTCGTCCAACCAGCACCTCTATACATCTCCAGAACCTCTTCATTACTCCATTTGAAACTGTCTGTATCCATTGAACAATATTTTTTCATTGCCCCTCTCCCTCCAGTCCCTGCCGATTGCTCTTCTACTTTCTTACTCTAGGAATTGCTTTTTCTAGCTTTCACATGTAAGTGGTATCAAACAACATTTGTCTCTGTGTTTGGCTTATCTCATTTAGTATGTTTTCCATGTTCCTCCACATTGTAGCCAATATCAGAATTTCATTTCTTTTTTTTTTAAAATAAATTTTATTGATTTTTTTTTAGAGAGAGAGAGAGAGAGAGAGGAGAGAGAAAGAATTTTTAATATTTATTTATTTTTTTTTAGTTTTCGGCAGACACAACATCTTTGTTTGTATGTGGTGCTGAGGATCGAACCCGGGCCGCGCGCATGCCAGTCGAGCGCGCTACCGCTTGAGCCACATCCTCAGCCCTTCATTTCTTTTTAAAGAGAAATAATATTCCCTTCTATGCATATTCTACATATTTTTGATCCATTCATATGTTAAAGTATATTTGGATATTTTCACCATATTGTGAACATGGGTGTACAAATACCTGCTTGAGTCTCTGCTTTCAGGAACCCAGAATGAAAACGGCTGCACCAAATGGTAGTTACAGGTTTGATTTTTTTTGAGAAACCACCAATATGTTTCCCATGGACACCATTTATATTCTTACCAACAATACCCTCCTCATCTTCGAAGAAGAAAAATGATATTTTTCAATTTTTTAAAGTTCCTGTTGGGCTGCAGCTCCCTTAAGGGATAGATTACACCTGGGGACTTCTGACCAGATAAATGATTTGGTCTGAGTTGTTTTTGAGTGCTTCATATTTTCCCCAAACTTTTCTTTTTGTTGTTCATGGTCTCTTCCTGTCCTTTAGAAAGGAAATTTTAGTGTGCTATAACAGAACGAACAAGATGTTTTTGAGTAGAATAACGTGGAATTTGGTGGTCATAAAATTCTGGTTCTAGTCCCAACTGTGTGTGACTGGGAAGAAGTTTACTACACTCTAAATCAGTTTCCTCAAGTGTCAACTAGGAACAGTACAATGCTTTCTCCACTGATATGAGATAATGCCTGCCATTGGTTTTCATATAGGAAACAGAGAACTCCTAGGGCAACATCTCGCAGTCACTGGCACACACATGTGCACACACATGCACACACAGAGAACTCCACTTCTATTCATTTTACATATTTGGTTTCCCTATAAGATTGGTTTGGAAAGACAGCTCTGTGGCTAACAGAAGCTGACATATGTCAACCTTGCTTCCTTTTCATTTTTTTTTCTTTTTAAATAATTTCAACATCTTTACTCTTTAGCCATTGTTTTTTGGTACTGGGGATTGAACTCAGGGACACATAACCACTGAGTCACATCCCCAGTCCTTTTTTTTTGTACTTTATTTAGAGTCAAGTTCTCATTGAGTTGCTTAGAGCCTTGCTAAATTGCTGAGGCTGGCTTTTAATTAGCAATCCTCCTGCCTCTGCCTCCCAAGCCACTGGAATTACAGGTGTGTGCCACCATGTCTGGCTACTCTCTAGCCATCTTGACACATGGAGGTATCTTCTCTAATAGAAGGGAAGGTGGAAAAGGCAACTCTTCTGTTAACCTGTCTGTATCTCCAAGATAATCTATAATTTTTTTAGATTCTTTCATTGCTGAAGAAGGGACTCTACCCTCTGTTTCTTTTTTCTTTCCACCACTCTACTTTTAGTCTCTTATTATCTGATTTCTGGTACCAAGTCTCCATGACAAGTATGTATTAGAAGTCACCTTCTCACTTTCTTAGTAATTCAATATTTGGCAGAGTGTATTTTCCCCTTTCTTCTCTGAAACATTATCTCCCCTAGCTTTCAGAAAAATGTTGAAGCCGGACATGGTGGGACATGTTGGCACATGCCTATAATCCCAGCTAATTAGGAGGCTGAGGCAAGAGGAGCAAAAGTTAGAGGCTAGCCTCAGCATCTTTACAAAACCCTACCTCAAAACAACAACTCATTAATTAAGAGGGCTGGGAATGTAACTTATTGATAGATTGCTCCATGGTAGAGAGACCCTGGGTTCAATCCCCAGTACTACAAGAAAAGAAAAGAAATTGTTGAGATTCTGGTTCACCTCCTCCTGTGGCAGTTGCTCCCCTGACGACTCCTGTTCTGTGACAGGAGTAGTTCCCCAGCATAAATTTTCAATTATTTATTCCTCTCCTGTATCTGGAATGTTCCCTTAAAGGCTTGTGTATTGAAGGCTTAGTCCTCAGTGCAGCAATGTCCAGATGTGCAGCTTTGGGGAAATGATTAGTTCATGAGAATCTGACTCATCAGTGGATTACTCCATTGATGGATTCATAATTTGATGGCATTCGTGGAAGGTGACAGAAACTATAAGAGGTGGGACCTAGTTGGAGGAAGTGTGTCACTAAGGGCATGCCCTGGCTGGGTATATCTTGTCTCCAGCCTCCCCGCCCCCATCTCTTTGCTTCCTGGCCTCCTTTGCACCCTTCTGGCCATAATGTTCTGCCTTACGACCAGTCCACCATCAGTAGAGCCTAGTGACCATGGATTGAAACTTCTGAAACCATGAGCCAAAATCAATCTTTCCTCTTCCTCTTTGTTTTTCTCAGGTATTTGTCAAAGCAATGACAGTTAATTAGCACTCCCTCTCTCAGAAATCATGCTGTTTCCAGAATCAGCTGCCATACTATGAAGACCTAAAGTGTAAGTAGGACCTATCCATGGTTACAATAATCTAGCTTCAATTGTCTGCTGGACATTTCACATTAACTGACTGGCAATCATTGATATCAATGATTGAAACAATTAATTTAGTCCCTAAACTCCTTCCCTCTCCAGATTTCCTATTCATGTTATGGGAGCGGCGATCTATTGGTCCCAAGATTTGGCATCACCTTCAGATATTCTAATCCTTTGTCCCATTTGACTCCTCCCATATCTGCCCAACCACCACCAACTGCTATTTTTTCATCTCAGCTCCTCTGAAATCCCTTCTTCTTTCTCTACTCCATCCTTTAACAGACTACTAGAGGTCCTGCTCGGGCTCATCTCCAGTTGTTATCCCTCTTCAATTTTTTCCTGTGCACCATTACGTTATTTTTGTCATTCTTCTACTTAAATAACAGTGAATTCCTTTTACCTCAAAAGTACAATCTTGGGGCTGGGGTTATGACTCAGTGGCAGAGTGCTTGCCTAGCATGTGTGAGGCCCTGGGTTCGATCCTCAGCACCACATAAAAATAAAATAAAGGTATTGTGTCCAACTACAACTCAAAAATAAAATTTAAAATAAATTTAAAAAGTATAATCTGAACTCCTTAATTCAGCATGTTGAATTTTCTACAATCTGATCGTGATATGGTGAAGTATATATTTGGTCTTCCTCTACATTTGGCATATAATTCCTGAAATACTTGGAATATCCAAAATGATAAGTATCTTTTTATATGGTAATGAGTTGACTGAGGGTTGGCAGCCCCTAGGTCATCAGGATGATGGCTGGTCATCGGAAATATTTAGACTGGATTAGAGGGTTGAGACTTTAAGTTCCCTGTCTCAAGCTCCAAGGAAGAGAGAGGGACTAATGGTTAAACTTATAACCAATGGGCCAATGATTTAATCAACCATCACTATGTAATGAAACCTCCGTAAGGACAGGGTTCAGAGACCTTCCAGATAGTTCAACATACGGAGGTTCCTAGAGGGTGGGAACGCTCAGAGAAGGCATGGAAACTCCATACAACTTCCCCCACACCTCACTCTATGAATCTCTTCATCTGCATTCTTTATAATATTATTTATAATAAACCTATAAAGATATTTCCCTGAGTTCTCTTCTCTGTGTTACATTAGCAAACTGGTTGAAGCTGAGTGGATGTGTTATGCTCGAATTCCGGACCCCCAAAGACCACCAGAGACCCAAGATCGATGCAAGCAGCAAAGAGGTGTTTATTTCGAACTAGCTCGGTCCTCTGCATGCACACACAGCAACTGGTGACGCTGAGAGGCCCTGAGCCCAGGGTTTGCAGCATTTTTATACATTCTTTGGAGAGGGCAGGGACTTCACATACATCATAGCCTCTTTTAGCAAATCATCACACACCGTGGGAAAATCAAATAATAACACTAAAACATGATTAGCACATTCACTGGCGGGAACAAGTTGGGTAGGGGTGATTGGTCAGTACAAAAGGGGTTATTCGTTTGAACTGATTGGTTTGAGCCAAGAGGGGTGTATGTGCTGAACTACATGGTTTCCCAACATGTTATCAACCACCATAAACCACTGGGAGGGTCATCTGGCATCCCAGGTATTTCCCTGTCTCATGCTGATTGGTGGCTGCTAGGGGGCTGCTATGGATCCCCACCTAGCCTGACTGAGTCCAGGGACACCTGGCTCAGCAGAACTCTCCTGTTATTTGTAGATAAACAACTTAGCAGGGTGGGAATGTGCTTAGGAGTGCTCTGTGGGTTTTTCCAAGGACTAAGGTCATGTCCCTTCTTTGGACAGGCTTTGCTCTGAGGTAGAGGCTGGTTTTTCAGATGTTGTAGGATTGGGTTCATGACTACTTGTCAGAAGCATGGGGAAAATAATCAGAGCTTGCAAATGGCATTGGAAAGGTGGTGAGTCTTGGAAACTAAGCCCTCAACCTGCAGGATTGATGCAATCTCCAGGTGCATGGCATCAGAACTGAATTGGATTAGAGAGTGACAAATTGATGTGCACTGCCACAATATTGCTTGCTTGTTGGGTGGGGGGAAAACCCACTCACCTGGTGTTAGAAATGTGTTGCTGAGATAAAATATAGAATAAATGGAGATTAATTTTATTTATATCCTCACTGACTCAATCTCTTGCTCCAGTTTTAAGAAGTGAGAATTCTAAGAAGAAAGAGTCTTATAAACTCATTTTGAATCAAAGGCTTACCTCTGGTCCAGTTGGCCACAATATGTGAGTCAAGTTTGCTTTTTCTGCATATGAATAGAACAGTTTTCTATATAAGAAGTACAGGCAAGGAGGAAATGATTTTGGTATTAAGAAAATCTCAGGCTGGGGTTGTGGCTCAGCGGGAGAGCACTCTCCTAGCATGTGCAAGGCCCTGGGTTAGATCCAGGGCACCACATATAAATAAATAAATAAATAAATAAAAGTATTATGTTCAACTACAACTACAAAAAGTAATTTAAAAAAAAAAAGAAGAAAAGAAAATTTCAGCCAGTGCCTGCTCTTGAGAGTGGTAAGGAAGAGTTAGCTGGCCCCCTGTCCCCCTTGGCCCACACTAGTTAACTGGATCCAACTTTCTTTAAAGCACCTGAATATAAATGGACACTGGAAGTTTTTTCAAGCTTATGAAAATGTAGTCTCCTCCACCTCCTGGAAGGGCTAAAGTCTATAAACCCCCCACCTTCTAGGTTATCCTGGAGCAGTTACTAAACCCATACAGGAATGGTACGTTTGTTGGATATCTGCCATAGCCCAAATGACAACCAATTTAGGTTTCTTTATTTGAATATATGTTTTTGAGGCTATAAAATATGGCAATCATACTCAAATATTATAAACTAAAATGATGTTCCATACATATAGGATTGTCCAACATCTTGCCTTGTTGACTCTTTTATCAATTATTAGGATAAATAACAGACTCTACTGTGTAATATGAAGCCCAAAAGACACTAGTTATGACAACTATTAACTCATTTTTTTTCTTTACTATGATATTCTGTATATTGTCCAGATTAAAAATTGACATTCATGTTATAGAATACATATTGAAATTTGGCATAAAGATAAATGTGTTAGTCGGCTTTTCATTGCTGGTACAAATAACTGAGAAAAACAACACAGAGGAGGAAAGATTTATTTTAACCCAAGGTTTCAAAGATTTCAGTCTATGGTCGGCAAGTTCCATTGCTCTGGGCCTGAGGTATGACAGACACCATGGTAGAAGGGCATGGGGGAGGAAAATTGCTCAGGTTATGGCAGTTGGAAAACAGTCGGGGGTAGGGGCTGAAAACAAGATATACTCATGGATGACATGCCCCCACTGATATACTACCTCCAACTAGGCTCCTCTTCCTACAGTTTCCATTGCCTTCCAATAATGCTTCCATCAAATTCTGAATCATTAATGAATCGATCCACTGATGAGGTCAGAGTCTTCATGACCTAGTCACTTCCCAAAACCCCACCTCTGGACATTGCTGCATTGAGGACCAAGCCTATAACATGAGTCTTTGGGGGACATTCCAAACCATAACAATAAAAAATCATTTTTAAAAAAATGGAAAAAATGCAGTGGATTTAATGAGGAGGTTAAGAATTTGATATTGAAATGAATTTGCCAACAAAAGAAAAGAACAAAAAAAATGTCTTCAAATAGTGTTTTAGAGAGGGAAAACTCTAAAAGAGATTTTGGAGGACATCTAAATTAAACATCCTCATTTTTCTTTTTAATAGCTTTACTGAGATACATTTCACATATCCGTAAAATTCATTCATTTAAAATGTTCAGTTTAGTGGTTTTTAGTATATTTACAGAATTGAGCAACCATCACAAGAATTTAAGTACAGATAATTTTACTTACCCCAAAGAGATAACCATTAGCAATCATTAACAACCATTTGCTCCTGAATCCACTACTCTATGTTATGTATCTACAGATTTTTCTGTTTGAACATTTCATATACAGAGTCATGCAGCATCTTTTGTTGCTGGGTTCTTAAACTTAGCATGTCCTCAAGGCTCATCCATGTTGTAGCACATGTCATTACTTTTTATGGATACATAATACCTCATTGTGTGGATATGCCACATTTTGTTTACCTATTAATCAGCTGGTGGGCATTTGGGTTGTTCCTGCTTCTTGGCAATGGATAATGCTGCTATGAACATTTGTTTCATCATGGACATATGTTTTCATTTCTCTTGGATATATATCTAGGAATAGAACTGTTGGCTCATATGGTAACTTGATGTTTAACATTTTGAGGAACTGCCAAACTCTTTCCAAAGTGGCTGCATCATTTTGCATTCCTACCAGCAACACATGAAGGTTCCAATCATAGCTTCACTAACATTTGTTATTGTCTCTTTTATTTTAGCTGCCCTAGTAGTTGTAAAGTAAAATTTTTACTATAGGTTTGGATCTTCCTTATTTAGGAAACTCATACCCTATGTCCCAGTTAGTCGTGAGTAAAATCTGAACTGCAGAGTTATGTTGTTTTAGAGACAGAGATGGAAGGATAACAACTGTTACTCCTGGTCACTGGGAAGGTATGGAGTTAAGGAAGGAAATGGGGAAAATACTACTAACGTTTTTCTTTTATATTCACCTATTGTTAAAATGAGCATTGTCTATACATGTATTAGTTTAATAAAATAATATCAAAACAAAAATATCAAAAGGCAAAATAAGACCAGTTCATTTGTTAACCCTTTGGGAGTTTGGGTGAAAGTCTTTTTGTGCAAAAGGATTATATTATACAAATATAAAGAAACATAAATGTATTATATAATAGCTGGATTGTATACTACATTTAAAATAATATATATATCTGTAAAATATTTAAAATACTAGTAAGATGAAGCTTGACCAAATAAAATCTGGGTGTTCTGTGTAACACTGGCTAAGATTTGCTGGAAAGTTTGAATAAAATCAGAGTATGAATCAGTTGCATGGAAGAAGTTCTTTTTTATGTGTGATTAAAATGCAATCAGTGGGGCTGGGTTGTGGCTCAGTGGTAGAACACTTGCCTTGCATTCGTGGGGCACTGGGTTCGACCCTCAGCACCACATAAATAAATAAAACAAAGGTATTGCATCCATCTACAACAATAAAAATAAAATAAAATAAATAAAAATAAATGCAATCAAGGGGCTGGGGATATAGCTTAGTTGGTAGAGTGATCCTTGGGTTCTAATCTCCAGCACAATAGGAAAAAAATTTAAAAAGCAATTAAGCTACAGTTGGTCATGCCCTCCTTATCATTTTTGAACATGGTTTAATAAATAGACTTATGACTTGATAAACACTGTGTTGTGCCATTTGGCAGATTTGCTGGCATGCTGGTATGCTAGGGGCTATTTTTCTGATCTGGTGCAACAATCTATGGAAGATCATTTATACTTGTTTAGTAATTCACAAACCTCTACTAAGTCATTCTTCCAACACAAAGAATAAAATAAGTTCATGTAAGTTCAAATATTTAATGGCAATGCCCACATGTGGATAGGCCTTAAAGTGGATAAATTTTGTGAACTTATATAGAAAGCATGGCAGACACAATTCACTTTTCATAATTTCATTTTCTAGGGACTATGTATATTCCTTTACAGTTTGAACAAAATTGTTCAGTAGTTTTAGCAGAGCTGAAGTAAGGAGGTGGGGAGCGTGTAACAGATAGGACTGGGTCTTTAAAGTTTCTCAACATAGTTATTACAACTAATCACCTATCATCACTTTGTGAGAGTTATATTGGGGACTGAAAGCTTGATAATAAATATGGCAGAAAAGATCAAACTCAAGACGTAAGGCAAAAATTCAACCAGTTGTGTAAGTATAAGATAATTTCTCCACCGTTTTCCTGTAACACCACTACTCTTCATTGTGAGAGGTAGTCCATAGGAAACCAACAAAAATGAGTACTACTTTATAAGGACTTTGACTATGTATTTGGGATAGCTAGGATCAGATCTCAAAAGGATAACAACAAAAGCAAATTTCAGAGACAAGAATCTACAATCAGCAATATGCCTTTGCATGCCCAAGAACTTCAGACCTTTGGAATGAAGGATAAGAATTAACCAATCATCATAGCAAAAATGTATACAGGCAGCAACCATGCCCTCCCCCGCCCCTTAAAAAACTAGTTCTAAGACACTGTAATGATCTATAGCTTGGCATGTCCTCAACACTAGTTATGCTTTCTAAGGAACTGAATTTGTAAACATACTTAAGATGAAAAAGTATGCTCCTTTGGACCGAGTCCCAGAAAAGTAAGTAGGGAAGACAATTTGATTCAGTAATCAATTGAATCTTACTATATATGTTTTAGGGTCTCATAATTTAGAGGGTACTATTCTAATGTAAATGGTAGAAGCTACTTTTTAAATCAAGGTGGAAAAATAAACCCACCATACCCAGAATTTAGAAAACATGCTTAGCTTTATATTCCTCCATTGTTAAGCAACTAATAGTATATTTCAGAAGGGCAGAGATGAGGCAGAACCAAATAAACACAGCAAAAATTCAAATGTACTACAAATTCACTTACTTCTCCTAAGTAATCTCACCTATCCCAATCATATCCATCATTGTAAAGTGTGTTGTTTCTTTTTAAAACAAACACACATTTTTCTCATTGCCTCACTTATAGTACTTTGATTACATATAGTTTTTCTTAGTAACTTAATTTCTTATTGACTACTTCTTTATGTTAGATGCCAAGGGCAAGCTTGACTTAGCTCATCTCATTCAGAAGCAGATTCAGGTTTTTCAGACACAGAAGCTTACACAAATTGGGAGACTTCTTTAAAGAAAAAAAACACAAATTACAAATGCAAAGTTTATGTAAAAAAAATTAGAATGATATGGAAATCCAAATATGTTAGAAAAAAGTAAATATTGGTAAATTCCATAAATGTTGCAAACTCTGGGAATATTACATAATATTTTTATTAACTAAATGCCTAGTATGTCCTTATAATACTTTTCATCTACATTTTTTAGTAGAGTGCTCTTTGGTAGCTTCTTTATACAACAGCTATTTTGTAATAGTATCTATAATGAGACTAGAACAAAACACTTCAGTCTTTCTTGAAGTATAGCTGATTAAAATTTGTTTAACATACTGACATTTGAGATCTATAAGTCATTTCAACCTCATACTCAGACATAATTGCTGCTTTTAGTACTCTTATAGGTTTATGCCTTATCAAAAGATTCGGATCAATTCTATTTCACACAATCTGCATCGCAATTTAAAAAAAAAATTATAGGGGTGTGTTGATGACTGTAGATGCTGCATCATTCTATACACTCTGACTAGAAAGCTATAGTTATGGCTTCAGTGCAAATTAAAACTTCTGTTCACATGTGTCTACATCTGATGATTGGGAGAACTTTCCACAGTCTAGCTTAAGACATTTCATACACACTTCTCCACACCTACACATTTTTGGTAAGAGATGCAACAGGACACACTCATGATGGATACACATTAGTTGTGCACCTACTGCAGTGACACTAGGTGGCTCAGCATAGTGGGTAGTATTCTTGGTATTCCTGGAAGCTATTCCTTCACCCGGACATCTATCTATAACTTTATTAATCATAGAAATGACTGCAAACCACACAAATAAGTCAGCCTTCTACATCTGCAAATTCTACCTCTACTGATTCAATCAAGAATGGAAAATATTTTTTAATTGTATCTATTTTGAACATGTACAGGCTCTTTTTCTTATCGTTAATGTCTAAACAATTTAGTATAACAATGACTTACATAGCATTTACAGTGTCTTAGATATAAGTTATCTACAGGTGATTTAAAGTATACAGGAATATGTACATAGATGATGCCAGTAGTACATCATTTTATTTATGGGACTTAATCATCTGCAGATTTGGGTGTCCTTGGGGGTCCTGGATTAGATGTGAATCACAGATACTAAGGGACAACTATTTATTCCATGATACCTAAATTAAATGTATTACCAACTTAATTTCCCCTTATCTAGAACCTAAAACACTTATATGCTCTCCACCATCACCAAACATAAAGGCAAGTACTAGAGAGGGCAAGTCAAAGGGATAAGAGATCATTGTTAGCTGACAGTGGCCTTAGCATCTTTCCTTAGCACACTTTACAAAAACACATGACACTAGAACACAACACTAAAGTCTCTCCACAAGTCATGGTAAGATCTGGGCAGAAAAAGAAACTTGAATTTTCCACATCACCAGCTTCAATTTTTCTGCCCTGATCTCACTTGGGGGCGAGTGTGTGTGTGTGTGTGTGTGTGTGTGTGTACATCAACAGGCACTTATGTCTCCACACAAACATAAGTCATGGGATCTTGAAAGGAATTCAGGCTGCTACACATATATATGCACACACTTTTACTTTTTGTTATAGCAAATAAACTTCACAATTAGAGTTATATTCCTGAGTCTCCAGGAATCCTCAATAAAACAGCCTAGGGACATTAAGGGAAATTACTTACTTGAGAGATAAGGGAACAAATGCCATGGAAATGAAAGTCAGGCTCAATCTGATGGCAGGAATGATCTGCAAGTTCACTAGCCAGCTGGTCCAGAGTGTTCACCCAGAGCTGCTGTCACCAGTGTGTGGCAAGTGGAGCCCAGAGGAAGAGGTCTCAAATGGGGAAATGGAAAACACCAAAGATCAAGTGTGCTATCTTGATGGTTAATACCCAGGACAGAACTTGCTGGGTGTCCTAAAATAAATCTAAGTGGAGAATCTGAGGTCCCACCAGCAAATTGGATTTATACAACTAGAAATAAAACAGGCAATGTTAGAAAAGTGTTTGAGCTCTTGAGACAAAATTTGTCCAGATTAGATTAAGACATATTTGTACCTAAAGGCAGAGGAGTGATGAGGTGACTTCTTAAGGCATTAATTACCAGTCTATGATAAAAGAGAAGGATGAAAACATATTCCAGACATAGACAAATGTAGACTTAAGGACAATTCTTTTAACACTCTTCAGAAATCATATAGGCCATTTAAAACCCTGTAATATATAAAATGTTTTCCCATTTAAGGAAACAGAAAAGAAGCTGTACAAATTTTAAATGTGCCTTTGGGGGAAAAAAACAAAAACAAAAAACAGAAGAATCACCAAAATATTATTCTCCAATATTTCCTATTCCTAATAAGTTTTTCTTGAGTAATTTCCACGTGAATAGAAATAAAACAGAATTTTGCAAGTAGCAGGCAATGAAGCTAAAAAAAGACCAAAACTTTTAATCCATCTCTAGATAAAAATTACAACTTTAATGATCCTTAGAACACTAAGTGAGAAAAATTGTAGAACTTCAATTGTACACAATACTTTCTTTTCTGAGGCTGTTTAAATCTTCTGGCAGACAATGTCTCCCATTCCTTTTAATTCGCCTTTGTGAATGTGACTCTCTAGACAAGGTTCTCACATTCATTGTCCCAGTGACGTCACATCTTCCATGGCAACACTTAGCCAGTCTTTTGTAAATAAGCTCAAGCAATTCTTGGTTGCCTTTCATTTTTTAAGAAAACTATTTTATGGATCCTTAAAATTTCAGATACCATATCTATTGAATTTCACACAAAATAAAATGCAATATTGAGGGAAATATCTTTTTAAAATTTTTTTCTTTGTTTTCTTTTGTAGAGGTAGAGATCAAATCCAGAGCCTCGGATATGCTAAGGAAGCACTCTACCCCTGAGCTATATCACTATCCCAGAGAATGACATTTTAAAGCATGAACACAAAATGGAAATTTAGATGAGTCTTGTAAGGCAAGATAGCAGGCTAGAGATTTTGGAAATGGTGCCAAGGTTATGTAATGATGTGCTTTCCCTTACAAGCCCTTCAAACTGCATGAATACAGACTTGGTTAAAAGTCACCTGCAGAGGTAAACAGCAACAGTTGCTTTGGAAAGAAACAGCTTTCAAATAATGTCATTATTTTAAGAAAGAGGATCTGAAACTACAACTGTGTAAAAATATATTTACCTATTGACAGAACTAGGAAGTAATGTGCAAAAATGAAAAGAACCAGAGTGTTTCTTTGGTGAGAGAATGATAGAGTATTTTAAAAATCCTTTTAATCTTCCTGTTCTCCCAGCATCTCAGTAGCAAGGATTTGAAAATGGGTGCACCATCTGGTTAGAAAAGGAGAGGCAAGTGGTCTGACTGGTGGTAGAGATGCTCCCTGACTCTAACTTCTCAGGAGGTCAAGCTTCTTGGGAAACCCACAAGGTAGTGGCTATGACCTCAAAGGTACGATTAAACCTGGGAATTTCTGTAGCTCACTCAGAGGGAAGTAGTAACAGAAATAATTTCATACTTATTATCTCTCAAGACAGAGGGCTAGAAAAATAAGCAGCTGAGTCCTCTCTCCCTAACTGCTCCAGAGATTTCTTTTACTTTTGGCTCTGAAGGAGACTGAGTCTGTTACTATGTACAGTCACCTCCAACTGGCCTTAATGCCCAGTTCTACAAAGCCATCTATAAACCCAGAGACTTTGCAAATCTTTGGTAAAATAATAAGTGATGAATTATGTTATTTAAAGGCTAGAAAAGAGAGCAGCATGAAGAAGCAAATTTGGTATTGTACCGCCTTACTAAACTATGTGTCTAATTCTGAACTTAAGAAAACAACAGCGCTGTTTCATCTAAATAATTGTATTAATCAAGAGTAGAAACTTGGGACAAGGGGATGATAAAAAACATACCTGAGTTAAAAACATACCTCATGAATTAACAAATTTGACAGGCCTAAAAAGTCAAAACTATGTTTGTGGTTTGCCTCCAAAGTCTTGTCTGATTTGGAACACTTCTGTTGATTTTATCTCCTGTTAAGGTGATCTACATAAGGCAGCAACACCTTTGAGTGTTTTCACTTTCTTTCTCTTATTCTTTCTGACTTGCCTTTCTCTTTCTGTCCTCTGGTTTTTCTTCCTTCTTGTCCTTCCTTTCTATTTATTTATCTATTATCTGCCTGTTTATCTGGCTATGATCATTTCCCCCAAGTTAATCACTTCCCTGAGGGACCAGAAAAAAAAATTGGGTTCCTAATATGGCTTTGTCAGTGTTCAAGGTCTATGATAGGTTGAAACTATAACTAAAGCTGAGGCTTCTCAGATCTGATGTCACTCTGTATTGACTCTGGTTAAGGGGGGATGCTAGGGTAGAACTCCTTCACAAAACCATATAGAAAGGCCAATGCATAAAATAAATATGAGTTCCATGTGAGAAAAGTATCACATAAATAAAAGACAGGAATTTATTTTCACATCTCTGATATTCAGTATTCCTTTCTTTATTTCAGTAATAAAAGAAAATGCTAAAGAAACCAAAGACTTATTATGCAAACTTTGAACACTGTGTCTCATTATTCTATACTCTCTAATTTTTGTATTAAAGAGATCACCTAGTTCATTATGTATATATACCACAGTTTATTTATCCATTTATCTACTGAAGGGTATCTAGGTTGCTTCCACAGTTTAGCTATTGTGAATTGAGCTGCTATGAACATTGATGTGACTGCATTACTATAGTATGCTGATTTTAAATCCTTTGGGTATAGACCAAGGAGTGGGATGATAGCTGGGTCAAATGGTGCATTTGCAGGTAAGTGGATGGAGTTGGAGAATATCTTGCTAAGTGAGGTTAGCCAATCGCCCCAAAAAACAAAGGCCGAATGTTCTCTCTTATAAGTGGGTACTGAACCATAGTGGGGAGAGGGGAGGCATGGGAGAAACGGAGGAACTTTGACTAGATAAAGGCAGGAAAGATGGTGGAATGAAATGGACATCATTACCCTAGTACATGTATGACTGCACATATGGTGTGATGCTACATTGTGTACAACCATAGAAATGTAAAGTTGTGCTGCAATTGTGTACAATGAATCAAAATGCATTCTGCTGTCATATATACCTAATCAAAATAAATAAATAAAAATTTTTAAAAAGGGAGATCAAGATGGGTGTGGTGGTACAAACCAGTAATCCCAGAGGCTTAGGAGGCTGAGACAAGAGGATCACGAGTTCAAAGCCAGCCTCAGCAAAAGCGAGGTGCAAAGCAACTCAGTGAGACCCTGTCTCTAAATAAAATACAAAATAGGGCTGGAGAGTGGCTCGAAGGTCAAATGCCCCTGAGTTCAGTCCCTGGCAACCCCCACCAAAAAAAAAAAAAAAAAAAGAAGAATTCAACTAGTTCACCAAAGGGCAAGAGATTTTTGAAATTGATAAAGTTTTGAAGAAATCTTAGGAGGGAATATTGGAAAAGTCCTTAGAAAAAGCAAAAAATTAGGTAAGAAAATAAATGATTCATGGGGCAAAAAAAAAAAAAAAAAGAGGAAAGTTGCTGAAAAAAAGAAATAAGGAGATGATGACAAAAAAAATTGAGGGCAGACTCCATAGGGAAAGTACTAGGAAAAAGTCATTTGTGACATGATCCTCAAAAAGCAATATCTTAGTCAACAGATTCTCTTACTTATAGTTACTGTGTTGCAACACAGTAAATAAATGAAAATTTGCTTTTCTTTGGGATAACTTAAGGTTGGTTAATAAAAGAAATAATGTCAATAGCTTTTTATTTTCCACTAAAAATATTAATTTTATGGCATTGAACTCTGTTTCAAAACCAAAAAGCCCAAATTATTCAAATGCCACTGCTAATTAATAACTTTTTTTTAAAGGGGACTTTTGCCAGATAAATCTTAAATGGACAAAATGTAAAAGAAGTCAGGAAAGTAAAACTCAAAAAATATAAACAAAGTATGTTTTAGAAGTAGAGAACAGAAAACAGTAACACTTTCCCAAAACAAACCAAAACAAAACCTTCTTTGAAAGAACTGAAGTCCACTAAAGCATAGATCTGGAAAAATCAGCAATTGAAATGAATTCTCAAGAACAGAGAGGAGATACTCATAGAATTCTGCTGTATGATTTCTAGAAAGTTCCATTTTGAATGACAGTGCCTAAAGTATACTATTCTTCATAGTTCTACTAGAATTTAAGGTTAAAGGCAGTCTGATGAAAACACATCCCCTGATCTGCTGTTATCATCTTAATGACTATCATCAGCAATACTGCAATGCTTTCCCTGAAGCAGAAAGGAAACCAGTTAGATTTGTAAAGCAGGCCTTTGGGATTTCTTATGGTCATAATTGGATTCTGAAATGTCAAAATATGGTATCCAGACATGTGCTGCTTAGAAAGCATAACTTGGAAAGATAGCCAGCATTCTGAGTTTTTATGTCCAATTTAAATAATGTTGGAGAAAATAGTCCTGTGTGGTCTTGAGCAATTTCCTCAACCTCTGAGACTTGTTTTCTCAACTATAAAACATGAATTAAAATACCTACCTGATTGAGTAGTTGTTTAAAATAAATGAAATAATTATTATGAAGCATTTAACAAAGGGCCTAGCAATAGAAATGGTTTCAGTGAGTGGCAACAAAAGTATGTGAATAATCAGATCTAACTTACCCCTGCCTCATGGAGATTGTTCCTATTCCCTGAGGATAGCTTTTGGGCAGATGCCTGCTCTACATCAAGGAGAGAATCCTGGAGAGTAGAGCTGGGGTGTTGCTGTGACCATGAAAGATCTGTCTAGAGTAGCATAGTAGAAGCAGCAGTACTTATGCAGGAGCAAGAAAAATATGGAAAGGAAAAATCGTAATGAATATTTTCAGAGTTCATAACTCTGTATTTTTACTAAAGATTTCAGGCAATTTTTAAAGCTGGAAGGAAGCTGAAAGAGATAATTTATGCAATCTCATTTCACACATGAAGAAACTGAGGGCTGATGAAAAACTTCTAAAAACTATGTGATTAGTGACTATAGTCCTCAACTGCTGACTTCTACTCCAGTGCTTTTTTATTTCCATGACTTGACACCCTGTGTAACCTAGACATACACAAGTCTTAGTGAGAGGCTTAGAAATGTCCATTGGAATTTTTGCTATAAGAAAGTGTTAGGATGGCCTTAGGCCTGAGCCTAAGCAACTCCATTTTAAAAACTCCAGTTTGAAACTTGCAGTCTCACTAGGCACACCCACAGAGACCTCTAGTATGGCCTCAAACAAGTTATTTCCCCTCACTCTGATAAAGAGAGTGAAGCCCCTGGCAGGCTGTCCTCACCTGATAAGAGGGAAAGGCATGACCATCAGGGTGGAGACCACCAGACCAGATGTTTCTGACCCCAGGGTAAATGATGTCACTGAGAAATCTGGCGGTAGCTGATAAGGATTGAAAAGGGGGGGTAAAAAAAAAAAACAAATTTAGTATAAATAATACAGCAAATGAATAGGGATTCAGCCAGCTGAAGCTAAAATGCTGGAGAGCCTGATGAGGATCTGACATCCCATCACTTGTCATCATTTCCCCAACCTCTGCATGATCCTCACCATTCTCAAACTCATCTGGACCTTGGTGAGAGCCGCAACTTCTCCCTACTACCCTCTCCTCAGTGGGTCATCCACTCCACGCCAGGAAAATCCTGCCTTGGTTCTGGACCTGATCACCACCTGTCTGAGTGAGTGTGCATCTGCTGGACATAAAGCCTAAGGCTTAAAACTTTTGAACTTAGCATGCAGAGGGAGTGTCTGTCATTAGCCTATCATGATTAAGTGTGTTTTGCAGTGCTTAGAATTAACCTAGAATTGTTTGCTGTAAATTAATTAATCTAGAATAGTTTGCTGTGAATTGATTATGCCTCTTGCAGTGCCGAGCATTAAGGTTTGTCATTTTCTTGATTAAGAACCTATAGAGTGAAATTGTATTGAGTAATTTGAGTGAATAAATCATTGAAAGGGGCAGAAGCGCGTGGACATTCTTTATTTCTCCCCTCGACTGCATACGTGGCAATTTTGCCCCCTCTCAACAGCAAGGCACAAGAAAGGGAAGCAGATGACTGGAGGGTAGGAAGAGTTCAGGTAAGGAACCCTTGTGCATTTCTTTTGTTCTGATGTGTGTGTGTGTGTGTGTGTGTGTGTGTGTGTTTGTGTGTGTGTGTGTGTGTGTGTGTGATGTTACTGGAGATAGAATCTAGGGCCTTACACATGCTTGACACACATTCTACCACTGACCATCACCCTCAGTCTGAGTTCATCTTTTTAGTGTTTTCTTATGTTAATGGAAAGTCAAGAGCATAGTAAAAATATTTCCAAAGAGGTATGATACTAATAACATATTTATAAGAAATGTACACTTGACATATATAATGGACTTAAGGAATAACATTACAATGATCTTAGTGCATGAGCATAAATCATGTAAACTTCAGAAAGTATTTAATACACCAAACACTTGAAGATAACTTCCAAAAGCACCTCCAAAATACTAAGCAATAGGAATTTGTTATAATTTTAAAAATATGAATGTAAGCAACTTTACAGAAAAAGAGCTAATAAATCGTCAATTCTCTTTTTAGTGCTTGAAATTAACTTCTAATATTTGTCAATATACAAAATCAACATGTAGTTATAATGTGTTTATACACTATTTAATATTATTTTTCCTTTAAACTTTTTTTATATGTTGATTTTCATGAGTGAACCCAATATGTATACTTGTTAATTTTAATGATTAGTCCATCATGTTGTTAGAGTGCAATTAATGTATTTACCTTGTCGTTTGTTGTTTCCTGCTTTCTACTATGTTTAGTATTTTGTTTAAATATCCTCCACACCAAGGCCACCTTTGGAGTTATTTCCTTGAACTCTATTCTGCAATGCAGATTTTCTAGGTCAAAACAATATGAATAACAATAGGTACTATTGTGTTATTTCTGTGTGTATTAGGCTCTCCAGATATTACCACTGTTATCCTAAAGATAATCCTTTGACGTATTTATTAATTTTATCCTATGCTACCTGTAGGCAGACTGAGACTAAGTTAAACAATTTACCTATAATGATGGAGAAAGGAAGTGCTAGAGTTAAACCTGAAACCTAGTTCCACAAGACTCAAAAGACCATGCTCATTACAAAATACTGATAGTCCTTAAACACTGTAATCTCAGGACTCCTTTACATATTTAAAAATTACTGAAGGGGAAAAAAACCTAGAGAATGAAAATGAAAAGCCAAACTAAAAGATCATATTTTCTTCTAATATTTTTTTTTTAGTTGTAGTTGAACACAATACTTTTATTTTATTTATTTACTTGTATGTGAATCTGAGGATCCCAAGTCCTCACACATGCTAGGAGAGCATTCTACTGCTGAGCCATAATCCCAACCCCTAAAAGATCATATTTAATACTGGAAATGAAAAATTGGAATTTGAAATTGAAAACACAATACCATTTATATTAACACAGAAACAATGAACTAGTTTGGAATAAAAAATGTACAAGGTTTATATGAGGAGCAATGCAAAAATTTGATAAGAGATGCAAGAAGACCCAAATAAAATGGAGACATACTATGGGTTAGGGACATAGCTCAGTTGGTAGAGTGCTTGCCTTGCCTATACAAGACCCTGGGTTCAATCCCCAGCACTACCAAAAAGAAAAAAGGAGAGATACTCCATACACATGAATAGGAAGACTTAAATCATCAATTCCTCCCAACTTGGTCTATAACCTTAGTGCAATCCCACTCAAAAAATATTATTTTGTAGAAATAAACAACTGATTCTAAGTTGGTATCAAAAGGCAAAAGATGCAAAATAGCCAATATGGTGCTGAAGCACAAAGTTGAAGAACTGATACTACCTGACTTCAAAACCTACTATAAAGCTAAAGTAATTACAACAGTGTGGTACTGGTAAAAGAATGTGACAGATCAATGGAACAGAATAGAGAACCCAGAAGTAGATTCATACAAATATCATCAACTGATTCTTTGACAAAAGAGCAAAAGTAATACAATGGGGAAAAAAAACAGTCTTTTCAACAAATGTGCTAGAACTAGACATTCCCATGCAAAACAAGTGAATCTAGATGCAGACCTTAAACCCTTCACAAAAATTGACTCAAAACAGATCATAGACCTAATGTAAATGTGAAATTATAAAACTCCTAGAAGATAACAAAAGGGAAAATCTAAGTGACCTTGTGTTTGGCAATGACTTTTTAGATACAATGCCAAATGCATGATTCATGAAGGAAAAATACGTAAGCTGGACTTCATTAAAATTGAAACTGCTCTGTGAAATATAATGGATAAGACAATGAAAAGAAAACCACATACCAGAAGAAAAATCTTTACAAAACACATAGCTGATAATATATTGGCATCCAAAAAAATATGAAGAACTCTTAAAACTCAACCCAATAACAAAAATTAATAACTCAATTAAAAATTGACAAAAGATCTAAATAGACACCTCAGCAAATAAGAGATGGATAGATAGATAGCAAATAAGCATATGAAAATATATTCTGCATCATATGCTAGGGAATCACAAATTCAAACAACAATAACGTATCACTATACTCCTATCAGAACATATACTCTAAAATACTGATACCACCAAATACTTGTGAAAATGTAAAGCAACAAGAACTCTCGCTTATTGCAAACGGAAGTGCAAAATGCTACAGCCACTATGGTAGACAATTTGGCAGTGTCTTACAAAACTAAACACACTTTACCTTGCAATCCAGTAATGATGCTTTTTGGTATTTCCCCAAACACATTAAAAACTTATGTCCACACAAATACCTGCCTGAGAATGTTTATAGATGCTTTATTCACATCTGCCAAACTTGCAAACAACCAAGATGTTCTTCAATCAGTGAATGAGAAGTTTAAGGGGAGGGAGTAAAGAATACATTAGTGGAGCACTAATATAACTACTCTGTATAATTCTTTCATGGTGACATGTCATTATATATTTATCAAACCCATAAGATGGACATGACAAAGAGTGAAATATAATGTAAACTATGAAGTTTGGTTAATAATATTGTATAAATATTGGTTCATCAATTGTAACAAGTGTACTTCAGTAATACATGTATACACATATGAAACACACATATGATACACTGTATGCATGAGTGTATACATGCATGTGCACATAGGGAATGATAAGAAAATTTATAGGAATTTTGTATTTTTTCCTCAATTTTTCTGTACATAAAAAATTGTCAAAAAATAAAATCTTTTAGTTTTTAAAAAAGAATGTTATAGTCAATAACAAATTATAATTTGTTATAATCATGATACATTTATGATGTTTATGAATTATAATCACTGTGGACTCTTAAGGTTTTTGTTTGTGTGAATTATATCTAACAATATTTACCATGTTAGAAATATTTTTTGAAAATAACTAATAAAAGTCTATTACATGGTAATGCAAATAACATTTTTGTGAACCAGAACTATATTTTCCAAAATTAAAAAATAGTGAAGTCTGGCAGTGTTTGCAAATCTTTTTAATATCTGGCTTAATGAAGACAGCTAGATTTTCATATCTTTTTTTGTGTTCAGACTGTTGTATTACGTTGTTTTTGTTGAAATATGTGAAGAAAGTCTAACTTCATATATGTAGGCATTTGGGGAAAGGGTAGCCTTTGCATATAGTTGTGGATATTTTTCTTTGATACAACACTCAAATTCAACAAGTGAAAGTTTCTTAAAGGCTAGTGCAATGTGATATCTGAACTCGCTTCATACTCTGTTCCATTAAAATTCACTGGGTTTCTTTGGACTCTGAATGGGTATTTTCACCATGGCATGCAAATGATTTGCAAATCAGGCATTAGTTGTTTGAGAAATATTTATTCATTTTATTATGCAAATTTTTCAAATGCTGGTCCATTTTTATTATACAATAAAAATTACATCCATTAATATCACTACTGATCTCATCAGAAAACAAAGTATTAAGCACATGATGGTGGATCACATATTTCAAAATTCTAATATTTACTTGGAATTTTGGATTAGTTATGGACAACAAATATTATAAGGTATTTACCTTGAAGTGACAGGCTTGCTCATTTCATTTTAGAGAAAATGCCTGTCAACTATCCAAGTCCTAATAACCATAGTTGTCTGCCAGTCATTCTTTCAAGTAAAATGGATTTTCATGAAGAAAGCAGCTGCTTCAGTTCCCAGCACAAACAATGGTCCAAGTGTTTTCCTTGAGACAAATACAAGGACTTTATACACATTTCCCATTTCATCACACAGTGCATTAAGAAGTGGACTCTAGAGTTGATATATAATAAAATTAGTAATTTTTACTTCAAAGACATGAACAAGCTAAAACTGTCATTTTTGAAATGTGTGCACAGAGTAGTGAAGAACGCAATGACTGGTATAACAGTGGGCTTGGTTCCCGGGGTTTGATCAACCATTTATTTCATGCCATTATTGCAAATGTCAACACAGTAAACAAAGCAAATGTCTCTGTTATCTCATGAAAATGATTTTGATCCTGAAAGGGAGACCATGAACCACACGTTGAGAACCTCAACCACATTATATTAATAATGATAGCATAGATCTAATACCTGTCATTTACATACTTGATTCAGGCATACCTGTAATTCCATAAGGTGTATTACTGCTCATTATTAATTTGTTCAATAAATATTTTGTGTATGCTGAGTATTGGATGAGCACAGGAAATGGATACTTCTCATAAGGAGCCTAGAAGGCGCTGAGAAGATAGAACTTTTAAAGAGGACATCAGAAACTTGATAAATCTGAAAATTTTAAGATATTTGGTGTATTCTTAATCTAAAAAACACTTTAAAACAAGGTGGATACAATGAAGTAATTATAAAGGAAAGCTATCAACAAGGAGAAGTGGAAAATTAAATGAAGCATGTTATATTTATGATGTTTACGAATTATAAACACTTTTAAATGAAGAAATAGATTGATGTTTTTATTGTTGGCTATTTTATGCACTAAATGGAAATCTGACAAAGAAAAATTACAAAGAGGAGTTGCTTAGACTCTGGAACTGAGCAAATAATAGAGATTTATGGTTAAGTGGAGAATTAAAGACTTTTCTTTCAAGAACAGAATTTGAATGTTTTGCTAATTTTAAATGCTTTTATAATTATATTAAAACTATAGCAGAAAGCAGATAACAATCTGATTAAAAACTGAGTGAGATAATATGCATTGCTATAATTTGCATCTTGAATGTCACCCAAAGGGCAACTGTTAAAGGTGTGGTCTACAAGATGGCACTCTTGAGAGGTAGTAGAACCTTTAAGAGGCAGGAACTAATGAGAGAACTTTAGGTTATTGGAGGAGGTATACCCTTGAAGGGGATTGTGGGATCCTGGTCTCTTTCTCTTCCCTCTTTTACTTTCTTGCCGTGAGATGAGCAGTTTTACACCTGCCTTTCCATAAAGCCCAGAGCAATGGGGCCAACTGAACATGAACTGGAAACTTTAACATTGTGAGCCCAAATAAATCTTTTCTCTTTATAAGTTGATCATCTTGGGTATTTTGTTATACTAACAGAAAGCAGGCTAACAAAAAATATGGTACTAAGAAGTTGGGCTGTTGATTATAGCTATACCTAAGACAATGTGGAAGAATTAGTTTATTAGAGATGTTTGGAAACATTTAGAGGAGCAGGCTGGAGAAAGTCTAGACTTGTGTTAATAGACCTTAAAAGGGTAATCCTGGCAAGGGCTCAGAAGATCAGAATACTGACAGGAGGGCTGGCGATGTGGCTCAAGCGGTAGCGCGCTCGCCTGGCATGCGTGCGGCCCGGGTTCGATCCTCAGCACCACATACCAACAAAGATGTTGTGTCCGCCGAGAACTAAAAAATAAATATTAAAAATTCTCTCTCTCTCTCTCTCCCCCTCTCTCACTCTCTCTTTAAAAAAAAAAAATACTGACAGGAGGGCTGTATTGGGAATTAGATTCGAGGCTGCTCATGTTAACAGTCTGGCAAAGAAGCTGTCTGCTTTTTGTCCATTTCCTGAGACTTTGTATGAGATTGAGTTTAAAGGTGATGGACAAGTTCACTTGGTGGAGGAAATTTCCAAGTAGCAAAACATTCATGCAGTGGCACAGGTTTCCTTGGATGCTTTTAGCTGAATAATCAGGAGCAAAGAGGAGCAGAACAGAAAAATTTGCAGCTTGGCCAGAAACAGAATATGTATAAAGATGTGGCCAAGGAGAGTGCATTGCTAGTGCCAATAATAAAATCAAAGTGCTTTGCGTAGGGACAATAGGAAAGATGCCTTATACAGAAATACAAATTTGTTTCAAAGATTAAAGACTTTCTGGGGCAAACACATTTCAGAAGAAAACCTCTGGGTTCCCTCCTGCCCATGCAGAACTACCGAGGTAATCATTCCCCAGGATTTGTTTCCTCCTGTTCAACTGGCAAAGTATTCATGGACTGTTGCAGCCGTGGTTCAAGCAGGTCCAGGTACTGCTTACTCTGGTTGGAGGCCTTCGCATCTCCATGAGTCTGGTTTAGTGGGCATGTACAGTGTCAGACTTATGGAGTTATAGATGCTTCCACTAAGATTTCAAAGAAAAGCCTGGATGGAGGTCAGGAAGTGTATGGAAGAGCTAAAGTCTCTACAAACAGCTCTCAGTGAGGAAGCTACAGGAGTGAAGTTGAAGTTTCAGTGGGGACCCCAAGAAGGTAAGATGTTCCAGCAACATGCAACACATGCAGAGGGAAGCTGCAAGCAGCATGAAAAGCCTTCCCCAGAGAAAGGCTAGGTGGGCTGTAACCAGTAAGTCTATAGGAGTGGTTTTTCTAGTCCTTGGCAGGCTGCTTCCCCACACTGTACACCTGGATGCTAGACATGAGGACATGTTTACCTTTTAGGTTTCAGTCTTTCTGTTGGTCTATTATTATTATTATTATTATTATTATTATTTGGAATAGGAATGTTTACCATTGTATCTCAGAAGTATGAACTCATTCAATTTGATAGTTACAGGACCTCTTGGTTGAATTTGCCTTGAATCTTTTTTTTTTGCCCATGTGCAAATAGATGTTTATTACAGAACATTTTTTTAATTAAATGACTTAAAAAAAAAACATAATACCATAAAGTGATAATGACCTGGTAGCATGCAAATACTACAGGCTGGAGAGGTATGTTTGCTTTTAATGAAGGTACATATAATAAATTCCTATGACATTTGACTCTAAAATGAATCTATGAATTGGCCTGACATGATTATATAATTAATAATTTAAAGTAAAATATAAACTTAAATGCAATTTAAAAAACTGGTATTATGCTGCAGGAGTCAATTCGAGGTCAGTGACTGGAGAGTTATATTAAAAAAAATAAATTGAGGTAAAATCTTTAGGAAGAAACCCTGTGCCTAGGTACGTCTGAAGATCCAGGCTTGACTTCTGCTCTTGATGAATCTGATTCGGGAAAGGACGTATAACGCCCGTCACACATCTGTTTCAAACCCAGCCTGTCTCTAAAGTTACACATCTCTTTAGAAATAAACATCAAGTATTAACAGCTAAAAGATGCCATTGGGATAAGCTCCAAAGTCTGCTGTTTTCACAGAGACATATTTTAAGGCATCATTTTTCATCTTGGAACTTTAAGAACATCTTCTTTGCTTTAACTGGTTTTCTGTCTCCGTTTTCATCTTCTTGGTAACTGGCAGGATCTCTCTTCTTGGCCAACTGTTTTCCAGTCGTCCCCACCAAGGTCTCCCATCTTCTAGCCATTGCCTCATCTGACACATCAAGCTCTGGCACTTCATATTCATCTTCTTTTGTTTTTAGCATTCATTTGAAACATCAGTTTCTCAACTTTGGGATTAAATCCTCTGAATGACATTCTTACATAGAGAAGATCTTCACATAACAAGAAACTCTGCTCTCTTTCTCTTTATGCTCTGGCAAATCCAAGTACCAGGGCTCTTCACTGATGACCTTCTTTTCTTCCTCTCCTAGTTGTTTCTTGGTTTCTGAGTTCAATCCCCTTTGTATGAACTTCCTGAGCAGCAGGTTCTTGGACAACTTGGTCTTGTGTTCAGCCGCTATGCTGGCCTTGCCTGCCACGAGCCTCATCTACCAGCCCCTTACCTTGAGTCTTCGAGGAAACTTCAGACTTAGACTTTTGAGCAACACTAGAAGAGTTAAGACTTTGGGGGGGTTTGGTGATGGAATGAATGCATTTTACATCTTGCAAATGAATAAGACCTTTGGGAGTCAGGAGTGGAATGCATTAGTTTGGACTTGAATGTCCCTCATAGGCCCATGTGTTTAAAGACCTGGTCCCCATCACAGTGCTAATGGGAGCTGGTGAAAGCTTTGATAAGTGGAGCTTCTTTACTGGTAACATGCCCTTGAAGAAGACGGTATGATTCTACTCTGTCTTCTTACCTGTTTTTGCTTCTTGTCCCATGAGGTGAGTGAAGAATTTTGTTCTGTCATGAGCTCCTACTGTCATGTGCTGCCCTGCCACAGACCCAGTGCAATGGGGCCAAACAATCACGTACTGGGACCCTCAAAACTGTGAGCCACCAGGTGCAGTGGCATATGCCTATAATTCCAGTGGATTGGGAGGCTGAGCCAGGAGGATTGGAAGTTCAAAGCTAGCCTTAACAATTTAGCAAGGCCCTAAGCAGCTCAGTGAGAACTTGTCTCTAAATAAAATATAAAAAGGGGCTGGGTCCTGCAATCTGTACATGTGGGAAAAATAAGAATTCATACCCCATTTGAATCAAATGTATGATATATAATATGTCAATATCATTGTAATGTTTTGAGCAACTAATAAAAAAAAGGGGGGGGGTGCTGGGGATGTTGCTCAGTGGTTAAGTGCCCCTAGGTTCAATCCCTGGTACCAAAAACAAAACAAAACTTGTGAACCCAAACAATATTTTTCTCTTTATAAGTTGATTATCTCAGGTATTCTGTCATAGTAACAGAAAATTGCCTAATATGTAAAACACTAGGGCTTCTTTGTTTCAAAAAAGCATCATTCTCTTAGTTGATAAATAGTTATCAAACATCTATAGATAACATCAGAAATTTTAAAATCTGAGCAATTTAAAGTGTCATGGAGTATTTTATGCTAGAAACATTAAAATAAGATAGCAAAATACTTTTTAAGGACTTCAGTGGGTACAAAAATGAGTCAGACATAAATTCTGACTTCATGAAATTTAGAGTTTTCCAGAAGAGCCAAGTCATGGCTACTGAAGAGTAGCACATTTTTGTTGCTTATTTTAGCTGTTCAATATATGAATCCTCTGGTAAATACCAGAATTCTGCTGTTATGTGAGTCTTTCAGGGAGGCAGAGTCTTGCCACCTGCTATGAAAGTCGAGGAGTCAGAACTCTACCATTTTGACTGTGGGCACATAATCTAGGATGAGACAAATGTTTGTGTCCACCAAGACTATGAATCTTGAACAAGTGATGAAAGATAAAGAATTGGGAGAAGAGATTGCATTGGTTTCTAGACCCAATGTAAGCATAGGGATATGGCATTATTAAAAGTGGTATCATCTTTGGTCTATGCTTCTGTACAGTTGACAGATTACCCCGCCCAACTTTTAGCCTTCCATCATTCTGTGAGTCTCCATCACGTATATGTGTATTTGAAGAAATATACTATCATTTATAAGTCCCTTTAGAGGAATACAGCTCGCCTTCACAAAACAGAGATCATCTTCATGTAAGGAGCTCAGGGAAGCCTTCACTGAGATGTAGCATTTATACTGGGTCACATGACATAGGGTTTGCATCTGGGGAGCCTTGAGGATGGGTGGAAAGGAGTGCGTGTTCAATTTAGAAGAAATGGCATGAGCAATGACAAGGAGACAAAAGGGCAAGGCATTCGTGAGACTAGGAAGTCTAGGATGCTAGATTTAAGGCTTTGAGAATATAAGTAACTTCAAAGATGAGTTAGGGAAATTGTTCCAAAGCTAGAGCCTTCTGCCTTCCTCACTCCACTTCTGCTCCCTTGTTTTCTTGAAGGATTGGTGTTTTTTTAATCGGTAAATTTTATTCATGCATGTGTGAACATTTTGTTCTTATTTCTTTGGGAAATTTCATCACTGCTACATTTATTACAGGTCTGAACAGTGTTTGGGATTCCACTTAAACATGATGAAGTGAGGGAGGGTCATCTGAGGATTCTTTGGCAGATGCAAATCTCCACAGATTATGAAAAGTATTTCTTCCAGTTATCTCTTTATGTGATTGAAATTTGCCTAAAGTAAAAGCAAATTGTTTCTTGTAGCTTATTCCAGAGAGTTTTTAAAAGATATTGACTGTTTTGTGTTTTTACAAAATAAGACTCTGCTTAGACAGATTTCTTTTCACTTAAATCTTTTATTAATATTTTTGTTTGTTTTATGGCTTCTCTGTTCCTTTGTCACCTGCACCCTCATGTGCATACCATGGTTCTGCTTGTGCTGATGACTTGCAATCTGTCTGGTTTATCTTAATTGCCAGCAGGTACAAAGCAATTATAACATTTTACCTGCTGGGATTGCTTGAAATTGCTTGAACCAAGGAAATAGGTACAAGAGCTGAGTTGTCAAGGCCAACAAAATGTGTAGGCAGTATTGATAACATTTATGTCACCTACCATGGGCCCAATCCAAATTAAAGAACCAACATATAGAAAGGCCAAGGAAAATCATAAGTGTACAAACTTCAACTCGGTAAACAACTTCATCTTTCTTGGTCAACTTAGAATATTTGAAATGCAAAGAGAAAGTAAGTGTTACCGACTTTCTGAAAAGCTTTTCCCAAGGATTTCTGGGGAAATAGTAGAGGAAAAATTCATAACTTTGATAAGATAAATCACAACTTCTGGTACCTGTAGAGAAGGGAAGCTATTGTCATGTTTGAAAATGCAGCCACCATAGCATTAAGGGGCTGTAGCTTCCACAAGTGTGGTGACTATTCTCCATAAGGGTTTTGAAAGGGTGAACTCTCAGATCATATACATTGTCTCTATCCTTCCTACATCTCCTGGTTGGGGTTGGGAAGACATTGTTGTGTTTAAAAAAATGTCCAATATAAAATTTAACATTCCAACCCCTTAAGAGTATGTAACTCAGTGTCATTAAGTACAATCACATTGGTGTGCAACCATCACCACTATATTCAGATTTTTTCATCATGCCAAGCTGAAACTTTATTCTCATTAAATGCTAACTTCCCATTTCTCCCCACTATGTTTTGAATGTACTTTGTCCCTGCCAAAACTTAGGTCAAAATTTAAATGATTAAGTAATGGTATTGAGAGCTAGTAGGACCTATAAGAGGTTATTAGATTTTTAAGAGGGATTAATGCTTTTACTTAGAAATGAGTTTTTGCTCTCATAGGACTGGACTAGCTAACTTGAGAGCAGGTTTTCATAAAGCAAGTTCCTCTCATCTCTTGTTTTGTCTCTCACACCTGCATACCTCCTCTTTATACATGCTTGCTTCTCCTTTCCCATCTCTGCCATGTTTTGACACAGCATCATATCTCCACCAAAAACTGAGCAGTTGCTGGTGCCTTGCTCCTGGACCAGAGCTCTGAGCTAAATAAACATATTTTCTTTGTAAAATTTCTAGCCTTAGGTATTATGAAAAATGTACTAAACATACTCTTTTTCCTCAGCCCCTGATAACCTCTATTCTCCTTTCTGATTCTAAGGATTTGACTATTCTATATATCTCATATAAGTGGAATCATACTATATTTGTCCTTTGGTTTCTGGCTTATTATACTTACATAATGTCATAGTTCTTAGATGATATAAAACTTCTTTCCTTTTTGAGGTTGAATAATATTCTACTGTATGTACAGGCTACATTTCATTATGCATTCATTTGCTGATGGATATTTGGTAGTTTCTACCTTCTGATTATTGTGCATAATGCTAATATGAACATTGGTATACAAATATCTGTTTGAATTTCTGCTTTCAGATCTTTGGGGAGTATAACCAGAGTGGAATTACTGGGTTATATATGTTTGAGAAACTGCCAATTGAAACTGTCTTTCATACCAAGTGAACCATTTCACATTTTCACCAGCAGTGTTCAAGGCTTCTGATATCTCTATGTCCTTACCAACATCTATTATTTCCTGTTGTGTATGTGGATTGATAGATAGATAGATAAAGATATATGCAATACTCATCCAATGGGTATGAAGTGATAGCTCATTGTGGTTTTGGTTTGCATTGTCCTAATGGAAAATGCCATTTGACATCTTTTCATGCCTATTGATCATGAGAATATCTTCTTTGGAGAAATGTCTAGTCAGGTCTTTTGCCTGTTTTTGAACTATCTATCCTGGGAAAATTTTTTAAAATTTTGACCTTGGACATTTTTTAATCATTCCATTTTCTAAAGTCAATGGTCACTACTATTAGTCATATTTACTTATTTCCAAGTGAAAAAATTTCACTTTAAACTTAATTGAACTTTGAATACTGATATCTTCTACTCAAATAATTGTGAACTTTACTAATTCTTGGACAAAGCAGATATTCCTAAAAACTATAAGTAGAAGAGTTGTTTTAGTTGCATTTAAAAGATCAATTGGATATATATCACTTATTTGCTTTATCTTGTAAAATTTTTATATTGAGTTGTTTATAAAATATGATATTTTTTGAGAGTAATTTCATATTTATCTCTCTTGGGTTTTTTTTAGTTATACATAACAGTAGAATCCATTTGATATAATTATACAGGCATGAAATATATCTTATTCTAGTTAGGACCCCATTCTTGTGTATGTACACAATGGTGAGATTCACTGTGATGTATTCATATATGTACACAGGAAAATTATGTAAGATTCATTCCACTATCTTTCCTTTGTTTATCTCCCCTCCTTTCCCTTCATTCCCCTTTGTCTAATCTACTGAATTTTTATTCCCCCTCTGCCCCTTTATTGTGGGTTAGCTTCCACATATCAGCAAAAACATTCTACCTTTGGTTTTTTGGGATTGGCTTATTTCACTTAGCATCGAAGTCTCAACTTTAGAGTTATTTTAAGTTTTTAGTTTTGAACTGAGAATAAGTTCAGATAGGTATTAACTGGTTCATTCAGAAATTTCTATGGTTTTCTAACCTAAAGAAGTTCAGGGGATGCAGACGAACCCCATGATTGTTATGATTTTAACTTGAAAAGTGGATGACATTTGTAAGCATAGACCATAAGATAAGCAGCTTCCGTGCCCACACACTCCCACCATGATGTGCTTGCTGCTTTCCCACTAGCTTTTGGGCCAACCAGCCATGGTTGAAAGCTCCAAGACAACACTAGTTTGTTATGTTATTATGTTATACATTTATTTATTTCCACTTTCCTCCATTAGAATTGTAACTTCATTAGGGCACTAGGGACCTTTCTCTGTCTTATTTTTATCCCTGGTGACTAGTAAAGTGTCTAACAGAAGAGTTACTAAGCATATAATTGGTGAATAAACAAATGAATGGAAAATCTTGAAACTGAAAAAGAAATTTAAAGACTTCCTCCCCTCGCTTGGTATTATAATTTTAAGTAAAACTCTGTATATTAGGTTTTTAGGACTTGTGTAACAAAGGACCACAAAATGAGTGCCTAAAACAATGGAAATTTATTCTCCTACAGTTCTAGAGGTCAGAAGTAAAAAATAAAGGTGTAAACAGGGTTGGTGCCTTGCTCTGACAGAGAATCTGTTCAATCTCTCACTCTTGGCTTCTCATTATGGCTAACCATACTTGGTGTTACTTGGCTTGAAGATGCATCAGTACAATTTCTGCTTCCATTTTCACATGGTGTTCTCCCTCTCATTGCCACCACATCTCTATCTGCTTGTAAAGACATCTGTCATAATGTATGGGGGCCCATACTAGCTCAGTATGACCATATCTCAGTTTAACTAAATTTATGCACAATCACTCTATTTCCAAATAAGGTCTCATTTTGAGGTACTCAGGGTTAGGATTCAACATATATATTTTTGGGAATGGAAGGTAGACAGACCCAATTGGATCCATAACACTCTATAACCAACTGCCTTTAGAACTTCATATTTCATTATTTTAAATATGTCAAGCATATATTTGGCCCTAAGACAGGGCACTGGAATCAAGCTTGTAAGAAATGAAAATAACACAAATGCTTTATTTAAATATGTTACTATTTTGCATAAAATTGATACTTAACATGTTCAGAGATATTTGTTAGTGAGGAAAAAAATTAGTAATAGGTTTTCAGGTGCATTGTAAAACATTTGTAGTTCTAAATAAGACTCATTCTATTCAACATTTTACATTGTTATTCACAGGCAATGAAGGAAAGAGCCTCTTGGTCTTTATTGTTCCTGTTCAGAGATAGCAGGAGAGAAGAGTGTTTTCAAAAACAGAAAGTAAACATCAGATAGGCAATCATTTCAATATTTATAACCAGAAACTAAAACTTGTGATTCCACATTTGCCAGTCCTCCCACATCCCTTAATTGGACAGATGGGTTTTATACTGTGCCCTAAAATATACTGAACTTGACCAGTCTTTATTGTAGTGTTACTTTTTTTAATATTTATTTTTTAGTTATAAGTGGACACAATATCTTTATTTTATTTTTATGTGGTGCTGAGGATCGAACCCAGTGCCTCACGCTTGGTAGGTGAGCACTTTATCTCTGAGCCACAACCTCAGCCCAAATGTTACTTTTTAACCTCAAGTATAGAAATGAATATAGAAGAGTTGACCCTCCTTAAAATATCTTCTGCTTTGATACAGAATTGAGTAACACAATTGCCTTAGTTTCGGAGGGCTGCTGGGACAAACGACTATAAACTGAGTAGCTTGAAACAATGGTAATTTTATTATCTTACAGTTCTGGAGACTAGAAGTTCAAAACTGAAGTGTCAGCATAGCCAAGCTCCCTTTGAATGCTCTAAAAAAAGAATCTATTTCATGCCCTTCTCCAAGTTTCTGGCAGTCCTTGGTGTTCCTTGGCTTGTAAATGTAACATTTAAAGTCTCTGTCTTTATATGGTCTTTGTCCATCCATATGTGTACCTCTAAATCTCCCTCCTCTTGTAAGGATGCCAGTCATGGGATGTAGGGCCCACTGTGATCCTGTGTAACCTTATATTGGTTATATATGCAAAAATCCTGGTTCTACATAAGGTCACAGGTACTAAGAGTTAGACTTCAACCTATCTTTGGAGAGACTCATTGCAACACACTATGATTGTTTTCATTCTTTGAATGAAAGTAACGAAACATACATGCAGCTTTTAAAATTCAATAGTTCGGTGTTGCAATAAAGCCAGTAGCTTCCTGTCCCATTATAATACTCTACCATTTTTTTGCTTTGCTAAGGCAAGAATGTCCACTGCTTTTAGTTGTTTCTTAAATGTATTTAGCTCTCCACATTATTAGATCTCAATTTTTTGATATTATCTGTTAATAGTCTACTGTGGAAGATGAAAATGTAGCTAATAACACCCAAATAAATCCACTTTTCATTCTTATTCCTCTTTAAAAGGAAGTTAAGCTGTAACACTATTTTTGTTAAATCAATATCCCATGATTATTTTATTATGAAAATGTGACTTTTATAGAATGATCATATAACGTATGATGATTGCATTTCTTTTCTAACTTTTTTTTCTCAGTGTCAGTAATCAAATTTTTTGGCTTAATTTTCTATGTAGGCATAATAAATTTATTCCCAAACTCTGCCAGACCTCCTCTGCCAGAGCTTCTTTCACTGTTTGGCCACCTCAAGTCATCTCTTAGTTTCATTTCCTCTCAAAGCCATCATCCTGCTCATATGTGGCTTTGCTGTTATCCAGGTCTTCTCTGTAGTTGTGAATCAGGGACTGTCATTCTGGGTACTCCCTTTTCATTTGTCCTGCCTGGAAGTTTCTGTTTGCTTGATTCTAATATTTCCCTTTCTAGATTCCCTCATCTTTCTACAGTACAACTTCTAATAACTTTCTGAGAAAAGATACAGTGGGAGCCAAATACTTGAGTTCTTCAATGTCTGAAAAGTATCTTTCTTCTGCTCTCTCACTTGATAGTTTGGCCAGGTTTACAGATTCCTAAATGGGCAGCCAGAGTCCTTCAGACTTTCCAAAGCTTCATCTCATTGTCCTCTAGCTCCTAGTTTGCTGTTGAGATGGTCTTTGCCATTCTGATCTTCAATCCTCTGTGTGTGACCTGTTTGTATTTCTACTGTCTGGAAGATTTTTTTTGTCCTTTTATTTTGAAGCTTTACAATGATCACCTTGATGTACATCTCTTCTCTGTCCATTATTCTAGGCACAAACTTGACTGTCTCCATCTACAAAATGTGTGCTCTACAGTCCTGCTAAATTTTCTTGAATTATTTCCTTCCCATGATTTTCCCAATTTTCTCTTTCTGAAACCATTCTTATTTGAATATAGAACCCCTTGGATTGGGGTTCTAATTATAATGTCTCTTTATCACATTATTTGTATCTTTAATTTTCATTTCACTTTTGGGAAGATAATTTTATTTGCTAATCAATTTATTAAATGTTTAATTTTTATTATTAAAAATTTTAAAGAACAATTTTGCTTTTTAAAAAATACCATCCCATTTTTATATCTCACAACTTTTCATCTAAGACACTGTTTTTTTTTTTTGTTTGTTTGAAGGGAGTTCTCTATATTATTTCTTTTCTCTGTTCATTTCTTTTTCCCCCCATTTTTTTGGTTCATATTTGTAACATTAGGATTCATTTTGACATAAATGCATGTAATATAATTTGCTCTAGTTCATTTCACAATACTTCCCATCGCCCTCCTCCTTTTCCCATTCCTCTGCCCTGTACTGGTCTTTCTGCTATTTATATACAGTTTTTTTTTTTTAATTAGTGTCTTGTGGATGTACATGATGGTGAGATTCACTGTGGTATATTCATTTATGTACGTAGGAAAGTCAGGTTGGATTCATTCCACTTGTTTTTCCTTATCCTGTCCTTCCTTTCTCCCCCTCAATACCTTTCCTTGATTGCACCAATCTTTCTTCTATTTTGATGGAAACCCCCCCAATTCCTTTTCTCTTTTTTCTTTATTTTAGACTAGTATCCACATAACAGAGAAAACATTTGACCTTTGACTTTCTGGGTCTGGCTTATTTCACTTAGCATGACAGTCTATAGTTCCATCCATTTACTGAAAAATGACATAATTTCATGCTTCTTTATGTATGTATGTGTGTGCATGTGTGTATATATGTATGTATGTGTGTGTATGTGTGTATATATATATATATATCATATTTTCTTTATCCATTCATCTGTTGAAGGACACCTAGGTTGCTTCCAAAGCTTGGCTATTGTGAATTGTGCTGTTATAAACACTGATGTGGCTATATATCTATAGTATGTTGATTTTAGATCTTTTGGATATATATTGAGGAGTGGGATAGCTGGGTCATATGGTGGTTCCATTCCTAGTTTTTTGAGGAATCTCCACACTGCTTTCTAGAGTGGTTGTACAAGTGTATCTTTTTCTCCACAAACTTGACAACACTTATTATTATTTGTATTCTTAAAAATTGGCAGATTGGAATGAGATGAAATCTCAATGTGCTTTTGATTTTTGTTTTACTAATTGATGGAGATATTGAATATTTTTCATATATTTGTTAGTAGTTTGTATTTCTTCTTTTGAGATGTGTCTATTTAGTTCCTTTGCCCACTTACTAATTGGATTTTTTTTGTATTTGTTTCTTTATTTTTCTGGATATTATAGCCTTATTCTGAGGAGCAGATGGCAATGATTTTTTTCTCATTCTGTAGACTCTCACTTCATACTCCTTGTTTCCTTTGCTGTGCAGAAGATTTTTAATTTGATACCAACCCACTTATTGATTTTTGGTTTAATTTCTTGAATGTTAGGATCCTGTTAAAGAAGTTGGTTCCTGTGTTAACATGTTGAAGTGTTGGGCCTACATTTTCTTCTAACAGTTGCAGAGTTTCTGGTCTAATTCCCAGATCTTTCATCCACTTTCAGTTGATTTTTGTGCAGGCTGAGAGTTCGGGGACCAGTTTCATTCTTCTACATATGAATATCCCAGTTTTCCCGGTACCATTTTTCAAAAAGGCTATCTTTTCTCCAATGCATATTTTTGGCATCTTTGTCTAGTATCAGTGTTTTAGTCAGCTTTCCACTGCTGTGAACAAAATACCTGACGAATGATTTTAGAGGAGAAAAAGTTTTTTTGGAGGCTCATGGTTTCAGAGGTCTCAGTCCCTAGACAACTGGACCCACATCTTGAGGCTCAAGGTGAGACAGGACATCATAGCAGAACAGCGTGGTACAGGAAAGAAACTGGGACATGCTGCCAGAAGTGTGTGTGGGGGGGAGAGTTCTGCTCTACAAATATAAAATATATTTGGCACAAACCCCAATGACCTACCTCCTCCAGCTACACCTGTCTACAATTACCACTCAGTCAATTCTATCAGGGGATTAATCCACTTTCATAACCCAACCATTTTAACCCTAAACCTCCTTGCATACACATGAAAGTTTGGGGGACACCTAACATCTAAACTGTAACAATTAGATTACTGTATTTTCATGGGTTTGTGTTTCTGTGTCTTCTGCTCTATTCCATTAGTCTTAATATCTGTTTTGGTGCCAGTATCATGTTGATTTTGTTACTCTAATTATATAGTATAATTTAATGTCTGCTATCATGATGCTTCCAACCTAGCAATTTTTGATCTCTCTGTTCATTTCTATCATCTCTTATATTATAAAGTTGTTTTTTCAAATTCTGGTAGTGCTTATTGTTCTTTCATATGTCATATATGTTATTTATAACTCCCTGTGTCTGGGTAGGGTTTACTTAGAATTATGTGTGGCCCCACTCATTTGGATGGAAGACTACCAACTGATAGCACCTATAAAATTTCTGTCTTGGAAAGGTCCACTTTTCTGAAAGAAACTTCCAATCTCTTGCCTGAATCATATAAACTTGGCTGTCAGCAAGAATGCTGACTCTCACTTATGACACCTCTTTTCATAGGATGCTCTAACTTCACCCTCAGTTATGCCTGGAGAACCCAATCTTCAGTTCATATGAAGAAGAGCAAGTTACCTGTCTACACAGAGTTAGGAAGGAGATTTGAGTGTGGTAATAACTTCAACTGATACTTCTACTTTTTAAGATCACTTGTATCCTTACTTTCCCAGACTGGTGGAGCCTATATTTCTGAGATTTTTCTGGGTCTCTGGCTAAATGTAGCCTTCTCTACTTTTAAGCTTAAATTTTAGCTTCTGTTTTGTTAACACACATATGATTTGTTCATTCACCTTCAGTTTGCAAAAGATGAATTTTTTATTAGGAATTTCCCAAATAAGAAAGGAATTTTCCTTCCTTTCTCTTTGTTCTTCAGGGTTTGTTTTATTTTCATCTTTCAATGTCAGTTAGTAGAGTTTGGACAGGAAATAGAGATGAGTACATGTATATGTATATGACCTGCTATTTTGGGATAGAAGTCCTTGGATTATTCATTAACATATCTCCATGGAGGTGCTTGTTGATTAGCATTGAGCTACTAAACACTTTCGGAAAACCAACTCTCAGGATAAATTTCCCTTCAGTTGTCTTTTTAATTTCAGTAAATGTTCATTACTCACAATTTACATTTAGAAAATAACTTTGTTATTTGTTTTTGTTATTTAAAAGATAAACATATCATTATAAAATGATATGTTTATCTTTTAAATTTTTGCAAGTAGAATTAAGACAACACAAAAAACCCCAAAAAATTACAATCCTACCACCTCAACATTTTATAGATATACTTTGGAGACTATTTTTCTGGGACATACAGAGCTTTTTTCATTTAAGATTTATCAGGTAAAGAAAATGAATTAGTGAATTAGTCATTTAAAATATTCCCACAATGAAAAGTCCTGGTCCAGATAGTTCCACTAGTAAATCCTGTCAGATGGAGCTGGGGCTGTGGCTTAGTGGTAGTGCACTTGCCTGGCATGTGTGAGGCACTGGGTTCAGTATTCAGCACCTCATATAAATAAATAAAATAAGGTTTATCAACAACTAACTAACTAAATAAATAAATAGTCCTGTCAGATGTTTATGGAAGAAATAATGTCACCTGTACACAAACTCTTTAAGCAAATACAATTATAAGAAAAACATCCCAACTCATTTTATGAAGCAAATATTTCCCTTATAATAAAGCCAGACAATATAAAAATAAAACAACTGCATCAGAGAGAGTAAAGCAGACTTTATTTTCAGTGTTCTAAAACACTAAGGGATGCCTGAAGGACTTTTTTCCCAGATTGGATCTCAAGCAGGTAGAAGTAATAGGTGTTGCTTGAGGAGGTTGCAGGGAGACTGGCCCTCAGCTAGCTGGAGTAAGAGATTTTGGGCAAGGACACACAATAGACCATCAAAGGCCTCAAGAGAAACTTACTTGGAAATAATGACACTTAAAAAGCAGTCATATCCTCAGGAAATAAAAAAAGAGTTACAAACATGCTGAGGCAAGATGCATGTCTAGGAAAGCCCTCATAAGACCTTTCTCCTTGGGCTGATTCTAAAATTTAGAACAAAGACCCTGTTAATTAGTGAAAAACATACCTGGCAATCTGCAAAGACTAGGTGAAGTGATTGTTTCCTCAAATTCCCAATTTTCAGCAGAAAACCCTATGAGGTATTGGGAGGAGGGGGGAACCCATTAAAAAAAAAAAGGAAAACAAGGTCTTTTCAAAGAATGAAAATAAAGGGGCAGAAAATATAACTGAAGAATCACAGACATCAGACTTGCTAGAAAAAGACTTCAAAACAACCATCTTAAATATGCTTAAAGAACTAAAGGGAAACATGGACAAAAACTAAAGGAAATCCGGAGAACATATAAACAAAATGAAAATTCTAGAACTGAAAATACAACAACCAAATTGAAAAATCCACAGGTTCTCAACAGATTTGAATAGACAGAAGAAAAAAATCAAGGAACTCAAATATAGGACATTTGAAATTATCAAGCCGAGGAACAAGAAGAAAAAAGAATAAAGTGAAAAGAACCTAAAGGACTTATATGGCACTAACAAGCAGACCAATAGATGCATTATAGGAGTTACGGTGCAGGAGAAAAACACAGGTACTGGGGCTCAGGCTCAGCAGTAGCGTACTTGCATGGCATGTGCGAGGCAGTGGGTTCAATTCTCAGTACCGAAAATAAATAAATAAATAAAGGTCTATCAACAACTAAATATATATATATATATATATATATAGAGAGAGAGAGAGAGAGAAAGAGAGAGAGAGAGGGAGAGGGAGAGAGAGAGAGAGAAAACAGAGATTAGTTGAACAAATAATAGCAGGGAACTCCCTAAGTTTGCAGAAATCACAACTCTACAAATTCAATATCAACCAATCCCACGCATGATAAATACAAAGAGACCTACACCATGGTATTATAATCAAATGTTGATAGAAAAAGACAAAGGATTTTGAAAGCAACAAGAGAAAAGCAATTCATCATATATATGAGTTTGTCAATGAGATCATCAGTCAATTTCTGAAAAGAAAGTTTGAAACCAGAAGGCAGTAGGATTTTGTACATAATGTGCTGACAGAAGAACAAAAACAAAAGCTATCAACCAAGAATTCTATATCTGTCAATGTCCTTCAAAAATGAGGATATTAAAACATTCCCAGAGGATGGGATATAGCTCAGTTGGTAGAGTGCTTGCTTCACATGTACAAGGCCCTGAGTTCAATCCCCAGCACCACACACACACACACACACACACACACAAAAAAAAAAAAAGTCCCAGATAAATATAAGCTTGAACAATTAATTACCACAAGGCTTGTCCTCTAAGAAACAGTAAACAGAGTTCTTTAAGTTGAAATTAAAGATTTTATATATTAACTTGACACTATATGAATATATGAAGGGTTTTGGTAAAGATAAATACATGGAAAATATAAAAAACAGCATAATTTTTGTTTGCCACTCTGCTTTTCAAGTAGTATAGGATTTTAAAGACATGTATAAAAATAATTCTAAATCTGTATTAATGGGCACACAATACCTAATTTGTGACATTGGTGGCAAAAAGTAGGCTGGGAGAGCTGTAAAAAAGAAGAGTTTTTGTATGTGATTGTAGTTAGATTGGTATCAATTTAAAATAGATGGTTAAAAGTTTAGGGTGATAGATGCAATCCTCATGGTAAACATAAAGAAAATATCTACAGAGTACATAGGAAAAGGAAATGAGAAGAGAAGTGCTCTGGAGATTATAGCTGTCCATTGTAAATATACTTAATGCCACTGACTACTACAATTAAAAATGGTTAAAATGTAAATTTTATGTTATGTATATTTTTGTCACAGTAAAAAATTAAAGGCTGAGTTGGGCTCAGAATATGCGAAGGCTATGTGGAGAATTCATACTGCCATGCAAGCTTCTCAGTCACCTGGGCTATATGACTCAGTAGATATGGTGCTGAAATGTCTAAAATAGTTTAGGGATGTTAGATTAAAACTTTGATAAGCTCCTTTCAGTGAATCTGTTCAGGCTTGGAGGATTTGGGAGCAAAGTTATGCTATCTTCGATATACAACTACCCTCCGTTGAGAATTGTTCCATCTTACTCTGGGCTCTAATAGAAACCAAATGCTTGACCACAATCTATCAAATTACCCTGCAACCTGAGATGCCCATAATATACTAGACATATTATGACCCAGAAAATCATAAGTTTGGCCATGCCTAGGAGCACTCTATCATAAAGGGAAGTGATATATATGAATTTAAGCTCTAATTGGTCTTTGAAGGCACAAGTAAACTGTGTGAACAAGTGGCCTAGATACCTACCCTCTCTAGAACTACATTGACTCCTACCTCTCAACTCAGATCTAAGGCAACAATCTTTATGACATGTTGAGAAAAATATCTGTGATTAATTGCAGATAGTTCTGCATTATATGGTGCAGAAAGTGGATAGCACTATGGTCCTTTCCTAGAGTGATCCTGAAGGTAGTAAAGGGAAATAGTATCAGTGGACTGAACTTGGAGCAGTTTTTTCTCATTTTCTGTTTGAACAGAAAGATATATGTATGAATCTATATGGACTGATAAGAAGTACCTGTTCGGATGAATGATCTGGAATTTGGAAAGAATGTAATTAGAGGGCTGAGGTTGTGGCTCAGTGGTAGAGTGCTCGCCTACCATGTGTGAGGCCCTGAGTTCAATCCTCAACACCACATAAAAATAATTAACAAAATAAAGGTATTGTATACAACTAAAAAATAAATACTAAAAAAAAAAAGAATATAATTAGAGAATTGGTGACAAGGTCTGGGGATTAACTGAATGGACACCTACTGTGAAGATATGTGTGTCTCATGTGAATATTCACTAAATAAGAACTCATTAGAGGGCAACCATTCAAATCAAGTGGGTGAAATGATCAGCCTTCTCCCCATCTATTCTTATTCTTGCCTAATGGATTCATAAAGAAAGTGGCTTTAATGGCAGGATGAAGGTTTTTACATGAGCTCAGTAGATGAATTTTCACTCAAAAAAGGTCAATCTGGCTACAGCTATCACTGAGTGCCTAACTTGCCAACAGCAGAGACCAAAAAATAAATCACTATTCCCTGGAGGCATCCATCAGTTATCAGGCACATTACATTTGGCCACTCATACCCAGCCCTAGTTTTCTCATAGACACTTCTGGAAATCAATTTCCTTCCTTGTCTAAAATGCTTCTCTGAAAACCATATGGTTATAAATCACTTTAGTCACCATCATGCTATTGTACACAGTATTTATTTAAACCCAGAAAATAGTTTTTTTTTTTTACTGTAAATAAAGCAGCAATGGGTTCATGCTCATAATAAGAATCCACTAATCTTATGCTGCCTATTACCCTGGAGTAGCTCATCTGATGTGGTGACAGAATAACTTTTTTTTGGTACTGGGGATTGAACTCAGGAGCACTTGACCTCTGAGCCACATCTCCATATTTTGTATTTTATTTAGACACAGGGTCTCACTGAGTTGTTTAGTGCCTTGCTTTTGCTGAAGCTGGCTTTGAACCCATGATCCTCCTGCCTCAGCCTCCTGAGCCACTGGGATTATAGGTGTCCGCATCTGGCTTCAGATTAACCTTTTTATTATGGTAAAATACACATCACATAAAGTTTACCATTTTAACCACGAAATATACAATTTAGTGTCATTAAGTACATTAACGATGTTGTACAACCACCACCACTATCTGGTTCCAGAACTTTCTCATCATCCCAAATGAAGCCCTATGGCTATTAAGCAGTTACCCCCATTCTCTTCCCTCAGCCAATAATTGGCCTTCTATTTCTATAGTTTGCCTGTTCTGGATATTTCATTATAAATCAAATTATATAATGTGCCTTTCTTTTTTAACCTTATGTGTGTTCAAGGAGCATTGAAATGGGGTTTGTAAGACTCAATAATCATGCCATCTGGGTTGTTGGCAACACCTTGTAAGGCTAGATAATGTTTTCCAGGTTTTGGTATATGTTCTAAATCAGTGACTATTACAGTTTAGATACAAAGCATCTCCCAAAAGTTCATGTGTGAGGCAATGCAAGAATTTTCAGAGGTGAAATGATTAGATTTTGAGAAGTGTAACCTGGCCAGTGGACTCATCCATTGATATGAATCAATCAGGTGGTAACTGTAGGCAGGTAGGGTGTGACTGGAGGAAGTAGGTCAATGTAGGTATATGCCTTTGGGGTTTATATTTCGTCCTTGGGGAGCTGAGCTTGCTTTCTGCTTCCTGTCTGTCATATTTCAAATTGCTTTCCTCTGCTCTGCCCTTCTGCCATGATGTTCTGCCTCACCTTGGGCCCAGAGCTATATAGTCTGTTAACCATGGATTGAACTTCTAAAACCTTGAGCCAGTATAAATTTTTCTTCCTCAGAGTTGTTCTTGTCAGGTCGTTTGGTCACAGTGACCCAAAAGCTAACACCTGGAGTGGGATCATTGTTGTGAATGGCATGTATGGTTCAAAACCTTTGTAGCTGATCTGTGGAAGGAGTTGTGAAATGTTTAGAGATGCATGCTGTAAAAATTTCAGAATGTTGTAAGCAGAGCTTAATGGGTGATTCTGTTGGGAGCTCAGAAAACCACAGTGCCAATAGGATTTGGTTAGTAGACTGGGCTTGAGGTTTCAGAGAAGGAGGGCCTTAAAAATTGATCTAGACTCCTCTCATGCTACTCTCTGGCAAATAAGTTGTTTATATTTTGCCCATGTCTTGAGACTTTCTGTGAGAAAGTAAATTTAAAGGTGATGAACTAATCAATCCGGTAGAGGAAATTTCAGGGCAGCATAGCATTTAGGCAGTGGCATGAATATTGCTAGTGGCCTTTAGCCAAGTTTGCAATAATAAACAAGAACAAAAAGCAGAGTATAAAGATTTGAAAAACTTGCAAGTTAGCCAGAAAAGTGTAAATAAAACTGGGGCCAAGAAAGGTGTGGTTGTTAAAGAGATTACAGCCACTAAACATATGCTAAGTAGTTGCCAAAGAGACACTAGGAAAGATGGCATCTCAGGAACTGGCAAGACCACACCCATCTCAGGCTCAACTGAGTAAAAGTAAAATTTTTTTTGAGATGAGACCATTGGAGTGCACAGCTTGTACAAGGGAACCTAGGAAGTTGTTTTGCTATGCTCAGCCACAGAGGCAGAGGCTGCTACAGTCATGGTCCTAGGAGACTTAGCTACTGTTTCAGATGGTGCTGGTTACCAGTGATAAGTCCTGTTTCCTCACATGTTGAAGTATAACATTAAGAAGTATGCTGAAGCAAGCATATAAGCATATAAAGCAGGGTTTATTTAAAAAGGGGGCCATAACTGGTATTCTGGTATCCCCAGAAGTGAGGATGTTCTGCCTTTTTATATGTCCTAGACTTCCCTTGTTCTCCTGCTCCCTTGCCTTCCTGCTTATGTGACTAGGCCCAGTAAATGCTGGGTGGGATGGCCAAAGGTGGGCAACAGGTGATCACTCCTAGGGAGGGCAAGAAGGGGGCCCAGGGTGAATTAATTAGTAACTTTTACAACTCCCTGTAGGGAGGGACAATTCCTGGGACAGGTTACTTTAGCAACAGGTTGGAGCTGGAGCAGGTTCTTGATAAGGGTTGAGGAAAGGCTCTGAAGGAATTAACATTTTAATCCCTCCATTCTCCGGATCTGACCCTTGCCTATCTACCTAATTCTGGCTTCAATGGTAACATACCTTGAGATCAACCACAGTGTACTAGTTCTGTAGGAATGCAGGATGATGGAGTTAGGGAGTCATGGATGCTTCCATTGAGATTTCAAAGACCTGGGAAGGCAGGCAAAATGTAGCAGGGCTGAAGTCCTTGTAGGTTGCTTCTGAGAGGATGACACATGAAGATGTGAGAAGGAAGGTGAAGGTGTAGTAGAGACCTCTGAAATTAAGAGATACCAGTAACATGAAATGTATGACTAGTAAAGCTGTAGGAATCAAGCAAAGATAGCCAAGAAAGAAGCAATGTGAGCTGCAACCAGCAAAAGACCACAAGGGAGGAAATACATAAGCCCTTTGGAGAGAACATCACAATGCCATGTGCCTGGACATGGAGCTACAGAATTTGTTTTCCAAGCTGCATTTCAGTCTTGTTTTGGTCCCATCCCATCTTTCTGCATCCCTATTTCTCCCTTTTGGAATGGGAATGCTTCCTCTGTGTCATTATGTATTAGACATAGGTTAACTTGCTTTTTATTTTTATTCTCACAGTTAATAGTTTGCCTTGAGTCTCAGATGAGATTTTGGACTTGGACTTTTTGGGCAATGCTGGAGCTGTTAAGACTATGGGGACTCTTCAAAATGGACTAAATGTATTTTGCATTGTGAGATAAGTATGAGCTTTTGGGAGCTAGGGATACAATGTTATGTTTGAGATATTAAGTGTCTCACAAAAACTCTTGTGAGACAATTGGAGAATGTTTAAATGACCAGATTATGAGAAGGATTAATCCACCGATATGGATTAACCAGGTGGTAACTGCAGGCAAGTAGGTTGTGACAGAAGGAAGTAGGTCAATGCCTTTGGGGTTTATATTTTGTCTCAGGGGTGCTGAGTTTGCCCTGCTTCCTGTCATGTTCTGAACTGCTTTCTTCTGCTATGCCCTTCTGCCATGATGTTCTGAGGTCAACTTAGACTCACAGTTATGGAGTCTGCCAACCATGAATTGAACCTCTGAAACTGTGAGCAAAATAAACTTTTTTCCTCTAAATTGTTCTTGTCAGGTCTTTTGGTCACAGCGACATAACAGCTCACGAAAACAGTGACAAATATACAGCCATGGTCCAGGATTCAAGGGGTAGGCTTGGGAGTGGATCCCCACTTTTACTCCTAGTGAAGCACATGCAAAATTTTTGCTTTCCATTTCTGTAATTTTCTGCTTCTCCTAAAGAACAATGCTCCCACTAGGGCATACCAGCAACAGTTCAATTAAATTAAAAGATGAGACAGTCACTTGACTATTTTGAGCTTTCTGCTATTTAGCCAACATACCAAGAAGGGATCATTGAACTACCTGAAGTGATTGATCCCTTCCAAGCAGAATGATTGCACACATCAAGCTGCTACACAATGGGAGAAGGAAGGAATACAAATGGAATGCAGGAGATTCTTTGGAGATGTTACATGGTACTTAGAATTACCAGGCTCTGTGATGTGATGTAATGGAAAACTACCATAATCCAACAGAAGTAGAAACTCTAATAGCTCAGATCCTTCAGAAATGCAGGTTTAGGTGTATTCAAAAGGCAAGGAACTACTAACAGCTGAGATATTTACTGAAGGTGAAGGGAATATTAAACAGGTAACTGAAGAGAAGGAAGATAGTTATAAAAATAGTAGCCATGACAATTTTACTAGTTGTAGATATAAGTACTGTAATATTTATGGGCATTTTCCTTCATTTTGATACATTTGTATATATTAACCAACTTTTTTTTTTTTCTGACTGGGTACATAGCTCAGTGGTAGGATGCTTGCTTAATATGTACAAGACCTTGGGTTTAATCCCTGGCCTGTTAATAGTAGATAACCTTACAACTTATTATGTATGTTTTGGAATGTCAAAGGGATATTGTGACCCACTAAGAGGAGGACTGGACATTGCTCAAAGAAGACTCTTTATCCTCTCTTAGGATAGGAGTGAGCTGATTTTGGTTGTATGAGAGAAAGCTGCATCGTAAGGGCTAAAGTAGGATTCTGATGAAGGCTTTATTTAAATATTAATTATGGATAATAATATGAGGTCAAGGTGACAAGAGAAGTTCTGAGTGGTTTTATACTATCAATTTTTGCTACATTGGAACTACGTTTCCCAGAACTCTCTTTCCTTTATAGTTCTGGTTGAAATTAGAACTGCTGGCTGACCCTATTTTTTTTTTTGGTTCCCCATAATTTTCCTGGATAATTTTTTTTTCTATGTACTGAGGTCATGTTAAATGTGTAGATTAACTTAGGGTGAATTGATTATTTTAGTAGGTTAAGTCTTTCTATTCCAAGAAGAACATTCTTTTTAAACATTCAAGTCTACTTTTATATTTTTCCCATATAGAACTTTCATTTATATAAATCTTGCATATTTTGTTAAGTTTATTCTTAGGTCCTTGTCCTTTTGTTGCTTTAGGTAATGGGATTTCTTCTATTATTTAGGTTTAAAGTTTGCTCTCTGTGATTGATAATTTCATATATTACTTTGACAAGGGTATAATGTCCAGTTTGGTTAAACACTTGTCAAGATGTTGCTTTGAAGGTATTTTGTGGGTGTGATTAACATGGATCATCTGTTGATTTTAAGCAGATTACCCTCATTAAAGAGGGTAGACCTCAACACTCAGTTGAAGCCTTAAGAGACCAAAGACTCAGGTTTCCAGAGAAGCAGAAATTCTTCCTCAAGACTCCAACATAGAAACTCTGCCCTAGTTTTCAGCTTGTTGGTTTGCCCTGAAGGTTTCAGATTCACACCAATATTATCTGTAACATCAAATATTACTTGAATTTCCAGACCTGATGGCCCACCCTATAGATTTCAGACTTGCGAAACCCCATGATCATGAGCCAATTCCTTAAAATCTCTCTCTATACACATACACACTATGGGTTTTGTTTCTTGGAAGAACTGTAACTAATACACTTCTTAATGCCTGGCTCTGAAACCCAGAGTTCACTAGGGCAATTAATTAACTTACAGTCTTAGAACCTAATTCCTCATCTGTAGAACTGGTATAAAATTACCCAACTTATGTGGCTATTGTATTAACATTGTATGTAGAATACTGTTGTGTTCTTTGTTCATACTAGGTGCAGAGTAATCTACTATGATGAAAGGAGATATACCCACTTGGTGCTCTGAGTCTTATAAAATAATTTAATCATCCTGAGTTTCAGATGCTATTAAATGTGACATAGGTTTTTTATTTGGCACATACTAATATCACACAAAAATATTATCTTCTGGGCGATTATATATACCCAGAATTCAATTATTACTTGAGGTTAGTTCTTGCTACTTACCTGTTAGGTGTAGGGCAAGTTTGTTCCCACGAACCTACTTTCAATTTAGATACTAATCACCACCACATGAGTTTGTTGTTAGACATAAATATGGTTAGGTGAAAGTGCTCAGCATAATCCCAACCATACAGATGTTTAACGTATTTTCTAGATGTTATGGGAATAATTAGAGTTTCAAAAATGGGCTGGATCAGTTGCTGTACTAAAGAGGAGCTTATTGCTTCATCATCTAGTGAAGACAAAATCCACAAGATCACAGTGGGGGTTATATTTCTTTTAACAATGAAGAGCAAAGAAGAAGAATACAAAGGAGACATAAAGTTTAAATATAAAAGAAAGAGATGCCACGGGAAGATGATAAAAGGTCTCATTGACTTTCATCCATTTATCCAATCACACGCATGTGGTACCGGATCTCATCATCAGTTGGAGAGTATCTAGTACTTTCCAATGCTTGCCACCTCGCTCATGGTCAGTCATTGCAACTAAGAAGTTAGCCACATCAACAACTTTTCCAGCAGGGAAGAGCTTGTTCAGTCTGAAGTATCATAGGATGAAAAGCATTAGAAACAGTTCCTGCTGAAAAGTTGTGACAGCTTGGGGAGAAATGTGACAATATGAACATGCAAATGACATATCCAGCTTACCAAACTGGTGAAGAGTTCTTTACCTTCTCTCGTTTTCTAAAAATATGAAAAGCTAACAAAAGCCAGTTTTGATTAGAAGGCCATGCAGTCTCCTTTTTCCCTTTGTCTTCTCAATATCATCATCTTTTTTTTTTTCATTGCATACTCTTATTTCTTTTAGTCTCGGATTTTTTCCACCCGTTCTGAGACCTCCCTCACCCCCTTCTCATTCTTGAGTTCTTGGTTTCCCCTCTCCGCCCCGCAGGCCCGGGATGGTCCCGGGGCCTCACCTGTCAAGGGAGCGCAGGAGCTTGGCCCCGCCAAGGGACTGGCAGTGACGTAGTAGGGAGGATGGGGCCCGCGAGGTCCGTGGACGTCACTGCCGCAGCGGTCCCGAACGAAGCCCAAGAACGGGAATTTTCAAGGAGAGAAAGCCGGCGGTGTCCCCGCGGTCAGGGCTGAGTGCACCACGTGCTTTGGGTTTGTGGTGTCGCTACACCGAAATGGCACCTCTCCAGCGGGCTGAGCCCACCCCACACCCTCAGCGCGCGCCAACGCAAGAGTTTAAAGCTGATGGGGATGCCCCCAAACCACAGGGGCTTATGCGCACGCGCCTTGGGTTGCGGGGAGACTGGATAAGACGGATGGGGGAGGAGGGAGATGTGCGGCGGGAGGGGGTCCAGGACCGAGCGCTGGGTGCGGCACGGGAGGAAGGCTGCTCTCGCCCTCGGCCGCTAGCCGGTCTTTCTGGGCGCTTTGACGGCGGCGCGGGGCGCTGGGCCTGCGGCGCGGCGTCGTGACGTCACGGTGGCGGCGGCCGTGGTTGGCGCAGGGTCCGCGGCTGCAAAGTGTGAATGTGAAGTCAGGCTCCGGGGGAGGGGAGGGGCAGGGCTCCGGGGGAGGGGAGGGGCAGGGCTCCGGGGGAGGGGAGGGGCAGGGCTCCGGCGGCTGCTGCGGCCCGAGCTGGTCGCTGGTCCCGAGCCCGCGCGCTCTGGGTCTGGCCGCTGGCTACAGCCGTCTTCTTTGCGCCGCTCAGCTCCATCCTTGCACCGCCTGTCCAGGACACGCACCTCTTGGCCCGAGGAGCCCTGAGGCGGCGACGTTCCCCTTCCGACTTTGCCGGTGTTGCCCCGGCTTGCACCCAGTCCCCCTAGCCCGCAGCCCCGCGCGCGCGGGTCCTGGTAACCGGTGCCGCGGTCGCCGCAGCTCCTTCCCGCCGGCCACCCGGACGGAGGGCTGGGCTGAGGGAGGCGTGAGCGCGGCTTCTCGGTCCGGGGTCGGCGCGCGCCCGCCCTGCCCCCGCCTCGGCCCGGCGCCCTGAGCCGCGGCCCCCTCGCAGCTCAGGGGCCGGCGGCCGCGGCAGGGCGGGCGCCGCGCGGAGGCAGGGCGGGCGTATTCAATGGAAGTATGTTACCAGCTGCCGGTGCTGCCCCTGGACAGGCCGGTCCCCCAGCACGTCCTCAGCCGCCGAGGAGCCATCAGCTTCAGCTCCAGCTCCGCGCTCTTCGGCTGTCCCAATCCCCGGCAGCTCTCACAGGTAATCACCGCCGCTGCGCCGCGGGCCCACACTTGGGGGCTTCTGTCTTTTGTTTCCCTCCGCCCACCGGCTTCACCCTCTTGACACCCTTAGCCCTTGCCTGCACACTCAGCCCGAGCTTTGTTCATTGTTTGGGGATTTCTAGGCTGGCCCCTCGATTCGAGAGCCTTATCTTTCCTTCCTTGCGACTGTCCACCCTCTGTTCTCCGGCCTCCTCAAACCCGGGGGGGAACACTTTGACCCTCCGCAGGCCAGTCACTCTCAGTGCCCAGAGGTTAAAGCCTCAGGAATGACTTTGTCCTCCTAACTCGACGTCTTGGTCTGGTAATGTGGCCCCCTTTTCTTAGCTGCGGCCCCCACCCCAAGTACACCTGTTCACCTCTGACACACCTGTCCCCCCGTAACACTCCCCCCGCCCCGCGCACACACACCTGTGCCGGGTTCTACTCTCTCCCGCCGCAGCTCAGGCGCGCCCCGCGGTGCTCTGATAGTCCTGCAGTTCTCTCTGAACAATAGGCCTAGGTACCCCCGTTGTTGCCTTCTTCTCCCCTGCTCCTTCGTTTCTGCAAATGGGCCTTAAAAGTGTCAACAGGGGAAGCAAGTCTGCAAAGTTGATAGCCACTAATCAGTTTTGTTTTTAATTTGGTAAAAAGATTTTAGGAGAGAAGCCATTGATGAGCACTCACAGGAAGATTTTGTTTGAATGGTCCAATACCAGTTGCTCCTGAGAATTTGTGTTTTTTCTTTGGTAATGCTCTTGGCCCAACTCCTTAGTCCTGGCTAATTTTGATTGCCAAATTTAAAGTAGGCAGGCAAAAAGAATTTTTTTTTTATTTGCATGTGAACTGAATGCCCTCACTGCCTGCTGCAGTTAGTTCTGTGTTTATGATCACTTTTTAAATATTTTTATTTTCCAAATATTATTGCTTAATGTTATCTTCTATGGGGGTCTATTTTCTAACTCCAGTTATATTCAAAGTATCTTGAACAAGGTCTGCATTTTTTTTTTTTTTACAGCTAATGTGGACAGCACCTTTTGTAAATTTTGCCTATAATAAGTGTCCACTAAATAGTTATCATTTATATTTTTGCCTAAATTTTAGAAAGAGCAAGAGCCTATATTGAGTATCCTTTTGCAGTTTTTTTTTAATTTAAAGCAGACTTCTTTCACAGCACAAGGTAGTATGCTAATGAGATCAGTGTAGACTTGTAAGAATGACTAAAATATGAAGTGGCATTTCAAATAATATTACATTATTACTAATTTTGAAGGTTAGATCTGAGACCTGTGTTTTTAATACTGCTTAAAGCATTTTCAGCTTCCAGAATTAATGTTGAAGAGGTATTAATGCATTGTTGAAAAGAGTTTTAACAGTAATAATTAAAGGTTTTTAATGGTGGCAACTTTTTTTCAAATCTAACTATTATTTTACTTCCTCAGATTAGCAGGCACTTCTAAATATTATTTTACTTCCTCAGATTAGCAGGCACATGACTAAGACCCATTTCCATTATGACTAAATAATAAAGGCAATCACTGATCATTTATAAAAGTATAAAATACGTATAACATTTTTGAGTTCCCTGAGGAGAAAATGAATGAGAGGGAAGATTCCAAGGGATTTAAAATGAGGCTGATGCCAGGGATGTTACCTGATGCCTTAATTAATCCACAGAGACCAAGTTTAAGCTACACTTTTTGTTGATTTATTTTCTGGATTTGGATTTAAATGGGTAACAGAATTAGAAAAATATAACTGTGGCAGATAAAACAAATATTGTAGGGTTACACATCACATTTTGTTAATGAAAATGTTTAAAAAAGTTTCCAAATCCTAAAAAAAATATAAAGGAGCTTCTCAAACATTGGACAGAAAATTTCACAAATTAACACTGATACTAGACTTCAGGATGCTAGATGTATGTTTATCATTATCAAGGCTTTGCATATTTTTTTAAAATATTTTTTTAGTTGTCAATGGACTTTTTTTTTTTTATTTTAAGTGGTGCCGAGAATCAAAGGCAGTGCCTTATGTATGCTAGGCAAGAGCTCTACCACTGAGCTATGACCCCAGGCTGGCCTTGCATATTATTTAATAATAAAGTTTATGTTGATATTGACTTTTTTGGGGATGGAAAGGAATTTGTAATAGAAAAAAGGAAGTAGAAAAGCTTGGAGTCTTATTTAGAGCTCTATAAAATAAGTATTTCTTTACCCTGGAGTCTTTAATTCCTAAAACCACAGTATAGAAATTATAAAGTATTTAGGCAGTTTTATAATTTTATTTAAGAGACTTAAAATTATTTTTAATACATTGAGTAGAAGTTATTTTAATTTTATTTTTTCTATATTAAAATTGGTTCAAAACTAGCATCCTTTTTAGTTCTTTATTTTTGCCATCGTTTTGGATCTCAGTTCATAGCGGGTAATTAATATTTGTTGAATGAGTGAATAAATAATTTTGTTACCTTTGATCATCAGTTTTAAATTTGAAAAAAAAATGTAAGGACATCAAAATAAAGTAGTTACTTGTTTATCCAAAATTTGGTTTAGAACTTGTTATTAGAGACTGATAGATCCAGGAAATAAGCAGAAAAAGACTCCGAGGAACCAAAATAGAATTGGAGATCCACTCAAAGTTTCTTAGATTTAGACAAATTTTTCTTAGTAGTGGGATGAGAGGCAGCTATGGCCATTTGCACTGATACTAGCAGAGGTTGACAGCAGACATACCAAAAACTAGGGATGGTAAGTAATACTCTTCCAAGCCTGCAAAGTTTTAAAAAGATACCCTGGAGACCTTTAGTTTAGGACTTGAGTGTTGGCTACTAGGCATTGACATAACAATTATTTGAATAATAGTTATTAGTCAAAATACTGCCGAGTAAAGTCTGTTTTTAAAAGTTGAAAGATTTGTACTAAAAAAAAAAGATTTTCATACCAAACAGTTTTAAGTATTGGTGCTTAAATGGATATACTTGGAAATTATCTGGAAAATTCATTTATGTGGAACACTAACTCTTCCAAGGATTCCAGGTAAATGAGGCATTAACTTTTTGTTTCTAGTCAGGTTGTATACTACCTTTTCAGGTGGTTAATGTGAGTTTTTAAAATTATTTGATGAGTAAAGATAATAAATGAACTCTGTTCTTTGCAATTTTGGGATATCTATTGTTGATAGCTGAATTCATTTCAGACACATTTATCCTTCAGAACCAAGTTTGTTCTTAGGGGGAAAAAACTTGATAAGACAGAAATTGTGTCTTGTTCATCACTGATGCTTTACATAGATAGATGCTAAAGAAATGTGGTGGTTGAGCTATGTATTGATGGGGATGTCAGAGCACTGCACTTGGAGAATTATTTCAGTCTAATTTTCTACATACTGGAAACAAATATTATTTAGGTTGGACTTTTGAGGCTTAATTTTTAAACTATATCATAACAACAAGTATTATTGAACAAAATATTGGAACTTAACATGAAAAGATGTGTTTTTAATACCATAATAAGCCAAATTTGAATTCTAATTTAACATTTGTCTTTTTTAAAAGAAACTATATCACAAATATTTATTCACAGAACATCTATGAGACGCCTTTTATTAAGTGTGAAAAAAAATGTAAAGAATTGGTGGTTTAAGGAAAAAAATTCCTTGTGACCCTGCCATTCCTAGTCAGGTTTTCCTTTGTATGCCTTACCTTCCTTATACATACAAACTTCCCATTGTAGTCATTGTGTTTGTTCTCTCCTGGCTTTAGCAGTGTTTGTAGTATAGGATAAATTATGAATGTTCCCCTTGGACCCAAAGTCCCTTGGATAAGAATTGGTTCCTTCTTCAAGAAGCTTACAGGATTATGAGGGGGAAAGGTAGGATTATATGTGGTATAACTAGTGTATTGGTGTTACCAAGGTATGATGAAACTTCAAGGAAGGTACACCAAAATATCTGGGATAAATTAGATGTAGCTTCATGTAGTAGTTGAGACTTCTGCTAAGGACCACAGGTTAAGCAGATGTTTCTAGACAAAATTGGTCCAATGCAAGGGGGAATAGAAGAAAGGATCACCCGCATGGGTATGTAATTTATATGTAGATTAGCACAATTGAATAGAACCTCTGTGATGATGGGCATGTTCTCTGCACTATCCAGTATGAAAGTCACTGCTATATGTAGGTAGAGGCCACTTGAAATTTGGCTAGTATGCTAAGGAAGTTAATTTTCAGTTTAGTTTTATTTATTTAAATAGCTACATATAGCTAGTAGCTACTATATTGGCAGAGCAGATGTATAGATCATTACTTAATGATCTTTAGAGGTATGTCAGGTTGATCTGTCAGCAACACATCAACCAAATGTTGAACATAAATTTGTTGTTGTACAAAAAACTTAATAACTTTACATTTGTTTGATAAGGTCTATAGAATCACTGGGTTGGGCCGGGTATGGTGGTGCATGCCTGTAATCCCAGCAGCTTGGGAGGCTGAGGCAGGAGGATCATATCCCTTTCATGTCCAGTCATATATTATATTATACTTTTACTGTAGTAGATGTACTATGGTACCCTGAGTTTCTTATAAATTATAGTAAGCAAGAATATGTGGTTTCAGGAATGTTGTTTGTACTATTTGTACTTATTCTTCCTTTTTTTTGCATTTATTCTTTTGTGAAATCTTATTTGTATGTCCTGTACTTTATTAACGAGGGCACTTATATATCCACCATCTCTTTGTAAATGTGCATTATTCCAAATTACTGTTACCATTATAGTTGCATTTTTATAAGCCTGCATACAGAAGCTTATAACGGGATAGTGTGTGCAGTTGATGATTCTCTTTGCAAGGGACCTGTGCCACTGATTTTTGTGACTGATTAAAAGTGTCTCTTGCTTATATTTTTCTTTAGCAGGACTTTTGGATTGTTGCTCCATACCTCCACCTGCTGGTAGAGAGGGCTCTTTATTTTCAGAATATGATGGTTGGAGGGAGAAGACAAGATGGCAAGTCAGGGCAGAGCAGAATATGGGGAAGAAAAATATGTTGTCAGTCGAATAACTGTATTTCAGCAAAGGCTACACTACTTGGAGTTTTGGATAGACCAAACTTCAGCTCAAGATCATATAAAGTATGTGGCAAGAGGTGCTTTATAAAGTTGCAGTAATCTTCCTTCAGTAATAATTATTATTCTATTTTTGGAGTAATTTCTACATATCAGATACCTTAAATGGTGTTTTAAATCTTTATAAAACCTCTCTCAGATAAATCACAATGGTGTTACTTTCATTTTTACCAAGAGTAAACTGAGCTTTGAGGTATTGAGTAACTTGTCTGAAGTATTATGTGATCTTTGAGAAAGGCTTATCAAGGTCCACCTCCCTCTTTTAATCTGGTCTACCTGAACAGTAAAGGTGAGTGGAATATACTTAGAATTGTAGGTTCATGGATTGTGGATTTTGTTGGCTTATGGATGTGGATTGGAAAAGAAAATTTGATGGACTGTTTGGCATGATTATTTGAAGCCATAACCTTCACTCTGGCCTTTTCAGTCCATATATGGGGTATTTTGTTCTAGATGCCATGTTTTAGGAATATGCAACTAAGCTAAGTCATTATCTGAAAGTAATGACCAGAGTGGTAAGGTGACTTGAAACTAACTACTTAGTTTGATGAGTGACTGAAGTAATTAGAGACATTTAGTTTAGAGGTAAAAAGACTCAGATTTCAGCCATCCAGGGTGGGAATGGAGGTGGGGAGTTGTTGGTGAGAGATGACCAAAATTTGAAGAACTGTCACATGAATGAAAGAAAGGAGAAAAGGAGTGGGACAGTGGTTGTAGGCTCTCAATTGCTTCACCTTGTTCCTAATTTAGAGAAGATACAAGCTTCAAGTTATGATTTGTTCAAGGAAACACAACAAGGTAGTGGGAATGGGTCACTCTGACCCTAAAGTCCATGGGTTCTCTTCTGCTTCCTTTTATCACATCTGAAAAGGATGCTACTTCAGAGCATAGAAAAAGAACCAATAGCTAGGAATAAAAGTTTGTGTTTGACCATACCAGTAGTCGAATGAACACTTCAAGAAAGTATTATAGTTTGTCAAATAATTTAATCGGTGTTTTTCATCTTTATAAAAATTCTGTTGATATTACTCCCGTTTTTACCAAGGAATAAACTGAGTTTTTTTTAATATTTATTTTTTGTTGTAGTCAAACACAATATCTTTATTTATTTATTTTTATGTGGTGCTGAAAGTTTTAAGGCGTCAGGCACCTTGTTCAAGGCATCATATGAACTTTGAAATGGGCTAACTCCCTCATTTTTAATCTGGTCTTTTTTGCTTTCGATTGATAAATTTTTTAAAAGTGAGTGTATAAGCTGGCTCATGCCTATAATTCCAGCAGCTTGGGAGGCTGAAGCAGGAGGATGACAAGTTTGAGGCCAGCTTCAACAATTTAGCGGTACTCTAAACAACTTAGTGAAACCCTGCCCCATAATTAAAAAACAAAAACAAAAATTGGCCTGGGATGTGGCTCAGTGGTTAAGCATCCCTGGGTTCAATCCCTGGTACAAAAAAGAAGAAAGAAAGAAAAAAATGTATAGCTTGAAGGTTATACTTTGTGTTATACTTATAAAATTGTACATTGTTTTTTTTTAAGTTTTATGAAGAGCAGTTTGGCAACTGAAAATTTTAAAAAATGAATACTTAGAGGATTAATGTTTTGCTTGGTAATTTACTTTTAGAAATTTATCTTGAGCAAATCTTAAATTAAAAGATTAATCTTCAAGGATGCTCAGCCCATTATTACTTTTTGTTGTGAAGAATTGGAAACAACAAATAATTTGTAAATGGTTGGGTAGTCTTATGGAATATGATATTTGTATTATTTCTGTATTGGATAACCATTTAAATGCTTTGAAGGATTCAATGGATATTAAATTTGCAAATAGCTAAATTAATTTTAATAGTTTTTATTATTCTCATATCATATAGCCACTAAAATGCTTTGAAGAATTTGAAGACTATTTAATCACATGGTGAAATGCTTATAGCATAATTAAGAAAAAACCCCAAGATATCTACAGATATCGAAGTTTTGTCACATGATATGCATACATATGCGTATTATACATGCTTGCAAAAAGGAAAAAAAAAAAAGCTAGATGTATTCCAAAATGCTAACTGAAATTTTCTCTGGATGGTGAAATTTTAAGTCATTTTAAACCTTTTCTTCATAATTTTATTGATTTCTTTTATTATTATTATTATTTTTTTTTTTGGTGAGGGTACCAGGGATTGAACTCAGGGGCACTTGACCACTGAGCCACATCCTCAGCCCTATTTTGTATTTTATTTAGAAACAGGGTCTCACTGAGTTGCTTAGCGCCTTGCTTATTATTATCATTGTTTTTGCTGAGGCTGACTTTGAACTCCTGATCTTCCTGCCTTAGCCTCCTGAGCCACTGGGATTATAGGCGTGTAGCACTGTGCCCAGCCAAGAATCTGTTTTTTAACCAAAATAACTTAGGAATATAAGTCAAGCCAGTTGTATTTGGACCAAGGTCTCCAACAGAGTGGGAGCTCTCATGATTATAAATTCTCAGAGACAGTGGAGATAACAGCTTGAAAGATACTTGGATAAGAATATTGTCAAGGGATTTGACTCTTGTGGTTCTATCCAACTGGTTCCTTTCAACTTCACTAATCTCTAAGTTTTTGGGAAACTCATATATATATGACAGGTATAAGGTATAGCTCCAAGAATTATCAAGTTGTGTCACCCTCCTTGGGAGATGTTGGGAAGTAAAATGGTATGATTATTGTTTTAAAGAAGAGCTGGTGAAGAGGTTTTGTCCATGGACAGTGGTGGAAGGAAGGGAAATAAGAAGTCAGGAGTTAGTCCTAGGAACTCATTTCCCTTGGAAGGTAAAAAATATTACTGCTTTTTTGGTTTGGGAGTTCAGATAGATCATGAAACAAGCAATAAAAAGAGAGGAGGAAGAAGCAGACAGGTTTTCCTTGTCTTTCCTTTTCTCTTACCGTCTTTGCTTCTGTGTGTGTATGTAGCAGGAGATGGATAAGTGTTTACTTGAGCATGTTGAGTTCAGGTGTCTGGGGAACATTTGAGTAGGGAGTCCATTAGGCAGTATCTTAAGAGGAAGGTTAGGTCTGATGTTGGATTCTAACACAAGGGTTTTGAAACATTTTGTTCATATATTTCTTCAAAGAGCTTAAATAACAACAACAAAAACTGTACCTTCTCACACATCTTGACTTTTTCATCTAAATTTATTTTTTTATTTTTTTGGTACTAGGGATTGAACCCAGGGGTGCTTTACCACTGATCCGTATCCTTAACCCTTTTTATACTTTATTTAGAGACAGGATTTTGCTAAGTTGCTTAGGGCCTCACTAAGTTGCTGAGGCTGGTTTGAACTTGCAATCCTCCTGCCTCAGCCTCCCGAGCCCCGGGGATTATAGGCATGCGTAAGCGTTCCCAACTCATCTAAATTTCAATATTTGTAAGTGATATAATTTCTGATGTATTGTTTAAACCATGAGGCCCCATCTCTTGAATTTTCTACCAATAGTAATGCTTTGTTGAGGACTAAGCCTTTTACCATGCAGACCTCTGGGGAACACCATACTCAACTATAGCAAGAATATGGAGAAACCTCATTTACAACTTTAGTAGATGGTAATATAAATGCTTTATTTTAGTCGTATCACCTGTGTTTTTTTTTCAGAATTATTTGCATAAAACAACAAAGTGATCAATAATCAAAATTATCTTAATGCTTTGTCAGGTAGCATCAAGATTTGATTTCCTTCCATTTTCATGGAATTAGTGACACCTCCACTTGAAAAATGATTTGATACCCAGTATTTAGAGTAAATAATTCTTTCAACATATGAATATGTATACATATATTTTTCATACTGGGATTAAACCCAAGGCTTTGTGCTTGCTTTGCAAATGTTTTATCAGCTGAGCTAAATCTTAGCCTTTTAACAATTTTTTTTTTTTTTTTTTAAATTTTGAGATAGGAACTTTCCTAGTTGCCCAGTTTGGCCTCAAACTTGTGATCCTCTTGCCTTGGTCTCTGATTAGCTGGGATTACAGGTGTGTATCTGTATCTGGCTCAACATTTTGAACTGTTGTTTTGGATCCGTAGGTGGTGTTAGACCCTAAGACAGTTCTTCACCATAATTTTTTTAAGAAAGTGTGAGAATTAAGGTTTCATTTTTAAGAAGTGGCAGAAATGAGGAAGAGGTGAAGGGGGACAGGAGGCAGAGGTAGAGGAAAATCAGCATGCTGCATCAGCAGTGGTTCTAGAAAATTGTGCATTTGGAAATTGAGGACCTAGTAGTCAATAACTCTGAAACATTCCATGCTCATGTCTTCTAGGAGTTGCATAAAACAGTCTACTGGTTTTCTGTATTCCACTTCGTTTCTGTATTTTGCCATTCTTTATAACTACACAGAAATAACATCTGATACATCTGTCAAAATTTTCTCTGGTTTTTGATTACTCCTAGTACTGGATCTCTATACTTCATCTCTCTTGTTCTTCTTTGAGAATGAAATCAGGATGTCAGAGCTTGCAAGTGACCACATAAATAATTCCATTCCCAACATTTTAAAGATTTAGTAGCTTAGGATCAGCAGATTATGTGATTTGCCTAAGGTCACACAATTAGAAAGTGGAGAAGCTTAGGACTGTAAATTTAGCTCTGCCAACTTTTAATCTGTTGCTTTTCTCACTATATCCCTGCTTCCTTGTAAAAGGATTGATCTGTAGGATTTAAGTGGTGATCTTTTTCACAGGAACATTATTCCTGTGAGTGGCATGTCTTTTTTAATACATTGAAAGCATCTGTTTATAGATGAGTAGTTATTTGAAAAAGTAGTTATTTGAAACACTCAATTCTGAAATTGTTTGAGTTACTTCTAATTGAAATGTAATCAGAGATAAAGTAAAACTGTTCTTGAAAGCGTAATGGGCCAGTTGGAAAGATAGCATTTGATTTATTGAAATGTGATTTCTGTACAATGTAATAGGAAAAACTTTTATGAAAGATATATCTCACCTGCAATTTAAAATTAACTGATGAATGAAGCCTTTTTCAACTTGGGGAATAAGAGAGACAATATTCCTGATATACAAAGAACTAACTGCAGCATTTTGTGTTTACTATGTGTGAAGTGATGAGTAGTGGAATTTTTTTAAAAAAATTTTTTTCATTTTGTTTTTTGCATGAATTCTTCAGAGCAAACATTGTTTTAAGAAAAGCAATGGATTTATCCTTAAAAATAATAAAAAGATTGTTACTTTTAACGAGCAGTACAAATTCTTATGAAAATAGACTATGCACTAGATAATTGGCAGAAGATGCAAGCATTTCTAAGAAGAAACAAATGTGGAAATCATGCATAACATCTCTAATAACCAAGAAAGTGCAAATAAAACTGGGGAGGGTAGGGGAATACTTTCACATTGGCAAAGACAAACAAAACCTACTGTTAGTAGGAGTGTAAGAAAATGGATTTTCTTACATATAGAGTTGGAGCATCATTTGATTCAACCAGTTGAGATGGCAGTAAGTTTATATTGTACAAATGAAAATTTTAAGTGGGAATACTAACCTTTCTGCAGCTCTGGAATTTGTCCAAAGGAGAAGTTGTAAAAATTTGCTAAGATAATGTGTGTGCATAAATTTTTGGTAACAATTTATAATGTTGGTAATGATAAATATGTGGATTTATGTCAGTGTTCAATAGAAGGGATTTCTGTACAGTCTTTTTTTTTTTAAACATCAGAAATTTATTAGTTGCTCAAAATATTACATTGATCTTGACATATTCTGTACAGTCTTTAACCTCTATTCATCTGTATGTTGAGGGGATCAATCACCTCCAATTGGTTTGGGGGATTGGTTAAATTAATAGTCTTTAATTCTGAAAACTGTATCCAGTAAAATAATGCCATATAGCCAAATTTGTCACAGAAAAATGTACATAACAACTTGAGTGGGGGAGAAAACTCATTACAGAGTGACATGTTGCATTAGCTTACTAATGCAACTTTCTGTATAACATATATTTGTAGATTTTCATAGAGAGAATTTTGTATACAAATATATGAATATATCCAAGTCAGTGAGTTTGTTCAGTATACTGTTAAAAGGGGCTCTCTTTGGGTAGTGCGATTTTTGGTAATTCTTACTAATTTGTACTTTTATAATTTTTGCAGGGGTAGTACTGGGGATTAAATTCAGGGGCACTGACCACTGAGCAACATTCCCAGACCTATTTTGTATTTTATTTAGAAGCAGGGTCTCACTGATTTGCTTAGCACCTTGCAATGGCTGAGGCTGGCTTTGAACTTGTGATCCTCTTATCTCAGCCTCCCGAACTGCTGGGATTATAGGTGTGTGCCACTGCACCCAGCTTATAATTTTTGTTAAACAATGAGAATATATATAGAGTAATCAGAAATCAACAGCAGGTTTTTGAAATCTTCCCATTTAAAAATAGCTTATATTTGTTAGAATATCATTTAAGTAGAATTTTAAAATTATTAAAGAGACTGGGGTCTAATTAGTCAATAATTTAATCAGTACAATATGTGAAAGTGAGTTACTCACCATTGTATTTCTGTTACCTGGCACGTAGTATGTGTTCAAAGGTGTAAATAAATTTCTATTCTTTTAAATTTTTGTTGTATTAAAATAAAAACAGTGTTTTAATGTATGGAGAAATACACTGCATTCTTAATGAAAAATGAAGAAAAAGTAAGTATGTGATGGCTAGTTAACAAACAAATTTTGTCTACTTCAAAGCCCTCAAGAATATTTATGAGATAGAATCTTAGAATATTAATATTAGGAGAGACCATGGAGGTTAATCTCCTCAACATACAGATGAATAGAGATTAAAGACATTACAGAAATCCATTCTGTTGAACAGGTCTGGTTTTGACTTTTCAATGTAACCTGAACATTTTTGAAATGGATGACCACTTTATAAGGTAGTCCATTGGTGGGTTGAATAGTATTTACCAAAAATTCATGTCCAGCAAGAACTTCAGAATGTGACCTTACTTGGGATAAGCATCTTTGCAGATGTAATAAAGTTAGATGAGGTTGTGTTGGATTAGGACAGGATCTGAATTCAACGACTGGTATCTGTGGACTCTCAGAAACTCAGACACACACGAAGAAGCAGCCCATGTGAATGTGGAGTGAGATTGGAGTGATACAGCTATAAACCAAGAACAGCAAGGATTGCTGGAAGACACAGACACTGGGAAAAAATGAGGAACATTCTCCTCTAAAGCATTCAAAAGGAGCATGGCCCTGTGAACACCTTGATTTTTAACCTCCAGCTTTGAGAACTGTGAGACAATAATTTCTGTTATTTTAAGCTACCCAGCTTGCAGTACTATATAATAGTAGTCCTGGGAAACAAATACAAATGGCTTTTTTTTTTTTTGAGAGAGAGAGAGAGAGAGAGAATTTTTTAATATTTATTTTTTAGTTTTTGGCGGACACAGCATCTTTATTTTATTTTATTTTTTTGTATGTGGTGCTGAGGACCGAACTCGGACCTCACGCATGCCAGGCAAGCGCACTACCACTTGAGCCACATCCCTAGCCGCCTACAAATGGCTTTGATTGTTTAAATTTTTGTGTTCATACTTTGAATCTGTGGACACTTACTGAACAGTGTTTATGTACTTGTGCTCTGCTGGGGGTTATAAGTAAGACATGTTCCTGCTGTTATTTTTGGTGCTTGGTCCAGTAGGAAAAACAACAGTGCAAATACATAATTACAATATGTTTCAATAACATTTTCTCATTAGGACAGTGTACGAAGTTAAGTAATGGCACTCAGAATTGAGAAATTGTGAGAGGTTTTACAAAGTGAGATCATTGTACTTGATTTCAAAGACCCACTTAGACTGGGCATGGTGGTCCACAATTCCAGGGATTTGGGGAATATCACAAGTTAAAGGCCTGCCTGGGCAATTTAGTGATATCCTATCTCAAATAAAAATAGGAAAGGGCCTGGGGTGTAGCTTAGTGGCAGAGTGCCCCTAGGTTAAATCCCCATTAACATTAGAGAGAGGGGAAGGGTGGGAGAGGAGGGAGGAAAGACAGACAGACAGATAATGGAATCAACTTCCATGGTAACTCTGCTTTATCCTACCACCTCTTGTGCTGTTAGTCCTGCCTTGTTTAGGTCACATTTGACCTGCTGCAGTAGTCTCCTGCCTCTAGAATTCTGTCTCCCCAGGTGGCTTGAAGTAATTTTTTTTGTGTGTGTGTGTGGGGGGGGGGCACCAGGGTTTGAACTCAGGGGCATTCAACCACTGAGCCACATCCCCAGTCCTGTTTTTTTTTTGTGTTTTATTTAAAGACTGAGTTGCTGAGTGCCTTGCAGTTGTTGAGACTAGTTTTGAACTCACAATTTCCCTGCTTCAGCCTCCAGAGCCCCTGGGATTACAGGTGTGTGCCACCTAGTCCAGCTTGAAGTAATTTTTTAAAATGCAGATTATGTCATTCCTCTGAAAACATAAGTGGTTGGTTTCTTCTCCCACTCAAAATTATATCCAAACTCCTTTTTATGGCATGGCCCCACATAATCTGGCCCCTGCTGCTTTTTCAGTTTCATTTCTTTTCACAGTGGTGTTTTTTTATTGTCAATATACCAGCTTTGTTCCTATCTCTGATTTTGTTCTGGCTCTTCTTTTGGACACAGGATCCTCCAGTGTCTCCTTGACATTCAATCTTTGCAAAGGAAACTTCCTTGCCCTGCCCCGCCATTCAAATAGCACACCCCTTCCCCCAGTCTTATCATCTTGTTTTATGTGTGTCACACATCACTAACTTGACTTTTGATCTCCACCCCCACCTCACCTGCCACTTCTGCCGCCATAGGATATATGGGAGAATGTGTGGTCAGGAAACAGGGATCTTGTTTTCACTTTTTATTGCAGTGACCCTGGTGTGCAACATACACAGAGAAAGGGTTCTATACAGAAGAATGAAAAAAACCTTACTCTTTTAATTTCATGCTTATCATTTCAGAACATGTCATGATAATTTTTCTTTGGACGAGTACCAAATTGTATACCAAATATTTTAAACGATTATAAAATTTCATTTTATAATCCCACCTTCATCTCTATCCCCTTTCTGACTTAGCTTCTGTGACACTGAAGCTCTCGTAATTTGTAAGTTTATGTAAATCTCACTTAAGAATGCACTGAGATTTAGAACAGTACATTGCCCACAGCAACACAGCTGAAAGTGGTGTTTCTAGGATTTGAACTTAGATATTTTTCTAACTAGAGCTGCTCATGTGCTGAGCTGGTGTGGAGGACGATCCTTTTGGTGAGTGGGAGGTATAAATCCAGAATTAGAATAGGAGCCCTATCCTTTTGGAATAGAAATAGCAAACACTTATTATTTGTATCTATAAGAAGAACTGGGTGATAATTTGTTAAAAGGAACTTTAAAAAGTAACTTGAATTTTTTTAGACTAGAATTAATATATGCTTGTTATAAAATACATGGAATATACAAAAAAAAGAAGAAACATCATCCATAGTCCTACCACCCAGAGATAACCACTGTTAACATTTTAGAATATTTTAATCCAGTATTTTTTCTGTGCAGTAATGAAACATTATGATGATCATCTTTACACATAAATCTTGAATTTTGAAATCATTTCCTAATATAATTTCTAGATCAAAACAGATTGTCAAAATTTGGGTGATGCCAATTTATGTTTCCATGAGCAGTACTTGAATGCCTTTTTATGTGATATTTTTATTTTCCTTTTCTTGGACTTTTGTTGATATTAAATTTGTAATATATGTTTACTGTTAATTACCTGTATCTTCTATGACTTGTTAAGATCTATTGGCTGTTTTTATTGGCAACTTAGCTTATCAGTCAACTTTTGAGTTATATTAAAAATGACCATTTTGTCATATTTATGCCAAACATCCAGTTCTTTTCCTTTAATTAAAGGGTATTCTATTTATACTGATAAACCTTTAATAAGTCTTAAGTCTCTTTAATGATATAATGGGAGAAATTTATTATTAATAAAAGTTTTTAGTATTTTAAAATCTTCCACTTGTAAATTTGTTTTTATTTACGGATTCAATAATGATCTTTTTCATTTTAATGGTTGCAACAAATTATTGCCTGGCTTTCTTTCTGTATTTTCAATGAAAAAGGAAGATGACAGTATAATATGTTTCCTATAACGAAGAATGTGAAATTGGAGGAAAAAATTTTATGCTTGGGAAAGTATACTGAAAACGAGGGACCTGAGAATTTACAAATGTACTGCTGAAGCACTGTCACTTTAAGGCAACTGGCACACATAGTTCTTGGCAAGAAATCTTTTTAATTATGTGATACCTCCAATTTTAGAGTAAGAAAAATGAAAAAATAGGACCTATTTTAAACAGCTTTTTTAAGATCTTTAACTTTTTGAAGAGAATTTATATCTTACATTATAAAAGATTTTTTTAGTGCCTTATAATATTAAAATAGAACAAGATAATCAAAGATAAAGGCAGACATAAGTTATCTGAAATGTGTAGAAACAACATTTTGAGTTTTATTTTTTCTTTGTATCACATTGAAAATATTCCAACTTGATTTTTAGAGAAAAACTTTCTGGAAGTGACTTTGAGGATTTTGTGGTTGGCTTCAGATAATTCCATTTGAGGTGTAGTTTTAATAATGTTGCAGAGGTTTTCCACCCTCTTTTCTCTTTCAGCAGTGTTTTCAAGTGTCTTATTTTCAAATTGTGATGTGTTAGACCAGGAATCAAGTATGCTGTGCAAGAACATAAAATTAAACTTTTAGAATTGTATTTTTATTTATTTAAAAAAATTTTAGATCCTGATTTTGTTGCATAGATCACATAAAAGTATGTGTATATAGTTTATAAATAAATGCATTAAAAGTGTGGAGAATGCTGCCTCAAAATGTCTTTATTGCTATGAATTTTTCATCTCTCCTTCCAAAGCAGGTGGGGCAGGGTTGCATGAAGCCCATGCAAAAATGAGTACAACATTTCAAAGGGTTCTTGGAATCTACTCATTATACCCCTAGAATAACTGTATTCTCATTTATCCAAAACCTTCCCTGTCGTGAGTCCAGTTACCATCAGCTTTTGTCTGTGAATTTACTTGACTTTCTTAACTAATTCTGGTTTTATTCTTTAAGTTTGCACTTTGCACAGCTGTCCTTGTCCATTGAGCATTCTGAGTTCAGTGTGTTTGGTTAGACTATGAGCTCCTGAAGAGTGGACACTGTTGCTCTGTTCAGCATAGTGCTCATACTAAGTAGATTTTCAGCAAACAGGGCATCAAGCTTATCAATCCTGTGGGTGATGCAGTCCTACTGAGAGCACAGCTTTCTGCTGTACTCATGTACCCTCCTTTTTCCAACTTCCCAAAATGCCTTCCCATCCCCTACAATGGCATCCCATCTTTTCTGTTTTGAAGTATCCTGTGCCATTTCAAGACAGCCACTACTAATTGTTAGAGTATTTCTGGAGAGCATCTTGAAGGGGTGTTAGCTTTTGCATTTCCTTATACAAAGCTGGTAAATGATGTCAGCAGAATGATGGGCAAGTTTCTAAGCCTAAGACATTCTAAAAGATCTCTGGGTTCTTCCTGATGCCTCTGTTAGGTAACCTTTATCTTCAACAATGTGTGGGATATAACCCTGGTCAACACACCCCCTAAGCTTTCAGCATAAGTATGGAACTAGAACCAAAAGGTAGTGGCTACAGAATTTTGCTTTTTGGAAACTGAATCGGCTCATTTAGGTATAAAACCATAGATTTCCTATAGAAACACAGTGGGAAACATGTAAGTAGCTTTAAATTTTCTTGTAGCCACATTTTACAGTGAAATTAAATTTAATGTACTTTGTTTAATTATATCCAGAGCATTATTAATTTAACATGTGATCAGTATTATGAAGATATTAATGTTATGTTTTGTTTCACAGTTTTGGATACTAAGTCTTCCAATTTCAGTGTGTATTTCACCCTTGGAGCACATCTCAATTCTGACTAACACCATTGTAAAGTACACTATTGCAAAGGGGCTAGTGAATCTCATTAGACAGCACAGCTCTAGAAATAACGACATTTTATGGTACATATTTGTAGGGGGTCAGGGAAAACTCTTTTCTGTAATTATATTTGTTGTGTAGTTTTATAATATGGGGTTATGCATATTACCACCTTTTCAAACATTAATTATTAGGCTTAGAGATATCAAGGTTTTGAATAAATACACTTTATTTTTATAGAGATTATGTAGCTTCAAATATGAAAAGATAATGATATTTTAGCTTTATTTTACATTCTTTGAGTTGAACTGTTTTAGTTTCTTGGTTTTGGGAGAAAGAAACTTTAAACCTTAAATTGCTATTTTATGAGAAGCTATGCTTGTCACAGAGGAGCTAGCACTCATCCTTCAAACAGATTTTTAGATTGAGGGAGGCTGTTGGGTGAGAAAAGGCATAAAACTTTTTTTCTTTTGTTGTGGGGGAGTCAGGTTTTAATATACCTCCTTGCATTGAAACTTGTTTTCTGAAAAAAAAAAATACAAATACCCAATATAAAAAAAGTAGAAAGGGTTCACTTAATTATGTGGTTAAGGATGAAAGCTAGTGCCCTGAGGAACATGAGTAGATGGTTCTTCATTTCTTAAAGAATGTTAGGGAGCTAAATTACAGACTAAGCACCTTGCATTGGAACATCAGCCAGAAGATCCATGCTCATGAAAGCAGTTAGGATAAAAATTCCTTAAATCTGTTTGAAACTTTTTCTTTATTTTTAAAATTGGAGCCTCAGATGTTTAAATCAATAACCTCAATTTTAAAAATTGTCTACGTAATTGAATCAATATTACTGAAGATTTGGAAGAGAATAACTATTAATTATCTTCAATCATAACATTTAATGTATTTATATACATATCTTAAGGTAGTTGTGATCATTGGATATTTTAATTTTGTAGCTTTTTGGAATGTAATACTTTTTAAAATATAGATATGTGATGTTAGCCTTTATCACAAGTATTTTATGTTGTCACCATATGATAACTTGGAAGGATGTGTAGGCTGATGAAGTACTTCTGCTCTGTAAAGTGATACAAGATCCATTTGTCATGGTTGTCTGTGACCTGCTTTCAAATCATTCTTGAGCCTATGGGAAGGGGAAGGATATAAAATTCAGGGCAGTTGTGCCATCTCTTTTGTTCACATTCTAGTAGTGAGAACTCAGTCACATGCCACACCTGTAAAGAGACTGGGAAATGGAACCCAAGTGCCTGGTTATATCCTCAGGAAGGATCTGAGAATAGATTTTGAAGGACAACTAGTAGTCTACCAGAACTTGTATAGATTAGTCTTAGCAACCTCTAATCAAGAAGGATTATAAAGCAGTTTACAGAGGAACAATTTTTGTGATTTTAACTTTTTTCCCCTTCATTTGTATTTTATGCTGAATTTATTCCTGTGCCATAAATTGTGCACAAATTTATTCCTGTGCCATAGTTTTTGTTTGTTCAGTTTCTTCTGGGATATCTTTTTTCTTTTTATTATTATTTTCTTCTGCGCTACCTCCTCTTCTGGTTTAGGAACAGTTTGTTCCTTTTCAGTGAGGCTCATCTCAATGTGGTAGGGGATCTCATATATGTGTTAATCCGATCATGAGCTCTATAAGCATTATGGTGCACTTTAGGTGCTGTATTCACATGGATATATTCAATGACCAGAGAATCTACAACTAAATCCTTAAGTTCAGCATTACTCTCTGCATTTTTAAGAATGTGCAGCCAAAATTCAGACCTCTTTCTGGGCCATTAACTCTGTGTCCATCCCACTGGTTGGCCTGGGCAAATCTCCCATCTCCACTGTTGTAATGCCGGAATGGCACAATTTGCTTCTTTAATGTGACATCTTTCAGATACTTCATTGTTTCTATAAAGTGACATCTTTCAGGTACTTGATAGCTTTTTAGAAATGTATATCCTTCTGAGCAGTTTCACAAAGTAAACATGAAAATTCAAACCTCTTGACTTATATGATTTTGTGGGTTTTTCTGAGTCAAGAGAGCAGCAAACCATTTTCTCAGGTTATCTCAGGCCACTTACAGAAAGAGGAAGAGTGGTGGCTTCTGGGAGAATTCCTGTGATTTTTAATTTTTAAGGATTATGTTATTTATCATATGTATGTACATTAGTCTAACACCCAGCTTTGTTATACTTAACATTGTTTTAACTATTTTACTGTACTGTTTATAAGAACATGCTAAGCACACAGTTTCCTCCATACTTTGGGTTATTTCTCTAAGGATTTTTATTTTTGTAGAAATAGTATTATTAGACCAAACAATATGAACATTTTTATACATTTTTATTTCTATATTACTTTTACAAAGCAACCATTGCAGTCCTGTAGGGAATGACTGATGACCAATTGTATAAAACTTTAAAAAATATTATACTCTTGAGCTCAGAGTACAACAGTGGGAATAGGTAACATTCTAACCTGAGACTACTCACATACCACTCCACTGCCCTAGCTTGGTTGGCATCTGAGTTCTGTCAGTGATAAACAGGCCACAAAGACATCACCTTGAAGGGACTTACTTAGCTTTAGATTGGTGAATGATGCCAGTTACTTGCATCGTTTGTGGATGTCGATTTTCAGAGGTGTGAGGGGGGCCAGTGGCTCAGCTCAGCCTGAACTTTTCCTAGTGTTTGGAGCAAGCATTTTCCTGGATGAGGCTATAAATAAGCACAAGAAAACCTTTAAAAGGCCCACTATAGTCACATATATTGCGCTGGCTCTTAAGTTGTATGCATGCGTCTAGGAGACTTGAAAGGACTTTATGAACCCAGGATATACTTGAACTTTGAATGTGCTTCTAATATCCATCGGCAAAGATGGAAGTCTTATTGTCTTGAGGTGTTTGAGCAGACTCTTCCAATCTCAGAGTGACTAAGTTATGTAAAAAGGTGGCCCTTAGGAAGACAGGCTTAAAGTAAAAACAAGAGGATGTTAAGAAAACAACTGAGCAGAGGTATCTGTTATGGTATACCTCAGCGGAGACAGATTTTACCCATTTATCCTGGGCATGATACTAAACAAAGGTGAAAGAAAACAATAGCAGCACCTTTAATGGGGCCAGAACTCAAATCCAGAATTGTGTTATCTAAAATCCCAAGGTTTAACAACAAAATTAAAAGACAAAAAAGTAAATAATAGAAATTGACCCTAAATATTGGATTTAATAAAGTCTTTAACTGTTAAGAATACATTAAAAGAACTAAAGGAAGCCATATTAAATAATTAAAGTACAACAAAATCAAAGCATAACAAGCCAACAAATGGAGATTCTTAATAACTAAATTGAAATTATTTTAAAAATAACTACAGCAAACCACTCCTCGATGTGATATGATAACATTTCACTTTCCCTAAAACCTGTAACATAAGCCAAACTCAGGATCATTTTACAAAGGTACCTGAATAGGTATTCTTCAAAACTGTTAAGATCATGAAAAACAAGGAAAATAGAGAAATTATTATAGACAAGAGGACACTGAAGAGACCTAATGATTAAATACAATGTGATATCTTGTATTGGATCCTGAAACAGAAGGAGGACATTAGTGGAAAAACTGATAAAAATTTTTAGTTTATGGTGTTGCACTGAACATAATTTCTTACTTGATATATGCATCATAGTTGTGCAAGATATTTACATTATGCATGTAAATACATAACGTATACATAAGTATATGTACACATGTATTTTGTATATATGTATATATGTATGTTATGTAAGTATAACATATTTACATAAAATATTAACTTTAGGGGAAAATACTAGCATTAGGGAGGTATATATAGGAGCTCTGTATTACCTTTGCAATTTTTCTATAAATAATCTAAATACATTCCAAAGTAGAAAGTTAAAAAAATTCAAATGGAAATTCTAGAATTGAAGAATACAATACCTGAAATGAAAAATTGACTAAATGGGCTCAACAGCAGATTTGAGACGACAGTGAAAATAATCAGTTTACTTGAAGGCAGAACAATAGGAATTATTTAGTCTGAAAACCAGAAAAAAGTGATGGAAGAAAAATAAGCAGAGCCTCAGAGATCTCTGGAAAACATCCACTGTAAAACATGCACGTAGTAGGAGTCACAAAAGGAGAAATTTCCAGACAAATGGCCTCTGGAAACTTTCCAAATTTGATAAAAACCATCAAACTCCATATCTAGAAGCATGTTGGCCCTTGCTGGGATTAATGCAAAGAGACCTTCCCCCAGAGATAGCATAGTCAAACTATAGAAAGAACACAATAAGAGAAAAACAGCCCATTTCAAAGAGGGTACACAGTATGATTAATGATTAATTTTTTATCAGAATCAATGGAGGCCAAAAGGCTGTGGGATGACATCGAAAGTGCTGAAAGAAAAACAGTCTGTGGAGAATTCTATATTTAGCAAAAATATCCTCTAAAAATGAGGGAAATAAATATATTCCTACACAAAGGCTGGCAGAAGTCAGTAGATCTGCCCTACAAGAAATACTAAAAGAAGTGCTTTAGTTTTGGGAATGACACCAGATGGTAATACACAGGAAGAAATGAGGTGCACTGGAAACATCAATATGAAGATTAATATAAAAGACTAGAAATACTTTTTTCTCATTTCTTTAAAAAGCATTGACTTCTATCTATAAACAAATTTAGTACCTGTAACATTCCACCTCCTTCCCGTGTTTGATCATCATATCATAAATTGCTTTCACCTGTTTACCTCTTGGTCAATTGCATGGGACTGTGATCATGGTTCTGAAAATTTCGGGCTTTGGGACACCTTTCCACTCTTTATTGAATACTCCGAAGAACTTTTGCTCTATGTGGGTTTTATATATTGATATTTATTTTATTAGAAATTAAAACTGAGGGGAGGGGGCATAGTAGAGGATAGGAAAGGTGTCAGAATATAACAGTTACTAATAGGGCATTATGTAAAATTGTGGATGTGTAACCGACGTGATTCTGTAATCTGCAATTGGGGTAAAAATTGAGTTCATAACCCACTTGAATCTAATGTATGAAATATGATATGTCAAGTGCTTTGTAATGTTGTGAACAACCAATAAAAAAAAGATTAAAAAAAAGAAATTAAAACTGAGGGGAAAATTAATAATATTCATTTAAAAATAACACTGATTTCATGTTAACATAAATACCATAGGGTTTTATTTTTTGTTTGATTAAAAAACCCCTGTATTTTCCAAAACAAAATAGTGAGGAGAAAGACATTATTTTACATTTTCATATTTTATTCCTGTCTGCCTTCATAGAAGACAGCTACATTATCCTATAGGCTTCTGCACTGAACTTGTTAGAATATGTTGCTTTGACTCAAGTATGTGAAGAAAAATCTGGCCCCAGTCTGGGTAGCTGGAAAAGGGAGGTCTATGTTAGAAACGTTTCTTTGTAACTGAAACTCAGGTGGTGGTTTTGTAAAAGTTAGTTGCAATGTGAAATCTGAAACCATGTCAATGAATTTTTATACTTTATTGCATTAAAACCATGAATCTTTTAACAATGTATAATTTGATCTCTTGGATCCAGTGAAAGGGTAGTTGGGTGACAATAGCATACTCAGAATTGTGGAACTGTGTTTTCATTTTCATTTTTTATTGGAACTCTAATTTGAAATGAACATATCCCTTTTAAAATGAAAAGATTTTAGAACACAAAGTTTTTTTTCAGTGAATACAGGTATTGTTTGTGTTATAATTGAGAGTTACTTTTGCCAATTTTTGCCTATTTCTTAAATCTTAAATTTTACTTTGCACTTCAGTAATCAAATCTCAGATACTGTTTATTTCTAAGGGATAATGAGATATATAACAGTTTTTTATACGAAGTAGATTTGAAAAAAGAAAACAATTGAGTATTGAATAAGAATGTTTTTGAAATAGCTTATAATTAATTTGTATTTAAGGTGTCTAAATTTAATGTTATATAAATTATGGTTTAGTTTAATTGGAAGCTGCAATTATAGGTTATCTATGGTTACTATACACTTAATTTAAAAACTAATTATGAAATCACCATCATTATAGTAAATGCTGTTGTACACATTTTTATAAATATAGTATTGCCTCCTTTTGATAAATTATATAATTCAGAAGAAATAAAAAGCAGTTAAAAGAAGCTGCTTACCAATTCCCCAGAATTAATTAATTAATCCAGAATTAAGCAATGATTATAGTTTCTTGAATGCTTTTCTTGAAAATTTGTTCAGGAAATACATATTTGTATTTTATATATATGTGTGTGTGTGCATATATATATATATATATGTATATGTATATATAATCATATGTATGTGTGAAAGTATTTTAAGCAAATGGAATCATGCTTACATATTGTTCTGTAAATATGTAAATCTTGAACATTTTTATATCAGTGTAATAGACATATGATTCTTTTTTTTTCTTTTTTTATTGCTTGTTCAAAACATTACAAAGCTCTTGACATATCATATTTCATACATTAGATTCAAGTGGGTTATGAACTCCCATTTTTACCCCAAATACAGATTGCAGAATCACATCGGTTACACATCCACATTTTTACATAATGCCCTATTAGTAACTGTTGTATTCTGCTACCTTTCCTATCCTCTACTATCCTCCCTCCCCTCCCCTCTCATCTTCTCTCTCTACTCCATCTACTGTAATTCATTTCCCTCCTTGTTTATTATCCCATTCCCCTCACAACCTCTTATATGTAATTTTGTATAACAATAAGGGTCTCCCTCCATTTTCATGAAGTTTCCCTTTTCTCTCCCTTTCCCTCCCACTTCATGTCTCTGTTTAATGTTAATCTTTTCTTCCTGCTCTTCCTCCCTGCTCTGTCCTTAGTTGCTCTCATTATATCAAAGAAGACATTTGGTATTTGTTTTTTAGGGATTGGCTAGCTTCACTAAGGATAATCTGCTCTAGTGCCATCCATTTCCCTGCAGATTCCATGATTTTGTCATTTTTTAGTGCTGCGTAATACTCCATGGTGTATAAATGCCACATTTTTTTATCCATTCATCTATTGAAGGGCATCTGGGTTGGTTCCACAGTCTAGCAATTGTGAATTGTGCTGCTATGAACATCGATGTGGCAGTATCTCTGTAGTATGCTCTTTTAAGGTCTTCAGGGAATAGTCCGAGAAGGGCAATAGCTGAGTCAAATGGTGGTTCCATTCCCAGCTTTCCCAGTAATCTCCATACTGCTTTCCAAATTGGCCGCACCAGTTTGCAGTCCCACCAGCAATGTACAAGTGTACCCTTTTCCCCACATCCTTGCCAGCACTTGTTGTTTGACTTCAGAATGGCTGCCAATCTTACTGGAGTGAGATGGTATCTTAGGGTGGTTTTGATTTGCATTTCTCTGACTGCTAGAGATGGTGAGCATTTTTTCATGTACTTGTTGATTGATTGTATGTCCTCCTCTGAGAAGTGTCTGTTCAGGTCCTTGGCCCATTTGTTGATTGGGTTATTTGTTGTCTTATTGTCTAATTTTTTGAGTTCTTTGTATACTCTGGATATTAGGGCTCTATCTGAAGTATGAGGAATAAAAATTTGTTCCCATGATGTAGGCTCCCTATTTACCTCTCTTATTGTTTCTCTTGCTGAGAAAAATCTTTTCAGTTTAAGTAAGTCCCATTTGTTGATTCTAGTTATTAACTCTTGTGCTATGGGTGTCCTATTAAGGAATTTGGAGCCCGACCCCGCAATATGTAGATCAGAGCCAACTTTTTCTTCTATCAGACGCAGAGTCTCTGATTTGATATCTTGCTCCTTGATCCACTTTGAGTTACCTTTTGTGCATGGCAAGAGGAGGGGATTCAGTTTCATTTTGTTGCATATGGATTTCCAGTTTTCCCAGCACCATTTGATGAAGATGCTATCCTTCCTCCATTGCATGCTTTTAGCTCCTTTATCAAATATAAGATAGATGTAGCTTTGTGGATTAGTCTCTGTGTCCTCTATTCTGTACCATTGGTCCACCCGCCTGTTTTGGTACCAGTACCATGCTGTTTTTGTTACTATTGCTCTGTAATATAGTTTGAAATCTGGTATCGCTATACCGCCTGATTCACACTTCCTTCTTTGACTTGTTTTTGCTATTCTGGGTCTTTTATTTTTCCATATGAATTTCATGATTGCTTTATCTATTTCTATAAGAAATGCCATTGGGATTTTGATTGGCATTGCATTAAACCTAAAGAGAGCTTTTGGTAATATCGCCATTTTGATGATGTTAGTTCTGCCTATCCATGAACAGGGTATATTTTTCCATCTTCTAAGATCTTCTTCTACTTCTCTTTTTAGGGTTCTGTAGTTTTCATTGTATAAATCTTTCACCTCTTTTGTTAGATTGATTCCCAAGTATTTTTTTTTTTTTGAGGATATTTTGAATGGAGTGTTTTTCCTCATTTCTGTTTCAGAAGTTTTGTCACTGATATACAGAAATGCTTTTGATTTATGCGTGTTGATTTTATATCCTGCCACTTTGCTGAATTCATTTATTAGTTCTAGTAGTTTTTTTGTAGACTCTTTTGGGTCTTCTAGGTATAGAATCATGTCAGCCGCAAATAGTGATAATTTAAGTTCTTCTTTTCCTATTTTTATGCCTTTAATTTCTTTCGTCTAATTGCTCTGGCCAGTGTTTCAAGAACTATATTGAATAGAAGTGGTGATAGAGAGCATTCCTGTCTTGTTCCAGATTTTAGACGGAATGCCTTCAATTTTTCTCCATTCAGAATGATGCTAGCCTGAGGCTTTTACAATGTCGAGGAAAGTTCCTGTTATCCCTAGTTTTTCTAATGTTTTGAATATAAAGGGATGCTGTACTTTGTCGAATGCTTTTTCTGCGTCTATCGAGATGATCATATGGTTCTTATCTTTATCTATTGATGTGGTGAATAACATTTATTGATTTCCGTATATTGAACCATCCTTGCATCCCAGGGATGAATCCTACTTGATCAAGGTGCACAATTTTTTTGATGTGCCTTTGTATCTGATTCGCCAGAATTTTATTGAGGATTTTTGCATCTAGGTTCATCAGAGATATTGGTCTGTAGTTTTCTTTCTTTGAGGTGTCTTTGTCTGGTTTTGGAATCAGGGTGATGTTGGCCTCATAGAATGAATTTGGAAGAGCTCCGTCTTTTTCTATTTCCTGAAATAACTTGAAAAGTATTGGTATTAATTCTTCTTTAAAGGTTTTGTAAAACTCCGCTGTATACCCATCCGGTCCTGGGCTTTTCTTGGTTGGTAGTCTTTTGATGGCTTCTTCTATTTCATCCATTGATATTGGTCTGTTTAAATTGTGTGTATCCTCCTGACTCAGTCTGGGCAAATCATATGACTTAAGAAATTTATCGATGTCTTCACTATCTTCTATTTTATTGGAATATAGGTTTTCTAAATAATTTCTAATTGTCTTCTGTATTTCTGTAGCATCTGTTGTGATATTGCCCTTTTCATCCCGTATGTTAGTAATTTGAGTTCTCTCTCTTCTTCTCTTCGTTGGCATGGCTAAGGGTCTGTCGATCTTATTTATTTTTTTTGAAGAACCAACTTTTAGTTTTGTTAATTTTTTCAATAGTTTCTTTTGTTTCAATTTCATTGATTTCCGCTCTGATTTTAATTATTTCTTGCCTTCTGCTACATTTGCTGTTGTTTTGCTCTTCCTTTTCTAGGGCTTTGAGATGAAATGTGAGCTCATTTATTTATTTGGTTTTTCCTTTTTTTGTGGAATGACCTCCAGGCGATGAATTTCCCTCTTAAAACTGCTTTCATTGTGTCCCATAGGTTCCTATATGTTGTGGCTGTATTTTCATTTATCTCTAAGAATTTTTTTATTTCCTCCTTTATGTCTTCTGTAACCCATTGATCATTCAGTAACATAATGTTCATTTTCCATGTGATGTAGGATTTTTCCTTCCTTCTTTTATCATTGATTTCCAGTTTCATTCCATTATGATCAGATAAAATGCATGGTATTATCTCCACCCCTTTATATTTACTGAGGGTTGCCCTATGGCATAATATATGGTCCATTTTTGAGAGGGATCCATGTGCTGCTGAGAAAAAAGTATATCCACTTGATGATGGTTGATATATTCTATATATGTCAGTTAAGTCTAGGTTATTGATTGTGATATTGAGTTCTATAGTTTTTTTATTCAACTTTTGTTTGGAGGATCTGCAATGGTGAGAGAGGTATGTTGAAGTCACCCATAATTATTGTGTTGTGGTCTATTTGATTCTTGAACTTGAGGAGAATTTGTTTTATGAACGTCGCAGCGCCATTATTTGGTGCATAAATATTGATAATTGTTATGTCTTGTTGGTGAATGGTTCCTTTTAACAGTATATAATGTCCTTCTTTATCCCTTTTGATTAACTTAGTCTTGAAGTCGATTTTATTCCATATGAGGATGGCCATCCCTGCTTGCTTACGAGGACCGTGTGCGTAGTATATTTTTTCCCAACCTTTCACCTTCAGCCTGTGTATGTCTTTTCCAATCATATGTGTCTCCTGGAGGCAACATATTGTTGGATTTGTTTTTTTTAATCCATGTTACCAGCCTATGTCGCTTTATTGGAGAGTTTAAGCCATTAACGTTTAGAGTTACTATTGATATATGGTTTGTACTGCCAGCCATGTCGCCGCTGGTTTCAATGAAGTTATCTCCTCCGCCCGTGACATCAGTTCTCTACCATGATGGTATCCCATGCAAATGGTGACCGTTTGTTCCCTCTGCCGGTTGACCAATGCAACGGGTGGGTCCTGACAGTCTCTCCCAAGCCCCGTTTCAATCCTGTGGCCACTGCCTATGAAGGCTCGGTTGGCTTTTACCTCTGTAAGTTCAGAAGGGCCGACCAGTTATTTTAGCGGGATCATTAGTGCTGAGTCACGAGAAGTAGGCGAACTGGAGTTTGAATGCAGCCTATCCTGGCTCCGTGTGTGTTCTGAGAGGCCCAAACTGTTCGCACCAGATCCACGTCAGCTCAGCATTACCTAGTGATCCTGAGCAAATAGCATTTAGACAGTTTACGACTCCCTATGCCCGTGCAGCTGAAGAGGTCAGAGACTTGATCTCTCCGCGTCCGCCGCCATGTTGGATCTCCAGGAATACATCTTAACTCATTTTATAAGGCCAGGATTACCCTGAAAACAGACATGTGATTCTTATTTAATGACAGCTTAGTGTCTGTGTTACTAGGTTGATTATAAAGTTCATGAAAAGAACCTTTTTTATTAATGAAAGCACTGCTATTTATTTTTTATTTTTTTGGTACCAGGGATTGAACTCACAGGTTGCACTTGAGCACTGAGCCACATCCCCAGCCCTATTTTGTATTTTATTTAGAGACAGGGTCTTGATGAGTTGCTTAGCACCTCCGTTTTGCTGAGGCTGGCTTTGAACTCCTGATCATCCTGTCTCAGCCTCCCTGGCTGCTGGGATTACAAGCGTGCACTACTGTGCCCCGCTGAAAGCACTGCTTTTAAGATTGGTTCCCACTCAGATATTGCTCTTAATCCTTTAACATTTGTAATAAAAGACAACAGAACAATAAAATCAATTGCAAACTGAAATTTCATGCCTTGCAGAGTACATAGATTTTTTTTTTTTTTAATGAGATTTCCCTGGGCAATCTAAGCCCCGGGGCAGTCTAAGCTATTCACAGTTTGACAGTTGAAGAAAAAGTTATCAAGGATGATAGTTTACTGGATGTTTTAAGGGAGTCTGACTTGACTACCAAATGTTTAGAGAAGACCTTTAGGAAAAATGGATGAAGCCTTCAAAATTTATTCAAAACTGTTTTTTTTTTTTTTAAGTGATGATCTCATAAGAGAAAAACATGAAGAATTGTGCTATTATGCCATTTCTTGAAAAAATTATACCCCGAATAAACAGTTTTATTCATTCTTTTATTCTAAGAATTTGTACATAGTTGAAATTATAAATTTTGTTGAATATAAAATAATTGAACTTTTGAGGATTTTTCAAGTCATGATCTTGAAAATCAACTATTTAGTATTTATAATTATATTTTGGTCCCTGATCTAATAGAACTCACTGAAGTGGTCTTTTCCCAGCATCATCTTTGTAAAACCACCTAAAACCACTAATCATCTTTGGAAAACTAGGAACTCATGACTTCCATTATATGAATGTAATGTAATGTAATATAATTAGGTTCCTACTGATTAAGATAGTCTATTAAGATAGTCTAGTCTATGTGGTGGCACGTAAAACAGTGCTGCAAATCTTGTACATATATGTTTACATTTCCATGTGAGTATATGAGTGGTATACATTTCTAGATGTTGAAGAAATTTAATCAAATGCTGTGTGCATTTACCTATCAAATTATATTCCCACTATAAAATTCTATGTATACTTTCACAAAGCCTCCCTTGTTCAAAACTTATCTTTTCTTAAATCAATACAGGGAGTTCAGTTAGGGGGGAATGTGCTGATATCTAAATCTGTTTAGTTCCTAGGATTTGAGTAGCAAGGGTAGGAACAGATCAGATAATGAGAGGTTCATTTGAAAATATATCCTATTCTGTTTGGCACCCGAATTGGCCAGTAGGAGTTTGAATAACTCATCTGTTTCTTACATTATTTCCACACCCCCATTGGTGCTTAGGTATAGGTAAAAATAAAAAGGCATCTCATTACATTTGTTTTGCTTCCACTTAATTATAAATGATGCTTTACATTTTTTATGCTATTGGTAGTTGTATCTTTAAAAAATTTGTACTTCTTAGAATAATATTATAAGAATAATATTACAAATTAATAAGATTTTGTTACAACATTACTAATATTTTATATAATCTCCTATCTTTTGACTTTTTCTGGTATTTTATTCATGCATAGCACTTTTGTCTAGTCAAATGTGTCTTTCCTTTTTAAGTCCTCCAGTTGTATTCATGCTGAGTATTACCTTCTTTGTTTCAAGATAGTAAATATATTCCTTCTGGTATTCTACGGTTCTTTTACATTACTCTTTATGATTCTACTTCCACATTTGTTCCTCATGTTTCTATCTTTGTTCATCTGGAATTTAATGTGATTTAAGGAGTAACACAGGGATCTAGTCTTTTCCCCCTCTACTTACTATTCACTTTCCCCTAAATTATTCATTAAACAATGTATCTTTTCCTCATTTATTTGAAATAACAACTCTCACATATGAAATTTTTGCATGTATTTTTGGTCACTTCTGGACTTTGTATTTTGTTTCATTGATTTGTTTATGTGCCTGAATCAAATTGTTTTAAGTACTGTATCCTAATAATTTATTTTAATCATTGATAGGACTAATCTTTTTTCCCTACTTGATCTTAACATGCATGCTATTATTTTAGTATTTTGACAAAAACTTACTCGTGACTGCCCCATTCCTTTTCACTATCCACAAGAGATCCTATTGGCATTTTTTTTTTCTGGAATTGTTTGATTTGGTAGTTTAGGGTAAATGGGGATTATGAGTATTTGAAAATTAAAAAGGTAAATTCAAGTAAAGTGCTTAGAGAAGTGCTGGAACACAGCAAACAGTCAAGAGAGACTAGCTGTGCTGTATATTCTTGTTCCTTTTGTACATCCTTTACCCTCTTTCTCCTGTTCCCTGCCTGGAATGGGGCTGACCTTCATGGAATATACATCAATGGAGTCTCTTGCCCTCCTGCTTCTGGAAGGGTGTGGCCAATAGAAGAAGATGAGCTGTGGGGAGGAAAAAGAGATTAGGAAATACTTTCCAGCCTCTCTCCTTATAGGCCTGTTGGTCTATGTAGGGCCATGCTTCTTGTCAGGTAGGTCCACTGTCATAGTGAGAATCCTCATTGGGGTTCAGTAGTCAAAGCTTCCAATTATTGCTACTTCTGAGTGCTTTACCCTGCTCAAACCTTAGTAAATAGTACCTTCATGAATTTCTCTTCTGTTACCCCACTGAGAGAGTTTCTTGCTGGAGCCTGACTGGTAGAGCTACTCTCATCTTCCTTTCCTCCTCCTGATCACTACTGCTAAAAATCTATAATCTTCTTGTTCTGATCTTCTTTGAGATCTTTTAGTGAGATTAAAATTTTCTTCATAGAGTCCTTTACAATTTTGATTGTTTATACTCAAATTTATTTTTATTTAGTTGCAATTTTAAATGGAATCTTTTTGTTATGTTCTCTAATTGTATTTAGGCAAAATTATTGATTTTGTATGTAAAATTTGCAAGTCAGTTATGTACTGATTTATTGTTTCTAGTAGTTTTTCAGTACCTTTTCTTGTTTAACTTGTAATTATCTGAAAATATTGTGTCACCTCCAACTAATGATAACTTTGCCTTTTTTTCCCTTTATTCAGAAGTATTTATTTGGGAATGGTTGTTTATTTTGTTTGGGAATTTATTGATGTTTACCACTTTTCACTTTTGATTTACTAACTAAATATAGTAAATATATTAATAGATATCAATAATTTGCTCTTTATTACTAGGTTGATTCTTACTTGGTTCAGATACATTTTTTTTAATGATTCTACTTGCTAATATTTTATTTAGGACTTTCATAGCATTGAAGTTGATCTGTAGCTTTGTCTTTCCACTCAATGTCATGTTTTGGTAATATTAATTTGTTGACATCGTTGGTTTTTTGTTGTTGTTGTTGTTTTTAATGTGGTACTGAGAATCAAATCCAGTGCCATACCTGTGAGACAAGTGCTCCACTGAGCTACAGCCCCAGTCCCCGCACTCCCCGCTTTTAAGGTAAATTATCAACAATAAAGCAGTAAATGAAAGAGATTTTGAACTTCTGTCTTCCCATCTCTCTTTTTTTCCTTTTTGGATAGAAAAAAATCTTCAAAACAGAAAGTAAGTTAACTTGTTACCAGGGAAACTGGCATCATACATTGCTGATTATAAAACTGCCTTTTGTATCAAAGTGGAACAAAGTACAATTTTTACAAGACCTAAAATATGTATGTAATGAAGTAATGACATATAATACCATCTTTTATGTGATAATTCTTTGATGTACTTTATCGCCTCCCTTGAAGAAGGATGGGTAGATATTATTAGTACTGTGTAACAAATGAGAAAAGTTAGGGTTAGAGGAATGCTGCTTGCCAGAGGTAACATGGACAAGAATTAGCCCTAGAACTACAGAAACCTGTGACCCAGTGCTCCTTTACTTTATTACATTATCTTTAGGAATAGAGTGAATGCAGTTTCATGAATCAGATCACATGCATGTTTCAAAATAGAAGATAACTTGGCTCAGATTATATTTTCATGCAATTGTGTGGAAAGAATGCAGCAGTTTTCTTATAATATATATCAATTCAATTGATGGTTGTACGTGGTAATCCCAGCTGCTCTGGAGGCTGAAGCACAAGGATTATAAATTTGAAGTCAGCCTTGGCAACTCAGTGAGACTGTGTCACAAAAAAGCAAAACAAAACAACCAAGACTGGAGGGGGATATGGTTCAGTGCATGAGATGCTGGGTTCAGTTCCCAACCGCCAATAGATAGATAGATAGATAGATAGATAGATAGATAGATAGATAGAATTCATGCTTACATTGTCTCAAAGTAGTCACAGAACAGGTTTACAATTGGTGCTACAAATTGCAATACAGAATCACCCAGTATAAAAACTGAAACTACCTTCCTACTTGAAAGGACTGGATAGGCTCTTCCTTGGTACAAATGTAAGAAAAAAAAATACTGTCATCTTGTACTTGTGGACAAAATGTACTGGGTTTTCTTAAAATGTACTGGAGTTTTACTTATTTCTATGTTAACACATATTAATACTGAAAAATTAAGGGAAAGAGCAGATAAAAATACAAGAATCATTTGTAGTCTTGCCATCCAGAGATAACACTGTAAGTTTAGTTGATGTTTAGCTCAACAATCCTGATATCAATCCATCTAAATATATTCTTTCTCTTCCTATGTGTAATATTTTATAATCAGTTTTTAAGAAAAATATAATTTTCCACATTTACAAAATATTTTCTAAAGTCTTAAAAATCCAAATATATACAGTATTTTATTGGTTAAATTTTAATTTTTAAAAATACCTTTATTGGAAGAGAAAGGTAAATTTGATGAAAGGAAAAAAATGAAATAGGCTTATATCTATCTAGAGGGCTATTAGTAATTGTTTAGCAATTTTGTCTCTGAAAGAAAAGTAGTCCTAATTTGTGGTGTTTGCCAGTTTCTGTAGTGTACATACTCTTACATATAGTGTGGCTGATTTGAAGCTATGAATATACTGTCACCAAATGGGGCTCTGGGAAAACAGGTGTAGAATTGGTTCTCCTGAGCTAGTGTGACACACAGCCTGCAGCACACTACTGGTTGTATTGATGTAAGTTTTTTGTTAGTTGCAAGTAGCTAAAAATTTACTCTTTATTCAAACAATAAAGTTTACCAAGAAGACTCAAGGTTGAATGGCTCTTGGGTTTCATTAATTCTATAACTCAATATTATCATCACTGATACCCATGTGGGTTGGTTCCTTTTTTCCCCCTAAACTTTATATATATTTTTTGTTGTTGTTGTTGTTGGACCTTTATTTTTATTCATTTATTTATATGCAGTACTGAAAATTGAACCCAGTGCCTCACACATGCCAGGCAAGCACTCTACCACTGAGCCAGTGGTTCGTTCTTTTTTTTAACTTTTTTGTAATCCTGGAGATTGACAGATGAGCTGGGGTACTGGGGATTAAACCCAGGGGCACTTAACCATTGAGCCTTATCTCCACACCTTTTTATTTTGAGACTGGGTTTCATTAAGTTGCTTAGGGCCGTTACTAAGCTGCTGAGGCTGACCTTAAACTTGTGATCCTCCTGTCTCAGCTTCCCAGGAGTCACTGGAATTACAGGAGTGAACCATTGCAACCACTTCCCAAATAGTTCTTCCTTTCTGTTTTGCTCTTTTCAGCATGTTGGAGTTGTCTTCACTCTAGCTCCACTATGCTAGCAGTGGCTTTAATAATTTCATGTGTCCAAACATGACAACTTCCAGAGGGGAGAAAGTATGTATCTTTGTTTTATATGATTTTAAGTGCAAATAAACCTGTTCAAGAGGTTCCCCAACAGGCTTCCTGGCACACTTGATTGTTGCACTTTATTATTTCTAAACCAGTCTTTGGCAGGATAGATGAAACCTTTATGGTTGGCTTGGATCAGTCAGAGTGTACTCTTCAGGGCTGAGGCTGCAGCTACACTTCCTGAAATATATGACTGCTCCAGACACCTGAACATAAGTTTACTTCTTTTAAAAAGGATCATATACCAACAGTATCTGCTGTACAAGAATTGCAAAGGATACTTCCAATCAGATTTCCTGCTTTAATAATTTATTTTAATTTTGTGTTAAAATTTTTTATTCATCTAGAAAAAAATGCAAATGCTAACAGTATTTTTTTCACAGTCATTCTTTGAGACCATTATTATCCTGTTACCAAAACCTAATAGACACCTCACAAGAAAAGGAGACTCCAGACTGGTAGTTCTTATGAATATGAGACTTAATAGACTGAACAGAACTCTGAAGCAAAATAGTAGCAAACCAAATCCAGCAATGTAGAATTTTATACCATGACCAAGTAGGATTATCCCAGAAATGGAAGATTGACTTAATGTCCTAAATCAATTAATGTAATACACCATGTCAATAGAATAAAAAAGGCCACATGATCATCTCAATAGATGCAGAAGAAACATTTGACAAAACCCAGCATCCTTTCATGATAAAAATACCCAGAAATCTAGAAATATAAGGGAACTTTCTCAGCCTGATAAAGGGCATCTACAAAAATCTGGCAACTAAAATTGTACTTAATCATGAAACAGTGAATGTTTTCCCATTAGATAAGGAACAAGATAAGGATGTCTGCTTGTGCTACTTCTATTCAGCTTGGTGCTAGCTAGGGGTTCTAGCTAGATCAATTAGGCAAGAAAAAAAAGACATCCAGATTGGAAAGAAAAATCAACACGTCATAAATAACAGGATCATCTATATAGAAAATGCTAAAGGAATCTACTAAAGAATTATAGAACCAATAAATGCATTTAACAGAGTTTCAGGATACAAAGAAAATGAATTATATTTCTGTACACTTGAAATGAGCTATCTGACATGAAATTGAAACAATTTCATTTATAATAGCATCAAAAAGAACAAAATAATTTAGGAATAAATTTAATGAAAGGAGTACAAAACATTCTCTGAAAACTGTGAAACACTTCTGAAATTGAAGATTAAATAAATGAAAAACAGCCAATGTTCATGGATCAAAAGACAATATTGTTAAGATAGCAGTCCTCCACAGATTGCTGTGAGATAATCCTTGGGATAGAGAATCCCAGCTGACTTCTATAGAAGTTGACTTCTCTGTAGAAATTTCAAATAATTGAAAAGGTATGCAGAATTGCAAGGGATCCAAAAGAGCAAACACAATCTTGAAAAAAGGAGGATGAAATAAAAAGAGTCACCTGATTTCAAAACTTTCTGCAGTCTAGGCAGTAATCTAGACAGTGTGATACTGTCATAAGCATAGGCATAGATCAGTGGAATGTAGTGGGGAGTCCATATATATCTACATATGGTCAATTGATTTTAACAAGAGTAACAAGGCCATTCAGTGGGGAAAAGAATAGCCTATTGAACAAATTGTGCTAAAATAACTGGATAGCCACATGTAAAAGGAATACATTTCTGAATATGCTGCAATTGGAATGAAGGTCCGTTCAGAGCCAGAACTTTGCAAATCACCAACACATGTAAAAAGCCTTTAGATATATGCACAAAGATGTCAAGAGACAGCCTAATTTAATATTTGTTTAAACACATCCACTTGACAACATGAGTGAATATTTTGGTAGGAGTCCTCAAAGAATTAAAATTCTAAAATGTTTGATTATGTGCATTTTAGAAATAATTTGCATACCATAAGATTCACAATTTTAAAATGTACAGTTTGAAGTTTTTAGTATACTCGTAATGTTGTGCAATTTTTATTATTTAGAATATTTTTATCATTTCAGAAAGAAACTCTGTACTCATTAGCAGTCATTTCCCACTTATCCTACACCCATCTCCTGGCAACTAGTAATCTACTTTTTGTTTATTTACATGTCAAATATGTGTATTTTTTAACATACAAGTTTAAAATAGTTAAAAATATCCAAGAATTAAGTTGTAATCAGTTGGGAAACAATTTGAGCATTTATATTTTACAGTATTCAACTTTAAGGGATTTTAGATAGTTCATGTTTCTTAAAAAATTTTACTAATCATTCCTTGTTGGATATTTAAGATGTTTAAAATTTTTCACTATTAATGTTGTAATGAAAATCTTTGTTGCTAAATCTTCAGGTTCCTCCTCCATGCTTATTTATTTAACATTAATTCCTAGAATTTGTATGCCTAGTTAAAATATTAGGTACAGTTTTGCCAGGGGTAGTGGCACATGCCTGTAATCCCAGAGACTTTGGAGGCTGAGGAAGAGGACTTCAAGTTTGAGGCCAGCCTCAGCAACTTAGATCCTTTCTCAAAATTAAAAGGACTGGGAATGTAGCTCAGTGGTAAAACACCTTGGGTTTAATCCCCAGTACTGGGGGAAAAATTAGATATAGTATTAATTTCTTTGAATAAATATTGTCAGATTGTATTTCAGAACATTTACACTGATTTTCACTCAAATAAGTAATGTAACAAAGGCTCATACATTTTAAATTATAATGCAGTAAATAACTAAATTTAATATTTTTCATATAAGATAGTATCTGCTTTCCAACTGAATGTTTACTTAACTAATTTTTGGGGGATTGAGTAACAGGAGTTGAACTCAAGGGCACTTGACCACTGAGCCACATCTCCAGCCCTATTTTGTATTTTATTGAGATAATATCTACAATAAAATACAAAATACAAATATTTTGTATTTTATTGAGATACGGGGTCTCATTGCATTGCTTAGCCTTGCTTTTGCTGAGGCTGGTTTTGAACTTGCAATCCTCCTGCCCCAAATTCCCGAGCTGCTGGGATTACAGGTGTGTGCCATCACACCTGGTTTACTTAACTAATTTTGAGAAGTGCTTTCTGCTCAGTAGTTTAGAAACTTTGCAGTGAATGTAAGTGCTAATTTTAAAATCAAATGTACTTGAAATAATACCCGAAATAGGTAAAGCTACTGTGCTACCAACTTGTATCCCAAGTCCTAAACAAAGGACTCTTTTAAAAATATATTGTACATTAGTTGTAAACTGCTTATATTATATATGCAACTGGTTCATAGTTGTTCATAGAATGAATCAAACCTTCGGGCTTCATCAAGTTACTTATTTTAGTTTCTAAAAACTTCTGAATTTTACTTTTCCCTTTATACCCACTGTTAACACTTTTTGAGGAAGGAGGGAATTTACTCTAAATTGAGGAAATGAATTGGGTAAAAATGTGGCAGTGGTAATGCCCAGAATGTGTTCTGGCAATTGTAATTATTTGGCTGGAATTGTGATAAGTATAGAGTGAAAAGGAGATAGTAGGATTAAATTTGTGTCACCAGAGACAATTTAAAAGTGGCGTTCTATATTTCTTTGTGGTAGAAAATATCCTGGAGGTTAGGGAAGGACTGTATTGCAATTTGAGGAAAGGGTTAGTATTTTGTTCTCTTTGGCATGTCCTTTTTTAACCTTGATTATATAGGTTTTTCTTATCATATCAGTTTAAATTATATCGGGTTTTTTAGAGATATGTTAGTGTACTGAAGGATCTCCCCTAGGGATGTTTGGAGGGAGGTGAGCACACATACACCCTTGCCTCTGCTGGTTTGTTTTTTCAGTGCCAGGAGCCTTATCGTACTCTGACCAGTGGTTCCCAGCTGATAGTGGCAAATTCCAGGAGACTGTGGAAATTGGCATGGGATTCCTGAATTCACATTTATTTCAAACAGTTAACTTAAATAAATCTGATAGAGATGTGTATTAGTGTTTTTCAGATGTAATTACCATAGATAAATAAAATTAATTTAAACGTAACTACCTAGTTCACAATAATTTATGCTATTTTGTGTTTTCTCAGTGGATACCAGAACAAGGTCTATTATGTGGGGGTATTGAAATTATTTCAGGGTTAAAGAGGGTTTGTCATACATCAGAAAAATAAGCATCACCTATACTAACCATGTCTTGTCTCCTAAAAGAATAAAATTGTGATTTAGACTCTTGAAACAGTTGGACAAATTTCTGACTGGTTTAACATTGTAAAATGCATACCTAATTATTCATGCAAATAACAGAAAATTAACCATTACTGTTGGATACCATGAAAACTGGCTAAAAATTTGAAAAGGGGAACATTATGGTCAAACTTTTACTCAATAAGGACTATAGTTTTTTAAACTTTAAGTCTGCCTCCTGCTGTAATTTAGAGAAGGTAACAATTTAAACTGAAACCAGGTTGAATAATGTTTGCTCAGTAAGGAAAGTCAATTTTAAGAATTCAAATCAAGTCTTTGATACTCTTGAATATATTACTAAAGCACTAGGTAAAGGGAGTTAGATAGGTTTTTTTTTTTCGTTTTCATTTTTTAATACTGGGGATTGAACCCAAAGGCACTTTACCACTGAGCTACATTCCTAGCCCTTTTTATTTTAAATTTTGAGACAGGTCCTCTCTGAGTTGCTGAGGCTGGCCTTGAACTCACAATCATTCTGTCTTAGCCTCCTGTAGATAGATAATTTTTAAAGGTTTGCAGATTTAGTTAATGACTTCATTTGGACCATGCCAGAGAATTTCTGAATTATCTTTAGAGTTGTCTTATTCCTTACAACACTCTGTGTCCCCTGGCTTTCCCATTTTCCTGATGGAGAGAACTGAGGCTTAGAATGTAACTTGCATCAAGATTATCCAACTAGGATGAGTGTACCTTGGATTTCATTCAGTGGTCAAATAACCCAATGGCAATGTTCCCCTGCTTCAATTTTAAGAGGATATTTGTTTGTATGCATTTCAGACTGATCAAGAATTCCAAACTTTGAAGAATCCTGGGGAAATTTTTCCTCTGCAGTTTTATTATGGTAAAGCTATACTACTGTGGAATTTACCACTTTAACCATTTTTAAAAGTAAAATTTGGTGGCACTATATTAACAGTGGTATATGACCACCACCACTATTCATTTCCTGAACTTTTTCATCATTCCAAAAGAACTGTACCCCTTAACAATAACTTGATATTTTTCCCTCTCCACAGCTTTTGGTAACCCCTGTTTTACTTTCTGTCCCTGGAAAGAAAATATTTTTTAATTAGAAAGTTTTGTTGATGTTAGATGATCTAGATTAACTTGTACTTTCTTTGTACAGTATTAATTATAACTGAATTTCTTATGAACAAGAAATACCAAGTACTTCAATGCAAAATAAAAATTATTTTTGCCTTCTTTGTCTATTCTATTTTAAATAAAGCATTATAATTATATATGTTAAATACAGAAGATTTCCTTTTTTTTGTTTTATTAAATGTAAACAAATGGTGTTAAGAGAAGTTCTTTTTTTTTTTTTTTTTTTTTTTGAGCCTTACCAAACAGCTTTTTATATGGTGTGTTCTAGTTAGAGGTCCTAAGTTGCATTATAGTCAGCCAAAATTGCCTTTGCAATTAAATTCCTCAAAATGGTAGCATATCCAAGAGATGATTATGTTTTTGCCAACCTGCATAAATTTGTATCATGTTCTCCTGGCTGATAGTTGTCAAATTGCACATGATTTAAGTCAAGCTTTTTAAAGGAGAATAGAATGTAATTATTGTTCATATTCTATTAGTACTAGTTACTGGGAGTTCTGTGCTTTGGCTACATCCTGGGATTTGCCTTTGTTATGTTGTTGTTCCATTTATCCTTGAGCTTGTGAAAAACCTAACACCCAGGTTCACCTATTTTACTGTGACCTTGGGATGAAAGTGTTTCAATGCTCCCTTATCTTGTTGCATTCCTGCCTTTACTTAGTTTTTCCTGAGTATTCCTTATTTTCTTACTAGCTCATGGAGTCATTTCAGAAGATATCGTCAACATGTTATAGCATTTTCAGTGACAGGGTCAGTTCTCTCACTGTTGGAAGTATCCTTAGACATTTTCTAAACAAATTCACTTACCCTGCCTAGTAAATAATAACAACAGTAATAGGAACATGAGTTTTCCCTTGGCTAGCCACCATGTATTCTTGTTTCCTTCTTCTAAATCAGTGTCCATTTCAGAACTGGTTGGAAGAATTTTGAATACCAACTGCTATAGCTTGCCTTCATCTTCTGATGGTACTGAAGGAGCCATGGTTGTGGGTAGGCTGGATTTGAACCAAAATATTCACTGTTCTAGTCCCAAAGGGCATTCATTGAGCTTTCTTGTCACTTTTTTTTTTTTTTTTAATTCAAAGACACTTTTTCTGACCTTGACATTACTGAGGTGTCCAGAGAGCAAGGAACATTATCTGTATCTATATTTATTGTATGTGTGAGAAAAAGAAAACAGATGGGGAGCATTGCTGTGTAGTTTGAACAATTACCATTTGTGAGTTTTGGCTTTCAAACCTCCAAGTCCTCTTCTGTTTGTGAGCCCGAAGGTTTTGGGTTAAGCCATCTTTTCTTCTCTCTGGGTTATTTTAGCATACCATCTTGAGCGGAGATTATTCCCAGATTGCCCCCTCTAGCTCAGCTCTCTTTCCAAGCCTTGAGACCCATATGCCTAACTGCTGAATGGACATTTCCACTTATTTGTCCCAGACACTTAATCCCTCTCATGAGACACGAAAGCAAAGCAACCTCTGAGTTCTCATTACTTTTCTTTTCCTTATGGCCATTGTCCTGATCTGGACCTTAATCTCTTCTGGATTAAGGCAACAACCTTTTTACAGATCTCCCTCAAGACTTAAGTATTCCACTGTGCTACACCTTTCCATACAGCAGGACATAAAGTACTTTTCACAAAATGCAATGTGTTGCATTTTATACTAGATAAAGTCCCTCGGGATCCCCTTTTTCTTTGAATACAATTCAGTTTCCTTAATAAGATTGACAAAAATCTTTATTACTTCTCTAGTCTCAACCCCCTCACCACTTCCCATTTTACACTCTAACTGTATTAAACTTTCTTTGAAATTCACTTTTATTGTGGTATAATGTACACACAATTTGATGAATTTTAACAAGTATGTACACCCTTGCAGTTAATATCCCAGTCAAGATATGTACTCTTCAGTCACCCAGAAAGGTTTCTTGGGTCCTTTTGCAGTCAGTCCCTCCAGCTCCTGCCTCAGGTAGCCACTGAGCTGATTTCTATCACTGTGTAAGAGTTGTGCCTTTTCTAGAACTTCATATAAGAGAATCATACTAAATGTACTCATTTTCTGGCTTGACTTAGCACAATGCATTTGAGATTTATCTACAACATACTTTAGTAGTTTGGAATTTATGGATTATTTTGAGCAAAATTGACATTTGACAACACTGTTTTCCAGTCCATAATATGTATTAGTTCCCTAGGACTGCCAAAAGAATGTATCAAAAACTAGATAGTTCAAAACAACAGAAATTTGTTTCTCAAAAATTTACTGGCCAAAAGTCTTGAAATCAAGGCATCTCTCAGGGTGGTGCTCTCCAAAGGCTGTAGGAGGAAACCTCCTTTGCTCTTTCAGTTCAGGGTGGCTGACAGCAATCCTTGGCTTTCCTTACTTTGAAGAAGCACCCCTTCAGTCCCTGCTTTTATTTTCACATGGCCTTTCCTCTGTGTTTCAGTGTCTTTGTCTAGATTTCCTGCTTCCTTACAGAACACTAGTCATACTAGATTTAGAGCCCATCCTAATCTACCATGTTCTCATTTACATTTGCAAAGACCCTTTTTCCAAATAAAATCATATTCAAAGGTACTTCAGGGTCAGATTGTTTTTGTTTGTTTGTTTGTTTGTTTTTGTTTTTGTTTTTGCAGTGTGGGAGATGGAACCCAGTGCCTCACATAAGTTAGCAAATGCTCCACTACCGAGCTACATCCCCAGTCTCAGGATTAGAATTTTGACAGTATCTTTTGGGGAAACACAACCCCACAGCAACTTGATGTGTTTCTCCATTTATTTAGATCTTTAATTAATCTCTAAAATATTTTAAAGTTTTCAATATACAGATCTTGCACATATTATTCTCTTAAGTTTATCTGTATGTATTTTATATTTGTGGATGTTTTTCCAAATTGTATTTTTAAAATTTCATTTTTCAATCTTATTTATGGTATATAAAAATACAGTTGACATTTTTATATTGACCTTGTGTCTCTTGACCTCGATAAATTTTATTAGTTCTAGTAGCTTTTTAATAGAGTCTAGGATTTTCCACACAGTTATGTTGTCTGCAAATAAAGCTACTTTTCTTCCTCCTTTCCAATTTTTATGTCTTGTGTTTTTTTTTCTTGCTTTAATGTGTTGGCTTTGACTTTTAATATTGTGTTGACTGGTAGAGCAGACATTCTTACCTTGTTCACAATTTTAGGGCAAAAGCATTTAACCTTTTATTGTTAAGCATGATGATAGCTGTAATTTTCTGCAGATGTCCTTTCTCAGGGAGGGAACTTTTCTTCTATTCCTAGTTCAGTAAAAGTGTTTATTATAAATGAGTATTGAATTTTGTCAAATGATTTTTTAAAAAATCAGTTGAGCTCAGAGTATCATTTTAATTTTTATTCTTTTAATGTTGAATCACATTTATTATTCTTTTGAATGTTAAATCAATTTTGGATTCCCAGAATAATCTCTACTTTTGATAATATATTTCCTTCTTATATATTATTGGATTTTATTTAGTAATAATTTTTAAGAATTTTGTGTCTGTGTTTATAAGGGATATTATTTAGTCTGTGGTTTCCTTTTTTTTTTTTTAAATGTCATTATTTGGTTTTGGTATCAGTTGATTTTCAGTTGATCTTGGTGTAGTTTTCATTATTCTTCCTGTATGGAGTTCATTGAACTGCTTTGAATTGTAGATTGATAGTTGTCATCACATATGAAATTTTGGGGCCATTATTGCTTCCATGGTGCTTACTACCTTTTCCTCTTGGGAGCCTTAATAACTGTATGAAACTACTTGATATTACCCCACAGGTTTAGATTCCCCTTGCCCTTCTTTCTATGCAGCAGTTTGGATAATTTCTAATGATCGTTTCTTTTGTAATGTCTTAACGGTTATGGTTAAGCCCAACTTTGAATTTTTTATTTTTAGATATTATATTTTTCAGCTATAGATAATTATTATTTTTAAGTTTCAATTTTTTTGATGTGTGCATATTTTCCTTTAAATCTATGGATATACTAATAATATTTTCAAATCCTTGTCTACAATTCCATTATCTTGATCAGAGGTTTTTTTTGTGTGTGTGTGCTGAGGATTGAACCCAGAGGCATTTAACCACTGAGCCGCATCTCCAGTCCTTTTTAAATTTTGAGACAGGATCTCGTTAAGTTGCTTAGAGCCTTGTAAATTGCTGAGGCTGGCTTTGAAAAACTTGTTATCCTCCTGCTTCAGCCTCCCAAGCCTCTGGGATTATAGGTGTGTGTTACCATGCCTGGTGATTAGTTTGTTTTGATTGGCTGATTTTTTTTCTCTTCCAATTTGAGGTCATGTTTTCTAGTTTAGTCTTTATTTAATTGTAAATTTTGATTTTTTTCCTTTAAAACAGCATCTTGAATTTTGATCTGGTAGGCAGTATAGTTGCTTGCAGATGTATTTGATTGTCTTGGCTTTTTATAAGCTTTGTTAGTGTAGTTCTACAAAAGTGCTGTCTGATAGAACTGCACTGACAGGCTAGTTTTGCCTTCTTCTCATTAAGGTATGACATTTCTGCAATCTCCTTGGAATGTCTCGGGTATTCTGTGAGATCTCCTTACTATGGGTGGTTGGGAATCACATTATTTCCCATCCCTATTGTAGTGATTCTTATCCTTTTCCTGTCCTCATGGAGTCTTATTCTACACATGCCCAGTTTGTATTCAGCCATAGACTCAAGGGACTCACCTTTAAACTTCTAGAGCTCCTTGTCTTCACAGCTCTCTCCTCTCTGGTATTCAGCCCTGCAAATTACATTAAAGGTGATATTGTTGTACACATCTGCAGATTTCAGAGGCCTCAACCTAACTGAACTCCATTCTTTTCTTATCTCCTCACTTTGTGGGACTGCTGTGCTTTGAAGGATTCTCTGCTTTATTTCTAGGTGTGGTGACTGCTTACAGGGGAAACCTGGACAGTCACGGGCCTCACCTTGGTTTTTCTCCCCTTCTCTCTGGGAACCAAGCCCTGTTGTGGTTTAACATCTAAAAACAGTGTTTCATATTAAAAGCATAGCTGTGTAATTGTTTATGATGGGAAAACTAGGCCAATACCAGTTACCGTATAATTTACGGAACTTTGTTTATATTTTAGTGGCCAAGATTTAGCTTACCTTTGATAATTTGAACATATTGCTTTTTCTGCCTTGAGCTCTTTTTCCTACCTTTTGTACCTGATAAACACTCATCATGTCAGAGTCAGATTCTGTCATTTTTTTCCTAGTAGTTTTCCTTCATGCTACCAAATCTAGGTTAGATGCCATACTTGCCATACTCATAACCCTGAACATTTGCTTGTAATTGTAATTACTTGTTGTATATTGTATCCCCAGGGCCTAACACAATGAGGATCTCAAAATCAATCTCTCACCCTTTCTCCATGCAGTCGTAGATGTGGAGATGAAATGTACTGAAGTGCTTTAAGTAAACGTTTTTGTGCTTCTTATTTGATTACTTTGGAGAGGGTGGCAACTATTGGCCAATGCCATTCTTATTCAGAAGTTTTCTTTTTAAATTTGCATATTTCTTCAGAGATTACTATTTTTGTTCTCTAATGTCTGTCATAAATATTTTTGTGTATACTTACCTACAAATAGTGGTCTGTTCATCATAATTTTAAAAGGGAAGTTTTTTCCCCCAATCTACAAATAGGTCTCATTAAAAAGTATTTCTCAGCTGGGTGCAGTGGTGCACGCCTGTAATCCCAGCAGCTCAGGAGGCTGAGGTGGGAGGATCAGGAGTTCAAAGCCAACCTCAGCAAAAGCGAAGTGCTAAACAACTCAGTGAGACCTTGCCTCTAAATAAAAGGGAATGTGGCTCAGTGGTCAAGTGCCCCTGAGTTCAATCCCTGGTACAAAAAAAAAAAAAAAAAAAAGGATTAAAATAAAAACCTCTAACTACTTGTCATAGTAGCTTTGAATAAACCAATATGGTGAGGTCTTATGTGGTATGTGGAGGTATATGCACTGTCTCATTGAAGAGCCTTTAATATTAATAGTTTTCTTATAAAGACTTATTTGATTATTGAATTGAAGAAAATATATTTATGTTGTGATAATCTTATATCTTTTACTTATCAGAAAAGAATGTTTTTAGTTTCCATTTCATAGAGGTTTTGAGTAATTGCATTTTATTTTAATATTCCTAATAGAAAGATTTGTTGTGAATTTGGTTCAATTTTGCTTTAAGTTTAAAATTGAAATTGTCGGCACACATGAAATTATGAGCTGTCCTTATAGTACTGTAGAATCTTAGAACTAGCAGAGATCTTGGGAGTCATTTGTTCTAACTTGCCCCATAAGCTCCTTGATGGAGACTAGTTTGAGGCAGTTCTTTTCAGTTTTCATGGTTCTAATTGTAGAAAGTTACTAGAAACTGTAGTAAGTTCTTACAGTGGTAATGTTGGGTCAAATTCTATTTTCCATAAACAATTGAACATTAGTCTTACAGCTCTGTCTTCTATAATTTCAAAGAATTAAGCTGCTGCTTTTTATTTTGCCTTATAGCAGTTTAATACCTATTTTGTCTCTTCTTATTCTTTGCCTGAAGCATCTCAGTTGTAAATCTCATAGATAGTATTCCTATCTGCATTTTAAAATGTTCAGTATATATGCATCTTCAATAGTACTGTTCAGAACTGAATTCAGTGTTGTAAATGTGGCAGGTATTAAGGACAGTAGTGCATCCTTGGCTTGAATATTTAACTGACTTTCAGTGCCTTCTAAGATTACCTTCACCAATTGTCTCTTATTGACCTAGAATTTAAACATGCTGGCCTTTTTTTTTTTTTTAAAGAAATTAAAAAAACCTTAACAATTTAGCCAGGTGTGGTAATGTGTGCCTATAGTCCCAGCTACTATAGGAAGATCCCCTGAGCTCAGGACTTCAAAGCCAGCCAGGGCAACATAGCAAAACTGTGCCTCTTAAGAGTCTTAAGGCCTTTGAATTGAGCTAGCTGGGCATTACAAACCCTGTCTCTTAAAAAACAAGCAAAGAGGGGTTGGGGTTGTAGCTTAGTGGTAGAGCGCTTGTCTATCCTGGGTTCAATCCTCAGCACCACATAAAAATAAACAAAAATTGTGTCCATCTACAACTAAAAATTTTTTAAAAATCCAAATAAACAACAAAAACTTCAAATTTTAAAACCCATTTCTATTTTTCTATGTATACACAATTTATTTATGTCAAAATGTAGACAAAAGCTTTTTAGTTAATTTTTTAATTCAGCATACTGATTTATCCTTTATATTTTGTATGCATATTTGATATACTTTTGTCTAAGCTCCATGTTGGTGAATAAACTGTGGATCAGGACAGATCAAAAGAAAAATTCTGTTAGTTAACTCTAGATTGTTCTACTAGTTGGACATTAGGTACTTATCTCTTGGTATTGGTTGGGGCTCACATTGCTCTTTTTTTGTTCTTAAGCATGATACCAGAGACTTTGTAGCCTTGTTGCCGTTAAGGTATCCAAGCCTGTGACTTAGAGTACACCATTGTGTGCTCCTTTTCTATGTTCAACCTCTGCAGTTATGGGCTTTACACTATTGTATTTTTCCTTTTGGAAATAGTGTCAATATTTTCCAGTGTGTTTTATAACAATTTTTTATAGTTTTTAAGATATTATGAGCAGAGGTTTAACAAGCAGATCTTGTAAGTTCCTTGATATCATAGGTTGATGTTTTTCTGGATCAAAAGACTTGAATACTTGTGAAATGTCTAGGTGTTTTATTGCTTCCCAGGAGGAATCGCATACCTGTTTCCCTCAAGTATTGTGATACTGTATTATATACCAGAAATCTTAATTCACAGCTCTGGTTACCATATCTTTAAATTGTTTTTTTGTTTGATTTTTTGGATAAAGAAGCTTTGCTTTTTCCTCAGTTTTATAGTTCTTGAAATTCATACTGTTTGAAAAATTACAAACCCTGGTTTTTTAATAAAAGAAACAAACACAGACTTTTACTGTGATTTATTTATTATTCAAATGGCCTAGAATCAAAGTGATAAAAGTATAGTTGGGGGTTTTTACTATAGTGTTCACATTTTTTATCATAAATTTAGTTATAATTTTCTACAGACACTATATTTGTATAAAGAACTCTGTGATAGGCTATTTCTGTCCATTGGATTCCAAAATTATAGACACTGATGTCAATGCAGATGAGGTTCGCCTAATTTGGTCAAGAGAGGGACATGAGTCTCTATATAGGTAGTTAAAGGCCATTGCCAAGATTGACAGGTGTACTGTGGGTGGCAGAGTCCCAGGGATAAATTTGCTCTTGGATTACTTCTCTTAAGAAACAATGATCAAAGTCATACCTTTTTTCTATTGATCAAACCTAAAATAGGTTGGTTTTTAACTTAGTTTTTCAGATATTAGCCTTATAAACCCCAGAAAGATAATAAAGTTTTATACTTTGTTCTTGTAGTACAACTTTGTTTTGTAAAGTTTAACTGTAACCTATGCAGTAATTTTGCTAGGATAATCAACTACTTATTATCTTGCTGTATTTCACTAAGGATTTGAGACATTAATTAATACAAAAAAAGTTTATTAGTGTAAAAGAAGCAACTATTTGGCAACAGCCTTCGGGGTTTTTTTTTTTTTTATCTTACTGAAAATTAAGGAGCCCTATAACTTATGAAGATAAGTTAGTACTAAGTATGTCTCAAAATAAGAAATGGTTTTAAAGCCATTAGGTTCATGACATTCAAAAAGTTAAGCATACTACTTTAAGAAAAATTGTGTCATCTGAGATTTTTGTAATATTTGAGTAATGTAAATGTGTCATTAGCAATGGAAACTTTGTGATTTTAGTGTGAACTCTTTTAATTTATATAGAAAAATTTCTGATCTGAGAGCATTTTGTTTTGATTATTTCTGTATTACAGTGTCAGACATATAGTAGAAATTTGAGAACTAGATGCTGGGGAACCATCTTAGGGAGCCAGCCTGTTAGCTGGTATGGAAAATGAAAACTAAGAGCCTAGTCCTGCTAGGGGTCAGGGAAGGTTTCCCAGGCATTTAACTTGCATAGTGCAAGCTCCCCTCATGGACTGATGTGATTACAGTTAGGCTTGGAGTCGAGGTAAAGCTAGAGTGGTTAGGGCATTATCATTTTTAGATCTTAGATATTTTTAAAATTTGCTAAAATTTAAGGAAAGCCCACTCTGAGCTACCTATTCCTTCACAGATATGTTTAACCTCTATGAAGGGGAGGAAAAGAAGACACAGAGAGATGGTGATTTGCTCAGGGTCACTGAGCTCATTGCAACGAAGAAATAGACCTACACACTCATCTTCAAGCCCACTAGAGTTCTGAGATGGCAAAAATAATCTCAACAGAAATGGAGTGTAGCTCAGTGTAAGAGCACTTGCCTAGGAAGTACGAAGCCCTGGGTTCAATCCCCAGTACCACAAAATAAATCTCACCAGAACTTTGGGAACTGCCTTTCTTACTCTTTTATTTCTTCTCTGGATCTCAGTTTTAATTTCTTCCTTCTCTCCCTTTCAGTCCTTCTCTTTTAGACTAAAATTCAGATTCTTATGCTTACTCTTAGCCAAAAAGACATTTATAAAAATATCTTAAGTGTACAAAAAAACAGCAATTGTATTTGTGACAGTATTTGAGCAACTGATTGGAAAGGAAGCATGAAGAGAAGGGAAGCTAAGCATGATAGGAGTGGGCTGATTTAGAGTGTGCAACACAGGCCCAAGTGGCAGAGAATGACCCTGAAGCCCTTATTATCCACTGGCTCTGGCTGCACAACCTCCTACAAATGAGTATTGGGCTAAGACACACTCTGCTGCTTTGTCCTGTTCCCAGGCATCTTTGGAGTTTGACTGCTGAAACCATAGTGGGCTAGGGAGAATACTCAAAGACCCCAACACTGACATGTCAACCTGGTCTCATGACAAAATGAAAACATTGATTGATGTAAGGATTAGCATATTAAAGTTTGTTAGTCCTGTAGCAAGAAGTGAAAAGTTTTCAATTGAGGAAAATTTTGATTTAGATATGTAAATTTTTTTATGCTTCAGGTTGACAGGTGTAGAATTCTTTTATTATCTTTGTACTGAGGATTGGATAATGAAATTAGCATGAGTATTTGAAATACTCAGGCTCTATTCAAATATTTTAGAATTATCATTTGTTTACTGTGGATATGCAAATGGTTTTTATCTCCTGATGGACTGCTGTCCATGACACAAGTCTCTCAGTCCCATGTGTGTAAGTTTAAGCTGCTCTCATCTCTCTCCTAGACCTCTGCAATGGAAGCTGAATTGCCCTAAAACACCTGCATTTACTGACTGAAGTAGTCTTTCTAAAATCAAGTCTGCTCAACTACTTCAGTAGGATGAAGACAGTACACCTTCATGAGGAGGCCTCTGGTGATTCCCAGAGGTCTCGCCTGGGTTCCCCACTGCTCCAGGCTTGTCTGGCCCTGGCCTCCTGTGCTCAGGTTGCCCTGGTCTTCTGTCTTTTCTACTTGCCTTCCTTGGTTTTGTCTCCTGGGCCCAGGCTCTTCTTTGGTCTGCAAGACCATTCTGACACTCTGAAAATAAGTTCCTCACCTCTTAACTAGGTCAGACCCAGACTTTGTTGGCAGTTTCTGTGAACCTCATAGCTCTTGTTAAAATTGTAATTTCCAGTTTGTTTAATTTGATTACTGTAAATTCTAACTAAACAAGGGAAGGAGCTTTTTACTTAGTGCTTTTTTTCAATGATTTCATCTTTGCCATTGGGTACACAGCCTGGCACATAGTAACAGCTTAGTAAATATGCTAAACCCTTGAATGAAAGTTCATAAAAAGCTTTTTCTCATCAATACTACCCAAGACTGTGTAATGAACTGCAGGCTTGTTAGGGGACAAAGCCATCTGCGTATCCACAGTACACAAATGATGATTCTAAAATATTAAAAAGAGACTGAATAGTTAGTAGCCGCCTACTACTATGGATGGTCATGAAGATGGGTGAGTAGAGGCATAGTCTGTGATTAGATGGCTCACTCAGTCATGAGAGTAACACTTATACCAAAAATGTTAAGATATTAATGAGATTGCCAAGTGGTTTTGAGAATAATTTTAGTTATTTGAAAACGCACTGATCTTTGTCAGTAAATCCTGAACAAGTGAATTATAATGTTAAGTAGCACAGAGAATATTTATGACAGTCTCTAACGTTCATGAAGTGATTCTAGCTCCAAAGGAAATAAAAAGTTGAAGAAATTCAATGTTAGAAGTTGGAAAGAGTAAAATACATTAATATCTTCAAATGCAATGATTATGTCTGTGAAACTGGCCTATGTGGAAAGAATGAGGAAATTTTTAGTCCTGTAAAGTATTTTTTGAAAATTGTTTCAAGACATTCTCTTAGTATTAAGATTGTAGGAGTGTTTGGTGCTAGCCTGAGATCCCTTCTGTCTATATTTTGGGAGATTGTTAGGTCAGCTAGGGTTTTCCCCCCTCTTCCAGCATTACTTAAGCTGTTCTACTCTTGCACTGGGGTTGTGGCATTAAGCATGCCATGGATAAGAAGCCTGGCTGGGCAGTGCATTCTCAAAAGTCAGGTGCTTACTGTTGGAAGGCAGCTGCTTGAGGTTCAAGGCAGTTAGTGTCCCTCTCTTCTGCCTCGGGACAGCTGGTTGTTTATCAGACTCCTGAGAAGTCTTCCTTGCTCATTGCTCACTGGTAAAGGAGAGAGAGAGATTATGCAGCGGGCTTTTGATTGATTCAATGGGAATTACATTGATCTGGTGTCTGGCCTTGGTTCTTATAAAGTGGATCACTTCTAAGGTAGGCCATCTTCACTCTTAGGATTGTGATATCAACCATTAATGTGCATATTTGATAGGAATAAAACAGGTAATTTCTTCTCCTTTTGCCTCAGTTTCTATTTCTGTGATTAAGAGAGCCAGAGTTTTTTCTGCAAAAGGCTTAAAATTACTGTTTGCAAATTTTATTCTTACCTCACTTTATTCCTCTTCAAGTTTTTTTTAAACTATATTATTCCTGAGTATCAAAGTAGCTTTCTTCAGTTTCATTCCCTTAAAGAAGTTTTTATGATAAAAGAAGTTCAACTTTAAGTTTATAAAATAGAATAATTTAGGCTTTTGTCTATACATATTTTAAACATTTTTTTGGAGACTTGTTACTGATGTTTGACTATTCAACATATAATTATTGAGGATTTCTAAACAAAAATAAGCATTTTAGAAACTGAACTCACCCTCTGTCATATTCTCTTAAAGGTCTTTCTGCTGTTAAAACATATGCCTTAGCTATAATATATTGACAGAAGAGTAACTGTTTTTGAAGTTGAATTCTGAACATCAGGTTGCAGAAATTCTTGATGAAATGTTAGCTAGCTTGTTATTATTTAGACAAGAATAAAAAATAAGAAAATATTTAAGATTATACTATTTGAAATTATTTTTACTTTACTTCTAAAAAGATTATATCTTTCATCCATTATGACACTTTTTTCTTTCTGTATTAAGAAATTGAAAAGTATTAACATAAAATTTAAAAAGCTATCACTATTTGCTGAGTAACACTTTGCTGAGCAACATAGAGCTTTTATAAAGTTAATTTTCTTTTTCAAGCAAGACTTTAATCCCTGCTGTGTAATATTCACATCTAAGCAAAAATATTTTAAGTGTGTTTCTTACTTGGAGTGGTCTTCTTTTCTTAGTGAATATGATTGAAGCATAGTATACTCAAATTAAAAATTCTGGTGTATTAAAAGTTAAACATGAATTTTATTGCATTGACAGTTATTTACTTGTTTTTAAAGGATTAGCTTGCCAGGTTATACAAGGAAGGTCAATTTCATGTTAATAATGCATTAGGTGAATTATGGATGTTTTTGGAGTCTGTACTTTTTAATGCATCACCAAAAATGTAGAAGAATGCTAATATTTTATTTTTTTTAAAAAAAGAATAGGAAGTAGATCAATGCAATATTTGAATTCTTTGGGCATTCAAACTACAATGTGTTTTTCTAGTACATGGAAGATTAGTATATTCTGAAAATGCTCATTTTGCCTTATCAGAGAAAACTGGTTTTAGAATTTTGGCTGTGCTTCATCTATTGCTTGTGTGATACTGTCTTTTGGTGTTGTTAGCAAACATTTTATTTAGTGCTACTGTGTTTAAGCCTTGTAGCCATTAGTTTACTAATATGCAAAATGGGACTAATAAAGCCCACCTTATAGAGTTCCTGTGAGAATTAAATGTGATATTGTATGAAAGCACCAGCATCATTTTCTGTTGTTACTTTTACCATGTAAGAAAATACACTTGCTTTTGTGAGCTAGATCATATAGTGGAAAACTGAACAAAGTAAATACAATGTCACTTTAAATGTCTTTGCTGGGTTTTAAAACATCTATCTGTAAAAGTTATGTATTAATGAATACTAGGAACAATTTTAACTCCTTTTCTCATTTACCTTCAAATCAAATCTTTATGAAAGAATGGTTCACCCTGTTGAAACAGGTGATCGAGTGTCTTACCAGAGCCCACAGAACGCCTACGAACATGGCAGTGAACCCTTCGGAACCTTAACGTTTAACTTGTTTATGCTGTGGCTGTCAGTTTCTGATTAGCTCAGCCTCGCCCATGCTTTGACCTGTACTAGTTTGCTTTACAAGCTGTTCCCAGAATGGCTAAATTAGAAGAGTCACGAGTAGAAGCCTCAGTTATTTCCATTCACTGGTGAGGTGAGGTGGGAATGTGGATGGTAGCCCAGAGTGCTTTGTGACTGATGTGTGACATAGGATTTTGATGAAATTTGTTTTACTATTTTTATTAAGAGTAAAAGTTTGCTAGTATACATTTTTTTGGTATTAACAATTGTATTTTGCCTTTTAAACACAGTATTTGACCACATATTATCAGCATTTCTCACAGCTTTTTGTTCATTTCATTTCAATTAAAAAGATTTAACCAATTTAAGGCTTCAGAGCAAGACCATCCTACTGATTTTTTTTAATGACAACAGAATGCATTTTGATTCCTTGTACACAATTACAACACAACTTTACATTTCTATGGTTGTACATGATGGAGCGTCACACCATATGTGCAGTCATACATGTACCGAGGGTAATGATGTTCATCTCATTCTACCATCTTTCGTGTCCCCATGCACCCTCCCTATCCTTGTTCCCCTTTGCCCAATCAAAGTTTCTCCATTTTTCCCATGCCTCCCCTCTCCGTGTTATGGATCAATGACCATCTTTAAAGAAATGTATGTTAAGTTTGTACAACAGTCTTGGTGTATAGAACACATATAATTTTTTAAAGCAATATGATTCTAACATGGAAGTAAAATTTTATTGTTCCATTTCATAATTTATAGTATATTTTTCCAAAATGGATTATTTTAGATCACTTAGCAAGATAACTTAATAATATTCATCTTAACTTCTCAGTCATATTCATTAACAAAAGAGGATGCTTGGATGTACGAAGCAAGCATGCTCAAAGTGTTGTGCTTAAATGTGAATCTTACACACCAGGGATTAAAATCTTGCTTGAAAAAGAACATTAATGCATGATTTATCACTCAGGTTGTATTTGTTGATAGGGGTGTGTGTGTGTGTGTGTGTGTGTGTGTGTGTGTTTATACGTGTGCACACACAGTGCTGGGGATTGAACACAGTGGCCTTGCGGATGCTAAGCATGTGTTCTACAACTGAGCTGCATCCTTGGCCCTTACATACCTATTTTCAAAGTCTGTTCTTTTAAAAACATTTTTTTTAGTCTCATTTGGATTCATTTAGTAAAAACTGTTATGTACCTCAGTATACCTTTTAAGCTAAGTATTTGTTGACCTGTCTTAAGTTAGTATTTTATCATTAACTGAATAACTTGAATATTTGCACATCCCTAAGAAATTTGTTAATATATACTAAAAGTTAAATTCTACTTTCATTGCCAAGCTTTTGCTAAGATTAATATAGGTCTTAGCATCTTAATATCTAAATTAGTGATTATATGAGTCTAAAATCATTTACCTTAAAATAAATTTAGTATGCCACAGATAAATGATAATTTAGATTATTTATGTTCATTAGTTGGTTTTTGGTAGAATGCTGTTCTATTTTATAGAGAAATGGTGTCAGTTTTTTTCATTGTTCTCAATATGTGAAGTAATAAATGAGCGTTTGCCTTCCTAATTAGTGGTTATTTTAGGAAATACCCTTCCTATATTAAGAAGACTATTAGAGATAACAGCCTAAAATTTGTTTTCACAGGCTATTGAACTACATTGTCACTGGACATTACATGATTGATAGGTACTGATCATGACAAACTATTATATAATGATATCTGTAGTTTCCATAATATGTTTGAATTGATAGAAATATTTATTTCCATATATGCCCTGTTCAGGATGTTAGACTTACCCCCTATTATAACAGTATTTAGGGGAGGCCCATAATGTAATGAACTAAATATCTCATGAAGGGGATTGGAACAGCAGTCAGGAGTGGCTCCTTTTAGCATCAAGTGATGTTAGTGGCTGTACACTCTGGAATATACAGTTTCCCATGAAATAGTGCAGTGTCTTCCTTAGCTAGTCCCTTGTTGGGAGATGTGTCAAGCATGATGTCAGGGGTATATTCTGAATGACTTAGTCCCTTGGGATTTGAGGTCATGCTTTTTTCTTGTAGGTGATTTTAACTTTAAAATTCATCTGTTTTGTGAATATGTAAGAACTGTGTGTGCTACAAAATTCAAAAGGTACAAAGATATATACATTAGAAAGTCTTCCTCTTACCTCTCTATCCCTTAGTATCCTTGGAGAATATTGGTTTTGGTTGTTGGAATTTTATTTTTGTTTGAAATGTTTGTTTCTCTTACATTTCATGCACTGTTTTTCTTTTCCATGAAACCATGTAAAGGTTTAATTGAAATGTTCTGTTTCAAGGATATAACTTAAAGTTTTGGGGAGTTGTTTTGCATACTAGATTTAAGTGAGAACTTCAAATAGAGAAAACTTGATTTTTTTTTCCCCCTTTGACATTTGTAGACATACAGTTAGTAAATTGCATGCTGGAGTTTGTTTCTTTTTTTTCTTTTTTTTGGTACCAGGTATTGAACCTAGGAGGCTCAACCACTGAGCCACATGCCCAGCCCTTTTTAATTTTTCATTTTGAGACAGAGTCTCGCTAAGCTCCTGAGGCTGGCTTCCAACTTGCGATCCTTCTGCCTTAGCCTCCCCAGCTGCTGGGATCACAGGTGTGCATCACTGCCCCTGACTGTGCTGGAGTTTTTTTCTGAGGGAAGAATATCATTCACCTTATAAATCAAAATGTGATCTTATGGCTTTAATGTGTATTTCTTTTGTTAATAAGGTTGAACATCTTTTCTTTTGGTTTAATGGTTTGTTATTTATTAAATGTTTAGTATTTTCTTCACATATTTTAAATCTTGTATTTATTTATTTACTTATTAATAATGTTAGTTGCAGATGGACACAATACCTTTATTTATTTTTATGTGGTGCTGAGGATTGAACCCAGGGCTCACATGTGTGAGGCAAGTGCTGTACCACTGAGCCACAACCCTAGCCCCTAAGTCTTATATTTAAAATATACAAAATCACAATACAATTTGTTTATGTTTTTTCTATTGACTATTTCCCCCATTTCTTTGCAGTGTCATACCACTTTTTATATTAATATTGCATAGTGCTGGTTTCATTTATTGCTGCTTTTTAAGAATTTTTAGATCTGTTAATTTATGGATTACTTTTGGTGTGCTAGGCACTGTGCTGAATATTGGGATTTGTTCTGTATCTGGATACAGAAATGAACAAAGTTCTTGCCTCCACAGAGCTTAGATTTTTAATAGGAAATTTGGTCCAATGTATCTTCCAGACTTTTAAAATATATGCATTTATATTGATCCTATTGTTAATTTATTCATCAATTTATTTATAAATTATTCATTTATTTACAAAAAACATATTATTAATTTATGTATCATGTATTTATTTAGAGTTTACTAAATGATAGGTTCTGCTTTAGGGTAAAAGGTATTCTTGGGGAGTAAGACAGAGAAGGCTCTTGCTTTTGTGGAGCTTCTCTTTTAGTAACAAGCAGCCAGGATAACATAAGCTAAGTGCCACACAGAGGACTGAGGAAAGGAGCTGTGGAACAGGCTGGCTCTCAGGGAGCTTTAGATTTGGTAGTCAGGGTATGCCCATCTGAAGAGATGACATTCATCTAAGCCACGAGAGACACAGGGACAGTGATTGCAATGCACCAGGATAGAGGAACAGGTCAAGTGCAAAGTGAGACATTTGAGAAAAGTTGAGAAGAGCCAGGAAGGCCAGCATGGCCACATCACAGTGGTGAGGGAGGGGGCTAACAAGAGGACAGAGACGTGTGCAGAATACTAAAGGCTCTGGAAATCAGAACCTAGAGTTTAGAACTTACTCTAAGTGTGATGGGGAGCCATTGGAGGTTACTGAGCAGGAGCTGAAATGTTCCCTCTTGATTCTATGTGAAGAGAAGACTGGGGGCCAAGAGAAGGAGCTGGAAAAGCAGCAGATTGCTTTTCTCCTTCCTTTTCCATTTCATATTTCCTGCATGTTAGTCCCAAATATTTTTCACTTTGTACCTACTTTTATGGTAGTTCTTAGTTATATTGTATTGTGTTTGTCTTTCCCCTAACTAGAGAATTCCAGAGCAGATTCCATATCTAATTTCCTTTTGTATTATCAACTTCTCTTGCACAGTGTTTCACAAATAATAAATGCATGTTTTCTTAATTGTATTTTAGATTACATTTCATTGTTGTGTATTAAAATATATGCTTTTTTTTCCCCCCTAGCGGCGTGGAGCTATTTCTTATGACAGTTCTGATCAGACTGCACTGTACATTCGTATGCTAGGTAAGCACTAATTTATTTTGTATCAATGTTAGTTAAATTATCATGTTATTTGAGGTAGAGGTATCTTTCATTAGGTAGCTTTCATCACTGTTATAGCAGAAATTATTAATTTCACTGAAGTTTAGAATCTGGAAGCCAATATTGAATGTGATATGAATAAAAGAAAGCATTCTTCATAAAAAGTAGTATTATAGGGTTGCTTCATACTAAGAGATGATTGCCAACATGGATGAAGACGAGGCCATGAAATACCTGATCATATAGTCCTGTTGCTGGAAGTGTTTTGTTTTCAGTTGTCTGGCAAGAAAAACCATTTGTCTTCTTTTAGTCCTAGTGCTTAAATTTTTGATGTATTACTCAATTTTATAGGTAAATTACTTCGCTTCATTCATACACTCCACAATCCCTTCTTTTTAATTCATACTATCGAATATGTATATTCAGGTCCCAATAGGCAAATTTTCTCATTTTTTGTTAGAGGAATCTTCCTGTGCCTCTTCTCACCTCAGAATTCCTCCCTAACTTTAAGATACTGAGCACTGAGCCATCCTTATTTTTTAGCTACCTGTTTGTTCTTTGCTTCCTTTACAAATTGCTTTTCATACTCTTCAGACCAAATATTCCCCAAGGACCTCTTATTCCTTTTTTCTCCTCTTTAATTTATCTTGTGCATCTCACCTGCCTCAATTCGGTTCTAAAGGCTAGGGTATATAGCTCTGTAGGAGAGCATTTGTCTAGCATGAGCAAGGTCCTGGGTTCAATCCCCACACCACCAAAACAAATTCTGTTCTCCTTTAGAATATACTTTTTTCCTCATGAATGTTCAGCTTTTTCCTCTTTACTATCTCCACTTCTAGAAACATGTTTAGGATTCTCCTATCCTTAAAGCAGAGTTTCAGACTCACATTTTCTTTAATTTTATGGACCATGTCCACATGGGTATGTTATGAATACCTCATGCTTAACGCATCTGCAAATTGATTCTGTATTCCACAGGTCTGTTTGGTGGTCTTTTGCCATCTCAGTAAATAAAACCCCATTCTCCCCATTGTCAAGTCAAAAACTTAAGAGTCATTTTTTATTTCTCTTTCTTACATACTCCACATCTAATTTATGAGCAAATCCTCTGGTCAGACACAAAATACATGCAGATCTCACCACCCCAGTATTGTTACCAGCCCAATCTAAACCATGGTTGTTGCCTCATCTCTTGAACTTGTTCCTTGACTGGCCTTCCTACATTCACTTGTGTGCCTCCACTATATTCTAGTCTGCAGCCAGAAAACCTTTTCAGACAAAGCTAAGTCATCTTACTTTTCTGTTCAGGATCCTCCAATGGTTTTCTGAGAGAACCAGCCACAGCTATTACAATGACCACAAAGGCCCAGTGTGATCTGGTCCTACTGCCTCTCTGACCTCACCTCCCATGAGTTCCCTCACTTACCTCTCTCCTGACATGCTGGTCTCTGCTTGTCTTGGAACATGCCAAGCATGCTGCTTTCCTAGAGTGTTTATACTTACTTTTCCTTATGCTCTGAAACCTCTCACTTCTGATAGTCTTGTGATGCACTGTCTTACTTCCCTCACGTCCCTGCTTGTTTTCAATGGGGACTTCCCTTCACATGTTTGAATCACTGCCCTCCCCACCATTTCTCTTTAGTGTTCTCCATGTAAAGTCTTCCATAGAATGAAATTGTGTATTTGCTTTATTATTTGTTTTATCCCATAAGATAAAGTTCATGAGGACAGGGAATTTCTGTATTTTGCTTACTAATATATGTGGAGTGCCAGATGTGAGGAGCACTTTTTTGGTCACACAGGAAAGAGGTGATTAGATCTTATGAGTTGGAGTTATCGGTAGATGGAAGTAAGTTAAGTGATGTTCTTACATAGAGAAACAAAGGGTAAAATTGCAAGAGCACAGGAGATGGGACTGAAGACTTGGGGTTAGGAGATTGAAGGTTGTAAAAATGTAATGGGAAGACTGCTGTCTTTGGAACCCACAGAGCTAGGTTTAAATCTTTACTCACTGTTTACATTAACTTTGTGGCAGTGAACATTGCTATTTAACTTCTCAAAGTCCAGTTTCTGCATCTATAAAATGTGGATGAAGATTCCTTTGGCTCTTTGACTAGGGAACTAAATAAAGCAATGTCTGTAAGACAAAAAGAGTGCCTTGTATATGGTTGGGATATAAATGTTTCTGTATAGAGAAATGGGTCTGTCCAAAAATCACATGAGTACATGTAGGAACAACGCTGAGCTTGTAAACACCAAAATTTAAGAACTAGCTAAAGACCTTGGGTTGAAACTGATTATGAGAAGAGAGAAAGAAGATTGATCAAATCAAATACATAGAGGAAAGTATAGTAACATTATAATTTATTGCACATTTGTGAAATTGGAAATTGCTTGAGAATAGGTAATGTATTTTCTATTTTTCATATCCCTTATAGCCCATGATATGGTGTGAGACATAGAGTGACTTTTAAAAGTTTGTTCTGAAGATTTTCTGTCTCCTGTAAAATAGATTTGGTTTCCCAGTGGCTTTTTTTTTTTTTTTTGTAAACTTCACATGAGTAGCAATGTATTAGATTGGATTATAATGCACCTGAGTCATCTTTCAGAAAACTAACTTTAAAATATAGATTATAAGAACTATTATTAGTGTAGGGGTACTCTAAAAAAAATTTTCCTTATCCAGACTTAAAACTTGGTGCTGAAAATTTGTGAACTCCTTCAAATAAATCAGCTCTTAACTTCTTGCTCCATATGAATCATTAATGGGATACTTCTTATGGATGTGATGCCATATGGGCCTCTTTTTGCATGTGGGAGCTTCTTCACAAATGACAGCCTTCTAAACTTACTTCTGCTCTTAATTCTATCCAGGAGATGTACGAGTAAGGAGCCGAGCAGGATTTGAATCAGAAAGAAGAGGTTCTCATCCATATATTGATTTTCGTATTTTTCACTGTAAGTGTTGGCAATCACAAATGTTTCTTTTAAACTTTCAAAACTAATTTAGGTTTTCATAATATTATGTGGTTTTCCAAGTGGAAATAATACAAAAACCAAAAATTATTTTGTGTTTGGAATTTTTTAAAAGCATTTAGGTCATAAGTGACACTATATTTCTGGATGTTAACAAATGCTTAACATTTGCTAATTGGAAAAGGGGGTATTAGGGGCTGGGGTTGTAGCTCAGTGATATAGTGCTCGCCTAGCATGTGCGAGATCCTGGGTTTGATCCTCTGTACCACATAAAAATAAATAAAATAAAGGTATTGTGTCCAACTACAATTAAAAAGTAAAATATTAAAAAAAAAAGAAAAGGGGGTATTAAAATATTAACACTGTTTTAGGGCTGGGGATTATAGCTCAAGTGGTAGAGTGCTTGCCTCACATGCACAAGGCCCTGGGTTCAATCCCTAGCACCACACACACACACACACACACACACACACACACACACTCAATATATATATATATATATATATATATATATATATATATATAAATAAACAAAAGTGTCTATATTTTAAATATTAAATATATATATTAAAATATAGACACTTTTGTTTTAGTTTCTCTTTTATAATTTAACTGTGAAATTACTTTAGGATATTCATTTCTTTTCAAATGTTTTTTAAGAAGTCATTTTTATTACAACTGATTTGTCTCTACTACTCTAAACAATGTTGCTATATGAATGATATTTTATAAAGGTATTTCAGTAGTTTAACAAGGTGTTACCATTTTATGTGAAAATGCACATCACCTTCAAACATCTTGATAAAATGCATATTTTAGAAGTAGAAATTCTGTGTGGGTCTATCCCATAATGTAGGAAAAGTGAAAAAACAGAACTTCTAAACCCCTTCAATATTAAGTACATTAAATCTGTTTCTGGAGGAGTTCCACTTTTGGTCATATTGGGTTAAGTAATTTGGATTAACACCCTAACTGAAAAAATGAGAAAAACTGGATAAAATATGAAAGACATGTATTCAATGTGTCTAAATATTAATAATAAGGCAGAAAGATGAGTCTGGCTTTTCAGACCACTCTTTCCTTGAGTAGCATGTGCTGATTCTGAGAAAGGTTGATAAGAAGCACAACAGAGCTTTCGATGGACACTTAAGGCTAGGGAAGCAAAAACAAGTATATAAAGTCCACCAAGGTTATGGGGTGGTTAGGTACTGGTAAACCCTTCATGCTTAGGTTGGAACCCCAAAGTGCTACCCACACGCTAGAAATAAATGCCAGCTTTGAACTATCTCAGTCAGATTATAGTTGATCCATGACTAATACTTTCTGCTTAATGAGGGAAAGAAACTTACTTGTCCCTCAAGGTTGCTAGCCTCAAACACAATCGTGAGAAATGGCCCAGGCTAAATATTCATTAGGACTTTGTATTCTTGGCACATCTCTTAAGAATGTGCATGGACACTTGGAACCTTGGTGAAGGATTACCTCTTCCACTAGTAATAAATGCCTCCAAAACTTATTGTCATAAAACAATCACCTTTTTTTATGCATATGACTCCAAGAATCAGGAATTCACTCAAATCTATCATATTTGACTTACCTTTGCTGGATGACTTCTTGCTCTTTAATTGGGAATGGCTGGAATGCCTATACTAGGTCCATATGCCTGGGGCCATGGTTCTCTTCATGTCATATCCTGGGGCTGGAACCTTCAGCATGGTTTCTGCACTCTTAGGTCTGGTGTCAGCACTAGGAAGGCTGGAATTGCTGGGGCTGACCAGCATTTCTCTTTCCATAAATGGCAATCTCAGGGTAGTTGGACTTCTTTTTGCCCGGTACTAGGGGAACCCAGGGCCTCACATACAATAGGCAAGTGCTCTACCAGTGAGCTGCAGCCCCAGTCCTTGTTTAAATTTTATTTTGAGACAAGGTCTCACCAAGTTGGCCAGGCTGGCTTTGAACTGGTGAGCTCCTGTCTGAGCCTTCCAAGTAGCTGGGATTAAAGGCTTGCAACACCATGCTTAACTATAATTAGACTTCTTACATGGGAGCTGCCTTTTCCCAGAGAAAGTATTTCAAGAGAAAGGAAGTGTAGGAAATTTGTTTCTGAAGGTCTGGGCCTGGACCCTGCAAAGCATTATGTTTCTGTATTTTCTTGATCAGCCATGTCACACAGCTTGCTCAGACTAATGGAGAGAGGATGTAGGCCACAGTTACCAAAGGGAATACAGTTGAAAGTTTTTAAATCTTCCTTCTTTAATCTGGCACAAAATTTGTTGATAAAGTAACTTAGGTTCTATAAGGAGAAGAGGTAGTCTCACAGAAACAGTCTTTGAGGAGACAATGGCTAAGAAGTCTTTACAAAGTGATAAAAGACAGTAAGGCATAAACTTACAGACTGCGGTGGCGCATGCCTGTAAACCCATTGGTTCAGGAGGCTGAGATGGGGGGATCATAAATTCAAAGCCAGCCTCATCAACTTAGTAAGGCCCTAAGCAATTTAGCAAGACCCAGTCTCAAAATAAAATATAAAAAGGGCTGGAAATGTGGCTCAGTGGTTTAGTGCCCCTGGGTTCAATCCCTGGTACCAAAACAACAACAACAACAAGACATTAAGGCATAGATTTAAGAAGCACTATAAATCTCAAAAAGAGAAACATTAAAAGAAACCCACATTACATATTGTATACTCTTACATAGTATAACTGTAAATACTGAAGTAAAAAAGAAAATATTAAAGTTGTGAGAGAGAAAAAAGTCACCTTCAAAAGAGTGGTTATGAGATTGTCAGAAGCAGATTGTTTCATTTTCTTTTTTTCTTGGGGTCCTCTAACTTGAGCCACAGTGTATAGGGTGTATTGATTTCAGAGGTAACTTCATCCTCTGCATCCTAGGTGGTGGTGGTGGCTACACAGCTGTGTTGGTGGGGCAGGACTGAGGCAAGGTAGTTAATTTACAAAAGAACTGAAATGCTAAAAGACAAAGGAAAGATAGCTCTGCTGTGCTAGAAAAACTAAATAATTGTCAAACTAAAATTTTATCCACAAACTTCTACAGAGTAGAAAGAAAAGCACATACTTCATAATTATTATGTAAGGCCAGCAAGGTCTTTATATTAACTAACTGATGTGGATACAACAAGAACAGAAAATTACAGCCAAATCACTCATGGATATGCATAACATAGTTGAATTAAATCTGTAGTATATTAGAAGACTAACATATTTTGACCCAATTTGTGTTTTCTAGGATTATAAGGTTGGTTTAATATTGAAAAGTCAGTGTAATTTGGTACAACTTTATAGGAAACTGTAAGACATTATAGAGGAAAATTAAGTTGACCAAAATAGAGACATATACCATTGTTCATGATTCAGAAGACTAAATAGAAATGTCAGTTTTTCTCAAATTGACCTGTGTATAGGTTTAGTGAAATAATAATAAAACTCACTATTTTTTTCCTAATGGAATCAACAAGCTGATTCTAAAACTTATATATAAGATTGAAAAAGTCAAGAATAACTCAGACAATCCGGAAAAAGAGCTGTTATAGGATTTGCATCTCCTGGATATCAAAATTTATTATAACATATAATAACTAAATTAGGATGATATTAGTTAAAGGATTGAAAAATGGGAATAATGGCACTTTTTGGAGTCCAGAAACACATCCACACGTCTATGGTATTTATGACAAATGTGGTAATGTAGATAGAAGGTGATGATAGAAGGTGAACAGTGCTATCAGATGGATGTCATTATGGAGAATAATGAATCTGAATTCGTACCAGACATAAAAAAATCAAATTTTGATGCTTTAAGTTTGCCAAATTATGCTGATAAGTCAGATAAGATGAGGAATAAGAATTGATATAGCTATGGGAAGATGGTGGTAGGTAGGCCTGAGATAGGAGTGGATATAATTATGAGAGAATAGAAAGATAGGAATTAGAGATAGCAAGGACAGACAACTTTTTTTTAGAGACTTACATTGCAAAGGGGAAAGAAAGAGAGTGATGACGAGGGAAGTAGAATCACTGAAGCTTGAAATTAATAGCAAAGTTAGAACACAATTGAAGGCTGTTTAGCTTACAGGACAATTTGTAACTTTGAAATATTTATGTTTATGAGAAAGTATGAACTAAGTCAACTAAGTAGTCCAATCAAGTAGTAAGAAAAAGAATAACAAAGGATACCTAAGAATAGGTGAAGAAAGCAACTAGTAAAAATAATAAACAGAATTTGATGAATTAGAAAACTAAAATAAAAATAGAGCTACTATTTATTGAGTTTATAATAAATTGGTAATTAACTTAAGAAAGGATTTAATGAAGTTAAGATGCATATCCAAGAATTATAGGGAAAGGCCCAACAGATATAAAGAAAATTAAGAAATCAAAATAGTCTATTTAGCATAACTCTAAAAATACACTTAAATAGCTGTATGATCCAGAAAATTTTCTTGAAAGTTGTAGTTTATCTTATCAGAACTGAATGAAGATAATTCAGCTACATGATATCAACAATTGTCAAGATTTGTGGGGCACCTGTGAGGTTAAAACTGTCTTCATAATAATGCTAAGATGTTAATTTGCCTTTCATACTCTTATTCTCTCACACAGGTCTAGTGGAATTTTCTGAGGCTACAAAATGTGTGATATCTCACATTCGGTATAGTAGCAGATATGAGAAATAGCCATATATTGAAGAGATTTACAGAAATGTAAAATAGTGTCTTTCTTCCCTCCCTCACTTTTACTTATTTATTTTGATGAGCTCTTGCTCTGTTGCCCAGACTGGCTTGCCTAGAAACTCAGCTTCGTGGATCCTCCTGCCTTAGTTCCTGGAGGAGTTGGAACTGTAACAATAACAGGCATGTGCCATTGTGCCTGACTTTCATTAACTTTTTCTTTATTTTGAAAGACAGTTTTTTTTAAATTAAAAATTATTTTGTTTATATTAACATGTTATGGGCTTATTGTTATTTTTAAATGAAGTAATAAGATGTTTCAATTTTTAATTAATCCTATATTCATTTCCATCAAAATAAAAACATATCTGAAAAAAATAATAGAAATTAAATAAAAGATTGGCTTCAAATTTATAGTAAATAAACAGAAGTAATATTTTTATAAGTCTCATTCTTGTTCTAATTTGCATTTGTTTGATAACTACTGATTCAGCACTAGCTCACATGTTTACTTAATAACTCCTAAAACTGGCTTGGGTAAAATAAATTTTCTCTCATACATAATTAGTACTAGTGGAAAGTGAAGTTTCAGTTGGGAGAACAAATTATAATTTGTAATTATAAGCAATACTTATAAATTGCCCTTAAAATCTTCATAGTAATTACTCCATGTCAAAAAGAACAGACATTTGTGCTGGAGATGTGGTACTTGCGTAGCACGCACGAGGAGCCCTGGGTTGGGTCCTTGGTGTCACAAAAAATAAAAATAAATAAGTAATAAATATTTACACATTTGCAAATTTATTTTTAATTAAATAACAAACATGTATACATTTACATATTTTTAAATAAAATTTCTGTATTTAAAATTTTAAATATTAGATACTTATATAGTAAACTTAAAATTTTTAATTTTTATCATGATAAATATCAATTACCATACTCACAAAAACTAAAGTTATTTGGAGTAGATGATAAACACAAGAGTATAAAGGAATCCTCAAAAACAACATGTTAGAGAAAGTCACATTAAGTGTTCTGTCTCAAAGCCTGAGGGCTGGAGATGCAGCAGATTCTTCCAGATTTTTTTCAGAGATTTTAAAATTCTTTCAGATTACAGAAAAGAAACCATTCAAATTTATTTTATAAAGCAAATGTAGCTTTTTTAGAAGCAAGTACAATATTTTCACTGTAAATGTCAGTAAAAAAACATTCTACAACTATTATCAAAAAGAATAAAAGAATAATGCTTTCTTCTTAGTGCGGGAAGCAAGAATGAATCAATATATAGTTTTTTTCCCCCTATAACAATATAGTGGAAACTGGCGACAAAAAATTGGTTGCTTCTGAGAGGGAAACTGGGTGGCTTTACAACATGGAAGGGAAAAGAAACTTTTTGTTGTGTACCTTTCGAATTTTGATTCATATAAATGTGTTATGCCTTGGAAAGTTTAGATTAAAATATTTGCTAAACAAGGATAGACTAGGAAACCAGTAAGAGAGTGAAGTCTAAACATTGGTATCAGTATGAATAAAAGTACAGTTGTATTTGAGGTTTCTAATGTCCCCTGATTTTCACTAAATTTAGTAAAATAGAGGATTTGGGAAATGTAATTGTTTATAAAGTGTTGGGAGTTTTAAATGGGGAATATATGAGATATTTTGGTGGGGTAGAATGTTAGAAATGATCAAATTATTGAAAAGTATCTAATGGAACAAAAATAGTATGTGTACCTTCTAAATCAGTAGGAAATCAGGATCACATAATATGAGTCTGAAGGACAAGATAAGAGACATAAGACTAAATATATTGATGGTGATAACAAAGGCAAACAGGTTAGATATTCTTTTTAGGAGATAAAGATTCCCAGATAATAAATGTAAGTCCATGACAAACAGTGGTCCAAAATAATACACTGCAGTATGAGGCTTGACTACCAGGGTTTGGTAATCGTGATCTACTGATATGAGAACTTTGCAGTATAGTATCTTAGAAGAGAGCAGCTTGCTCGCTGCCTTTTGGATCTCATTGTGCTATTTATCAAAGGTGATGAATATCTAAGACTTTAGGTTATAGTTGGAAATTATCCTTGTAGAATGAGTTTCTTAGTTACAACAAAACAAGGCTATCTGTCTTTATTTAAAATATAATTTGGAGAGGAGAAAAACAGGAATTTTTCTTTTCTACTGGTTTAGTAGGATCTGCTTATCACACAGCTCAGAATTCCTTAAAATATTTAACCCAGTGTTTTTTTGTGTGTGTGAAATGTGATCTAATCAGGGATTGAGCACATGCTCCTGCTATGACTAAAACCTGTTACCTTTCTCCTCTTCTACTGACTTCTTTGTTTAGTTTTGTCTGAACTTGTTCTCTGCAGGAATTAACTTCTAAAGCTTCTCCTTAATTTAACCCTAGGCTTGAATTTCTGCAAGTCTGAGCTGTCTCAGACTTCATGACCAATAGTCACTCTTTTCTTTCCAGTTGTGAACCTCAAAGTTTTTTCCCTGTGGAGTATATCATTTCCCCTCACACTAGTTGAAGATATTTTTGTGGTGGCAAGGTTGTTTTGTATCTCTACTTTCCTGTGAAGTGTCCTGGGATGAGGATTCCTATGATTGAAGTCATATACTCATTCATCTTCTATAATTTCAGACTTGGTAGAGTTCCCTTGGCTTAAGCAACTCTGTAGGATGGGTTTAAACCTTCAGAGGTACTAAAGCATCAAAATCTGTGGAGGTACTGAAGAATTAAATGTCTATAATAAGCCCTTTTCCTTATTTACATATAATTTAAAATAATACTATTTTTCACAGTGACACAAGAACTTTACATACATGCTGAAATAAAAATAGTTTCTAGATGAAGGCCAGGTACAGTGGCACAAGCTGTAATCCCAGCAGTTTGGGAGGCTGAAACCAGAGGATCACAAGTTCAATGCCATCCTTGGCAACCTAATGAGACCCTGTCTCAAAACGTTGAAAAAAGGATGGGGGATGTAGCTCAGATGTAAAATGCCTGCAGGATAGAATCCCCAATATCTGTCCTCCTTCCCAAATAGTTAATATTCTGATCTTAAAATTCTGGATATGTGTATTAAATTCATTGAAACTAGAATTTTCTCTGCTTACAATGTCTCAACTCTCCTTTTCACTTTTTTTTTTTTTTGTATTGGGGATTGAACCCAGAGGCACTTAACCATTGAGCCACATCCCCATCCCTTTTATAGACTTTATTTAGAGACAGGTTCTCACTGAATTGCTAAGATTGGCTTGAACTCGGAATCCTCTGTCTTAGCCTCTGGAGCCAGTGGGATTATGGGTGTATACCACCATGCCTGTCTACCTTTTCACTTTTACCTAAATTTACTATTTATTACACTATTAATTTCTCTGTTGTAAAAATCTTGTGTCTGTTTTTTTCATTGCTTAAACCCAGTTTGTCATTAAATCCAATGTATTTTTGCATTCTAAAATAGCTGCCATGTTTATCTGCTCTCTGACCTCCTTATCTCATATCCTCCTTGATCTAGACCTTTATCACCACTGTCTGGGATCATTCTGGTGAACACCTAACCCTTGTCCTTACTTTCAGAATTTCTGTTCCTTGCTTCATCCTCTACTCTGCACCCAGGGTCAGGTCTTTCTCAAGGGAGGGAAAACTTAAATATGGGGGGAAATGTGTATATGCTGTTAGTATGTTTATTAAAATATACTAACAGCATATACATCTAAAGAAATTAGACATCCACACTGCAATATTGAGCTTTTCTTTGAAGATTTTTATATATACATTAGCAATGTTTGGGTGATATAATGAAGATGCATTCTCTAAAGAACCAGCTAGAATAAGACAACTTGTCAGGGAACAATAACAGGCCCCACTGTTAACTGGAAGCAGAACAATAATTTTATCAAGTAGATTACAGTTTGTGATGCCATGAGTTTTTGCCATAGCTCTTATTCTCTAAAGTAGTGTACATTTATCTTCACAATAGGATTTGCCATAGGCCTTATTATTCAGCAAGTTTTGACTGAAGTGTCTTTCTAAAATGGGGCAAAAAATGTAGAAGAAAATCAGGTGAACATAGAAGCACACTAAACTGCAAAAAGCAATCAACTTAACTATTAAACAAATGAATTAGTATCACAGTAAGTTAAACAAAGAATCAACTGAGGTGCAGGTGGTAGGAGTTCACTTAGAGACTCTGGAGAGGGCAATTTGGCAGTATGTACTAAGTGATTTAAACATCGTTCCTCCTCTTTGGTTTTACCATTAGAAATACATGCAAAAGAAATAATCCTTTATAAATGTTAAGCTACATGCAAAGCCATTCAAATTGGCCTTATTTATAATAGGAAAATGTGTTAAATTAATTAAAATGGTGTTATTCACTGAAGTTTATAGAAATAAAGGACCAGAATGTTTATAACCCACCCTTAATGTTTAGAAAAAAGAATTAGGTCTACACACACAGGTAATGATATAGCAGATATTATTAATGGAAAATCTCAGTAAAGAGTCCTCTTTGAATTGTTTGTTTCTATTTGTTTAACTTTTTGTATTTTGAAATTTTCTCTAAAAAGTTTAAAAGTGCATTATCAAATTAGAACCCATAAAAATCATAGTTTATATTGAAATTACATATTTGTTGATTGATATTAAACCAGTCCTCTGGTTGTTTACAAAAAACTGAGTTCAGACTTTGGGAAGACATTTTTAAACTTGTTTGTATTCATGGTTGTAGAGGGTGGAGGGATTTTAATGATCATGAATTCTCTTTGTCAAGACATGTTTCTCAAGGATCTGGTATAAATCTGCAGTCAGAGTTAGTTTGGCAGCTTTGTCATAATGATTCTGCTTTAATTAATACATTCTATAATTTTTAAGTCAAGTATTTTCTGAGATTGGATCTGTCATAGAAAGCTCTTATTTTTAACTAGCTTTGTGTGTGTGTGTGATAGAGAGAAAGAGAGATACTCTAAGTATTCTCTTCATTCTAAAATAAAATTTTAAATAAATAAAAATTTCCCCAACTCAAGAGGGTTTGAAGTATTCTTTGACCTGTTTGTATTTTTATGAATTACATCTTTTCTATTATAGCCCAAAAGATAATATTTATCATACATATTTACACAGTTTATGAGTTTGAAAAAGGGATTTTTCACATAAGAAAGTCATTGATCTCATTATTTTAGAATAGCCAGAAACATTCCTTGGAGTATTGTCTCAAAGTAATATTTTCTTTTTGGAGTGTTCTGCTTTATGATTTAATCAGAACACACTTATCAGTGGGAATAATATGAGTAATTTATGTTAAAGCATTTGGAAGCTCTTAGCTTATAAAGATACTGTTAAAATTTTTAGATGCTCACATTAGTCAAAAAATTTTATTGGACCTTCTAGAAGGACAGAACAGAAAGGACAGGCTCTGATGCAGTAGGAAAAGTGTCACAAGTAGTCCATAAGTATTTGTACTGTGCTAGTCTGTAAGGATTTGTTTAGGAAACAAAAAGCTGAGTTGATGCTTTACATTTAACCTCTTTTTCTCTTGTCTGTTCCCCAAAGCTGTGCATAGAATCCTTTAATGAAATTCCCAAATTCAATGAGTGCTACAGGATGAGCAGCAAATAAAGTATCTCTAGCTCTTCAAAGTGTATGATGATTTTCTATGCCCTAATAAAAACAAGTGTTGGTTGGACTTACTGGTTTATTTTTTTAGCTATGAGAAGCTTGATTAGTTTCTGACAAATATTTAAACTGAAAATGTTGGCATTAATACTTTGCAAGACCCAAAGAGAAACTTTTTAACTCCTATCTCATTTTTCAAAGATCCCTACCCTTCAGACCAGCCCTGTCTCAGGGTATTCTCACCAATAAGGTGCAGATTTCTTGTCCTCTGCATTTAATAAATATATTCTTCCCCACCCCTATTTAAAAACTGGTGTTATAATTACACAGAATAGTAGAATTCATTGTTACATATTTGTACATGCACACACTATAACAATATAATTTGATCAGTTTTGTTCCCCTGAATAAACATTCTTTTTTTCTATAACTTTATTTTATTTATGATGGCCCTTAATTTTAAACTATTTAATCTCAACCATAATTTGGGGAAATTCTGTTCAAGTTTGAGGCACCTACTAATGATGAGCAATATGTAAACTAATAAATTGGTAGGAAAAGGTGGATGAGGGGACAGATAAAGGAGGGAGAAAAAAGGAAGTTGATCAATGGGAGAGAGCAACAGACAGAGTGCTGGGCTGACAGCACAGAGGTTTACCACAAAAGTGGTCTGGAACTTGTAGCTCCCCACGGTGGGCTCCTTTGCTCCTCATTGTGGTTCCATACTGTGGCCGCCTTACCTCACTGGGTTTTCAAGTTTCCACTTTCACACAACTCAGGAGAGAACCAAGGGATTCACCCATTTCTGTTTTTTTTTTTTTCTTTAGAATAAGTGACTTACATTTAATAGGATAAAGTAAACCAAGAGATTCACTCATTTCCATTTTTTTCTTTTGCATAAATGACTTACGTTGAGTGGCCTAAAGTAAAAGTTCCAAATAGTCCTACAAAGATTTCTCTCTGTTCGGTTGGCTGTTCTCTTTAAAGTATTTTGAATCTTAAATTAATTTAACATAACGAAGTGAATTTCATGTTGATTTTTTGTCAAAAATTTATTTCTTGTTTGCTCTAAATTTAGTAATTCTTATAGTTACACTTTATCTTGAGCTTATAGAATAACAAACCCTAATATCTTTAAATATAAAAGAATTATTATAATCCCATTCCACATGCCCACTTAGAAAGAGATTCTGGCATGCTTATTAAATAGTAATGGAAGTTGTCAGCTTGACAGTTCTCTGCGTGGAATTTGCCAAAGCTCATTGACGTCATCCAGACCAGAGGGCACAGTGTCTGCCAAAGTCTGACAAGATGTAATACAAGGAATATGTTTCTTTACAATTTCTTCACATCCACACAAATGTAGTTTTTTCCATTTCTTTTTTATTGGCACACAGTAATGTTCCAGTCCACATAAATGTGTTTTGCCCATTATCTTGAGCTCTTTATTCATTTTTGCACTGTACTCCACCCCATGCTAGGGTAGCAGGGGAACCATTCAGGATATTTACATCGTAGTCTAAAAGCTTTTAAGTTTTGGCTTTTAGTTTTATTTATCTTTTTAGTCCAGGTCTCTGGTGGCTTCTGGCTCATAATAGAGACTGAATGTGTTTTTATTGCCTTGAATTGACTAAAGTTGTATATCATCTACCAGTTAGATTTTATAAGGTCCTGTTTATAGTTCTTTAAATATAATCTGTATTAACTGTTAAACAAGTTCAGGCTAACCAGCTGCCTTTCCCCTAAGTCAAGTGTCTTAGGGGAAAGGCACTTTCATAATAGTTCACTGTCTCTCTTACAGTGAACTATTATGAAAACACAAAATTTGCCCTAAATTTTCCTGCACTTCCTCATGTGCATTTGATTTTGATTTACTTCCTATCTTCCTAAGAGGGCTGTGTTGAACTTTATTGTTACAGAGTTAGTTGTATGCTCTGAAAGGACATCTCTTTCTGTGTATCTTGAACTTTAAAGCTGGTTTTACTGACTTAGATTATCTAAGTTTTTGCTATGTGTAGTAACTCCCATGCAAGGAGGGGCAGCTTCCATTATATTTGGAAGCTTTTAGTGCTTCTTTTCTTCACTTCAGGCATAAAAGTTGTTGGCTTGGCATTTCCCTCATTCATGCATTTTTTATTAAGTTATTTTATTTTTTTGTTAGCTTTTGTACTGTGCTGCTTGGTCATTCCTTTCCAATTCACAAGCATACTTTTTTCCAACCATTATTTGTTTGGTCTGCTAATGTGGCCGTCTGTCATTCATAATTTTAGTTTCTCATTCAAACCTGAGCATGCCAACCTACACTTAGAGCTGTGTAGTCTAAGGTCATATTTTGTCTGGAATTTCTGTTAAATTAATTTGTTCCCAATCATTTATTTGAATCATATCTGGTTGTTTCAAAAACAACATTTCCATAATTAAGTTCATGGAGATATTGCTGGAAACAATTGTCTCATGTCCTTTCCCCCATCTTTTCAATGAGCCACGTTCCTACCTCCTGTCTTTGACAATCCCCTTGCCAAAATGGTGCTTGTGAAGATCAACACTATCCTATTGACTTGCATCATGAGACATTCTGCACTATAGATGCAGATCTTTTAGAACTCATCTAGTTTCCAGGTGGTTCTGGAATGTCTACATTGGAAAACCATGGATTTTTGTTTCATTATTGTCCCAAATTTGGAAGAACAGAATGTTCTTTCTTCTAAATATCTTCTTTAACCTCATAGCAGAAATCAGGAACTGATCTGGGTTGGACCAATCTTAATACAGTTTAATACTTGTTTAATTCTACTTGTATTTTGGAGAATTGGTGAAATTGGAAATTCAACTTCAGGCTTTATTTCGTCTCTTAGGTTTTGAAGGAAATGCTGTATTAAGACCTGTGTCCTTTCTTTCACAGTTCACAATAAGGGAATTAAACATTTAATGAGTAAAAAGCTAAAGTTATGAGCATAAGAGGGATACAGTATAAGAGGGATATGGATCTCTAATACAAGAGTAATCTTTTTAGAGAGTTTTCTATCTCTTATTAAATATTATCAAAGTGGATATTGAATTCTGCAAACTAAGATTTTAAGAATTGCTTGAAGGAAAAATATTGGATATGCATTTTAGTCTCATTAGTGTTGATATAATTTTAGATTATTAGCAACTTGTTTTTTATTTATAATGAAATTTACTATATATTCATTTTAAGGTAATGAGACTGTATGCATATTTTGAAATCTTTTAAATGTGTGCAATTTAGTTCTTATGTAATCAGTGGATTTTCAGGATGAAATTATACAGTTGTGAAAAATCTGGTTAAATAGTATGATGTCATGTGTATAAAATATTTGATATATACAATAATAATTATTCTATAATTTTAATTGCTTGTTTTCTTGCTAAAAAATGTGCAGACATTGCATGTATTGTCTCATTTAATCTCTACAACAAGTCCTGTGAGGCCTGTTTTACAGATGAAGAAAGTGAGGATCATAGCTTGCTTAATGTCACAAAATTAGTGACAGCTGGGATTCAAACTTGAATGTGTCTACTTCCTAAGTCCACTTTGCCCACTCTGCTGTCATGCTTCTCTGTATCAGTACAGGCTTCTCTTTTCTATTTAAGACCATTGCTCCAGGCACCTATCTCACTTTCCCCCCATCTGTCCATGCTACTAAGTGTGAAAATTCATCTGAGAAAACTTTCCCCAAAACATAGGATAAATGTAATTACTCCATATTTACAGTAGGCTCCCAGATACTAGCACCTATTCTTTTTAAGGGAAACTAAGAGAAAGGGAAAGTTAGAATGTAGAATAACTTCAGGTCTTTTGTTCCATTATTCTGTTCAGATCTTTTATTTATTCAGCATGACCTTGCCCTAGACAGAGTAAAACCTAGTTCTGACTTTTTTAAAAATGAAAAAATTTAAGCAATGTATGTCTTTCAACTGTAATCGATGATTCCCCCCCCCCAAAGGCATAGACAGAGGTTTATTTATAAAAGTAGATATATATTTAGGGGATAATGGGGGCAATCTCAAGAAAGATGCCTTTGAGGTAAAACAAGGAATATATATAGATTCAAGGGAAAATATGGGATTTTTTAATATCTTAACTGGTTTTTATAGCTTTATAGTGGCAGATATAGTGACTGCAGGGCTCCCTCTTGTGGACCATTAAAAGAAGAGGTCTCAAGATCCATAGACTTTTTTCTGTTAAAAAATCTCCTGTTTAATCACTGAATATCTGTGACATCTTTTGACCTGCGATTTGAATGACATAGAAGAATCTGTGGGAGTGTTTAGGGGATGTGTTATTTCTCTAGCCCTTTTTGTTTCCTTACCATAGGGCTAGTATTTCTTCTCTACTTTCTAATAAGAGGAAGGAAACCCAAGAGAAGAAAAATACCTTTTAATTTCACCTGCTATCCTATATTTTATTTTTTGGCCTAGTGAAGCCAAGGATGGATGCCTGGACATAATATCCATGATCACTAAGTAACAGTGTTCATTTGGTCTGGTGGAGGGTGATTAGTTTGTTCATGGTCACATAGTGAGGTAATACGATATTTTAGAAGAGAACCAGCAAAGCCAACGGCTCGTTAATAGTAACTTGATTAATTCACTGAGCTCTCTTGGCTTTGTAAGCTGGATTGGAATGTAGGTAACCATGTAAACTAGAACAAGCCTTGGCATTTAAATAGTCTGAACTTGATGGAAGCCGAGCTTTAATAAAAAGACTGGTTTAATCTACTGTATATTATGCTGTGAAATAAATAATGACTTGTCTCATGTCACAGGATGAGCTCATGAGAATATTGGTAATAGGGTCAGATTTTTGTTATTATTCTGCCAGAGGGTGAGCTTTTTAATAGTTACCTGAGTGAAAGGGCACTACATTTTCATGGTCACTCTTTTATCTTTTCCTCATGAGTCCTTTTCTATATATTCCTAAATTATAGTGTTCATGGATGTTCTTTCACTCTGTGGTGGTCTTATTTGCTTATTTCACTCATGTTCCCCTCTAACCAAGTTGACAGAAAAGCTGGGTGCAGCCTTCCTAACCTTACCCTTCTTTATTGCCCCAGAAGGTATGTTTGTAAGTTTTTTTACCATAACAGTTTTACTTCTAACCACTATAGGGAAATCATAGTATATGTGTGTGGTGAGTGGAGTAGGATGGGGGGCTGGGGCAGAGGAGCCAACATGAAGAAACTAAAAATTTCCAGCAATCCTAAGATGATATCATCGTGTCTTATTCTGATTTATAGTTCATGTCCCTTTCTTAGATCATATGTTGGAAGCTGTTCTAGGATAATTCTGGAAACTTCTCTAACTTTGTTTTAGAAAACTTACTTTCCAATTTGGCATGCATTTAAGACACCATTGAAATATTCTGTCTTTACTTGTTTTACTTCTGAGGAGCTATCCTAAGAAGATTAATTAGGCTGTATCTAAGGATTTAGTTATAAGGATGTTTACTACAGAATTGTTTGTAAGGCAGATAAGAGACAGTTTATCAGCAAAAAGGCTAATTACTTACTTACAAAAAGGCTAATTTCTTACTTCAGAATAATATAGCCTAGTAAATATTAAGTCACATATACCTATAACCATCTACATGAAAGGATGCCCATTAAGTTTTAAAAAAAATACTGTGAATTTTCTTGGATAAAAAAAGTCACACACACACACACACACACACACACACACACACACACATATGAGAGAGAGAGAGAGAAATTAATAGAAAAATATCTAGAGTGCCAGAGTATTAACAATAGTTGTTTTCTGGCCTCCTTGGCAACTTTCCCCATTTTCAAACCTGGCTAAGCAGAAGAGAAGACTTGGGGTGGGTGGCTAATCTCAGAAAAGAACAGAAAAACATACTGTTTAAAGGAAGGGTATAGCTGTCACTCAAAATTACAGGGTAACAAGCTCAAGAGGGTAGTCTTTCTGAAATAAACACTAAGCTGAAAAAGAAAAACTGACCAGAATAAACTATTTCAAAGTTCTGTACTCCAATTGGACACATAATCATCAGCAAAGTGCTTGGTAAAGGGTGAGGCTGATGTTCTTTGGCAAGAGGACACATAGTGAAAACCAGTAACAACCCTTCATTCTTGCTCTGTGCCCATATACCTGGAGTGTCTCATAGCTGAAGCCAGGTACAGCAGTGGAGACATTGTTTTCATAAATTTGTATATGCATGTTTTAGTCAGCCTGGTGAATCCCTAGGGGACAGGTACAGATGTTTTCCTTGTTTTAAGCTCCATTTGGTGCAGCAGCTTCCTTAGTAACATCTATATCCCTACCTCCCTACTTACCTACCTTCTTTTTGGAGCCTGACATTTAAGAAAATTTGTGTAGAAATAATTGAATGGAAACTTTAGTTACCAAGCATAAGCAGTAGACAAAAGCAAATGGAAAAGCAAAGGCAAAAGCAATTTGAAGTCATAAAATGTATGACTTTAGTTTGCAAGAAGCAAAAAATAAACAATCTTAGAAAAGTGAAAGAATTGATTTCGGAGCTGCCTCAGTATAAAAACTTAGAATGACTAGGTGTCAGTAAGGCACCGTCAATGAAACTACAAAACATACAAACAGGAAAAACAAAAAAGAACTTGATAGAAACCATCCCAGAGAAAGCCTATGCATTAGAATTATTAGTTAAATATTTAAATTTATCTTTAATGAAGCTAAATGAAATCATGGACAAAGAACTAAAATTAGGAAAACAAGGTGCAAACAAAATGAGCATCTCAATAATTATAAAAAGAAATTGAGCCGGGTGCAGTAGCATACACCTGTAATCCAGTGGCTCCTCAGGAGGTTGAGGCAGGAGGATCCTGAGTTCAAAGCCAGCCTCAGCAAAAGTGAGGCACTAAGCAACTCAGTGAAATCCTGTCTCTAAATAAAATACAAAATAGGGCTGGGGATGTGGCTCAGTGGTTGAGTACCCAGAGTTCAATCCCTGGTACAGAAAAAGAAAAGATTATAAGCATTAAAATTTGACAGTAAAAGACAATCTGAATAAATACTGGTCTTTGGTAAGTGTCAAGCAAAAATAAATAAATAAATAGATATATAGATAAAATAAGGAACCAAACAAATTCTGGAGCTGAAAATTACAATTACTGAAAATGAAGAATTCACTAGAGGAGGGGTTCAACAGCAAATTTGAGAAGAGAGAAGAAAGAAATGAGACAATTGAAATTATTCATTCTGAGGAGTAGAAAGAAGGAAAAAGAACAAAACCTGAGAGATGGATGGGGCACCATCAAAGTGAGTCTTATATCTAAAGTACATCTTTTCTACAGAGAAAATGGACTGTGTGTTAGTCCTTTTTTTTTTTTTTTTTTTTTTTTTGCTGTTATAACAGAATACCTAAGACTGGGTAATTTATAAATATCAGAAGTTCATCCATCTCCTGTAGTTTTTGAGGCTGGGAAATTCAAGATCAAGGAGCTATATATAGTGAGGACCTTCTTGCTACATTTAATACAGCAGAAGTAAGAGGAACAAGCACAAGCAAGGGAAAGGGGCAGAACTCATCTTCTTATCAGGAATTCAATGATAAGCAATCCCAGGAGGAGAGGGGCTGAAAAAATATTTGAAAACAAAAACTTCCTAATTCTGGTTAAGACATGAATATATACATTTAAGAGGCTCAAAGAACTCCAATGAGGATAAACTCAAAGAGATCCAACTGAGACACATTGTCATTGTAAGAGAATTCTGAAAGCAGCAAGAGAGAAGCAACTTGCCTCACTAAAGGAATCTTGAATAAAATTAACAGCTAATTTCTCATCCAAAAACTTAGAGGCCCAAAGGCAGTGGGATGATAGGGAATTAAAAAAAAAACAAAACAAAACTATTAACCAATAATTCTATATCTAGTAAAAACTATCTTTCAAGAATAAAGGAGACTCCGATTAACACATAGTCAGAAAGATAGAAGACAAGGGATTTCGTTACCAATAGACTTATTCTACTGGCAATGCTAAAGGGGGGAGTCCTTTAGGCGGAAATGAAAGAATGCTAGCAGTTATCCAAAGCCATAAGAACAAATAAAGGCAAATACGTAGGTAAATACAAAAGCCAGTATTACTGTACTTTGGATTTGTAACTCCTTTTTCCCCTATGTGATTTAAAAGGCAAATACATATAACCGTTATTTTGTCTATCTTAATAGGCATACAGTGTTTAAATATGTAATCTATGGCAATAACAATATAAAGGGAGAGAATGGAAATATAAAGGAGCAGAGTGTTTTACCATTGAAACTAAGTTGGTAGGCAAACTAGCTTATTGTAAAGTTCAAAGGTTAATTGTAATCCCCAAGGTGATCATTGGGAAAATGATTAAAAATTATACAGAAGAGGAAAGAAGAAGGAATCAAACTGGAACACTAGAAAAACATCCACAAAATTTTTTAAAGGCAGTAGATAATGGAGAAATTAAGGAACAAAAAACAGAAGAAACAGAAAACATGGCAAATGGCAAAAGTAAATCCTTTCTTAGTAATAGTACTGAAATGTAAATTAAGTATTTTTTTCTCTTTAAAGGCAGAGATCAACAGGTTGGCTTTAAAAAACACAGCTTGATATAATTTGAATATGTCCCCTAAAGTTCTTGCGTTGGAAACTTAAATCTTCAGTGCCGCAGTGTTGAGAGATAGGACCTTTAAGAGGTGACTAGGCCCTGAGGGCTCTGCCTTTTTGGATAATGTTGTTACCATGAGATTGGATTAGTTATCCTGGGAGTGAGGTCCTGTAAGAGGACAAGGTCTGTCTTGTTCTCTTGCTTGCGCATGCTCTTTTCCCTCTTCCTTCTGCTGTGGGACGGTGCAGCAAGGAGGTTCTTACAGATCCAGCCCCTCAGTCTTGGACTTCCCAGCCTACAGAACTACAGGAGATGAACCTCTGTTTTTTGGTTATTTTTTTTTTATTTTTTTTTTTTATTACCCAGACTCAGGTATTTGACATACAAAAGGAATAAGACAAATTCTAGCTGTTGAGTAGAAAAGACTCATTTTAAGAGAAAGAACACAAAGAGGTTGAAATAATAAGAATGTGAAAGGATATACCATATAAATCATAATGAGGAGATTGGGAGTGGTTCTATTATTGTCAGACAAAACAATCTTTAAGAAAAAAGGCTGTGGGAGACAAAGGATATTTTATATTGCTAAAATTTTCAATCCAACAAGAAAATATGACAGTTACATACACATATAACCACAGATCTCCAAAATACAAGAATTAAAGAAAGAGACAATTCTACAATAATGGAAACTTTACTGCCACATTTTCTAGAACGGATAGAACTAGACCAAAGATTAGTAAAGAAATAGCAGACTTTAGCAACACTATAATCCATTTGGAGTTATAGCAGAGCACACATTCTTCTCAGGTGCACATGGGCCATTCTCAAGACTAGACCATATATTAAACTATAAAGAAGTCTGAATAATGTTTTTATAAAGCACATGTGGGGTGGGGCACAGAGCTCACCCTAAAATACAAAGCTAAATATTTTATTTGCTAAGTCTAATCCAGAATGTGGAATGAGTAGGGGTAAGTGTAGTTCCCTTGGGCCAGATTTGGTTTAGAGAAACGGCACTGGTGTACTTGCAAGAAGCATTCTGTTTCTTTGGCAGGGAAGGAGAGCACCATTTGGTAGTGAAGCTTAGAGGGCTCTTTTGTCCTCTCCCAGCACCTGCCCTTCATGCCCTCAGAGAACTTGGGCAAAGAGTAGGTCTAGGAAAACTCATCCCTTTCAGTAATGAATCTTAAAAAAACAAACAAACAAACACTGGCATATCAGGTAATTTAATGAAATAAAACAGTAGAAGAGAGCAGCAGAACTCAGTGGTTGTAGAACACTTGATAGGAAAACATTGCTATAGAACAGATGAAAATTGGGACTAAACTCTCTACCACTCACTTAAAATATAAATGAAACAAAAAATTTACCAATAGAGCACTAATTCATGAACTCAAGGAAGGAGTTGAAACATGTATTCAGAATCAGGAAATGGTAAGGACAAAATTTCAAATACATCACAGAAATGAAGACATGGGGAAGGAGAACAAAATAGTCTATACTAGAAAGAGTGGGTATGGAGAAAGAAATGAGAAGAGCAAGCAAAATAAATAGTGAAAGGAATTAGTAATAGTTAAAAATAATTGAAATATAGAAGATAGGTAAATGTGTTTTAGCAGACTTAATAAGTGTTCTCAGGTATACAGGGGGATAGGGATAATATTTAATCCCCCCTTTTTTTGAGTAAGATACTTTTTACAAAGCACTTGGAACGTTGTGTTAACAGAATTTAATCTACCCTCATTTCCTCAGACTAATTTTAATTTAAACATAATCATTTAATATTTTACCATTTTGAGTCTATTATGTTTTATGTCCATTATACTGATAAAGATCAGAAAGTTAACTCCACAGTTGTTTCACATACTTTGTAGTTTAGACTCAGTAGAATGAAAAATGGGAGAAGTAGATCAAATAAGAGTGTGCATTATTTTACTTCTGGTTTATTTGGGTGTGTGAGAACCTCTCAGATATTTCAAAAACAATATACCTTTATACAATGTGTTTTATAATTACCTACTATATATGTGACGTTCTTGTTAGACTTGGGAAAACAGAGATGAAAAAAGGTATGTTTTGCCTGTACTGAAACTCATCATTTGTTGATGAGACAGACACATAAGCAATTATAATGTATTGTCAGAAGTACTGTAATGCATGAATGTGGGGGTTGCTTTTGGACCCAAAGGAGGGCCCTCCTACCTCTTTGAGATGCAGGAGAGTGCATTCAGGTGTGCTTCCCAGAGAAGGTGACACCCAAGTTGAGTCCGGAGAGAGCCAAAACCTGGAACATGCAGCCTTCTTTTCTAGGGTAAGGAGATGGAGTTCATAATAAGATGACGGGGAGCCAGTGAATTAGAAGAAACCTGATTTGTCATCCTCTTTACTAAGTCCTGCCAGAATTGACCATTTACTTTTTCATTCTTAGTTTTTCAATTGAAAATAGAAATAAAATACCTCTTCTCTCCTAGAAATGTGGCATAATGATTAATAAATTTTTAAAAATATTTGTGTGTAACTAGGAGTGTTGTAAATGTAGCATATGTACAAATATGAGTTGCTCTTCTTACCTTTTACTCCTTTTATTTCAGCTCAATCTGAATTTGAAGTGTCTGTCTCTGCAAGGAATATTAGGCGGTTACTAAGTTTCCAGCGGTATCTCAGATCCTCACGCTTTTTCCGTGGTACTACTGCTTCCAGTTCTCTAAACATTTTAGATGATGATTATAATGGACAAGCCAAGGTGTGTACAGCTTTCTCAATAATTGTTTGACATGTCTACTGAGGCCTTTTTTTCCCCATATAGTACTGATTTGTAGATCCCTATTTCTGTCTGCAAAAAGCAATTGAGCCAATTTTTCAGATTTTTTTTTTCTTCAGATCAACTTTCTGTTCTGAAATTAGGGATGACAGAGCAAGGGAAATTTCTGAAGTAACTAAAAGAGTGAAAATATTTCCATTTATCACAACATTAAGTAATAAGTAGGTCAATAGAACATTAAACTATAAGATTGTACCAAATCTTAATTCGGGGAAGAACATTCAAGTTTGTGAATGTTCATTGTTTTTTATTATTCCCACTTTACTGGCAGAGACCAAAAACTTTGTCAGATAGAATTTTTTAAATTGAATACTTGTTTTTAATTGACACACTTGTACATGTTTCTGAAGTACAGTATAATAATTCAATTAGAGATTACCTGAATATTTGAGATTATTGATAAGGAAAATCATAGAGAGCATAAAGGAGTTGTCTGAATTCACCCAGCTGGGTAGGGGTAACCTAGCACAAGAAATTAGATTTCATGATTTTCAAATGTGTTTTGCATAGTATCTTTCAGCCAACAGATTTTTGGCTGGGTGTTGTGGCACACACCTGTAATCTCAGTGGCACAGGAGGTTAAGGCAGGAAGATCATATGTTTGATGCCAACCTCAGCAATTTAGAGAGAACTTTGTCTCAGAATAAAAAAAAAAAATAGAAGGGGCTGGAGATGTAACTCAATAATTAAGCACCTCTGGGTTCAATTCCCAGTACCCAAAAGAGAGAGATTTTGAGGAGTTAGACATTTCTTAGCTAAACCCAATGAATGTGAGCTTTATTTGCTTCATCTTTATGTATTTAGAGCTGATGTCATAATTCAGATTGAAGTTAAATGAACTTATTCTTGACCACATGAGGATTTTAAATAATTTTAAATTATTGTTTGACTTAGTTTTATAGGCCAAATTTTATAAACTATTTTTTTTAGATTTTGTAAATTTTGGGGGTACCTTCATAACAATCACATTAATGTGAAAAACATTTGCTTTTTGATGAAAGAAATCAGTGGAAACTGCTTATACTTTTTTTAAATTTTGAAGTTTACAAGCTTGGCTTTATAAAGTGAGAATGTGATCTGTGTGTTATTGCTTATATCAGTACATCATAATTTTAACAAACTCTATTAGTACCATCTTAGTATTGCTTCTGTCAGTTTATACACAATGTATATGACATTTAATTTCTGGAAATAGAATAAAATCTTGTTCTTGAAAAAGTCCACAAGATGTTCAGGTTGAGAGTATGTGGTGTAGTGCTCCTTGCGGCAGCACATATACCTAAAACTGGAATGATGCAGAGAAGATTATCACAGACCCTGGGCAAGGATGACACACAAGTTTGTGAATGTTCGATATTTTTTTACTATTGCCACATTACTGGCAGAGACTCAAAATGTTGTCAGATAGAATTTTTTAAATTGAATACTTGTTTTTAATTGACACACATTTGTACATGTTTATGAGGTACAGTATAACATACCTGTATATGTTGTGTAATGATCAAATCAAGGTACCATTTCTGTCTCTTAAAAAAAAAAAAAAGAATATGTGATGTGGGCTGAGAACAAAAGATATGCAAAGCCTTGAGTTTTATACTAGGCAATACCAATAAAAAAGAGTGCCCAAGAATTTATGGTATTAAAATATTTGTTTTTTAAAGGATCTTTATGAGATTTACTTGGTTGGCTAAAGTACACATCATCATAAAAGTTCATGTAGTAAGTTATATTAATAGCTCTAAAATGTTTTTTAAAGATAATAAATATCCCTTAAGTTGGGAATGTTTTTAAAAACATGAATAATAGATAATTTATGTATGGTATAGTATTAATGTCAGGTGCCTGAGTTCCAGAACCAGACTAAGATCCCATCTCTTTCACTTTCTAGCTGAGCATATTAGCGCTAAGTTTTACCTGTTTTCCCATCTATAGACTGAGGATGGAAAATAATGCTTGCTTAGTAGTGGGTGTCAGTGTTAAGGTAGCCATTTTAATTCAGTTTTACTAGATTTTTAAAAATCTAGTTTTTAGTCCATGCAACGTATAAATCACACTTCTGTGATGTTTAAATTATCTTAGAATTCGTGAAAATTTGTGGGACTATAGGAATAAGGTGAAAGACTAAGACCTGTACATTCATTAATTGAAAAACAAAATAATGATTTTATTTTTCAAATTGAGTTTATATCTTTGAGCATTTTTTGGAGCCAAAAGAAGAATGATACTTGGTATTTCTTGAAGTAAATCAGTCACTTTCCATTTTCATTAACTTCTCTATGGACTATCTACAAAAGACAGAGAATGTTATTAAAATTAAATTACAGTAGGAATGTTTGGTTTTCATTTCAGTGTATGCTGGAAAAAGTTGGAAATTGGAATTTTGATATCTTTCTATTTGATAGACTAACAAATGGTAAGTGAAGAATTTGACTTACTCAAGTTAATGTAGCCTCTAGATTACTGCATTAATGGTGCAGCCCTTGGTGGGCTGTTGTTTTCATTGACTCAGGTTATGAGCCCTCTGCTGGCAGAGGGAGCATCATTTTGTGTCTTTTTTATAGTGACTTTTCTAAATGTTGACAATCTCAAAATTTTGTGCTTTTATTATTACCCTACGCAGTAATCAAAACTCATCATCATGATGATGCAGCCAGTTGGCAGTTATTGCAGCTATTTTTAATAACACAGAGTAAGCCTTATTATCTCATTATGGCCTCAATTTTTCCTTTTTGGTTTCTTTTAGATTGTGGCTATTTATAGTGACCTCTTCTGGTGCTGTATCCCAGTGTATCCCAGGTGATTGGTGGCTTGGCTGCCACTTGAGATGCATCCTTTCCTGAAGTGCCGTGGTTCCCAGGCTTGCTTTCTCTGTGTTCTTGAGACACAGACATGTCATGTTACAGTCAGCAGCAATGGTTCCCTCTGGCACTGCCTCTCACGATGGGATAGGAAGAGTTTGTAGCTTAGGAGAATGTATTGGAATCTCTATGGAGTAAAAGTGGTTTGAATAAGATGCTCACAGGTGATCTGATCTGCCCCACCCACTCCAGAGTTTGGTTTAGTTTTGTTTGGGTTGGAGATGCCATGGTTCACTATTTTCTTTGGGAACCCAAACTGGATTCCCTTTGGGAATATCTTTTATTTAGGATAAATATTTTCGTGTAATTCATCGTGGTATATGCAGTTCCTCTAGCTTTTCCCCCTTTTTTTCCTAAATAGCTTTTTAATAAAATGAAGCAAAGCAGAAAGTACATGGAGAGGAAGTCAGTTCTGACTATTTGTAGTGACAAAATAAATATGTGGCTTTGCTGCTGTCCTTTGAAATCACTTGCTTTTGCTTATTTCACTTTGGGGTGCGAGCTCTTTCATAAGAAGCCAATATTTAAAAAGTGGACAAATAAACACAGCTTTATCTTGAACATCAATGTGGGCCTTATAATATCACCCCATTATTTCCTCTAGGCTGTATGCCATGGGTACAGAAAGTACCTCTCTGCACACCTTCTGCTTTGTTTACACATTGTAGCCAGGAAATAGAGTGGACTTATGCTTGGCAAAATGGTCAAGACAGTGAGGTTTGCCTTTATCAGCAAAGTCACCTTCCACTTCCCTTTTTATTTTTCTTCCCTGTCTGTTTTTCTTCCACCTCTCCTTTGCCCTTTGGTGATTAGGTGTCCTATTGCTCTCCCTGCCCTCACCTTGGCAGTCAGTGCTAGAAAGGCTCGAATGTCACTAACAGTTGGTCTTCCCCTGGGCTTTCTTGAAAACACAGGTAGTGAGATATCAGGTGACTATCTCCTTCTAGATCTGGAATGTTTTTCTTTCACAACTCAATACAAATATTACTTTAGTTATTATGTCAAGTTATTATATCAAATAAATACAAATGAAACACCTTTAAGGTTTAGCCTTATATAACCTGTCAGCTCATAGTCTATTATTAGGCTGCTGAGATGCCTGTCATTCATTGAAATCGTTGATTGTTCACCTCTAAATTTTATTTTTAGAAGTCCTCAACAGGGACTCAGGGATGCAAGTAGAAATAAGCTTGGTATTGTGTAGGGTGGTCAAAAGTGATAGCCTCCAATCTATATTAGTTAACTTAGCACTTTACCTTCCCTTTGATTACCTAACTTCTTCATCTGTAATTGTGGAGAAAGTGGTTGAATGGCTGCTTGTTAGTGCTGATTCCAGATCATGAGGGGTTAGTATAATCTGCCCATGGTTAGCCACCTTTGTTTTATAGGAGGTGATGCACACGGTCAATTACAGCTACCTAAAAGTTATAGAAATTCTCTACTTAAAGAGATGTTATTGAACAAATGGTCAGAAGGAATTTCATCAACTTGCATTATGCAATCATAATGGATTTCCTTTAAACACTATTTACCCTGAAACTAATTCCAGATATGTGTTCTTGGTATCCAAGTGTATACTTTCCCCTTCTTGCTTATTGATCCAGTGTTTTCTTGTATTTCTTACTCTGGTAATTCCCCAGATGATACTAGGAAGAGGACAGGGAGGCAAAACTCGGTGATTCATGCCAAGATAAATGGTCCCCAGCTGTCTGCTCCAAGGAGGAAAATAGTTACTGTCTGCTAGATATACTTGATGCTCCTTTTGCAGGGATGAGAGTGAAGTGATGCTGTGGGAGCAAGATATAGCATGTTGCCCCAGAGAGTTTCCTGGTTCCTAAGGACACTATGTGCCAGCCTGTGTTGTGGCACTGTCTCTGGAGGATCACTTTCTAAAAACCATTGAGGGCCACTAAACCTTAGGCAGTTCCATCTTTTGGTATATTTTTATGAGATAGCTTTTCTATAATTACATTTTCTTTTTCAAGAAAGTGTTTATTTTCCTTTCCATTTTTTAAAAAAAGTTTTCCTGTGTTGTTTTTGTTTGTTTGTTTAATACAACTAAGCATGTCTTGTTTTGAAATGTTTTATTGACTTGTACTCTCATTCACTGTATTAAAATACTCAGTGTTTTTTGAACTGAAAAAGGGAAGAAGTAAGTTTTTCAGTTTGATATGGGAAGTATACTTGAATTGATTAGTTCTTGACAGATTCCCGGAAAGTTCTTAGTGGAGGATAAAGTTCTTACCATTGTTTGCCTGAATTCCAGAAGAAGATATTTCTCCTTTAGGTCCTAGCTTTTGTAAAACTTATTCTAGACCCTAGAAATTGGTGATTTGTTTTGTAAGATTTGGACAATGATTTGGGAGAACTGTATGATAACCTGAATACACAGAATGAATATACCATTCTAAAATATCTATGTACACAACTGAAGAAAACTTGGTTATTCCAGCAGTAACTGTGGGAATAAAACTCATTTTTTAAAAAATGGTTCCAAATCATGTGGATTTATGTTTGTTCCAGTAGGGTGTTATTAGGACTTGAATCCATTCTAAAAGTAAAAGGTTTAATTTTTTTTTTCCTCTTTCCATGTGAAGGTGATTTGCCAGGTACTCGTGAAAAGGAATCTCTGGCTCACCACATCCTTTCTAATGTTGCTCATGGCAAATATTGCTCCAGTTAATTTACGTTTTTTTCTCAGCTATGATTTCTATTGACAATTGTATTTAGTCTGTTTTGGATTACAAATTCAGTTAACTAGTCCTTTATTATCCTTCTTAAATATTAATACTGTAAAATTTCAATTTGGAACTAGTTAATCTTTTTTACATCTTAGTAAGAATCATAAACTTCTTCAAAGAATATTAGAATACTGTATATGTTGTTATCTGAAGATTAGCAGTTGGCAGTAATTTCTGACATCATACCCCTTTAAAACATAGTCTATTTAATATCTGTATGTGTCCTTTAGAAGAAGTCTCTAAAACTTTGATAAATCTAATATAAGATAAAAAATGGAGAGCTATAGCATGGAAGGGAAAACTAATCATGATACAGATAGTACGTTTTCCAAATGTGATTTCTGTACTTGATATGACTCTTGTCATTCAGTGATAGATAAAGGAGTGGAAGTTGAGGATGAAAAGACTTGGCTGTGTAGGGGATAGAGGAGCTGAGAGAAGCCCAGATTCTTTGTTGTTTGAAAGAAATGGGAATTTAGAGAAGGTTTGAATGCTGATGCCTATTGGAACAATACAGGAGAAAGACACTGATTGATTTGCATGATAGTAGGTGTCTCTGATGAACTAGAAAGGGACCTTCCTTGAGGAGGTGTGGATGGATTTGCTTTTGACTGAAAGGGAAACTTGAGGGCTTGTGGTTTTTCTGTGAAGTAGGAGGCTGTGAAGAATGAGGAGTAGTAGATGGGCGGTGAGTATGCTGAAAGTTTGAGAAGAGTAGAAAAGTCTTGAAAATAAGCATTTCCTAGTTCACTGGAAAAACAGTAAGATTGCTGGGCATTGTTGACCATGAATCTTTAGGGACATAATTTTCCAATATCCCCCTGCAAAGAACTCTTAGATTTTCTGCTGCAAATATGGAAAAGGCAAGTGATTGAGTGTATAGTTTTGATCCTGGGGCTTTTGAAGAGGTCACTGATCTGCCTTGCCCTGAGTACCTAAGAATAAATAGCCTTCACCCAACAAGGTTGCAGCCAAGACCTTTCCTCAGGGAAAGCCAGTTTTAGTTAAATCTAGGTGATAGAGGGCATATTAGAAGAAGGGGTTAAAAGCAACCATGTTTTAGGTGCTTTGGGAAGTTGAATTGGCTTAATCAGTGTGTGGCAGTTATCAAAGTTTTCTAATTATTTTGGTGACTTTAAAAAAAATAATCTATCTGAAAGGTTTATTTTTTAGTTTTTTGGTTGTAGAAAACTGAAACAATAAAAGTTTTCCCCCCCTTAGAGTAGAACAAAATTGTTACATTTGAAGTTCATAACAGGTAAAATTAAAAAGAATTAGGTAGACCAAAAGTAGGAGTGAGGATACTTACTTTCTGAGTTTTGTATTCAAAATCCAAATTGGAAAGTGCAGTGTTAATTATGTTACTTTATATGTCTTCTACTAATGCAATATCTCTTCTTTCTTTTTAGGAAATAGTCTAGTAAGTTTAACCTTTCATTTATTTAGTCTTCATGGATTAATTGAGTACTTCCATTTAGATATGATGAAACTTCGTAGATTTTTAGGTGAGTCTAACCCATTTAACAATAATAAGATTTGTATGAGAACTTGTTTAATTTTTTTATCAGATTCATCAGTTATCTATTGCTCTGTAACAAACCACTCAAAATTTTTTAGTTAAAACACATTTGCCATTGTGTACCACGTGACAGCTTTTTGTCAGTGACAGACTATATGTATGACAGTGGTCCCAGGAGATCATATACCCAAATGAATTGTAGCCACTAAAGTTGTGCAAGTACATTCGATGATGTTCCCACAGCAATGAAATTGCCTAATGTCATACTTCTCAGAATGTATCTAGTCAGACATATTCAGATGAAAGACAGTAAATGTGAATTGTGAGTTGATTATCATCTCTTCAAATCTGGACAATTTTAGCTGATAGCTCCATGGAAAATATGAGTGGATAACTGACGATTATCACAATTTTTGTACCTTTACATGTCACCCATTTACAGTACAATTGGGATCTTTTTTTCTTTGATGCAGTTATGATTCAAGAAGATTACCACAGTCAAAATCCTTATCATAATGCAGTCCATGCTGCAGATGTTACTCAGGCCATGCACTGTTACTTAAAGGAACCTAAGGTAAGAGGTCGACCTTGACTTTAGGTGTAAATTATAAGAAATTTGCTTTGAATTTACTTTCAGAGACTTTTTCCTAAGTTTGTGACTTGGCTGCACTGGCAGCCAAGAACCAATCTTTCACAGATATTGCTAAATTAATATAGTAATTGATTTAAACTCATATGTAAGAGTGAGTCTAAACATAAAATAGAAAACAGAGGCAGAAATCACAGCTTCCTCAGTGACAACCATGATTATTAACATTGTCAGTAATTCAAGGATATCAGGCTCAATTGGAACAAAATTCTTTATAGTCCATGTAAGTTCAGTCTTGAAGACAAAATGTAAATACTAAAGGGAGAAATGATATATGTATGTTTTTCAGTGTGTACTGTAGTAAGGGAGAAGGCAGTTGCTGCATTGAGGGCTCAGTGATTCTATGTCCTTAATCAAAGCTTTGGCTTTTATAGATAGAGTTCATTGAGTTTGTTAATGATGAAAAGTGTTTAAAATCACATTTGTCTTCATTTATCCACAAGCCTCCCCAGCCTGCTTACCTGCCATCTCTTAGATTTCCTAGCTCCTGGCTGTAGTTAGGTGTGGCCAGTGGAAGATGGGTAGTAGGAGGAGCCCTCTCTATTTAGGTCAGCCCTCCTCTGTGCTTCAGAGAATTTGTCTCCATTATTTCATTTTCCAGACTTGCACGGAGGTTCTTTATCAATTTCTCCCACAAAGTTCTCAAAGAAAGGTTTCAGGTTGGCCTTTTAAAATTTTTAATTTAAAGATTGGGATAGTTGAGAGTATACATGTGTCAAAACTGTATGCATAAAATGTATATATTTTATTACTGCATGGAAGTTATACCATAATAAAGATGATATTTAAAAAGTCATGATACATATAGTAAAAAAAATGGGACATGAAAGATCAGATGACTGGCTGTGTTCTCAGTTCAACTGGCACAAACTGGTTTAGTTGTTTTCCTCCTCACATCTAGCCAGAATAAGGGGAGAGAACTGTTTTGAAGTAATGCTGGGGGCACTACTAGGCAGATTCTGGGATAGATGTCGTTCATGGGCTCACATGGCTCTCAGTTACATCTGCAGGTGATGATTCCTAAATCTCTCTCTCAACTTTGATTTCTATTCTATACTTGATGTCTACTAGAGATAAGAGTCCTATCTTTTTGGTGTCATACAAATACATGCAATTCCACAAACACAAAGTGGAATGTATCATATGCACATTATTCTTGCACTGAGTACAGACTACATAGCTGATGACAAAGAATGTATATAAGAAATGAATTTTGACCTTTGAAGTTTTAGTTGTGGAACATGTCAGAACCTAACATGAAAACCACAAGGATGGTCAGCCCTGTGAAGTGCTACAGGAGCACAAACCAGTCCTTTGCTTAGGAAGTAGCTGGAGGGTGGATCCGTGGAGTTGGGCCTTATAGGATAAGGATAAGTAGAATTTTGCCAGAAAAAGAGGGAGTTCATGAGAGCAGATGCTAGACTCAATGTGACTAATTTAATTGTTGAATTTCAGTCAGCTAATATTAGACTTTTTTGTTGTAGATTGTTTTATTGTATCAAATAAGTTTGGTAATGATTATTGAAGATAAAACTATAAGTGCCAGTTTACAGATTTCCCTCTTGTGTGACTTGACTTTGTGTGTACCTTGTTCTGAATGTATACATCCATTGGGAGAGAATTTTATTACACACTTCACCTAAACTTCTGCCTGCATGATTCCTCAGTAGCTTCCTTAAATATTAAGACTACAGGAATAACCTTGCATTTAAATTACATTATTGAAATTCAGTGATCAATTTATTGATAGATAAAGACTCTGGAAATTATAGGTCTTCTACTTTGTAATAGCTCCAATAATGAAAATACACACACCTGTGTTTGTCAGGTTTCAAAAACCATTTAAAAAATAAATGGTTTATACTTCAGCTATCATTTTAGGTAAGTGTGTTAAAAATGAAGCAGTATAAAGATAAGCTCTGTAAACTCCATAGGACACTGTTATATCACACCTGCCACAGTGTCCTGATAAGGTAGTACCTGGCAGGTGTTGGTGGCATTCATGAATAGTCTGCCTGAAATAAATGACATGAAGTGGGGGAAGATTGTCAACACTACCACTGGCTGCTAATTCAAAACTACTCTAGTGGTGTAGAGTTTACTTCAAATATATGATTAATTATTCTTTTGTCACACTTTAGCTTGCCAATTCTGTAACTCCTTGGGATATCTTGCTGAGCTTAATTGCAGCTGCCACTCATGATCTGGATCATCCAGGTGTTAATCAACCTTTCCTTATTAAAACTAACCATTACTTGGCAACTTTATACAAGGTTAGTGCAGTTTTATCATCAAAGTCTGATTTTTTGCATTTTAGAATAAATGTTTCATATTTTGAAGAAATAAAAGTAGCAAAAATAAATTCTCAATGAATGCTAGAATTTTGATCAGATTAATATTACTGACAATTAATTCTTTGTTTAGGAAGAGACTTACTATTAAGTAACTAAGAAACATACTTTTTGTAGAATACCTCAGTACTGGAAAATCACCACTGGAGATCTGCAGTGGGCTTATTGAGAGAATCCGGTTTATTCTCACATTTGCCATTAGAAAGAAGGTATGTTGGATTAAGACAAATTTAATTTGTTATTAACTATGGAAATTAAGTTGGCAAATAAATCTAAGTTTTGAAATTAATGTTATTATGTCCAGGTGTTCTATAGTTTTCAGTTTTTGTTAAACTAAATGGATAAATTATCTTATTTAAAAATATATTTATCAAAATTTCAAATGTTTAATCCTGTACTATATATCCAGTCAGTAATATTTTAGTGGCTATTTATTTTTATGAAAGACCATTCTATGAATTTGAGTACTAGAACATTTACTCCAGATACAAAAGGGCTCAGTCATAGGTTACTACTTAAATAGGTCTTACATATTTCCACTGTATGCTCAGCTGAATAAAACCTTAAGGTCTAGGTGTAAAGGCAAATTGTGTAGAAAGTAATTTTTCTATATAACAAGTAGATTCATTACAGTCTGTCTCAGGAAGTTTTCAAAATTGCTGAGAAGGAAAGAATGAAACTGTGTCCTCAAGAGCATAGTTCTAAAGTCACTTTTAGAGCTATTAAAATATATGATGAAAAGAAAATAATATTTTAGAAACATAATTTAATGTTTAAAAGGACTATTAAAAGTATCAATGTAAATAAGTTCAACATGGTGGTGGTGAACTGCCATGGTATAGTTCACAAATAAACATGAAAGTAGTGAAAATAAAAAGGTTTTACTGATGCTACACATAGAGAAGATGCACTTCAGAAAACCATGTACCATCCATCAAGAAAAGTGGTGAGGTGTCAGGGTGTATGCTTGAGTATTAAAATTTACACTCATTTACCTTTTTCCTTTTATAATTTAAAACTGTTTTCTTAAAAAACTGTTTTATGTAATGACTATAAGGAAAAAGCTGGACTTTATTTTTTATTTTTTTAAATCTATTCATGGTTACCATTTGGAGTATGACAATACTTCTGGTAAGTAAACTGTTTCTTGCTGTAGCACAAATATAAAAATTGCTTAAACTGTACAGTATTTATTTATCTAACTTTGGGGATGTTTTTATTAAGACAGATTAACATATTTGCCTCATTGTTTACTTTTTATCCTGTTTTGCATTTGATGATTAACTTTGTTGATTTCTTTAGGTTTAATAAAAATAAACTGAAAATGAGGAAAACTGTTAATAGTATCCTTTTACATTTTGTTCATTTAGGGTTTATTTTACTTTAATCAATTTTGTGAGTGTTTTAATGTGTTTGTCAGCTGTTTGCTGACCATTAAAGATATACTTGCATTAGAACAAAGGGAAGGGATTTTTCAGTGTATTACTCTAGTTACTTGACATGAGGTGATATTAATATTTTATATTTGCTATTTCTATTAGCATGTCACCTTTTTCTTCTAGAAATTTGAATATTCATATACAAATATTTGATTAATTCTTGAATTTGACTTTGAATATATAGTCAAATTTAAACTTAATTAATTTTTTAGTGGTATCATTAGAATTTCCTTAGGCATATTTGTCAAAATGCCTAAGGTGGTCATTTGTTCAATGGTCTAGTATTCTCTCCATTTGAATCTTCCTTCTGCCTTTCAAATCTCAGGCATCAAAGAGAAACCAAAGTTGTTTATCCTCAGCACAAGAATTTTCCAGCAAAGAAACCCTAGAAAAGGATTTTCTCAAATACCATACCAATGCTATATTCATTTTTTTAAAGCAAATAATTCTACCTTGGTTAGCAAAAACAAAGGCACTTTTTTGGACTGTTTATATGTTGGCATTTTCTTACAAACTCCCTTGGTTTTAGTTTTGATTGTTTTAATAGTCTTTAAATGAATTTTTTAAAATACATTTTTTTTTTTAGATAAAATTTTTAAGTTGGATGGCAGTTTGAATATCTTAGGGCTCTGTAAAGCTTTGCTTAAGGGGAAAAATCAAGAATAATTATTTAACTAAAAGTCTTATACTTTCTTCTTATATTTATTTAATTACAGGCAGCAAATGGAGACTCAGATAGGTGCTTTGATACTGGCCACAGATATCAGTCGTCAGAACGAGTACCTGTCATTGTTTAGGTCCCATTTGGATAGAGGTGACTTGTGCCTAGAAGATGCCAGACATAGGCATTTGGTTTTACAGGTAAAATGAGGGTTGGAAAGGTTGTATTTCTAGGGTAAATTATGTTACTATTACAATAAAAATAAAATATTCTAGAATGTTTTTTCAGGGTAGTTAATCTGGAGAGACAGCTAAGGTGTTTCCTTAGTCAGGATCCACTTTCCAGGAAAGCATTGGCAGATCTGCTGCCTGGTGTTTTTTTTTTTTTTTAGTTGTAGATGGACACAATACCTTTATTTTATTTGTTTATATTTTTGTGTAGCACTGGGGATCGAACCTAGTGCTTTATGCATGTTAGGCAAGTGCTCTACCACGGAGCCACATCCATGGCCCCTGAGCCTGGTATTTTTATACTCAAGAATTCTGATGAGAAGAAAATGTCTGCAAGATCAGAATACCATGATCAAATTATGTTGTGGACATGTACAAATATGGCATAATTAATTCTGCTAATATGTATAATTATAATGTGCCATTGAAAAATAACAACAAAACCAACAACAACAACAAAATATATATATATTTTTTCTTTTCTTTTTTTTTTTAGTTTGTTCTGGGGATTGAACCCAACATCTGATGCATGTTAAACTTTAACGTGTTGTACAATTGAGCTATACTCTAGCTCTTTTTCTTTTTCTCTTCTCTTCTTTTCTTTTTTTTTGCTACTTGGGATTGGACCCAGGGCAATTTTACTACTGAGCTACATTGCCAGCTCCTTTTATATTTTATTTTGAGAGAGGGTCTCGCTAAGTTTCTAAGGCTGGCCTTGAATTTGTAATCCTCCTGCCTCAGCCTTCCAAATCATTGGGATTCCAGGCACATGTCACCGAACCTGGCCTCTTTTTCTTTTTTAAGTGTTCTTTTTCCCATTGTTAGGGTATGTTTAAACTTAGTACAATTGAGATCTTATTTTTTTTTTCTCACCACAAAATTAACATTTTGTTTGCTAGATGGCTTTGAAATGTGCTGATATCTGTAACCCTTGTCGGACCTGGGAATTAAGCAAACAATGGAGTGAAAAAGTAACAGAAGAATTCTTCCACCAAGGCAAGTTATAGTATTGACTAATAAATTATTCAGTTCATGTTTTAGCATTGCATGAATAAAATAAGAACTCAGCATTTATAAGAGCCTCTTGATATTTTTAACAATAATTCATAGATGTGCATACAGCCAGTATAATGTGCACATAGTGCAAATTGAGCATCTGTTTTGAAAATTAGTAGTCTTCTTTTGGAATTATCATATATACATATACTTATGCATTTATGAATATACATAGTGTAGGCTGGAAATTTTATTGTACAGAAAGATTTCTCTGAATTTGCTTCATCCCTTATTGTATGTGGAAGACATGTCCGTGTAAACATGTAAGACTTTTTTTGTTGTTGAATGTGATTCAAAGTCAGAGCCCAGGGGTCTCCATTTTATGCTGTACCCTTTTAAAAACTAAGTTTTAAACTAAAATGCTGACAGAATTATAGTCTTGAGGGTACATTAGTAAAGGTTTTCTACTTCTTTCATTTAAACATCAACCCAGCAATCTTTTCTATGTATGAATAACTTAAAGTTTAAAACATAATCAAGCTGTCTCCCCGCTGGAGATGGCCTGCATTATCCCTTTAATGTGCCTTTTCTTTCCTAAATAAACCTCTGTCTAAAAGAAAAGAAAAAAAAGAAAAGGAAACTAATTGAGAAGTTGTCCTCATGAGGGTTAAATATATTTTTCTAAGGTACTTATAGGAATGATGCAGACCTTAATTATATATTTAGCCAATAGATGTGTTCCATCTTAATAATTCCTTTTTTAATTTTTAGGAGATATAGAAAAAAAGTATCATTTGAGTGTGAGTCCACTTTGTGATCGTCAGACTGAATCTATTGCCAACATCCAGATTGGTAACTATATACATTTAAATATAGCTGGTTTGAAAAAAATGTCATTTTAATTTTGTCAAGAAGAGAAATTATTCAAAATATACAATCTATATTGAAATTGTGCTCATTTCTAGTTTTTAAAATAATTTAAGAAATCTTATTCTTGTTTTCTCTTGTTAGGACTCTTTCACCCTCTGTGCCCTTCCATTCTTTGTTGTCTGCATCCCATGACTGCTTTTTCTTGAAGACCCATCTCACATGATGCCTCCTCCAGCATGTGCTTTTCACTCTGCAGGCAGTGTTAGGTGGTCCTCTTCCAGGCACCAAGTGCTTACACTATTGCTCACACCTTGCCTTGCCTAGAGTATTCCTAAAGCCTTGCACTGTACCTACACACAGGAGGCTGTGGAGAACTGTTCGTTGAATGAACTACTAACTGTAGTAGAACACAGTGAAATATTCTGTGATTAAAGCATTGTGGCTTGTAGAAGAGCAGAGGAATGATAGCCTGGCATTGAGTGTTTTGGGGTTTGGTTGTAAAGTAGGGAATGGTGGAGACAAGTTGCTCAAGAAGGTTTTGAGGTAAGAATGTAATTTTGGTAGATAGTATTCATTGAGTAGGGCCTTTTGAGCTTTAGGTTGAACTTCAAAAAAAAATAAGGTTTCTAGAAATTGAGAAGGTAGAACAATTCTGTGGCATAATACTGCTAAAGGAGGATCATGCTGTAGAATCAGAAATTAGAAAATGTAATTATTATGTTGTAATTGTAAAGGATTCCCATGTGGAAGAAAATGGGTAGTGAATGGCTTGACTGCAGAGGGACAGGTAGAGAAGCTGTGACAGAGAGTGGTCAGACCTGTAGGAGTGCATAGGGATGCGGAACCTCTGGGAAAGCCCAGACTGGCCTGGAGTGCGGAAGTTAGCAGATGGATAATATAGTTAAGAAATAGATCTGCTCTGTCTTGATTGTCAAATAGGATAATTTTCAAATGCAAAACCATGGATGAAATATGGGCAAAAGGGAATTGAAGATGAGTGAATGAGTAGTAAACTTACTCTAGCTCTTCTAAATAAATGTCTTTTTGCCTGAGGAAATGACTCTCTATTTTAACTCATTTTCCCATTGTTCTAGATGTAGAAAAATGTATAAAAATCTTAAGTATAGTATATAATTATATGACTATGTAATTTTTATTATTAATATAATATATAAGTTGTAGATTATGAGCTCCAACCTATCTTAATGCACCTGGGTCAATTTCATTGAAATACTCACAGAATTAAAAACTTGGGTCTTAATCGGTTAATAGAACTTGCAAGTGAGGTTAAGAAATTCATGATTTTTCTAAGAGTGCAGAAGCTAGACTCCTCAAATTGTTCATCTCGAAGTGCAGGTCTGGTCAGTGTTGGGCACTTCTAGAATGGGTCGTCAGAGGACCAGGGATAAGATAAATGATGTGATGAGGAGAGTGGACATCTGCTGACTCCTCGCAGCCACCCTAGGAGTTGAATACTGCAAGTCCGCCATTTTCAGATAGTTTGCCCACCAATAGTTAACCAGCTGTAGGTGTAGGGCTTCAAATGGGTCTTTGTGATGTCAAATCTTAATAGTGATTACCTGGAGCCTGCTTAGGATTTGTAAGTGTGAGTCATGTGTAACAAATATAATTTTCTTTGATGTTAGTTTTGCTGAGTAGTTCCTGGGTAAGAGTGAGGTGAGATTTGTGAAATCTGTGCAGATAGAGGCAGCTGTGCTTGAAGGGTCCCCGTTGACAGAGTGTACCTCCAAGAGGCAGCTGCATGCCTGTGCCCACAGCCCTGGCCTGGGTATTTTTATCTCAACCTGTTGTAACAATGGCAAGAATCACATAAAATGGGTCGTGTAACACCTACGATAATAAGGTTCTACATTTGGGTACAAGCCCTCAACTGTTGGTGATTTAACCGTAAAGGCCTGACTCAGCAGGACATGGTGGCCAGAGGAAAGCTGCCAAAAGCTGCTCTGTTCTTGGGCTGTATTAATGACATTCTTCTCTGCTATCTCTTTCTCCTCACCAGAACATAAGCTCCTTGAGGGTAGTGATGTTGTGTTCTGTATCCCCAGCCACCCTGGATGGAACAGTAGAATCTCAAGTTAATATTATGTGGAGGGAATGAATCAATAAAAGAAAGTTTATTGCAGATCATCATAATTGTTCAGTTACCATAATTATGTACACTTAAAAAAATATCAACCATAAGACCATATAGGATTTTCCTAATTAAAAATAGTTTGGGATAATTTCTTTAATTTCAGTGAGATCCATCTGTGGTCCACATATTTTACTTCAAGAAAACTCTTAAATGTGAAGACTCAGAAATACTGTGTACTAGTGTGCTCTGTTTATTTCTCACTTTATTAACAGGTCAGAATTTTAGGAAGATAACGTGTATGTTTTGATTTGATTGATAAACTATTTCCTAGGAGGCTTCTTTGGACTAAGTGAGATAGTACTTAGTATGAAATCAGATATGATGTGCAGTAGAGTATTGTATAACCTACAGATACAAACAATTCTGAAATGACTTGTTCTCCTTTTCTATGAATTGAGCTCCATCAATTATACGAGTTATTTATAAAATAGGATCCTGGTGCACTTTTGGTGTTCACTGCAATAATTTTTAAAAGTTAATCTCCCCTGTTATCTTTAAGCTGATTAATTCTTCTTCTGAGTTTTAGTTCTAAAGTTAATTAGACAAATTGTCCAATTATTATTAAGAGAGGTTTCTGTCCCTGAGGGGTAAAGCAGTGAGTTCCCTAGTTCCAGTTCTGGCCTCGGCACCCACCTCCTGGAGGAGACACCCCATCTTGGCCTCCAGTTGTCTCATTGAAACTAAACTTTGAGTTGTGTTGTCCTAGTATCCTCAGAGTCCATGTGGCCAGTGCATGTTTGCATAAGTATTAAGATGTGGTTGTTCAACTGAGAGACATAATCAGGAAAGACTTAATAATGTTTACCAGTTTACCTTTAGGTAAAGTTCCATTGAGTTTTTTAAGGAATAGATTCTTCAGAAAAGATGTGTAAATTATACATGAACACACATATTTAGAATTTTTGAAAAGATTTAGGTAGTATTGGAATAGGACTTAAGAAGGTTAATGTCGTCTAGATCTCTAAATTTCGAGAATTCGTTAATAGCCGTTTTCTCTTATTTTTCAAGGTTTTATGACTTACCTAGTGGAACCGTTATTTACAGAATGGGCCAGGTTTTCAGACACAAGGCTATCCCAGACAATGCTTGGACATGTGGGACTGAATAAGGCCAGCTGGAAGGGGCTGCAGAGAGAGCAGTCTAGCAGCGAGGATGCCGATGCCGCATTTGAGTTGAACTCAAAGTTATTACCTCAGGAAAACCGGTTATCATAACCCCTGAACCAGTGGGACAGACTGCCTCATGGAGGTTTTTAGTAATGTGAAACGGGGTCTTGAGGTGAGAGAACTTACTCTTGACTGCCAAGGTTTCCAAGTGAATGATGCCAGCATTATTTATTTCCAAGATTTCCTAAGTTGGATCATTTGAACCCACTTTTTAATTATAAGACCTGAACATACAGCAATATGCTTTTGGCTTTTGTGTGAAACCTTGAATATGCAAAGCCCAGCAGGAGAACCCGAAAAGAGTAAAAAAAGAAGTTTCTCAGTGTGCCACGCATTTTTCAAAGCATTTATTCTTCAAACATGAAACTTGAACTGAATCTTTCAGCAGCAATCTCTTGGAATTCAACCAGTCTGATGCAACATTGTGTATCTGTACCTTCCACTAAGTTCTCTCTGAGAAAAAGGAAATGTGAAGTGCCCAGCCTCTGCTGCCTCTGGCAAGACTCAGTGTTTACAAATCAACTCTGAAAATATTGGTTCTAAATTGCTTTGGAGCATGATTGTGAAGGAACCACTAAAAAAAAAAAAAAAAAAAAAATTTAAAGATCAAACTTTAGACTGCAGCTCTTCCCCCTGTTTGCCTTTTTTCTTCTTTGGATGCCACCAAAGCCTCCTGTTTGCTGTATTTTATTTCGTGCACTGGAAGCTGAGCATTTATTCCAGTGCATTTATCATAGAGTACTGCCAAGCTTCTACTCCAGTGCTGTTTGGCAATGCAGTTTTTTTTAACTGTTAGTTTTTAATTTGGGGTGGGAGGGGAGGAACGCCAATGTCCTAGCTGTGTTATGATTCTGCAGTGAAGACATTGCATGTTGTTTTCACTACTGTACACTTGACCTGCACATGCAAGAAAAAGGTGGAATGTTTAAAACACCATAATCAGCTCAGGGTATTTGCCAATCTGAAATAAAGTGGGATGGGGAAGTGTGTCCTTCAGATCCAGGGTACTAAAGTCCCTTTCGCTGCAGTGAGTGAGAGGTATGTTGTGTGTGAATGTGTGGATGTATGTTTGCGTGCATGTTTGTGCATGTGTGACCGTGCATGTGTTATGTTCATCCATGTGGGAAAGGATTGGAAATGTAAGCTTTTATTTATTATTTTAGAATGTGACATAATGAGCAGCCACACTTGGGGGAGGGGGATGTAGGTAAGCTGTAACAGATTGCTCCAGTTGCCTTAAACTATGCACAAAGCTAAGTGACCAAACTTCTCGTTTTGATTTGAAAAAAGTGCATTGTTTTCTTGTCCCTCCCTTTGATGAAACGTTACCCTTTGATGGGCCTTTTGATGTGAACAGATGTTTTCTAGGACAAAATTTAAGGACTAATTTTAAACTTAAAACATTCCACTTTTGTAATTTGTTTTAAAATTGTTTTATGTATAGTAAGCACAACTGTAATCTAGTTTTAAGAGAAACCGGTGCTTTCTTTTAGTTCATTTGTATTTCCCTTGTTACTGTAAAAGACTGTTTATTAATTATGTTTACAGTTTGTTGCAACAGCCATTTTCTTGGGAGAAAGCTTGAGTGTAAAGCCATTTGTTAAAGGCTTTGCCATACTCATTTTAATACGTGCCTGTTGCTGTTAACTTTTGATGAATAAAAACCTATCTTTTCACATTTTTATCTTTGAGATTTACCTTATAACTCAATCCTTTGGAAATCACAATGCTAAATTACTAGGAAGCCAGGGTTAGCTGTTTGGCTCTTGGGTTCATTCATCAGATGTTAATTCAGTCAGAGCTATGTGCCAGCACCATCCTATGGGGTTATCTACTATTATCTGCACATTACTAGTGTGCATGCTGAGGCCTGGTTACATAGTTTGCTCAGTCTTGACTAGTAACATGGTAGAGGTCAGCTTTGATCCGGCTCTTGACTCCACAGCCTTTTGTACCCATAGTTAGGAACTGCATAAGACATTACCTCTTGGCCTTTTTAAAGGAAGGTAGTAAGAAATAGCCACTCATATTAATATAAGAATGATACCACTGGGCCTTTCCTACATCTTCCCAGTTCTATGTTCCTTTGTTATAAGGGACATGATGCAAACTTTAAAGTCAAACATATTTGGCATTTGTATTAAAGAGTGATTTGTCCAGTGGAAATATAATGGAAGCCACTTCAGTAATTTTCAATTTTCTAGCAGCCACATTTGGAAAAAAAAAATAGATGGAATTAATAACATTTTACTCCATTATATCCAAAATATTTTATTTCAACCTATAGTCAATTTTAAAAACAATGATCTTTTTACACTTTAAAAATCTAGTGTGTATTTTATACTTACTAGCACATCTAAATTCAAATTAGTCACATTTTGAGTACCCAATCCCCACATGTGGCTAGTGGCTAACATATTGAACAGCATGAGCACAGACCTTTGAGGATAGCAGAATTTTTACCAGGGGAAGGCCAAATGGCCACTCTTATTAGTGGCATCACCTTAGCAAATTTGGTATGTCCAGGGTCTGAAAGGTCCAGAGTAGAAGCTTACAGACATTTGTCTGCACATGGAGAATAGAACTATTTCATGGGAAAATCACATTAACCAAGCTCACAGTAACTGATATTTTTTAAAACTATCAATATTTTAATTCAAAATGAGAAATGTAACTATCAATCATTCTCTCCCTTTAGGCAAATCTTCTTGAGAAGCCAAATTATGAACAGCCGGTTCACTTGGTGAGCATGGATTCTGAGCAAGGGAAGCAAGTTGCCTCATGCCTCCATCTCCTTATGGAGATAGTTCTGCTGATATTCATGTTTGTGGACCAGGGTACCCTCTTCCCCTGGAAGATGCTAGAGATTCTCTGCCAGTAGTTACTTCTCCACATTAGCTTCTGATTGGCAACTCCATTAGATGTCATTGCCTTCAACATTATTTCAGTTGAGCTTACCTAGGCTCCGTTCTACCTGTGTGTGCTTACTTCTGCTCTGATCAATTGTTTGTCTTATAGTTTAATACTCAAAAGATTAGCTTACAGTTTCCATATTCTCAGGGGGACACCTTGGTGTTGCTTCCATTTTCCTATCAGTGTAATAAATCCATTCAAAAGTCATGTTTTGTTATGTATATGTGGGAAACACCTTTTATAGCCCTGCTTTTTAAATGGAGCAATGTTCCTTGAACATTGAATTTTGTAGAAAATTTTGAGGATACAAATATTAAGATCACATTTTTTAAAAATAAGCAAATATGGAACAATGTAAAGTCCACATGAATTTTTAAGATAAAATAGGAGACTTTAAAGAATTGTTAAGCATGTAACAGCCCTTTCAGGCTCTTGGCCTAATACTTCTCTGGTGAGGGAATCTATTCTTTATGGATTAAGGTCCTTGGAAAGCAAATCTTGACAAGTTCCAGCTTAATGACAAAAATTGGTTTCTGATCAATATTTGTACTCACTGTAAATGTGATGGTTTGTAATGATCCTCTTTGTATAAATAGTAACAATTACATTTTCTGTCCTTTGCAAACATGGGAAATATCCTTGTACCTGGTGTACAGGTTAGAGGTGCTAGTAACTCCTTTAAGATTCCAAAAAGGGTCTCTTTTTTCACAATGCTTTCTTGGCTTTTATTAAGCTTTCTATTTTCTTAAAACTTTAAAATTTTCACATCAGAAGTTTCCAGTGTCTCCAAACATCTATAAATATTTTAATGTATAAACTTTGTTTAAATTCCCTATCAATACCTGCTGATTGAGAAAAGACACAATTTCCAAAAATAACTAATATGAATTAATATTGCTTTTAAGGAAATATGCATACTAGTCCCTACAGCATCAACATACATTTAAAATATAGTAGAATAGACATGTGCAGCCACTTCCTGTCAAGGTCCTAAAGATGACCTGTCATTTCAAAAACCCTGAAGGGTCCATGGTCTAAAGGTAGGGGGCGAATTGACAAAGGGCACATAATGGGTCTCTATCTTCCTGGTTCCTCTGCTTAGCATAGGGCTGGTATAAATTGGACTATCAGTAAATATTTGTTGAACAAATTAATGTTGAATTAATGTTCCCTTTTTACCTATCAGATTATCACTAAGAGAAATATACTGAAACTAGTCTGTTTGTGCTGAAGTCATGTGGTAAGCAATATCTGAGTTCCTGTTGTGTACAGAGCATGGCACTGAATGTAATAAAAGGGGTTTTAAAATTGAAAACCATGGTCTCTGTTCTCGAAGTGTTTGGGTGACAAAATAATGTATGAAGTGTTTATCATGTTTATCTATATCATTCAAAATGAGCAAAGTGTTGGAGTGTTGAGAATGGATGACTAATGGTGAAAATGACATCATTTCTAGTAAATCCTATGTATAGCTGTTAATATCTGAATCATTTGGCTTCCACATTTGGTTCTAAAACAGTTTTAAATATCCAATGTACTTTTAGTAAAATTCTTTTTTATCAATTACATCTTAAAATCTATACTGACACTTTTAAGTTGTCCTGAAACCAATCTTAGTCTGGTGGGTTGGCAGAGGAAGAAAAACAACCCTGTTTTTAGTATTTGATTTCTTGCTGGCTATTATTTAAGACTGAAACAAAGTGACTTAGTCTATTGTAGCTATCCACTGATCCCAGTCTCTATTAAAAGAATTCCATCTTGTATTTATCTTTAAGCTCTGCATCTAAGTTTTTTTAAACATAAAATTTGTATTTCTTCATTTATTGGGCTATATTCTCAAAAAAAAATCAGGAAACAAATGATATCACAAGTCCCTTTGCCTTAGCTGAATTTTATGAAAATTACATATTTGTTTATACACACACAACATAAATTTTGAAGGAAATGCCGTAAAGAAGTGCACTTGTTTTAATTTGCTCAGGTTGCTATCAAAAAGAACCTAAACTGGGTGACTTAAAAACAACTGGTATTCATTTTTCATGGCTTTGGAGGGTGGAAGTCTAAAATCAGGGTGCCAGAATGGTTGGGTTCTGGTGAAGGCCTTCTTCCTGGTTACATCCTCAGATGGCCAAGAGAGGGCTAGCTCCCTCTTCTAAAGACCACCACCAATTCCATCTTGAGATCTTTGCCCTGGGACCTAATTACCTCCAAAGGTTCCACTCCTAATACCATCCTATTTAAAGGTTAGGGTTTCAATACAGGGATGAGGGGAGGAATTCTACACGTGCACTTAATAACTAACCTTAAAGTTCCTAGGTGTAGAGCTTGGGGGTATGTCTCAGTGATAGGGCACTTGCTTAGCATGTGCAAGGCCCTATGATCAATCTCCTGCATCACACACACTATAAAAATTACTAGGTGAACTATTTTAGAAAACAACTGGGATTTCCCCTAAGAATCATCACAAGATGAGGGTTAGGTTTTTCTATTACAGGGCACAGGGACACAGATTAAACGGGAGGAAACTGAGAGCTCTAATCATGAGGATTTATGTGGATGAAAATAATGGAGATCACTCCTAAGACCATGCATTAGGAAACAGAACCTGAGATGTGATCATTCTGAGACAGAGCTGCTTTCTCTCATACTCTTGGCTACCGTTTCTCTTCCAGCTCTCTCTTTTGCAGTCTCTGTTTAAGGTAGCAGTATAACATGATTTTTAAAAAGCATTATTTCTGTAGCTTATAAGACTTGGGTTTGAGTCCTTTGGTAAGTTACCATATCTTTTGATTTCCTACCCTGTAAAATGTCTTGTTTAAAAGTAAAATCATGTGTTGACACTTTTAGAGTGCTGAATCAATGCTACTATGAATATGCTTCCTAAGTCATTTCCTCAAAATCGTTGCATAAAATTCGTTATAGGTATAGCTGTACCTCATTAGTATCCTTATTTACGCTCCTGGTACTACCTACCTTGCTCTCTTAAGTTTCTTATTCAGCTTCCTGGGGAAGAATCTAATTAGAATACCTACTGAGGCTGTGTCCCTGGGCACAGTGTATGCGTTATCAGGTATTCTGCCCTGCAAAAGGGGAAGGACAAGGACCATCAATTTGAATCCCTCCCCCATTAGCTCCCCTGTGCTACTCTACCCCACTTGCTAACACCAGTATTTGAAAATGACTTTCTGACAAAACTCAAGTTCTCATGCTTTTCACCTTTAAGATGATACCAGAAAAACTTTCTGGTTTCATCTTCTTTCATCTTTTGATAAAAAGCATGTCTGACCAATGAGGAGGGATGGCCATTAGGCAACAATGATAGTGGTTCCTTGTGCCTTTGGTAAAAAACCCTTGATTTCTTTCCAAATTAAGGCTTTTCCAGTTGTGAAGAAAGAAGGATGTCTATGTGACATGCATTTGGTATGGAATAGGAAGCATTATTTGGGTTATCTTAACAACTGCTCTCTTGAGAATATCTAAATGACACTCATGTTCTACGCTAATCTTACAGGAGTAATCTCACCTTTTCAAGAGGCTGGAGAAGCTGCCAAAGAGAAAAATGTGAGAAGTTCCAGCTGTAGGAACATTAAGTCTTCTAGCCTTTACGAAGTGAACTAAGGACTACAGTCCCCAGAGGGACCTCTGCAAGATTTCTGGGTGCTTACTTGGTTACGCTATTTTTATTATCTTGTCTTCAAGAAAGAGTATTAAGGTCAAGGAAGAGCTAGCTTACAAGGTTTCCAAGAGAAGTCTAAGAAGAATCTTAAGAGATTCAAGACATTCGCTCAGAAGTAGGATGAACCTATAAAACAAGAAAAGAGGTCCTTGTAATGAGCGTTTGTGAGCAGTATTGCAACAGTCTTATTATGAAACCGACTGTCATTCAGCCTGGCAGTCTCAGGGCTGCTTCTGTTGGATGAACCCTGAAAGAATTTCTTGTGCCATGTTCTATTTCCCAGAGAACTATTTTTGGAGAAGTTATCAGAACAATATTTTTTCCAAAGTGTTCGTCTCTGGTAATTTATTACTTCATGCCTTCCTCTTCACTCTTGAGACAAAAAGACTCATAGGAATTCTTGACATGGCAAGACGATGGAATATTATAGTCCTACCTCTTCCATCCCAATCTGTGCAAGTAGATGCATACAATGACACCTATTACAGGCGACAGCCCCTAGTCCTAGGAGAAATCATCATCTATGGTGGTAATAACTCATTTAGCCCTTTACTATTCATAGAATGTGCCCCAAATCATTATTCCATTTTATATATATATATATTTGTACACAGTTTAGTTGTAGATGGACACAATAACTTTATTTATTTATGTGGTGCTGAGGATCGAACCAAGTGCCTCACACATGCTAGACAAGTGCTTTTACCACTGAGCCCCAGCCTCAGCTCATAATCCTCAATTTTTTTGAGCTAGTGAGTACAATTCCCATTTTTTTTAAGAGGGTGTGATATGGCCAGGATCACATGAGGCTCCAAGTCCAGTGATGACTCATAATTTTTGACTATAAAATGAGGTTCACTGGACTAGTTAAAACATTATACCAGGTTACTTACCTTTGTAAGCTTCAGCTATAAAATGTAGAGAGTTTAACTATTATTAAGTTCTGACTTCAAGGTATTATGTTGGGTGGGAGCATTGCAACTTGAATAAAGTGGGTGTGGCAAAAAGATAGGAAAACAGATCTCACTAATCCTATACTGGGTTTATGGGTTTGAGAGCCTTGAAACATGGGTGCCTCCAGGGAGTGCCTTCCAGTGTCAATGCTAATAAGCTTTCTATTTTAGTCAGCTTTTTTTTTGCTGCTGCAACCAAAGATCTGAGAAGAACAATTTTAGGAGGAAAACTTTATTTGGGGTTCACAGTTTCAGATGTCTCACTGCACAGATGGCCGACTCCATTGCTCTGGGCCTGAGGTGATGCAGAACATCATGGTGGAAAGGTGTGGAGAAGAAGCTAAGGACATGGCAAACAAAATGCGGAGACAGAGAAAGAGAACAAAACAAAACATTGCTTATCAGGCATAAAATATAAATCCTAACAGCATGCCCTCTGTGACACTCTCCTCCAGCCTACATTTACCACTCAGTTGATCCATATCAATGGATTAGTCCACTGATTGTTAAGACTCTCATAACCCAATCATTTCACCTCTAAACTTTGTTGCATTTTCTCACACATGAGCTTTTAGGGGTTAACCTTGTATCTAAACCATAACATCTCTTTTTTAAAAAAAAGTGAATGAGAAGTGATACAGTTCATTTTGAGGAGTATATTTCCACTTGAAAAATGTAGAAAGGCAATTACTACAGAGAAGCACCATGTGCATTATAAAATAACCTTATTTTATAGATGAAAGAAAAAAAAAGATGAAAGAAAAACATATAAGCACTGTTGTCCAAGGGAAATAATAGTTTGCTTTATTTTAAAATAGTAACTTCCTTACATTGGAGCACTAGCCAAAATTCAATACTGATGCAAATATAAATTTCTTAGGAGCCCAAAATATGTGTCAGGTGGATTTTCTGAATTTCTTAAAAGGCAGAATTTTTAAACCATATCAAACAATTAGAAACAATATCTATCAACAGCATGCCACAGTTTAAACCTAAGCCAAATAACCAAACTATGTAAATTATCTCAAATAATTTTTGTTAATCTTTAGGAGAACAACAAACATTTTTAATAACTTAAAGTGTATTTCTACTTATCTCCTAATCCTTCCAGGAAGTATAACTTTTCTTCACTAGATTTAAATTTTTAAAAATTCAAATATTTACTCATGGTAAGAAATTCTGACATTAACTATTAGCTGAATTCATCACAAATAGAAAATCATGAAAGTTTATTTAGCACTTACAAATGACCACTTATAGCAAGTCCTTATAAACCCTGGATGAGAAAGGCAGTTCTCCACTTTCTAATAACACCTAAAGATTACATTGCATAATATTAATTCATCAGAACAACCTTCTGACCAATGATAAATAATATATAGGAAAGTCATAGTCCTACTTAATAATATTTCATTATAAATATTCTGACCAATATTAAAAAATTTTAAACTCCATTATGCTGACATTTCCAGAAGTATTATCAACTTAGCAATGAGTCATTTTTATGATGCCATTTATTAAACTGAAAATAAAGAAAGATGGCATATCTGGTTTATATTTAAGTGATTTAATTCAATAATTCAATCTGTCACCACTTGAAAAGTACATTTGTTTCCTCAGCATTGGATGCAATGAGGTACAAGCAGCCATCCTGGTTCTCAACTTCCCTCTAATGGAAAGCATATGGAATTGCAGCAGTGAACATCAACTGGTTCCTATTCAAAGCTCCACTCCAAAAATGTGAGAGAGAATCTAAGATAAAAGTTCTATTAGAGGCAAGAAGATTCTAATCTCAAATATTTTATTCCAACAACTTACATTATACCAGCTGACCCATATTGAATAGTAAATGCTCACTGAAAACAAATGAAGATAATAATACCCTCATTGTCATTCACTGATAATTTTTAAACTGTTTTATATCCAAATATATGTATATAAAACATTTGTACAGATAAATTAGTGTTAAGAATTTTAAAATGTACAGTAAAATCCACAAATGTCCTTTCTATGTTCTGAAATCTTTCAAATGTTTTTAAGATTGGAGGCTTCAACATCCTGGCTAAATGTGAAAAACATGTCAGAATTCAGTATGTTATAGGACGCTCCAGAACTGACCATCTCATAAAAGCAAAACAAAGTTATGGTGCTTCCATTATTGCTTAATCCTCTAGGTTAAAAAGTACACCACTGAATACTAAAGCCAGGTATTTACTAAATAGTGTTGATTTCTACTAGCCAAATTCAGCCCTCCCAAACCAGCTGAACCAGGAGTTTTTTTCAGCTCATTGTCCATTAGGAGTTTGAAACATTTTCAATTAAAGCCTTCATTTTTCCTGTAGATTTCAACATATGTGGCCCAAACTGGAAAAGAAAGAAAAAGAATAAAGATAGACATCAGTTCTTATAACAGTAATAATATATCCCACCCCCATCATGGATCACAGCACTGGGTATGTTCTGCATGAAAAACCAAGCAGATACTAGTAATGTTAAAACGTTTATGAATTAAACATTGTCACAGGACACAGCAACAGGATGAAAGACAAAGAATTAGCCAATAGAAAGGAAAACTATAATTAGCAACACCCTACTTCAGTGCAAGTTTACTTCTGAGTAAAATAACAAGCACAAATTTTCCCTTGCAATGTCTAAACGACAGAGTTTTAAGGATACCATAATTTGATATCTGCCTCTCTGGAATAATGAGTTCTTATTCCCATGACAATTACAAATAAAGGGAATGTAGAAATTAATACCGAAGAGCTTCTATGAAACCTGCTCCATCTCCACCTATCCCATATACAACTGGGTCCACACCTCAGGTATCACCCTATTCAAAAGACGTGACAGGGCTCACTAAGAAAAATGATCTGGCTTTGAGTTTCTGTATCACAACATGTGCACTGCCCTAACATAAAAATTTTATTACAGTGAATTTCACTTCATTATGCTTAATAATATAACCCTGTATTGGAAATTTAACATTAGAAATAGCTAAGCATGAGATACAGGATTAACTTTTGCTTTCTTCTTTATGCTCTTATACAAATTTTATATTTCGAAATAAACAACTATCATTTTTATAGTAAAAATATTAAAAATATAAATGCTAAACAAATATATTACCATTTTTCCAATTACTTTCAATCTATTTGTAGATAAGGACAGAATCCTGTGTCACATTCTATTGAATCTTGCAGAGGACTCAGATGAATGACTGGCAATGGCAGGGACTCAGTCATGGTGTGAACTGCCACGTAATAAGAAAGAATATGGGCTACTACTCACCAACGCCTTCTCTGAGGTGGCCTCTGATTCAGACTTTGGAACTCCTTTTTCAATTTCTCCTTGGCTATTGCTTCGATATCGATAAGCAAATTTCTTTTTCAGAGCTTCTGCTATGAGGGCAGCTGGATCAGTAGCATCTACTGGCTTGGGCTTTACATCTTGCTCTGACCTTAGAGAAGTGAACAGAAACCAAGGGGACAGGCTCATACACTGTCATTCCTCCGGGAAGTACTGTGTCAGCCCTTGTCTGACCAATAGTTCTTCTCTAGCATCACAGTTACTCCATAATGGCACTGACAAACTTTGCTAGCAGTGATATGGAAACCTAGATTAAGGCTGAACAAAAGTACACGAGAGTCCCATAAAGAGTCACTCGGTATCTTCAGAATACTGTGTTCTCCTTCAGAAACTAGGGTTCCATCTTCCATGTGTATACAGTAACCACCTGTATAAGAACATAATACATCCTTGTTTTTTGGTACTGGGGATTGAACCCAGGGGCTGTGTGCATGCAAGGCAAGAACTCTACCAACTGAACTATACTCCCAGCCCAACACACCTTTTCTGAATGAATGACTACATAGTCACAATAGAGACATTACACAAAAGGGTGACATTAAATGGGAAAACTAAAAAAATCACCTGGAAATATTAGTCGATTTTGCTACTGGTATAGGAGGAGTCACTGGGACCCATTTTTTTTTTTTTAACTAAAAACTATTCATGGTAGTCAAACAAAATTCCTCAGGAAGTGTGGTGTTGGTTTTACATGATATTAACAAATGGGAAATCAATAAAAAAGTACATGTATTCTCACCTCTTAACTGACCGAAGTTTTACACTATTCATATCTTTAAGGATCTCTAGCATATTTGGCATGTCAGATTTCTTTGGATTGTTTTTAGCCAAAGTCTTTCCAGCATTGGCTTTTTGCTCTCTTCGTTCTTTAATCAGGTCAATAGCAGATTTACTTTGGTGGAGTCCTGGTGGAGGTGGTGGAGGAGGAGGCAACGGTGGTGGTGGTGGTGGTGGTGGTGGTGGCGGCGTGGAGGGAGGAGGTGGGGCTGTGGAAACAGATGTGGCAGAAACCAAGTCACCTACTGAAGAAATAAGAGGAAAATATGCACATACACACCCACACAACTTAATCCTGCTGGTAATAAAGAAAATAATAGTTTTTAAAAGCAAATGTATGTTAGGGACTTTTGTATTCCTACAAACAATATCTTTAAAAAGAATCTCAGTGTGTAAGGAGAAAAGCAGTTTCAGTTACTTCCTGAGAAATGCTTGAATCTGATCTACTATCTCATTCAATTCAAACTCTCCAGATGGAAAAGTTCCATTTAACTTAACGGATGTTTCTGTGACATCAAAATGCTCAAGTTTGTAGCACAATGTATAATCACTTTTAGTAGAAATATAATGCAGTCTGTATCACATAATAACCTCTATTTTTAATATGTACAGTTTGGTAATTTAGTACTATTATAACTACTGGAAAACAATTTGATAAATTTGTGGTTCATTTAAAGTATACTTTCATATAAGACACTTTGAGCTAAAAGCTTGCATTATATGGCTGGGCTCAGTGGTGCATAACTGTAATCCTAGTGTCTTGGGAGGCTGAGGCAGAAGGATTGCAAGTTCAAAGCCAGCCTTAGCAACTTAGCAAGAGGTCCTAACCAATTTAGCTAGACCCTGTCTCAAAATATAAAAATAATAAAAAGGGCTGGGGATATGGCTTAGTGGGTAAGCACCCCTGGGTTCAATCCCCAGTACCAGAAAAACAAAACAAAAAACAAACCAAAAAATGGCATTGACTAGAATAGGTACAGAAGAAATGTTTTAGAATTACTGTTGAACAAATTACTGTTGAACAAGCAGAAGAAAAAAAAAGTGTCATATTTAAATTTCAAAATAAGAACTATAGAGTTATAAAATAAGGACCTAAAATTCATCTGCATAATTGGAACATAAAGAGTTGTTTACTGGTCGAGGAAATAGCACTGATGGAAAGAATTACTCAAAAGATTCAGATTATAAGTAGAACATCTAAACTCTAAAATTATCTACAATTTACAGTAGTTTTCCTAGTTTGCCAGAAGAGGGAGGTAAAGCAAAAGAAAACAATTTAAAATTAACAGAATTAAAAGGCAGAACTTTAGGATTTTAAAAAGTTACATGCTTATGCAAAATTTACTGGAGGAACACCCATTATCCCTCCAACACTTGGTGCCCAGAGCTCCTTCATGCTATCATGTCCAGGTTGGATAAGATTTCCAAGATGGCACAGGCACAGAGGCTCAGAGGCAAGATATCTGACTATCCTATTCTTTCAACAGAGCTGATTAATCCTGGATCATGACTTGGGAACAACCATGGGAAAAACCACCACTATATGCCAACAGGTTAGTAGGCTAGGATTTCAAGGCTATGGTTTCTTCCCCAAAGAAGCAGTAACATCGCACTAATTAAACCAACAGTATTAGACAAGGAGTTAGAAGACCCAAGGTCAGATTCTATTCTTTGCAGCTGCTATGTGGTGAAGACATTTCATCTTTTCTGTATTTGCTTGAACAATATTGTAACTCAATAATATAGGTACTATTATGCTGATGTTAAAGCATGAAAGGGAGGTGAAAGTAGTCCTAGACTACCCAGGTCCTGCAGAGAAACCCAGGCTCCTTTCACTGGACAGAAATCCACAGAATGACCTCATGTCCAACAGAGGTGGTGTTACTATTACAGACAGCTAAGTTTCCCATAAGGGAAGGATTCAAACAGTAGTAATTCAACTGCGTGGATTTCAATGTTTTCCAAATAGGTTTCCTAGTCATCCTCCCTGATAGCATCAAGATTGTTCAAAACACACACAAAAAAAACTACCTAAACTTAACCTGGTTCTGCAATAAGCAAGGCAGGGGACTGACACTTGATTTTCAAACATACTAATCATAAATTTAGTGGCATTCAAAATTTCCAATTTGCCAGGTAAAACAAACAAATGTAGGACTTACAGACCTGCAGTGAGATTCTGTTGCTCTTGCAGGGTCACGATTTTGGCAATCTGAGCTCTGAGAGTAGCAAGTTCATTTTCAAGTGCACAGATCTTCTGCAGGGCTTCCTCATTGGCCAGAACTGCATTCTTTGGTGGAGGCGCTTCTTGAGACAGGCTTGGTAAGGAAATATGCCTGCTTGGGGGCTTCTCGAAGAAAGGAAGGTCATCTTGAAGGGGTGGATTTGACCTGACTTCTGTCCTGCAAGCAAGATAGGAGTGGTTGTCTCAGGCTTTTCAAGAGGAAGAAAAACCACTGCCACCCATTAGCAAAAGTATCAGGACATAACACTGATAAACAACTCTTCAAACTGATCTTACATAAATCCCCTCCATAAGTGTTAAAAACAGCAAAGCACTTGTCAATCTTACATAGCCATGCCTAGATTTCTTATTCATTCTTCTTAATCTCTATAGAATATGTACAAACTAACACTATCAAGAGGCATTGGATTCCACCAAAGTTTTACTAATTCATGTTTTGTTTTTACTTAAACTAAGAGATGTTTCAATGTTCTTCAAAATGGAAAATTATTATATTTAACTGCAAAATCAAATCAGTAATCCATTAGCCTTTTCCCAGGGTATTGGCTTCTTCATATCAATATTAGTGTTTCCTATGTAGGATGAACACATCAAATTGCAAGACATACAGTGAAAGTATAGATGAAATATGGCAAACAGAAACTGAAAAGGAGAGAAAAGAATCATAATTGAATCTATGAATCACCTATATGGATGGTCTCATTTTCATTTGGGTGTAAAATATTTTAATGCACTCAATCTAATAGTTCCAAATGGAAGTCTTTTGGGGTTTCTCAAATGTCAAAGTATACAAAAGTATCCATTTCTTCCTGTTTTCTACAATTAGGTATACCTGACATATATTTCCCCTTTAAGGCCTTTTCTGTCTTAAATTCCTTCTCTTTAAGAAAATAGTTCTAGGGGATGGGGTTTTAGCTTAGTGGTAAAGCACTCACCTCACATGTGTGAGGCACTGAGTTTTATGGTGTGTCCTCAACACACCATAAAAATAAAATACATTATATCTATGTATAACTAAAAAAACCAAACCAAGCCAAAACAAACCCAAACAAACAAACAACAAAAAACAAAACAAAACAAAAAACAGTCCTTCTCTAACTTCTTGTTTATATCCACCCAGCAAAACCTATCAGCTCAAAAAACTGCATCCTATCTTTTGACATTCTGGAAATTCTGTAATGCCAAAATTCTTCATATGAACATAGTAATCATAGTTCACAGGTACCTCAAAAGAGTAGTAAGCCAAGGCCCTAGTGCAGTATCATCTGGGGAAAGTTTCCTGTGCTTGAAAGTTATTGGGAGACAGAGGAAACTAACACTGAATGAAACCTTTGCTATCAGACACAGGGCTAGAGCTTCCCTCTCTATCACTACATTTAATCTAAAGTCCATGGATCAGATATTATTTTAGAGCTATGGTGGAGGCGCTTCTTGAGACAGGCTTGATAAGGACACAAGAATCAGTATCACTCAGCTAGTGCATCAAGAATCAATACTGGAGCTGAGGTTTATGAAGATTCTCAGGCTAACAACATTGCTATTCTTCTATTAAAGACACTGAAGTGTTAATTCAGCCCTACGTATTAAAAACTTAGTTTTTTATACTAAGAACATATAATGTTTTGTTTTTAATAAAACAATAATGATTTTTTAAATTACTTTTTTCAAAGAACTAGGGAAAATTGCTGGTAGGTAGAAAAGTGGGAGTAAAAGAATTCTAGCCTCATGAAAAGATCTTGAAAAACTATAGATCTCAAATAAACAAAGAATTAAAGTAGCCCACTTGTTCAAAACTGTAGTGGAGGAAGAAGGGAAGGAAACGGCACCAGAAACTGAAAGTGATTTTAGAGAAAGCGTTTGGAAGCAGTGTCCTCAAGACAAAAAGGCATGAGGAGCATCTGGTAGGGACAACAGAAGGAAATGCAACCAAGAAGAGAGGAAAAAAACTCATGGACAAAGATGTATTTCTATCTCTACTGTCTTCCCATTTCCACAAAAGTGGTTGCTTTGTTTGCCAAAACCTATCTGAAAGAATGAATATATTCATACCTATGTCTGTGAATGGAAAAGAGGATGATGGTTTGTTTTTGTATTATGAACAAGTACAGAGTGCAGAGATTTCCTACAGCCTATATACAGAAAATAAATTTTGGAACCTTTAATACTAGTAAACTAAACATGATTTTACTGTTTATTCTAAAAACTAATAGTCACTTTGGCAGATTATATCCCCACCTAATATTCTCCTAGAAATTAAGAAATTCAAAAGTATTAAATCCTCACGTTTTAAAATAGTATCATTCAAGTAAGCCAAACTTCAAATTCTGCAAAGATTTATTTCTCAATATCTAGAATTAGAACAAGATAATATGATATACTGGATTAAGATATCAACTGCAAGTTATATTTGAGCTAACTTTCTTTAAATTATCTTCTAGAAGAAATAAATTATAAAAGATAATAAATACTGAGCAGAAACTACAATATTTAAAAAAGGGTTAAGTTTCTACATCTCCCCATGAATACTACAAGTAAATTTAATGGTTTTGTTTTTCCCGTCTATTGAAATTTTAAGAAACAAAAAACAAATGTAAAAACAACAAAAAGGGACATCAAGTGTGGGTGTCTCCACAGCAATAAATAATCAGCCAGGGTGATGTTTCTTTTGTTTCTTTAAACAATTTTCACCATACCAACTTCTGCTGATGAGATTTCCATCTTTTTTGCTTAATTGATTTTGGTTCCCAAAATGCTCAAAGGTAGAAGAGCACAGGCTTCTATTTAGAGTTACACTGCACCGGAATTCTCTTAGTTTTTTCAATGTTAGTATCTAAAGAAGCCACTTTTTGAGCACAATTTACATAAATACAAAGGTCTTTTTAACTCCATTGATTATTGCAAAGAAAAGTCTAGGTTAAACCTAATAGGTCCTTTCCCTTATCTCACAATGATGGAAATTCAAAATAAGAGATAGTCTTAAATTTTCTCAGTGTCCTAAATAGGTGGTATTCCCAAAATGTTTTTTAATGATCTTTCTTCATCTTTTAGGTTAGAAAGCAATCAAGAAATGTATAAAAATATATTATTGTGTTAGAATCCAGGGAGAAAAAAAAAAAGCTGATTAATAATTTAGTTCCTTCTCCTTGGGTAGAAAATGACTAATCTTTTCAAGTGGGCAAGTGGCTGGATTAAGACAACTAGCCAAGTTGACAGCAGGAGGTAATCCACAAGAGGATGGACAGTAGAGGGGTAGAGACAGAGTGTTGAGAGGCTATAGACCAGAAGATGAGTGGTAATTTCCACATTTAGCTGCTCTAGGCTCTGTTCAACACAAGCCTTCTGTTGTTTTTTTTTTTTTTTAATTTTAAAAGTTAAATCTTCTGAAAAGTGTATTTATTGGGAATAACATTTTGCCACTAAATGCAGATTTTTTCCTTCCACTTATGCCTATAAATTATCAGTTAATGTCTCAGATCAAATAATTAGGATTAGAAAGGAAACAAGTAACACCTGCTGCTTGATGTGCTATGAGTAGGAAATTGTCTTACTCTGATCCATTGAGTGCCCTGGTCTATTCTCCACCTAAGAGCTAAAGTGAGCCAGCCTGCCTGCTTCCCAGGTCACTTCCTTTAGAGTCTTTTAAATCCTTGCCATCTTCTATGAAGTTGGGATCAGGCTGGGGTCTTTTCTGATACTCTCTTAAAAATAGCACATTTCATTTGCAGCTATTATTCAAATTTGAAAAATTAAACTGAAGAGCTTTAGTAAAGTCTGCAGTCTCACATTATTCACTATCTTTATACTATAGATTTTTATAAATAAGTTAGCCCTCTGTATCCATAGGTCCCACATTTATGGATTCAGCAAACACAAATGAAAAATATGTACACTTTTAATTATGTCTGTACTAAATAGCATTTACATTGTATTAGGTGTTATAAGTAATGTAGATTTAAAATAATCAGGAGGATGTGCACAGGTTATATGCAAATACTATGCCATGTTACACAAAGGATTACACACCCATAGATTTTGGAAATGCAGAGGAATAGCCCTAGAATACTGAAGGGCAAGGGCCAACTATATGCTCATCTTCCTCATTAGATTACAAGCATCCTGGTGTAAGGAAGAGTTACTTGCAATACTTTTAAGCATTATGAATCTTAAAAAATTTCATTTTGGTTGGGGGTGTAGCTCAGTGGTAGAACACATGCCTAGCACACAAGGCCTTGGGCTCATACCCAGCACTACAAGAAAAAAAAATTACTTAATATTGGGTTTGAAGAATTAGACATAATTATAAATTATTATTACAGAATGAGCAAACTGAAGTAAACTTGAAATATTTCAGTATTTCTTAATGTTCTACTCCAAAAGCAATCAAATACTTGATGACAATATTTCTACTTGAGGACTCACAGATTATAATCTTTAATTTTTTATTATTTTCAGTTCAAAAATGTTATATTGTGTATATAACCAAAGACTACACATTTTCCTTAAGATACTATCATACAGAACAAATTAATTATCTTAGGCAAGATTATTAATCATAATGTTTCTTCCAAAAAATGTCAATGTTACTTATAAAATCAATCAACTGGGAAGGCTCCTGCTAATTCCTCATTAGTCTCTAGCATCCCCTTCTGAGAAGCCTTGCCAAACCTCTCTCATCCTACAGTCCAGCTGCCTTCCGTAACTGCTTAGTACATTTTATAGTATTAGTATTATTGAACTCTTTTCTTAATCTCCTCTAACATACCAAATATTCCTTGAATGCAAGGACTTATTTCTGATGCCTGCCTAATAAAAGTGAAGAGCATGTGGCCAGATGGAATGGTGCATGGGTATAATCCCAGTGACTTGAGAGGCTGAAAGCAGGAGGATCACAAGTTTGAGGCCAGCCTCAGCAATTTAATGAGGCCCAAGCAGCTAAGCAAGATCCTATTTAAAAAATAAAAAGGGCTGAGGATGTAGCTCAGTGGTAAAGTGCCCCTGGGTTAAATCCCCATCACCAAAAACAGTCAATATTTAATTCAGGCTCTTTCAAATAAACACACACTTCTCTAACTCTTATATACTGTTTCCTTTGAATCACAACTCTTCTTGACTCACAATTTTTAGGAAACATTCTCTTAGTATACAAATTCTCTACTATGGCCCATACTGATCCCTCTGCCTCAATAAGACCATTATAATTACTGTACTTATGTAAACAAATTTATGATAGTTCTTTCTGGCCTCTCATACAAGAATATAAACTTCTAAAATGCAGGGATTCACAAGAATTTAGGATACAATTATATGTCTCTGAGAATTTATACTAGATGAGTATTAAAACTGAACAAAAATGAAGACTGCTCAAGAAAAAGAGTAGAGTTAGTTACTAGAGATCAAATGGGGCGACTAAAAGACAGTATTCAAATGTATCATCTTTAAAGGATATTATTTTAAATAACAGACATTGTATCTCAGCTCTGACAGCCTTCCAAACTAACCTTAGTCTTGTTGAACACTCTCCTTCTTCTGTGGCTACCCATCCAACATCAGCGAAAGATACCACTGCATCCTCTCCCAGGTGGTTGGGACTCCATTCTGTTGCATGGCTGGTAAGCTGTAAATTATAAACAGAGAAAGTCCTTCACCAGACACAAAATGTTATCAAACTATTTTCCTTACCTTAAAAAAAAAAAAAATCACCTTTGGTGTTAAAAACACATGGGTGATATCTAACATTTCCACTACAGGTCTTCATGAAAAGGATCACAGTTACATCACTGTATGACAAACTATTTAACTTCATCCAATTTTTATTTTACAGTTTAATTTTTAAAATTTGATTCATCCTAACATGTTAAAAAACATTTTTAGATTCTAAGCATTAGAAACCACTTATCTTCTGAAGAAATTTAGTGAAGGGGAACACAGTTAAGAAAAAAACAAGTGACCAATTTGTGCTAAATGCAGGAATGTTTTTAAATGACTGTCATACAGCAGTGCTGTCATAATGCTATATTGTCTGTATTTTGTTAATGTGATAGTGTTGAAAATATATTTTTAAAAGCTCAGTTACTGGATGCCTGCACTACTACCGACATTGCTGCCTCTGATTCCGCTGCAGTCAGCCTGAAGTCACCTTTGTGGGCTGCTGCAGAAGCCACTGCTGTTCTTGGAGGTCTCTTCTCTAGGCATGGCCTCCTTTACCTCAGACAAGAATTTCGTCGCTTCCTCTGTGGTCATGCCCCTGAACTGGAGGTCTCCTGTCCATCAGCAGCCTGCACTGCTGCTGCCATTGCTGCTGCCAGCCTGAGATCCCCTAGAGGTGTTATTTTGGGTGCTGCTGCTACAGAAGAAACCACTGCCCTAGATGCAACTGAAGTCTATATGGATGCTGACCCTTGGAGATCGCCTGGAGATTCTGCCTCCACAAGCTGCAGTTGTAGCTACTGCTACTGCTAACTCACTGCCAACTGCCAACAACCACTGCTGCCTAGAGAACTGCTTCAGGGGAGTCCCCAGGTTTGGTTGCACATGCTTGTACCCTTTTTGGGACACCAGCCAAGGCCCGGGGCCTGGGTGCCAGCAAATTTATCACAATAAGAGCCTCTGTCTGGGGACTCCAGCTGGGACCTGCAGGGGTCCCAGTGTGGGGGTGCCTGCAGGTTTGGAGGAGTCTGGGGTCTTCCTGCTGAGAGTGCTGGTGGCCATTGTCTTGCTGCTGCATCTCAGGGTTGCTCCTTTGCATGAGTGTATCCCTGGTGGTCTCTCTGCAAGTAGGAGCTGCACTGAGATCTTGAGACTGCACCATGGCCAATCCTGAGGTATCTGAAGCCCAGATCGGTGGGATAGAGACTGGGTTTTCGAGGGCTGATCTGGGTTTGGTGATCCCAAGAGATGTCAGAGACAGAGCTGAGAAACTGTTGAACACTGACAGAGACAGTTTGACTTTCCAGCAAGTTATTTTATTTTATTTTTTGATTCACTAATCATCTCTAGCATCAGAGTGTGGAAGTCAATGATATATGATTGGTGTTTTGCATTTTTGTTGTATTCTTATGTCTGATTTTTTTCTCCTCTTTGTCTATTTTCTTGGATTTTCTTTCCAACTTTTCTCCAACCAACAGCCAATCTCTCATTGGCTCCTCTCCAACTCTTCCTGTGATTTTTTACTTCTAGCTTCTCTCTTCCTTCCTTGTAAATATTGCATACTATACTACCTCTGAAATTGTAAATCTTTTTAACAAATATTCTTTTTGTACTGTAGATAGCTATTGAACTCATCATTTTGATTTAATATGAGAAAGCCTTAGAGGGAGCTATTAGGTGTTCATTGGGTGCTGTTGATATTAGTCTTACCAGTAAAGGTGAAGCACTGGAAACCTTCAGGGACACTATAGGTCTACAGGGTAGAATTTATCCTGCCTTAGATCCATACTTTTACATGGGAAAACACTAACACATGAAAAAACAAGGGAATAAAGCACCCCAAACAAACCAAGATGTTTCAACAACAGAAGCCACTGATAACACAGTAGAAGAAATGTCCCAAGGAGTTCAGATTGTATATAGTTAAACTGATATGTGAAGTAAAGGATAGTATAAGGAGTGAAATCAAAGAAAAAATACAGGAAGTTAAAGACTATTATTTCAATAAAGAGTTAGAGATAGTGGAAAAAAACCAACAAGCAGAAATCCTGGAAATAAAGGAATCAGTAAACCAAATTATAAATTCAATAGAAAGCATCATCAACAGTTTAGACCACTTGGAAGACAGAACTTCAGACAATGAAGACAACATATATAACCTTGAAAGTAGAATTGAACATGGGGAGAAGATGCTAAAAAAACCATGAACAGAATATCCAAGAATTATGGGATAACAAGAAAAGACAAAATTTAAGAGTTACTGAAATAGAGGAAGGAGCAGAGATACAAACCAAAAGAATGCACAATCTTTTCAATGATATAATAGAAGAAAATTTCCCAAACCTAAAGAATGGGATGGAAAATCAAATACAAGAGGCTTACAGGACCCCAAATGTACAAAATTATAGCAGACTCACACCAAAACACATTATAATGAGAATGACTAACACAGAGAATAAAGATGAAATCTTAAAGGCTGTGAGGAAAAAAAACATAAAATTACGTATAGGGGAAACAAATTCGGATCTCAACTGATTTCTCAGTCCAGACCCTCAAAGCTAGGAAGTCCTAGAATAATATATTTCAAGCTCTGAAAGAAAACGGATGCCAACCAAGAGAATTTAATATCCAGAAAAATTAAGTTTCAGATTTAAAGATGAAATTAAAACCTTCCATGATAAAAAAAAAATTTAAAAGAATTCACAACTAGAAAGCCTACACTACCAAGCATTCTCAGCAAAATATTCCATAAGGATGAAGTTAAAAAAAAAAAAAAAGTGAAAGCCAGCAAAGGGAGGATATACACTAAAGGGACATTCAACCAAATGAGAAATTAAGACAAATCAAAAGCCAGCAATAAACCAAAATGACAGGGAATATAAATCAAATCTCAAAAATAACCCTGAATGTTAACAGCCTAAACTTATCAAAAGACATAGACTGGATCTTAGCCTTGCAACCAGCCAGCAAGAAATGCCGCGGTCCCTGGAAGCCTGCGTCCCAGGCCCACAAAAAAATGATGAAAGCTCTCTGCAAGAAAAAGATAAAGGTGAGAATTCTTTCCAAGGGAATTCTGACAAGGAAAACGTACATTATGAAGATGATAAAAATGAGCTTCCACCATCAAACCTCCAGAAGGATGATGGAAACAACCAGATGGTGGATGTCCATGAGGACCCTGAAGTAAGACATGACTCCTCTACCTTCCAAGTCAACAATGGGAATATAAAATGGAATAAGGAATGCCAAGATAAAATTCCTTCAGAAAAAGAAATGAAAAAGAGCACACAGGATGAAGCTGTGGGGAGAAGGTTCAAGATCACAATTCCTTATGGGATGAAGTATAATAAGACTTGGCTAATGAATTCAATCCTGAGCCATTGCTGTGTCCCCTTTACACCAATTGATTTCCACTATATCAAAAATCGGGCCCAATTTTTTGTCCAGGATGCTAGTACTGCCTCTGCATTGAAAGATGTCAACTGCAAATTTGTGATGAGGAAAATCAAAAGATATCGATCTTTGTCAATCCCTGTATTGAACCGAATACCTTGCAGAATAAATTCACTCCAGAAAAAATGGAGAAGCTAATGCTAGTGATGAACAAACGATATGATGTCTCACAGCAAGCCCTTGATCTCCAGAAGCTCCGCTTTGACCCAGACTTGATGGAGCATGACATTGACATGATCCTAAACCGAAGACAGTGTATGTTTGCTACCCTTCAGATCATTGAAAGGAATTTCCCTGAGCTGTTGTCCTTGAACTTGTGTAACAACAAACTATACTGGCTGGATGGCCTATCTGACATTGTAGAGAAAGCCCCCCAAGTCAAGATCCTGAACCTCTCCAAAAATGAGCTGAGGACCTCCAAGGAGTTGGTCAAGCTGAAAGGGATGAAGCTGGAAGAGCTATGGCTAGAAGGAAACCCCTTGTGCAGTGACTTCCCAGAGCAGTCTGCTTATGTAAGTGCTATCCAGGATTGTTTCCTCAATTTGTTACGCCTGGATGGCCAGGAGTTACCAGAATCAATTGGAATTGACAATGAAACACCTGAAATAATAAAACCTTGTAAGGAAAGCTATAAAGGATATGATAATCTGAAGAGTCTAGTATTGCAATTCCTGCTTCAGTATTACCTCATTTATGACTATGGAGATCGACAGGGTCTCATTGATGCTTACCATGATGAGGCCTGCTTCTCCCTGACCATTCCCTTCAACCCTGAGGACCCAGACCCGAATAGCTTGGAAGAGTATTTCAAGGATAATAGAAATATAAAGAAGCACAAGGACCCCTTTTTGCGGATGCAGCTGCTAAAGCACACAAAATGTGACATTGTGAACTGCCTCAGTGTATTGCCCAAAACTCAGCATGATTTTAACTCGTATGTGATAGACCTATGTGTCCAGACAGAAATGATGCTCTGTTTTTCTGTCAATGGATTGTTCAAGGAAGTGGAAGGAAAGTCTCAGGGTTCTGTTTGTGCCTTCACCTGGACCTTCATCTTAACTTCTGGCAGCAATTCCAGTCTGTGCATCGTGAATGATGAGATGATTGTGAGGAATGCCAGCCCCAAAGAGAACCGAGAGCGCCTTCTCCATCCCCATGCTTACACCCTCCTCCAACTATGTGCCTGACCTCTACCAGGAGCAGCAGGGAATAGCACAGCCTTTCTCCACCAAGTCTGACATGCAGAGCCTTGAGCGCTCTCAGAAGTGCCTTGAAGACAAGGAGGAGAACTAACCAGAGTTGGTCAGGTCTTCACTGTGTTCCAGGTCAAGAATCCACAGGAGGCCTCAAACAGATGCCCTAAAAGGAACCCTTGAATGTCATTTTCCTTTTAATCCACATTATTGTGTCTCTCTTACTAACTTATGACCATGCCCATGTCTGAGGTTGACAGTCTTGCTGTTCAAGAAGCCAAAGTTAACTTGTAGGTCGGGTAATACAACTATCCAAAAAGCCAGTTGTTATGATTATTTTTCACCACTGAAGATGGCTGTTTATTATCATAATAAAGAGTGAAATTGCATGTTGCAAAAAAAAAAAAAAAGACATAGACTGGCAGATTGATTAAAAAGCAAGACCCAATAATATGCTGTCTTTAAGAGACTCACCTGGGCAAAGATGTCCACAGGCTGAAGGTGAAAGGATGGGGAAAAACTTATCACTCTTATGGATTATGTAAACAAGCAGGGGTTTCCATTCTCATTTCAGATAAAGCAGATTTCAAACCAAAGTTAATCAAAAGAGACAAAGAAGGGCATTTCATACTCCTTAAGAGAAGTATATATAAGCAGGACATAACAATTATAAATATTTATGCCCCAAACCAGCTCAATTCACAATAGCTAGACTATGGAACCAACCAATAGATGAATGGATTAAGAAAATGTGGTATATATACTCAATGGAATATTACTCAGCTTTAAAAAAGAGTAAAATTATGGCATTTGCCAGTAAATGGTTGGAGTTGGAGAATATCATGCTAAGCAAAATAAGTCAATCCTACAAAATCAAAGGCTGAATGTTTTCTCTAATATGCAGATGCTAATTCACAATAAGGCAAGGTGGGGGGCACTAGGGAAGAATAATGTTACCTTAGATTAGATAGAGGGAAGAGATGGGAGGGGAAATGGGGATAAGAAAGATAGCTGAAACAGACATTATTACTGTATGTATGTATGTGACTACATGACCAATATGATTCTGCAAAATGTACACTCAGAAAAATAAGAAATCATATCCCATCTACGTATGATATGTCAAAGTATGTAAATACATTCTACTGTCATGTACAGCTAATTAAAACAAATAAAAAATTAAAAAAAAAAACTGTTACTGAAAGCTCAATTCTGTTCTCAATGTCAATCCAATAATGAGGACAAGGTTTAGAGAAAAAGAAAAAGTTTTATTGCTTTTCAAGCAAAGAACAAAGAGGAAACTCTTCCCAGAGGCAGTGAGGGGCTGTTAGGGGAAACAGAGGGCATTTAAAGAGGTGATTCAAAGGCTACATTCCAGTTGTGTCCTGTCAGGAACAATTCATTTGTAGCCTTTTTTTTTTTTTTTAGAGAGAGAGAGAGAGAGAGAGAGAGAGAGAGAGAATTTTTAATATTTAATTTTTTTTAGTTCTTGGCGGACACAACATCTTTGTTGGTATCTGGTGCTGAGAATCGAACCCAGGCCGCACGCATGCCAGGTGAGCGAGCACGTTACCGCTCGAGCCACATCCCCAGCCCTCATTTGTAGCCTTAAGAGATACTTTTTTCTTAAGTCTTCTGGCATCAGTCCTGAAGTCTAAATTCATTCCTGTGGTGTATATGCTTAAGGACAGATAATTCTGCCTAGAATGGGAAGAAGGATAACCCTGCTTCCCTCAAGATTAGGAAGGAAGAGGGAGAAGAGAAAGGGAAAACAAAAATAAAACAACAACAACAACAACAAAACTCCACAAAAATCCATGAAAGTTTTAAAATAAACTGTAGTGGAAGAGCACGTAGGGTCATGTTCAAAGAATGAAGTGGACCCCTGTTACAACTCCTTAAATTTCTTTTTTTTTTTTTTTTTAAGAGAGAGAGAGAGAGAGAGAGAGAGAGAGAGAGAATTTTAATATTTATTAGTTTTGGGTGGTCACAACATCTTTGTTTGTATGTGGTGTTGAGGATAGAACCCAGGCTGCACACGTGCCAGGCGAGCGCACTACCGCTTGAGCCACATCAAGCCTACATCTCCTTAAATTTCTTGATTTTTAACTTGGGATTAAAGAGCAAAAATATATGGATGAGGAAAAGAATATTTTGAAACAAATATATTAAAAAGCATGCATATCCTGAAATTTATCTTGAAAAATAAATGAAAAGATAATTTATTTAATTTAATAAAGATAATTTACTTAAGCCAAGAATAGTGGCACAAGCCTGTAATCATAGTGGCTCAGGAGCTGAGGTAGGAGGATCTCAAGTTCAAAGCCAGCAAGGCACTAAGCAACTCAGCAAGATCCTTTCTCTAAATAAAACATTAAAAAGGGGGGCGGCTGGGAATGTGGTTCAAGTGGTAGTGCGCTCGCCTAGCATGCGTGAGGCACTGGGTTAGATTCTCAGCACCACATAAATGTAAAATAAAGATATTGTGTCTACCTAAAAAAAAAATGAAAAAAATAAATATTTTTTAAAAATATTAAAAAGGGCTGGGATGTGGCTCAGTGGTTAAATGTTCCTGGGTTCAATCCCTGCTATGTAATAAAAAAAAAAAAACAAAAGAAAGAAAGAAAGAAAGAAGAAAGAAGAAGCATGGTAGGCCATTAAGCTACATCTTCAGCCCTTTATTTTATTTATTAATTTATTTTGTTTATTTATTTATTTAATTTTGATATATGGTCTCATAAAGTTGTACAAGCTAGCCTCCAACAGACTTGAGGACCTCTTGCCTCAGCCTTCTAGCTGAGACTTACAGGAATGTTTCATCCTACAGGATAAACATTATACTTTTAACTCAAGAAAAAAAAATATAAAGACGTTTACTAGATTTACTAATTAACATTTATCAGAAAGGTTATACTGGGATCCATGCTTTATTCAAACGTTTTTAAAAAACCGGGGTGTATGCTAAATAAGCACAGGATATACTCTCAGCCCTACTGAAGACCTTCTAATGTTATCACTGCCAAATCAGACTTCTGAAAGTTATAATTAGTTAATGCCTCTTCCTTAAATACAAATATACCATATAAACAGTTACTATTAATGTAATTAAAAGTTTAAAAGGAAAAATGGCATACACCTGTAATCCCAGTGACTGGGAGGCTGAAGCAGGAGAACTCCAAGTTCAAAGCCATTCATAGAGACCTTGTCTCAAAATAAAAAATAAAAAGGGCTGGGGATGTAGTTAAGTGCCCTTGGGTTCAATCCCCAGTACCAAACAAACGTGCAGGCACACATACACACCAAAAATAAGTCTTTAAATTGTGAATAAACTTGTTTGGGGAGTGGGTGCTGGGGAATGAACATCCCAGGGATGTATTACACTGAGCTACATCCCTAGCCCTTTGTTATTTTTTTTTTCTTTAGAGTAGGGATAAGTTGCAGAAGCTGGCCTTGAACATGTGATCCTCCATCTCAGTCTCCCAAGTAGTTGAGATTCCACAAATGTGCCACCATGCCCCACTGTGAATAAAATTTTTTGAAAACAGTAGCTGTTGGTATGTGAATTTATTCTGATATCATTATTACCTAACATTATCAACTTAATATTGTTAAAAATTGGCATTTTAACAGTAATGTACTGAGAACATCAAGCATCTAAAATGCTTTAAATTACAGTCTTTGGGGAAGAAAGGTAGACGAAAGGAAAGAAGATATATAATATTATATATTAAGAGTTGAGATTAAGAATCTAACCTTGGCCACAAAAAAAAAATAAAACAAAACAAAAACAGTTAAAAATGGAATAAAGATGAAAAAGTTTCAAAATACTAATATCTTGCAATTAATGGCAATAAATTGTTGTCAAAAGAAGAAAAAAGTATCAAATTCAGTAAGTACATTTCTTAAGGTTTATCAGCAGAGACCAAAAGATTTTTATACTTTTCCCCATGTATTCCAGAAATTTATCCAAACAAGTTAATAACTAAACAGATATTCAGCATAAGAATTTCTTATACAACTTAAGTAACATAACTGTGCATCACAATTCAAGCTGTTCCACTCTTTATTACCTAAAACAAAAGGGTGTCAAATGGGTTATATGCAGATCCTTCAGTAGGAAGGTCCCCATACTCTGCAGAAGATCCTAGAAAAGACTGCATTTAACAGACTGTTTTAATACAAATGAAGAAAGTTATAAGATTAAAACTTGGGGCTTAGGGATGTGGCTCAGTGGTAGAGCACTTGTGAGAGGACCTAGGTATGAACTCCAGCACTAAAACAAAGTTTTAAAATCTTTTGGTGCCTTCCTAAGGTGCTAGAGTTCATGAACATCAGACTGATCATTATCCTTTGTTTTGTTTAGAAAATAAAATTTGTTCAGTATACTTGCCAGATGGTAGAAAGATAAGACATTTTGACTGGGAGACTTTTCTTTCTTTTTTTTTAATATTTATTTTTTAGTTTTCAGCAGACCCAACATCTTTTTTTGTATGTGGTTCTGAGGATCGAACCCGGGCCACACACATGCCAGGCGAGCACGCTACCGCTTGAGCCACATCCCCAGCCCGAGACTTTTCTTTTTTAATTTTTTTCTTCAGTTGTAATTGGACACAGTATCTTTATTTTTATTTATTTATCTTTATGGGGTGCTGAGAATTGAGCCCAGTGCTTCACTTTTTCGAGACAGGCACTCTACCATTGAGCTACAACCCCAGCCCTGGTATACTTCTTACTTTCCCAGTAAAGTATTAAATTGCTTTCTTCCAAAATAGTTATAAATTTTTTAAATTTATACTTTAAGAATACATATTCAAAGATATATGTTAACCCATTTTCATGATCTCAAATGATAATTAAAGATCAAATTTACTTCTTAACTTTATATCTGTACTCCATACATTAACCAAGAACTATTATTTTTTGCATAAACTTGGAAAAAAATAACTATTCCAAGGACTTACTTTCCAGTCTTATTTAAACATTAAGCATGCTTAGAAATAAAACCATATATATAACATGCACTCAATGAAATGAAAATGGGTAATGATACTGTCAAGATCTGTCTGTACCGTTTCTACTTGACATCCTTCCTTCATCAAAATAGTTTTGTCATTTAAGTCAGCCTCATTCAAAAGACAAAACTGTCTGCACCCAAAATTTTTAAAGGCCATTTTGGTGACATAAGAATGAAATGAAAAGGACAACTTTCAGGATAATCCACTTGTAAAGTACAAGACAAGATAGTGAGGACTGGCAAGGAGGAACGAAGGCAAAAATTTCTTGGAAGTTAGATACCATTACTGACATGCATGAATGACTGCCGAGAAGTCAGAAAAAGAAAAGAACTTACTGATGGTTCCCAGCAAGGTCCTGTCCTATTATAGCCATGGTAGTAGAAAAGAAAGAAAAAGTGAAGAAAAATTTAGAGTAGCATTATATTTTTACTGGTTTTAAGAATTTCACCTTAACATTTGAAAAAACTCATTATTCAAAATCCAATTCTATTTTAGGAATCTTACTATGGTAACTTTAGTTAATTTAAAATATTCTGATAATGTATGAAGAAAATAAATTAATTTAATAGAATGTTTAGAACAAAATAAAATCATCCCTCAGTATCCATGGGGGATTGGTTTCCTGGACACTTTCCCCTCCACCCATACTAAAATCTACAATGCTTGAGTCCCTTGTATAAAATGGTATATAGTATTTGCATATAACCTAGAACATCCCCTCCCCGTATACTTTAAATCATCTCTGGATTACTTATGTAATTTAATACAATGTAAACGCTATATAAATATTTTCTACATAATGCAGTATAAACTAAGAAAAAAAGGTACATGTTCTGTACAGATGAAATTTTTAAAAATATCTTTGATCATCCTATGGTTGATGCAGAACCCATTATAGTTAGCAATAGCTCACTGTACAAATGGTAATCTGGCGGCAGATTACCCAGAATTTTTGTGTGGTGATCTGACCAGCATGGGAAGGAATTGCGTGCTAACCTGCAGAATTGGTTGGTCTGGACCCAGTCCCCAGGCTGGGCCTGCTGAACTGCACCTCCACGGATGGACACCATCCCAGAGCCTGGGGACACTGAACTGAGGAAGCGGGGTTCCCAGGGAGGGCCCAATCCTAGCCTGACATCTGGAGTGGCCTCTGCAGCCTGGCCTGGTGCCACCTCTTATGGCTGCTCCTGAGGCTGTACCTGCAGGACTTGGCATTCTTAGGCCCATGAAGCCAGAACCCACACTCTGCCCCTGCCCCTACCCCCTCCCCTTCCCTCTACTAGTTCCAGTGGTAAATGTAACAATTAAAATGACATCACTTGTAAAAAAAAAAATAAAATGTACAAGAGATGAAATTCTTAGTATAAAAATATTAGAAGAGATAACTTTGTCATTATATGACTTTTTCTAAAATAAATACACTGGTACTAGAGACTAGGATTTTCTGCAAAAATGGTCTAATAGTAAACAGGTTATATACAGATCCTTCAGTAGAAAGGTCCCCACACTCTGTAGATGCTCCTAGCAGAGATGGTATTTGATGAGTTGTTCTGTTACAAGTAAGAGAAATCATAAGATTAAAACCTGGGGGTTAAGAGTATGGCTTAGTGGTAGAGCACTTGCCTAGCATGTGAGAGTACCACAAAAAAACAAAGTAAAATAAAAACCTGAATAATGACTTCCCAAGGTGCTGGTTCATGAAGATCAGACTAGTCATAACCCTTTTTGTTTAAAAAATAAAATTTGTTCCAGTACACTTACCATAATTTTAACTTCCAGATTTAGTTGTGGTATAGGGACTTTACTGGAAATCTGGAATTTCATTCATTATTTGTTTGGTTACAGAACATTCTCCTCCACCACCAATTCAAACGATGACTTCTCAAAATACAATAGGTTGGGGCAGGACTACTAAAGAAAAAGTAGTCCGGAAGTTAAATTACCCAGAGGTCTTCCAGAGTTGGGATTCAACCTACTTATACCACATTGACAAATCTCCATTCAGGTTATTCTAAAGTACATCTCTGTTAGTACCCACAGTCACTTTTTGTGTGTGCTTTAAATTGTTTTCTTTAGTACAGTATTTAAAACCCTAATAAACTATATTTACGTTCCATGTTTTTTTTTAACTCATACATTTTAAAAATCATAAAACATGCCAAAAAGGCTTTAGTGACTGATTTTCACAACTACCAAAAGGGACTATGTTACTGCTTTAAAGAAAACTTTAGGGGCTGGGAGTGTAGCATGACCAACATTGATAAAGCCCTGGGTTCAATCCTCAGCACTTTGAAAACAAACAAAACACAACCTTTCTTTAGCAAGGTATGTGCCTCAGGTCCTTAATCTTATCTGTTTAAGAAACTCCCGAATAGTTTTTTTTTTTTTTAAATTCATGTATGAAATTTAGATTTAGTAAGCCTTCAATGTGTTTTAAGAGCTTCCTAAAAATTTCTGCAAGGAGGTAGAAAGGGCACGTAGAACCACATTAGAATTTGAGGCCTAAGCATAGATATTTATTTTTTAAAGCTTTTGATAATTAATGCATCCAGTTCACTATAAATCAAAACCTCTGCACCCCATTCATGCCCTCCTCCAGAGTTTACTGCTTTTGCAGGTCCCTCCACATCTGAAGTTTCTTTTGGTGTCATTAATCTAGAATAAAGAGTCAAAGAAGGGCCTGTTCTAATTTTGTCTTTATCTGAGTTTCTACCTCCAAGGGACCACTATACCACAATATGTATAAAAGGCTTATTGCAGAAGTAAATAGTTGCAAGCCAAAGTTGAAATGCACATATGTGAAAAGTATACAAGGAATAAAGGAAATTATTTTTTCTAAACTAAAGCAAATGCAAAGAGTCTGGAGATCAGGTTTTGGAGTGTAATATAGTCAACTAATTCCTAGTACTCACTAAATGAAGTACAGAAGTGAATTAAACCTATAAGATTGTAGGTCTTCCAATAACAGCAGAGAACATTTATTGAATGCCAGTTATATGCTTTTCACATTTATTATCTCATTTTATTTCCAGCACAACAGTCACTTTACTTATTAATTGGATGAACATATAACTAAATCTGTTGGTCTGTGTTCTGATTTGTCACCTATAAATTTGCAGAATCCAATCTGTAAAATCAGGTAACTGTAAAGTGGCAATAATAATAATGCCAACAAAATCACCACCAGCAGCAATTTTATTGAGCACTCTCTATCTACAAGTTATTAAATGCATGGCTTTCCTGTATTATATCCTCTAATACAACAACACAAAGTTAACATGCCTGTCTTGCCTAATATTTATATAGGAGTCTTACCTGGATCAACTGGTACAGTGAATGTTATGGTCTAGAAGAACTATACTGAAGTTTAAGATTTCAGAGGTTAAACTCTTTTGAGAATAATGGAGTTGAGCTATTACTGATAATGTGGGTAAACTATGAAAGGAATGGAAATAAAAGTCAGCAGGAGTGGGAAAAAAATAAGTTTAGATGGATCCTCCAAAAGACAATAAAATCACCCAGGATTATACGCAGACTGGTTTTGAAAATCGAATTCCTGTCTCTGAACTGACCACGTGAATGTCCTAGTCTCAGTTTAATTCAACTTTGTCTCCTGAGTATGGCTTTATTATAATGCAGTGTACTCTTGTGGATCCCATCACTATGTTCCTCAGTTCCAGACTTTCTATATTACTATTTACCCATGTTAGACTCCTAGATAACCCAGATATATTCCTATCAATTAGCACCTAATGAGTCAGAGAAATAGCAAAAATGCATTGCCAATTTTATTACTCTAAATTGATCTGTATTTTAAAAAACTATGTTTTTTTGAATTTTGATAGTCATAAGATAAAACAGATACAAAGGAACAATAGCAGACTTAACACATTGAAGTAGCAGGTTAAAAAAAACTTTAAATATTGATATTAAACAAATAACTTGTATCTTCCACTACATTTTAAAATAGGACACTAATGATGCTTCTCTTACCTTACTCAGTCTTCTCATGTTAATTTACTCTCTTTTCAAATGGAATTCCTGAATTAAATCTAGCTTTTTTTTTTCCTAACCATAGCCTTCTTAAGTGACTGATAATAATACTGGGAAAAAGAATCCTCCCAATACAAGTACCTGGTTATAGCTCTTTGGTTAACTGTCAAGGCAGATTTGAATTGCAACAGAAAATATTTGATGTCTCAAGTCCTTTAATATGTCTCCAGCTACATGAACACAAATGCTAAAGCAAGTTCTGCAACTAGGTGGTTATGTAACAGTGGTCCACTTAATGCTTTGAATGTAGTCCTTGCTGCTCTGCCACTGCAACTTATTTTTATTTTTATTTTTTATTTATTTATTTTTATTGTTGGTCGTTCAAAACATTACATAGTTCTTAATACATCATATTTCACAGTTTGATTCAAGCGGGTTATGAACTCCCAACTTTACCCCGTATACAGATTGCTGTATCACATCAGTTACCCTTCCATTGATTGACATATTGCCTTTCTAGTGTCTGATGTATGTGGCATTTATACACAATGGAGTATTACTCTGCATTAAAAAATGACAAAATCATAGAATTTGGAGGGAAATGGATGGCATTAGAGCAGATTATGCTAAGTGAAGCTAGTCAATCTTTAAAAAACAAATACCAAATGACCCCTTTGATATAAGGGGAGTAAACAAGGACAGGGTAGGGACGAAGAGCTTGAGAAGAAGATTTACATTAAACAGGGATGAGAGGTGGGAGGGAAAGGGAGTGAGAAGGGAAATCGCATGGAAATGGAAGGCGATCCTCAGGGTTTACAAAATGATATATAAGAGGAAAGGAGGGGTAAGACAAGATAATACAAATAGAAGAAATGATTTACAGTAGAAGGGGTAGAGAGAGAAAAGGGGAGGGAAGGGGAGGGGAGGGGGGATAGTAGAGAATAGAACTGACAGCAGAATACATCAGACACTAGAAATGCAACTTATTTTTAAAATGGACATGCTTCTTTCTCTTCCTGTCTTCCTGCTCCTCCCTAATCTCTCCCCTTACCTAATTTCAGGGGAAACAGGATTACCTTTCTCACCTAATTAGGCAGATTTATCTGTCCTAGAGTACAAACCCACCACAGGAACAAGGTAATCCAGACTTTAAGGATTGTACCTGAAGATCTCAGAAATGACTATCTACCAAATTAACAAGTGAATTACAACTCCAACAGAGAACGCATGGCTTATAGCCTTTGAATCACCTCTTTAAAGACCCCCCTGTTCCTGCTGATGGGCAGAACCACAGGCTTTGGGACAGGAGTCTCCTGTGTTTTTCCTGCATGGCTTATAGCCTTTGAATCACCTCTTTAAAGACCCCCTGTTCCTGCTGATGGGCAGAACCACAGGCTTTGGGACAGGAGTCTCCTGTGTTTTTCCTTTGCTAGCAAATCAATAAACCTTCTTTTTTCCTTTTTGTCAAAACTGTATCCTCATTATTGGACTGGCATTGGGGACAAGGACTGCGCTTTCCATAAAAGCATTTGTTTACATAAACAGGCAGATTTTTTTTTCTTGGTGGTGCTGGTTTGGAATCCAGTATCACACAGTATGTTAGATAAGCATTTTACCACTAAGTTATACCAATGGATCCATAAAGAAAATTTTAATGGAATTGAGCAATCAGAAAAAAGTTAACAAGCTTTAGTTATTACAATAGTTACTTGAAGAAATTGGCAAATAAGGCGAACTTTTGGGTCTAAATGTACAGAACTCTAAGAAATTACCTGGGATATTTAATTCCACAGATTTCTTCATTTTGATTATTTTTTTAAAAAGTCTAGAGTTTGATAAAAAATACTTTTAAATTCCAATCCATCAGTTTTGGGACTGATACACAAATGTTTAGCCAGTCAATTTGTAAGGACTGAACCACCTTGTATTCAATCTGAATAAAAACTAAATGCTACCACTTAGAAACAAATTCACACCTCCATCTACCACGAGTACTGACTTAGGAATATATAAAGGGGGCATTTTAAGGTTTTTGAATGATGAGTTAAATATCTTTCAAATGTCCACATGTTTCTGCTTTAGAGATGTTAAACTTCATGTTATTATATGTTGAACTGAAATGCTTTGTCATATTACTGTCATACAGAATTACTGAAAAATACAAACAAAGCTAAGCTATGTAAGCCTAACACTATAATTGTTAGGTCGGTGGCAGTGACTTGGTGGTGACTTAGTGGCAACTTAGAACAAAGCAGCCCTCACGGAAAAGAACATCAATCAGATGCCAGCTGAAACGCCTGTCAATCAGCAGGACCCCCTGGCCAATCCTGGAGTTCAGCCAATTCCCCTGACCAACTCCAAGGGGGCAAGGGACGCTAGAGACACCTTTTCCTGTCCCAAGCCCTTCCCTTCCTGTAAGCCCCATAAAAGTCTAGTCCGGTGGAGCTTCCAGCAGTTTCTCCTCAGACCCTTCCTCTGTCCCCTCTGTGGGTCTGATCGATCTCCGCCTGGGAGTGATATCTCAATAAAGCCTGTTCAGCGGCCCTTTTAAATCTGCCTCCTTTGGTTGCTGCCTGCCCAGCCTGATCTGACAATAATAACAATGAAGAACAAATGCTTATCAGAAAGAAACAGTAAAATCTCCAAGTAAGAGTAGAGTTGTTCCTGATTTAGCACTATAAGAAAATACTAATATTTGAACATTCAAAGTACTCCTAAAGGACTGGGGATGTAGCTCAGAGGTAGAGCACTGGTCTAGCAGGTTCAATCCTGGTCACTACAAATACAAAAGAAAGAGCACTTCTAATTCAGGGTTTGACCTACTACTCCATTTAGAAAACTATAGTTATCTCTTTGTTTTGATACTGCCATTGCCAAGGTAATGGATCCTATATTTAATGCTGAGTTTGAAATCTATGATGAAGAAAGCAACTTATAAGGTATCCACAGAGACATCTAAAAACAAACTAAATGATTGCCCTGTTTAAAGAAAAAAGATTAACAATAAAGAAAATAATAATGGTAACTTAAGCAACTGAATGCCTATATATTAAGTCACCTAGGAACTGGCAATTGCTTATCATTAGTCTATAATAGATTAAGGATAATATATAATAATAATATATAATGATAGCTTATCATAGTCTTCTAAATCTTCACATATGTTTGTCTGTTTTTTGGTACCAGGGACTGAACCCAGGGGCACTTAACCATGGAACTACATCCCCAACCCTGCCCCACTTTTTCTGAAGATTTTGAGACAGGGTCTCACTTAGTTGCTTAGGGCCTTGCTAAGTTGCTAAGGCTGGCTTTGCACTTGAGATCCTCCTGCTTCAGCCTCCTGAGCTGCTGGGATTACAGGCATGCGCCACCGCACCCAACCCACACAAGTATTTTTAAGAAGGATAAATGTCTTAAAGATCTTGAATAATCATTTCACAGAGGAACTAAAATTAGAAAGACTACTTTGATTGTTAATCCTCTTATTTTAAGAATACTGATATCAATAGGGAAAAGGTTCAAACACAACAAAGTACTTTTAACCATCTTACCTATTTATACTTCTAATGTACAAATTAGAAATACATGAAATATGTAAATGGGTAATATAAAGTTTGTAAAACATGAAATATGTAAAACATAGTACCTGAAATTGAACTCTTGGACACTGAATCAGAGATAAGTTAGTACCAATTTTCCTTACGATACTTCGAGATGAACCATATGGTTTTCCAGACCAAAGTACCTGTAGAAGTAGGAAAAACCAAAAGTTTAATTATAAGATTTTTACAACTGTTAATACTGGAGTTGTAAATGCATGACATGCTAACACATTACTTACGGCATCAGAAAGCTCTAAGTGTTATGGGAAATAAGCTCATACTTCTCAATTCAAAATAAATAAAATATATAAATATATATTTGTGCATAGATATATGTGTGTGTGTGTGTGTGTATATATATATCTTGCTATTATTAAAGGCAATAAAGTTTAATGCAAGGCATTATATAAAAATACAGACTACTAACTTTTAAATAATACTATATTTGAATTAAAGACTCAATTTTCTGCAAAAGAAACACTATTTTACCTCTTCTGCTATATTTTTATTTTTAGAATTTTAGTAAATAAATTTTAAAAAATATATGAGAGTTACTTTTCTTGTGATGAACTCTTCAAAACAAATCCAAATTAGTACAAAGCTTAGAATGTCAATGGATGCCATGCATGTTACTTGCTGCCAAGAGTAGTCACAATACTCCCTAAGCATGTCCTTGTCTTTAATTTGCACAAAGGTGCTAAATGAGCTAGTGGTACCCATAATGAGCAGAATTTCTCTGAAGGAAAAAAAAAAAAAGTGTACCTAGGACATTATGCTATGCTTAAAGCAAAACCAAAAACAAACCCCTAAAGCAAAAAGCAAACAAATAACACACAGACAGTATATTAAATCATTACAAATTGTACCTTGAAAACTTCTCCCCCAGTATATGATCTTTCCTTAAAGAGAAAAACTATCCGTTTTGAGTGCTACACCTGAAAGCCTGGATAGAAGAGGTAAAGAAAGGTAGTATGCTATTAAAAGCAATCATAAAAGAAAAGAATGGGAATAACATGACTATTATACTTATTTCTCAAACCTTAACAATTGTACTCTAAAGACTGAATAAATAATACAGGAACAATTAGATATAAAGGGGATAATGAACATCATCCCCCTTTTAAGATCATTCCATGACTATAGTAGGTTAAAGAATGGAATTACTCCAATATAAACAGTATGACCACGCAACGGATCATGGAAAACTCTGATGGCTAAAACACCCAACCCAAACTGTACCTCAGCCCATTATAAAAGCATCATGAACAACTTACCAAATATGCACAGAGGCAATCTGATTTCTTAAATTTTAGCAGCCAAATCCAATTTAATATGAGTCAAAGTGAGAGTCTTGAGGGTACATATAATACTCCTGGCATTTGCCTTAGCTATTATATATTTTTTATCTTATATATTCAAGGTTTCATGAACTTACCCAGGAGAGTTCCAGAAAACACTAGAATCTACTGGCTATGATAACCAACAAAAACTGTGATTCTTTCTTTGGAAGTATAAATAAAAAGGATGATATGTATCAGAATTAGTAAGTAGAAAGGAAGATACTGATATTAAAATATGACTACAAAGAATTTAAGAGGTAAAGTTACTCTGAAGTCTAGAGCAAAATATCACTCACAATAATTATACAGAGGATTGTTATATAAATAGTTTTAATAACGTGAGGACTGCCAGGCATTGTGGGACATGCCTGTTTTCTCAGCAGTTCAGCAGGTTGAGACAGGAGGATCACAAGTTCAAAGTCAGCCTCAGCAACTTAGTGGGGTCCTACACAACTTAGTGAGACACTAGCTCAAAATAAAGAATAATTTTAAAGACTGCTCAGCAATTAAGCATCCCTGGGTTCAATCCTCAGTATAAAAAAAAAATAATAGTGATGATGATGATATGACTAAGAGATGGAAAAATACCTGACTAGAGGGAAATGGGAAGCCTCACCGTTCTACAAAATCAACATAAAAGCCGCTATCCCCAAAACAGAACACGGGCAAGTCATTCTAAAATACACAGTATTTAAGCAAGCATTTTACCTTATACATTTCAATAGCTCTTGGTCTTTTAAAAATAAATCCATAGAGCAATGGTAACACCACCATTTGGTGATTTCTTTTTTTTTTTTTTTTTGAATCTTGTATTTAGTCACAAGTCAAAATTCTTTTATGATGTAAGAGAATTGGAATGCTATTTATGCATCACAATGTAATAATTACATAGTCTAGAGTGAATCTTCCTCCTCTCCAGGAAAAAAAGATCTTGCCTGGAGATGAAGAGGACAAAAAGCTCACAAAGAAATTTTTTTGAAAGGATTTGCCAAGGTCAGGAAGGATTGTTTCTGACAGCTTTTAGCAGTCATCATTATACATGCTGCAGGGCTAAGTTTCAATTATCATCTTTCCATCTGTTTAATATCAGAAGTAAAGAATACCAGGTGCCTTCTAGAAAAGTAGCCAATGATTCAACTATTAATTGTAAGGAATATGTAGACTATTTCATCTACAAAGATTAAAGGAAGGAAAAAGAACAGATTGCTTTATGTGATTATTTTTTTCAAGCATACATAGTAGTAAAACAATGTTCTTTTGTTACTTGTGAAATGCATAGTACTTAGCGCAGGGAAATATGAAGCAAGACTCTATGTAAGTTAATAGATATATAGAAAGAACAGCCACCAGACTAAAGTGAGGAGACAAAAACTAAGGGAAAAGACTTCCAAGAACTCCAAAGTAGGTCTTAATATTTTTTTTTTTCTATTCAGTACTCATGGAAGGAGAGAAATTATAAATGGCTGTGAAGAAACAGTGAACAGATGGCACTGAAAAGTCACCATCTGTGCACCAGGAGGCTGCATGACCCAAGTGCATCTCCTACCTTACCTTGTGGCTAAACTGTGTCTTGTCAATATACTGGTTTGGAAAAGGGTATGCTCCTTCTAAAGATAAACTGTCATTAATATTTCTTCAGATTTAAGAGAGAAGTCAGGGAGAAAACTGTCATTGCTAGATAATTTGATCTCACTGAGAAATAAGAATTCAATTCCCTTAAGAACTCACTAAACAGAAAAACTATGCTTTATCTATAAAAACAGCTTATAAATAATCTAATGAGTCTGTGTATGTGTGTATGTGTGCATGTCTGCATCTAGTAATGACAGTCCATAACATTTAGCAACAGTATTGGAAAGTGATGACAGAAAGGAGGAGGATGACAACAGGAAAGCAATTTGTTCTTTTTAACATTGTGAAATGCTATTGTAGAAGTGTTGATGTGTGAGGCTAGAATCTGAAGCATCATCTGTCTCATCTGTGATAACTGCAATCAAGTTTTATGTGGCAATTCATTTGTTATAAACGAGTCTAATTTATATTATTACTCAAGAGAAAATATTTAACAGAAGAAACTATAAATTCTAAGTAAATACAGATTTTTAGATAAACTGATATAATTTGATTCATGTATACATATACAAAATTTCTATGTGTATGTAACATCTTTCTAGGAAAACTGTTTATGCCATCAATAAAATTTTTAAGGAGTCTGTTATCCAACAAAGTATAAACTGTTACATTCCAAGGGACCCAGGGAAATATAAAAAGTGTATACTGGGGAGAGGGAAGAAGAATGGAGCAAAGAAATTCTTTTTGATAATTTCAAAATTCCTAACTGAAGATTAAACTTCTATCAGTTCTCTTCTTTCCTGCTCTAAATTCCTAATCACATTTATATTGGTCCTCCAAAGAACAAAAGAAAAAGGTATAATTCTCACATATTATTATTTTTCTAATACAAAGTAGATATTTGCCATAGTATCTTTTTTTATCATAAAATACTAAGGTTAATAGGAATCACATTAGCTTCATACTATTCTTTCTTCTTTAGTTTAATAATGTTTTTGTTTAGGCATATAAATATAATAAATTGAGAAAAAAGTTTGGATGCATTCAAACAAATGTTGAGGCAAAATGGAAGACAGTGAAGAGGAATTCTAAGCCATGGCAGCACAAAGACCTGGCATTAAAGGCAGGCTCTACTAATTTACTGCCTATATAAGCTGATCACTGTATTGATTTTCCATTTTCTCAACTATAAAATGGGAACAATATCTGCTTCATGAGTCCATGAGTATTAAGTGAGTTAACATATTTATAATGTCTTTAATAAACATTCACAGTCTTCTTCAACCCTTCTATTGTAAGAGGTTGCAAAGTAGTCTAAAAAGAGGAAGGAATCTGGAACCAGACTGGGTTCACATGATACACACACACACACACACACACACACACACACACACACGTATATGAATGTGGGGCTGCGGGAGGGGGTGGGGAACAGACAGACAAAAGTGGAGCTAAGAAAGTTTCTCTTCAGATGTCCAACAGTAAAGGCTATATTTTTGTATTTTGATTATTTAACAGGAGGCCATTACCCTCCAAAAATCTTAGAAATTAAAAATCTCCAAAAGATCAAAATGCTTTATTTCAGAAGAAAAGTTGAGTTTATACAGATTTTCAGCAAACTGATTAAAGCTGATAATTATGTATTAGTCTCAACATATTAAAAAAAAAATCCTGCTCATCTTCTATTAATAGGAAGGGCCCTTTGTTTTAATTACAATATTTTGAATTAGTCCATTCTCTGACAAAAGACATCCATTTTACAACTTAAAATAAACAAAGCTAAACAAAATGTCACTTGTGCCTAAGAGAATTCTGTAAGTGTCCTGGTGGCCTAAATTAGCCCAAGTCATATTAGCCTGATGAGGTGGGGGAAGTGGGGGACAAAGCCAAACCAGGAAGCTTTTTACTATTGAATGCAACTACACTATATACAAGGTCTTGTGCTACACACAATTCTTCTTATTCCTATTTTGAAGATTAAAAGAATAACCAGCAGAGGCAAATTTCAGATCCAGGTTTATTTAAATCCAGGGCCAACAATCTTACCACTAAACTGTATTTCTCATTAAAACAACAAATAAATAGAAATAAAAATGCTTCACTTTTTGGGGAATTTGAAATAAAAGAAGCTTTCCTTCTTTCTGGAAGCAAGAGGAAAAGAAACTCTTTTGGTATAAATACTAAAATGTTAATCTACTATATGTAGCCAAATGGTGGTATATAAGTGATAAAAGGATGTTCCAAACATATGAACATGTATCTGAAAAAGATGAAAATATCAGTAATTTATTTTCCTATTATTTATCTTCAAGCTAATAATTTCAAAACCATGCAGCTACATAAATAGATAGATAAACAAACAAACAAATAAATAAATAAATAAATGTAATTTTAATTGGTCCTCTGCTTTTTATATCTCCAAATAGATGTAGCCTTGGGGAATTAGATTCAAAGTTCAGACACAAAGGAAAAACTACAAACTGAGAAGTACACTAGAATACTCATATTCAAATGATGTAATCTAACTATATATTTAATAAAACTGAATACCATATCACAGACACTAAGACACTGAATTTTAAAATGAGAAACAAGTATTCTACAAAATGTGCTGGGCACAGTTGCTCTCATAACTTCACAGAGGATCTGAATAAAATTTATGTATCGTATAAAATACCTATAAAAAATGTCAAGAACAGAACTAACATCTGTAGAATAGAATGATCATAATATACTAAATTTTTTCTTCCTCGTTAAAGTTTATATTTAGGAGGCATGACTTACCTTTAACTTTGATGAATGACATTATAACATAATTCAATATTAATAATTTTACAACACTAAGTTATCAACTGTGAGTCAAACATTTTATTACATGATTTTTCTGTATATTTAAGACTTCCCTCACTAGTAACAGATGCGTTGCTTTTAATGGTCACATGATACAGTAATTTAAGTTTTCCACTTACCCCAGAAAGTTATTCTCTTACTCAGGATGCTGGGAAGAGATTTTCTATTATATAAATAGTGAGCAAATTAAACATTATTTAAATTCAAATATTGATCACATATAGAACTTATCTAATTTTCTCAGAAAAACTCTTAAAAGATCGAAATGTCTAGATTTTAAAAATGAATTTTGAGCACTCACCGATTGCATGCTTACTCCAACTTGTTGAAAAACCATCCTCATCAGGCGCTTAATCCAGCCAAGCATTTAGATGGTAAAGTTGTCCCAAATTTGCATTTCAAGTACTTCAGGCATACATTGCAGTACATTGTCCATTAAAGCACACTGAAAATTTTAAACGCAGATACTGAAATGAATTGTTATTATTCAGAATCTCTACTGTGTACAACTTGTCTTACAAAGTAAGCCTAAGACATTTTAAAACTTGTAGCAGCAAAATTAGTTCTAGGAAAACATACTACACCTGTTACTGCCACCACTGACAGAATAGTCAATATAGTTCCTCCTTTTCTGTGTCACCAGATACTGTGGCATCTGCTTAGCCAAGTCTAAAGCTCATGTATCCTAACAAAAAGGAGGCTAGAAAAGCAAGTACCTGCAATAACAAACAGGTTTTTCTTGCCACCAAAAAATTAGGAAGAAAGGAATTCCAGGAACAGGATTCCAATGCAACATGGTCAAAAATGACAAAAGTCCTTTTATACTCACTAGCACCTTCAACTCACCACCCCTATGCCCTATTATACACTACAGAGATCTCAAATATTAACTTGCATCATGTAATTTCAAAATATTAGTTTACAAATGAGATGGCGTTTAAACAGAATATAAATCAATGCAGTGCTGCCTCATTAAAAAAAATGTTGCATTAAAACAAAAACAAAAACCAGAAAAACAAAACTGAACAGAGCAATGTGTTTTTGAGATAGTTAATTTACATTTTAATGTAAATGCTCCTTATCTCATCATGGACCAACAGCAGTTTGTGGTCTATACTTTGAGAACTTTATAATTACAGAGAATGGGAGAAAAAAGTAAAGTGCCACAAATATGCCAGCAATGGATGCAAATTAACTGAAAAGAGGAGCCATACCCTAAATGACAGAAGAGTGGAAAAGAAAATGAGCACTATGGGCAAAAATGAACAGCAATGGGGAAGGCAGGAAAACAAGAATGAGTACAGGATGCATGTTTATATGAGAACTTGAGCTAAGAGCCTATACTGGAGAAAAAGGAAAAAGAAACAAAGATCAGATTAAATAAATCTTGAAACTACAAAGTAGAGTTTGACTCAATATGTAAGTTTAAAAAGTTTGTTAAATATGGCAAAATTTAAATTAAACTTGATTCTTTGAAAAACCATAAAAAGAAATAGTACAAACATTTAACTGGAAGGTACCAAATTATCATTTATAGAGGGGCAAAGGTAGGAGTCAAACTAGAAATTTAGATCAAAATTTAGATTTTTATCTACTACACCATACTATTCCCTACAGGGAAAAATAGTTTGAGGAAATTATTTGAAATTTTGAGTGTTTTCTGTTTCGATGTTGTCATACATGATCCTACTCAACTTTCAATATGTTTATATACTTAAAGTAATGATATAAAATAGTTAAGTATTAAAAGGTTCAGTGGCACATGCCTATAATCCCACTGATATGGCAGGCTGAGGCCAGAGGATCACAAGTTTAAGGCCAGTCTCAGCAACTTAGTGAGACCCTGTCCCAGAGTAACGAATAAAAAGAACTGGGAGTGTAGCTCAGTGGTAGAGCACCCTTGGGTTCATTTCCCAATACCAAAAAAAAAAAAAAAATGTGTGAAGTGTTAAGGCTTTGAGCTAGAGCCTATACTCTAGAGCATATACCCTTATATCACCTACCAATTGGTGACTATGAAGAAAATAATTACCTTCACACTGACAGAATTAGTAAGAGACATTTTAATGTCACCAAGATCTATTACTGAATAAATGAATCACATCTCTTGAGAGTCAATGAAAATGAATGAAATGAAAAGAGGAAAGAGTCAAAAATGACATAAAAAATAGAAATGGTTGGCCAAAAACTAGGCAAGGTCAAAGAATGATTTTAAGTGAGGGTGAAACCCTCCTATTTTGTTGTCTCCATAGTTTTACTTTTACCAGAATGTCATATAGTTGGAATCTCAATAGTATATAGCCTTTTCAGATTGGTTTCTTTTACTGAGTAAGGTGTATTTGAAGGTCCCTGCGTGTCTTTTTGTGTTTTCATAGTTCACTTCCTTTTACTGTTGAATAGTACTTCATTATCTGGATATACCACAGTTTATTCATTCATCTGCCAATAGGCATCTTGTTTGCTTCTGAGTTTTTGACAATTATAAATAAAAATGCTATAAATATCTATGTACAAATTTTGCTTGTTTTATTAAATGAGTACTGCATTAGGGTTCTTTAGAGAATCAGAAACAACAGCATATATACATTTTTTTAAGTTTTTAAAAGTTGTAGACGGACACAATACCTTTATATTTTGTTTAATTTGTTTATGTGGCTCTGGGGATCGAACCCAGTGCCTCACACATGCTAGGCAAGCGCTCTACCACTGAGCCACAATCCCAGTACCAACAGAACATATATTGATACCTACAAAGAGATTTATTTTGAGATTGGATCACTCAATTATGGAAGCTGGGAAATCCCATAATATGCCATGTGCAAGTTTGAGGGACAAGTCTGCTCATGGTATTATCCCACTCTGAATCTGAAGGCCTTTACAAGGATCTTTTCTTCCCCCTATATCATATCCTAACAATTTTTCCTACATTTTATTGGTGCACTATAGCTGTGCATATTGATGGAATTTGCTGTTACATATTCATACATGCACACAATACATGGCGCCTCAGCAACTAAGGCTGGTCCTTTTCCTCTACAGATCTACAAGGGACTTCTTTAAGGCAAGAGATGGATGTTCCCACTAAAGCAATGAGCAAATCTGCTCCTCCTTTGCCTTTTTGTTCTATTAAAGCCCTCAAGGGATTTTATGACACCCCTTAGTAAATAGATTCAAATACAAATCTTTTCCAGAACACGCTCACAAACACACCCAGAAATAATGTTTTACCAGCAATTTCTGCATACCTTAGCTGAAGCTAGCTGTCACATAAAATGAACTATTCACAGATAGTTCTTTTTTAAAAAATTATTATTTGCTAGAAAGAAATGTAATACCTAAAATCTAGGCTAGAGATTAAGGTTAGGGATCACTTGTTTAGAAAAATAAGATGAAAGGAATTAATTCACAAGGACAGAGAAGCCAGTAGAAATCTTAGGAAATACTGTAGAACAAACAGAAAAAATAAAAAGCACTGAGAAAAAGAATCAGTAGAAAAATTAGAGTTGTACTGTCACTAAAAGAAAAAAAAAGAAATTCAAGAAAGTTAATGATCTTGTTAAACACAGAAGGGAAGTCATTTTGGTGGACTCTTATTGCCACCCTTTCCACCCTCTCCACTGTGCTCTCTGGAACCCAATTTGGAGGTAAACACCTCCCCCCCCAACTCCACATCATCAACATATTCACTCACCACTGAGCACTCCTGGCCCACTTCCTTTAACTGAAACTTGGCTTGCCTTTGGAATACTGCCTCTCCTAAGCTACAGCCTTCTCAAAAGGGTTTCTGCTTGTATTCCCTTAAACTTTATGTCAAGATTATTTGTCATCAATTATTTGCCTCCCATCTTTTAATAATCCCTTCCTCAAAGGCAGGGATTAAATTTAAGGGAGAGAAATTAAAGAGAGAGAAAACAGGTCCATGGTTAGTCACTCATGGCTGCCAGTGGAGGGATAGTTTGATAAACGAAGCATATGGGCATTTTCAGAAATGAAGCCAGTCTTGTCTTTACTTTGAGTGGGATAGTAACTACATGGCTGTGTTCATCATAGAAATGTTCATCAAAACCAGTGAATTTTGTTGTATGCAATTTATACCTCCATGGGGGAAAAAAACAAAATTTTCCTTTGAGATGATGCTTTAATACCAAGTTCCCTTCATTGTGGATGTTACTTAAGAGTGCTTTGTCTTTCATTATCATTCAGCTAAGATTTTTGTTGAACCTTCACTCCAAGTCCTTCCCTAAAAGGAATTCTGCACTTTGACTTGATTAGCACTAGTAAATCAATAAATATATCTTATATTCTTGTCAGTGCTGGGTGATTTTGGTATTCATACAGCTGATATATCAAGCAGAGTAGTATAAAAGCCCATTTTTAGAAAGCTATAAAACAGTCAAAGCTAAAACTAAGCTAATCATAGATTAAGGTTGCTGTCTTTATGTTTTATTATATTTGGAGACAGGAGTTTTGACTGACAAAAGGCATGAAAGGAACTTCTGGGATGCTGGCAATGTTCTTTTATTTATTTATTTTTTGATGATGCTGGGAATTGAACCCAGGGCCTTCTGCATCCAAAGCAAGTACCCTACCAACTGAGCTATATCCTGAGCCCAATGTTCTGTTTCTTGTTAGAGATGCTCAAATATGTTGACTTTGTGAAAACTTTTACCAAGATACACATTTACATATTTTTCATGACTCTAAGTTATGTTTCAAATAAAAATTTTAAAATCACAAAAAAGCCTTTGGCTAAGTTATATAACTTTGATAAATTTCTCATAGAAATAAAAATATTAATACCTAAATACATACATATAATTTCTGCAGTGTTTTATATTCATGAAATTGGAATTTAAATGCATATCAATAAAATAATGTTAACTAAATTATGGTATATTATAAAATATTATGCAACTATTTAAAGAAAATTATAGTCTAAGTACTGATATGAAAGTATATCCCTGATATTTAAGAGTAACATGAAAAATGTAATTTCATTTTTACAAAACAAAAATCTTCAACCTTTTATGTATTGTAGGTGGTGCTGGAGATGGAACCCAGGGCATCTTACCATGGGCCTTCATTGCTGCCCAGCATTCTAGGAAAGTTTTATTTTCTTACTTTTCCCCTTTTTGTATTTTCTAGAGGAATTATTTCAGGTTATCTCCAGGTAACCTGCTGTGGCTTAATGTGTCATCCCCAAAGTTCCTGTGTTTGAAACCTAATCCCAAAGCAATAATGTTGGGAGATGTGGCCTTTAGAAGTGATTAGGTCATGAAGGTTCTGCCCATGTAAATGGACTAACGTCAATAATATGGGATTGCCGTAGTGGGTTTCTGACATAAAGGACAAATTAAGCCCCCTCTTGAGCTCTCTTCCCTTATGTGCTATCTTGCTCCTTCACCTTTCAACAGATGCAGCATGAAGGCCTTTGCTAGATGCTGGTGCCATGGTCTTGAACTTTCCAGTCTCCACAAACATGAGACACATAAATTTCTGTTCTTTATAAATTATCCAATCTCAGTTATTTCATTGTATAGTAGCAGAAAATGGACTAAGAGCCAGCCATTGTGTATACACCTGTAATCCCAGTGACTTGGGAAACTAAGGCAGGTGAATAAGTTTGAGGTCAGCTTTAGGAATTTAGCGAGATCCTGTATCAAAACAAGAAATTAAAAAAGGGCTGGGGATGTAGCTCATTGGTACAGCACCTGAGCTTAATCCCCAGAATCTTCCCCATAAAAAAAGAAAGAAAATGGACTAAGACATTAACCAAATTTACTCAACTCTTTCTTCATCATTTCCCAACAGATAATCAAGCATACCATTTGATAATAGAGAAGTCAGCTGAGAAAAAAACCCTCAGTGTCTTGTCATTCCACATGCCACACATTTATCTGCACCTGTATCTATTCCCCCAGTCTCTCCTTCCAAACAAATGCCCAGGATTCCATCCTCTCACTTCACAGGTCTTACATCAGAAATGTCCTACATTGCATCAATTCTCTCTTTTACTTTATTAATTTCAAATACACTTGCCCTTCCTAGTTTTTCCCAACTGAATTTAATCCAAAATTCAACTTCTCCCAAATCTGTTGTTCATGTGTTCTCTGAGGAAAATAGCAGTCATATTGCCAGTTATTCCTTCTCTTTCATATTCTATAATCAATCAAGTTCTATTTTCCCTCCTAAAAATATCAGATCCCATCTCCAATGTCCTTACTGCTATTCTATGGCTTCGTTATTGTAAAAATCCACTAATTTATGACCCACACTTGCCCTCCCCTTTCCATCTGAATGGAAAATCAAAGTAGATTCTTTATGATTTGGTCTCTATTATTTATTATCCTCTGTGCTGGTCAGCTTTTCATTGCCATGATAAATACCTGAGACAAACAACTTACAGGAGTAAATATTTATTTTGCCTCACATTTTTAATGTTTCAGTCCATGGCTGGCTGGCTCCACACTTGAGGTGAGGCAGAAAAATATGGTGGAAGGTCTTGATGAAGGAGAGAGGCTCAGCTCATGGCAGCCAAGAAGCAGAAAGATAGAATGGGAGAAGGGGCCAGGGAGAAGAGAAACTCTCTGGGCAGGCCTTCAATGACCTATTTCCTCCAACTAGCTCCCACTTCCCAGTAGGCCACCATTCAATTATCAAAGGATTAATCCACTGATAAGGTCAAAGCCCTCATGATCCAATCATTTCTTAATAGCCCCACCTCTGAATACAGAAGACTTTGAAGGACATTACAAATCCAAACCTTAACATTGTCTTTACTATGTTTTGTTCCAGTCATACAGGGAATTCCAGAAATTAAACATGCTCTCATCTCTGGACTTTTCCTCTACTCATCATTCCACCTCCCTACTGTATGTCTACACTAAGCTGGTTCCTACTAATCTTTGATTTAGCTTAACTATGCCTCTTCTAAAAAGTATTTCTCTCAGAATTAGGATTAGAACCCTCCTGTGTGTATTCCCCCATATAGTAGCACAAAAATGTACCTATAAACCACTTCCTCCTCCACTGGCCTTTCATCAACTTAAGGGAAGAAACTATCTTATTTATCACAGTGCCTCAGCACTTAGCACAGGTATAGGATATAATAATTGTGCAATTCATACTTGAGTACCAAATGAATGGAATGTAAGCCATAAGCCAGTGCCTTTCCATGCCTTCTTAACTGTAAACAGATATTTACTGAAATGAGTTTTGATTCTATTATAGGCAAGGTAGGTAATTTCACAAAAACCTTCCTCCCAATGAGGACAAATAAAGTAGCTGGACAAAATACATAAATCAACTATTGAAAGCATCAGAGAACTAACAAGGCACAGAAATGTAAGCAAGGCAGTTAAGAGATGATTCTTTGAAAAAACTAATAAAGATACAGACCTCTAACAAGATTAGAAATGAAAATAAAAAACAGGACATCACTATAGATCCCACAATCATTCAGAAAATTATAAAACCAAAACATGGCACAGTATAAGAAGTCACAGTAGTGATTACCTTTGGATGGGACTGGGTAATAGTTGGAAAGCATTCATCAAAGGGTTGTTTTTTTTAAAATGTAAACAAATATTTCTTAACTTGGGGGGCTATTATATGGATGTTTGCTTTGTGACAATTTATTAAGCTGTACACTTATCTTTTGTGCATTTTTCTGTTATAATTCCTAATTTTAAAAATGTAAAGACATAATTGGAACTTAAAATTTTTGCTATGATCACAAGGGTGGCTGTTATCAATAGGAATTATAGCCACAATGGTGGCTTTTATAAATAGGAATTAATGTATCTTAATTCTTTTTTAAAAACCTGCCTCAAATCAATGTACTCTTCATATTGTCTTATCTAAATCAGTCCTGTTAAGTTAGTAATACCTTCTTCTATATATTCAAGTTCAATTTAAAAGTAAATTCTAGTTATCAAGCACCTTGAAACCAGAAGTACCTTTCTTTACACAAATCATTTACAAAGTTCGAAAATGTTTCTTAGCATTTGTTTTAATTCAGTTTGCAACTTTGTGAACTATATTCAAGAGACCTCCCACTTCAGCATTACTACACGCATCTAAGATTTTTTATTCTACTTTTTTTTTAGTCTCCATCACCCTTTTTTTAAAACTTTATTCTAATTAGTTATACATGACAGTAGAATGCACTTTTGACATATCATACATAAATAGGTATAATTTCTCATTCTTCTGGTTTTACATGATGTAGATCACACTGGTCATGTTGCCATATACGTACATAGGGTAACAATGTCTGATTCATTCCTACTATCCTTCCTATCCCCCCATAATGCTTCCCCTCCCTGAACTCTCCACTACCTAATTCAAATGAACTCCATTCTTCCCTAGCTCCACCTCCTTATTGTGAATTAGCACCCACATATCAGAGAAAATATTCAGCCTTTGTGTTTGGGGGATTGGCTTATTTTGCTTAGCATAATATTCTCCAGCTCCATCCATTTACTGGCAAATGCTATAATTTCATTCTTCTTTAAGGATGATTAAATTCCATTGTGTATATATACCACATTTTCTTTATCCATTCATCTGTTGAAGGACACATAGGTTTAGCTACTATAGAGTTGCCATAAACATTGATGTGACTGTGTCACTGTAGTATGTTGATTTTAAGTCCTTTGGATATAAACCAAGGAGTGGGATAGCTGGGTCAAACGGTGGTTCCATTCCAAGTTTTCTGAGGGATCTCCACACCACTTTCCATAATGGCTGTACTAATTTGCAGTCCCATCAGCAATGTATGAGTGTATCTTTTCCCCCACATCCTCACCAACTTTTATTGTTGCTTTTATTCTTGATAACTGCCATTCTGACTGGAGTAAGATGAAATCTTAGAGTAGTCTGTCTAAGCGAAATGTTGATAAAAATTTTCTGGTATTCTTGTTCATTTGGTTACTTTTATATAAAATTCTGATTGCCAGTTGCTCAGATAACAAATGATAAGGCACAATTCTTTAAAACATTAAGTTCCTAAACCTAAGGCAAAATCTTGAATGTTCATCATTCAATTCTTTAATATCTTGAGGAACTCAGAGCTGCACATTTGGCATGCATTTTTATTCACTGCAGATTTATAAACATGAATCAAATTTATGGTTAAAGAATCATTTTTTTAAAAAAGGTTTTAAAAAAGATAGTTTAAGAATCGGGCTTCAGATTACTTTCTATGTTTAATAAATACATACAATTAAACCCTTAGAAATTTTATGAAGATACTACAGGCTTATAGTCTAATCTAGTGTAATACTGACAATAAGAAATATAAACTATTTTTTTATGGGGAGGACTGTTTGGCAGGGTAATAGAAGAGTAAATGAAGAAATAAACACAACTTGAAAAGCACTTTATTTTTCCTTCCAAACTTGGTGAAAACATATAATGATATATAGCTATACTAAAATTTATAGCAGTCCAATCAAAGACAAGAAAACACCACTTGAACTGATGCAATGTCTGTTTTTAAGACTGCTACAACAAAAGTTACAGGAGTTTCATAGCTTGTTAGTCATAAAGATAAGGTTGTCATTAAATTTTAAGTGTCTAAAATTTTTAAGTTATAATTTAAATATGGTGGGGTTTAATTTTATAAGGTCTATGACAATCACTCAAGGAAACAGCCAATTATCTTCAAATTAGAGAGATGACCCATTTTATAGAAAATGCCTAAAAAGATTAATAGAACATTTCTTAATAATTTGGTTGGCTAGATCATTAGAAAAATGTTATTTAAATATTCTCAGAATATGAAAAAATTAGATAATCATATCAGTGTATCCCAAATGACAGTTTATATAAGATACTTTTTTGTAGGTAGGAATGTTTGGCAGGGGACAATGATACAAAAGAAAAATAAGAACCATGAAGTAAAAAGTTCAAACAACTTTATTCAATTTAAAGTTTCTGTTCTTTGAGAATATGTCCTTCCTTCATTTTGTCCCTGTATTCTTTTAGGGTACAAGAAGAACAGATAAATTTTATTTGATTTTCAATTTTCAATAGTTGGGATTGAACTCAAAGGTGCTCTGTCACTGAGCTATACCCCTAGCACTTTATAAAAATTCTGAGATAGGGTGTTCCTAAGTTGCCTTGAAATTGCAGTCCTCCTACCTTAGCCTCCTGAGTTGCTATGATTGCAGGCATGTGCCACCATGCCAGGCTAAATATTTATTTTTTAAAATGTTCTCACTTATAACAACTTGAACTTGTCAGGATTTTATTTTTTTATTTGTGCATTATTTTTTTATTCACTGTGATACATTCTATGAGCTCAAAACATAATTTGGTCAATTTCATTCCCCAGTATTTACACTATTTTTTTGAAATTAAACTTTGAAATTAAAGTCCAGTGTCTACTACTATACCTCACATCAGGCTAGTCTAGACTTTATGTCAGAATACTTTACCATAACTATAAAACAATGATAAAGTATTTAACCTCTGGGTACCATGTACTAGCAGTAATTAAAAATAATATTCCACATGCTCATGCAAAACTAAGTAGAAATATATATATATTTAATATATATATTTTTTATATATACACACATATATATTTTCCCACTACCTAGTATAGAATCTGACATAGTATCATTTTGCTCAATCCATAATGAATAAATCTTAAGCCCTGTATTACATCTCTCAACAAAAAAGTAAAATTGGCTGAATATCTATGAACACAAGCTAATTAAAACTTGACAAAAAAATGTTTTTTTCAAGTTAATGGTCTTCAAGGTGAATTTAAACTTCTGAAGAACATATTTAAAGTTATTTGTCTCTCTGTAGGATAAATGTCAATAAGAGCCAGGCACCAAGGCCTCTAACCCCAGTTACTCAGGAGTCTGAGGCAAGAAGCTTGCAAGTTCAAGGCCAGCTTGGGCAACTTCAACCCTGCTGTCTCAAAAGTTTTTTAAAAAGAGAGGCTGGGGTGGGGCTCAGTGGTAGAGTACTCCTGGGTTCAATCCCCAGTATCACAAAAATAAATAAATATATACATAAAAACAAAAAGTCAGCAAGAGAGGTTCTGTTTCCACTTAACGATCTGTCATTTGAGGATCTCTGGACTATAACCACACATTGAGTGACAAGTATTTTCTTCTTGAAGTACTTTTGTAATTTTAAGCAGTCCCAGGCAAATGAATTAAATAGCTTGGCATTAATTTTAAAACAGTGCTTTGAAAAGACAGTTCAAATACTTTCAGTGATCAGTAAGTACAAATAAACTACTTGGAAATCAACAATACTTTCTGACTGAAAATGCTGCCCTTGGCCCAAGGACAGACATGATGAAAATTCACTGTAGAAGTGATTCCGACAAGTTGTATAATAATTAGTCCCTTGCATGTTACATGTACTGCTCTACTGTGAAAACTCAGCAAACTATATCTTTTTAAATAAAGTAGTTTAGTTTTTGAAATCTTAAAGTTATTCACTGAAGCATTAGTTGTAAAAGAAAAAAAAATCTAGAGGCAGTGTAAACACATATCAATAAGGAGACAGTTAAATTCAACATACCTAATGTAAATTTGTGGACATTTTAAAAAAAGAAAACAAAAAAATGACAAATCTTTAAGGAAAACAACTTCAATATTCTGGTTTTCAAAAAGCTATGCATGAAAATATTTGCATAATAAAATATTAAATAAAAAAAGTTCCAAACAAACAAGTATATATTATTTCATTTTTAAAAAAATAGGGGCTAGGTATGTAGCTTCTTGGTAGTATAAGCACTTAGCATGTGTGAAGCTCTGGATTTGAGTTAGATCCCTAGTACCACAAAACAAACAAACACACAAACACCTAAAACACAGTAGAAATAGTGGTGCAATAGGTATCTTGTCTAAACACAAAGAAAAAAAGATTTGAAAAGCTACCATAACATTGACTATATCTGAGGCTTGTCAATAGGATCAGCCATTTATTTTTTCCTTTTTGCACTTGCCCTTCTGTTACTGTTTTTTTTTTTCAACAGAATACACTACTTTTGTAATTTTTTTGAAGACCAGTAGCATTTTTAAGATTAAGTAAGTGAATAAATCTAAGAAGTAAAGACATAAAAATTATTCAAACTTTGGACTATATAAGTAAACAATAAACATTAACAATATACAGACTTGGGGAAACCACATAGGCTATAAATTCCTATTTTCCTATTTCAGACATTCATCCTTTATGATTTTTGCCATATTCAAATACTCTTAATAGTTCAGTCTAAATCAACTCACTTTTAAAAAAATTATATAAATTTAGCCTCATCCTAAGCAATAATATTTATGCAATCAAAGCTTATAGTTCAAAGTATTTTTCCAAATACATTTTAAAATGTAGTCATGCATCGCTTAAGATGGAAATACATTCTGAGATCATTATGCTAACATCAGAGAATGTACTCACACAAACCTAGATAGTAAAGGTTAAACGCTCAATGTGGCCCCTTGATGCAATCAAGAGACAAAGTAAACACAGGATGTAAGGTACAAGCTGCTGCAACAGCAACATAGCATATTGTTTTACAATAAACTCTTCTTTCTTAATAAGTAGTACTCCTTAAAATAATGATAGGAAGTATAGAAAAGTAAGTATATAAACCAGTAGTATTTATCATCATTATTAAATATCCTCTACCATCAATAATTTTGTGCGCTGTACTCTTATACAACTGTCAGCACAGGTTTGTTTATACTGGTGTAACCACAAACACATAATGCATTGCCATATGACATGATGAATCCGATGTCACCAGAGATAAGAACTTTCTAGCTGCATTTATAATTGTATGAGACCACTGTTCTGTATGTACTTAACTATATTTTGCACTCCCAACCTGAATCCAAATAGACTGGGATTAAATGAGATAGCATGACTAAAATGAATATAAAATTGATTCCTATTATATCTAAAATCATCTCTTAGGAAACCAGTCTACTCTACTGCCAGTACATATTACATATCAAATCAGTATTTACGAGTATACAAAAAATTCATTTCAAAAAGAAAATTTCTTAAAGGTTAAAAAAGTTATACTGCTTTATAAAAATACTTATATATTTAAAATACAATATCATGTATGTGTTTTTTCAGAGTTTTCCTATTTGTCTGAGTTTTTATATTGTAACCACAACCAACTCATGCTAGTCAAATCCAGATGCATAAGCTAATCTGTTAAATAGTATCAAATGTTTATACAATTTATTTGGTAATAATGGCTTGTAGCCTGACTGCCTGACACCTTCAAAAGAATAAATGAAAGAAATGATCTAGAGGTGGCATGTACTCGTCCCTAAAACAGCTCTTCATATAGCAATTTTACTATCCATTATGCTGCTTTTCAGAGGCAGAGCCATATATGTGCAACTTAATATAACAAATGATGAATATCACTGATGAACACGTGCTTGCAAATCAATAAGTGAAATATTAGAAGCCCAATGGGAAAAAAGGCATAGGACATCAGTAGGCATAGAATACAACTGGAAATGTGTAGAAACACAAATGGAAAATAAAATGTAAAAAAATGTTTAAGGATATCACTAATAATCAAATAAATGTTAAACTGTTATAACTTTTTCCTTGTGAAATTGGCAAAGATGAGGCTGTTATGTGACTGTGCTTTGCATGAGACAGACCCTGGGTTTGATACCTAGCAAAGATGAAAATGGGGACACCTCAGTATTGGTAATAACATGAGCAAAGTATAACCTTTCTGGTGGATGCCCTAGCAGTATGTACACATAACAGTGCTTTCACATTTATACTCAGCAATTTCATGTCTACAAAGTCATCCTAAAGAAATAATCCGACTCTGAATCTGAACTGAAAAAGTTATTCTCTTGAGAATATGAGTAGTTTGGTAGAAAAGAAAATATCTAACAAAAGGTTGGTTAAATACACAACAGTAACTCATCCATACCTGAAAGACATTAAAAAGATAATGTAGGGGCTGAGGCATAGCATGGTGGCATGTTGAAAGCCACAGTTTAGTCAGAATGATGCCTGGCATTTTTGCCAGAGGGAATGGTTGAATGGTGACCCTGCTCTGGGATTAGGGCGGATCCTGCTGGGATTAGGGCAGATACTGCTGGGATTAGGACAGATCCTGCTGGGATTAGGGTGGATCCTGTACCGGTGAGAGTTCGGGAATAAAGGTTGCTGTTTGAACCTACAAGGCTGTGTGGTAGCTTGGTTATTTTGTGCCCAGCCAGACTGCAGCAGTGGCAGAATGCTGGCCTAGCATGCACAAGGCCAAGGTTCCATCCCCACACCACAAAAAATAAATACTAATAATAAATAAAATATAAACAAATAGGGCTGGGAATATAGTTCAGTGATAGAGAATTTGCCTAGCATACATGAGGTCATGGGTTCAATCCCCAGTACTGCAAAATAAATAAATGATAGTTTTAGTTTTGAAAATGAAAGATGCTCCATATGTAAGCTGTATCATAAAACACTGAATATAATCTCATTTTTCTAAATAAATGTGTTTAGACATATTAATTTAGGTCAAGGGATAGCAATATAGCTCAGTGATTGAGCATTTGCCTAGCATGTGTGAAGCCCCAGGTTCAATCTCCAGCAACCAACAAACTCACTCTCTCTCTCACACACACACACACACACACACACACACACACACAGTCAAGAAGAGAGGCTGACAAATCTTTTTATGTGACAGATCAGTAAATAAATCTTTTAGGTTTGTGGGTGATATGGTCTGTCAAACTTGCTCCATTATCCTTATAATGGGAAAGCAGCCATAGATAATATGTAAATAAACATGAGTAACCAATTCTGATAAAACACTAAAATTTGAATTTCACACAATTACTATGTGTCACAAAATAGTCTTTAAAGGAATTTTTTTTTCAATCACTTACAAATGAAAAAAAAAATGCTCATGGCTCTAGTTCATACAAAATGGGTCTCAGACCACTTTAGGCCTCAAGCTATGGGCAGTCAACCCCATGTCTAGAATATACAGTAAAGCATCATCAATGGATATCTTTTGAAGATGGGATTACAGTGTCATTTTTTTTAATTACTTTTCTTAATTTTGTGATTTCTATCAATAGAACAAAATAAAAAATCAAATATCTGAGTGCTGAATAGAAATCAACATGTTGAACAGCAGTGATACAGCAAGACTGCCCAAGAAAACAAACTGTAGAAACTGAAGTTTATCAGTACTTCAGTATCTACTGTACTATGCTATCTCCCCCCGCCCCACTTTTTCAGGCTATTTGCTTTGTTCATTTCTTTCCTTATGTTCATAAATTCACCAGTTACCCACATCTACTTCTTTTATATTCATCAATCACGTCAGCCCAATAATTCTTTCACATCTCAGGTAAAGTTATGTTTGACAGTGCCAGCTCAATAGCTTCCAATGAAATAACCTTGAACACTTCCATGTTCATTAAGTTAAACTCCTTAGACATGGACTCAATTTCCTTCACAAGCAATCTGACCTTACTCTGAGAATTCTGAATCACTCTCTTATGGTAGGAATCCTAAACTTCAATTAATTACTTTATTTATTTTTGCACTGGGAACTGAACCCCAGTAGTTATTTACCACTGATCACACTATTTCCTCTGACCTTTCTATTTTTTTTATTTTGAGACAGGTTCTCCCTAAGTTGGTGAAGTGGGCCTCAAACTTGGCACTCTTCCTGTTTCAGCCTCCCAAATTGGTGGGATTATAAGCAAGTACCAATGCACCCAGCCTAAACTTCAATTTAACAGGATTATTCTACTGTGCTCTGAATAAGCCACCTGTCTCTTGTAGTTCTTTATTCCTCTTATACTATTTACTTCCATTATAGCCATGTTCAACTAATGTAATATTGGGAAGATGAGGGATACAGATGAAATAACCACTATGAGTATCCAGTATTTGCCATGTGCTAAAGAAATGGTAGAGATTATGCATTTATGTACATTTCCCCTATTTCTTTCCCCTTTAATGGCAAGAATAAAAATATTTTAATACTTGTATTTGTTAAACTATGTTTATGAACTTTATTAATAACCTCAAAGTTAATTGTATTAATCATTTACTGTTTAAAAAAAACAAAAATACCTCTCAATATTGTTTTGTACTCACACTTCCAGGTTACTGTCCCACCCCCCATTACAGATTTGTAGCTCAGAAGAAATAATTTTACACATCAGTTTCCTATTCAACTCTTAGGATATTGGGTTAAGGTTAAAGAGCAAAATTTTTGCAAGGAGAAAGCCCAAGAGTAGCCCTCCTGAATTCCAGCCCTCCCCTTTCAGTAGCATAATTTTTAGGCAAATTAACTTTTTCTCCTCAACTGTAAAATGAGGATAACTCCTACTTCATAAGACTGTTGTAAAAATTATACGAATTAGTGGAAACAATTGCACAGGGCTTCATACATAGTAAGAGTTCCATAAACAGAAATTAGCAATATAATTATTACTGCTCAAAGCGTAACATTAATGCCTACATTATTTGGTACCTTTGTTTCTGGTGATTTTGAGAATCTGAACACAGGGTTGTGAAACCTGTAGTACATTCTTGTAGTACAACTAAATTAGCGGTGTTCATACTTTTTAATGTGTGCCTTATTTTACTCAACTTCTCTAAAAAGCAAATGGTTAGAGGTAAAGTTTAACTATTGATCATGAAAAAAAGCGAATACATAAAAGAGATGAAATGATATATGGCATATACATACTTCAAAACAACCCGGAGAGGGAACAAGAGTGGCCATAAATTAATAATTACTGAAAATGGGTGAGGCATACATTGAGTTCTTCATATTATTTGCTTAACTTTATAGTCTGAAGATTTTCATAATTTCTTAAAACGCTCAAAGGCCTACTTCTCTAGGGCTTCATGCAAATTCTGGGCATGGTCAGGGAAATACATATTGGGAAGTCCTGGGAGACAAACAGTGACAGCGCAATGCAATCCAGGTGTAGCCGGTTAAACCTCCCAGGCACAACCCCGGGTATGGGTATGCTCCTCCCCTGGAGTCCGTGAGGCTGGCTCCACGAGGCCCGGGAGAGGGCACAACACCGAGGGGAAACGCCGCCTGGCGGCCAGCACGGAAACTGGGGTTCCCAAGACCGTCAGGAGACGGGGGAGGGGCAGGAGACGTAGGATAGGTGGGTGGGTGAGCGAGTCCCAGTGCGGTGGGCGAGGCGACTTCTCTCAGCCCCACCGAAGCACCCGGCCCACCAAGGCTCTCGGAACCGCCCGCTGTCTAGCACATCACTGCCTCCTTTCGATCCTGGAGCAGACGCCCGGCCGGCCTATGAAGCCCGCCGGCCTCCCAGACCCGGGTTACTTCAGCTCCCGCCCTGTTACCGCGGCGTCCCACCGCCGTCAATCCCTGGGCCGCCTCATTTCCCCCCTGCCAACCGTTTTTCCGAGTCCCCAGACTCACTTACCTCGGCCGCGCGGCAGCCAGCACCTTCTCCTGCTACTCGGGCTTCCAGATTGGCTGTCCCGGGACGTTGCTGTCAATCAGCCAATCCCCGCCCCGAGCCGGGATCAGGCTGACCAATTAACTGTTTGTTCCGGCTCGGAGGCGGGCTCAGGGAGCCGCGGGCGGAAGGTGTGGCTACCACCTCCAGCGCCGGCAGCCACCTTTCCCCGTCGGTGTGCGCACGCGCGGGAGTCCGTGATGGGCGTGTGCTTTCGCCAGGCCTTGGCTTTGTGTCTTCACTGCTCCGTCCTGGGAAGTACTTTTGTTTGTAAACGTCATGCTCTAGGTGTGTAGGAAGACCCACATTCTGAAGGCAACCGCAAGTGTGTATTATGCTGTGAGTCTTAATCCTAACACTTTTCGTCTCATGCTGTGGGGACTTGGTTTCACCCAGCAGATCTTTATACTGCGGACCTCACGTCCGGGGTGCCTTTCTGTTTGGGAGGAGTAGGAGAGGGGGTTTGCTCAAAGTGGATGAAGATTTTTACAGTACTGCCTTCAGGTCCAGTGTCTTTGTAGTCTGACTCATTGGGGTACATGCTTCTTAGATACCTAATCTTGTCCTGATAATATGATCCTTGCATGTATAATTAGCCAAATTCAGCAAGGAAATGTGTTTAGGAGTGATAAAACATTAACATGTAGAAGACGACTATCTGTATTTCTTTTTGGCTTTTCAAGAGGCTGTTGCTGATTGGCTGTCTCTCTTACCCTCCCATTGCAGTTGATCCAGGAGGTTACTGGGTAGGTGCTTGAGCTCAGAAGTTCTTGCCCTAAGTGATTCAAGTCTTCCTACCCAAGGAATTCCCTCCTTCAGCAAGAACTTTAAAACATTTACTCAACAAGGGCTTATTGGGAGTCTATTATGACAGTACAAATATATTTAAAAAACAAAAATCCTTGAACCACGCCTAGAGTGAGGCTACAGGGTAATTTGGAGATAAAAACACAAATTTAAGAAATGTGATCACTTGTTATGATGGAAGTACAAAGGGTCCTAGGAGACTCTACTGGTGGCTAAGGAACATTTCGGGAAGTAGTGGGTGCTTGATTTGAGGCTTACTGAAAAAGCAAGAACTGAGCTGAATGAACAGGGGGGGGGGGGTGTAATAGACAGTCGGGTTTCTGGCAAAGGACACTTGTTTCTTCTGAGATACTTCTAAGGTGGATTTACTGCTAAGTTAATGCATGTGCTTCAGGGCCCTGACTTTCATTTGCTCTTTCCATGGCCCAAAGGAGGACCTTGGTACCGAGTTCACATGATCATATGTTGTCTTTACTTTTTTTTTTTTGGTACTGGGGACTGAACCCAGAGGCGCTTAACCACTGAGCCACATCGTCAGTCCTTTTTTGTTGTTGTTTGAGACAGAGTCTCACAGAGCTGCTTAGGGCCTTGCTAAATTGCTGAGGCTGGCCTCAAATTTGTGATTCTTCTACCTCAGCCTCCTGAATCTGGGATTATAGGCATGTACCACCATGACCAGCTTGTCTTGTACTTTAAAAAGAATGTGTCCAAATAAAGTCCAGTTAACACCTGTTTTTCCTTTCCAGCTTCCCTTCTTTCACGCTTCCCTTTGTCTTAAGTGTCCTTGGAGTGGCCCTGAACATTTTTGGAATCTGGGCAACTTCGCCATAAGTTATTGCTGTCTCTCCCAATAATGGAATGACTTTTAGGAATTCTCCTAGTCTAGCTGTATACCATCTCACTCAATGCTGGGATACAAATGGACTGTCATAGTTGTTTGACACTGGAAGTATGTGGCTAGTGAAGGAAAAAAGAGGGTTTGAAATGTGTTGTGCTAGAAGCTAATGTATGGGGAAATCTTCCAGTCATCACACTTAAAGTTACAAACAGGATACTTTGCCTTTTGTTTTTAGTAAACTTATTTTAGATTCGAAGAAAAATCGCAAAAAGAGTGGATGAAATTCCTTTGTACCCCTCATCTATTTTCTTTAATGTTAGCATCTTATATTACTGGAATACATTTATAAAATGAAACAACCAGCATTGGTACATTATTATGGACTAGACTGCACACTTTATTTAGATTCTACTAATGTCCTTTTTCTCTTTCAGGATCGTATCCGAGATGTCACATTGCATTTAGTCATCATGTGTCCTTAGTCTCCTCTGGTTTGTGAAAATTTCTTACTTTTTTGTTTTTCATGACCTTGATATAGCCATGACAGGTTTGGGTATCTGTTCAGGTATTTTGTAAAATGTCCCACGGTTTGAGTTGCCTGATACTTGCACATAATTGGACTGTGATTATAGGGTTTGAGGAAAATATAGTGAGATGCTTGTTTCATCATATAATATCAGCATAATTTAATAATGATGTTAACTTTTATCATCTGATCAGCATCGTGTTTGCTAGTTTCTCCACTATAAAGTTGCGTTTTTTCCCCTTTCCATATTCTTGCCCTTGACAGCAAGTCACTAAATCCTGCCCACTTTCAAGGAAGTATAGGATTAAGCTTCGACTCCTGAAGGGCAATATCTATACATTATTTGGAATTCCTCTATAAGGAAGATTTGTCTCTTCTTCCCATTTATTTATACTCAGTCATTTACTATAGCTTCTTATACATTTATTTATATGTCATTTTATATTTATACTATGATTTTTATTTGTTGCTCAAATTGTTCCAGATTTGGCTACTGGAAACTCTTTTAGGTTGTCTTGTGTGTCCTTTTTGTCTTTTGATTACCTCCTTTTTTCTAGATCTACAGGATGCTCCAGGCTCATACTGTATTTCTGTCCCCATCCTAGAATCAGCCATTTTTCCAAGGAGCCCTAGAATGGTCTTTAAAACTAAGATCTCCGTACTGAGTATGCTTATTGCTACTGGAGAATCTTTGAATCTAGCCTTTGTTAGAGCTGGTAAATATTGTTACCACCATGTTTTTTTCTTTAAATTCTTCATTTACAACTCTGTGATAGGCAGCCTATAAGGTGTCCCCATTAAGCCTTACCTCTTGGTAGTCAAACTTTTGTGTGTTTTCCTCCTTTTGAGCATAGAGTGGACCTACTGACTTGCTTCTAATGACTTGAATATAGCAAGAATGAGAGGAAGTCATTTATTAAGTTACAAAATGACTGTGGCTTCCATCTTGCTTGCTTGCTTTTGGTTCTTCTTTTCTTCCTCTGAGGGAAACCAATGACATATATGAGCTTCACTAAGGAGAGGCCCACATGGCAAAAAACTGAGGGAGGACTGTGGGCAACGGCCAGTAATGAACCTCCAGTCATCAGCTTGTGGGAAACTAAATCCTGCTAAAAGCCATGGAACTTGAACTTGGAAGGAGATCTTCTCTCTCTGGAGTCTTGAATTGACTGGAACCGAGCTGGCAACTTGATTGCAGCCTTGTGAGAGAGGCAGACATTCAGCTAAGCTGCACATCAACTTCTGATGCACAGAAACTGAGAGAAAATAATTGAAAATTGTGTTGAGCTGATAAGTTGCGTGGCAATTTGTTAGGAAGCAATAGATAACTATACAATTTTGGTCTCTTCCACAAGATCAGTGGAGCTATTTAAAATATATATGCCCAAGTCTCTACTTAGAATCTTAGGTGATTGTTCTGCATAGCTAAGTTTGAAGACAAATACAGATAGATACAGGGCAATCCATTTGAGAATATTAGAAAAAATGGACTTTTGTTTTCTTTTTAATGGATTTAATCCTGGAGTTTTTGACCCAGATTAATGACTCAGCTTTCTCGACAGAATCAAGAAAACAAAAACTTTATCTGCTTTGGAGTATTTAATGAATAAGAGGAGGGCTGGTGATGTGGCTCAAGCGGTAGCGCGTTCGCCTGGCATGCGTGCGGCCCGGGTTCGATCCTCAGCACCACATACCAACAAAGATGTTGTGTCCGCCAAAAACTAAAAAAAATAAATATTAATGAATAAGAGGAAAAAGTGCCAGAGCTCTCTAACTTAACTGTGTGGCCTTGAAAAAGTTCCTTGATTTCTCTATATCTTCAGATTCCCAGAAAAATAAGATTGTAATACCATTTTTAGGGAAAGAGATTTATTCATTTTTAGGTATATTATGCAATAGAAAGTGACCAAACTCTGAGCTTCCTTCCATGTAGAGATTTAATCCCTCTAATCCATATTGGTAGACAGATGTTATATTTTGTTGTGGAAAGAATGTGGACTTTGGAGTCAGACCGATTTCAAAATATGTCCATGCCACTGATCAGCTGTGTGTATCCTTGGCCAAGACAGCCTCCCTGGGTCTCCTTTTCCTAACCTGCACAGTGAACATTCTCAGAGTATTCTTGAAAACCTTTTGTGTAACATTTGTCAAATGCCAAAGATAATTCCAGGCTTGTCACTATAATCACAATGGAGGACATATAATCAATTCATCCAGTTATGATCCACTGGTTAGTAAAGTAGGGAACAGTCAAAGGTCCACAACAGACTGTTTTTCATAATGGGTTTAATGGCAACCTCATTTGATGAAAAGAGGTTGGATTAATTCCTCACCCCCCCCCCCCGCCAGCTTTGAATACCTCTATGTAAAAATATAACGCACTGAAATGGGGCTCGAGTACCTACATTAGAATTCAGGAAAACCTTGATAGCAAAATATCATTGTGTAAAGTAATGACACGCCCACAGAGGTTTTAAGACAAGTTGAGGTTGGATGTGTGTGGGAGAGGTTGAACTACTGTCCAGTCCAGTCTAGGCCAATTGTGAAAACCAACATTATCTCACTGGAGATTAGAGTCAGGGATATAGACAGTGCCCATTGACTACAAAGCTCCTTTAATCACAATAATAGGCAGAAATTTTTGATAGGTGATAAGATTTTAATCTTCTTTAGTCTTGTAAAGCTCAGTTAAAAGAATATTTTTACTGTGCCTAGTGACAAGTTGTTAAGCAATTTTAATTTTGTCATATAATTTTGGTTATTCTAAAATGAATATTCTTCTCTTCATTGTCATATGAAGTGACAGAAAAGTTCCGTATTCAAATGTGTCAAGAGACCACAACCTTTCAGAAATTGTGATATTCCTTGTTATAAATCTAGCCCTTGATCTGGGCACAGCAGCACATGCCTGTAATTCCAGAGACTGGAGAGGCTGAGACAGGAGGATCAGAAGTTTGAGGCCAGCCTCAGCAAGTTAGGAGGCCCTAAATAACTTAGTGAGATCCTGTCTCAAAATAAAAAAAGACTGTGGATATGGCTCAGTGATTAAGTGCCCCTGTGTTCAATCCTCAGTATCCATAAATAAATAAATAAGTGCATGAATGAATAAATCCAGCCCTTGGGATTGATTTGACTTACAAGGCTCTTTTTTATGTTTTGTTTTGAAATTTGTGGTTATGGAAAATATCACATATACACAAAAATATAGTACTAGGAATCCTCTTGTATTCATCAGCTAGTGTACAGCTACATCTTATATAACTACAAGCTTTCCCCTCCTCTGATTTTTCCTTTCCTTCCTCCCTTTTTCTGGGATGGAACACAGAGACAAAGTACCACCAACCTACATATCCAACCCTTTTTATTTTTTGAGACAAGGTTCTTATTAAATTGCCAAGGCTGGCCTCAAACTTTGTGATCTTCTGGCTTCAGCGTCCTGAGTCACTGGAATTACAAGTGAGTGCCACCACTCCTAGTTGCTCCTCTTATTCTTTTGAAACTCATCTCAGGTCATTCCATTCATAAATATTTCACTGTATATCACTAAATGATAAATAGTTTTTTAAGAATATAACTATAATACCATTGTTACATCTAAAACATTAATTAGTTCCTGATATTAAATAAGTGTTCAAATTTACCTTCATGTCTTTTTTTGTTTTTTACAGTTTATCTAGATGGTTTATTTGAATCCACATCCAAAAAGAGCCACATGTTACTTTTGCGGGTATGTCTCTTGAATCTATTTCAATCTACAGTTTCTCCTTCCTGCTTGTTTATTTAGAAACACCTGCCAGGCTCAGTGGCACAAGCCTGTAATCCCAGCAACCAGTTAGACTGAGGTAGGAGGATTACAAGTTCAAGGCTAGTCTCAGCAATTTAGTGAGGCCTTAAACAACTTACCAAGATCCTGTCTCAAAATAAAGAAAAATGCTGGAGATGTAGCCCACTGGTAAAGTACCCCTGGGTTCTGTCCCCACGACTCATGCCCCCCCCACCCCCCCCACACACACACCCCACCTCCCCCTACCCCCCCACCCCCCACAAAAAAAAAAAAGGAGGAGGAGGGGGAAGAGACTTGCAATGGAACTGTTAAACACTCTTCTGCCTTATAACCTAACTCATAGTTTTGTTTTGTTTTTTGTTTTTGTTTTGGTACTAGAGATTGAAACCCAGAGGTGCTGAACCCCTGAAACATATCCCCAGCCCTTTTTATATTTTATTTTGAGACAGATCTCACTAAGTTGCCCAGGCTGGCCGTGCACTTGGAATCCCCCTACCTCAGTCTCCCAAATTGCTGGGATTACAGGTGTACTCCACCACACTGCTTTAGATTCTTGTGGTCACAATTATTGGGTTAAAAGGTTATTTATAAGAATAGGTTTTGTTTTGTTGTTCTCTAAAGTGCTGGAATAATTTACATTTTGTAGAAATATATGAAGAATTTTCTACCAGTAACATTGTATCATTTTGATTTTTGCCAGCCTGATGAGGTTTAAGCGATTATTCACATTGTTATGTTAATCTGCATTCTCTTATTACAAGTGAGTTTACATGTTTTTTTTTCAGTTTATTGACCACATGGATTTTCTCTTTATTAAATGCCTATTTATGTTCTTTGCCCAGTTTCTATAGAATTGCTTATTCCCTGCTATTCATTAACCTCTGTCTGCTCACTAGGTTGCACATTTACCCCCAAACTTATTGTGTATTAATATCACTTTATATTTTTTATCCTACTAAAAATTGCTTTTTCTTTGGTAGTGTTAGGGTTTGAACCCTGGGGCCTTGAGCTTGCTAGGCAAGCACTTTATCACTGAGCTGTATCCCTGGATTCCAAAATTGCTTTTCAAAACAAGTCAAATATTTTATTTTATTAACTTCTTAGTTTCTGGTCTTGTTTAAGTTTCTCCGTATATCTAGGTTATATATGTAGTCTCTAAGATTTGAGGTTTTAATACATCTGGAATTAATCTTTTGGTAAGTGATGAAATATATAGGCCCAATTTCATTTTCATACAGATGGATAGCAAAAGATTCCATTCATAATTATTTATTATTTTAAATTTTATCTTTATCATGTTTTAAAATGTACATTTGATAGTTCATGTATAAAATTCATGAATAAATATACGTCAGAAGTGTGTGTTCAAAAATTTGTTATTTTTGTTGTTTTTAAACTGAGAAGGGTTGTTTATCAAAAAGTTTCAGAAAACATTACTCCCTGGGCTCCTTAGACTCTGAACTTTTTAGAGGGCAAGGATTATGTTCTTCCATATCTTTAAATCCATAGCTAAGACTATTTCTAACACAATATACATGTTCAAAAAATGACTGTCAAATGATTGAGTGAATAAAATAGCCACTATCTGAATCATATATTTTAAGCAACACAGCTATTAGGAAACCTGACATTCCAGCTGTGTCCTGTGGTAAGATACCCAAGGTGAAGAAAAAGTGAGATTTATAATGGTAAGTAATATAACTTCCTTGGTGTCAAGTTCAGACACTTTTAGTATGGGATGTGAGTTCTTAAAACCTTGAAAGATTTCCCTGAGGCTTGTAATCCATAGGTGCTTAGGAAAGTGGTAATTATCTTTTTGTGGATGCATCTTGTGCTTTTTAATGCTAGTCATCATTTCTTTGTCATGACAGTTTGCAGGAAGAATTGGTCTTAATGGCAGAAGAATGATTATATTTTAGACTGTAGGAACTACCAAATGACAAAGACTGTAGAACATATATTCTGGACAGTGTCAAAAAATTCCTGCCATTAATTATAGTTGGGAAAATGCTATATGGCTTTTCCCTTCCTAATACAAAAATTAACCTTATTATAAATAGCAAGTTTAATTTCCTAGATTATTGAGTTATTTTTATAACAATACTGTACAAAACTTCATTTACTCAACCAGATGGGTTATGTTTAACCTGGCTATGCTCTTTGGACTTAGTATTATTTGCTGCTGCTTTTTTTTTTTTTTTTTTGCAATTTTCTGCACTTACACCCCACCCCATTTCTTTTTTATAAATTCTAGCAGTTGATTGTTACAACCAGTACTCCTACCATTGGACATTCTGCATCATCTCTTTTTTTCTTTATAATTTAGACTCAGTGCTTCCCCACCACCACTCCAACTCCCTTGTGGCTTTGGGGAAAAGAAACCAAGCCGGACACCTACCCCACCGCCCCTTCATGTAGGCAGTGATCCAGAGATGCTTAACAGCTTATCACATTCCCAGATTTTTTTTTTTAGTTTTTGAGACAGAGTCTCACTAAGTTGCTGAGACTGCCTTTGAACTGCCATCCTCCTGCCTCAGCGTCCAGAGTGGCTGGGATTACAGGAGAGCGCTACCATGGCTGGCCAGGCTTGTTTTGCTATAGGTCAAATGTTGTGAAAAAAGAATAGTATGGCTTTATTTTGCTCCTATTTTCTTCTTTCGTTTATTACAAGAGGATAATCAAAAACAAGGAACACATGGCACAAGTAACCATTTGGTTTTTAAATTTCCTTACAAAGTACAGAAGATATTATTAGCCCGTAAGAGGCCTCTCAAATATGAGCTACATAGCAGAATCAATTGTAAAAGAGGGAATCCAATATCCTGTTGTTAGGTAGTAGCTAGCAACAAGCAGTGAAATACAGGCAAGGTCTCTAGTATACTTTAAATTATCTTAGGGTCCTACTTTAAATTACTTCCAAAATAGACAAGAAAGCAAAGGGTGGTAGTTAATTTGTAGAAAATAAACAGAAGCAAGGGAACTAGTTGAAAATTGTGTCAAGGAAAGGATTAATTGGACTAACTCTTGTCAGGGTCCATTGATGTTGATGTAAAGCTAGGAATTATGGCCAGAAGTGTCTCCAATTGTCTGGGAAGGAAGTTTCCTTTAGTAGTGCAGTTACACTAAGGTAATGGCCTGACCAGCACCTGATCCCAGTGCCCCCATTAACTTGGGTTTGACTTGTAGATGAAGCCTACAAACCCCCCCCTCCCCAAATAGGATGACCCCATGACAGTTTCAAAGAGGAATACCTAAGGTCAAAAACTGCACTGCAACATGAAGGAGGAGTTGAACACTTGGTTAGCAGAGAGTAGAAAAGGTGGTCCCAAATTCTCTTGGTAAACAGCAAAGAGTAATAAATGAAATTGGGGCCAACAATGTCTTATTTGTAGTCCTCTACTTGGAGATGACCCACTTTCCCCCTTGAGAGTGCTTCTTGCTAAGCCTCACATTCACTTCTAATAAAGTTTTCTTGTATGACTTGATGTCTGATTTTAAATCTTTCCTTAGAACACAAGAACCGAGGTTTGGAGTTTCAGGTCCCTACTTTCCTGTGTCACAGTGGTTTTTTGAGTGCAATAGACGCATTATTGTCAATGACTGGCCTGTGGGATTTAGATTACCTCGAGAAATACTTAAAAAATAAAATAAAATCCATATCTTGACAAAACCAGATCTTTAGTGACTGCTATCAATAAAACAAGTACATAAACTTTTACTTTGATAAATATAAGGAAATAATGATTTTTAAAAAAAGAACTGCGTGACAAAAGAGAAAATTCGAACGAGTCTCTTAGAATGGAAAAAAAAAGTCATTTCAAAAAGCAATCACTATTTCAAACAAACAGAACTGTACTTTGCAGCCTTGGCTTTGCCAGGAACACTGGACACCTAGATGAAATGAACGAAGAGTCCAAGGAACGCTTAAGTCCATAGTAAAAACAAATTTAACGATTGTGAATTAAAATCACAGAAGCAGCAGGGCGCATTGGCAGAGGCTGTAATCCCAGTGGCTGGGGAGGCTGAGACTGGAAGCTCCCGAGTTCAAAGCCAGCCTCAGCAACAGCGAGGTGCTAAGCAACACAGCGAAACCCTGTCTCTAAATAAAATACCAAAAAATGAGGCCCGGACCACAGAAGCAAAGAAGCCTTTCCACCACCGGAACGCTGGGAGTTGTAGTCGGTATAGTAAGAAGGCTTTTCGACCGAATCAAATTTCTTGGGTTAGTGCTCAATGGACGGAGAATCGTTAGGTCCAATTCAGTGTTCTGTGTCCTCATTGGACCTGTCTATTGAATACTTAGTGCATTTCCCTAATATGCCAATGAACGATTAGCTGTAAGACGGCCTTCGCTGATTGGATACTTTTCCTCGCGTTGAACTCATTACCAGCCAATAGAAGGGCAGAGCCGGCGGAGGTGACAGGGTCACTGAGGGAGAGTCTGCAGAGCCTTCCCCGCTAGCGCCTTCGCTCTTGGGCACCTGGAGTTGTTCCGGTTGACTGCGATTACTGAAGTCTCGGCAGCGAACCGAGAGTTTCGCTCAGCTCTGCCTGGATACCTCTACCTCATCTGTAGCTGTGATCCTGATGGTGCGGCAGGCTGTGGTTTCCTAAAGCTCTGGAGCGGTATGTAGGGTCCAGGGGCGGCAGACAAAGCCCTGGAGTGGGAAGGCCGCGAAAAGCGGCCCCTGCCCTTAGGCGGGGAATCGACCCTGGCGGGCGCGTCAGCCTGCTTTCCAGTCAGGATTCAGTAGTTGTCCCAAGAAGGCGCCTTGAAATGCCGTGCTCGCGTGTACTTTATGAAGATATTAGCTTTCTTTCCGTCCTCCCTACATCCAACTTTTACCAATCCTAGCATTGTTAGTAATGGGTGTCTTCTCGCGTCTTTATCTCTTCAATTTGTTCTTAGGTGACTTTTCTCTGAGTTTGTGCACCCGCATGTCTCCAAAGAGCGGAAGGACATGCTTGGGTTTGACCTAATTAAAGAGAGACCAGTATTCACATCTGTGTATTTTTAAAAACTGTTCTTTGGGGTTGTTTGTGCTCTTGGCAACTCCTTTCGTGATCTATCCCGACGCTCACGGGCCACCGCACCAAATGTTGTGCGTGTTTGGTGATTGCTAGCATTCTATTTTACCATATCGCCATTCTTATTTTCTTAGATCCTGGTACCATTCAAGATTGTTATATGAGGAAGTTGAAACTCAAATAAGGTAACTCCTTGCTAGAAAGGAGAAAGCCAGATCTGATCTTAATGCTTGTTATATATTTTCTTAATCCCGCTCAATTCAATAAGGAATTAGTTTGTGTGTCCTCTGCAGCATGTGAGAGAGAAGTATTTCTCTGAGTTGAATAGTGAATCTTGGCTGAAAGGAAAGAAAATATTGCAGGCCACTGCTGGTTTACAGGTGTTTCACATTGTATCCTGCTCCTTGCTTCTGGAAGTGTGGCTCCTGACAAGTAGCCCGAGCCTCATCTGGAAGCATGCTGGAAATGCTGAATCTCAGGTCCTGCTCCACCTACTGAATCGGAATTTGCTTTTAAACAGGATCCCTTAGGTGATCAGAGTGCTATTTTAAGTTTAGGTAACATTCATTGTCCCCTAATGGTTCGTCCAAATTGAACTAAGAAAAAAAAGAAAGAAAGGAAATACAGTATAGTCTCTTGTGGATAAAACTGGAATGTAAAAAAGACAAGGAAAAAGTTTTTTCACACTTTTATCATTTCGTAATGAGTCTATGATTTTTAAAAATATGTCTGAATTCTCAATTTTAGCTTGGCAGCCAAAACTCTTAAAATAGACATGAATATTTAAACTGTGATTCAGAACTATCCTGTAAGACATCAGGTGCTGGTTTTAAAAAGTAAAAAGCAAACTAAGACATAAGAAATGTTAAATACTACTTCTGACAATTAAAATTTCAAGAACCTTCTGTTTATCCACATACAATCTGTGCACAGTCTAGCTCCTCACCATAATCTGCCCTCTCCCACTTCAAATTGTGTTTGATGTATTAAGAACTTTCAATTAGTTTCTTTGGAAGAAAGGGGTAAATTTACTTCTGCTTGTTTTTTTTTCCAGTTTATTCATTTAGTTATCTGATAAAATTGATATCTAGTCTCAAATAATCTTATTGATAATCTTATATTGATCAATAATTAAAGAAAGGCTCTTGTAGGATTTTAATGGTCAGGGTTTTATTCAGATGTTCATAGCCGTCATTTAAAAAAATTCATTTATAGACCAATGTAAAGTTTGTGCCAGAAATCAACTGGTGTGTTTATTAAAATAAATCTTGGATTGGGAAGTGAAATGGATCAAATTATATTTTTATATATGCCACAAGGAAACCCACCATTTTGTATAATTAACATGCACCAATAAAAACATAAAAAGAAGACCAAAAAAAAAAAGTGTTTTGTGTTCTACCTCCATAGATTCCTACTTACGTCTGGGGTAGGGCCTAGGAATTTGCATATTAACAATAATCTCAGTATATTTTGATGTAAGCCATTCAGGTCCACACTTCTTGGCATTAGTGTTTTTGATTAAAAAAAAAAACTATAGAAAACAAACTTACTTGCTCTTGAGCCTAATACTCATTGTAGAAGAAGGTAGGGAAAGTTTTTGTTTTATGGTTCGTTGGCTGCTATAATGTTGTTCAGATAAGCATGTCAGGTTATTTAAAAGTTATTTTGAAGTTTTTCCCCTAACCTTTAAAGACAAGTATTTCTGCTGGCTTGGGGCACAGGCAAGATGGTTTTGGGGCTTCTTGATTTACAGCCTTCTTTGAGCCTTTCTTTTTCCCCAGAGGAGCTTGTCTTTTGTAGACCTGAAGGGTTTTTGTTTTAGATGGGGGGGGGGGACAAAAATAAAAGCTATCCGCTGGTCACTTTTCCTTGAGGCACTTGTTTCAGGCTCAGAAATGCTCTAAGGGGAAAAAAGCACTGGCAGTGTTACAGTTTAAGAAAGTATAGCAAAGGTTACAAGCTTGAAGTATATTGTCTATTGTAACTTTAGAGTTAAAGTATGTATTACTAAAAAGGAATTTATTAGACTATGGAGGGTGACATATGTTCTTTAAATATTGTGTACATGTGACTAACATGCTTTCGTTTTGCACCTTATATTCATTTTATTTTTCTCAAACTGGAATTGCTAATTTAATGTTTTTGCGATTTAGATTCATCTGTTTCTTTATAAAGATGTTGTTATCCTGGTTATTTAATAAGTTTGATAATATACCTCAGCATCCTAGAATTAATTTTGCAAACCTTTTCTACAGAATTTATGAAGATTTTATTCATGTATATGACATAGAAGATGAATTCTTCCTCCTCCACCATGAATGAAGAACCTGATGCTCTATCAGTAGTTAACCAGCTACGAGATTTGGCAGCAGATCCACTGAATAGAAGAGCCATTGTTCAAGATCAGGGATGTTTGCCTGGCCTTATTTTATTTATGGACCACCCAAACCCCTCTGTTGTCCACTCAGCTTTGCTTGTAAGTTGCCATTAGTATTCATTTTGGAAATAAGGAGAATTTGAAAATGTATCAGATGAACATGGTAAAAAATTAAAAGAAACTAAGACAAATAATAGTCCCTTTTCCACAAATGGTACGTTGGTTTTTATTTTTTATTTTTTTTAACACGAGTGGCAGCACTACATATGTGAAATGTTCTACAACTTCCTATTTTTCAGTTAACAAGATGTCTTTGTGTGTGTGTGTGTGTGTGTGTGTGTGTGTGTGTGTGTGTGTGTGTGTATGTGTATGAGACTGGAGATTGAACCCTGCTTAACCACTGAGCTGTCTTCAGCCCTTTTTTTTTTTTTGGTACCAGGGAAAGAACCCAGGCACTTAACCACTGAGCCACATCCACAGTCCTTTTTAATTTTTTGATTTTTGAGACAGGATCTTGCTAAATTGTTGAGGCTGGCTTTGAACCTGTGATCCTCCTTCCTCAGCCTTTTAAGCCACTAGGATTACAGGCATGTGCCACTGTACCCAGCCCCAGCCCTCTTTTTTTTTTTTTTTTTAAAGATAGACTCAGCTGTGTTTTTGAGGCTGACCTCGAACTTGGGATCATCCTGCCTCAGCCTGCTGAGTAGCAGAGTAGCAGGCTTGTTTTCTTTTGTTTTTGAGATAGGTCTCTCTCTGTGTTACTGAGGCCCAGCCGCAGTCTGGCTGGGCACAGAATCAGGAGCCACTCACAGCTTTGTGGATTCAAATAGCAACTCTTTATTCCCGAACTCACACCGGCCCTCTACAAACACGTTCTGGGGAAATCCAAATTCTGCTGCAAAATTCACACCTCCACCAGGCTCTAATCAGCAGGATACGCCCTATTCCCTGCAAGGTACACCTTAAACCTGGAACCGCCCTAAACTCAAGGAGCCGGATACTCCCTAAAACCTGATCCGCCCTAATCCAGTAGGATCCTCCCTAAACCCGGATCCACCCTGGTCCTTGAGCAGGGTCACCTTTCTCAAATATACATGCAGTGTCATAGCAAATGTCCAAGGCAAGTCCATTTCCAGGGGTCCTTCCTCTAAGCAACATGGGGTACGCTAGCAAGGAAGTTTCGATGCGTCATTCCTACTTGGCAATGGCTCTCAGCAGAGGCTGGCTGGAATTCCTGAGTTCAAGTGATTTCCCCCCTGCCTCTGTCTCCAGAATATTTGAGACTCTAGGCATGTGCCACTGTGTTGAGCCAATTACCAGTTTCCTTATTTGCAGTGTTGGGTATCAAACCCAGTGTATACTAAGCAAGTGCTGTACCACTAAGCTGTATTTGCAATTTATTTAGTTAATAAGAAATCTTGAGAATTGTATCATATTATTGTAAGTAGATGCTCAAAATAAAATATCACTTTTTGAGGAGGGGAGTGTGCTACGGATTGAATTCAGGGCCTTAGGCATGCTAATCACATACTTTACCAAGATCACCCACAAGCCCAAGAAAGAATTTACTCTTTTGTTTTTATTTTATGTCTTTATAGACTATAAATCATATTCCATCATACAGTTTGCATTTTTAAAGTCTACAATTCAGTGACTTTTAGCATGTTCACCTAGTTGTGCAGCCATTACCACAGTCAGTTTTAAAGTGTTTTTTCACCTCAGAGAGGTGAGTTATCCCTTGGAAACCTCTAATGTACTTTCTCTTTGTCCATTGTATGAATTTGTCATATTTTGTTTATCCATTCATAAGTTGATGGACATGGCACTTGTTATTTTGATATGAGAAGGAAAGGTAAAGAAAAGAGAAAATTATGTAGGATCATAGTCAACAATGCAAAAAACATCATATTTTAAGAAAAATATGGGGGTTAGAAAAACATTTAAAAGACAATGCAGTCAGACAAATCTGATGGTAATCATTTATTTTTTTAATAAATTTATCTATTTGTTTTAATTAGATATATATGACAGCAGAATGCATTTTGATTCATTGTGCACAACTGCGAAACAACTTTTCATTTCTCTGTACATGATGTAGCATCGCACCATATGTGCAGTCATACATATACCTAGGGTAATAATGTCCATCGCATTCCACCATCTTTCCTGCCCCCATATACTCTCTCCCCTCCCCTCCCCTCCCTTTGCCCCATCAAAGTTTCTTCATTTTTCCATGCCCTCCCATTATGGATCAGCATCCAGTTATCAGAATGAACATTTGGCCTTTGGTGTTTGGGGATTGGCTTATTTCGCTTAGCATGATATTCTCCAACTCCATCCTTTTACTTGCAAATGCTATGCTGAGTAATATTCCATTGTGTGTATATACCCAGAATGTGATAATTTCTTGAAGGCAGATCATCTAGTTCCTTGAACAGTAACTGGCATTAGAAAGGCCACTAGAGGGATGTTAGTAACAATTATAGATTAAACAACACGAAAGAGACTTGTTAACCAAGTGTAATATGTGGATGTGATTTGGATCCTACTTTGAAAAAGTCAACCATAAACAAGTTTTAAATAGCTGGAAATGAATAGGGATCAAATAGCACATGATGTTAAAAATTATTACCTCAGCAGGGCATTAAAATTATTAAGTTAATTTTGAAAAAAATTTCTTAGTGATCTACTGAAATCTTTACAAATGAGATGATGTGTTATCCTTTTGTTATAAAATACACCATTATGATTATGAGCAGGGAAGACAAATGAAATAAGATTGTCAAATGGTTGATAATTGTTGAAGCTGGACATGGTTTTCCCACCCTATCTTTTCTCTGCTTTTGTGTTCTCTAAAATGTTTATCATAAATGTTTAAAAGCAAATTAATAAAAATTTTGCTTACCATTCTTTACTTAAAGATCCATTGTAAAGTTCATATTTAATATAATTTCACAAGATTGTACCAGAAAATATGCTTTTCCTTTTAGAAAATCAAACTGTATAATATGAGTTTCCTATTTGCCTTCACAGAATGAAATTTTATGGGCAAAACTGACATTAATATAAGAAATCAACAGTAGTTACAAATAAGAAAAATTCCATGGCTCCTAGTTTGAGTCCAATTTTAGTAAGAAATACAATAAGAATGAGAAGAGAGAGGGTGGTGGTCTCTAGATAGGGACTTGGGACTGAAGGAAGGAAGTTTTTTGTTTGTTTGTTTTAATTTTTAATTTTGAGACTTAGTCTCACCAAGTTGCCCAGGCTGGCCTTGAACTTATTTATAGTTCTCCAATCATTCTTCCAAATTGGTGGAATTGCAGGGGTGCACTACTGTGTCCAACTGTTTTGCTTTGTTTTACTAGACTAGCCTTGAATATATCTAAATTCAGAAGCCAGGGGCTGCTAGAGCAGGAAAATTTTGAGAAGAAGGATTTCCTAATTATAGAAAATTTGAAAGGTTGCTAAAGAGCAATGGTAAGATTGCTCAGCAGTGTTGGTACTGATTAGTTTGGTAGCATTGGATTGATATAAAGCTTAAGATTTGGTTATAAAACTTCTTTCTATATGGCTTCAGGTCTGGTAAAGGCAGTAAGAACCAAATAGTTGGTCCATGATTTGGCTGGGTAAGTTGAGCAAAACGACTATACAAGGAAATTTAGAATCTTGGCACCAGAGTGGTTGAAATGATAGACTGGGTGCTAGAAAGTAAAGTCGTACAGGGATAGAGCTAAGGAGAAAGAACAGGGATTGGTAGGCAAGAGTTCCCAATTACATTGACAGATAGATGGGGTGTTTTCATAATTCTCTTATTCTAGTAGTCAGCTTATTTTTGTTATACCCTTTTGTTTTTATTTTAGTTTATTTAAAGGTTACTGTAGGTTTTACAGTATGTGTTTTTATTTATTTTATATTTGTTGTATTGAGGATTGAACCCAGGTTCCCTTTACCAATGAGCTATGTCCCCAGTCCTCCTTCATGTTTTGACTCAGGATCTGCTGAGTTGCCCAGACTGACCTCAAACTTGCAATTCTTCTGCCTCAGCATCCCTAGTCTGTGTGCTGCCTTGCCTGACTCAGTCTACCTTTAAATAAAGCACGTTTTATGTATAGTGTAGAATCACAAGACAATATATTTCCATGTCTTTCTTCCATCCTTCATGCTGGTTTTGTTACACGTTTGACTTTACACATGTTTAAACTCCAACAGTATGTATGATTATGTATGTATATGTATGGATGTATGTGTATTTTTTTTTCTTTCTTTCTCTCTGTGCTTCATTTTGAGTACTTTTATTACCACATTTTAAAGTTCACTGATTTTTTTTCTTTCCCATAAATTCTTTTCATATTTAATGTTTTTGTCTTATAGAAGTTTCATGTGAATCCTCTTGATATCTTCTATCTCTCTCCTAACCATGTTCATGTTTTTCTACTCATCCTTGAACATATAGAGCATATTGATAACAACTATTCTGATGTCTTTATCTCCTAATCACAGCATTTCTATTATATCTTGTTTTGTTTCTGTTGATTCCTTTTTTTCTCTCCTCTCTGGTTATGAGTCATATTTTCCTCCATTTTTTCATGCCTGGTAATTTCTAATCAAATGCTAGATATTAAAAATTTTATGGTTTGGGATTTTTGGATTCTCTTGATATTCCTATAAATATTCTCTAACATTGTCCTGGGTTGCCATTTAATTACTTGGGACTATTTGATTCTTTTAATATTTGCCTTGAGCTTTGTTAGAGTAAAGTAAGCTTTATTCTGTGGTAACTGCATTGCTTAGGTGAAGCTCTTCTGAGGGTTCTCCTTGATGTCTCAGACTATGGTGAAGTCTCTGTACTTCATAGATAAGTAATATTCCAGACTGTTCCCAGCCAGTTGTGATCAAGAATTGTTTTCCTTACTTCCTGGTGGCCAAGTGTCCTTTTATCCCAAGCACTTGCAGATCAGTATCAAATTGAAGATTCTTGGGCACCCCTGTAGATATCTATAACTCTTCTTGGAGTACAGATCCTTATCCTTCCTACCTGTTATTCTGCTCTGGAAATTCTAGCTATTCCAACCTCTTCAAGTTGGATCTCTGTCTTCCAAACTTAGAAAGACCACTAGGCTCCATTTGGATTTCCCCTCTTTATAGTCTAGAAACTATCACCAAAGCAGGAAAATGGAGCAATTGTAGGACCTACCTCATTATTTCTCTTTTATTAGGGATTACAGACTTGAACAGTGTCTGAACACAATGGTCCTGTTTTTTTAATGGAGAGAGGGCAGTTCCCATTGCAATCAAACTTTTTGGGGATGAGTTTGAAGTCACAGTAGGAGTTTTTACAGAAGGGAAAGAGGTTGTTAAGTTTTTAATTTCATAGATGGTGGTACATTTTTTTGTTATAGACCAAACCCTTTGGAAATGGAAAGCAAAGGACCATTGTAAATGTGAAAGGTCAATGAGCAGAGATGGCAGAATTTTGGATAGCATAGTCATAAAGAATTAGGTACCAGAGTCTTCAGTGAATGATGAGTGATTAGAAAGCCTATAGATGACAGCGATATTTATATATAAAGGAGAGAGCCTAAATGAGATGCTTAAAGAAGCAGTATGTGAAGGAAGTACTTTTGTAAAAATGTACTTTAAATATTAAGAATAAAAACACCCTTGAAAAATTAATTGAACTCACAAAATAGAAAATTTGTGAGCTTTAGTTCATGTTCTGTTTTTCACTTTAAATGTGAATTGTTATAAAACTAGAATCCGTTCATATAAAGAAGGTTGTATGTTTTGTCCCCCTCAGCAATTTGTTTTAATTTCTATGTAAAAAGCATCTAGAAAGTTAATGGCTATTGGGACTACTACTTGAGGCTGATAAGTAGAATATATTTTCTTGTGTCCTTGTCAAGATGAAGTAAAACCAGAACAACTTGATTTTGACCTTGCAGATAAGCTAGGAAGTTTTATTCCAAAGAACAGATTTAGCCTCTACAGATCAGAGGATCATTTCAGAGACTGTATCATACATTTAAGATTTCGAAACACTCCAAAACCAATTGATTCTAAAAATTGAAATCTTATTTTCTCTTTTTTCTTGCAATTAGTATAGAGATTTTAATTTTAAACATCCTGGACATGTGAATAACCTATTCCTGTTGCTGCTTTAGGCTCTTCGATACTTGGCGGAATGTCGTGCCAACAGAGAAAAGATGAAAGGAGAATTGGGTATGATGTTAAGCTTGCAAAATGTTATACAGAAGTAAGTACAATATATAGTGTCCCTCATGTAGTAGAAAAGTGGGTCTTGTTATAATTCACTGACATTATTTTCTATTTTTATTCATTTATTTTATTTGAAATTTTAAAAGGTGTATTTTTTTAGGTCCTATGTCCAAACATATTTTGATGGTTAATTTTATGGTTTTGATAAACATTGATAGTAACAATAATCCATATGAAAATGTTTGATTTTATTTAAAATGTGACAACCCTACTTATGAATTTTTTAAGAAGAAAAAAATCCTATATTAGGTATATATAAATTGATTTGCCAGGAAAGCAACATTTGATGATATGTAGTATGGTACAGTATTCTTTGTTACTTCATCTTGGTTTTACTCAAAAGAACTTTCATTAGGATCATAGTAATAAAAGTACTTTGGGTGAAATTTTCATGAACCTCATTGAGAGATTTCTTGGAGACTTAGAGACTTGGTTTTGAATGAGTAGTTTGTGTATATCTTTAACAGGTATAGTTACTGATATTGGAAATATGTGGTACAAATAAATAGATGTGGAAACTTAGGTTAAAAATAATGTTGAAATATTAATATATACTTTATATTTAAACTTCACAAATTTAGAGTAAATTTAGAGATGCCATTGATTAGCCAATAAAACTTCCTTACCTTGGTTGACTCAATGATGTGGTTGTATGTATGAAAAATGAGAAAAATGTTAGTAAAATAGTAGGGAAAGTGCTTTTATGTATGTAAGAGAAATGGTGTCAGTACAAGTCTTTATCTTGGCAGTCATCATACTAAAATGGAAGTAGGAATAAATGAGTTGTATTGTGGGATAAAGTATAAAGTTAAAGAGAGATGAAGCAAAATTAGGCAGAGAAAGTCTCTAGACCACAATGCAAATTTGACATCTTTGAAAGAAGAAAGGAAGCTGAATTGGACAAGGAGACTTGCATATTACAATACAGGTCTGACAGCCAATTCAGTGGGCAGTTCTAAGCAAAGATTGCCCTTTAGAGGAGTCCTACGTTGAGCAGAAATAGCCAGATTTTTGTACCCTCATTAGTCAGTCATTGGCTGGAGAATATTTGGGAAGAACATCTCCTTGGGTTTGTAATGGATCTGAAAGCCGCTATTGTTGGTTATTCTGTGACTGTAGCAGAAGAGCAAAGAATTTCTTGAAGGGAGATCTATCCAGTGTATCTACATGGCTTCTGCAAGTGGCTTATTTTTTAAATTCATATGTGAACTATATATTTTTAGAGCAAAATGTGAGCATTGTTTACTCCTCTGATAGTAAGAGATACATATTCATTAATACTTCATTATAATTTGGTTTTATAGCCCTTTTAAAAGTGGGGATATAATGTAATAATTTTTTTAAAGGGGTGGGGAGAGAGAGAATTTTAATATTTATTTTTTAGTTTTTGGCAGACACAACATCTTTGTATGTGGTGCTGAGGATTGAACCCAGGCCCCAAGCATGCCAGGCGAGCGCCTTACCGCTTGAGCCACATCCCCAGCCCTGTAATAATTTTAATATACATTTTGCAGTTCATTTGGCTGTTGGATATCCCAGATTTGAAGGTTGACTTTAAAGATTTTTAAAAGTTATCTTTGTTTACCAGTATTACCATCTTAGAAGTTTATTAATGTATTTGGATTCTATGTTAGTGTGGTTATCAGAAGGTTAATGAACTGTTGTAGCTTGTAAATATCAAAATTATGAAGTGTTAGAATCAAGTTTTGATTCAGCATATTTAATATTGTATTGTGAACTTCCTCATGACTTGGCATGATATTCTATTTTTAAATAAATTAAATTGCTCTGGTATTTTTATTATAATTCCTCTTTTCTTCTTTCTCTTATGTAGTACTGGAGATTGAGGCACTCTACCATTAAGCTAGATTCCCAGCCCTTTTTATTTTTTATTTTTAGACAGGGTCTCATTAAGTTGCTATTACCTCATCTTTCTAGACCACTGGGATTACGGGCCTGTGCTACTCTGCCTAGCTACTTGGCTTGTTTTGGATACTTCTGTATGTATTTGTATAATAGTAGTGACACTGTAAATGTCTATTCTTTAAATATTATTTTGCATTTTCTTTTCCTTTTTCTTGTTTTTCTGATTCTGGACATTGAACCCAGGGGCACTCTACCACTGAACTACATCCTTAGCCCTTTTTTATTTTTTATTTTGAGACAAAGTTTTGCCAAGTTGTTCAGGCTGGAGCAAACCTGCACTCCTCCTACCTCAGCCACCTGCGTAGATGGGATTATAGGCATGCAGCACCTTGCCTAACTTATTTTGCATTTTGACATCTGTGTTACTAGATACAGATGACTGATGTATCATTATTTTTAACTGGTATAAACTAATTGGCATTCTATTTTTATGTAATCACCTTGAAAACTGTAGAATACAGTGGATCTATATTGTATACTGAAGTTGCTTTCTTTGATATGATTGTTCCATAAAAACAAGCTGATCAGTACGGGATTAGAAGCACACTTTTAGATTAGCATCTCTCTGTTTGGGAGTACTGAGTTAGGGAAAGAGTTCATCATGCTGTTATGAACTATGTACCTAAGAAGGTACCAGAGGAGTAATATTCCTGTACTCCAGAACGACCCAGAAAATTTGTCGTGAAGGGGTATTTTCTTACTAACTAAAGAGCTATCGAGAAACATAGCTGGCAGTTATCAAGGGAAACCAGAAAAAATAAAAATAAAAAAAGGAACTAGGGAGAGAGAATGGAGATTATTCTTCACTTGGGAAGCAGAGAAGAATATTTATAAAATAGGGAAAATTCTGTGTACTGTATACAGAATACTTTACTGTATTCTGTATACAGTATACAGAATCTGTATACTTTAGTCTCTGTATTATGCTTTGCTGGAGAATGTTGCTGAGATTGTTAACATGTATTCAGCAACAAAGTTTAGGTTGAGGTCATATTGACATTTACAAGATTGACAATTAGATAGATTTCAAAGTCACTGTCACTTCTGATTCTTTAATTGAAAGAATTTTCAGTTTCTGTCACTCAGAATGAATCTAACATTATATTCTAATTTTAATCTGTTCTATAAATAAAAACTTTTTATTTGAGATTTGAATCTTTTATATTGTAATTTTAGGCCTGAATTCCTTTGCAAGGAGAATATTTAAAATGTCAATTTGGAAGAACGTCTAAATTCAATTTAAAGCACTTGTTAACTAGTATTTTAAGAGTAATACTTCTGATAGACGATGTATTTTCTGGAGCATTATGGCTGTCTAACATGATGTGAACTATAGAGAAAAGCCACTTTAATAAAATGTGGCATCCTAACTTTAAAATGTCTAATTTCATCTGGGGAACTTACCAGAATTGTCAATTTTGAAATAGTGCCATGATAAATGGTGGTCTGTCATGTGTGGTAATGGGATTGAACCCAGGGCGCTCTACCACAGAGCTACATCCCTAGCCCTTTTTATTTTGAGACAGTGTTTAATAACTAGGATTACAGGCATTTACTGCCACTTGTTAGTTAATGGTTTCTTTTGATTTCCACCTATTAGGTCTTTTAACTTTTTCTACTTTCCTTCTCCCTCCCTCCTTCCCTTCCTCCCCTCCCTTTCTCTTTCTCCCTCCCCCCCTCTCTCATTTAAGTTATTTCTCCCTTATCAGAGCATTTATATATTCTTCCATTCTCTTTCCCGCCTTTATTTTAGTTTTACACTGCAGTTAAATGCATAAACTGCTCATTATTAGTCCTTTTGCTGAAGTTTTCCCAGTAAGGTCTTGATTTGTTGAAGCTCAATCTCTAATAGATTGCTCAAGAAAAACTCAACTATTTAACTTCTTTTATGTTTAAAACTTTCTGTTACCTTGAGACTTGAAGGACAAGTAGACTGGATCCTTGGTTCACCTTTTGTTTTCTTGAGATTCTTGAAATTGTTGCCCCATTTTGCTTTGATTTATATGATGTCTTCAAGAACTCTGGTGCTATTTTGTCTTACAACAGATAAAGATAGTATAGTAGTAGTAGTTTAACAACACATAAGGAGCATTCTTCTGTAGATCCATCCTCCTGTCATGTCATTCTTAATGGCTACAGTTATAGTGTACATCCTTTGTTCCCCCCCCTGCAATATTTCAACGTGTCTTTTTTTGTGATTGCTTAAAACGGTTCATTGGATTTTTTTTTCTGTACAAACTCAAATTATAACTATTTTAGGTTTTGTGAAATGTGATCTCTATTTTAACTACTCAGCTCTGCCCTTGTGGGTGAAAACAGGCACAGGCAATAGGATAAGCAAACAGGTTTTGACCCAAGGGGCAGAAAGTACTTACTTCTGACTTCATTCTTACTAAAACAAGAGCAGTTGCCTTTCTTCTTAGAACCATTTTAAAGTTAAGGTGGTTTTTGTGTTGCAGGATTAAGAATTAGAGGCTGAAGTGTAGCCCAGTGATAGAGTACTTGCTTGGGTTCAATCCCCAGGACCACACACAACAAACACCAATAAAAATTATTATTGTTATTATTATTATCTGAGATGGGGGTCTTACTTTGTGCCTTAGGCTGGTCTTGAACTCCTGGGCTCAAGTGATCCTCCAGCCTCAGCCTCCCTAGGAACTGGGGAGCCACTGCACCTGGCTGAAAATAATTTTTGATACATAATAAAAGTCAGAGTTCACTTTTCAGTTGTATTTAAAAAGTAACATTTGAATCAGTGTACTACAGTGACACAGCCACATCAATGTTTATAGCAGCTCAATTCACAGTAACTAAACTATGGAACCAACTTAGAATGCCCTTCAACAGATGAATGGATAAAGAAATTATATATGTACACAATGGAATATTACTCATCCTTAAAGAAGAATGAAATTATGGCATTTACAGGTAAATGGATGGAACTGGAGAGTATGCTAAGTAAAATAAGCCAAACCCAAAAAACCAAAGGCTGAATGTTTTCTCTGATTAGTGGATGCTGATCCATAATGAGGGGGAGGGGTGGAGGATGTTGGGGCAGGAAGAATGGTGGAATGGAGGAACTTTGGATTGGGCAGAGGCAAGTGTGGGGGCAGGAAGGATGGTGAAATGAGAGGGACATTATTATCGTATGTACATGTATGATTGCAAAACTGGTGTTTTCTGCACCATGTATAGCCAGGAGAATGAGAAGTTGTGCTCTATTTGTGTACAGTGTATCAAAATGCATTCTGCTGTCATGTATAACTAATTAGCACAAATTTTAAAAAATAACATTTTGAAACTTCAATATAGACAGCTAATTAGTGGTATTTCCAAAGTATGATATAATACAAAAATGTATTTGATCTTTGTTCCTGATTCCCAACAGAGCTTCTATAACTCTTAGAATTTTCTGAGTAATGACAGTCTTTTTTTTTTAGTTGTAGATGGACGCAGTATCTTTATTTTTATGTGGTGCTGAGTATTGAACCGGGTGCTTCACACATGAGAAGCAAGAGCATCGTCATTGAGCTACAAACCCCAGCCAGTGTCTTTTTTTAAATTCATGTTGAACCCTTTTTGAGTCACACATGAGAGTATACTAATGACTTAGTGTAGGGCCCTAAATAGCTTCAGGACAGACATAGTCACCAGAAAACTGAGTGGCTAGAAGGTTGTAACTTTTAGCCCTCTAGGAAGATGGAGAGGTCTAAAGAGTAAGCTCTTTAAAATGCAAGAGATTTGGAAAGTTTCTGGGTTGGTCAGCATTCAAGGTGTTGGAAATGTGGCATGCCAGGTGTAGCATGAGAGCTCCTTGTACCCCGCCACCTACCCTTTGTTTTACCTTATATTGTCTCTTTCATCTGGCAGTTCCTGAGTTATATCCTTATATAATAGGCAAGTAAACATAAGTATATTGCCTTCCTGAGTTCAGCAAAGTTAAGAACCTGCAAAGGGAATTTGTGGGAACCTTCACCATATTTATAATCAAGTTGGACAGAAATATAGTTAACCTTGGGCCCCAGTATTTGTGACTGGCATCTGAAATGAGGGAAAGTTTCTAGAAGTGAGACCTTAAACCTGTAAAAACTTACACCAACTCTAAATAGTCAGTGTTAAAGTTGAATTGTAGAATACCCAGCTGGTGTATAGAGAATTGGAGAAGTGGTTGTTGATATTGGTAAACACCTTCAAAAGTTAGCACTAGGAGGCTGGGGTTGTAGCTTAGTGGTAGAGTGCTTGCCTCGCATGCATGAGGCCCTGGGTTCAATCCTCAGAACAACATAAAAATAAGTGAATAAAAGTAAAGATATTGTGTCCATCCACAACTAAAAAAAAAAAAGTTAGCAATAAAATGAGTCGTGTGAGGTACACCAACAGTGAGACCATCATATTGATTTGATATCCTTTCAAAATTTTTCCATTTTAAGGAGAAATTGGGGCTGGTTCTGTAGCTCAGTGGTAGAGTGCTTACCTAGCATATATGAAGCCCTGGGTTCAATATCTAGCACTACAAGGAGAAAAGGAGTATTAATGACATTAAGAATCTTTCATGCTTTTCACCAAAAAGGGGGGGAAAAAGGTCTTTTAGAAAGTGGTAAGCGTGTTAAACTATGGAATAGAAATTTATAATGATTCTGGTGGGAGTAGTTAATATTTCATATGACTATTCTTGCTAATCTAAGTACATACATGTGACTATGAAGTTTTGTAACTTTCTAATAAAAGTAGTGTGAGCAACCTCCTGAAGCTATGATACACTGTCTTAACTGTACATGTACACTTCTGCAAATTGTTTGTATGAATAAATGGCCATTTCCTCCCTTGCTCTGTTGGCTGCTAATGTGGGGACTAGTAGAATAGGTTTATGAAAGAATTAAACCCTGAAGCTTTAAGGAACTGTTTAGATGGAAATGGATTATCTTTTCTCTGATATATATGGCTTGATTCTAGCACAGTTCTCCTTAGGAGAATTGAGAAAATAGAGAGTTGTTGGGTTTTGGGGTTTTTTGTTTTGTTTTGTTTTGTTTTTGTGGAGCTAAATTCTTTTGTAGAACCACAGTTCAGTAAGGGTGCTAGAGAAATGGTTAGTCAGAGGCATGAGAACAATAATTAACCAAGAAAAGAAAGGCTGGTTTAAGGAAACTGATAACAAAAGAACCTTGTATTATTATTATTATTATTATTATTATTATTAGTGACCTTCATTTTTCCTAAAACTGTTCCCATATAGTAGCCATTAGCAATTGTTTTAATTAATTAAAATTAAATTTAAAAATAAATTTCTAGGAGACTAGGGGTGTAGCTCAGGTAGAATACTTGGCTAACATGCTGGAGGCCCTGAGTCAATCTCCACCTATGCAAAAATGAAGTATTCAGTGGTCATCTGGCTAAAGAAAGTATTTTTATCATCAGAAAGTTCTGATGGACAGGAGAAGTTCTCAAACTTGTTTACCTAACTGCATATAGGGCTATTTTATATTAGTTTTATATCATGGGATGTTTTCTTAACGATTATAACTGGAAGAATTACTCAAAGATGTATATATCTTTGTGTCTTTATCACTATTAAAAAATTTTAAGTGGTATTAGTAATATGTATCAGTAATTTCCATCTTATGAACTTTTTCAAACATTGGCTAGTATCCCTACTTTGAGGCTCTAATTCAAAATCAATGTCAAATCAATTTAAACCATCTGTCTTAAAAGTTGATAGAACAGAAAGTAGATGGGTTTAGGTGGGGACATAATATCATTAAAATTGATTTAGAAAACCTGGTGTGGTGGTGCACGCCTGTAGTTCCATCAGCTCAGGAGGCTGAGATACGAAGATAGCAAGTTCAAAGCCAGACTGAGCAAAATTGATTTAGGAAAAAAATTTACTTTCACTTTCCCTATTAAATGGTCTCTAAATTTATATCAGGTTCTCAAATAACTATTGGGTCATTATAAAATATATAAAAAGTTTTAATAAAATATATAAAATATATAAAAAGTTCAAATGGTAGTGCACTCGCCTGGCATGTGCGGGCGCTGGGTTCGATCCTCAGCACATATCTATCTCTCTCTTTCTCTCTCTCTCTCTCTCTCTCTCTCTCTCTCTCTCTCTCTCTCTCTCTCTCTCTCTCAAAAGGTTTTGGAATAGTGTGTTTTAAAAATAATTATATATGAAGGTCATTAGTTTTTATTTATTTATTTTGTACTGGAGATTGAACTCAGGGCTTTTGCGCATGCTAGACAAACTCACTTTCACCCGGCTACACCCCCAACTCTTTTTATTTTGAGACAGGGTCTTGCTAAGTTGCCCAGGCTGGCCTTAAACTTGGGATCCTTCTGCCTCAGCTTCCTGAGTAACTGGGATTACAAGCCTTACCACCTTGCCCAGCAAGATAATTCTTTTTTTTTTTTTGATACAAACACCTGAAGATTACTGAAGGTGGAAAGCTGTAACAAACATACCAGCTTTTTCTTTTTCCTCTTAAATTTCTGGGTACTTCTAACCATTGTATCTTCACACTCTATAGCTTATATTTGGCTAATAATTAAAATATCTAAGAACTACAGTCACCTTTTTAATAATCTGTTAAACAACTATTGTGAAACATGCTGAGACATCTCCTTAAAAATGAAAAATAGGCTTTAAAGGTTTTGTTTTATTTTGTTTTTGCTATATTGGGAATCAATCCCAGGTCCTCACATATCCTAGGTGAGTGCTGTATCACTGAGAGCTACATCCCAACCCCCAAAATAGGTTTTTTGATAATTTCCTGCAACCCAGAGCTAAAGTAACTTATCTTTGTAGTTAACTGGCCAAGAAAATCACCTCATGTGATTGAGTGCCTGGCACTGTACATTTCTAGCTATATGGAGCTTTAGTTCCAGGGGTAATAGAAAATCTGACATGTCTAGGCTAGATATGAATATTATAAATTGAAGTATTACTTGATATACAGATTTTTTTTAGGCTCTCTGGAAGGTATAAAGAGAACACACATCCTAGTAAGGCTTTTATATACTTGTAAAAGAAGTAGAAAATTAAGGTCAATACAAACAGTACTTTCTGGTGTGAGAAATGGACTCTTATGGGGTGTTCATTGAAGGCAGTGATGAAACAGACTTTAAGGGTGGAAGTTAGGTTAGAAAACCTGTGGTCTGGGTAAAGAACTTCTGGCTGAAGAAAATACGGAAAGCATTACAGGACAAAGAACAGCAAAGAGGAATGTGTGAAAATGCAAGGTCTTTCTAGAAGATATCTTCTAGTATCATAATGGACTAACCTGAAGAATTATAAAAGGATAAAAGGAGCTGATTTAGATAGCTGAATGGGGACAGACTTTAAGACCTCCAATGTGTGTTGAAAGGTTTAAATTTAATTGAGCTCATTTGTAGGTATAATGAGGATTTTTTAAAGTTTTAAGAATGAAAACTTTTAAGTTGTGGTTTTATGATACATACATGGTTTGTAAAAGAAATGCAAAATTATAAATTAAAAAAAATAGAATTAATTTGAATGTTCTAAGATCTCATCCTAGAATTATCTGATAATATGAATAACAGCATGGTTTATTTCCTCCTTTTGTGTTTTTTTTTAACATTATACTTTTTTGAAGTTCATTTACTTTCAAATTAAGAATTAAGTGTTAGTGATGATCCAGGAATATGTTGTATAACCTGATCTTATTAGTTGGTTTTCTATTTAATAATTTCAATGTGGTTTTGTACCACTATATTGATTGGATTTTTTGCATTATTGTTTTTAAATTTAAAATGCTTTCTACATTATGGCATTTGAATTGAGCAAGGCATCAGGATGAAGGAAACAAGGCTCTTGAAAGTTGAGAAATAAAATTGCAGAATCAGTAGAAGTAACTGTATATTAATTTAAATGTGTCTTTACAAGGACTACAACTCCAGGAGAAACAAAGCTTCTGGCCTCTGAAATCTATGACATTCTTCAGTCCTCCAATATGGCAGATGGTGATAGTTTTAATGAAGTGAATTCACGTCGAAGGAAAGCGCAGTTTTTTCTGGGGACTACAAACAAACGTGCCAAAACAGTGGTTTTGCACATAGATGGTCTTGATGATACGGTAAGTGTTTTTTCAACATGTGGTTCATAAAAGAGGAAGAAGAAATCATGTTAACTAAAACTGTTTCATGTTATTTGTTAATAGTCGTAAGAGGAAGTCTCAATATCAGTATTTTATGTCTGTGAAAAGGGATATTATGTGCTAGAAGACATAATGGCTTTTATGCACCTAGTAATAGATCATCAAAATATATGAAGCAAAAACTGAAAGATATGCAAGGAGAAACAGACAAAATTCATAGTTAGAGCTAGAGATTTCGATGACACTTTCTCAATTAGTAGAATAAGACTACAGTAAAACCAGTGATGCTACAGAAGACTCAAAAAAATATTACTATTGATCACCTTAACCTAATATTTACTATTATTTTACCATACCCAGCTATAGAATATATTCATTCTTTTGTGTGCCCAGGAAACACTTACTAAGAGATTATATTTTGGTTTATAAGACGAGTCTATGTCCTCTTAACACAAAGAAAGCAAATTAGAAATTAGTAACATAAAGGTATTTAGAAAATCCCTCCAAAATTTGAGAAACCGACACATTTCTAAAATAAACTATGGGTCAATGAATAAATTAATAAAAACTAGAAAACATTTTAAATTTCATAGAAATGAAAGTATAATATCAAAATTTGTTGAAAGCAGCCAAAATAGTGTCTAGAATAGAAATTCATTAGCACATGCCTAAATATTTATATACAAAAGATAAAAGACATCAGGTTGTTGACTTAGGCTTCTACCTTAAGAAAATAAAACGTGAAGAACAAATTAAAGCTAAAGAAAATGGAAAGTGAAGAACAAATTAAAGCCAAAGTAAATAGAAGAGAAGAAATAGTAGAAATTAGTAAATGAAAACAATAGAGAAAAATCAGTGAAATCAAATTTGTTGACTTGATCAATAAAATTGATAAACCCATAGCCAAACTGATTAAGAAAAAAGAGAAGTCACAAATTATCAATATCAGAAATAAAAGAGGACACAAACATACATCCTGTAGACATTGAAAGCATAATATGTAAATACTTAAATGACTTGACACTGATTAATCTCATTCAAGAGGGCATAGATAACTTAATTAGCTCTATATCTATTAAGTTGAATTTGTAGTTAAAAACCTTCCCTTAAAGAAAACTTCAGGCCTAGATGCCTCATTGGTAACATTTAAGGTAGAAATAATATTAATTATACAAATTCTTCTGCAGTATTATAGAAATACAATTGTAGTTCTCTATAACATGTGGATCCTTCTGAACTCATTCTACTTTGTCTGCTTTTAGTATTAGTTTTTTGGGTTTGCTCTCAACAAGTTGGGCGTATTTCAAGTGAATTTCTCCCAGGTATCATGTATTTAGGTCTTGCTTTTTTATCCAGTCTAAACTTTTCTGCCTTTTTAATAGAACTTTTTGAACAGTTGATTTTTTCTTTTTTTTTTTTTTTTTTTTAATGCTGATTCCTTTCTATTTGTCCTGCTGGTTCTTTGTTTCCTTTTTTCCTCTGCCTTCTTTTGAACTAGGTGGATTACTTTTGAGATTCTATTTTATGCCTTTATTAACTAATTAGCAATAGTTCTTTCTTTTACTCATTCATTCCTCGGTTTATGATTTATTTTCTAATCTTTGACTTACAGTCTAGCTTCAACTAATATTGTATAATTTCATGTATAGTATAAGATACTTTTACAGTATACTTACACTTTTTTCATATCTTTTACTTCTGCTTGTCATATGAATCCGACAATATATTGTTAATACTTCTTTAAATTAGAAATAGTCATCCTGTACTAACTTTTGTACTAGAAAGGAACACCTAGTGTTAGGCATCATTTTGGGTACCAGGGAGATAGCAATAACCAAAATTGGTGTAATTTCATTAGGGGAGACAGACAGTTAAAAATGAGATGACTTTATGAATCTTGTTTCTCTCTGTCTCATGTGGTTGGAATTTGGTTTTAGAATATGTATAATAGGAAGGATACTTTTCTGTTTTTCACTTTCCTCACATTTAAAATAAAGAATTATATTTATAAAATCTTAAATCTCATGATATATGTCCTGTGCATAGTTTTTTAAGTTTACCTGGTATTAAATCCATGAAAGAGAGAAACATGCCCTGTTCTGTACCACACCCCTAAAAGGGCTTCACAGAAGTCAGGTCTTGGCAGAATAGATTCAATAGACTGTGCACCAGGTGAGCTCACTGTGGGCCTGCACTCTGCCACAGACTTGTAACCCAGATGTCTCCCTGAGTAGTGTTAAAATGCTGAAGAAAGGAATAAGCAGTAACCATGAGTTGTTTAAAAGGAGGTAGAAAAGAGTTTGAAAACTGGGTGTGGTCTAGATCTTGGTCAAGTGCAGACTCATGCCCTTTGAAATTTTGGGTCAGAATTTGGGCTCACTGCAGATACAAGAGAATTTTTAAGGTAGTGATTTTGTGTGTGGACTGGAGATATAATTCAGCTACTTTTTAATTCATTTCTACTTTGGATCATCGTTTGAGGTGATGACTTGATATCCAAGTAGATATGTCTGATAGAAAAATAAAAATTAAAAAGTCCTATTGGAGTTAGTGATGGTGAAGTGATAAGAATAGACAGTTAAAAATTTTGAGGATCAAAAGACAAAATAAGTTACTTAATTATAGGCACTAGACCTTGGAAGTAAGATGAGACAGAGTTGGAATAATCAGTGGCATAAGTGCAAGATCTTGCTTGAAAGCTGTGGTATATTATGCTATGTATACCATTGGAGGGAAATGAGAACTACAAAGGTAATATAAGTATAAATATAAATATTTAGTTGTAGATGGACACAATATCTTTATTTATTTATTTTTCTGTGGTGCTGAGGATCACATGTAAGACAAGTGCTCTATCACTGAGCCACAACCCCAGCTCCACCACAAAGGTTTTTGATGGTCATTGAGACCAAAACAGTAGCCATAGAGAATGCCATAATTGTAAGATATAGTAATATTTACAAATAACCACGGAACAATGTTTAAGTAATAGTGACTCAAATGCCCAGTGCCTGCTAATTCTAACTTCAGTCTTAAAATTTATCCTGGAGATTTTTAAGCTAGAGCAGAGACTAGTAAGTTTTTGTTGTTGTTGTTGGCTTTTTTTTTTTTTTTTTTTTTTTAATAGGACCAGAGAATAAATACCTTTGGCCTCTGATTCTCTGCTTTAGAGCACATTTTCACATATTATTCATTTGCTTTTTTGACTTAAGATGCAAATTAAATTGGCTACCTTCTTTTTTAAAAATATTAATTTTTTAATAGTTGTACACAATAACTTTTTATTTATTTTTATGTGGTGCTGAGGATCGAACCCAGGGCCTTGCACATGCGAGGCAAGCACTCTACCGCTGAGCCATAACCCCAGCCCCAAGGCTACCTTCTTTTTGATAAAAATTATTAAAACTATATATTAATATTGAATATTTAAAAATCTAGCAGAAATTATTATTCTGTTCATCTTATAAAATTTAATTAACTTGACTTAGCACCCCACTCTCTGCCCTGAAGTGTGAAACAGTAGAAGTAAAATAGATATATTTTCTTCCCTTCCTTTCAAAACATACTCATGTACTACATGATCATGTTCAGTCAACAGTGAACAACATATTGAATCATGGTCCCATAAGATTTAATGGAGCTGAAAAATTCCTATCACCTAATATTTTTACTTTATTTTTTCTATGTTAGATACATTTAGATACAGGAGTACTTATTGTGTACAGTTGCCTACAATACTCAGTCCAGTAAGGAGTATAGGCTATACATAGCCTGGGTCTGTAGTAGGCTGTGCATCTAATTGTTTAAATATGCTCTAAGATGTTCATATAACAAAATCTCCTAACAATGATTTTTTTAGAACATATCCTTTTGTTAAGTGACATATGACTCTAATGACTACTTTAGTGTTGCTTAAGTTGATTTATTCCCTTTTAATATTTTACCTGTTTTAACAACAGTTTGCTTTTATTTTTTCAGTCTCGAAGAAATCTATGTGAAGAGGCTTTGTTAAAAATTAAAGGCGTTATTAGCTTCACTTTTCAAATGGCTGTTCAAAGATGTGTGGTACGAATTCGTTCAGATTTGAAAGCAGAGGTTAGTATTTTCAGTAACTAAATATGCTTGAGGTTATAGATAAACAAATCAGTGTTCAAAATTGTTCCTTTTTGTCCTGACCCAGGCTTTGGCATCAGCAATAGCATCAACCAAGGTTATGAAAGCTCAGCAAGTTGTGAAAAGTGAAAGTGGGGAAGAGGTAACAGTTTTATTTTTATACCTGACTCAGACTCTCAATTATTTTTGATGACTACTGTATTCCTAGATAAATAGTTAACAAATATAAGAATATGGTGTTTCTTGGTTAATAATTTTTTTTAGAAATACAGAGAGATCTTTTGTATATTTTATAGTCTGTACTTATAAAGAAAGCTTTTTTAAAAAAAAATCTCAGTGCAGATATCTTGTTGATTTTATATGGAAGATACATGGTTTTCATGTATTGATTATTAAAAATACTTTCTTCCTAACCTTCACTGGTCTTGCCAATGCTGAAAATAAAAGTGCAGTCATTGGGCTAGTGTGTGATGAAAATTCTTGTCCATTGCTACCCCTTCTAATAATTTTTGTGATAAAGAAAATGAACCTCTAATGCCTTGAGCTCATTTGGATTCAGTGAGTCTCTAGGAATCCAGAGTAGCCAGATACTTGCTTTAGTTGTCTTTATATAGACAAAGGTTGCTTATTTATTCCTACGGCCTCAGCAGATAAACATCTGAATTCTTATTTGTAGTTATTCCTTTCTGCGTTGATGCAGTGGTCAGCATTTGAGCCTTCTATCATGTAAGAGGAAATTTTAGAAGAAATAGAGCCTTGGAGAATAAATATGGTACTTAGAATGAGGAATAAAGTTGACCTTTAACTTAGGACATGTATATGTATATGAATTTGATTTTGTAATTAGCTCTTAACACATTCTCTGTCAGATGCTGGTCCCATTCCAAGATACTCCTGTGGAAGTAGAAGAGAACACAGAATTGCCTGACTACTTGCCTGAGGATGAGAGTCCCACTAAAGAGCAGGACAAAGCAGTTTCCCGGGTGGGCTCACACCCAGAGGGTGGAGCTAGCTGGTTGAGCACAGCTGCAAACTTTTTATCCAGATCATTTTATTGGTGACTTCAACTTCAATTTGGGGCTCAAGGACTGTGCAAACCAACAAGGGGCCAGTTTTCCATTGTTGTGGTGAACTGTCAAGTGCAATTTGCAATAAGTTATCATGAAAAGTTTTTAGATTACATGATTGTGTATGCTGCATTTTACATTTTATTGGACATTTTACCCTACTGAGTGGTAAAAAGGACAGAGGCTACAGTTGAAATTTGTTTATGAAGGTATTTTGGTTTTGCTTTTCTTTGTTTAATTGCCTCACTTTTTTAAAAAAAAAAAAACAACAAAATGGGTCCACTGTTAAAACCAAACGTGTATGTATGTGCAGCTTTACATTTTATTTTACATGAAGCATGTGATTAGGAAAACTTGTTTTCTCCTCAAGCCTCAGGATCTATCAGAAGAGAAGTTTTTTCATAGCTCAAGTTGTGCATGAATTACTGAACATTTTTCTCTACTTTTCTTCATGAAAGATACATGCTTTGGTACTCTTCACTGAAAGTTGAAAATATTTCTTCTTATCCCCTTTTGTGCCTTTTTATTTTGCCAACCATGTTTTTAGAAACGATATTACTAATGACATTTTACAAATTGAAATATTTTAATTTGAATATAGTAGGTCCCTAAAAATACAATTCTACAAAAACTTTGCAATTTTATTTGTTATAATTTTAATAAAATTAACATGGAATCAGTTAAGAAGGAAACATATATAGTAGCAAAGTGCTTTTGGAACTGTTTGAATGTGACCAAATGTGGTTCTAGTTGACTAGTGTTCACTTTGGCTTATATCAGCTCTTCAGATAAATCCACCATGAGACTGCAAGAAACTGTAAATGGTCTCTCAACCTTACTTTCTGATTACACATTATCTCCTGCTAGGGGAAAAAATAATAATAGTGAAGAACTGACAAACTTGAAAAAAGAAAACAAAAATTGAATGCCTATAATGCCGTAGTGCCACTTTGGTAGAGTCTTAACTTTAAAACATGAATTGCCTGGCAGAAACCTGTTCAGTAGGTATTTCTTTGTATTGCCTTTGTGAGTTTATTATGAAAATGCTGCAGTCACATTGAATGAAAAAGACCCAAATTATTGTTTATAAAAAAATAAAGCCAGCATTGGCACTTAATCTTGTTTCTCATGTCCAGCCAGAAAAAAACTTCAGTGAAGGTAAGATAAGTAAATATATATACATACATATGGTGGCTTTTTAATTTGTTTTGTTTTGTTTTGGTAAGTAATAGCTAATTACATGTATGTGATGCTTTATTAAAGCTCTAAAATATTTGTCAACTAAGATTTTCTTTTTGGAAATCCATCGATATTCAGATATGTTTAAATGTTAACATGATTAAAAACTAATACAAAGAAATGGAAATTCATTTTCATCACCATGTAGAGCTGCTATTTTACTACTTAGAGAATGTGAAGCGACAATTCGACCCTGGAGGATTTCTTGGTGTTTTCAGCACTTGTCTTTTAGAGAAAATTAAAAGCATCCAGTATTACTGGAGAAAAATAATTGTAAAGTGTCATCGCCAGTGAGTTTTGAGTTCACTAGTATTGTGACCTTAGGGAAGGAGAGATATTGAGGGTATCAAGAACAATATTTTTTTCATGTTTCTGGTGTCTGATTAAAGTGATACGCACAAACAGAAGATATAAGCTTTCAGGGCACATTGCTTTAAATGCATACTACTACTTGCTGCCAGAACCAGATGTGTTGAAAAAGGAAACAAAAAACCACCTCCTTTCTGTAGCCATTAAAGCAAAGTTTACTTTCTGTTTTAACAAGTTTTTATTTTATTATTCATTGCCACACATCTGCTTATTTAAAAAACTACAACCCTTTGGTATTAATGGTTCAGTACAAGTAGATATTTCAGCTTAATGTTTGTGTGTTCTAATTATAAGTGTTCTTTAATTCCAGGTCTTATAGAGCAGTTAAGGCAACTGTAATGGCATTTTTGAAGTATATTGTAAAATAATAAAAGGTAACATAATTAAAACTGTATATTGCCTTCCTATGGTATATGCATTATTGATTACTCTTTGTGTGGTGCTGGTGACAGACCCCAGGAACTCATGAGTGCTGCATAGGGGCTCTATTACTGAGCTACCCCTACAGTTAATTTAATTTGTGATTTGTTTACTACTATTTAGCAGATTCCTTCATTTATTTTTTTATTTCGTTTTTATTAAAAAAAAAAATGTGGGAAGGGGGCTTAATACTTGCTCCACTGAATGAAGTTAAGTTTAATGCATCCTAATTCTTACAGAATTGTTACGAGAGAATAAAAGTGTGTGTGTGTGTGTCTGTCTGTCTGTCTGTCTGTGTGTACGATCTTATACAGTAATTTCAGAACTTTTCTTCATTAGTAAAATGAAGATAATAATTCTACTACATTGGATCATTATTAGGATCCAGTAAGATCATGCTTTGAAAACTAAAAATTTTACCAGTGTACAATAGAAGTATTGCTAGTAGTTGTTTGACACAGTTTCTTCTTGTCCTTATTCCTTACACTTTCTAATCACACTTTGTCTGACTCAGCTTTCTACATCCATTTGCAGGTTTTGTTTTGTTTTGTTTATTTATTTATTTTTTTTTTTGAAGCTTAGTCCTCTACTCTTTGATTTTTTTTTTTTTTATCTAAAATTTCTCCCTTGAAGAATTCATCTGTTGACACGGTTTTAATTACCTTTGTGTAGATAACTTGTATATCTCTACTGTCACCTTTGACAGCTCTCTTTTATTTTGTTGTACCTATCAAGTGTAAAGTCTGAATTTTTATTCCTACTAAAACCAAGCTTATCGTAAGCATGCAATAAATTTAACAAAAGCTAATTTTGTACCAGGCACTACAGTAAATGGTTTCCACATATTTACTCATTCGGCCCTTAACCAAGGATAGGTAATTGTATTATTAAGTCATCATTTTACAGATGAGGAAAAATGAGACAGATATTAAGTGATTCATTAGTGCCAGGTCACAGAGCTAGTAAGTGGTGAAGCCAGGACTCACACCCAGGCAATGTGGTCCTAAGTCTCTACACTCTGAGAAGGCAGCCTGCACCGCAGGTCCTGCTATGCATCTTTTGTCCATCATTCTATGACGGACCCTTCTGACTTCATTGTATTAGGTGCTCTAACTCAGGCATCATTTAGCAATCAAAACTCAGTGTCTGGAGACCAGAAAAGTTAGGTACATGAAAGAAGTAAGGCAACAACATAGGAAACCATGAAGAGCACCTGTCCTGCCTAGAGAAGAGTCACATTTTTCTCGTGAATGTTTGGCTTTTAAGAATTAAAAACTTGGGGATTTTGTGTCTCTTCCAGATCCTTAAAATACCATGCAAGCCACATAAACCATGTCTGTGAACCAGAAATTGGCTACTCTTTATTTCTAGAATATCCCCATTCTAATCTATTTGATTGAAAGCATTTTTATCATTTTCTGCTCTACTGTCTACAAAGGCTATGGCTTACAAGTTTAGACTGCTTTGAATCACATCAAAAATGCCCTGAGAATTCAGCTGCCAACCAATCTTTCACACATTTGATTAAGTGCACACTTAGTGTGTGTAAGGCACAATTATATATCATTGTTTCAAAACCAGTCTGCCCTACTTAGGCTTGCATATCATACCCTTAATATTCCTACCCTCTACATTTTTGCTGTTTTTTTTTTACCTATATTGTTACTATTTTTTTTAACCTATTATGTTACTATTTTCCCCTCTGCCTCTCCAGCTCTTTTTTACAAAGTTTGCCCTTTGCCATTCATTTTCTATTAAAAATGACATTTTCTTCTTTACACTCTTGTCTCCTTTAAAATATTTTCGTATGAAAATAACAAGCTCATTATACTATCATACATAAAAAAGCACAAGCCATCTGCCATCCCATATCATAGACAATATAGGTAACTTAGGTAACCGAACATTTTGATTCATTTCATCCTCATTTGTTTTAAATTTGTTTTTTTCTTTTATTTATTTTCTCTCACTTTTTTTTTAAACTGGTTCATTAGAGTTGTACATAATGATAGGATTTGTTGTTACATATTTTTAAATGCCCAGAGTATAATCTGGCCAACATCATTACCTAGAACTTCTCATGTTCCCCATTGAGGGGAGGGAGAAAGTATTTCTTAAATTCTTAGTGTTTTCCATATACATAACCTGGTCTTGTGTGTGCTGAGCATCTGGGAAGTGGTCACTGAATGAGTTATGGTTATAAAACATCTACAGTAGCATTTCTGTGCTGGGGGATGAGTATTTGGTATTCTGCTCCTGTCTGGACTTAATTATTGCCCATCTGAATTACTCTACCCAGCTTCTTAACATTTAGCATTACATGAGCACCTATGTTCCAGGTTCAGTACTAGGTCTTTTACTTGTACTGTCTTTAATTATTTTTTAATCAAAAATAGCTGGGCTTGGGCTGAGGTTGTGGCTCAGTGGTAGAGCACTTGCCTTGCACATGTGAGGCACTGAGTTCGATCCTCAGGACTGAACATAAAAATAAATAAAATTAAAATTAAAAAATAGCTGGGCTTTTGTTTTTTTAAAAAACCAGTTTTACGGAGGAAACTGAAACTTAGAAATAAGGTAACTGCACTTAAATATGATTAATAAATGCCAGGCAGGCATAGAATGAATTCAAAACTATATTTTTTGGGAGAAGAGATGAAATCCATGGCAAATCAGCTTTACTCATCAATGAATGAAAGTATGGGGTTAAAGCAAATGTAGATGAAAATCTTAAGATGAACTCTGAAAGAGGTGAGCCAGAAGCCAGGACATTAGTTTTACGAGATAAACTTTTAAATGAAATGAATCATTACCTCCCAAGGTGGAAGTTCGGAGAAAAAGTAGACTTTTTCAAAAGAAATTTGTATGTAAAAACTTTTATAAAATATCCTTTCTGTTTTACATGGTTACTCTCGCTTTTAGTTTTGACTTTATTATATTTAATATATTGAGTCTATAGGCAGTATAAGGTCTTTTTCAGAAATCCATGTGATATGTTGCAATTAAAATGGGACATACCTAGAAAGAACAAAGCCAAATGTTTATTCATTGAGATGAGTAGAGTAGTTTAATTAAATTCAATAGAAAACTAATTTAGGGACAAGAAACAATATGTAAACATAATATGGGGGCTGGGGTTTTGGCTCAATGGTAGAGTACTTGCTTAGTATGCGTGGGTTGGATCCTCAGCACCACGTAAAAATGAAATAAAGATATTGTGTGTCCACCTATAACTAAAAAATAAATATATTTTTAAAAGACATTCTGGATGAAGATATTTATAATGCTTGATAAAAGGATCAGGTGTCTTATTTAACTTTGTGGAAGTGGTAATAAAACTCTTGGAGATAACAATCTGGGAGTCTTCTTACCTGTGATTTTTTTTTTAAATCCTTTTTGATCCTAGGGGTGCTTAGCCACTGAGCCATATCCCCAGCCTTTTTATTTTTTATTTATTTTGAGGCAGAGTCTACTAAGTTGCTTAGGTCCTCCCTAAGTTGCTGAGGCTGGCTTTGAACTTGGGATCCTTCTTCCTCAGCCTCCCGAGTCATCGTTACCCTGTGATTTGATCATAAATAGTAAATAATATGTTGATAAAAATCAATAAATATATTCTAAATTAAGATCCTCAACTTTGAGCTACTAATTATACTTCAGTACAGAAAAGCAAAGCCAACAATTACCAATTCACGCTGAAGGAGTTGCAGGCTTCTATTTGAGTATAGCATTGAAAGGTATGTTTTACTCATGTTGTTAAAGTGATTTAGCAAATATTTGAAAGTCTGTATTGTCCCAGTTACAATGAACTGATAGGATTACCAACATGACCCTTCCTGGGCTTCACAACCTAGTGGGAAAGGTCATAGACTGGCTAATCACAAATGTACCAGAAAGTTACAGAGTAGATTTGAGAGACCTTATGTTGGTGGAGTTGGAGGGTGGGGAATTTGGGATTGCTTCCTGGACAAATTAAAGCCAGAACTTGAAGGATGAGCAGGAGTTACTTTGCCATGTGGAACAGGGAGAGCATTCCAGGCAAAGGAACCAGTTTTGTGAAGGCTCATGAGTAAGACTGGTAAGTTAGGGCTAAGATGAGATAGGAATACTGGTGGATACTAGGTTAGACAAACTTTGTAGGTCCTTTGTAGTACTTGAGTATTATAGTATTTCCTCTCCTAATGTTAGTAGTAAATTAATATTAAGTATTTTAGTTAATAAACTAAGTTAACTGTCATGTATTATGAATTGTAGTTGCTAAGTGCTTTGTCTAGTATTTGGTCTTCACAACAATCCTATAGATTTGTTAAAAAAAAAAAGGTAAACTTCACAAACAACAACAAAAAAAAAAACCTAAACCTGCTTGAGATGACTAAGGGGAGAAAGGTGGATCTAAGGCTACCAAATTATAAATACATGCAGTACAGGGGCAATGCTGGACTGGACTTAGATAAATTAACAGTAAACATGGAAGGAGGTGATATGTTTGGGAGATGTTTTTTTCAAAGGCAATTGCACAGAAGAATTCGATGATATGACAGGAGATTCCAGGATTCTGAATTGGTAGCTGCACTGATGATCCTTTTGCACTATCTTTTTTGAGCTAGGAGACAACAGGAAGAATAAGACTGTAGGCAAGGTTGACGATAGAGGTGACCCAGGTACATGTGACTTAAGATGGAGGAGACAATGAAATAATTAAATGGTAATGGCTTGGATCCAGGAGGGAGATAAGATATAAAAAAGATTATATTTTATTAATATAGATTCAAACGAAGAATTCAGAGTAGGAGTGGAAGGACCAGCTGGCTTTGGTAAATGAGCTCCTCTGGGTCTCTCCCTAAAGCTGAAGGATTTGCTGGGTTGACCCTTCATGAAATTTCTTGTGTTTTTATTTTTATTATTAAATTTCTTCTATCACTATTCTTAAGTTCCTAATGGATTATGAAGGAAAATGAATTAGTTTTTAACACAGGTCTACTTAAAACTAACCAAAATGAGAATGTGATCAGTCATAATGATTTAGTCACTAACATTTTTTATATTGTCATAGATGAGGTAGTTTCCATGAAAGCTCTTCAGACTCTGTGCTTTCTTGGACCTTTCTATTTGATGCTAGTGTTTAGTTCAGTGGGTCTTATCCCTGTCTATGCATAAGAATGATATGTTTGCTTATAATAAATATTATTGTCTAGCTGGGAGCAGTGGTACACACCTGTCATCCCAACGACTTAGGAAGCAAGTCTGAGGCCAGTCTCAGCAACTTAGTGAGATTATGTCTCAAAAGGAAAAAAATAAAAAAGGTGTGGGGTAACTTAGTGGTAGAGTGCCTCTGTCTTCAGTCCCAAACATCACAATCAATCTTCCTTTAGAAAAATAAGCAAATAATATTGTCTGTATTCCACTCTGGGCATTTGAACCAGAGTCTCTAAGGATGGCCTGGGGCATGGATATTTTGTACTCATGTTGAGGAGTTGCTCATGTAACAAAGTTGAGATCCATGACTTACCTAGATCCAGTGCTAAGATCTTATGAAATCTTATACCTTAAGCTTTTTCTCAGTTCAGTAGAGACCATTTCTCCAAACAGATGGTTTCAGAAACTGTGCAAATCATAATCTAGAACAAAAGCTTGTATACAAGACTTGATTTTGATTGTTAGTGTGATGTCTTTGCCATTTCATTGTTTACTCAGCTTTGTTTAAAAAGATAAAGGTAAGATTTCATAAGTAATTTTAAAATCCTTAGTTTAAATTGAAACCATTCAATTCTGGTGCTCATTTTGCTTGTGTGCTTATGTCTAATATACTACTTAATATAACTGTCAGGCCTCCCAGAATCTAGCAGTGCCATCTATCTCATGGCACATAGTCTTTATAGATTTGTAGTTTCTTAACCTTAAATTTCTTCTTTATTTTAGCCTTGAGTAGTATTACCTCTTCTAAAATAAGTAGTTTGACAATACATATACCCTAAAATGGTTGGCTTCTCCAGATGTCCAGAATCCAGACCATGATTAAAGTAAAAAGATATTAAATAGTCAAGAACATATTTTAAATTTTTTTCAAGGCTGTGCTAGGCAAGATGCTTGAATTTATCTATCAAATGCTTAACAAATGGATATAAAAATTTAGAAGTAGCAAATAACCAAAAAGCATAGTAATTGTTTTAGGATGAAGGACTACCATCTATAGTTCTAATAAGCTTGCATTATTATTGGTTATCTTATACACTATGGCTGCTATTACATGAACATAGAATTGTGTTGGACTATAAATATTGTTTAGTGGGTGTTACATGTTTCTTGTATAATTATAAATTCTGAAAAAGAATCCCATTAATCTGAAATGCTAGAAGCAAAAATGTTTTGGTAGTTGTTATTACAACTGTTAAGCAACTTCTGACTTATTTCTTTTCACCTGTTTCTAAAGAATGCATAGGATGCATGTATAAAGTGTTTTTGTTTATATATAACAATTATTAGCACTTACTGTAGTGGAATGCTGTTGACTACCTAATTTTACATGCCTACATTTTCAAAACAATGAAGACATATCACTGACCATAAAATGGAAATAGCAACCATTGAAAATAGTTGAGCATTTATTGTGTCATTTACTCTACAGAGGCAATCTCACTATGAAAGCAAATATAGCCAGTTTATGTGCATATGTAGATGCAGGTATCTATAATGTTATTACAATTTGTAATAACAAAATACATAAGTGTAATGTATATTTTGGTTTATTTGCAATACAAGCTTATATGAAACAAAGATTCGGTGCCTCTGTGCTAAGGAATGGTTTCAATTTCAACTAAAGATTTTAAAATTACTTATGAAATCTTACCTTTTTCTTTTTAAACAGGTTACTATTGAAGAAAAAGTAAGGAAACAGATTGGTTCTACATCCACTTTTTATATTTCAAATTCACATGCATTTTAATAGTTGTCTCTATACAACCTTATTCAGTTAAGCCTTTCTGGTTCATAGTTCTTAAATATAACTATGTAATAACTGCAGTTGTAATATCATTGTTATATATTTAGGCCTAACAATTTCCCAAAAGTAAATTTAAAACTAATATATAAATGTTTATGATCTACAAAATTAATAATGTTATAAACCTGAAGCACTTAACAAAAAATCTTATTTATATATATATATATATAAACATTCAGAAATAGATAGCCTTGCCTGGTATGGTGGCTCATACCTGTAATCCCAGTAATTTGGGAGGCTAAGGCAGGAGGATCACAAGTTCAAAGCCAGCCTCAGTAACTTAGTGAGGTCCTAAGCAACTTAGTGAGACCCTGTCTCAAAATAAAAAAGGGCTAGGGATGTGGCTCAGTGGTTAAGTGCCCCCAGTTTAAATCCCAGTACAAAAAAAAAAGACAAAAAAGAAATAGAGATACCCTGATTTTTCATTAAATTTTATTTTTTCAAGTTAAAAGGAAACCCATCTTCTATGTGGTGATAGGGGTTGGTGGTGAGGAACATGTTAGGAAGTCAGGAGAAATATGATTCCTGAGTTTAGAATTCTGACACAGACTTTTCAATTAACACAATTGATTCAGATTGTTTACTTGATAATTCTTTATGATTATAATAATTAACAGTTATCTACTTGGTTATTATTTAGTGAACAATGCTCATTATTCCTAGTTGATATTATTTCGATATATTACTCTTAAAATTAAACATAGCCCAATAATGAGTAAGTCAGCTAATCAAATTATGGATTAGTATAGGAAAAAAATATACCTAGTCCAAAGACCTGTTCCAAAAACCTGACTACCTTTGCCAACTTTGTCCAGGCCTACTGTAATGTTCATCCTAAGGTACTTGAAAGGGATCAGAGGTATGGGAGGATTTTGTAACCATCTGGGTCACATTAATGGTTTGTGCCCTTATGTTACTATGATATAGTAGCTAGAAAGAACTGTTGGCACTTAATGTGCTGGGGCAAGAGATGTTAAAGGTCTTCAGTGCTCAAGATAGTTCCAAATGTTGAATATCAACCTGTGCAAAACGCAAATAGGAGAAACATTTATAAAACAGTGTACATAAGTATTAATACCATAATTATACTGGCTAATAAAATACTATGTAAATTTAGATCTGATAATTTACATTCTATCTAGCTATAAATTAGTATTAGACTCAGATTTTAAGATGAATCAAGATAGAAGATTTGCTGTCTTACATGATGAATGGAAAGCCATCGAATCTAAAGTCACTAATGGTAAGATACTTCTTTAGTCATTGACAGATGATTGCATATAAAGTGGGCTGGTCAGGCTAAAACATCTCCACATATAAGCATTAAATTTAAGAAAGAATTACATTAAGTTTTAAAACTGATTTATGAGTAAATATACTGAATTCCTTTCATTCATTTTGAATTTTTTAAGCATCTATTAAGTAGCTTCCTTACAACTATTATTTAATGCAAAAGCAGAAAAAGTAAAATTCAGCTTGTTTACTTGACCTTTTTGCTTTAGTTAGATGTGTAATATTCTAAGAGAAAAACAGTTCTACCAGTAAAAGAATCTTAAACTGCAAGATAGATATGAATGGCATTCTGAGTTTTTACTAGCCCTACAATATACATTGCTAGAATAATGAAATTTGTTTTTCCCAGAACTGCTAGTTTGGTTATACACTATTACCTTCTCCTATGTTGAATTTAATAAGTTCAACAATTTTTAAAAAAATTATATAGTAACTATTTTATAAATTTTCATGTTCCCATAATGTTTACACCGAAGTCAGCTCTTAATTTAGATATTAAGAAAGTGAGCAAAACCTTCCATTAATTTGACTTCTTGGAATCAGAAGATGTGGTTTAGGGTCCAGCTCTAGCCTCAGTGCTACCTGACTTAATTATACTCTTCAATATCTCAAATACAGAATAAGATTAATAACCCTCTGTTTGATTGTATAAGACTCAGTTTAGACAGTATTTTATTTCACATGAAGGTAAAATTACTTAAAATTTTTAAACCAAAAATGTTTAATTTTTATTATCTTTTTAGAAACATAATTTCATGCGAACTTGTTCTGCAGAATAAATATGGCTTAAAACAATCTTTGTGATCATTTGAAAGAACTTGGTATTTGTTTTTTGTATAAAACAAAGAGGGAGCCTTAAAGTAACAGCTTGTTAAATTGCTTTTGTCAAAGGAAAGTAGCCCAAGGCAGCTTTTTCTGTGTTTTGCCAGGATGTGGATTACAGCCAGGGCTATAAATCCCCAGAGATTAGAGATGGTGGATGGTGACTATGACCCAGTCAGCTCTTTCAGCTTGGATTACTTGGAGATAATAACCCCAGATAAAAATAGAACAATGCCAAACTACCAGTGTCAGTGATGATGCTGATATATCTTTTAAAAATATATTGTGTTTATAAATTTACTTGGGTTGTCTCTTACTTATAATCTGAGCATAGTAATACCAGAAATTGGTACCTGGAGTGGTAAATGAACTACTATTTTAAGATCTTTGTTATCAGTATTTTCATGATCATAGAAGAGTCCCATCAAAGGCACATTCAAGTTTTTGGAATTTAACTATGTGTGCTGGGCCAGAGAGAAAGAGAGAGGTTGAGAATTTAAGTCATGTAGTGACTTCTGCCTACCCAATTTTTCTCAAGAGTATTCCCCAGAGTGAGTGTTGAAAGGGAGACATTAATCTGCTGTTCCCTCAATTGGTCATAGTTTCTTTGTGCCTTGCAGTGTGAGTTTCTCACTGTGCAGTGTGATTCTAGTGTTTAAAGATAAGTATTTTTTTTATACAAGATGGCTTCAAATGCAAGCCAACTACTTCATCTGGTGTTCACCCAAAGAATGAGCCATCTGTTTGAACAGTGAAAGAAAAACTGGCTGTGTTGGACATATTGAGAATCTGCCTCCAACATAGTCTGTAAATGTTGTATACTGTATTTTAAAGGTGACTTAGATTTCCAAGCATAATTTGGACTCTGTGAGATATTTTTTTGTGTGTACAACTCTAAGAAATGGAAACTCCACTATAATAAATGCTGCAGCCTTCCAATTTTCCTTTGTTACTAGATAACATAGATAATGGCAACAGTTCTTTATCTTCCATGGTATATGGAGACATTTTAAAAAGTCTTTTCATTAAGAAAATTAAGATAAAGCACAGGTTTGTGCAAACATTTAAAAAAATTATATAGAATTATAAATAACTCAAAATCAAGGCTATTATACAAATAAAACAAGCCCTAGTTATATCAGCAGCCTCATCTTACCACTAGCTGTTATCATCCTCTGTCCATTTTAGGAGGCTATATTGGGGTTGACTATGGGCTAGAAGATGATACCCTACAGCAGAGATCAGCAGACTTTTTTTTTTAAATAAAGGACCCGATTTATTCAACTTTGCGATGCTGTGACCAAAATACTTGACGGAAATGTTTTAGAGGAAGAAAAGTTTATTTTGGTTCACAGTTTCAGAGGTTCAGTACATGATCAACTCTATAGCTCTGGGCCTTAAGGTGAAGTATAACACCATGAGAAAAGGGCATGGTAGAGGAAAGCAGCTCAGGACATGACAACCAGGAGGGAGAAGAAGAGGGAGATGCCAAACTAGTGTCAGTGGTGATGCTAATATATATTAAAAATCTTTTGTTTATAAATTTACTTGGGTTGTCTTTTATTTGTAATCTGAGGGAGAGGGAGAGGGGAGAGAGGAAAGAGAAAGGGTAAGCCCTGCTCATCAGGTACAAATTATATATATATATTTATATCTATTTATCTATCTATCTATATATATATCTCCCAAAGGCACTCCTCCAGTGACCTTCTTCCTCCAGCCATACCCTCCCTGCCTACAGCTAACCACCCAGTTAATCCATTCAAATGGATTAGTTCTTGGATTACATTACAGTTTTCATAATCTAATTGTTTTACCTCTAAACATTCTTGCATTGTCTTACACATGAGCTTTTGGGGGTCACCTCATATCCCAAACCAAAATAGGACCCAAAAAGGTTTTGCAGGCTGTGAAGTCTGTTGCAACGACTCAGCTCTGCAGTTAATACTGAGAAAGCAGCCATAAGCAATGTGAACAAATGAGGGTAGCTGTGTACATAAGATAGGAAAAAAACAAAAGGTCTTTCCTGCTTTCACACATACCACTTGCCACTTCACAGGTTGTCACCAAAATGTGTGGGGATTTCTAGCACATACCACCTGAGTATCCTATAATTCAATTGAATTCTGACAGTATATACCTGGAGTTGTAGTCAGATTTCTCAGGTTCAGGGCTCAGTTCCATGAGATTGCCTCCATTGCAGATCTCAGTTGAGTCCCAGGTTGTGACCTGTACTTTTGATAAATTGAGATCACAATGACCCCCTCTCCTTAGGTTTGGTTAATTACCTAGGACAGCTCACGGAATTCAGAGAAACATGTTCAGCAGTTAATTATATTAAAACAGGATATAATAAAGGTTTCGCAAGACCAGTCAGATGAAGAGATGAAGAGTAAGGCCTGGAAGGGTCCCAAGTGCAGGAGTTTCTGTTCCTTTGGACTTTGGGTGTGTCACTCTTGTGGCATGTGGATATGTTCTTCAACCCAGAACTCTTGAAACATCTTTTTGAGATTTATGAAGGCTTTCTGTAATGGTTTGGATATGAGATATCCCTCCAAAGCTCCTGTTAGTGCAGGAATATCCAGAGGTGAAGTGATTAGATTATGAGAGCTATAACCTAATCAGTCTACCCTAGTGTGAATGGACTGACTGGGAGGTAACTATAGGCAGATTGGGCATAGCTGAAGGAGGTGAGTTACTAGGGCTTGCCCTAGGAGAGTGCCACCTTCCCTGCGGCCCCAGCCACCTCCCCTGTCTCTCTGCTCCCTGACCCTGCTGTGAGCTGAGCAGCTTTCCTCTACTGGGCCCTTTCACCATGGGCCTTATCTTAGGCCCAGCATAATGGAGTCAGCCATCTGTGGATTGAAACTTCTGTGCCCAAACAAACTTTCTCCTCCAACTTCTTCTCGTAGGATATTTGATCATAGTGATGCAAAAGCTGACCGAAATACTTCCTTTCATAGGCATGATTGATTAAAGTATATAAACAAATGAAAAGTTGGATTTGACCCACTAGCGACTCATAGTTAGAAAATGATGTCCTAGGCAGTGGTTCTGAAAATGTAATTCCCAGACCAGCAGCACTGGCATCACCAGAACCTTATTACCAATGTAAACTCTCAGTCCAGTCCCACCTTGCCATGGAGTCAAAAACTCCGGGGATGGGACCTAGCAATTCACATTTTAGCAGGTCCTCTGGAGGCCTCTCATACATGCATGTAGAATTCGAGAAGTACTGCTATAAAAATCTAGATCCCTTTAAGGCCAACCCTAAAAGTACACAAACAGATATTTTTGGTAATGCTCCCAATGGTGCACAATACAGTAATTTGAACAATAAAATAACTTAAATAATCTGTTGAGTCAGAAAATAGTTTTATGCTTTTAGTAAGTAAATATTTTTTTCTATTTCTCAAGTTGTCTTTTCTGTTAATATTGTTGATTGCATTCTAAATTTCTCTTTAAAAGTATGTCTCCTTAAATTTGAGACCAGCTTTTATTGTGCTTTCATCAGTACATACTAAAACCTATGAAAGTAATATGAAATTCCCTGTTGTTAAAGTAGAATCTAATGATTCATTGTTTATGATCATTTCAAGTGTGGTTTTAAACACCCATATCTTATAAATGTCTGTATCAAGATACTCAATGGAGCCTTTCTATTATGCTGGAATTAGTGGCAAGGCTCAACGCAGAGAGCAATGAGTGCTAGATTCTTCTATACTCTATTGTCCAATGCTGCAAAATTCTGAATTTACTCTATCAATGACCTCCTTTATTCCAAAGAATATATAAGACAAGTTCTAGGAAGAGGAATGAGACCTTCACCTTGAGAAGTAGCAGGTGGCTTCCTCCTCTTCTCATGGGGAAAAGAGGGTAAGTTAGGTGGCTGCAAGAGAATCAATCTGAGACCAAGAGTGTTTACAGGTCTTTCTTGTTTTGAACTTAGTGCAGCATGGATGGAGTCTAGAGAGAACTTGATGTATATCCTATAGAATTTGGGGCAGTATGTATACATGGAAATATCTTTTAGCATTGTCAATGTCAAAGAGGTCTAGGCTGGTCCTCTCTGATGGGTTCTTCTGCAACCAAAGGAGCTAGGTCAAAGCTGACAGTAACACAAGAACACACACATAACTATTTGGAGACAACCAGTATCAGACAGAACCAAGTGCAGTCAGTAGTAATGAGGGATCCTTCCTACTACCACCACTAACACTGTGCTGACTGGCAGTTACAGAATATTTCTATCTCCCTAATCTTCCCTGTCCCCATTTGCATCCTTTAAAGGAGGAAGTAATGGTATTGCAAAAAGCCCTATAATAAATCTCTGGAGTTGCTGTCCAGGCCATGACTGAGATGGACTTAGGAGTAAGAACAGGTGAGGATTTTGCAATAGATATGAGGGTCAAGGATTGTGAAGAGTCTGATTTTTACCTCCCTTGACGTCTAGCAACAGTCTGGTATCATTTCATATCTGCTAGCAGAAGACATCAGACTCTTGGGTCAGAGACAAGTGGCTTTTATTACTCATGGCACAATGAAAGCATGAGCCTCAGCATATTTGTGTTGGTTTCCCTTGCCCCCAAGTCCCATGGGGGTGATTTCACGGGCTAAGATAACAGGAACACATGCAGTGGGTTCTGTTCCAGGAGAAGCAGCCAGGGCCAAGAGCCCAGTGCTTTCTGAGCAAGCAGCAAACATTGTAGCAAACAGCAAGCAAGCCAGGTCTTCCTCCCTTGAGATTCAGCCATTAGATGGTGGTTTTCCTGGCTGGGATAAGGATGATTCAAGGGGAGGTGCCATGGTGCAAAATTTAGGGAGGCACTCATTTTTAGGCACACATTTCTGCAAATGAAGAATTGGCACCTGGGAGTGAGTGCCTCCTTAAATCTTATGCCCAGGGCACCTTGCTTATCTTATATTCACTGACTCAAGTGGCCATGCCTAACTACCTTGTGGTCACTTTGACTTGCTATTGCTAATGTAGCTAGCTATAGAATTGCTTCAATGTCACAGGAAATGTCAATCTGACAGCCTCTGGTACTAAGCAGGAATGTGCAATGACATGGACAGTAACTCTCCCAACAGAGATTGAAGCTTAAAATTGAATTCTTTTCGTAACTAGTGGGTTATATCCAATCCCAGCTGGCAACAGGGATTGAACAGGGATTGAACCAGGGGCATTTAACCACTGAGCCACATCTGCAGTCCTTTTACCTTTTATTTTGAGACAGGGTCTCTCTAAATTGCTTAGGGCCTTGCTAAATTGCTGAGGCTGGCTTCGAACCTTCGATCCTCCTTCTTCAAACTTCTGAGTCACTGGGATTACAGGTACACACAACTACTATTTAATTCTTTACAAAATAAGTTGCTGACCCTTATAATAACTGAAAGGCATTTAATCTGGGCATATTTTTAAAAGATGGGAGGGAAACTCAATGTAGTACAGTTTGGGACAATAATTGAAAAAAAGATGATTTCACATTTTTCCACCAAAGAGGTATGTATTTTCAATAACATTGTTACCTGTATCATAAATAATAGGCCTCTTTTACCCAACTTTAAAGTCAAAAAGAATACATTGGTCCACACAAAACTGCAGAAAGGGTAGACATGGGATACACCCCAATGTGGACTGGGACTGTGTATATGTTGGCTTCATGTCTATATCTGCAGGTTACTATGTAACCATTTCCCCAAAAAGTGGGACTGAAGGCTCAGTCCACTCCAGAAGCCTTCTGACCCTGGGCTGTAATCTGAGAGGTAACTGGAAGTCAACCTCCTAGATACAGGTTTGGCCATTGTCCAGTCAGGGACCAGCACTGTGGCTGAGTGGAGAGGTAACCTGTCATTAACCCAACCATGTGACTATCTCTGGGACCAAGGAGAGGGAAGATCTTTTACCAGAGAACAGTGAAAGCAGTGGCACATATGCGACCCTAGATGATTATTGGCAGCTGATCCAGTTTGTGTTTGCCACAAGCAAGGTTTAGGTGGGAATAATGTGGGATTTTTAGGCCCTGTCAGTCAATGTCTATAGTTGAGGGTCTTTGTCGATGTAATTTTCTTGTGTGTAGAGCTAGCTGCTCTATTTCTGGTGAATGCACCAGCTCGGCCTCTTTTCCTTAGCTTTTACAGTCACATCACATTGTTGTGCTCTGCTGTGACTATTTTTTGCAGGGCTTTCTCTTTGGGTCAGGCTCAGGAAAGCTGCAGCTTTGATTAATCATCCCTTTATAGTCATCCACCCTATTTCCAAGGCTTAGATAGATAGTTACATGGCAAACATTATATTCCTAACTCTAGACTCTATATGTCCTATAATTGCCATGATTATTCTGTTTTGCTAATTAATTTTTAGTGTGGCCTGTAGATGAAGCTCATGAAACAAGTGAAATGTGACAGACTTACAATCCATAAGAAGCCTGAAAAAAAGTAACCATTCTCTAGATAGTTAATTATAGTTGAGATTTAATGTCATATGGATCCTAGAGCTGTGAAAGACTTGATAGGTTAACTTAGTTTTTTTTTTTTTTTCTGTTTTGTATAACAATATGAGGTAGTCATCCTTGATGGGTCAAATACTGTATCAAAATAATTTCCCAAATGTCTACTTACCCTGCATAAATTTTGGAAGCAATATATATTCAATGTGAAACATCATTTTTTTGTTTGCTTGTTTTGGTATGGGGGAATTAAACCCAGGGGAGCTTTAATACTGGGCTACATCCCCAGTCTCTTCTCCACCCACTTTCGGAATAGTGTCTCATTAAGTGGCTTAGGGCCTAATGTTGCTGATGTTGGCCTCAAACTTGTGATCCTCCTGCCTCAGCTTCCCAAGTGGCTGGGATTATAGGTGTGCACCACTGTGTCCAGCTCAATGTGAAATATCTTATTTATTAAAAAAAACTCCGTAGAAAGAAATTATAGTAATTTAATTCCACTTGCAACCAATTGTTTTAACACCTCCCAAATTAGTCCCTTATAGGCTGCCCTTTTGATTTTCAGACAGCCTCCTATCATTAGAAAGGTTTTCTTGTTGAGTGAGCTAGCCTCTGTGTCCCATGTCAGTACTGGCTATATTCTCTCTGGTGCAAGACAGAGCAAGCTGCTATTACACTGTCCACTCGACTCTCACCCAAGTCACCTTGCCAGGTTAATTTAATTAAGACTTTTTTAAAAAAATACTTTTAATTGTAATAACTTTATTTTATTCATTTTTAAAAATGTGGTGCTGAGGATCGAACCCAGTGCCTCACACATGCTAGGCAAGTATTCTATTATTGAGCCACAATCCCAGCACCCTTAGTTAGACTTTTAAAGATATATTTTACAAGGAAATATTGATTGGATGCTATATTTTCATCAGTTTTATGCTACAAACTAGTTTACATTTCTTGAAGTTTCCTAAAAAAGTCCTAGAATTAAGTAACAAAAATTTAGGGATATAACCTTTCATTAAAAGTTTTTAGTTTCAAGTTTGAAGCTTCCTAAAAAGTCCTAAAATTAACAAAAATTTAAGGATATAACCTTTCATTAAAAGTTTTTAGTTTCAATTGCATTTTATGAGTTTTGTGAGACATGGTAAAGAACAATTCTCATAGTGTGAATTTCTGGAAGGTAAGCCAATTCTTAACTTCTGAAACAAATCCTTGTAAAAGTTGTAATACACCAGAACATAATAAAGTCCAGACAAGTTTACTGTTTGAACAATAGTTAAAACCATTAAGGCCATGTTCAACATATGTGTGTGGTGCTAGATGATGATTTAGCTATGGGACAGTGAAACTATATTAGTTTTTTGGACTTTGGTATATTATTCTTGGGTTAATATCAGGATATGCAATATAGAAAAACATTCTGAACAAAATTATACTTTTTAGGTATTATTATTATTAAAGTAATATGTAGTTAAAGCCCAACTGATATCAAATGCTTTTAAGTAAAAAATTAAAATCTTCCACTCCATCCTTAGTACCACTCTCTAGAGGATATCATTTCCTAACTGTTCTATTTTTAGTTCTTCTTTTCACATTTTTTTAAAAGTGAGAGAGAGATAATTTTTTAATATTTATTTTTTAGTTTTCGGCAGACACAACATCTTTCTTTGTATGTGGTGCTGAGGATCGAATCCGGGCCGCACGCATGCCAGGTGAGCACGCTACCGCTTGAGCCACATCCCCAGCCCCTCTTTTCACATTTTTATTGGTGCTTTATAATTGTACATATTGATGGGATTTGTTGTTACATATTTGGACATGCACACAATATCTATTTTTTAATTCTTAAAGTGACCACCAGCATACTAGATAATATTCTTCTTTCTCTGTTTCTTGATGAATCAATTTTAGACTATTCTAGTCAATTTCCCATATGAAATATGACTTCCACCTTTCTTTTCTGCCTCATTCCTCGAATTTGTACCGATTCAATTTTGCTGTGTCCTTTTGGAGGTGGTTACCTTGATAACTTTAAACAATATACTTAAACATCCATCTCTTCTTTATTCTATAAACCTTACTCAGAAAATATCTACTAATAAACTATTGGACCAGCCTCCTCTTACCTCATCTCTTCATATTTATGGACCTTCTCACATTGAATAGATTTGACTTCTGTAACTATAGGATGTAACAGAAATGATGGTGACTGACTTCTAAAGATAAGTCCTAAAAAAATGTATGTCCCTTCTTTGCAATCTTGGGGGAAGCCAGCTGTCTTGTCATGAGGATACTTGAGCAGCCCTAAGGGGAGGTTCATGTGACAAAGAACTGAAGCTTCCCGGGGATAGGCAGCAACAGCTTTCCAAGTGAAAGAGTCTTGGAAGCACATCCCTCAGCACCAAGCAAGCCTGCAGATGACTAACTTGAAGCATACTTCTTGGCTGCAATCTCATGAGAAACTCTGAGTCAGAATACTTAGCTAATTTGCTCCTGAATTCTTGATTGACAGAAATTCTATAAGATAAGAAATGTTTATTGGTCTTTTAAATCAATAAATAATTTGGAAAGGAGGGTATTTCTTATGCAGCAATAGTACATAGCCAGAAGATAAGATGATGTCATTTTCCTCCTCAGGGTCCCTTCATTTTCCTCCTCAGGGTCCCTTTCATTTCCTTTCCTAACCCCTTATGTCTCTTCTCGTTTCTTCCATCTACATTACTTTTGCCATGATTTCATTACATGTTCATAATGTTTATACTCTGTTTTTAAACTCTACTTACAAAATGTAACCACACATGCTTTATTCAAATGTTGATTCTAAGGTTAGAAAAAATTTAAATAATTATAACTAGGAAATGTATATTGCATATAAGATATATATAATATCTTGTAAGTAAGTAATATTTAACAGAGTGTCAGTAGGAATGGAACTGTAGAGAAGGAGATGTACTTCCTGTCTTACCAAATCTGGGTCACTTGAAGGGTAATGCTTTCTGTTGGGCCTATGACATTTTGGTAAGTTTTTAATAATTTCACAGAGTTCCAGAGTTGCCTTTTAATTTCCTCTTGAGAAAAAATAAACATGCTTCTTTGCTATATCACTGAGTTCTTTTGGCCTTTTAATCATATTATTTGCAGAACAAAATCCATTCCAGCACTCTTTTTTGAGGACATTCTCCTTAAAACTTTTAATTGCCTACATGGCTGCCATCTTGGATTTCCTTTCATTGTTCTCTCTAGTTAGTTAGTCTTATTTTGTCAGATGCCATGGAATTTTTTTCGGAAGTGTGTGTTCAAAGAATCTTTACATATCTAAAAAACTTAAAAATTTTTTCTTATGCTAATTTTGTTGCTGCTGTGAATGGTCTCTTACTTTTTAAGACTAAAACCAAGTTTACTCAGATTAATTTTAGAACATAGTATCAATACTAACATGAAATATATTCCTTAATGCATGCTTATGCTTCATGGAAACATCATTTCTGTTTACAATGTATACATAGCACAAGATATATTAGCTGTTATATTGGCATGTATTTCTAAATTGGTGCATGCTTGAATAAAGGCACTAAGGGAAATTTTTTACAAATCTAATGACATGGAAATCTAACTATAATATCTTAAAATCTCTATTCTTTTAATTATATTTTCTAATTGGTAAGTGTAGAACAACACTATCAAAAATTTGATCTTTTATCTGGAAACTTTGCTCAACTCTCTTGTGTGTTCTAAGATTTGACTGATTTGGAGATTAAGAAATTTGCAAAAAATCACAGTTTTATGTTTCTACTTTCAGTCCTTAACTCTTCCTTATCTTATTGCCATCTACCAGAATATCCAGTACTCCATAGTATATAATTGTAGAGTCATACCATTTATCCTCCAAATTTTTAGGGCATTGTCTTCTAGCATTCAGGGACCTCTCTGAGAAAGGTATTACTTTGAATTCCATTCTTTTGTAGGGAATCTATTTTACTATCTAGGAGCTGTAGGATCATCTACTTTTTACAAAATATGTATTGTTTTAGTTGTAGGTTGACACAATACCTTTATTTTATTTTTATGTGGTGCTGAGGATCAAACCCAGTGCCTCGCTCGTGCCAGGCAAGTGCTCTACCACTGATCCACATTGTTTTACCACATGCTCCCACTATGATGTACTGCCCTTGTCAAAGGTCCAAATCAATGAGCCACTTGAAGCATGAAGTCCCAAGTTAATCATAAATAGCCCTATAGGATTTTCTTTGTTCTTGGAGTTCTGCAGTTTTACAAGGATATACTTTAATATAAATCATTTTTTTAAATTCCATCCTGAAGATTTATAAAATTTTATTTTTTTATTTTTTAAAGAGAGAGAGGATTTTTTAATATTTATTTATTTATCTTTTTAGTTATTGGTGGACACAACATCTTTGTTTGTAATGTGGTGCTGAGCATTGAACCCGGGCGGCACGCATGCCAGGCGAGCACACTACCGCTTGAGCCACATCCCCGGCCCCCAAATTTTAATTCTAATATTTTTTCTTCCATTTTTTCTTTTTAGTTCTGTTCTTATCCCATAAATCTCCTATCCAAAGGATACTGGACTTTCTCCTATCCAACTTTGTTCTCACTTCTTTCTTTTTTGGGGGGTATGAAACATTGAAATCAGGGGTGCTTAGCCACTGAGCCACATCCCCAGTCTTTTTATTTTTTGAGACAGGGTCTTGCTAAGTTGCTGAAGCTGTCTTTGAACTCATGATACTCCCGTCTTAGCCTCCTGAGCCATGGGGATTATAGACATGTGCCCCCATGCCCAGCTCCATGGCTTCAACTTTCTTATTTGCATTTTGGGACATAGTTTCAATTTTTTCTTCTAAGTCTTCTCCTGAAGTTTTTATTTTTTTAAGAAAACTGACACTCTGCCACCTTTTCAGAGCAACCTTGTCTAAGATATTCCTAAGTATACTAAGTATATTCTTTTATTGCAAGTGGTAGGAAATTGGATTTAAACTGCATTGAAAAAAGAAGGATTTTAATGCTCACAAAATGGAGAAGTTCAGCAGTAGGGCTTTCTTTAGATATAGGTTAGTTTGATATGGGAGCTTAAATGATGCCACCAGATGACCTAACGCAAGGTGAGCTGGTTAGTCTCCACTCATAAGCATTACAATATAAGAAACAATCACCTTTTATTAAATTATAAGTCAAACAAATGATTTATGAGCAAATATACTGAAATCCTTTCACAAAGTGAATTTTCCCAATAAATTTGTTACTAAGTTCAGAGATTAGACTTGAAGCAACTATATGAGGACAAAGTGTGGAAGGAGTAGATTTCACTTGCTGACAAGCTGGAAGCATCAAGTCCCAAGTTAATCATTTTCATTTTGTTTAACTAATCTGGATGTGCACACAGTGTTACAATGCACACAGCAATCTTTTTTGCAGCTCTTTAAAAAACTTCTCTCTGCTTGCTTAGTGGAGGTTCCTGGAAGCATGAATATTTTCATTATTTGGAAAATGAGATATAGATCAGTCCATTTTTATGGGTAGACTTTATCTCAGCAAGCATTAGTCAGGAAAAACTCAAGATGGAATCTAGATACGGAGTTTTTTCAACGGCTGTAGAGTTGGCCTTGGAAGCTGGGGTCTTTTGGGAGGTCCCTTAGGTTTGGGGGGGTAAGCCCCTACCTGGGATTGTGGGGCTTCTCTCTTTTCTTTCTTTTTCTCTTTGCTTCCTGGTTAGTGATGCAAGAGATTTGTTTTACCACATGCTCCCACTATGATGTACTGCCCTTGTCAAAGGTCCAAATCAATGAGCCACTTGATCTTAAACCACAGCCTCAAGAATCATGAGCCCAAATAAAACTTTTGTCTTTTTTTTTTCTTTCTTGGCAGTACGGGAATTGAACCCAGGGCCTTACTGAATGTTAGGAAAGCACTCTACCACTGAGCTATATCCCTAGTCCAACCTTTTATCTTTAAAAACTAATTACCTCAGTTATTTTGGTATAGAGACAGAAATCTGACTAATACATTGTTTAAAATAAAGCTTTTTACCTGATAGCCACACCTCATTAGTGATGAGACCAGGTACTTGAAGGCTTTATGAAAGGTGGGGAACAAAGAAGTGACATGAAATTCCTTTTGTTTCTGTATTCCTTTTTGTACCACATGATTATAATCTCTTTTGTCTCTTCTGGAATATGAGCCTTTTGGAAACTAGTGTTTTTATTGATCCCTCTGTGTCTAGTATAGTGCTTGTCTGTAGCAATACTCACCAGATATCTGAACTACTAAACTGAATATTTCTACCTGACCTTCAACTCTACCTTAGATTATAGCCTTACAATAATTTGCCTTTTTATTTGTCAAAATATTTAGAAAACCTATTACTCAAGAATATTCTTATGCTATTTTAAAATTTTCTTATTTATTCTAATATGTTATACATGACAGCACAATGCATTTCAATTCATAGTACACATATAGAGCACAATTTTTCATGTTTCTAGTTGTACATATAGTAGAGTTACACCATTTGTTTCTTCACACATATACTTAGGGTAATGATATCCATCTCATTCCACCATCTTTCCTACCCCCATGCCCTATCCCTTCTCCTCCCTCCCTTTGTCCAATTTAAAGTTCCTCCATTTCTCCCATGCTCCCCCGTCTCATTATGGATCAGCATGCACATATCAGAGAAAACATTCAGCCTTTGTTTTTTGAGGATTGGCTTACTTTACTTAGCATGATATTCTCCAACTTCATCCATTTACCTGCAAATTCTATGATTTTTATTATCTTTTAATGCTGAGTAATATTTCATTGTATATATATACCAAAGTTTGCCTACCCATTCATTTACTGAAGGGCATCTAGATTGGTTCCACAATTTAGCTACCATGAATTGTGCTGCTACAAACATTAATGTGGGTGTTTCACTGTAGTTTGCTGTTTTTAAGTCCTTTGGTATAAATCAAGGAATGGGATAGCTGGGTCAGATGGTGGTTCCATTCCAAGTTTCCCAAGGAATCTCCATACTGCTTTCCAGATTGGTTGCACCAATTTGCAATCCCACCAGCAATGTATAAGTGTGCCTTTTTCCTCACATCCTTACCAATACTTACTGTTGTTTGTATTCTTAATAGCTGCCATTCTGACTAGAGTGAGATGAAATCTTAGAGTAGTTTTGATTTGCATTTTTCTAATTTCTAGAGATGTTGAACATTTTTCATATATCTGTTGATTGATCGTATATCATCTTCTGAGAAGTGTCTGTTCATTTCCTTGGCCCATTTTATTTTTTAAAAAAACATCTTTATTTATTTATTTTTATGTGGTGCTGAGGATCAAACCCAGTGCCTCATATGTATGGGGCAAGCACCCTACTACTGAGCCACGAACCCAGCACTCCCTTCGATTTCTTTCATCTGTCTAATTGCTCTGGCTGAAGTTTCAAGAACTATGTTGAATAGAAGTGGTGAAAGAGGGTATTCCTGTCTTGTTCCAGTTTTTAGAGGGAATGCTTTCAATTTTTCTCCATTTATAATAATGTTGCCCTTGGGCTTAGCCTAAAGAGCTTTTACAATGTTGAAATATGTTCCTGTTATCCCTAGTTTTTCTAGGGTTTTGAACATGAGAGGGTGCTATATTTTGTCAAATGCTTTTTCTATATCTATTGAGATGATTACATGATTCTTATTTTTGAGTCTGTTGATATGATGAATTATATTTTTAAATTTCCGTATGTTGAACCAACCTTGCATCCCTGGATGAACCAACTTGATCATGGTGCATTATCTTTTAAATATGTTTTTGCATTTGATTTTTCAGAATTTTATTGAGAATTTTTACATCTATGTTAATTAGAGATATTGGTCTGAAGTTTTTTTTCTTTGATGTGTCTTTATTTGGTTTGGGGGATCAGGGTGATATTGGCCTCATAGAATGAGTTTGGAAGTGTTCCCTCTTTTTCTATTTCATGGAATAATTTGAGGAATGTTGGTATTAGTTCTTCTTTGAAGATCTTGTAGAACTCAGCTGTGTATCCATCTGGTCCTGGACTTTTTTTTTTGGTTGGTAGACTTCTGATGGTGTCTTCTATTTCATTTATGCTCTTAATGATTAAAATATGACAGCTTTATATGGAAGAAAGCAAAGAAAATTATCTGAATTTCAACAAAAACAAACAAACAAAATTAATGGCTTTAGGTTAAAATTACCAATTAGTTTTCCTCTAGTTGAAATGTCAGGTTTTAAAAAATTGGCATCAACAGTACTTTGGGGGAAAGGAAAGGTTAGGAATGCTAGATATAAATATAAGACATTCATTTAAAGTTTAAATTTCAGGTAAATAATGAGTATATTTTTCATATAAATATATCTAGTTGTTGTTTATCTGAAATTTTAATTGTGAGTCCTCTTTCTTTTTTCCCAATATATAGAACTCAGGCCTTCCTCCTGGTTTATCTAAAGTTCTGTATCAAAGTCTCCCAAACTTATGTTCTACAGAACTTAATGGAGAAATAGAATCTTGGAGGCCAAAATCTAACTTAGAATCCCTGACATGTCAGGCTAGAACTCTTCTTTTCACATTAAATCATCTAAATTACGACCAGACATATCCAATTGAGAACATATAGTAGTATTCTGCTTTTGTACCTTTCTTGAAAATGTATGTTATAGTTTGAATATGAAGTGTCTTTTAAAGTTCCTGTGTCAATTCTGGAATGTTCAGAGGTGAGAGGATTGGATTATAAGAGCTGTCAACTAGTCAGTCCGAACTAGTTTGAATGGACCTACTGGGAGGTAAATGTAGGTAGAGAATGGCTGGAGAAGGTGAGCCACTGGGGGTATGCCCTGGAACGGTTCTTCTTTCCTGAAGTTTCTTCTCTTCTTGATCTCTCTCTGTTTCCCAGTGGCAATGTCCTGAGCAGTTTTCCCTTTGCCACACCCTTCTACCACGATGTGCTACTGCATCTTAGGCCCAGTGCCGCAGTCTGGCTGGGCACAAAATCACGAGCCACTCACACCTTGTAGATTCAAACAGCAACTCTTTATTCTCGAACTGTCACTGGCACTCTACACACAGGTTCTGCGCAAAACCCACACTCTCCACCAGGTTCTGAATCCCAAATACTCTCTGAATCCCATGAGAACTCAACAGGAACTCAAGGAGCGGGTGCCTGGAGGCAGCAGGATACGCCCTATTCCCAGCAGGATACACCTTAAACCCTGATCCACCCTAAACCCGGATCCCCCTGGTCCTTGAGCAAGGTCACCTTACATGCAATGTCACTGCAAATGACCTGGGTCATGCCATGCGTCATTCCTACTTGGCAATGGCTCTCAGCAGCCCAGAGCAATGGAATCAGCCCACCTTGGACTAAATCTCTAAAACCATGAGCCAAAATAAACTTTCTCACCTCTAAGCTGTTCTTGTGAGGAGTCTGGTCACAGTGATGCAAAGCTAACTAATACACTGTATGTACATATTATGCCCAAGTAGCAAAAGGTGCTTAAATGTAGTTGTTTGACAATGATTATAGAAATACACATCTTAGAACTTGTTCATGGAATTATGAAGCACAAACTTGAGGGTTCTCATGGAGATTCTTCCAGTACATCCTTTAAAATTTTTCCCAAGTGAGAAAATTCTATATCTTCTCAGGTTTACTGGGAAAAGAACTGAGGGGCTAGGCAGTAGGGAACTTTTTTTGTTTCTTCCTTATTTCCTTAATACATGCATTGTGAATAACAGGAATTTCTATTTTTTCCCTTCTATTCCTTCCAGGGTTTATTGCTGACCCTAAAACTTGGATACTCTAAGGAATGTGGGAAGGTCCAGGATGGCTTGGAAAGTGTAGTGTGAATCAGTAACAGTACTTGACAGTGGTTGTAGCAGCCACATAGTAAATATATCCTCAAACACCCCACCACCATTTGCCCAATGGGATTGTGTCCAGAATCTGACCAGAGATAAGGATTATGTTATGTACCCACCTTTTCTGCTCCCAGCCTTTGTGGAAGGGGACAGTTCTGAATTGGAGCTATGCCAACAGTATATACTTATAAACTAGGTGTTAATATAGCTCAGTTGGTAGAGTGCTTGCCTTGCATGCACAAGGTCCTGGTTTCAATCCCCAGCACCAAAAAAACCCTAGATGTTAAAGTGATTATTTCATAGAAATATTTATATCTTTAATAATAATTTTTGCCTATGCAGGAGCAAAATTATTTTTTTTTCTATTAAGGCTAACACTTAAAAGCTAAAGAATCTTAAGCCTTGTTTCTAGGAAGAGGTTTAATATGTTATAAATAGTATGCCATTAACATACTTATATCTTGTTCTATCAAATAAATGGCTTTAAGTAATCAAAAAGACTTTTTATATCTGGTGTATTTTATCGGAAATGACTTTCTGCTGTGAGTTTTGACTGCATTTCTTATATGATACACAAGATGGCAGCAGAGAAATGTTCATTTAAATTTATCATCTCTAGAGAGATTGTTTCAAGTGCACTTTAACAAAAAATAGACTAACCTTTGTGATTTGGTTCTTTCTAAACATAAAGTAGCCAGTTAGAACTTTCATGATTTCTCAAGTCTTCTGTGAAAAACAAAATTGGGTTTTATCATCTTTATTAAAGTTGTTTTCCCTGTGAGTCAGGTATAAATGTGCTTGACTATATTTCTGTCTCATAAGTCATCTTAGGAAATCTGGGAAGAATACACTATGGAATCTAACTCTGTGTGTGTGTGTGTGTGTGTGTGTGTGTGTGTGTGTGTGTGTGTGTGTTGATTTACAATCTGCAGCAACTATCATTAAGGAACAAACAAGAAATGGACAAGAAGTGGTTTTCAGGTATTGAAGTGTGAATTTAGGTAGGGGAGTGGGTAGGGGGCAAGAAGAGAGGGGAAAGATGGCATTTGTACATAGTGGGCAGTTTTCAACTGCATTCGAGTTATATTTGACACTATGGGTTATTCATCAGAAAGGGTAATTGCAGTTAACAATAAATAATTGCAGGTGCTTTTCATGCAGAAGAAAAATTATTTTCCTTTAAATGAGTTCAACTTTCTAATTTTAGAGTCATGTATTTCTTATGAAGTGATAAAAGGCACACTATAAATCTATTCTATAGATATAATTAATAAATTAATTTTCACTGGTCAATATAATTTATTACTTTGGATTTCTTTATGCCTTAAATTTGGAGAACTTAATTACATCCACTCACATGGGTACACCTGGGTGTGTTTTTTGTTTATATATACATATATAAACATTTATGTCATGCAGAAATATATAAAATAGGAAATGAAGTCTCCCATAATCCTTCTGAGTAGTTTGTAAACTTCCTTCTTGATATTTCTCCGTGACAAACATATTTACATTTTTTTGTTTGTTTGTTTGTCTTTTGGTGCCGAGACCAGGGACATATTTACATTTTTAAAAAACAAAAGTAAATCATACAACACGGATACTTCTTTGCAACCCACATTTTGAATTTACTCTACCATGGACATTTTTCCATGTTGATTTTATAAGCTACAGTATTCCATTGAATGATTGTGACCATAATGTTCTAAACTAACTCCATTGATGGATGTTGTTTTCCCCTGTTTCTTTTTTTCATCTTGTTGTTCTTGCTATCATAATGTTGCACGAAAGAATTTTGTATGTTTACCTTTGAGTCCTTAATATCTAAACTTTTAGCCAGATAACATTTTCAGAGCCGGAACACCACCATTGAAATTAGTAATAAAATCCTCTGATTACATTGTAATCTGAGTGGGCACATTTTGAACGTCAAACATAAGAAAGTGTTAATTTAAAAAAAAAATCTCATTTTCTGTTTTTTTTCCCCCTTTTTCTTTTTAAAGTATTAGGATAAAGTTTGTGCTTGAACCCAGCGTCAAGTTTCAATGCTTTCTATGGCAGTGGTACCTACAAGAGCTGCCTCCTTGGCTTGGAAGGTCTTTGCACCTGCGCTGCCCTGGCGCGCACCTGCCGGCTGCCTCGCCCACGAGAGCAGGTTCAGGTGTGGGCTTTCATCTGCGCAGCCAGGCAGAAGGGAAACGCGCCCTCCCCAGGGACCTCGCTTCCCCGATTCCTCCACGGAGCCGGAGATCAAGGAGCTGAAGGTTTGAAGTCTGGGAACCCAGGGGCAGGGCTTTGTCAAGGAGGTAAACAGGACTCCGGAATGCACCGCCGCCCGCGGTCCAGCAGAGCCGGGCTGTGTGCCTTGGGGCGCCGCGGAAGCCCCATCTGTTTACTTGAGCGCGTTTCTGAGCGGTCGCCGTATGGCGGCTCCCTCACCCGCAGGCCCCACGGCGCAGCCATCCTCTTGTCATCTTTGCCACTTCACGTGGAGGGGCTAACGCTGGCCTTGCTTTATAATGGGGTTTCTCCTCCAAGGGATTCAGACTCTTACTTGGTTCCGTGGGATGGATGAAAAGACATTTTTTTTTGCCAATGGCGGGAATTAAAATCTAAGACAAGGTGTGACAGTTCACATTCAAAACTTCCAGAATTCGTCTGCAAGCTCCGTGTTTATTACTCATCAAATCTTGTATCCCAGTGGATCTCTAAGCTGAGTATCTGGCTTTTAATTTTTATTATTATTAGTATTTTTTTTTAATCTCTGTAGAAGTGTATCAACTGGAGGTAAAAGCTCTTGACCTAAAGTCCTAAGATTTGCAAGTAAAACCCTTAGAAACAACTTTTTCTTAGGTTAGAAGACAGCCATTTTCTCATTCTTATACAAGAACATCTCTTTTTCTTCCAGGGTTGACCTGGGTTGAAAAGTTTCATAGATTGGTTTTCTTGTTGTGTGTCTGGTGTCTCAGAGGTCCTCTTTTTAGGTTTGGAATACATTGTTGGTGAGTTTACAAATAAAATAGCCTGGCTTCGCTGCTTATGAGTAGCAAATAGTTCAGCCATCGAATGCACACTCCTGTACTGTGGTGACTGTTTTCTATGTTCCCTGTCTCCTTGATGTTCTAATAATAACAAGGGTAAAAGAGAAAACTTGCAGTGAATCAATGGTTCGAGTTCATTCATTCAACAAGTTTGCCCTGAGAAACTGCTGTGTGCCAGGCACTGTTCTTGTCAATGTTTTATGAGCAAAAATGACAAAAATTCTTGCCTTCAGGGCACTTAAATTTTAATGGGTAGAGAAATAATAAGCAAATAGAGTGTATCAGATGGTGATCAGTGCCAAGGAGAAGAAAGGGGATGAGTGTGTTTTTAGGTGAGAGTCAGTGTAGGGCTCCCTCATGGGAAGAACCAGAGAGAGAGGAAGGCTGGGCCCTATGGACTCTGGCAGGCCAGAGAGGACTTTGCTATTAGTATGGGTGACTTGGGAGAGCCACTTAGGGTTATAAGCAGAGAAGTAAAGTGATTTGATTTGATTTTTTAAAAAACTTTTTTGAATTTTTTTTATGGACACAATATCTTTATTTATTTATTTTTATGTGGTGCTGAGGATTGAACCCAGTGCAGCACATGTGTGAGATAAGCACTCCACCAATGAGCTACAGCCCCAGCCCCTTGATTTGATTTTTAAAAGAATCATGGGAGCTGTTGTGTTGAGTACAGACTGGTGACAGGCAGGGAGATTGGTAGAAGCAATGGCTGCAATCCTAGAAAGGGGTAGTAGTGATGGCCCCAGGGAGTGGAGATGAGGATTCTGCATATATGTTGAAGGTTATAGTGACAGAATTTCCCCATAGAACAGAATCTACCTAATGAAGTCCCAGGAAATGAGAGCGTTTTTTTTTTTTTTTTCTTTTTTAGAGATGGGACCTCACATTACCAGGCTGACCCCAAACTCCTGGGTTGAAGCCATCCTCTTGTCTTAGGCTTCTGAGTAGCTGGGGCTACTTGTGTACCTGCTGGATCTAAAAGAATTTCTAAATAGGTGCAAGTGGATAGAAAAGTAGAAAAAGAAACTTAAAGGACAAATGAGGTAGGATCACTGTGGAGGTAAATCTGATAAGAGAAGGAGACAGCTCAAACAGGACACCAAGCAGCCAGTTGTGCCCTGTAGTACCACAGATTGTGTAGAAGTTTTACATGGGATCTCTAGGTCATGGGCAATAAAAACCTACTTGGCATAAAAATAGGTAGAAAGGAGGCATAAAGGAAGGATAAGGAAAAACCTAGTTGGCAAGGATGCTAGGGAGTTATCTTCCAAAGATACTGGTAGAATTGAAGATTTGTTTCAACACAGATGAAAACAAGTTTTGGACAGACAGAAAACAGGAAAGATGCAAGCATGAATTAATATGAAAGAGGGATGTTCATAGTTATTTTCTTTATAATAAATGATCAAATGCTGGATAAAACCCACTAAGCATTTGCTATAACAGGTCACATAATCAGCATCCCTGCTATGTGGGAAAAGGCTTGGTCTGCATAGAGAAAAGATTTCATTGCCTTCAGAAACTGCTTAGCTAGCATTCATTACTCATTCAACAAAACTTACACATTTCAGTGATATAAAATTGAGCAAGATAGGAACTCTATCCATGGCATATTCCAGTTTAATTAGGGAGCGAGATATTCAAACAAGTAATTGCAGTTCAGCGTAGTAAGTTCAATAATCAAAGTTAAAAAAAATAAACTAGCTTGAGCTTTATAGTTACAGAGACATTTAACCTCTGAGTCACTTCTGTTCTTTTGTTTATCTTTGGGAAACTTACCTCTGATTCTCAATCACCTTACTTTGAAGGTTATGTAATAACTTCTGCCTTGCCTTTCAGGTCAAGGGAATAACATGTGTCAAGTCAAGTGGCCCTGAAATAGCATGAACAAGAAGAAGTTTGAGAAAAAATCAGAAGAGGAGTTTTCTGAAAGTAAGTTTTTACAACAGTGGAGTGAAGAAATGTTGACCCTTTAAATTGGTGTAATATCCATATTGAAAACATTGCTATCTGCTAAATACATAGCACCTATGATCCCAGGCCCTGGCTTTATAACACAAGAAGGAATCTGACATTTTAAACAACTTGACCCTTTCCTGCCTGTTTGGCAGCCAAAATATTACTGTTCTTCTATACTCCCTACTCTCACCAATTTCTGAGCTTTCATTTGGGGGTACCTATACTATCTTTTTTAAAATATCCCATCCATTCTTGAAGCCCATTTTAAATGCTACCTGAATTGACCTGGGAGAACTTTCTTCTTCCTCAAAGGTCTGAGCCCTGTTACCTCATGGCCTCCATTAGCATATTGGTGCTTAGTGGACTGTCCCTACTTTCATTTGCATGCTTGCCCAGGATGAAAAGTTCCCTGGCATTAGGGATGATGTCTTCCCTAAGAACTTAGCTCCATGTCTCACACATCTCACACACAGTAGATGACATCTATGTATTAATGAAATTGAGTTGGATTAGTCAAACCATCTTTTGTCTTATAGCCATGAAATGAAAGCTAATCCATAGTTGTAATGGATTTACAATGGAATCGTTGAATGAAAGCTGCTCTTTCAGCAGATCAGAATATTCAAAGCTGTTAAGTGTATACTTTTGATGAACAGGTTTTGCTGTGTTGCTGAGTTCATGTTGCCATGACAACCTTAACTTTTGGCACTTTCTGAAATTTAGTGTCCTACTTAATTTCCTGTGTTTGGCTCTGAGAACCATATTGTTCTGTCCTTTTTGCTTGTCTGTGTGAATCCTTGAACTGAAATTTTTATTTATGAATTTATCTTATTTACCTATTAGCTAATACATTTCTTAAGATTGGGTACCTGGTCTTATCATCCTTGTGATCTTTGATAATATCCAAGTGTGCCTTGTACATTCTAGACAGTCAATGTCAGTATCTATTTTAGATAAATTAAGAAATAATTGGTGGAGGAGGCTGATCAAGGGTCTTCCAAAGATGTGCATATCCTAATTCTTGAAACACATGCACATGTCATTTATAGAGCAAAGGGGATTTTGCAGACATGATTAATAATTTTTGAGGAGGGAAGATGATTTGGATTATGCAGGGGGGCCATGTGATCAGAAGAGACTTTATAAGAGGGAGGCAGTAGAAGGAGATATGATAATGGAAGCAAAAGGTTGGAGTGATACAGGAAGGGACAACAAGCCAAGGAATGCAGGTGCTTCTAGAAGCTGAATAAGTCAAGGAAGTAAATTGTTTCCTGATGACTTCAGGAACAACATAGCCCTCTGACACCCTGATATTATATTCCTGAATACAGAGGTTTAAGAAAATAAGTTGGTGTTTTTGAAAACCAATTAGTTTGTGATAATTTATTACCACAGCAACATAGGACACTGATACAATTGGGTAATCTGTTTTAATAAGTTTCAAAGACTACCAAGTGGAATTGTTAGGTACCAGTCCAATCTTAGATATAGCTTTGGCTAAATTCTAGGCAGTATATTTCTAGTAGTTCAAAAGATAGAGTGGGAAAGAAGTGTAGCAGTTATTTTACTAATTATAATGTAGTCTCTTGTCAGAATTTTAGTACTGTGTAAGGTAAATATAGAGTTATCTGTAAGTAATCTGCTAAATTGAAAGTGCCATTCATTCAGAGAACTTACTTTGGGTGTCAAATGAGTGCAAGGCACTGGACTGGACTTCCAGATTAGGCCTCAGAGGGATCTCGATGTAGTTAGAGATCGAGATCTTGTACTTCCTGGCCACCTATGGGTAGGTGACTTACTAAGTGTGTAAGGGTCAGAGGGAGGACTGGATATGACTCCATTTATTGGGAACTAGAAATTTCAATGTGGAATTGTGTGCAAATTTAGAATAGATGGTATCTTTATGGTTCAAGGGAAGTTTCCACAGTGCTTTTCACAACTTTTGGACTTCTGACCCTGTGGTGAACTTTTTAAAAATGCTAGATGCCGGTGCCCCACCCCTGGAGATTTCGACCCAGTGGGTCCATTAGGGATTGAGGATCTATGTTTTAAAGATTTTGAAGATTTAAAAATCTATGCCCCTGCCGCAGTCTGGCTGGGCACAATTCAGGAGCCACTTGTCAAAAGAATTGAACTTTATTTTTTGAACCACACACGCCAAACAAAACAGCTCCTCAGGAAAACCTTCAGAGCCCAACTGCCACCACCAGCTTCCCACAAGCCTCTCCCCTCACCACAAGCCTCTCCACCTCCCACAATCCTCCTGCTCTTGAGGCCGATTGGCTGGGTCGCATGGGCGGAGCCAAAAAGTCCCCCAATGAGCAGCTCCGTAGTCTGAAAGGGCAGGGAAACAGCCCAATGAGCATCACCGCAGAGGAGCCAATCAGCTACAAGTTGCTGGGGCCGCTGTGAGCCAATCATCAGCTGGCAGCTGATTGTTGGCAGCTGGAAGTTTGCTGGGGCCCCTTCGGCTGTGGCTCTCAACATCTCTCCCTCTCTGTTTAAACAACAAGCATGTGGCTTAGGGACTGTGCCTGCCTTAGGTTGTCCAATAGTACATATGGTCCTTACCTGTTATTGGATGAGCTGACCTCAAGGCGTCAGCCTCCTGTCTTAGGTTGGTACCATTGTAATTGGATCTTACCCGTCACTGACTACTGGTCCAGTATACAGCCACACCTGTGGATAGGTCTTTGTACCAGCAGGGGGGTGAGATTCTTTGCCTCACCTCTGTTGGCCCCTAAATTTTAGCTGAACGATCATGACAAGCAGAAGGGAGGAAGATACATCAAGCCAATTGACGGCTCCTTTTGGAAAAATTGTACCACCAATGACATCATCAGCAAAAATACCCCAACACTACCACAAGTCGCTGCACCAACAGATAGTTCACAATGCATATAAGTGATACATAGTCCAAGCAAGTTCTGCAAGCAGTTCAGTGATGGCTAGTGCAGAAGCTGTAGATTGGTTTTATCTTTGTCTTCACCGGCACTGGGATGAAGATAGGAATTCTGGCAATAATGGCTAAAGAAAAAATTATGTAACATTCCAGAAGGCACTAAAAGAAAACAATTTTCTTAACAATTTACATTATCTTGAAGAGAATTATTAAATATAATGAAAAGGAAAGGTGAAAGTAAACAAACAGATCTGTTAACCTCCTTTTTTGTTCACATATTAAAACAATCCTCAACAGCTGTTTACCCAATTTAAATTAAACCATTTAAATCACGTGAAAAAAAATTTGGATCCATTTTTTCATGAGCGCTCATCATATATAATATATGGACATACGTACATTCAAACATATAACACAAAACACAAGTGTGTACACATAATATAATACACACAACACATAACATAATAGTAAAGGCCTTATAACTTTTTACAGGTGAAATCTCCATTGCAATGTTTAAAAACTCTATAGTCAAAAAATAGAACTGATAAGCAAAACATTAACCTAGGTCTGTATGAGCTCAAAAAACAAAATAGAACTTCATGATGTGGGAAAGGGCAATAATAAAATAGATATTGAAAAAAGCATCCTGCTTCTGTTGCAGATGTAAAGGTAGCCAAACTGGAGTTCTGGATATCAACTCTTATGGATTTGAGCCAAATCATCTTCTTTTTGGTCTGTAGAAATCGCTTTAGTTAATATTTCTGGAATCCAAATTGGCTGCTGTTCTCCGGGTGGAAACACACAAACAGACCCCTGACTCCAGACAATCAGTGGGTCAGGACTTTAGTTAATCTCTCCGGAATCCAAATCGGCTGCTGTTCTTCCTGTGGAAACACACAAACAGACCCCCGACTCCAGACAATTACTGGACCTTTCCATTGTCCTGTTAGAATATCTTTCCAAAGTACCTTGGGCTTATGTACATTTTTTGGACACATATGCCTTTCCGCAGCACTAAGTCCTGATGAATCCAAATTTAAAAAGTTTAGAGTAAAAAGGGTTATTTTAAGTTTATCTTTGGGGAATATATACCCTTTCCCAATTCCGTCTTTTTGCTTTAATAAGTACATTTTAATAGTTTGATGAGCTCTTTCAACTATGCCTTGTCCCTGTGGATTGTATGGGATTCCTGTTATATGAGTAATGCCAAATGATGAGCAAAATTGTTTAAAAGAGGTAGAAGTATAACCAGGGGCATTATCTGTTTTTAACTGTTTTGGAATGCCCACAGTGGCAAAATTTTGTAAGCAATGAGCTATAACATCTTTAGTTTTTTCTCCGGCATGAAGGGAGCCCATCAAAAATCCAGAAGTATCAACTGTAACATGCAAATATTTTAATTTTTCAAATTCTGGCAAGTATGTGATGTTCATCTGCCAAATATGGTTAGGTATCAATCCTCTAGGATTGACTCCAAGATTAACTTGTGGTAAAAAGGTCACACAATTTTGACATTGTTTTGTCTAGCTTGTTCCTTAGTTATTTTAAAATGCTTTTGTAAAGTATTAGTATTGACATGGAACTTTTTATGAAAATTTATAGCTTCTTCTAGTGTAGAGAAAATATGTATGTCATGTGTAGTTTTATCTGCTAAATCATTGCCCAAACTAAGGGCTCCAGGCAATCCTGTATGTGCCCTGATATGTCCTATAAAGAATGGATCTTTTCTGTCCCAGATTAGACTTTGTATAGTGGAAAGCAAAGAGAAAACAGTAGAGGAAGGGGAAATCCTACCAGCATCTTCAAGGGATACCATAGCATTAACTATATACTGACTATCGGAAAATAAATTAAATACAGAATCTTTAAACATCAACAAAAGCTTGTAATACTGCATTAAGCTCTACCTTTTGAGCTGATTGTTTGGGTACTAAAAATGTAAAAGTTTGATCAGGTGTAACTATTGCTGCTGTACCATTATTTGACCCATCAGTGAATATATTTGGAGCATTCATAATAGGTGTTTTTCTTGTCATTTTTGGAAAAATTACAGGATGCAATGACCAAAAAGACAAAAAAAGGAATAGATGGTAAGTGGTTATCAAATGAAACACTAGATTTGCACATGATTATTGCCCAAGTATTTAACTCATTAGCTAACTCATCAATTTGATTCACAGTATATGGAGTAATAATTTTATTGGGAGAAATTCCAAACACTCCCTTTGCTGCTTTTATTCCTTTGAGTATTAATTGTCCTACAGCCTCAGGATACCTAGTAAAAAGAGTGTTAGGAGAATAAGATAAATGTGTCCATAATAATGGACCTTCTTGCCAAAATACTTTTTTTGGAATATTTTTTGTTGGAAGTACATAAATAATAAAGGCAAACTTATATCAATTCTATCCAAATGCATATTTTCCATATATATTTCAATGATTTTTAATGCCTTTTCTTGCTTCAGGGTGAATTCGGGGTGAATTTGGATCTGATGGACCTTTTAGGATATCAAATAAAGGTCCCAACTCTCCTGTTGGTATACCTAGATAAGGCCTTATCCAATTTATGTCTCCTAATAACTTTTGAAAGTCGTTAAGTGATTTGAGTTGATCTACTCGTATTTGTTATTTGCCCGGGTGTGTCAACCATGGCTTATGTGTTACACAGCTTGCTAGTATTTATACTGGGAGCATGACTCTTTTTTTTTTTTTTTTTTTTTTTTGGCATTACTGGAGGTTGAACACAGGGCCTTACACATGCTAGGCTAGTACTCTACTGCAGAGATACATCTCCATTTTCCTTTAATTTTTTTTTTAATTTCAAGACTAGCTCTTGCTAAATTGCCCAGGCTGTTCTTTAATTTGTACTTCTGCTGTCTCAGCCTCCTGAGTAGCTGGGGTTACGGATGTGAGCTCACTGCACCTGGCTTCTCTATGAGTATTCTTAAGGACACTGTCCCCAAGGGCAGCACACCAAAACTAACTTTGTGGACTTCAGAAAAATACATTGCCTTTATGGAGATTCATGATGGACATTTCAACATTAAAAGCTTTTAGCTATCCTCAATCAGAAGAATCTGCTTAACTCTGCTTACCTCATAGTCAGTCTCCAAACTTATTTGACCATTGTAGTGTCTCATTATGTAACAATGATTAAATATGCTTGCAATGAACCTTCTCCAGGCACACTTGAGAAAATATTGACCTAGGAAAATGGAGGTAGTGATGGTATCTGCCTTTATTTAAAAGGAATCAGTCTTTTAACTCTGTATTTATACACTCATTTATGATGCATCAATTTGTGGAGGAAACAAAGACCACAGTATTTTCTAACTTCAGAGTCCATTACAACCTTTAAGTATCACAAAATCATACAACTTCTATCCAGATTGTCATTTGGGTATTGATCTTGGGTGAGAAGGCTGATGTTCATAAAGTGTCAATTGCTTGTATATACCCTGAAAACTTTGTCTCACTTCCCTTTACAATTTTCCTTATATTAGCACCACCATTTTAAAGATGAAAAGAACTGAGACATGGAATTTAATGACTTGGCTGAAATCAAATGTGTGTCAATTCCACATCTGTTGTCTCCTGCAGTATTGTGTGTTTTGCTTGAAGTGTCTCATCTGATCCTCCCACCAGATCTATAGGGTAGGGATTAATGTGTATAAACTTGCCCAAACTCCCTTAGTTCATAAGGCAAATCTAAGACTGACCCTATAGACATATCCTCCCCATCACAACATGTTATCAAGCTCCCAGGGTACCCCACTTTTGTCTTCTCAGGGTGTAGTTAAAGATGTAATATTGAAAATGGTGAAATAGATGAGTTGGTACAGAGACATAGTATGTAACTGAGAAAAGAAAGCTGAAGTCCTAATAGGAGTAAATGCTATTCAAAGTAAAGTAGGAACTTTCAGAGAAAGATTGAATGCTAAGTCTTACTTAGGAATAGAGAAAAAAGTCATATGACACCTATAAAATATAGTCATGTGAAGTACAACTATATTTCTGTCTATGAGGGAGGACATATATGACCATGATCTTAAAAGAGTGTAGTGGAAATAATTTTAAAAATATTACAATGGAGGTGAAAAGTTCCTATTGTCCAGTGACACTGTGGTCATCATACATTTAGATACACAAATACCTACCATTGTGTTACAGTTGAATAGTATTCAGTATAGTAACATGTTGTACAGGTTTATAGCCTAAGAGCAATAAGCTGTACCATACAGCTCTGGTGTATATAGGCTATACCATGTCAGTTTGTATAAGTACATTCTCACCTAATAATGCATGTGTCTGAATGTATCCTGTTGTTAAGTACATTATCAGGAGATTCCACTTAGTTGTATTTTAATGGAAATCTTTCTATATGTTAAAAATATTGGTAGATAATCCAGTGCTTTTTTAAAATTTCACTTTCTAAATCATAAATTCTCAAATGTGATTGTTAGGGTCAATATACAAACATCTTGTAAAATAATTTTCATTTGAACCAAACATTTGGCTTTGGGACCATGTGGGGAGCTGCCTAGAACCATGGTGCAGACAACATCTTAATGGGAACTTGTGTTGCAAAGCGACATTCTTCAGAGCAATTAGAACAGCCAGCAAATGACACAAGTCAACAGGAAGGCTGCACCACAAAGTTTAAAGTGGGTCTGTACTGTCTCATAGGTCTTAGAAGATTCTTCTGAGGAACCAAGGAGTTTGTCATACAATTTTTTCCCTTTCTTTTCTTTTATGCTATGCATAACAAAGTAATCACAAAAATAAGTAGTATTGTCCTTGATCAGGAAGGGCAGTGTAAGGTGAGTATCCCTCATCCAAACTTTCAAAATCCAAAATTCTCCATAATCTGAAACTATCTAAGCACCAATATGATGTTTCAAATGGAAAATTTCACACCTAACCCTATGTGGCAAGTTGCAGTCAAGATGTGGCATGCTAAAAATATTGTATAAAATTCCCTTCAGACTATGTGTATAAGGTACAAATGAAACATACACAAATTCTGTGTTTAGGCTTGAGTCCCATTCCCCAGGATGTCTCATTATGTGTACACAGAGGATTCAAAAATTTGAAGAAATCTGAAATCAAAAACACAACAAGTCTCAAATATTTCAGATAGTTTGTACCACTGAAGTTGTATATAAATACCTTTGTTTCTGAAATTCCTGACATTGGTTTTGGTCTTGAGACTATCAAGTTTCCAACAGTGCAGAATTATTGATTTTTAAGTTTTCTGAAGATTCATTTGCAAAAAAATATTTGAGAATTGTAAATCAAGGTATGCAGTTAATGTTACCCTGCACCTCTAATTCAGGCTCACCATTTGGAACATTTGTTATTTGTTTGCATTACTGCCAAAGGGAAGAAATGAGTAAGGTTACTATGTTTTGTATTCCAAGGACTTAAACCATGAAATGACTTCATTCCTGATAAGGTGTAGTTATCATATTCCTTGTGATTAGGTAATGCAGGGTTTCTCCTCTCATTTGTCATATGAGAGAAAGATAATTTTTGAAAAATAGATTTCATAGGCATTTTCTTAATGCAGGATCAAGAGAATCCAGTGTACATCTTCTTTATTATTCTATGAGTACAGTAAAAATGAGTGACCTTTGCATATCAGGTACTCAGGTGAGGGCACCAGGGAGAGTAGATGTGAATTCTTGGTCTGCTGTGGGTGAGAAGGCAGCTTTTCTTCTCTTGGTCAGCTTTCTTGTTTGTAAACTGAGGCCACAACATTAATTCAGCTCACAGAGCAGTTGTAAGAGGAATGAATGAAAACAATATGTTGCTGGGTCTTTGTATGAAAGGCCTTTATCATAGATCCTGGAGAGATTTATTGTTAGTGTTAGAAACAAATGTACATTAACATACTGGCAGGCAGCTTCCAGTAAAAGTTGATAGGGAAGGGCTGGGGTTGTGGCTCAGTGGTAGAGCACTTGCCTGGCACATGTGAGGCACTAGGTTTGATCCTCAGCACCACATAAAAATGAATAAAATAAAGGTATTGTGTCTGTCTACAACTAAAAAATATTTTTTAAAAAAGTTGATAGGGCAATAAAAAACTTTTTGTGTTTCAACAAATGGTGTTAGAATCATTGGACATCCACATACAAAAAAAAAATGAATCTAGACACAGACTTTATACCCTTCATGAAAATGAACTCAAAGTGGATCATAGTCCTAAATGTAAAACACAAAGCTATAATTCCCAGAAGAGAAGAGAAAAATATTGGGTCTGGTGATGACTTTTTAGGTATAATACCAAAGCCACAATCTGTGAAAGACTTGATAAGCTAGACTTAATTAAAATAAAATATTTCTACTTTACTTGACAAAAGACATTGTCAAGAGAATGAGAAGACTAGCCATGCACTAGGAGAAAATATTTGCAACAGACATGTGTGATAAAGAATTGTTATTCAGAGTATATAAAGATCTCTTAAAACTCAACAACCTGATTAAACAACCCAAATAATCAATGGGCAAAGGATCTGAATAGACACCTGGCCAAGACATACAGATGGAAAATAAATATGTAAGTCAATACACCACATCATATGTTATCAGGGAAACGCAAATCAAAGTAAATATGAGACATCTTTTATACACCTATTAGAAGGGTCCAAATCCAGGATACTGATAATACCAAATGCTGCTGATGATGTGAAGCAACAGGAGCTCTCATTCTTTGCTGGTGGGAATGGAAAATGGAATAGTCACTTTAGAGGACATTTTGGCAGAATTTTTTTTTTAAATTAAGTATATTTACCATGCAATCCAGCAATTATGCCTCTTGGAATTTACTCAGAGGAATTGAAAACTCATGTTGACACACAAGGCTGCACACAGATTTTTATAGTGACTTGGTCCAGAAATGCCAAATCTTGGAAGCAACCAAGAGGTCCTTCCTTAGGTGAAGGACTTTCTTATAACTACGTTCTTCAGCTCTGAAAAGAAACAGATCATCAAGCCTTGAAAAGACACAGAGAACTTCAAATGCCTATTAAGTGACAGAAGCCAATATGAAAAGGCTGTAAACTGCATGATTCCAAGTAGATGAGATTCTGGAAAAGAAAAAACAATGGAGATACAAAAAAAAAAATAGTAGTAGTCAGGAGTTAGGGGGAGGGACAGACAAATAAGTGAAATCTGGGGCAGCAAATCTATTCTGTATGATACTAAATTGGTGAATACATATCAATATATGTATGTCCAAGATCACAGAATGTACAATGGGAAGAGTGAACCTTGGTCTTAAACAATAAACTTTGGGTGATCATGATGTGTCAATGTAGGTTCATCAATTCTAACAAATGTCCCATTCTGTGGGGGATGTTGTTAATGGGGGATACTGTGCATGTGGGACAGAGGATGAGGGACATCTCTATAATTTCCACTCAGTTTTATTATGAACCTAAAACTGCTTTAAAAATAATATCTGTTTAAAAACTTATTTTTTGGTAATAGTTTCCTATCATACTTTAAGGATTTCAAGATTCACACATATAAAGTGTACATCATCAGAAACAATATTTAGTAAACAATAAGACTGCCTCTATTTATATATTATTGTATCTGTCAATCTCTAGTTGGTAGAAATAGTTCAAATTCACTCAATGAAAATTAAAAAATAAAAGTAAAACCATAAAGCAATTAGTATAGGGCTTAATATGAAATCTAAGAAACATAAAAATTAAAGCTAATTTCCTAATCTCTTTCTTTCTCTTTGCAATACTGGGATTGAATCTAAAGATGCTCTATCACTAACTTCACTCACAACCCTTTTTATTTTTTATTTTGAGACAGGGTTCCACTAAATTGTTGAGGCTGATCTTAAACTTGGAATCCTCCTGCCTCCCAAGTGTCTGGAATTTCAGGCATGTACCACTGCACTTGGCTCCCGTTATCTCTGATTTCTTAACCCACATATATTGAATCATTTGCTGAGCTAAAACTCTGCTAGGCTGTGTCAGTAAATCACAGTGTTCTTCTTACATAATTGTCCCATTATTAGTAAAAAATTTCTATTAAAATCATATTTACATTCATTGACAGTAAATTCATACTTAATGAGCTGAGTTATAAATTACCATTATTCATTGCCAAATATTGCTATCAGTGTTCCAGAAGGACTGGACTTTAAAAACTATAGGCTACATACATTCCCATGTGATTTTCTTATATTTTCTGTGTTGTTTACCTATCTTATCAAAACTCAGTAAGATAATTGATAATAAGATGTGCAGATCTAAACTTTTTCCAGTAAAAGTTGATAGGGAAATAAAAAAAACTTTTTATTGTTTGTTACTTGCCCTTATTATGTGTAGAAGCTTTTCTTCAATAGATTTCCTACATTCAGCTCTACCTCCTGACGTTCATTCTTCATTGTTCCTGAAAAAATACTTTTCTCTGTGTACTATTTTGATTTGACAAATATATTTGTTATCTATTACTGAATAACAAATGCCTACATATTTAGGGACTTAAAACAGTACCCATTGATTAATCCACAGTTCTATAGAGCAGAAGTCCAGCAAGGCACAGTGGGGTACCTTGTTCAGGAAGAACCCAAGGCCAAAATCAGGTTTCAGCTGGGCTGAGTTCTTGGCTGGAGGCTCTAGGGAAAAATCAACTAATCAAATTCTTTATGTTGGTAGGATTTAGTAGTTTATTGTTGCAGGACTAATTCTATTTCCTTGCTGATTGTCAACTGGGGCCTACTCTCAGCTCCTAGATCTCACCCACACTCCTTGGCACATAACTCCCTCCATTCTCTATTCCTGTAGTGGACAATCAAATCTTCATGCTCTGAATCTTGGATTCCTCTTCTGCTGCCTGCCTGGGAAAATTACCAGGTTTTAATGCTTTTATTAATGTACATGTTGGTAATCTTCCTTTCTTATAGTTGCTTTGCTGTCAACATAATTGAATTATTAGAGGAAAAATCCTCCATTTCATAATTCTGAGGCTTATGCAGGGTTTGTATAGTGGTGGTAGGGGGATGGAGAAGGTGGCAAGTTCTGGAGACCATCTTTTTAGTTCCTTTTTTTTTTTTTTTTTTTTGCCACTATAACCAAAAAGCCCGACAAAAACAGTTTTAGAGAAGGAAAAGTTCATTCTGGTACTCACAGTTTCAGAGGTTCCAGTCCATAGACAGCTGGCTCCATTGCTCTGGGCCTGAGGTGAGGTAGAACACCATGATGGAAGAGTGTGATGGAGGAAAGCTGCTCAGAACAGGGTACTAGGAAGCAGAGAGAGACTAAGCTCAGCTCGCAAAATATATACCCCAAAGATACGCCCCCAATGGCCCACTTCTTCCAGCCATACCCCACCAGCTGACAGTTGCCACCCAGTTAATCTCTATCGGGAATTAATGCACTAACTAGGTAAAACTAATTAGGTGTGATCATTTTACCTCTAACCTTTCTTGCATTATCTCAAACGTGAGCTTTTGGAGAGTGCCTTATATCTAAATCGAACAATCTTAGAACCGTCCTGCCACTACACCTCTCCCCTCCCTCAAACTCTCTAATGAATCAAATCTGTGAGCTCTAAATATTCCCCCAGAGTACCACAGCCAACCTAATTCCTTTTTGTCCTAGTCTATGTCTGTCATATGTTATTCTGTTGTCAACCCTCCCTCAAGAAAGCATCTCATGGCATGATTCCCCCCAAGTTCCCCAATGTTGGCTGACTTCCCTCACACCAGTTCTAGGGATTCCAGGTGCTCCAAGATAGATGCTTTGAGATCCATGCCCTTAAACAAATCCATGTCAGACACAGGGAACCACCTGCTGATCTTCTCCAAGAACAGCCTATGAATGTTAAGATATATTACAATTATTAAAAACAAAACAGCCACAACAAAACCCAAAACTACACAAATTCCAAACTCACAGTGCCTATAATCTCTAGACTGAATGACTAAAAATCCTAGGAGCTGATAATCCTCAAATTTCTGCCAAGAGACTAGAAATTAAGTTCTTGCACTCTGTCATCTGAGCCCTGAATGAAAGAAAATTGCATCTAATCCTCAATTCTCATTTTGTTCAGAGATGGAAAATAAAAATAATAAATAATAATTTAAAAAGCTGGGCTGGGGATGTAGCTCAGTGGTAGAGCAGTTGCCTAGCATGCATGAGGCCCTGGGTTTGATCCTGAGCACCTCAAGAAATAAATTAAAAATTGTCTTGCAGGCAGAACCTTAAGAAATGGGAAGTTGTCTTGTACTAAATTGTCACACTTACTCATTCGTCAAAGAACCTTGACTTGGTGGCTCTGTGGCTTGGTGTTGAGCACTATTTAAGATGATGGGCCCCTGAAATGCTTTATTGATTTTTGATATCATACTTCTTGACTTATATTTTTAATACTACATACATTTTTTTTCTAGATCTATGTGTCAGTTGGTGCTTTTTATGATTGAAAATAGCTGAAAACCTATCTCAGACTATGTTATCATTAAAAGAGATTGATTGGTTTGTGCTGCTGAAAAGCAAAGATAAATCAGACTTCAGAGCTAGGCTCAGAGGCTTAGTAATGTTATCAAGGGCCACTTCTTTCCCTTCTCACTCTCTAATTTGCCTTCTAAGTGATTCCCCCTACTGGTTGCAAGAAGATGTCCAAGGACTCAGTGCTGTATTCTTTTATCATTTATATCTGGTGAGGAAAAAAACATTCCAAACTCTGAATTTCATATTTACTGGATCTTGTAAAGGCCGGAGCCCACTCCTGATCAATGGCAGAAGATCCATTTCTATTTTCAGGATTCTCTTAACTAGGAGTTAAAGGTGCTATAATTGCTTTTAATGGGTAATTCAATAAAAAACTTAAGGCCAACACTTGAGAAAGGGGTGGAGATATATATGAAGTCTTATGACAGCAACATCTCTTTGGTTAGCACACATCCAGAAACCTTTAAACTGCTATTTGGTCACCTGTAACAGTGAGCAGGACCTTTTATCCCTTTAAAACATATTTGTCCATTCAAACATTAAAAGGAAAAAAAAATCAAATTAGTCTCAACTATGCCCTTCACAAAGTTGCAAAAGTCAGGGAATTTTCTTACTAAATACCCAGATTTTGGTGTATTTATGGTTTTCTCCTAAGTGAGTTAACTCCTTCACTCCTCTGTAGTAGCTCTAGTGTCCTAGTTATGCTACATGCTTCCTGTGTAGCTTGGCTGCTTCTGTCAACAAATAATGACTAAGCAAAGTCTGTGACCTCAAGCCCAAGGCTGACATTTCACAGTGAGAAGTTGATTCTCAAAATCTTGCCCTCAGCTCCCAGGACTACTCTTCAATACTTGGAGATCTTATAAAATTGTCTCTCATCTATATCTCTATCTCCTCCAGTGGGATATTTTATCTGGGTTACTATCACAACTATTTTGCTATGTGCAATGAAATTAGCAGAGATTCCATTTGCTGAAATCATAGGTAGACGGCAGTGTTCTCTGCCTTATTACCAAATGAGTACAGTGTGCCCTTCAATAATTCTTTAAACTCTCAAATGTCTTGGAAATAATATGCTGGAATATTACTGAGCTGTGACTGAAGCACCATTTGTGCTAAATATGACAGCGCACAAATGATATTCCTCTATAAAAGTTCAAACTACATTAATCTTTGAGGGAGGCTCATTGACTGGGAAGATGGCTTAGATATAAAATAAAGACACTGCGGGCTCATGGAGGAGAGCTTTTCTGGTCAGGATTTCCAGGAACAAATGTAAGTAAGGTGTATAAGTTAACCCTTCATGATTAGGATATGAGTGAGCAAATATAATTCCAAGCAAAGAAACCAGGACACACTCTTGCAGAGGAGGAAAAAGGAGCTTCTGGATCAGAGAAATTGACATTAAATGGCAAATATTAAACAACTGAGATAAATAGACAAGATTATTGTTGTTGAGAATCTTCACAGAAAATGTAAGAATGCCCAAGTTAATATTTATGGTTCTAGCTCTTATCCACATTGCTGCTTAGAAGAACAGGGATTTTTCTCTGTATTCTCTCCAATGCCATTTTCCCCCAGTCATTTTCACTTATCTTAGGGCTGCACAAACAAGAATCAATTGCATGGATGTCACTTCTTTTCCTGGGTTTCTAGATGTGGTCAATCAGCCAGTAGGGTAGCAGCACATATCAAGAGGTAGGAATGGGTAGGCTGTTACATCAGAGAGAACAAAGGTAATTACAATGTAAATATGATGCTATTTAGATTTTTAGTACTAGTTCTAAAAAATGTTTGAAACATAAAAACAACATTGCTGTTCTTAAAAGATGAGAAAAATAATATATATTCAATGCATTAAACATGTAAGGAAATGTCACCTGTTTTCAGTGTCCAAAGAAAGACATCCACTAATGTGTTGGTGTGTATCTTGTGCTTTCTCTTCTCTAAAGATAGACATAGTATTATCTTTTAGATTGTATTGTTACTCAACAATGTAATGTATTTCCTCATGTCAATAAATAGGGCAAGTCCCTCATGTAAAAGCTTATTGTTAACATTTTTATTATAAAATTTATATTACTTGTTATAAATGTAACATTTTTCAAAAAGTAAGAATTATAAAAAAAACCTAAAAGAAAGAAAAAATCACCTGAAATGTTATCACTCAGACACAACCCTATTGAGGAACATTCTGATATATCTTTGACCTCAGGGCAATAAATGAGTTCCCCTCAGTTCTGTAAGGTGACCAAATCCTGGGTCCCTGCTGAGACGTTCCTGGAATTTGCAAGAACATAGTTTGGAAGTCAGTAGGATGGAGAAGAGACAAGAACTGTTTCAGTGATCTCTGTAAGAAATGCTTAAAATAAGTTAGAAAAGGCTTTAGAGGGACATTGAAGAAGTGAAATCAATATGACATATGACAGAATGGATGGCGGTCTGAGAGATTCTGAGACTGTCTACATTTCTGACTTGAGTCCTGTTGTAGGAAAAAGAAAAGAAACTATTTCTGTGACTCTATCCTTTATTCATCCTTGTTAGGAGACAAGCTTTTTCTTGCTATTCTTGGAACATACAGGGGCTAAGATTTGGATGTAGGTTTGTTTCCTCTGAAACTCATGTTGAAATTTGGTCCCCAGTGTAGCAGCGTTGAGAGGTGGTGGGACCTTTAAGAGATAATTAGGGCATTAAGAGGATCACGGATGTTCTCACAGGTAGACTAGTTACCAAGGCCACAGTTTATTCTCCAACAAGGCCACCCATGCCTTTGGTCTCTTCCACACATGCCCACTTATCCTTCTACTTTTCTGCTATGTTGTGACATAGATGAGGCAATTGTGATGTCACCTCCATGTGGTGGCATATGGACTTCTTAGCCTCTAAAACTCTAAGCCAAAATAAACCTCTATATTTTGTAAATCAATCGGTCTCAAAGACTTTGTTATAGTGACAACAACCAGGAAAAAAGGAGAGAGAGAGAGAGAGAGAGAGAGAGAGAGAGAGAGAGAGAGAGAGAGAGAGATGGAGACACTAAGACACCAACCACACTCCTGGCTTTGGGCTTTTTCTTCTGTTGGAATACTTCTCCTGTAGGTATCTGCTTGGCCAGCTCCTTCCTCTCCTGCAAGCTTGCTCAGATTTCATCTTCTCTTTGAGGAGTCCCTGGCCAGATTATCTAATGCTATAACTAACCTACTTTCATAACCTAGTGTATTGATATTTCTCACCTTATGTTGTCTTCTGTTTTGTTTTGTTGTTGTTCATAATATGTATCTGATTTTTTTCTTGTTCTGTTTCTTGTTTGCATATCTTCCCACAATAGAATATAAATTCCTTAAGAACAATTTTTTTCTTTTTTGTTACCAAGTACCTAGAACAGTGTCTGCTACCTAAATAACTGTTTAATTAATCTATGTTAAATTCATTAATAGTATTGGAAAGTTTGGTGATTGCTGCTGTGAAAGTTGAGATAACGAGAGAGTCAAAGGGTAAGAAGAGAGGAAAGATGTAAGAGCTATCAAGGGGAGGCTCTGAGAATTAAACAATAAATGAACCAGACATGTAAGAAAATGATTCTCTGCCTTTTCACTATTGAATTATCCTGTCGATTTATTTTTTAGTGCACCGCTCCCTCAGTAGTGCATAGATTTGGCTTGCTAACTTACAGAGATCTATACAACTAGGTTTAAAGAGTCTATTATTTTTAGGAGTAATATATATTGACTGCTTGGAACCAGAACCAATTGACCTATTGATTTGAGGGACAAGACAGAAAACCTATTTGCCAAGTTCTGATTTTCCACATCAGAAGAATCCCTACCATATTGATTAACTGCTTCCGGCTACCATCAATATATTTCAGCACTGGATGTTTCTAAATAAGGATTAAGGTAGAAATGGTTACTTTTAGGTACCAATTAATGCAATGATAACAGAGACCAATACTGTAAATAAAGATTTTCTATTACATGAACTTATGGAGAGGATGTCGATTCTGCCATTGAGTTTCACACATCACAATGAAGTCTTTTAATATTTCCCCTTAAAACATTTCTGTTTGCCTTTGAATCTTGCCTGTGGCACTAAGATCGTAAAGAACATCCCTGCCTAGACTCTTCACTGTCAGCAATATGTGTAGTGTGGCAGTGATAATGAGCTATTTGATAATGAGTAAATATTTTGTAAACTTTTCTTCTGACTTGCATTTGGAAGAATCTACTCAGCTTGGATTTGAAAGCTTCCTCAGCCCCTACCCACCATCTCATGGAAATGTACTGCCACTCCCTGGATGGCAGTGATTCTAGATCCCAGTGATCTTCAACTTTTTCCAAGAAGCCCCAATGAGTCCCTCTCTACCCCATCACTAGCAAGAACACTTTTCTGAACATTCTTGTGTGTATTAAAGTATCATGTGGGCATGGGCAAATTTAACGTTTTTTATGTGGACTATGTGGAAGCAACTCCCCCATTTCTAGATTTACTAAAGTGTGGTGTTAAAGACATTATGAAACTATTTTGGACATGAGTATCTGTCATGTTTTTCTAAATAAGGGACAAAATTCAAGAAAGTGTAGAGTGTGTAATCATCTCTTAAAACATCTTCTGGTGTGGAGGCAAGGAAATGGGACTTGGCTGGTGGTAGATAGATGACCTCCTCAGCTCATGACTGGAACAGTTCTCTTTGGACTGGATTCTATGTCTTCAGCTTTCTCCCTTTGGCCATGGGCAACACCTTCTATTACTGGGGCAAATACACTCTGTGAAAGAAAGACCTTAATAAATATTTGTATATGAAAGAACTGGCCTTGCTTCTTTTTAAAAAACATTTATTTTTTAGTTGTAGGTGGACACAATACATTTATTTTGTTTTTTTTTTTTAATATGGTGCTGAGGATCGAACCCAGGGCCTCACACATGCTAGGTGAGTGCTCTTTCTCTGAGCCATGACCCCAGCCCCTGGCTTTGTTTCTTAAGAAGTAAATCTTTTAGAGTAATAGTAGTAGAATGACTTTTTCAGGACTAACCTTCAAAACAAGATCCATTGTAGTTTTGCTGATCTAGGTTGTTCATTGTTTTTTTTGGCACTGGGGATTGAAACTATGGGCACTTAACCACTGAGCTATATCCCTAGCTCTTTTTATTTATTTTTATTTTGAGGCAGGGTCTTGCTAAATTGCTTAGGGCCTCACTAATTTACTGAGGCTGGCTTTGAACTTATACTCCTCCTCCCTCAGCCTCTTGAGTTGCTGGATTTACAGGCATGTGTGACCATGCCTGTCTTAGAATGTTCTTAAGATCTAGAAGGGCACAAGATACATCCCTTTGGGATAATATAGCTCTACTATAATGGCTTGATCGATAAATATCATCCTACCAATTTGCTTGTTGAGAAATTTTGGTTTAAAGTGATGTTGAACCTTAGACTTTGGATAATATTTGTACTCATGGTATTGGGACTTACACGCAGTCATTTTGAGGCTTACTCTGGTTAAAACTGATGGTAGTCCTCCAAATATAGGGACAAATATCCTCTCTCTTTTAAAGACCAATAAGAATCTGAATCATTCTTTTTAATCAAATGATTTCCTTCTTTGATTAATCTGTGATTGGTTTCGGAATCCTATAAGCAGCAATGCACTTTTACTGGTTGGTATATTGAAATTCTTGTCTTGTCTCTTGAAATATTTCACAATAGTCTATTGTAGGATTGGGCTAAAATTTTCTAAACAGCATGCCCTTATCCTTAGTATTTCATGGAAATGTAACTTAAAATGCTAACATCTCAGCACATTAAGGTAGATTTGTCCATTGGCAGGGCAAAATAATCACTTTCTTTAATCTTTAAAGCCAGCTGTTCACAGACATTAATTGCCATGTCACTTACACCCCTTGAAACAGTATCATTTGAGAAAGACACACATTTTAATTTGTTTGCTTCGTCTGGTCCTATTATGCTTGATATCTAGCCATTGTCTTCAGTGATAGTCACAGTGGCTGTGGGTGGCTGGCATTGTTGTGTGAAATGTAATGACTCCGGTAGGACATCTTGAGAACAGTTGAATTTATATGATATTAGTTTGAAATATAATTCTTTTTTTTTAGTGGAAATCATCAGATTTTCAATGAAAGCACAAATGAACTCAGTGCTGACTTGCTTTTCTGCGGATGGATGCATTTGTTTTTGAAGTCAGGTGGTGATGTGGAGGACTTTATGTCTTCAGCTGTGTAGCCTTCATAACCCACCGACAAATTATAAGAAAGCAACTGGGAGTATACTCAGTGCTTAGGTTAGTATATTTTTTCCATTTTTCTTTCACTGGGATTTTGAGAATCATCCAAAAAAGTAAAGAAGCTATTTCTCATGGAACTATTTATTTTTATTTTTCCTTTTTTTTTTCATGGTACTGGGGATTGAACCCAAAACCTCACATATACAGGCAAGGACTCTACCACTGAACTATATCTCCAGCCAGAAATTGTTTATTTTTAGATACTTTCATTCCCCTCAATACTCAGTATTGAACCTAGGGCCTTGCAGTTATGAAAATTGAACTCAGGGATGTATTGTCACCGAGCCACATCCCTAGTATTTTTACTCTTATTTTGAGAGAGGATCTTATTAAGTAGTAACAAGGGTCTTGCTAAGTTGCCCAGATTGGCCTTGAGTTTGTGATCCTCTTGCCTCAGATTCCTGAGTCTCTGTGATTACAGGCATGTACCATAGCAGCTGGCTGGATTGATTTTTTTTTTTCCATGCACTAGTCTAGTATTCTAGACTCCAGGAACATAGATCTAAGTGAAACATCTCTGTACTTTATAATCTCAAAATCTAGAAAGGGAAAAAAATTATAAAGATGGAATTATAGTATAGCAGCAGCGAGATAAGAATGTGTAGTATTATGTAAATCCAAGAGATCTGATTTATCAATACTACCTGGGAAGTTCAAGGATTGACTTAGTATCAACCTCATTCAGTCAGATTTCAAACTACAAGTTTCTCTTTCCTCTATTGACCCTAAGGAGGGAAAACAACTTACTACTAAAAGTCCATCAACTTAGTTTGAGAGAGAGATTTTATGACCCTCTTAGCTTGCCATAGCCAAGGGAGCTGAGGTGCTGCAGAATACAGAACATCAGTTTTTCCTCCTGGCTGGCCTTGGTGATGCAGTTCTGTCCTCTCTGTTCAACATCCCTCAACATTCTCACCTCCTGCTCATTTTATTAGCATATTTCCATTCATTTGGGCTTAAATATCTTCCTGTCCCTGGTCCCTCAAAATGTTCATTAAGCCCTTTAACTTGTCTCCATTGCTTTTATCACAGTTTATAATCATAGGTTTACTTGCATGTCTATTTGTCCACTTGGTGAGAACCGTGTCTTAACGTGCCATTTTTAGAACCTGGCAGATTCTGTGGTGTGTGCTAGGTATTCAATAAATACTTATGGAATGAATCATTCCTGATTTATATGGCAACACTGTCTGAAATATAAAGTACCTTAAGAAAGCAGAACTTATTCCTCTGAAAAGGCAAACACTACTTCTTAAATATTTTATTCTTTTTCAGTTTTGCCAGGTGTTTATTTGCTCTTTGTAGTGGCTCTCTGAGTCAAGTTAATTCTGTATCCAGTCAATTAATGAGGATCCAAACTCCAGGAGTGGATACTGGGTAGCCTTTCCCATTCTATACCTAACAGCCTCTATTTTTGACTTGTGTGAGTAATAACACCAATAGTGTGTGTTATCAGTTGCTAATTCCCTTTCATGGTGGTATTTTTCTGATACTATTTACTACAGATATTTTAATTTTCAGTTATTTGTCTTTAAATATATTTTATTTTTATGACACATAGTAATTGTACATATTTATGGGGCACAGTGTGACATTTTAATACATGAGTACAGTATACCATAATCAGATGGAGTAATTGGAATATCTATCACCTCAGACTTATATCATTCCTTTGTGTTGGGAACATTCAAAATTCTCTTCACTAGCTATTTGGAAATAGTCAATTAATTGTTGCTAGCCATAATTATTCTACTGTGCTATATAACATTAGAAGCTAATCCTTCCATCCAAATGCACCCCAGCAATCACTAACCATCCTCTTTCCACTTGTCCCTCCCTCATAGCCTTTGCAGGCCTGGTAACCCCAATTTTATTCTCTTCTTCTTTGAGGTACACTTTTTAGCTTGCATGTCTAAGTTAGATCATGTATCATTTGTCTTTTGTCTTTCTTTGCCTGACTCATTTCACTTAACGTAATGTATGTTCTCCAGTTCCAACCACATGAAGGTGAGAAGTAGGCTGTGACTCACTGTTTAACTCTAGTATCATGGAATACTAGAGTTAAATCCTTGCTCCCCGTCCCCACTCTACAACCTCATGGGAGCCTAGCTTTCAATCCTATCCCTATTAGCTCAGAGCTTTGCCCAAATACCTGGTTGATTCCAAATCCACTTAGAAGCCATGTGACTACTTCACTCTAACCTATCCCTGACTCTATCTACTTAACTGTCTGAGCTTGGGAAGGTACCTTATGACTCTGAATTCCATTATTCTTCTCTTAGAAGTGGGGATGTTGATATTCACTTCAAAGATTTGTTGTGGGGTTATGTGAGTTGTTGAATAGAAAGGACTCAGCCATAATACCCAAGACACGAAAATCTTCCCATTGATATTATTAGTATTGTACCTACAGCTGAGACTTATCAGGGATCTAATATGAGAAATGCTAAAGTCAATCAGGGTCTTGGAGTATCTTATGTGTGGAGAATAACCATAATGCTGCACCTTCAGTGCTGTACTAGTTTTTACAATGTACACCAGAAACACAAGAACGAAAAGCAAAAATACCTAGGATTCTTCAAGGGAGGTACTTTGGATTTTCCCCCACCTGGATAGCTCAGGCAGTCATCTGGCTGAGGCTTTTTCTGCAAAGCTGTCTTCTCTGCAAAGGTGGTGGTTCTTAATGCCTGAGAGAGAAATATGTCAGGATAAATAGAGGGGGAGAAATTGACCTGAATGTGCCAGTTATAATTTAGCAGAAGCACACCTCTAAAGTAATTCACCTCCAAAGTTAATGGAGTGTTAACTGAGGGAAATATTTTGTGTGTGTGTGTTCTACTGCAAACTGAGTCACTGACTAAGGCAGTTGAGAGGGAGCAGGAGAGAGAGCCCTTGACATGGACCCTGCAGAAAAACTCAGAGTGAGGACAGGTCTGGCCTAAAGGTTGATCTTAACAGAAAAAGAATGTCTCTAGTCTGGTTAAGTTAATATAATCTTATGTAGGTTGGTAAGAAATAAGTGTTAGTGACAGAATTGATGTTCTAGAAGCTGTCCGAGTCCTGTCTAGAGATGACAAGGAGCTTTACTGACAGAGCCCGCAAGTGACTGTAACTGACAGAAAGGACAGTGTTTGGATACAAAAGACAGCTTTAAAGAAACCAGCTACCTAGGGTCCAGGAGAACAGATTCAGTGTAGAGTGCTTGCGACTTCCCTCTACTATTGCCATGCTGACTAATTATTATTCTAGGAATAAATTTAATATTAAAATTCTTGTCTACTTAAAAACATGGTGAAACTTCTAATTATGGGCAGAATTCTGTTTTTTTATTTAGACTATTGGGGTTTTTCAGCTTTACACAATCTTAGGGATGATGGGTTGCTCAGTTATAGCTACCAAAGTACCTGGCACCTGGAACCATCTAGTAGAATTTATGTATTAGGCTAAGGGCACTAAAATCTCAGTTAGCAGGATCCTGTTGAGATGTGTGTGTATGTGTGTGTGTGTGTGTGTGTGTGTGTGTGTGTATTTAAAAATATATACATATTTAAATATACATTGTTTTCAGTTGATACATATATAAATATATATGTGTGTATATATATATGTGTTTATATATGTGTGTGTCTATATATATATATATATATATATGCACATATACATATATAAAGTCCAAGAATGCAATGTACAATAATCAGATAGAGTAATTGGAATCACATCAGACTTATATCATTCCTTTGTGTTGGGAACATTCAAAATTCATCCATTAAAGATGGATAAACTTCATTTAACATAACAAAATGGGTTATTCAGGCAGCCATCTTTGACTACTTATACAAAATTATGAAGCCTTATTGTTTTAAAAAATTATTTATTTATACCTGATGATGAGGATTGAACCCAGCGTCTTGCGTCTTGCTTATGCTAGGCAAGCACTCTATCCCTGAGCTAAAACTCCAGCCCCTAAAGCCTTATTTTTACATAGAACTTTTGTACACATGCTCGGATTTGATCATCATGGGAACTGCTATAGTTTATATCTAGGAAATTCCCCAAAGATGCCTGTGTTAAAGGGTTGTTCTCCTGTGTGGTGCTGTTGGGAGGTGGTGGAGCCTTTGAGAGGTGGTGCCTAGTGGGAGGTCTTCTGGTCATTGGGACCAAGCCTCTGAATTGGGAGCAAGGGGACTGTGGGACCCTGGTCTCTTCTTTCTCTCACTTTTGTATCCTGGTCATGAGGTAAGTAACCTTGCTCCTCTGTCAAAATGTGCTTCCTCACTACAAGCCCCAAAGAAACAGGGCCAACCAATTATGGACTGGAACCTCTAAGACTGTGATCCAAAATAACCCTTTTCTCTTTATAATAAGTTATTTATCTCAGGTATTTGTTACAATAAGGGAAAGCTGACTAATTCAGGAACCTGGCAATGAGTGTTATTGTCAAAATCTCTTCTACTTCTTAGGGGTTGAGCTCTTTGGGCATGAATAGGTACAGTGGGAGGGGTGATGGCTGGAGAAGAAAGTTGCATTTAAAGCAGAGGGGAAAAGTGAAATGGAGGAGCTGTTGAAACTGGGTGGAAAGAGCCACGCTCAAACTCTTAAAGTGTGCTAAAGTCCAGAAAAGGTAGTAGGAGATTTTGGAGAGTCCTAAAAATCCACGGAGGCCAGAAGAACAGAAAGAATAAAGAAGGGAGGGATCCCACCTATGAATGAATGGTGGGGCAGGGTGTGAGGATTATCTCTGTTCAGTTTGACAGGCAAGGGATCCCTTGTCCTCAGTGACAGATGAGACTCATGAAATTTTGTGAGCTTCAGTGAGTTTTTCATCTCACACAGTAAGGAGCAAAACTGGAATTTGCATTGACTTTGGTGGATTCCTTTGTCAATTTTTCCTTTCAATATGCTACGTGATTGTAAGATATTTCTTTGTCCCTGAAGTGTCCTTTTGCACCTATTTAAACATAAGCATCTTGATAAAATAACCACCCTGTTTACATCTATTAGGTGAATTATCCTTGTGAATTATAACTTCCCAAGTCAAGATTTTCAGATAAGATTTTATAATTGGATCTGGGAAAATCTAAAATTTTAAGTTAATAACATGTATGTGAATTTATGGTTGTAATCAGAGTCTCCTCAAGTCCTCTAGCTTTTATATATTTAAGTTTATATATATACTATATACTATATACTATATATATATATATATATATATATATATATAATATCTAAGTAAAACAACAAAATCTTGTATGAAACATGAAATTGGATTTAGGGAACAGACGTGGTAATCCAAAGTAACCCTAGAGAAGGTAGAGTGGGTGCACACACCTGAAAGTAAGTGGGAAGATGTGATCATAGTAGTTCACACATCTTTATTTCAACACATTTTAAAATTTATTTTCTGTTCATTCAAAAAATTTTTAATGAACCTCCTTGAACACAAAGACTATTACTGTGTCTTTGTGCATGGCCACACACCCATTTGACAACAGTCACTCAATGAACATTTCTTAATCAATGAAAATGAAAAACTTAATCTTTATGGCATCGAATACCCATAAACTAAAAATGGGATTTAAGCATTATAAGAAACAAATAAAATGAAATCTGATATTTTTAGTCATTCCTCATGAAGGTTAGGAAGTAGGTATTAGAAAAATATAAAGAAAATATTATTTTCAAAAGAAAAGTTTTCATGATATTGCCTGAGAAGATTTTGATACAAAATCTATACACAGATTCTGATACAAAATTTTCTCAGGTAATATCATGAAAAGTTACAAAATAATGCTTTTTAAGAATGATTGAAGTATAATTCAAAAGCAATAAAATATCCAAGTGTGTAAGTATACAATTCAATTCTATCACTGTTATCTAATACCAGAACATCCTCATCATCTCAAAAGAGACTCACAGTTGTAGCAATCATTTCCCTTGCTCTAGCCTCTAGTAACCACTAATCTACCCTCTGACATATGTATTGGTAGGTTCTGAAAATTTTACAAAATTGGAATCATATATGACCTTGGGTCAGGCTTCTCTTACTTAGTACTATAATATTTTCAAAGTTCACTCATGTTCAAAACCTTATTTTTTTTCTCTGTAATTTGAAATTATCTTTTAAAAATGTTGGTATTTACAATTAAAAATTCCCCTCAGCATTATTTTCACAACACCTATAAGTTTTGATAAGTTATGCTTTTGTTTTTATTTCGAAGTATTTCCAAACTCAGGGTATTTAGCCACTGAGCCACATCCCCAGCCCTTTTGTTTTTTTATTTGTTATTTTGAGTTGCTTATGGCTCTACTAATTTGCTGAGGCTGCCATTGAACTCAGAATCCTCCTGTCTCAGCTTCCCAAGCTACTGGGATTACAGATGTGGACCACTGTGCCTGGCTGTGAGTTATTCTTTGATTGTTTTATTTTTAGAAATGTGTTATTTAATTTTCATATACTTGGGAATATCTTAAAGTTCCTTCTGTTATTGGTTTCTATATTTATTCTATTGTGAACAGAGAAAAGACTTTGTATGACTTTAATCTATTTAAATTTATTGAGACTTATGGCCTAACATATGGACTGTCTTTTAGCATGTTTCATATGCCCTTCAGAAGACTACATATTTTGGAATTGTTAGGTGGAATGTTCTATAGATGTATGTTAGTTTAGGTGGTTCATATTACTGCTCAAGTCTTCTATTTCTTATTGATCTTCCATCTCATTGTTCTGCCTATTGTTAAAAGCAAGGTATTTAACTTTTCTATTATTAATTTTCTATATCTCTCTTTAGTTGTTAATTTTTGCTTCATATACTTATATTTATAATTATCTTATTTGATATTTTCATCTATATAAAATATCTTTCCTTTTCTCTTATAATATTTTTGTCTTAAAGTCTATTTTATCTGATATTAGTTCACTACAGTTCTCTTTTAATTACTATTTATGTATCTCTTCCTATCCTTTTACTTTCTACTTATTTGTGTCTTTGGATCTAAAGAGAGTTTCATATAGGAAATATAAAGTTTTTTTAAAAAAAAATCTATCCCACCAATTCCTGCCTTTTAATTATAGTATTTAGTCCACTTACTTTTAATATAATTACTAATAAGGTAGTATTCATTACTGTCATTTCATTATTTGATTTCTATATGTCTTGACTTTTTTTTTTTTTTTGCTCCTCCTGAATCCACTACTGTTTTATTTCATGGTGTAGATATGTCTTGGTGACACTGTTCCCTGGCCACCAAACCACACAGCCAGCCTGTTGAGAGATGGTAGCAGACCAGCAGAGCTAAGTGGTAAAGCAGGAAAATGGCACTTGGGAAGGTTGGAGCATAGGTAGGGACTGTAGACTTGAGGCTCATCAGGCCAGTGTTGCAGGCTACTCAAGGCCCACCTACCTGTCATCTCCCAACTCCTGGCCTGGCCAGTGCAGACACCAGGCTCCACACAGCACTGCAGCTCCAGACTACCCCGCCGCATAGAGCCTGTGCCATTCACTGACTTCAACCTCCAGCTTCCTGAGAAGCAGGGGGAAAATAGAAGTGGAGGCAAACCTGAATGGGATTCAGGGTCAGACAATGTGTTAGTACTTTTCTAAACCACAATTAGCATGAATTCAAACCAGTAGTATTAGTACTTTTCCAAACTCTAATTAGCATAATATTGGACCAATAGCATTCATACTTTTTTCAGACCTTTATTAGCACACATTTGGACCAATAGCATTGACCCCCGTGCTATGTAAACTCTTGGATTAGTACATTCAGGCACAGTTGTTTCCCTTGCACCCTGTGGGGGTTCTGTTTCTGAGCACACTTTGATAAATCCAACTCTTATTCTCATCATGGTTTCTGGATTTCATTCTTCAAATTCATGAGACAAGAACCCAGAAAGAAGAAATTGCAGGTTAGTTGCTGGGATCTGCTGCAACACTGGAGGACATAGTCTGCCATTAAAAGTGGTAACACACTTCTTGGTTACACAGGACTACAGCTTGTGCAGAACTTACCTGCCAGCAGAAATGGAGACACTTTGGTTTCATTAGCATGTCAATTTACTTCCAGTTTTGTTTTCCTACTATATGCCTTTGAGTTATTTTGTTAATGGTTATTATGGGAAATATAATTAATATATTAACTTTAAAAAATCTGATCCATATTAACAGAACTAATTTTAATAGTAAACAAAAATTTTGCACGAGTATGGTTCTGTTCCTTCCTCATATTTTGTACATCATTGTTATCCAAATTATAATTTTATCCATTGTAACCCATCAACACAGTTTTATAAATATTACTCTGTGTAGTTTTTTTAACTCTTATAGGAAAAGAGAATTATAAACAAAAATATATTCATTTTGTATTTTCTTATTTACCTTTAATGATGCTATTGATTTCTTTGTGTGGATTTAAGCTACTACTATTGTCCTTTTATCTCAACAGAAAATATCCCCTTTAGTACCCCCTTAAAATATGTACTGGTGAATGATTCTCTGCTTTTTGTTTATTTGTGTGTGTATGTGTGTGTGTGTGTGTGTGTTAAAGAGGAAAAATTATTGTGACACCTGTTAAAATTTTAAGGAAAGCTTTATTTAAAACTATTACAGTGGGGGAGGCAATCTATTACAATAGGGGAGAGAGGGTAGGGCTCAACTTTGAATACAACAAGGATAATATATAATCAATAAGCAGAGTGCTAGGGTCAGTGGTTGGAAGTTACTAAGAGGAGCAATATGGATAGTGAAATTTTTGCTAAGCCTCAGGATTTTTGCTAGAAGTGGCTGAGGGACCTTAGATATCAAGGGTGGAAAGTTTTCACTAAACTGATATAGCACAATTCTTGCTGAAGGTAGACCAAGGCCAAGGCCTAGTTGAGAAAAGGGGTTAGAAGAGCCTCAGTGAAGTTTGGTCAGAGAGAGACTTTGTCACTGAGAACTATGATGTTTTCTCCTCAGTTTTTTGAGAGTAATTTTGCTGACATTGAATTCTTTGTGGACAGTCTTTCTTTCAGCACTTTAAAATATCATTCCATTGTCTCTTGAATTTCATGATTTCTGTTGAGAAGTCAAATTTTAATCATATTAGGAATTTCTTATATGTGATAAATTTGTTATTCTTTTGCTGTTTTTCAGAATTTTTCTTTGCCTTTGGCTTTTGAGAGTTCAAGTTTATGTTTCACTTTGAATTTTTCTTATTTGGAATTCCTCAAACTTCTTGGATCTGCAGAATATTTTCCATCTAATTTGGGGAGTTTTTTTTACTATATTTTTTTCTTCAAACATACTTTCTCTTTACCTCTGTCTCCTGGGACACCCATTATAATATGGTGGTACACTTGAAGAGTGTTCCACAGTTCTCTGAAGATTTGTTTCTTTTTATCCTTTGCTTGGCTAATCCAAATTATCTTTGAGTTTGAAAATGTTCATGTTTGCCGATTCTTTTTTTAAAAGTATTTATTTTTTAGTTTTATAGTGGATACAATATCTTTTTTAAAAAAAGAAAGAGTGAGAGAGAGTGAGAGAGAATTTTGTAATATTTATTTTTTAGTTTTTGGCATACACAACATCTTTGTTTGTATATGGTGCTGAGGATGGAACCTGGGCCGCATGCATGCCAAGCGAGTGCGCTACCACTTGAGCCACATCCCCAGCCCAATATCTTTATTTTATTTTTATGTGGTGTTGAAGATTGAATCCAGCACCCGGCGCATGCCAGGTTAGCATGCTACCGCTTGAGCCACATCCCCAGTCCTGCTGATTCTTTTTTTTTTTTTTGCCAGTTAAGCTCCTCTGGAGACTTTGCCATTCAGTTATTGATCTTTCAGTTCAAGAGTTTCTATTTGGCTCTGCCACACCTCCTTTTTTTTCTTTTTACTTTTCTTCTCTTCTCCCTCACAAAGATTGTGTGTGTGTGTGTGTGTGTGTGTGTGTGTGTGTGTGTGTGTAAGAGTGTAACTGAACCCATAGGTGCTCAATCTCTGAGCCATAATCCATATCTTAGCCCTTTTTAATATTTTATTTAGAGACAGCTAAATTGCTGAGGCTGGCCTTCCTCTTGCTATCCTCCTGCCTTAGCCTTACAAGTTTTTTTTCTTACAGTTTGTTTATTAAATAACATTTCTTGTCTAATTCTGTAAATTCTGTATAACAAAGTCTGTAAAGTTGTGTGTAAACACTGAAGTCTCTTCTTGTTTAGCTTAGAGATCAGCTAATAATTGGACAGAGAGTTCCTTAAGTACCTTGAACTCTCAGCTTTTACCATGGGACTGTGTGCCTGTGTGTGGACACACACATCTTCAAAGCTACTGCAGGTATTTATGATTTTCTTTTGCCTGCACTTTCAGCTTGAGCAGAATCTCAAGGTTAGCTAGGGGTAAGATATTATTGACTTAGGACTTTTCTGGATATAGGTCCAACTTTGGTTATGGTGCACTCATACACATGATTTTCTTGATTCCCAGGGATGTTTCAGAACTTTTCAAAGCCAATGTAGACATCATATTTACCATTTTTTCCTTTTAAGTATTTTTGGTCACTTTTTGTTAGCCCCATTCATAAATCTGCCACAGGAAGCAGCAAGGTCACGAAGAATTTTATTTTAAAAAGAAAATTTACATGCCATCTGTCACGTCTACTTACCATCACCAACAATACTTACCATTACCAACACCCACAGTGCTGGGTGAACAACTGTCCATGGATTTCAGAAGATCCTTAATCAGGCAGATCCAACTTCTTCCATGTCAGTTCAACATAGGAACAGTCTAGATTCAAGAGTATTCCATAGAGACACTCAGGTTTGCTCTCTAGGAGAGGAGTTAAATGCTTTCACCTGAAATTAATTCTATTCCTGGATTGGAAATTCAGATATTACAGCATGAGTACCCTGAGGATGGGAGAGGGTCATGACAACTGGAATTCTGACTTTGCCAAGTAAATTCAGTTTGGCCAACTTCTGGGTTCTAGACCCATAGAGCAAAATGTCCAGATAGCATTTTTCTTGAATTTGCTCAGTAGAGAAAAATAGAAAACTTGCAACAAAAGACAAGCAAATATATAAACCCCAAACCATAAAGCTAGAAATGAACTTAATTAAGATAAATCTAGAATTATCAACAATTCAATGTCTGGGGCTTGGGATTTAATTCAAGAGAGTATGATTTCACTTTTTATCTTTTTTTCTTCTTATGTAAGTGTGGCTGATCCTCTCTGTTGGGTAGAAGATGGTCACTAAGTGCCTGAGATCTTAGATTAAATCTAATATCTTAGCTTTAATCAGTGATTGAATTTTTTAAATGACAAACTTTTCATAATTTCAGTATTTTTTCAGCCTTCTAAAAAAATATGACAACAATAAACTGGTTGTTTTGTGTACCCCATCCCCCCATTCCTTTGGTGTGACTTTAAAATCTTTATAGGATAAAGGTTGAGTACTAATAAAAAATTTTTCTTGATAAAGGTAAATATTAATAGTAAATCCTCAAAGATTGGCATTTTTTGGTATAAAGAAGGGGTCATGAGCTATTGCTAATCAGATCTGGGTCCTGTGCAGCCAGCCATATTTCTGTACCCTATGAACCTCAGCAGGCCTAAGGGTCAAAACAGATCGTCTCAGATTTATTGTCACATGGGGATTCCTTCCAGCTTGGAAATTCTTTCTCCTTCTTTGTTGTTGTTATTGAGGTACTAGGGATTGAATCTAGGTTTGCTCTACCACTGAGCTCAGCCCTTTTTATATTTTAGTTTGAGACAGGGTCTCACTAAGTTGCTGAGGCTGGTCTTGCACTTGTGATCCTTCTGCCTCAGCCTCTCAAGTTGCTGGGATTATAAACATACACCACATTGCCCAGCTTCTTTCTCATTGTTGGTGTAGCTTTGATTAAACCCACCACCCACTATCAGATCAGGTAAATGTTTGCTTAACTGTTAAGGTGACCAGCACTCTCGAAAGATATAGGTCCCTTGGTTTACATGTGAGAATATTTTACCATCAGAGTTGATGTTGAGTAATAGTTTTGGTGCTCTGGAAACCTTACCTACATGTTCCCTCCAGGAACTCTCCGTAGAAACATGTGAATGTGGCTGCTGGTTTATGGAGTGGGGAATATCCATTAGTCTCTGGTGGCTTGAGCCAACATAAATGATTCCTTAGAGCAGTGAGATGGAAAACTAGAAATCTAACTAGCTGTATGCCAGACAAGGACTAGACTTCCTTCCATAATTAACGTGCGGAGTGGGAGCATTGCTCCTTGTGAGGTTTGATGGCCTCTTTGCCTCGCTAGCTCACAGGGTGTGAATGATGTCTGCTTGTTTATCAGGGAATCTGAAAGTTTGCCTTTGTCTTATCTTTACACCTCATTGCTTCTCCATTTCTTTTTCAAATCTCATTTAAAAGGTATTTAGATATTTTCTCCCTGTCCATCTTTCTTAATTTGACTCTGCCTCTCTTGATAGCCTTGTGATTCCAATGTCTAACATTATTTTTCCCAGGGTGTTTGCCAATCTTCTTCAGCTCAAACCTTGCTATTAAATATCTGCAGATTTTGCATATGAAACTCAGCCTAGTGCATGGGAATATAATTGTCTAGATTAATCCAGGGCGGTAAACTATTTCTAGAATATAAATTGGTCAATTATGAAATTTCTTTAACTTAGTCACTAATAGGTTTATAAGCTGAATTATTCATTCAGTGTTTCAAAACACCATTTAGGAAATGTTTATAAATGGATATATAAAAATGTTCTGAAATAATGTTATCCTTTAAAAAGACTGGTTCTTCATTTTGTAGTAAGGAGTTATTTTATCAAGAAGAGAACTATGGGCACTATATTGTTAGGATTTCAGGTGGGGTGTAGTAACTGAGGAGTGTGGAAAGGTGTTTAGAAAATTCCAACTAAGTTTTCCTGCGATTAAATTGAAGGGAGTACACAAGAGCCTGTCAATATTTAAATCTCTGGTGGATCTGTACACTGCTTTTTCCTTATATAGAAGGCTAAGGGATGGAGAGGGGAGGGAATCATAATAGTCCTCTCTCTCTCTCTAGTTCAAGGGCATTTGAAAGGTCAGTGAAATAAATGTCAAGTAAGCTTGATCAAATGTGTGAATTCTCTTGGATTTAGACTGAGCATAGGTAATTGGTTTTAGTTGACCTTTGGGAATCTGTGTTAATTAACTTTCTGTTGCTGTGACAAATACCTGAGGTAATCAGCTCACAAGAAGGAAAGGTTTATTTAGACTCATGGTTTCAGTCAGTGGTCACTTGGACCTATTGCTTTTGGTGAGGACAAACATCATGGTGGTGAGTGAATGGCAGAGTAAGACACTCATGTCATGTTAGAAGCAAAGAGAGAGAAAAAAGAAGGAGACAGGTTCCCAATATCCCCTCCCACTAGGCTCCACCTCCTAAAAGTTCCACCCTTTTCCAATAGTGCGGCAGGTTAGGGACAGAGCCTTTAACATGTAGGTCTTTGAGGATACACCAAACCCAAGCTATAGCAAGTTCCTTTCCCTTAGTGTCTAATCTAACTTCAGTCAAAGATGAATAGAGACACTGGCAGGATCTAGACCAGTATTGTTGGGAGATACTGTTTTAAGTAGAATCGAATTTTGCCCAAGTCTTCAATTGTTGAACATAAACTACTTTTTTAAAAAAAGAACCTATTATTCACTGAGCCAGCCCTTGCTCACTAGTAGTGGACTAGCTGAACCTCTAAGCTTGGTGGGAGGCAATCTAGACAAAAGAGTGGATTTCTCTGTAGTGAGTGGTCTGAGCATCTCCGTTTCTGGGCTACCTTCAAAGTTTGTGAATGCCAACATGTTTGTCTGTATTATTCTTGGCAATATTGGTCCTGGAGAGAGTGTTTCTTGGATGGATGCTGCACTGCAGGAAATGAAGGTTTCTGGCCAATGTGGTACCATTCCAAGGAGCTCTGTCTTCCAGAGAGAGGCTTTCTGTGAAGTGCATCACTCTACTGCTTTGAGAGACATCGATTAGCAACTCAAGGAGATCAATTGTGATCAAGTGAGTGGAAAAAGCATTTGAAGGGCAGGTGAGGGAGCCCAAGAGATATCCTTCCATATCCACACCATTTGCAAAAACGTTTTAGAATTCAAGATCTGGGAGGTTGTGTATCAACTTTCCATGGGGAAAGAAGGTGCACTTTTAACTTGTGCTTGCTCTAAATTTTTATTTTTTTGATGCATGGGTTTCTTTAAGATTTCCAAAGGGAGAAAGAAGATACAGGATTTGATTTTCATATTTGTAGTAGGATTGAGGGGAACGTGTTTTGGAGAAGGCAGTAATCTTCAATTTTTGTTTCCTTGTATGAGAGCCTAAAGGAAAGGCTGACTACATTGAAATGGAAGAGTTGGATCTGTGTTGTAGTATGTTGCCATGGTTTTTCCAAACTCAATCTGTTGTGTTCCAGGATCCTGTGAGGTCTCCCTAAAGGTTTCCTGAAGGAATTTTGTTCAGGGCTAGTATTTATTTCTTTTTTGCTCTATTATCTCCAGCTCTTACCCTTATCACTTGAGGGGATTTTAAATCATAACTCCTTCCCTTCAGAATAACACACTCAAACTGGATGTATTCCTCCTCTTACTCTTTTGGTCAACTTTATTGGTGCCTAATGTGTGAAAATATAAGTTATGCACATGAATTTTCTTCTGCCCCAGTGATGGAGTGCTTTGTGCTTTTAATAAGTCAGTCACCCATTGATACCTGGCTCTGCTTCAGAAAGTGGAAGGTCACTTTCCTCACAGCAGTGGTATGAGGGCTCATCTTTTAAAAGAACCTGGTTGCTGAGCCATAGATGCTTTCTCTTGCTGCTTCATCTGGGGCATTTTTCTCTTGTTCAGGATAAGCTTTCATGAGTAAAAAACGATTTCCCAATGGTCTGTCTTGTCTCCTCAGAATATCTTTCAGTTCAGTGCCCTCAGATTATGATGAGCATGCCTGGGTATGAAAGCATTTGGCTGGGACTGAATAAGCTCACTCTAAGACAGATGTTCAGTCTACAGAAATGTAATAGGAAATCCACTCAGTGTCTCATCAGCCTCGGGTTGATGATGTGATTCAACTTCAGGTGCTTTGTCTTCAGTGTAAACTTTTTCATCTATTACTTTAAAGATGGAATGATGATTTCAAATTGGATTTGGGATGCTGATGGAAACTAGTGCTTACCTCATTGCTCCTGGTGGCCTGCATACTTGTCTTTCTTGTGAGTCAGAGAAAAGAGCTACCTTTTACCTTTATTAAGCCCTGTCTTTTTTTTTTTTTGTATGAGATTTCACTTTTAGTCACTATTGCTTCCCTTTCCTTCAGGTCCACAGAGCTGAATCCTTTAGTTACTGTGATAGATTATGCTTCTTCTTGAACCCAAACCCACCCTTTCTTGCCCTTCCTCCTTCCTCCTTAGAATTCAAGATCTAGGAGCCTGTGTATCATGTTCTAAGGGGGAAGGCCTCAGGTACATTTGATAAGCATCTATATTTTCAACATAAGTCACTTGTCTCCTTTTAAAATGCTTCTCTGAGTCAAGATCCCATGTGATGTATTTGCATATAGGTAGGAGCAAGGCCTGCATGCATTACCCTCTGCTCCCTTGCTTGTTTGGCCCCCTTCCTCAGAATCCATCCCTTGGAATATCCTACAAAGGGGCTTATTGGACCCTGCCCAGTGCAGTGGCATCCGGGAGTTCATCCTGATGGGTTGGTGCCAACTAGTTATTCAGAATTTTGAACATTGCCTCTGGTTATGAAATAAATAGAGCTTCTCAATTTTTAATACCTATACTTTTTCTGATGACATAATTTTTTCATTGAGAAACTTACTTAACTTCCATGGTACCTATACACTTGTAGGAGTGAAGGTGAATGTCATATAAAAAAATAAACATCAAATGCATGTCAATTCCGTAGTAACTTCAAAGCAGTTTCCCAGACCAAGGCTAATGTCTTTATAATTTTCTTAATATTGTTCTCTTTTTTCCCCAAGAAAGTATTTGTAGCCAAGTTGGGCTTTGAAGTTTTGGGTAATGGATAACTACACATTGAAGAAATTTTACCTCCATGTCATTAAAAAAAAAAAATCCTAATCTTCTTGAGCAATTTTTGGGAAAGCTCTTTAGTTATCACCTCTTTGTTTAATGGTTTGGCAGAAGAAGATGGACTTAATCAACTTCAGGAAATTAAAATTTCTCTTTTCAAGTTAAAAATTTTATCTTCTGTTTGGCATTTTTTTTTTAAAAGTGTGATTCAGTTTGTACTGTACACATAAGCTCTGGAGTAAAATTTTCAGAACCCGGCAAACAAATGGAATGAACTCACTTTTGTGTGTCAATATGTGGTTTTATGGGTAGGAATGGACGGGCACATGCCCATTGCAGGCCCATTCGTTCCTCTCATGTTTGAAAGCTTCCCTCTGCAATGCCTTTAATGGAAGATGTTCGTGTAATATAGAGGTGGTTGTTCACTGTACCAGCACTGATGTGCTGCATTTCGACCAAATGACTAACTTTGCAAATAGACTATTTATGTCGAGTAGGAGCAAAGCTTCTCCACCAAAGTGCATTTTTAATGATCTACTTTAAGAGTAAGTGGGTTTAGAAGTAGCTGCCCAGGAACCTGATTGGCTGGCACCAGTGCCACTTCCTATAATTACCCAATAAACCATAAGGGCTTTGTTGGCACATTTATTCAAGCCTGTCATGTCAGACCAGCTGCCACCCAGCATTCTAAGTCCACTTCTAATATCCTCTTTAAAATCTTTATGGAGATATTTGATGCCTATACACCTTTGAAAAAATCTTTGTGGAGAAATTTGGTATCCAAGCATTAAAAAATTTCATGAGCTTTCTTTCTTTCTTTCTTTCTTTTTACTTGATTGTGTTATTCCTAAATAGCTAAAATTATAAAAAGTATGAACTGGACTAAGTGGTTATGTTGAGTTTTAAAAAATGTTTCACTTCCTAGTATATTTAGGACTTGCACTAAAAAAAAAAGCAGATAAAATATAATCTAACAGTTGCAAATTTGCAAATTCCATCTTGAAACCAACACTTAATAATATGGAAACAATGCACTTAAAAAAAATTAAAGGAATAAAAGGAAACTGTGTCCTGGAAGGAGGAATTAACCTGTTCAAATTTTATGGTGAAAAAAACCTATAAGTTAAAAATTAGAAAATTGAATAGTAAATACAGTCACAGTATATTCCAATTTCTATATGAAGCATCTTATATTTTAGACTAAGGATATTATAAATTATTCTTACACCATTTCTGAGGAGAAATAAGAAACTGTTGAACTTTAATGAATACATAGTCATCCTTTGGCTTATGTGGGGATTGGTTTCAGGACCCATATGCATACTGAAATTCGATGATGCCCAAGTCCCTTATATAAAATAAAGTATTTCCATATGCACATCCTCTCATATACTTTAAATCATCTCTAGATTACTTATAATGTCTAATAAAGTGTAAGTACTGTGCAAATAGTTGGTCTACTGTATTGTTTAGGAAATAATGCCTAAAAAATTTTGTTCATATTCAGTACCAATGCAATTTTTTTCTCTAATAATTTCTATACATGGTTGATTGAATCCATGGATGTGGAACTCAAGGATATGGAGGCTGACTATAATATTGTTGGGGAAAAGCATTTTATTTCATAGAAGTATAGAGATTTGTATCTCTCATTTATACCTTCAGGTTTTTCTACTAAGACCTCAGATGTGTTTTTTATTGAGTAAGTGGTATTGTCTGTGGTCTCTGCCATTATCTGTTGACATCTAGAATGTGTCCTCTTGTTTTCTCAGAAAATGGTGCCACTCTCCACATTATCATGTAATTAAATATAATATGGGACAGTGAGTGACATAATGAATTAAAAAAAGAGAAATACACTGAATGGCTAAAAGAAATCAGCTCCTACAATGGCTGTCTAGGCTTTTCAGAAAATAATAAGTCACTTTAAAGAAGTTACCACAGAATGACTCTCTGTATCCGTGTAAAATAAAAACCAAGTATTTCTCCGGCAGAATATCTATGGGGAGGAGAATATTGGCAATGGGCTAACATGAAACAGAAGAAATTAAATGCACTTGACAGTAATTGGCTAAGAAAATTCAGGAGATGCGATAGCAACAGAGCACAACAAAATAACACTATTAAGGACACATTAGCCATATGTCTCCATTCTATTGAGAACACAGCAATATGAATGACCAGGTGATGACCTTCACCCCAAACTGCAAGGTGGATGACAAGCCCATGTGGATTTGGAAACAAAAGGTAGAAAATGAGATTAAAAGGTAGAGGGCACGGGATGGTAGTGATGTGTAACTTGGAGCTGATGACGACTGGATAAATAAGGGCCTATTAGGAACTATAGGCCTATTAGAAAAACTGTCTGGATATAACCTATGGCTTAACAGAAATGAAAAATAGTTTTTCATTAGAACTCAACATGACTCTTTGATATCTGTACTTTATGTCAGTAAATATTTACATGTAGCACATGTTAATACATCTAATGAGACTGTCTTTCTATTGAAGAGTGGATACTTTTCCATAACCACTGTATCTTGTGTGTGTTACAGTGATAGCCCTGATCAAAAAGTTCTGTCATTGTTGGTTTGCAAATGTCTCTTCTGACCAGCCTCTAACCTTCTATCAGGTGGGCACAGAATCTATCCTAGTGCCAAGCATAGGGTGGTCTGTCAATAAATAATCATTGAATGGAATGAATAAGTAGTGACTTCACTTCTGGGATTAGATATATCTGAAAAGGCTGGTGGGTTGACTCTTCAGGAGCCTTCTCTACACCTCATGTGCATTTGGCTTGGTTTTTTTACCATGTTGTACTCAGGTGGAGCTTAGCCCTGTGTAGCTTGTTTTCTTTTACCCATTGGCTCCACAATCCTTCTACGGTTGTTGCCATACTGTCCACAGGGCTTAAGTAAACATGTAAAAAAGGAGCCAAGGGAGGAGGAAAGGATAAAAGAAGCAGTTTTATTTTAAGAAACAAATTTCCAGCAAATATTCTATTAGTTGTGTCAGGGTGAAGAATTTAATTCCACATGTTTATAGAGCTACAAGATAAATCCTCAAGAACAATTTAAGAACACACACACACACACACACACACAGAGCTGTGGTTTATGTATGTCTCCTGGAATTTATGTGTTGGAAATGAATCCTCAATTTCATATGTTAATGGTATTTGGTGGTAGGTGATAATTAAGATTAGATGAGGTCATGGGAATGGGACCCCCATGATAGAATTAGTGGTTTTGTAAGAAGAGACACAGCCAGCACACTTCTCTCTCACTGTGTACTGTTTTCTGCCATGTTAGCATGCAACAAGGAGGTCCACACTCGATAGCTGTGGCTTGCTTTAGAGCTTCTCAGCCTCCATATTGTGAGCTAAATAAGTCCTTATTCTTTATAAATTACTCAGTCTGTGGTGTTCAGTTATAGCAACAGAAAATGGACTCAAGATTTATATAGAAGGGAACATGTATATAAATATATACAGATACCTAATTTAACATCATGTAACATAGGGAAGACCTATGGATCTTCTGCCTTTCTTGACCAAAAGCTTTTCTTTTTTTTATTTGTTGATTATTTAATTAAAAGGCAGGGTCTCACTGAATTGCTAAGTGCCTTGCTAGGTTGCTAAGGCTAGATTTGAATTCGTGATCCTCCTGCCTCAGCCTCCACAGCCGATGGGATCACAGGCATGCACCACTGTGCCTGGCACCCAAAAACTTCTGGGTCAACTTTAGCATGAGCACTGGCTATATAATTATTCTAGCAGTGGGCAAAACTCCATGTTTTATATTACTCAGCTTCATGTATGTGTATTCTATTTCATTTGCAAAAGGAATATGGATTTTAATCTTTTCTTTTATAGGTTCCTAGTATAGCTCAAAATTTTAAACTTTGGTTTTGAGTATATGTTGGTTTCTAGATGAAACCATTTTCATACATGTATCTTGTATTCATTTCATTTTCTTGTGTATAAAGGGATAGTTAAAGTTTGCATCAGTACAGTTTATTGAAATCTGAGGCTTAGATTGGACAATGTGGCTTGATAGCCACTGAGATTATCATAGGCTGGAGAATGAGGAAATACTCATTGGGGGCAAATTTGTATTTAGGTTCCAACTCCTCCCCTTAGTAAGTAATCACAGATAAATGACTTGGCTTTTTTAAGCCCTGGTTTTTTATTTAAATAAAGGATGGTGTAGTCATGATTGGGTTGTTTTGAGGATTAAATGAAATAATATAAAGTTCCAGAGAGGAGTTAAATTAATGGTAGCTCTTGAGAACAGAACATTTCTTCCTTTGAGCATTTGTATGCCTTGTTATTTCACAGGAGAGGTGACATTTTACCTCTTGTTACCTTATTTCCTTTGTGACAATGTTAATTCTATAACATTCCCAGATAATACTATTTAGTATAGATATTGATTTATTTTGGGCCAGGATTTCCTCAGGCCCATCACAATGTAATGCATTTAAAGTTAATGAGTTCTGATTCTCTCAGAATGAGGCTCCTGCTTTTGCTGATCATATATCTAAAACACTATAGGCAGGATAGAAGAACTAACGAAGAAGGTAATTTGAACTCTTTGAATACCATCTTTATATTTAAATGTAGCTCACCATCATCACAAGAGTGTCTCCTAAGCCTTCTTATGTGCTCTGGCAAGTACTGAACACTTTTTGAAAGTTTAACCTTGAAATGACGCAATGGTATAAGTAGGTATTATTTTCCTCATTTTGTAGATAACAAAATTGAGGAACAAGCCATCTAGAATTTTCCAAGGTTTGAATTGGATTCAATCAGAGGTCAGTGTTAACTCCAATATCTGCTTCCTTAATTATTGAATGACAGTTGTCATTGTTATTAGTTGCTAAAATTTGTATCTTTCTTATGCCTCCTAAGATTATAATACAGCCTTCCATTACTACTACCCAGGGACTTCTAGGGTGAGCTTACTCTGTTTTTGTACACATTGCCAGCTATTTTATCTTGCTTGTTTACACACAAGTGCATATTCATGTTTTAGCCTAATTATTTACACACACTCAGGCCAGGCTCCTCTCCATGTTGTGAATGTTGCCCTAGAAGACTGAGAGGAAGTCTCTGGGTTATCAGGACACCAGGGGTTCTCACTTGGGATGCTATGTGGATGTACCATCTTGTGAGCGCTATGCCTTAGAAGTTCCTCACCCTTTTAGCTTTTCTGAATTACCCAAGGTTAGCTCCTGTCCTGGTAGTCTCCATCTTGACACCTATTCCCTCATTCTCCCCTGCTCTGTTTCCTAGCCCAACCTTCTAGAATCTTGCTTCAGGTCCCCAGTCTTGGCCTGATCTGTGCTTCACCTTTTATCTCCAGGGTATGTTTTTGGCACCTTTCTAAACAATTGTTGTATTAGTGTCCCATTTGTCAGCACAAGATCTTGCTCTGCTCATATCAGAATAATCAATAGCTCTACAGCTGCCTTCCGGACCAAGGCTCCAGATCTGGTGTGATGATGGTGATGGTGATGGTGATGTTTCTCCCCTTAAGCTCTTTCTTTTCTCCTTCCTTTCCTTTTAAGACAAAGGTACTCCTGAAGTCCTATTAAAGAGAAAGTATAGGCATTTCCTGCCAGTCTCTTCCCCAGGCAAATAGATCAGAGTAAGAGTTGGAGAAGGGAGAGGCTCCACTTAGGAAGGAAGTAGTCTTGAAGGATCTCATCATCTGTGGGACTGTTTAGGATCTTCCCACTGTCTACCATTACTATCTAATAATTACTTCCAGAAGCATGTATCAGCTTCTGCCTCATGTATTAGATCTGAGGCATTTCTGGGTGTGCTTACTCTTTCACATTTTAGTCCTTGCAGTTGAGTTAAAATGAATATTGGAGACAGTTTTTGTAGACAAAAAGGCAATTTTCCTTGCCCATCTCTCTAAATACTTCAAAGCTATAGAGGGGGAGTGGGGGTGTGGGAGAAAGTAATAGTATGTCCACATGCATTTCATGGTGTAGAGTGGCTGAGGTTTTGAGGCTATGTTGCACCCTTAATTAGGTCAGTCAGTTGCTCCAAAGTGAAGTCCCTTGTCAGGTGGTTAGAAATGAGAGGTGAACAGTCCTGGAACATGGTTCTCCAGTCATGTGAGTCTGGAAAGAGGTCTAAGGTCATTTTTCTCTGCTCTTATCCACTTCCACAAAACATCTTTGTAAATGAAGTAAGTTCTAATGAATGAAGAGAATTTTAGTCTCAAGTTCACAGTCATGGTAAGGGATGTGAAAACAGAATTTTATGTATTGTGGAGGAGATTCTTTTTTCTGCCGAGAACTTGCACTTCATAAGAATGCATATTTTTCAGCCTCTGAAAAAAATTCGAGCCATGCTGGGGCATTCTCATGCTTAGAATTTATCCATTAAATTAGGTGGAAGGGTCATAAAGCATTCTGTAGAGTCCTGTGCTGATATATTACTCTTGAAAGGTGTTAATTTGGTTCTCCAGCTCTGATTTGTTTAGTAGAACATATTAATTGCTTGGTGGATAGAACTAAAACATTTTAGGCTTCAAAAAATTAGAAGCTCTGAAAAATAAATAGCTTGATTGTTGCAGAACATTCAGTCTGATTATAGCAGCTTTTTTGATCAAAGACAGTAGAAGATTATTCTCTCTTAGCATTCTTAATAGTTACATTAAGAATAGCATTTGATACTGATATAGGAGTTCAAGTGAAATACAATTCCCTTCAAAAGCAAAATCAAAATTACAGTAATGAAAATATCATCTCTCTATCCTCTAAGGCATTTTCACAAGAAAGTGTAGTAGCCAAAAGGAAGGAAGATATTTTGGTTCAGAATGACTGTTCATTATATGAATATTAAAATGATTAATTCTTAATCTATCATTGTTGAACTTTTATCTATTTTGTACCTACCCAGCACCTTGAAAGCCTATACATGCGGTAGCTTACTTAATCCCTATATGACTCACCTGCAGATATGACATCATTCTCATAATACAAGTGAAGGAACTTTGAGTGAGAGAGTTATGCCTTGGCAAATGCCAAATACAGTGGGTGGCAGAATTTCCTGATTCTCAAACTTGTGCTTTGTACTCTTTGCTCACTCACTCCATCCCTTCTAATAGCCTTTCCAACTTTCTGCTCAAAGTAAGAAGACCATTTATGCCACCTAACTTTCTGTCTTAGTTCAGTTGTGCTGCTAAAACAAAATATCTGAGACTAGGTCATGTATGAAGAAGAAAAAATTATTTTCTCATAATTCTGGAGGCTGGGAAGTTTAAGATCAAGGTATTGGCATTTGGTGTCTGGTGAAGTCTCCTTGCTGTGTCTTCAGATGGTAAAAGGGATGGAAGGAGATGAAGCCACTCCCTCAAGCCTTTTTATAAGAGCCCAAATTTCATCCTTGAGGCCTTTGCTCTTGTGCTTATTCCCCTCTTAAAGGCCCCATCTCTTAATAAAATCACGTTGGTGACTAAGTTTCAACATATGAATTTGGGGGGACCTATGCAGGTAATAGTATTTCTTTCAGATAAAACTTTAAGATAATTTAAAAGTAATGTTGGAATATGGGAAGTATTCTATGTCTTGATATAGGTGAGGCTCCATGGTGCAGAAAATTCACTGAATGAATACTTCAGACTGGTATGCTTCACTGTCCGTAAGAAAGAAGCTCCCAGATCCTACTACTGGACTGTGTTTAATGTATAGTTTAGTCACCATTGTTGAGGTTAGGTGTCCGCCCTGAGCTTGACCTGCCATTGCCTACGGAGAGGCATTTCAAAGCCTTACTATTGAGTGGACATGCAAGAGCACCTGGGCGTGTAGAGGGGAGAGTCAAAGCAAGGGACTTGTAGCATGCTCTGCTCACACTGGGATTTGCTGAACATCTTTTCCTTTTCTGGACTCCTATTCAGAGTGAGTCTTCATTTCTGTGATGGCCTGTTTCTAGGAAACGGGATGCAGTGTTTGTTAGAGAAATGCAAAGGAACATATTTCTCTTACAGTACCTTGCTCTTGCCATCCTGCCTGGAGTCACGGGGGCTCCATCTGAACAATGTTGAGGACTTGTCTTTCATGACAAAGGGAAAGGAGAGCTCAGTGGGGTGTCAACTTGGCATTGCTTATTCTTTTACTATGAGAAATTTGAGGCATAAATATTTTAAGTTTCAGAATTAGCATGGTTATTTACTTCACAAAATAATTTAATTGAAGCCTTTATAAATGTTTAAATCTCTAGAGCAATTTCATATTTGATTGATTATAGACCTTTGGACGGAGACTGGTGGCTATAGAAGTGGGGAAATGAAGTTTTACCAGTCACAGGTAGTTAAGATTTATTTAGACAAGAAGGCAATAAAATATCTCTGAATGAAAATTCTTGTGTGGGAAAATATAACTTCTTTAATAAAAATTCCAATGTATGTCAAATATTTTGTGATTTCTTATTTTAGGGGAGATATAATTATACTGTGCACTATTGGAAGGAAGAATAAAGAATTCATTTTTCAAATTGAAATTTCTATGATTGCAAAGTATTCTTGCAAATATTAAATTAAGATGATAATAAGTAACTGCCATTTATCAACTATATACTGTTAGACAGGCTCTGCCAAAACATTTCATCCAAGTTTATAAAATTCTTTTAAAAGTCTCTTGCAGTGGATTTTATTATTATTTCCATGTTATCATTATCTGACCTCGATATCCTTCAAAGTGTGAATATAGAGAGCCTACTGAATGGGAGCAAATTTTTACCACATGCTCATCAGATAGAGCACTAATCTCCAGGATATATAAAGAACTCAAAAAACTTAACACCAAAAAAACAAAAAACCAAACAAACAACCAATATATTTTTTAAATCACAATAAAGCAAAATTAGATACAGCTCTATTGCTATATGATTATTATAAGTTTGGAAATTATTGAAGAATTGCTTGGAACAAGTCTTTGTTAGGCAGAATACTGGATCAGCAAGAGGGGAAGTATGGAGTGTGGTGAGCTCCTGGAGTTGACAGCCCTTGTTTGTGTCCCAGGCTGCCAAAGGCAAGATAAATGATATCGTCATGCTTCAGTTTCCCCATTTATAGAATGAGGGTAGTAAGTACAATGTGTACTTCATAGGGGCATCTGATGATACGATGTACTAAGAACACTTGGAACAGTGAGGCATATAGTCAACTCCCAGTAAATATGAACTAGTATTAATAATTCGTTACCTGAAAATGCCAGGTAGCAGTGTGTTTATGTAGTCTGTTCATACCTGGGATGTTGTATTTTTTTAAGGGACCTAAGAAATTGAAGAATGATAAAAGGACATATGAATATTATGAAGATGAGTTTAGCCTATGTTCTGACTTGTTAAGTCTTGCCAATTTGCTGGATTTGTTGAAATATTTTTGTTTTTTAAATCATATATATATAAAATAAATATATATAACATATAATATATATATACATATATATGTGTGTGTATATATATATATACATAATATACTTGAGTAAGTCGAGTTGAATACTCAGAAGTTTACCACTATGAACTTTATTTGTTAAATGGGAAAAATGATAATTTTTTTAAAATTCAGGATTTTACCACAATAGTGAGTGAGTTAATGTTTGTGATATACTTAGAGAATCATGAATACCTTTAAAATATACTTTGTAAAAGGACAAAAATGAAAAATCCTAGGAAATACAAAAAGTCTCATTTATTCACAAATTAATCTCTTTGTATGAGTCCTTTTTGTCCCCTAAAGATCAAAAGAGTAATATTTTCTCTCTTGGTTTGGCACAATAGAAAAATGTGTTATTCAAAATTCTGGTTGTGTAAGTTGAGAGAAAAAGTGACATTTATCATTTAATTAGTTCTTTCCACTCAGCATCCAAAATTACAGTCCAAGTATCCTAATAAGCAGAAGAACGTGAGCAAATGATAACATCTTGCTATTAATAAAAACAACCCTAAGGGAAACCAGCAGCTTGCATTTTGATTTAATTATTAGTAGGATATTCTTCTGATACATCTATATTAATGTACAGTGGTGTCTTCAATGCTTCATATTTCATTCATAATATAGAAGTATCTCATATAATTATGCACTGACGCTATAGGTTAAAAAACATTCTTCTTTTAATCTGGCTGTTGTTTTTTGTCAGGTTTTTTTTGTGTGTGTGTGTGAGTGTATGTTAATCTCTAAGAGTACTTTTAGGTTTAAAAATACTGTGATTCTATGACTATTGCTAATGTATAGGGTCTCTGCAGTAAGAGCAAAGGTGAATGAAATGGGTTGGGACTGATGATTGGTGTTTGGGTCACTTGTTTTGGAAGGAAGATAAAGTCTGAATATACTAAGGATTTGGGGAGGATATTTTAAAAATATAAATAAAATTAAATTAATAAAATGGTGGGTAGAATTAGCTGGATTCCAAGAGATTCTAAATTTGAAAGATCTGGGGGCTTCTGTTAATTGTCCTAGTTCATGTGGTGCTTATTAGAATAGCACAGAGTGAAAGAACAAGTCCCTGTGTGTGTGATCTGGTGCCAATAAGAGCCATCTGAAACAAGAAAAAACTGGTACTATTTCATAGCATCGTCTAGTGCTTACCACATTGGTTTAAGACTTTCATGGTTTAAGACTCAACTTTTCTCCATGGACTTGGAATTATTTCTTCTTTTCAATATTTGGCTCTGTAGCTGATGAGCCTCATGCCTTCATATCCTTCCCACCTGAAGATGTATAGATGACCTTCTGTCTATCTTGGCCACTAGGTTCTTATATAAAGCCTGACATACACCTCTTACCTCTTTTGGGGATTTGACATTCTCTGCATTCTTTCTGCATAGTCCTGTCCGACTGGGGAATAAGACCCAGGCTGGATATTTAAAAACTGTATATAATAGGCAAAGTGTTGAGCTGTATGAATGGTAGCCATCTTTTGCCATGGTTTAGACTCAAGAATCTCAGGAGGCTGCGTGACCATGAGTTGAGCTCCTTAACAAATTCCTTCTTTTTACTGGGGCAAGGAGGTAGCAGTTGGTGAACAGAGTAGTTTTCTAGACTTTTCAGGGAAGGAGACCCAGGGGGCTGCTCTGCTAGTGGCCAAAAGATGATGCCTGGTGGTCAATAAGATGGTATGGCTTTTTCCTCTCGTGCCTCCGTCCACAATATAAAATTTTATAAGTTGGAGAGAATCTTGCTGGCAAATGGAAGTTCTGCTCTTGTAATTTTTTATAACTTTTGGGGTATAATAAAGGTCATCCAATTTTTCAGATTCATCCATCTAAACTTTTTTGGTCCATCTGTTTTTGTCCTGGCACGCACAGTGGTAAATGCTTCATTTCAGAGCTGCTCCACTGCTCTTCCAGAACACAGAAAAGAGAGCACTCAGAATTATTATTAATTTCTAAATAAAATGGGCCAGGTCTTATGCTCTCCTAAAAATGGAAACAGGTTTTTTTTTTTTTTCACCAACTAGACAGGGGGTATGATTTTAGTGTGGTTTGTGGGAGAGTGGCTGTCAAACTCTTTGCATGAAAAGGCAATTAACCGTCGGTTAAGCTGGCAGTGGGGCCCTGGAGAAGGGGGAGGAGGAGGAGATGAGAGGGTCAGGTTGTGATTCCCTTCGGCAGTCCATGTGGCTCTTTCCTGGCAGAGCGCCCCTTGATGTGAGAGTGAGCTGTGCGCGCCAGGAATGAAGCAGTGTGAGGAGAATTAGATACCGGAGCTGAGTGGTTGACATTTTTATTTCTTTGCTTAGTCTCATTTTTCTCCCCTGTCTCTTTTTTTTAAAAAATATAATGACAGATTCTAAGATAAAAGTATTTAGTTTCTTACACAGAATAAGTCCCATGAAATGATTTCCAAGAGGCTGCATTAATCTCTGGGTTATTTTTGGATATGGGATTTAGTGTGAAGTTGAAGTTGAAAAGGGACAAAGCAAGCTAGGGTTACTGTGATGATCAAAACTTGGCTGAGTTGGAGCCTTGTCCTCAAATTTGGTTAAGTCGAGTTGGTCATTTGGAACCAGCAGGAGGAACAAGGATGAAGAAGCTCAGAGTATTTGTCCTTGAGTCTGCCATCAACCGAGCTCTGTGCCCTTGGGAAGGCACTTGAAGAATCCGGCTCTTTGTTTACTAAGTGAGAGTGGGAAAGGGATCTTTGGGGAGAGGAATCCCGAAAAGGACAAGGTTTGACAGGCCTCTACAAAGCTTATGCATTGTACTGGTGCATAAGAAATGATTTTTTAATCAGGAGTCTGCTTATGAAAGGACTGAGGGTCTATGGTAATTAGCACGATGGGACCAGACATAATTACGTACAAATCATGCCTCAAGGTCATCGGGTCCTGACATTTGCTTCATGGTAGTAACTCTTCCAACCTTCCCATCAAATCCTTACATTTGACTTTCCTGATCATACTTGCCAGCAGGATGGAGGATTGTGTGTATTTGTGATTTAATATTGTAATACATTTTGTTATATTTTGCTGCATTTTAAGGCCTTATCCTGTATGAGGCATTGTACTAAATGCTTTGGAGGTTTTATTTGTCAAAACAGACTTGGGAATCATTTAAAAATGGTTACAGTGTTTACTGTTCTCACAATACATACTTGATTATTTATTTTCTTTTCAGCTACAATAATCTCAAGCTTACAGAAAAGTTAAAAGAGGACAGAGTGTTTTCCTGAACCATTTGAGAGCAAGTTGCTAAGGTACTCCCTCACTCCTGGGTATCATGAGTATTTTCTGGAAGCAAGTCTATTCTTCTTAGCCTTCATCTCCATAGATATTGCATTATAGCCGTGGGGCCCACAGACCCCCCACTCTTTATGGCAAAGGAGTGCACTCAGGATCATGTGGCCAGAAGATGATCCCTGGTGGTCAATAAGATGGTGTGATTGCATTTAGCTGTCATGTCTTTTTAGATTCCTTCCATTTGGAACAATTTTTCCCCCTTTACTTTCATGATATTGACACTTGCTATTTGTTTTTGTTTTAATTTTTTTGGTGCTGGGGATTGAGCCCAGAAATGCTTTACCACTGAACTTTTTTTATTTTTTATTTTGAGATAGGTCTTACTAAATTATTGAGGCTGACCTCAAACTTGAGATCCTTCTGCCTCAGCCTCCTGAATCTCTGGGATTACAAACATGTGCCATGGCATCCGGCTCTCATGATCTTGACTCTTCTGAAGACTACTGGCCAGTTATTTTGTAGAATGCCCATTAATTAGCACTGGCTGATAATTCCTCATGATTAGATTCAGGCTATCCATTTTGTTGGAGGAAGAATTATCACAGAATTGATGCTATGTTCTCATTACATTCTATCAGATGGTACTTAATTTTATTGATCTCATTGCTGGTGATATTACTCTTCATCCTGTGGTTAAAATATTTCCAGCTTGGGCTGTAAAGATACTCTTTGCCCTCTTGGTAATCAGTAAGTAGTTTGTGGGGAGAAACTTTGAGAATGCCTACATACTGCATTATTTGTCAAACCCACTAGTTTTAGGATCCATTTATGTTTCTCTCTGAATTAGTGGTGATTTTCTGATTCCATAATTCCTTTTAAGTTCTCCAGTTGGCACTCCATTGTAAGGAAAAGTTTATTCCAATCCCTGTTAATTTATTCATTCATATATTTATGTTAGTACTGGGCAGACTCATGAATTCTTCTTTAATGGGTTATAATCTATTACTATCATTATTTATTTTTATACTCTCTGGTCTCAGATTTGGCTGGTGGGAGTCCCTTTCATGCCCTTTTGGCAGGTGCCCACCATGGTGTGATGATCTGACCCAAGATGTCCCAGGCTCATCTTGCATTTTCTCAGCCCCAGCCCTGCAATCAGCTATTTCCGCAAGAAGCCCTGGCTCCTTTTAGTGGAGTGTGGTATCAGAGATAGAGGATGTGGGTGCTAGGAGTTGTTATTTCCTTTGGGGAATCACTGCTTTCAAATCCTGTTGGTGGACAGAGCTGGTAGGAATATATGCAGATATGTGATATGCACATCTGCTGTACTAATAGCTATCTGTAAATGTCCATCTATATTGAAAACCTTGACTTCACATCAACACTTAAAATTCAAATCAAGCCATACAGAATTAATTCTAGTTTTCTTCCTGTCTCTACATATGTTTACATATTTAACAACCTCCCCCCATACATGTACCAAGTCTTACTCATTTCCCAACACACAGCCCTCTTTCCTTCCATAGGAAGGGCTCCAATGTCCTGTTTAGGGAGTCCACATTGGGGTAATTAGGATTAACATCTATGTTTAAGAGAGACACCAAATAATAGTGACTTAGACACATTAGAATTTTTTTGGGGGGGCAGGGGAACTTATGTGCTTTTTAAAAGTTTTTTTGTAGTTGTAGATGAACAGCATGCCTTTATTTTATTTGCTTATTTTTATGTGGTGCTGAGGATTGAACCAGCACCTCACATATGCAAGGAAAGCGCTCAGCCACTGAGCTACAGCCCCAGCCCACAATCTACATACTTTTAAAACTAACATCTGCTAAGCATTTATGGGGTAGACACTACTTTAAGTGCACTACATACATTAACTCATTCAGTCCTTAATATCCTCATATTACATAAGATACAACAGAAGTACAGAGAAATTAAGTAATTAGTTCAAGGTCACACAGCTAATAAATGATGGAATTGGGATTACAGGTAGTCTGGCTTCAAAATCCTTGTTTTCAATAATCATCTATATCTATCATAGTCTTAATAACTCCAGTTAAACAAATGCAAATACAAGTATAGTAAACACTAAAGATAACAATTGCTCTCAATGTTTTTCCCATATTGTTTTTATATAAATTATGGTTCATTTTTTTTGCTCAGTAGTGATAATCCCACTTAAATTAAATTGATACCTAAAAAAGTAAAAGACAAACATATTCATCAAATGTTAATTTTGCATAACAGCTACATTTTACATAATTTACCCTGACAAAACTGTGGACTGTGAGTTTTCCGTGTCAAGTAGCATGATTTTGTGATTCATCAAACTGTGGTGATAAGATGCAGAATCATATAGTAACGGGAACCCAAACTGAAAAGGGGGTGGGGTGGTTCAAAGAAGGCCAAAATCAGGGAGGAAGAACCTATATTTAGGTAGCAAAACCAGAATGCTTTTGGAGTCGGTTTAATTACAGATGTCCATGGACTCCAAGCATATTGCTGCAAATGTTTATGCATGCTTTTTATGTAAAACGGTTTCATAAATTGAGGCTGCATCATGTGCCTGTATGCATATTGCATTGTGACATAAGCAAATCACCCAGTAGAATTCTCTCCTAAGATAAAGTGCCTTAAGATTTTTGGAAATACGAACTCTGGCTGGCTTGGTAGTCAGCTGACTTAGATGCTAGCATCGGTGAGGCTGCACCATTCCTGTGTTCTTGTTCCCATGGTGTAAGATAGAAGGAAGGGTATGGGCTTATGCTTCCTGCTCAAGCGTTCCTAACTTTAATGAGATTTACTAGGGATAAGAGGATCAGTAGAGATCATCTCGTCCAGTAGTTTTCCAGCTCTTTGAAAGAAGTAGGTTTCTTCTACAGAACATGCATGGCTTTTATGAAAGTTATGGCAAAAAGTTTGAAATAGGTCTCTTCTGCTAGCAATAGGTTCAGGTCTAGGGCCCAAGGTCTGGCCTGTTGGCTTAACTTTCTCTCCAGGAATCTCTGAGTCCTGAAGAGCCATTTGAAAACAATTGAGCTCATCTTTTTCATCCCATGTTTACAGTTGAGACAACCAAGACCCAGAGTTAAAGAGATTTAATGCAAGTGCAAGAGAGAACTTGCATTGCAGGTGAGATCCAATGCTTAGTCTTTGACTTCCAATCATATATCCCCTCCATTAATGTATGTTTCATTACCATTCTCCAGTTCTGCTTCTTTTTATTAAAAAATACATTCTTTGAAATTTAATTATCTGTCTACAGGTATTATTTTATCTATAATTTTTGTCTATTTCTCTTTGCTGAAGCATGTGTACATTTTTGTCATAAGTGCACTGAACTTGAGTAAATCACTGCCTTTTGAAATAATGTGCCCAGGTGCTTGGTAAAGATAGATGTTCAATACCTAACTTGCCTTTCCATTTGAAAACACCACTCACCACCTGTTTTCTAGTTCTAATATTTGGGGATGATATTTGGTGACTCCTCTTTTTCTTACCATGCACTCATTTATAAAATCTGTCACTACAAAGATTTCAATTCAATGAATTGGATTTTGTAATCTAATGACAAACCAAAATATGAATGTTGGCCAAATGCTCTTCTTGCATCGCATACTGAGAATACAGCTAAATAAGAGATGAGATTTTAGGATGACTTCCCATCCCCTGGGCTTGTCCCTCAACTCACCCTTTGGTAAGTTCTCAAACTATGTGGAAAGCAAAGCTGCAAGGCACAGCTGAGTTCAGCTGAACTGAGGCATCTTTCTCACACATGGTCCCCTTTCTTGATTTGACTCCTTCAATTACATGAGGCCCATCAGCTGTGTGTTCCTGTTGTATTCTTTGCCAGTCCCTTTCAGTGATTCAAGTACTAAGTGCTGTTGAGAGTACTTAAACACCCTCTGATGTTCCCCCTACCCTCCACCCAGCAGGAACAAAAAAACATTGTAAAGGGAAATTGCATTTAGTACTTCAGAGCATCTTAGCTTAGCCTAGCTTACCTTAAATGTGCCCAGAATGCTTACATTAACTTATAGTTGGAAAATCATCAAACACGAAGCTGAAAGTGTTGAGTAGCTCATGTAATTTACTGGATGCTTTATCTAATAAATTCTGGAAACAGGTCCTGCAGAGGGTGGGTTTTTCTCCTCTTGTGATCATGAGGCTAGAGGCTGCAGGGAACTGTAGCTCCCTGCTGCTGCTAAACAATGCAAGAAAAAATCGCACTATCTCCAGCTGGAGACAGGATCCAAGTTCAAAATACAGTTTTTTTTTTTTGACTTTTTTTTTTTTTTATTATTTTTTTTAAAACATTACATCTTTCTTAATATATCATGTTTCACAATTTGATTCAGAATGGTTATGAACTTCCATTATTACCCTGTATACAGATTGCTGAATCACATCGGTTACATCAGTTACATTTCCATTGATTTACACATTGCCATTCTAGTGTCTGATGAATTCTGCTCTCTAACCTATCATCTACTATCCCCCTCCCCCCCCCTCCCCTCCCCTCTTCTCTCTCGACCACCTCTACTGTAAAACATTTATTCCACTTGTGTACTTCTTCCTTTACCCCTTACTTCCTCTTGTATGTAATTTTATATAACCCTGAGGATCACCTTCCCTTTCCCTGCAGTTTCCCTTCTCTCTCCCTTTCCCTCCCCGCTCTCATCCCTATTTAATGTTAATCATCTTCTCCTGCTCTTCGTCCCTACTCTGTCCTTAGTTACTCCCCTTATATCAAAGAAGTCATTTGGCATTTATTTTTTAAGGATTGGCTAGCTTCACTTAGCATAATCTGTTCTAATGCCATCCATTTCCCTCCAAATTCTATGATTTTGTCATTTCTTAATGCAGAGTAATACTCCATTGTGTATAAATGCCACATTTTTTTTATCCATTCATCTATTGAAGGGCATCTAGGTTGGTTCCACAATCTTGCTATCGTGAATTGTGCTGCTATGAACATCGATGCAGCAGTGTCCCTGTAGCATGCTCTTTTTAAGTCTTTAGGGAATAGACCGAGAAGGGGAATAGCTGGGTCAAATGGTGGTTCCATTCCCAGCTTTCCAAGAAATCTCCATACTGCTTTCCAAATTGGCTGCACCATTTTGCAGTCCCACCAACAATGAAAGTGTACCCTTTTCCCCGCATCCTCTCCAGCACTTGTTGTTGTTGGACTTCATGATGGCTGCCAATCTTACTGGAGTGAGATGGTATCTTAGGGTGGGAACAATTTACCACTGAGCTACATCCCCAGCTCTTTTTATTTTTTATTTTAAGTAAGGGAGTTGCTAACCTGCAAAGTTAGCAATGCCCTCGCCTCTACAAGTTGCTGAGGCTGGCCTTGAACTTATGATCCTCCTGTCTCAGCCTCCCAAGTCACTAGGATTATAGGCATGCACCACAATGCCTGGCAAACTGGTGATTCTTGACATTGTTTGGCTTTCACACAAGCTGTGAAGCTCTGATGTGCACTCAGGTATGTTGGGTAAACAGAAGACTTGATGAATATAAAGTAATATGTATTTGCGAATATCTTTGGGACCTTTTAGAATGTGTGCTGGAAGCTCTGTTATTTCCATCAGAGTTCAGGCTTCTGTGGTTTTTTTCTTTCAGCATTTACTTTAAAGGATATTTTCCTTCAGAAAGAACTACTTGCATAATTTATAAAGTTGCATTTGATATCAATACCCGAAAATGCTTTTGAGGTTGTCATATATATGTGTGTAAAGTTATCTAAACCCACTCAGCAGTGTTATAGTCTGTGCTGCTGTGAATTCAAGCTGGTTATTTGAGTTGAGGAAACTACATTTGGTAAAAATAGATATGTTTTATTGATGTTAACCAAAATGACAAATAATGTTTCACTGAAAAAAAATAATTACTAAATTTCTTAAGCTTATGAAATGGAGGAAAAACCTGAATAAACTTCCAGACTTAGTTCACATCACCTACCCTTTGTAACTTGCTTTTAGGTGATTATTTTAAATCCTGAATTTTAGAGGTATAGAGAACACTTCTGATGAGTGGGTCATGGTGGTAACTATTGGCTGAAGTTTGATGATCTATGTGCTAATTCCACTTCCCTTTCCTTTAAATATCCCCAAACCCTATCCCCAGAGTTGGATTTGAGACTTTTTCTTTTATTTCCATATGGTTGATGAATAAACTCTTTTTTGTATATCTTGTTTTAGTGATTGACATACTGTGTGGTGCCATGCATTGTGCTAAACATTGTACATTACAAAATAGGCTTGGTTTGGTAACAACAAGATAAGGGACAGTATTAGTTACTTAAAGGTTAAGCATAAATTTTGGGAAATCATCAGGAAACTTATGACTGAAAAAAAGTATACCTAGTCAATCAACAATCATCTATAAAGCTTGCACAGTGTGCAAAGAATTTCTTGCTACATGATTTGTAGCAAATAACTTATATCCTCCAAGAGGATTTTCTACATTTGCATGCCCAAGAGCAATTAGAAATAATGATTTTAATTACTCAGTAAATTATAGGCATTTAATGTTTAACTTTATCCAATGGAAACTCTTCTGAGCCAGAAAAGATTTATCAATATCCCATGAGCTTTGCTCTCAGGCAGCAAAGGTCAGATATTGGGTCTTGGAAGTATGCAGCCCAATGAGCAATGCCAAGAAATTATTTTCTGATTCCTGGATATTTGTAGGAAGACAGAAATGTTTTAGCTAAAATATGAGAGAGAGAGAGAGAGAGAGAGAGAGAGAGAGAGAGAGAGAGAGAGAGAGAGAGAGAGAGAAAGAGAGAGAGAGAGATATGATGATGGTGGTGATGATGGTAATTATAAAGCAACACCATTTATATAGCCTTACTGTGTGCCATGCACCGTGCTAAACATTTCACATTTGTTATCTCATTTAATCTGACCACTAACCCTTTGAAGTAAGTTCTGTTGTTTTCACAATTTTACAGATTAGGAAATAAAGATTAGAGAGTTCATTAGACAGTGTAAAAAATTAAGCCAGATAACTTCACTATCTGTGTTCTAACATATTAAAGGTTCATTTCTTTCTCAGTGCATTGAGGATCTGGGAGGGCACCACAGTCATTTGAGGCTCTTTTTATCTAGTGGCTCTGCCATCCTTAGGGCCCTGGAGTCCCCCCGGGCACCTCTGTACCTGGCTAGGAGCTGAGATCAGAGTGTGGAGAAGTAGTGATTGTTCCTAACTGCTGTGTCCAGGGCTGACATACATCATTTTTTTGCTCACATTTCAGAGGCAAGGATTCTATAACAGGCCACATTTCATTTCAAGAGAGTCTAGTACTTATGTAGTTCCAGATAGAGGAGGAGACATGTTTAAGAGCAGCTTATAGCCAGTTCTGTCATGAAGACTTGACCAGGGCCACATAGCTAATAAATAGCAGTTCTATCTTTTCAGAAAAAAAACAACACAAGGACCCATAAAGCAAATGTCCTTCTAATTGAAGTAGCAAAATTACATTATTGAGTCTAAGGTTTATATTATAATTTGAACTGAGAAAGGTAGCTCTGTATTAGCAAATTTTCTAAGGATATGACAAAATACCAGAGGCTGGGGGATATACACATTAAGGAAAGAGTTTTATTTAGCTCACGTTTTGGAATTTGAATCTCCTTGTAGTGTGGCTTTGCCTCTGGTGACTGTTTCCTCCTGGCTGTGTCACACCTTCAGGGAAGGCATCAGGGAAGATGTAGGGGAGAGAGCACAGGTGAAACAGGAAGCCAGAGAGCAAGGTGAGACCAGTTGAGCTCTTTAATGCCAACTCAGGTACAAACCAATGTCTTGTGAAGACGACATTAATCCCTTCCAAGGGCAGTGCCCCCAATTCCCTATCCAATTCCTACAAGGTTCCACCTGTTAAAAGTTCTACCATGTCAACTTCTCTATACCAAGGACCCAGATTCTAGCACACAAACCCCTGGGGGACTCACTCAGACCATATCCAAATCAGCAGCACCCAAAGCAATAGTTAAATTCACTGATGCTAAGATGAGAACATTAACCATGTCTATGAAATGTGCTTGGAAGTCTCCAACAGGAGTGCAAGACAGCCTTCTGGGTACAGGTAAGTCTTATAGGCTGCTCTCAGCCTAGGGTAGACTTTTGGTCTTAAATGATGAACCACTAGACTTCCCCTGCCAGACCTGTGGCAGAAAGCATTCTGCAGAAGTCATTTGGCTGAGTTCATTCATGTTCTAGGAGAGAGACATTTCCAGCAACAATTCCAGTGATTTACAGATTTATCCCTCTCTCTAGCCATGTGGATTTGGGGGGATATTCCATAATCAGGGTGGGCAAAATCACATGTTGGGCTCTTCCCTCTGGCTGTTCCCTCTGCTTCTAGAGCTCTTCCTGGTGACTCCCTCACCATCTTCACAAGCGCCATCTTTCAATGAAGCCTACTTTGCCCATTGTATGGAAAATGGTAACCCTTCTCCCCCTCCTGACTCTTCATCTTTTCCTATAATACTTACTACCTTTGAATATGCTATAGATGAATCTATGCCTTATACTTTACATTTTTATATGTTTAGTTATTGCTTTCTGTATCTTACTACTAGATTATAAGAACTACAAGGGCAAGGGACTTTTGTGTTTCACTCACTATTGTATCCCAAGCACCTAGAATGTGACTGTTTCATAGTAGATGCTTAATAAATATTTGTTGATTTAAAGATATATTTATTATGTGGAGGCTTATTTATATTAGTGGTATAGGTTTGAATGAAATCTTTATTAAAATTTGAACAAAACTCATTGAATAAGTTTTTTTTGAATTAGATATAAGAAAATCATAATACATTTTAGTTGTTTATTAGGAAACTCAATATTAAAGACTGCTTGCCATTCATTCCACTTTCAGTAGGCAGTCAAGCTTGAAGTGTGGCTAGACATTTGGTCCTTTTAGTGGTGGACCCAATCTTGTTCAAATTTATCAAAAAGTTGGACAAAATCTTTCAAAAATTTCTAAAAACATCAATAACTAACAAGAATTATCTTGACAAGACTGAGGAGAAAACAGAAATCCAGAAATATAAGCCCAGAATTTGTGATGCCTTTTGCTTGGAAGGGCATTTTCCAACCCAGGACAAGTGGTGGACAGGCTGAGCAGTACTGATAATAGCATCATAGTGCAGGGGATCAAAACTGGAGACCAGTGGTCATATTGGACGTGAGGTTTACAGGAACACCCAGATTGAGAGTGGAGCACCAAGGGTGAAGCCTCAGTGATGGTGAACCAGGCACAAGCTACCCATTTCATGTGTTGCACCAGGCTTCAGGTATCTGGGGACCCCAAAATTTCAAGCTTTGAAGTTAATCAAATAAATTGTACATTGCTAGTGCGCGGGCTTCTAGAAGAAGTGAGTGGAAATTCTCTTATGATTTTTTTTATGGAGGAAGACCAAGATCACCCTTAGCCTCCAATTATTACTGTAAAAATTTTTCAACTATAATATATAATATATAATTGAAGATAACCAGGAATACAAGGATACAGGAAAACATGACTAATAAAAACAACATAGCCATAGACATAGTTCTGTGGGTCATCTGGACAGTGGAATTATCAGAGGTAGACTGACATAAGCCATGTTTATCATGGAGATAAAACTCAGACTTAAACATTTCATCAAGAAACTGGAACCTATGAAAAGTGATATTTTGCATTTGAAATAGAATTAATTAAGAAATACTGAACTGAAAAATATAATAAACTGGTAGCAATATTCACTAATATTCTCTAATAATGAAATATTCATTGTCAAAACAATTGGTTGTTTGTAAATATCTCTATTTTCAGTTTTTTTTATACTATGCTTTTATCAATTTCTGGATTTCTGATTACTTTCCTTCTGGTTTATCAAATTTAAGGTGCAATATAAAGCAATAGTTAAATATAATTATATTTACATTCCCAATTTTCCTTTCTTTCAAGCTGGTGAAGTTATCCTTGTAGGATATTTTGTATTCTTAAATTTGGTTTTAGTACTGTTTTGCAGTTGCTCCTTTTGTATATATGTGTGAATTTTATTTCTCCCCTTTCTTTATTGTAATGTTTCCTGTGAGATAACCAAACAACTTTCTTTATGATCCCTAGGTATAGTACTTCTGGCTCAAGTTTATCTTCAATTTGCTCATTTCTTTTTCTCTCCTAATTGGTTAACTTAACTATAAGTCTGAAGAATAGAAAGATCATAGAGTGAGAGAAGAACCTGAGGCTAGATCTCTGAGCCCCTCACTCCTGATTTTAGGGAATCCTGTGATTTTCAGGATATTGAACATCACAGATTGGTGTAATTGTTGATATCAGACTCACAGCTGACTGAAACTTCAAAAGTCTCAATAAAGTGGCTCTCTTATCCTTTGAAGGTATTGTCTAACCATGGTGTCAGTTAGTCATTTTCAGAGAGTTTTATAACCCTTGAATTACATATTTGAAAGACATTGTAGTGGAAGGAAACATACCAGATGGCATAGAGAAGGAAAAGCTAATCTAATCCAAAATTTGGTAGTAAATGAATTTTTATTTAATTAGTATGCTAATGATTAATAGAAGTCAATCCAACCAACACCAAAGATACATTAGATGTGCATTATAATCAACACTCTGATTTGTGCTGCTACAACCTGTCATATTGACATATCCCTGCTTGCATATTATGTGACTAATGAGTAGAAAAAGGAAATAACCCATTGTCAGTAGGAGTAACACTGGATGGTGACTTTGAACAGCTCTTACCTTACTTCCTGAGGAAGAGCATTGTGATAGCCAAGTAACTTGAAGTGTTTATAACACATTTCCAATGTGTAGTGTCAGTGCTTGAGCCAGGTGAGTGGAACCTCTGTGGTTGCAGGTATGCTGTGTGATTGACAATCAAAGCCCTGATCAGTAACTGAGGTTTGGGGGCAGGTCCATGCTCCTAGGAGGATGAAATTAGCAACAAATAATTCAGGATTTCAGGAGTCCAGAGGAGTGGGTTGAGGTTCAGGGAACGTGACTACCTCTGGTGGGTAGGTAGGAAAAGAAAACTAAATGGCAAATCAAGAAGCCTGTGCACAGTCACACAGATGGGAAAAGCTCACTAAGTTCTAAGAGGAACTTCCACCACATGTCTCCAAGCTGGGAGTGTTCATCCTGAGGGGTGTGCATGGTGATCATTGGAGTGAAGAAAGGAAATACCAATGTTGCCACTTTTATTTGTTTTTATCTGATTTTAAAAATCCTGTTCCTATGTATGCCTCATGATGTGTATAGTATATCATTACAGTGCAACTTGTACATAGTTTATACATAAATAAAGGTGTGTGTATAAGAAGTACACACTCATCTTTACTGATGAGGTGATACATCCCACATGTAGGTACAGGGAGATTAGTCCACTGGCTGATCCAGCTCTGTGCAGGTGTACAGGGTTTGCTCAAAACCCTATCAGGGCTGAACTGCAGGTGATAGCTGCTCATTGCTGAGAGGTGAGCAGAACAAGGCCAAGGACAGGTGAAACCTGGAAAGCTTAGTCTACTTGACTTGACTCCTTCTCTTCCTTCTCTCCTTCCCCAAGTACTTGGTCTGAATAGGATTGAGTGCTTTAGTCTTTAAGAAAAAAATTCATTATTTTTTCTGTAAGAGTTTTGAACAATGAGCAAAGTATTATTTTATAAACTTGATGATGTTATCTTTTATTCTTTTGGATTTTAGCAAGTTATCACGAATACACAAACCTATCAGATGTCTTTTCTTTCAGAAACTGTATTTTAATCCTTTTCTGGATTAATTATTAGAGCAAATAAATTGTAAAATTGCAGTTATTCCTATCACAACTAACATTATCTTGTTAAAAATTTATGTGTTATCAGGAATTGAACCCAGGGCCTTGAGCTGCATTCTCAGTCATTTTTATTTATTATTTTGAGACAGAAACTCACCAAGTTGCTGAGCCTAACCTCTAACTTGTGATCCTCTTGTGTTAGCCTCCCAAATTGCTGGGATCACAGGTGTGCCTCACTGCACCCAGTTTAACATCATCATTTTTAATTTATTGCCATTTTAACTATTATTACGAGAGTTACTGTAATTTTGCTAACTTGAGTTCTGAGTTGACAACTTTAATTTTGTCTTTATTCATCTTTATGCCCAGTGTTTGCAACCTAAATAACAGCATCATTCTGGCAACTAGAACCTGAAACCTTAGAGAGGTGAAACTAACATTCATCTTCAGCACATAAGAATTAATTGGCCACTTGACTTTCAACTGAATCTGGTAGCACTGTGACATACTGTATTGTACATTTACTGAGTGCGTCTTACATGGAGGTGAAATTCCAGATACTGCAAAAATTAAAGTTGAGGAGGAAGATATAGATAAATATATGTTCTAAGACCTTAAGAAGCTTATAATGTACTTGGGGTGATGAGCTATAATGTACATACACATAAAGTTAACTCAATAGTTGAGTATTTGAGTGATAAATGTATATTAAAGTTAACACAGCTTGAAAATCTCAGCAGGAATATACATCATTTTCTTTTATTTTCTCCTTTAATATCCCTGCTCTTCTAAATGTCTGTGCAAATTTATTTAGTTCATTTGATGAAGATGATCATGCTTATTTAAAAGGACAAACATATCTAACTATAGATAAGTCACAATATTATGTTTGGTTTCTTTCATGTATCCATCCATCACCCATCCATTATTCACTCAACATTTATAGAATCCTTATTATGTACCAGGCCACATGCTGAGTAATAGGATTACTGTGTAGTCAATTCACACTTGCTGATGGAAAGCCACCTTTGACTACAAAACCTAGTAAACGACAGCTTAAGCTCCAACACGGATTCATAGTGAGGCCCTTTAGTCTATTTCTGACTAAACAGAGGTTATTGATCCCTTGACTCATTTGCACTGCTTCATACATACATTAACTGACTTATCCATACATTAAATATTGACTTAATGTATTAGATCACATACTCAATGAAGGGGCCATATTTGTAAAAAAGACAAAAATGGTCCCAGTATAAACTGATTTTTTCATGGGCTTCAAAATTTAGCAGAAAAACAACAATTCAACACACGATTAGTCTCATTTGTGAAAAATGTTTTGAAGGACAAAGGGCAATGGGGGAATATTAAGGGGGGCTACTATGATTTGGATAAACATCTCCTAAAGGCCCATGATGCTATTGGGAGGTGGTAAAACCTTTAAGAGATGGAGCTTAATGGGAACTCTTCTAGTCATAGGGGGTGTGCACTGGAAGAGGATGTTAGGACCCCAGTTCCTTCTTCCTTTTTGCTTCCGGTCATGAAGTGGGGGCTTCTTCCACCACATCCTCCCACCATGATGTGCTACCTTACCACAAGCCTATAAGCCATGGGCCAATGGACTGAACCTTTCAAGCTGTGAGTCAAACTAAACCTTTTCTATTTTTAAGCTGACTATCTCAGGTATTTTGTTAGAATAATGGAAAGCTAACTAACATAGAAACCTACTGCCCTTTGGGTATGGAAGGTTATCATCATGATCAACATTAAAGCTGAGATCTGCAAGATAACTTGCCACAAGTCAAGCATAGGGTAAGGGGAAGAGTATTTCAAAGAAAGAAGGGGATAGCATACATGGAGGTCTTGAATGGACAAGGTACTTGGGCTCTTAAGGAGCCTCCTCAGGACGAAGGTCTATTTCTGAGCCTCAGGAGCAAGTGGTGATTTGTGTGAAGTGATTGCATGTATCTTAATGCAATGAGAAATTTCACTAGACATCAATAGATGTACATTTGTGTGTGTGTGTGGTGTTGGGGATTGAACTCAGGGCCTTGTGCATGCAAAGCACACACTCTACCAATTGAGCTATATTCCCAGCCCCTAGATGTACATTTTTAAAAGTTCTTTCTGGTTGGTATGGGTAAATAGATCAGTGCTGGGCAAGAGAAGAGGTAGAGTGTTGTTAGGAAGTTCTCTTAGTATCTCTCTTCTCCGGCTTCTTTAGAATCAATCTTTCAAAGGGATTTTGTATTATTTTATTTCATTTAGTATTTATGGTCCTTGTTTCTAAATGTATAAATACCATTTAGCCTCAAATTCCAATGTCTGTGAGATTTACAGTAGTCCTCCCTCATCCACGGTTTTACTTTCTGTAGTTTCATTTATCCACAGACAACTGAAGTCTGAAAATATTAAATGAAAAATTCCAGAAATAAACAATTCATAAATTCTAAATAACTTGTATTACAAGAGATTGTTTTAATTATTATATCTTATTGTCCATTGTTATTGAATTAACTGTGCCTGATTTATAAATTAAACTTTTTCAGAGGTATGTATAGATAGGAAAAAAAAAAACAGTACATGGGTTTTGGTGCCATCTGTGGTTTGGGCATCCACTGGCCGTCTTGAAACTTTCCTCTATGGCTAAAGGGAGGCTACTGTATTGGGGCTCAGGAACTGAAGTTGTGGGTAGAATTTTGGAATGGCATTGGTCTCCATTGCTCGTCATAGCTGCCTTCACATGATCATGAAGACCTGCAACATACACATTTCAGGGTGCATATAACACACATTCTAACATTGTCTTGGTATTTGTCATTGTAAGGTGAAAATGTTGGACCAAACCCATTTCAAAGTTCCTTTCATTTTCACAGAAACAGTCAACCACCACTGGTGTTTAAATAATAGACAGAAAGTTTGTTAGTTCAAACCTTTTTTTGGAGCACTTAGAATTGTGTCTAGCACATGGGGTGTTCAACAAATATTAAGCAAACCAATGATGACAGAATTTCTGCAGAGCAACCAGGCACATCATAGGTATTAGAAAAATACTTTTGACTTCAATGAAATCTTTTGGAAACTGGAGACAAATGTTAAACTGATGACTTAGAATAAATGTGTAAATATTATGCATACTTAACACTTAATATTCAATATTTCCGTAGAGCCAAATTGTATGTAAAACTCTTGACATGTTTTTATCTGTTTCTTTTAGTTTTTCTACACCTCAAAAATGTTTTTGTTTGTTTGTCTGAAACTAAACCCAATGGATTAAGCCATCTGCCTACTGTTTTCAAAATGAAAGAATTATTTTCTCCCAAATGAATGAGAGATCCTAGAATGTAAACCCTGAGAGGGCAAGAATTATTAATTCCATGTTATTTAATATTCTTCAAAGGAAAATGCAAAACTATGTACTCAGGAGACACCAATATTATGATGAAGCTTCTTGAAACCAGCCCTAAAATAGTTCTTTGTTACCCAGTATATGAAAATCTATATTTAGTAACACAAAAAATTTTAAAGGCAGATAGCTGTTTCCAGATTGTCAAAATATTATCTATATTTAACAACACAAAATTAGAACAAAATAATCCACACATCTTTAAAATGGTTTTTAAAATATGTAGATAAAAATCAAACAGAGTCCCTCAGTCTCTGGGATTTCACATTTGTTTCTGATTTGTTTATGATCTTAGCTATGCTCAGTTTTAATTCCTAACTTCTCACAAGAGTTCTAACATAAATGTAGAGCTGCTTATAATTTAAAACTCTCTGAATGCTCACAAAGTATTTTTGAGACACAATAGTCATAAGCAGTGAGAATATGATCAAGGTGCCCTTTCTATCCCACCCCTTCTTTTTTGTTTTCAGTACTGGGGATTGAACCTAGGGTGCTCTGCCACTGAGTTACATACCCAGCTCTCTTATTTATTTTTCATTTTGAGACAGGGTCTCTCTAAGTTGCTGAGGCTGGCTAAAAATTTGTGATCCTCAGCTTCTGAGTAGCTGAAATTACAGGCATGCACCACCACACCCAGCTTAATTATCCTTCTTTAATAATCTTCAATTCTAAATTTCATCCAGTAATAAGCATAATGTTTGGCATTGGGGACAGACTTTGTCAGGATAGAATGGTAAATAAAGAAACTCACTTTTTTAAAATCACCTACAATGTGCCCAGTGCTTTGCACATTGATTCATTTAACTCTCCAATTTTGAAATTAGAAAGTTGAGCCAAGGGGAGATTGTGTCAGTGTTCCAAGACCATCCAGATATTCATGGAGGGATGGGATCCACCACCTGGATTCCCCTTCCCATATTGTCGACTGGAAAATTCAGAGTAATTTTGGCTCTAATGCCATAAATATTTGAGATACGCAAGATTAGTTCATCATGGAAAATTCTGGAAAAGCAAATGGTTCATAAAAGAATTTTGTCTAACTCCTAATACCAGAGCCATTAGACCGGGACATATAAATCAGGTTTAGACTAAGAGCAGGAGTTGGTTTAATGCAACTCATCATTATTAGCCCCCTTCAAATATTTTTATCACCCGATTGCTACAGAAATGCCAATAGTTTCTCACATCCAAACTTATTGTTATGCTCTCCCTGGGTCTTATTGCTCCATAGCTAGTGCTAACTTTGGTTTGGAGGAGTGTTTAACTGTACAATGTTTGAGGCTAAGGATATAAAAACAGCACTAAGAGACAATCTGCAGCAGCTCATTAAGGATGAATTCACTACTACTGTATGCCTCCTTCTAATTTTTAAAATTATCTAAAACGGAGAAGCCAGAAACTTCACACTGTTTCTGACAAAATCAGTGTTGAGAAATGCACATAGACCTATAGTCTGGTTAAAATCACAAAAGGTTCAAATATAAAGAGTTAAGCTGATGTCTTAGCATAAATTTATCTCATAACTGGTATGGGGTACAATGGTGATTCGTCATTGGCGGTTTACTTTGTTGGGATGAAATAAAGAGAAAAAGATTGTTTTAGTCTGCTTTTCTGCTGCTGTGACTGAAATACCCTATCAGAACAATTGTAGAAGAGGAACATTTTATTTGGAGACCCATGGTTTCAGTGGTCTCCATCCACAGACAGTGGCTCCATTTCTCAGGGCTCGAGGTGAGGCAGGAAAAACATGGCAGAGGAGTGTGGCAGAGGGACTGAGGCTTACATGTGGATCACTAGGCAGAGAGAGGTTGCCACTGGCCAGATACAAATATATACCCCAAGGCCACGCCCCCAAATCCCACCTCCTTCAACCACACCCCACCACTCCAGTTACACTGTTCATCCCTATTACTTCACTGATTGGAACCTTCTTGAACTGTCTCACGTGTGTGCTTTTGGAGGACACCTCATATCCAAACCATAACAAAGATTAAAAGAAAAAATCATATATATATATATATATGATGAAATATATATAGAATGTGTATGCACCCTAGATCCAGACTCTTTAAAGGAGCTTCATCATTAACTTTGAAATTAATGGCTCTTCCCAGAGGTTCCCACAGTCCTCAATTGTATGATTCCCATTTCCATGCTTTTATCTACATATTCCCACATGTGTTTTTATGTAGTTTAATAACATATTGGTTAGTTTTACATGTTTTCAACTTTATTGGAATGTGACCACGTAGTTCATATTCTTCTTCTTCAATTTACAGTTTCTACTTAACACTATGCTCTTGAGACTTATCTTTGTTACTGCAAGTGATGGCAGTTATTAATTTTTACTTCTTCAAGGTGTATTTGTGTGTGTGTGTGTGTGAATCACAATAGATTTATTTATTCTACTTTTGATAGTTATTTGGATCACTTATGGTTCTGTTTCATTTTTTTCTGTAATAATAATACTCTAGGGACTTTTGTAGATAGATATGGCTTTATCTTAGTTTTAACGAATAGTTATAGTACTTGAAAGATGGTGACCATTTAGTCAGCTTTTGCAATGCTGTAACCAAAAGACTTGACAAGAACAACTTTAAAGGAGGAAAATTTTATTTTGGCTCATGGTTTCAGAGGTTCAGTCCATGGTTGACTAACTCCATAGCTCTGGGCCCATGATCAGGCAGAACATCATGGATCATGGTGGAAGGGCATGGAGGAGGAATATATATTCAATCTACTAATCAAAGACAAAATATCCAGCCATGCCCTACCTGCCTACAGTTACCACTCAATTAATCCACATCAGCAGATCAATATACTGATTAGGTTACAATTCTAATAATCTAATCATTTCATCTGTGAGGATTCTTATATATTTTTTCTCCCACATGAGATCTTGGGGGATACCTCATAGCTAAACCATAACATTTGGGTATAAAGTTATAGGCTAAAACTTATTTTCTCTTGGCTTTTAAAAGTAATTTCACTATTCTTTGGCATCAGTTGTTGCTTCTGAGAAATTTCCTGCTAGTCTTTGTCATTTCTTATAGAAAATCTGTCTCTAGTCTGTGGTTACTTTTCAGATATAGAAAATATCTGGGTGTAAATTCACTTATTTTCTTTGGGTTTTTTTAGTAATTATATATCTAAAAATCAGCATCATTCATAAGTTCTAGAAAATTCTTAATTGATATTCTCTTACCTAGACCTCCACCTTTTCTTTATTTTCTTCCTTTGAGACTCTAAGTTGAATCATATCATTCTCCCTTCCATATTTTCTTTTCTTTAGTCCCTCCTCTACCAGTACTGGAGATTGGCCCAAGGAGGCCCTACTATTAAGCTACATCCCCAGAACTTTTTTATTTTATTTTATTTTGAGACAGGGTCTTGCTAAATTGCTGAGACTATCCTTGAACTTGCTCTTCTTTTGCATTAGTCTTATGAGTCACTGGGCCATCACACCTGGTTCCCTTTCATATTTTCTAGTCTAATATTTTAGTCAACCTTTTCATTGCTGTTGACCAAAGGACCCAACAAACACAATTGTAGGAGAGGAAAAGTTTATTTGAGTGTTTACAGTTTCAGAGGTCTTAGTCCATAGATGGTTGACTCCATTCCTCAGGGCTTGAGTGAGGCAGAACATCATGGCAGAAGAGTGTGGCAGAGGGAAGCAGTTTTCAAGGTGACCAGGAAGGAGAGAGGGGGGAGGGAGGGAGGGAGGGAGGGAGAGAGAGAGAGAGAGAGAGAGAGAGAGAGAGAGAGAGAGAGAGAGAGAAGAGACAGACACACACTTCACTGTCCAGATACAAATATATTACCTAAAATCATGCCCCAATTCCCACCTTCTCCAGCCACATCCTACAACTTCAGTTACCACTCAGTTAATCCCTATCAAGGGATTAATGCACTGATTTGGTGAAATCTCTTACAACCCAATCATTTCTCTGCCGAACCTTCTTGCATTGTCTTACATGTGAGCTTTTGGAGGACACACCATCTAAACCATAACACCTAATCTCTTTTCATGTTTTCCATTTCATTTTTTTCTTTTATTTCCTTTTTATATTTCTTCCAGTTGTCTAACTTTTTCTTCAACCATGTCTTCTCTGTTCTTTAAACCATCTGAATTTTTGATTACTTATAACTATAATTTCTAAAGTTTATATCGTTTTAAAATTTTCCTTATAAAAGATGAATAGAAAAGATGTTAATGTCTTTTATCTCTTAAAATATGATCTTTATCTTACTTTTATTTTATGTTTATCTTCACTATTTATATTGTGTTCAATAATTATTTCTAGAGTTCTAATTATTATTTCTCAGAGATTTTATTTATGGTGACTTGTTTCCCCAAGGCAGTTTTGTGAGTTTGGATTTTTTTTTTTTTTTTTACCATTGATTTACCAGTGAGTTACACCCTCCTCCCATTTTTTTTTTTTTTTTTTTTTAGACTCAGGGTTCTGGCTAAGATGCTGAGGCTGGCCTTGAACCTGCAATCCTTCTTCCTCAGCTTCCTAAGTCACTGGGATTATAGGCCAGTGCCACTGTGGCTGATTTTGAGCTTACTTTTAAAGAGATTTTGAAATGGAAATTGTGTGTGGTCTGGATTGACATGCCCCTTTGGGGAGGTTTTGTATTTGGCTCTTTTAGGTACCCTATGGGGTGTTGGACTTTTTATGTTGAAATCTCAATAGCTTCTGGACTATGGTACAGATCTATAGTTCCATATTCTGCAGTTTCAAATCAGTCTTTTTGTTCTTAAACCTGAAATACAGGCTAGGATTGACAAAATATCTCTTTATTACTAAAGGATGAAATCTTGATTTTCTTTAAATTTACTCTTTCTCTGAAGCTGTAGTTTTTTTTGTGGGGGAGTACTGGGGATTGAACTCAGTGGTACTTGACCACTTAGCCACATCCCCAGCCCTATTTTATATTGTATTTAGAGACAGGGTCTGAGTTGCTTAGCACCTCACTGTTGCTGAGGCTGGCTTTGAACTCATAATCCTCCTATCTCAGCCTCCCAAACTTGTGGAATTACAGGTATGTGCCACTGTGCCCAGCTTCAAACTGTAGTTTTTTAAAACTTTGATTTAAAAGGGTACTATGTTCCAGTGCCCATTATTTAAGTCCTTGTCTCCTATCTTCATTTTGCCATTAAAACAGAGGTCATTTGATTTGGATTGGTAGTAAATATTCCAAAGACAATATAGTCAAAAGACTAGAGGTGGCTTACTTCAGTATTTTTCAGTTTGTTTGTTTGTTTATGTATTTAATTTTGGCCACCAGAACTTTTGCTTATTTTTTATGAGATCAGATTTTCAAAATATTCAAAATAATTTTTAAAAATTATCCATATTTAAATTTTTTTGAATGTGATCCAGTGATTTATATTTCCAGATATTTTGTAGTGCCAGGTTCTCAGGGCTCCCCTGCATGGTCCAAGTGCTGCTGACCTTTTCCTAAATTCCCCCGTCATTTATGTTTCAGGTCTTTCTATGCTGGGAGTTTTCTTCTTCTATCGGGAACTTTATCACAACATACTTAGGTTCTTTTTACACTTGTTCAAAGTACTCCTTATAAGTACAAATTCTACCCTTCATATTTCAAAGGAAGTTGGCACTGTGCTCTCTGATCTGCAGAACCAGGAGTCGATCTCTTGATAATCTGGGAATATATTCCCCATGTATTTGCATATCTCTGAAGCATTTTGTCTATTTCTAGTCTCAGCTGAGTGTCACCTCTGTAACTCTCTTACCTTGTCAGTAGGAGGAATTCTCAAACACCTTGTTTCTGAAAGATGGAGACATTCCTTGATGGAGATCCGACCTGAAAGTACATTCTCTTTTGAACAGAATGAGGTATGTCAGGGCCCTTCTCAAATAGAAAAATTCAACATTCTCCTATTTCTGTAGGAGCTCAAAGGAGTGTTAGATTGACCCTTTTATGATCTTCACTGAATGGGCAACATAAGCCTTAAGAATTTAGGTTTTGTGACCCATTATGCTACAGGAGCTCAGCTGTTCACACAGGTGGGAACTGATATGTTTTCTGTGGTTATCCTTGAGAAGAGCCATACTCTGTGGCTTGGATACCTGTCTTCAAAAGAATAGCAGGACCGAACATCTTTGCTTCCTAGATTTGACCACTGAGGAAGGATTTTTTATTAATCCTGAGATAATTTTAGCTATAATGTTTCTCTATCATAGAAGGAGGATGGGAGTAGGATTTACATTTCTACCAAAAGCAAAAAGAGCAATATTTAGTCTAGCTAACAGACTTTTCTGACGCCCTATTGTAACTTAAGCACACTGGTGGCAGCTTTTTACTCAAAAAGAAAAAAAAATACTTGTTATGGAGCACATAGCACTAAATGAACCAAATGTACAAAGTTGGGTTTTCTGTTTAAATAAATAAGCAACCATTTGACATCTGGTGAAAATATCTACGCAGCACCCTTTGTTCTCTTTAGCTTACGTTGATGAGGTTTTAAAGTTGAGAAGCTGCCCTGTTAGGAAGGAAGCACATAAAGAAACATGACTATTAGTTTTCCTTTGCTGCAAATGTCTGAGAATTTCACATCTAGAGTCTGTAGTTATTATAGGGTTTGGCGTGTGGGTGGCTGAAAATATGGTACTTGGCCTTTTGGTGCCAAACTTTCACGCAGCTTCAGCTGTCTGTATACAAAAGACATGGCAGAATGTGTTGCTTTACTTTTAATATTCGGAATTGTTCACCGTGCCAGTGGAATAGTGAATATGTGGATGGTACTGTTGATCTTGGAGCCTGCCAGTCTCATAGAATCTTAATTGATGAAGATGCTGTTAGGAACAGAGTGAGCATGTGGGTGGGGGATGGCTTAGTGAGAATCTGCAAATCAGAAAATGCTGCCCTGGGTGCCATTTCCTTTTGAATCCCCTTCTTACCCTCCACACCCAAGTTTCTATTTTTTCCCACTCTCCTGCCTGAAATTAATGTCTTTGGTTTACTTTCTTTCCTGATTTGCATGAAAGTAGAAATTAAGTACCTCAAAGACTCCACGTAGCCGTAGCCATTCTTCAGTTGAAATTTCTTGGCATTTTGTTAGGTTTGGGGATGTGAGAAGAGTGGTAGTTCTCTGCTTTTGGGCCATCATCACTGGAAGTCTGACATCACAGAGACCTTGAACTTGAAGTGAACCATGCACCATGATGTCTCTTTGCATTTCTGTCCCCTCCTCGTTTTTTTCTTCTCCTTCTCATAATTTTCTTCTAGTTCTGTTCTTTCTCTGTATTTCTATCTAGTTAAAATGGAAAACCATTGAAGTCTTACCTATCCAGGATATTGGGAAGAATGATTGGATGATGATGCTGTATTGTAATTGTAGAGAAGTTGTGAAAATAATCTCTGGAGAGTTTTAAAAATAGTGTTGATAATGATTTTCTGGGATAAAGTAATGTGCAGTTCTCTCTTACAGCTGGGACCTGGACTACAGCCACTTGAACTATGGATATAACACACATCATGGTCCTCACATCAAAGGTGATTTCCATCTATGGATTCCAACCAAGAAAAGATCAAGGACAGTGTCCTCTTCATTTCTTGGTTGTATTCATAAGCCTTCTTTCCCTTGATTAGCTTGCCTTTTTTGCTTTTGTAAGTTTTATCTGGAGTGGATTTGATCCAATGATTAGGAGGAAGGACAATAGTACAGTGAAAGAAAGAACTTCATGTAGTTTCCGTATGTACACTTGCCTGTCCCTCATTCTCCATGGGGGATTGGCTCCAAGAACTGCCCTCACCCTTGCAAAGATACCCAAATCTGCTAATGCTCAATTCCCTTATATAAAATGGCATAGTATTTACATACACCTACACACATTCTCTTATATATTTTAAGTCAGCTCTAGATTACTTATAATAACCAATACAATGTAAATAGCCATTATAATGTGTTATGTAGAGAATAATGACAAAAATGTCTATTTATGTTCATCACATGTGCAGTTTTTTTTTTCAAATAGTTTTAGTCTGTGGTTGCTTGAACCTGTGAATGCAGAGCTCCCAGAAACAGTGAGTCAATTACTGTTATGAATATCTCCTATGGAACTGCCCATTGGGCACTGGATCAGGTTGGGGATTTGATGAGAAATGAAACAGGTTCTTTTCTTCTAAGATGCTCGCTGTTCACTGGTGGCAAGAGAAGTTACATGATTTGTGAGGCTCTGTGCAAAAGGAAAACACTGAGCTTTTAGTTTAAAAGTCATTAGGAATTTAAATATTTGATAGCAGAGCACTAAATCAAGTGAGGGGCCCTTCTGTGTGTGGGGCTCTGGGAAACTGCAAAATTCACACACCTGCAAGGCTGGCCCAGCTGGGGAGAGAGACAGATGCACATGAATGGATCTGAGGCTGGGGAACAGTCCAGAGAGCACGTAGGAATTCTCTTAATAACACCAGTAAGAGAGTGGTTCCCTGTCCCAAGAAGAGAGGAGCAGCTTCCCTCACAGAGATACCCCACCTTCCCTCTGGGTCACCATGGGTTTCAGAAAAACATCTCTCTCATTTTTTCTCTTCCTCTAATAGCTTTGTCTTTCTAGAATATAAAATATATTTTAATATTCAAATCCCTCCTGTTCTGTAAAAATATCATCATAAAAAACTAACAAACAACAAAATTAATATATTTTTTAAAAGTCAGGAAAATAAAGATAATGCAAGCATAGGAAGAGTAAATAAGAACAATATTAGCGTAATGATATAACATACATCTAGATCTTTTGTATTTACTAGAGGTTGGCTGCTGCAAATTTTTTTGATTTTTTAAATTTATGATGAAATAGATGCAACATAAAATTTGCAATTTTACTTATGGTCAAGTGTACAGTGATATTAAGTACATTTACAGGGCTGTGCACCCTCACCACCACCTTCTACCTCCACATCCCTTTTCATCCTGCAAAACTGACTCTCTGTACCCATTAACAACTCCTGGTTTCTTCTTCCTCCCAAGCCCCTGGAAGCTACCTTTCTACTTTCTGTTTCTATGAATTTGTCTTCTCAAGGTATCTTTTGTAACAGGAATATTATACAGTCTTTATCTTTGCTTGTCTGGCTTATTTCTCTTAGCATAATGTCCTCAGAGTTCATCAATATTGTGACATGTATTGGAATTTCCTTCTTCTATGGCTGAAAAAAATACTCCATTGCAGGTATACAGCAAAATGTGGTTTATCCATTCGTCCATTGGTGGACACTGGTTTGTCCCCTCTTTTGTCTAGGATGAATAATGCTGCTACGAACCTGGGGGTATAAATACGTGTTTGAGTCCCTGTTTTCAGTTCATTGGGTTATACATCCAGCAGTGGAATTACTGGATCACATGGTGGTTCCATGTTTAATTTTTAAAGAAACAGTACATTTAGCCTAGAGGTTTCTAGCAACCATTGCAAAGAAGGAAACAATTAAATTATGTGATTCACAATACCCCTGGGGGTAAACACAGATCGCTTGTGAACCTAGAGAAAACTTCCTTCCTTGGATACTCATAAGGAAGGTACAAAGTAATGTATTGATTGACAATATCTACAGAAGCCTTCTGGTGGAAATGATGGTGTACTTCCTGAGGCTGCTCAGTGCCACTAAGGGCACAATGCCAAAGCAATTCAGGGAATGCAGAAAATATGGCCCAGGCTTGGAGTGGCCCTGAATCCTTATAGAATGGAAATTCAGGAGAGAAAATGCTTAGCTAGGAAAAGGGAAATTAAGAAACACATCCAAAGGAGGAAGGGAGTTTTCCTTAAGAAAGCATTCTTAGCACTTTGCAATTTAGAAGGGAACATTTTTTTTTTCCAGGATAAACTCTTTGTGTCTCTCTGTAGAAAACCATATTGCTGATTAACCACTGCTTCCATAAACTTCAAGTGGGCCATTCAGGCTGCCTTACTGCTGCTTAATGTCCTATATGGAGCTTGCTCTTCCTGCAGTGCCTACCTAGTGTTTTGTTTTTATTAGAAATTCACCTCGCCTTGTCTGTGGAGGGGAAAGAAAAGGGAAATTATACCCCTGAGCTCGACAAGCCCATAAAATGGCAGAGATGCCTGAAGAAGACTGCCCTGAAGCCCCAGCCCTTGCTGCCTGTGCTGTAATGAAATGCATGACTACAGCAGATAATAATAATCGCAGCAATGGCTCGTTACAGCTCCCGGATGATTTGGTGCCGTCAGGAGTAACGCTGTCCCCTGACATCCCAGGAGGCGAACAGCATCAGTGACTGTGGGCCCTGATTGGGGCAGTGAAATATTGCTGGCAAAAATTAAAAGGTCCCCGTGTCAAAATAATTCATGATATGCATATCTTCCATTCTGATGAAACGGCTGATATCCGGATTAGCAAGATAATAAAACTGATCAGGCTACAGTTAAACAATTTAAGTTGGAGAGCTGTTCATTTTGTAGGTGTCACTTGTCAGATCAAGGGGTCAAAGCAGAATGAAAGGCTCTCCCCGGTAACCTTCCGATGATGTGGATCTGGAGTGTTCTTCATGATTTGTCCAAAGTTTTCATCATCGGGCTGCCGACTAGCATTACTGCAGCAGGCTGTATTCTGACATTCAAATCCCCGGAATGACAGGCTATTAGGAGAGGAGAACTGGCTCCTCATACATTAAGCACCATTTCTCTGACCTGTAATGTGAACTGATAGTGATATTGTAATTGAGTGAGTCTGAAAAAAAAGGAGGGGGGAGTCTTTATTAAAACATGGGAGTAGAAAGGAAAGCATTTATATTTCTCATGATTTGTGGGTTTGTAAAATAAGCTTTTTGGTGATGATTTACTTTCTGTTTCTGCATGGCTGGGGGGTGTGCATAGTGTTTATTTGGTGCACCGTTATTTAAGATAACACCAACTCCCTCCCCCCACCAGCTTCCTCTCCACATGCTGAGCAGGCACAGTTCTGAAGAGATTTGTTCTATAAAGGACAGTGGCTTTAAAATGAACAAAATGGACCCACGTACAACCCAATGCCAGGACTGCCACTCAGGACATTTGCTGGCTCTGGCTTCATACCCTGCTGCCCCAGGGCCTGAGTTAGCTCTCTTCCTCATGAGCTGAGTCAAAAAGCCTGGGGTGGGGGTTAGGGGGGGTCCTTGGTTATTGGTGTCAGTGACTCCATTGTGGGTCAGTGTCATGCATTGAGTGGCTAATTGAATGTGCTTTAATGGGGTCTCAGGTGATTCTGTTCAAGCATCTCAAGAAATACCCCAGTCTAAGGGAGCAATTCAGGCAAATTGCAGAGTTCAAGGGTGATTATGGAACCACTGAAACACTGATTTTTTTGGTGACTACAGAGAAAGTCTTGTGTGTGCTTGTATGTGTATCTGTATGTGTACACATGTATTGGTGCATGCATGCATACACACACACACACACATATATATATATACACACACATGTATGCATGCATGCATACACATGTGTGTGTGTGTGTGTGTGTGTGTGTGTGTGTGTATATTTTTTTTGGGGGGGGGGCTCTGCTACTGATTTTGGGGGAAGAATTACCCAGAGAAAGTTAGAGTATGCACCATATAAGGCATTAGAAAACTGAGGTTCTGGGATGAATTTTAGCACTGACACACTGAGTGATCTTGGTCAAGCTAACCAGCATCTCCATCTGTAAGATGGTGAAAATAGTGTCATGGTGCTATGGTGATGCAGAAATGATGTGATATGCACAGGGCCATTGTAAACTGCCATAGGAACATAGATACTGCTGTAGGAATAGGACCGACAAATGCTTAACTTTATGCAAACGTTAAAGATTCCTCTACATTTACTGGGTATTATCAGAGGAGCCCTTATTCAGATTCTTCAAAATTTGAGGTCTATTTCTTAAAAATAAACTAAATGAAAGATGGTAACTTTAAACATTTTGAAATAGTTTCACCAGCTTCTAGGTAGTTCCTGCCATTATAATAATCATCTATTTTTCATTTTGTAAACCTTTTTGGGTAAAACCTATACGTGCAGAAGAGACATCACAGCCTTCGCAAGCTGAAACTAAAACATGTTGCTCTTCTTGTTTTGGGGGGAGGATATTATAACAGGGAGTTTGTAAATGTGAAACTCGAGTTAACAACAAGGGACAGTGAAAACAAGAACAGCACGATTTTTGGCTTAAGAAACCGAGTAAATGAAGGATAGCAACATTTTTAGAAATAATGGATGCTGGGAGAAGGGAGAGTTCTGGGGCGGGGGTATAAAAATTGTGTTCTGTTTTGGACATTTGAAGTTTGAAATGCCTGTTGTGTGTTTTTCTCTGCTATAAGTTTGAAGATCCTCAAATGATTTACTTTTATATTCACATAGGAGAAATGTTATAAGTCATCAAGTTATAAATAAATCTTAAGTAGATAAATTACAATAATCATGAAGTTGCTAAAACTCAACAAATGGATCAGACACATATTTAAAGCCCCATGGAAAGAGATATGTAAATAGTTCCTTGCATTCTCTTTGTAAGAAAAAACCATCAAAACCAAAATATATAACAGAAGGGTATAGTGAGCTTTGTAGACTAGGGTACCCAAAGAATACTTCCAGAGAACTTAATGGAGAAAGAGGCCAAGGAGTTTTGGTTGATGGATGGGAAATATGAGGGTATTCCAGAAGAAGAAAACACCATCCCTGCTTTCAATATGCATCTGAATGAAGACCTACCCAAATTTCAATTTCTGACACAGTGAAATGAAATAATAGAGAAAGAAGTAAAGCCACATTGAAAAAGTGGAAGAGTAAGAAATAGCTATGCAGCATGATGTTCATGTAACCCACTTGTGAGTATTGGTACTAGAAAGCTTTTCAAGGTTATAAAAGGCCTGTAAGTCAAGGATAGTCAAATGAAGTCCAGTCACAATTCAATGTGTGAACTCCCTGTTACACACCTAACCAAGCAAATGAAACTTTCAGTTACCAAAGGATTGTGAATGGAGAACACTCCTAGGCACTGACACCATGATCTCTGTGCCCTGTTGATAAGGATGTGTATGCATAGCCCAGGTGTGGGCAACTGAGTACCTCCCTGTCTGGTGACAGGAACAGAAGAACTCAGAGGCAAGTATTTGGGTAAACGTGACAGGCAAATAAGATACTTTGTGTGCCTATCTATTTTTACATTTTTCCAAGGCTACTGTGGTAGCTGCAGAATTCTACTATCCTCTGAATTGACCTATACATGGGGTAGGTCTGGATCAGTCTGAGCTTCTTATAGCAATGTTGGTATTTTGAGTTATCAGGACAAAGAAATTTTTAGCGGTAGGTGTGAAAGGGTCAATCTATAACCTGATTTCAATTTGGGGGTCATTTTAGACAAAAATTAATTTAGGATTAAGGGCTTGGCTTAATATTCTTCACTATATGACCAATGAATATTATTCCTCTGTAATTGTATTTGAAAATAATATATAAAGTAAAAAATATTTTTTATGTTTAGGAAGTATCTTCATTGCTTGTTGTACTTATGTGAAAAGGAGAAAGAAATAACAGGAGGAAGAAATAACTGACAGTGTTACCTGGTCTTACTATGGCCAAGATGCTCCTATAGGATTCCCTATTACATGATCCAAGCAGTGAATTTCAGAAGCGAAATCAGTGCCAGGTGAGTTGAGACTAACAAGCTTCCTGACCTGATATACTCTAGTGTTTATTTACAGATAATCTTAATTCCACAGAGAAGTGGAAGTAAAGTGCTTGCTTTGCAAGCACACTGACTAAAATTGGAACAATATGAGAAGATTAGCATGGCCCCAACACAAGAATAACATTCAAATTTGTGAAGTGTTCTCTATTTTTAATTGTCACACTACACCCTATAAATATGTACAATTACTATATGTCAATAAAAAAAACCTTAGTGGCATATGACAACATTTATTTTTACTCATGAAAAAATGGGGAAGTAAAGTTGGAAAAAAAAAGGAAGGTACCAAATTTCATTGGTCAACTTTCTGGTTATGTTGAAAATAGAAGAAAATAGAAGAAAATAGAAGAAAACTTTAACTTAAATGTCTTACAAGGACCTGCATACATAATACAATCTTATGTAATGTATAATGTTTCCGTACATTTCAAATGCTCAAATTATTTTTTCATTTCCAAAATAGTGTTATTTGCACCTTATTTTCACAAATAAATACAATGCTTAGTTTGGATATGAAACCTTTAACAAGATAGTCAATGTAGATTAGAAACTTTTGGGTTGTTTTGCTAGAATGTCTATAGCTGATGTATTATAGGTTTAAAACATTTAAGGATTTTCCAGGATGAATAGAAAAATGAAGATCAGCCTAAGAGGACCTAACTTAGTTCCAAGTAGTTTCCCTAAACCAGACACTTGGTGTGATGCTGTTAAAATTTACCTAAGACGAACATTGGTTGATATAATATTCTTTGTCTTTACTTTTATTACCCAATTTATTAGTACCATAGTAGATGAAAGGAAATGCTTGTAAACATTATCCTACAATCAGAAAAAGAGACAACTAAAGAAGGGGGTGGGGGAGAGTGAACATGAACAAGCCAGGGCTGTTTAGGTTTAAAATAGTCCAAGGGATGATATAGCCTGACTTAGTTTCATCAAGATAATTTTTATTCTTTATATGTTGCTGAAAGAACTGGTAACATTTCAAACAAAATAAATGAAGTACCACAGGGCTGCCTTCCTAATAGGAGATATTGTACCTTGTGGATCAGTGCGCTGAGCCCAACAGCCTGCGTTCTGATTCCTGCACCATTACTTAATAGCTATGTGACCTTGATGGAGCATTTTCATCGCTCTGTGCTCCCATTTCTCTGTTTGCAAAAAGGGGAACAATGATAAGTATTAATTTTTCTCACAGGGTTTTGTGTGAGCAGTAAACTAGTTAGTGTATCAGATCAGACCAGTGCTAGCTAATACTATTATTGTTTTCTGTTTTCCATTATAGGTTAATACCCTTGTTGTCTCTTGGTTTGATAGTACTTTGTTCTTCTTTAGACATCTACAAGGGAAGGCATTGGCTGTTATTTTATGAGTTCGGAGCATTTTCCTTTAATACATTATTAGTCGTGCTGTTAAACCTTTTTTTTTAAGAAACTGGAATGAAAGAAATTCCCTATAGATAAACTCTAGGAGGGAGTGGAGAAAGGGGTGGAAAAGATGAGGACAATCCACTAGGGGTGAGGAAGTTGCTGAGGGTTTGGGTTGGAAAGAGACTCCAAAGGGAGCTATCACGATCATGATATGTTGGGAATCAGTCCCCTTGGTGCCAGAATCTTGCAGCGTTGCTCCTGGATCCTTCTTCAGGAAAAAGTGCACTATATGTACTTGTGGTCCTGTGTCTCACCTCCAGGGGGCGCCACGCTCAGCTCTAGTCATTTGTATCTCAGGCTTTTCTCAGCTCCTTCCTATTTCCTTTCTGAAATACATTGTTTTTACAGCCCATCTAATTTGGGTGTAAGCTTGGCCAGCCTTGTTGTCATTTTAATATATATTATTTCAGTTTTTCACACAATCTGTAATTTATTTTATTGACTTTCTAATAAATAGAGGAGAAAAGCTCTTATTTCCATATGGACTGTGCATTTTGGAGATGCTTCTCATGGCTCAATACTAGAGCAAATCCACTCTGGCTCATTTTCATCCCTCCCATTTGAGGTTTATGTGTCTCTCCTCTCCTAATTTTTCATTAGAATATAATAATAGTCTGAGGAAAGGGTGATTTGATATGTGATATATTTCATTATGTTCTTATGGTAAGGGTAGCGTCTAAAGTGGGAGAGCATCGCTAATTTTTCGGCACAGTAATTTATTCCGCAGTATTTAAATGTTGTAATTTTCACACGGAGGCACATGCTGCCACATCTATCTTCCCCTGGACCAGTCTGTCTTGCTCTTTCCTTTTCATCTGTTTTGTTTTTGCATATTTTTTTCATAAATTCGACAGATGGCCTCTTGATGAATCCTTGATAATACTGTCATGTAAAGCAGCTAAGACTAGAAATCATCTCACAACAATTTTTCATTGCAAAGGCAAAATTGAACAGAGACAAACATCACTAAGTCCATAACAACAGCCACAAAATATCTACTTCATGTAAATAAAGAAGACAGGCTTGCCTCCTAACGCTTTCGCACAAATGCCAGCGTCCTTTTAAAGTCCTCTGAATATTTTATGTTGTGTTTAGATCCCTCTACAAGCCGGGGTTGGTTGAGATTTGTGGGTTTTCATATTCTGAACAGTTGTACAGCCTCTTTTGCTCGTCCTCTCCCTTCTCCCCAAGCCCCTCCTTTTCGGGCTTCATAATTGTGGATCAGGTGAAGTTTGCGTCCCCTCATTTCAAGGTCATGCACCAGTAGGACCATTTTCCTGACTCAGAGGGCACGTAATTTCACAGCCGTGTACTCCTCATTAATCCCCCTGAGTGGGGGCTCGAGAAGTTCCAGATCACAGGTTTGTTTTTGTCTTGTTCTCTGACTCAGTGCTTCACAAAGGGATTAGATTAACCCCTTTGATTGTATTTATATCTTACTGCATCACATTAGAAACAAAGTCATTTCTTTTACCTCCTCCCCCCATGCTGCCCCATTCCATTTCCTGTCCCGTATTTTCCCCTCCGTTTAATGAATAGGTTGCAGTTCGTTAAAGAGAGGTTTCTGATAAATACAGGGAATTGTTCATTTATGGGTGGTCATTGCAGCTTTCTTTACTGATCTGTGTTTGCACGTGCACACAGGCACACACACATACATGCACACACAATGGAAAGAAATATATACACACACACACAAACACACACACACATATACGGATATTTTTCTTTCTTTTTCAGAAGCCTGAGAAGTCTCCAGGATTATCTTAGAGATGAAAATTTGTTGTTCAGTGAGGATGTGAATTGAAGTCCCTAGACTGTAAATTCTGACAGTATTTAAAAATTAGAGTGTCCTAAATCTAGAGCATTAATGTTTTGTTTCTACCTGCAGTTGGCTTCTAGGATGAGTTGGCACAGGATCTCAAACAAGACTCTTTTCTCATTTTAAAATAGTCCCTTTCTCCTTGCCTTCCTTTCCCTGTCCTTGTTCCTGGCTCTGATGACCTCTGTAACCCTTAACAAGCATTTGATGATAACGGGGACCTCTTACAGTTTCTCAGGGTGTGTGACCCCTGCAAGCCTTCTTTGGGGGTCCTGAGAGTTGCTACTCTTCATGGTGGTGGCGATAAGAGCTTTCATATACATAGCCAATGCTTTTAAGTATCAGGCACTTCACTGTCTCCCACAGAGGGAGGCATGATGGTACCCACTTTACTGATTAGGAAACTGTCCTAAAGTCAAAACTTGTGAGAAGCATTGCAGGCAGCACTGAACCAGGACTCCTGGATTTAACCGAGCACTCTGTCATTCTCCTTCTCCAACAGAGAAGCTGTTCTCAGACATGAACTTAAAACCAGTCGCTGCTGCTTCAAGTTTATATGGGACAGAACAAAAACTATACTCCATTTGGGAAGTACAGTTTCTTTCTCTTTTTTGTTCCTTTGATAATAAACATGGGCTGGAAAATGATCAAGCAAAATTAATGGTCAATTCCAACTTAAAAAGAAAGAGGACATTATACCTGCTCTGGCCCACTGCCCTCTCTTCAGGAGGCTGTGGAGCCCATGGGTAACAGGAGTATCATCTCTGTGCCTGACAGACCAGGGTTGGAATTCTGGCTACTACACAAGTTACTTTGCTTCTCAAAGTCTGGATTGATATAGATTGCTCTGAGGACTGAAAGTGAATGCTTGCAAAGCACTTGACAAGTTCTCTGGTGCAGATGCTGCAGAGTGATAACTCTAGGTCCTGTTGTTGCTAGAGGGGTTATTTTATGGACCAGCAGAAACACCACGTTTAACTAAGAAAAGTAATTCTACTTCTTTACCCAAAAGTCATGAGTTCAGATTTACTAATCCTGCTGTAGCTCAGGGAGAGTGCAGGAGACCCTAAGATGGGCTGAGCATAGGAGGGGTGATTATACGAGTTAGTGCTGGGTGATTTTATGACAGAGGCAGAGTGCCTTCAGGATGCAGGGGCAATTTGAAGATTGGCTATTTTGGCAACTCTTTGGCCTGGAGGAGAAGGGATGAAAGTGGGACTAGAGCTGTCTTTAGTAGAGAAACAGAATTACTTTTGTTATTTTAAGGTGGGGAATATTTAGCCTTCTTGTCTCTGTCTCATTTCAAAAATGATGGTGGTCAGGCCTTGTCTTACCTTGTTCCCCTATAGCCTGAGTGACTGTCTTAGTCAGTTCAGGATGCTATTAAGAAAACGTAACAGACTAGGTGGCTTACAAATAGAAACTTATTTCTCACGGTTCTGGAGGCTGGAAAGCCCAAAATGCAGCTGGCAGCCCTGGTGTGTGGCCGTCTTCTCATTCTAACCTCACACATTGGAAGTGGTGAGGGGTTTCCCTTAGGCCTCTTTTATAAAAGCACTAATCCCATTCATGAGGGCTCTGCTCCCTGACCTTATCACCCTCAGCCCCACCTCCTAATGCAGTCACCTAGGGATGAGGCTTTCAATGTGGATTTTGTGGGGACATAAACTTTCAGATCATATTAGTGATTGTGACTGACATTTATGTATATTATGTGTAACCCAAATATGTGCAATTGTGAATAGAATGACTTCAAGGCAACTTCAAGGCACTTTAAAAAATCACTTTTTCACTGATTAGATACCTTTCCTAATATGTTTTTGAATATGTTTGTGTGTATGTACTATTTCATAGTATTTACAAAGTGCTTCACCCATGATTAAAAGCAAAAACCTCTTTACTCTCATAACAATTATATGAGGTCAGTACTCGGGTTATCCTGTTGTAAGATGAGGAACTGAGACAGCGAGGCAGTAACTTGCCTAGGTCTCAGCTAGTCAGGGGCCAGGGATGTTGCTGTCTGAGAGTCCCATTTCGTCAAGAAGGCTCAACTCATCCGAGACATTTGGTGTTCCTTTGGGATCAGAAACTTCTGATGGTCTCTTTGGGAAGTAACATACAGTTAAAGATGGGATTTCCTTTCTCTTCTTTGCTATATGGAATTTGTTATTTAGGTGCTTGTTTTCTTTGAATGTGCTGATGGATACTGATTGAATAAACAAATTTAACTTACAGATTCAAGTCAAGAGGTGGCTAGGACACACATTCTTCTACAGGGCTGGCTGCATGAGGCATTAGGAGCTCAGTGATGGAGGTTGGTGTGGCAAAAAAGTTGGGAGACGATTAAGTTTGGAGACAATTGGGGAGAATGCTGTACTGTGGATGGTACTCGGCATACTAGCAAGACAATAAAGTTTTCTAAAATACCAAAAGTTCAGTTTTCTAAAATACCGAGCTTTTCTGTGTCTAGAATATAAAGTTTTCTAAAATACTGAAAGTCTGTTTCACTGCAGAGAGGCCCTAACTAACTATAAAAGGAGAGGGCACTGGTAGTGAAAATGAAATTCAGAAAGGAAATATAAAATGTAATAGGGAAAGAACTTGAAGGTTCCTATTTTAAAAACTAGCATTCAGTAATATAACAAACATTTCTTTGAAAATGGCAATATGTGCATCCAATTGTGCTAAATCCTGGGAATACAGCGCATTGCAGGGAAGACACAGTAGGTCCTGACCAAATTCTTCCTTCTTTTAATTCTACTCAACAAACACTGAGTACCTAATAAATAGCGCGCACCACACACACACTCAAATTGAAAACCAAACCCAAGCCCAAACCAAACCAAAAATGCAGATTAAAATAAAATAAAAATTTTCACTTCAGTTTTTCTATCTTTGTCTTCCAGCAAATGAAGAGACTGCTTCTTCACAGTATTTGGAGATCTGTGGTCTTGTTCAAGCTTTCCTCAAACTGTACTTTTTGACCACAAGGTTAATATTCAACTCACATTTATCGAGACCAGGTGCTTTTCTCACCAAATTTTCTCTTTCATCAAGATGCACAGTGGGTGTTTTTTAATTCCCCACACCCATGAGAGTGCTGAGGCTGGAAGTGAGAGAGTCGGGATTTGAATCCAGATCTCCTTGCTTGAAATTCAGACCTTCTGCCTCCACAGAAATCACAACTTTGGACAAATCTCCAAACTCTTCGCACTCTTATTTTTTTATCTGCTTTATCTGTTAAATGAATTTCTCATTAATTCACATGTTTATTAACTTAGCTACTACCCTTTTAAAGACAAAGCTTCCTTTTTTATGTTAAATAGGCAATGTTTGTATGTACTTATTAACTTTATCTTTGGGACATGAGATTACAGAGGAAAGGAGGTAGTGAGTGGCTTTTCCATATCATATTTTGGAGTCATCTTTTTATTAAAAAAAAAAATCAAACACAGAATTCTATTTTCTCCTCAGGTTCTTTGTCACCAAGCAGGGAGAGATGTTTTCTTTGTGCTCTTTGGCCTCAACCTAGGAATTTGATGAATTCTACTGTGTGTGTGTTGTTTTGTTTAGGCAAGTCATCAAATCTTTTTGTGCCTCTGTTTGAAACATTTTTCTTTTATAATAAAGCCATAGATTTTTGATCAATAACATTTCTGTGAGAAATGACTACTAAACATTTTGGAAGCGATACACATGGCAGAGAACACACGCTCTGCTGTTGGATGGGAGCCTGCCCTCTACTCTGTGACCCGCGTGGGGACCTGTTAGGCAGAGATCACTGGCCGTATTCATAGGCTAGCCCGATAGCCAGCCTGCTTCATTTATAAATGCACATCTGGGAGGATTATATTTGAACAAGTTAACTTTTGTAACAGTCATTGTGGTTTCTTTTTTGCCTTTGTTTGGGGTGAGGCAGGGAAAATAGAGCCTATTTTCATAGTCCATTCATGTGACCAGTATTACCTTGGAATGGTGTGTGTATTAAAATTCACATCATTCCATTAGCAGGAACTTATTCTGCATTATCTCAATTCCATAGGGGTTGGGTTATTCCATTCATAATTAATTTTTTTTACAATGAATTGCTCTTATATGATTTTGCCTTGTAGAAAAGCATCTCACGCCCTCCTTATTCCTCCCATCCAAATATTCTTGAACCCTCTTTAAAGCTTCTAAGAATCCCCTACTTCTTAGTGAAAGGCCTGGTGATTTTTTCCAACAGGAAGCAAGAAAAAATTCCCACATTCTCTAGCAATTTTGGTACCAGCAGAGGCATCAGCTGTTTGCAGCTGTCCCTTTGGGATCACAAAATCAAACAGTAATATTCCTGATATGGACAAAGCCTGGGCTTCAATTATTCAGCAAGAATCACAGTTGTGCAGGGAAAGCAGCATGCCAAAGTGGACCCAGCACAGGCCTGGGAGCAAGAAACTGCACATTTTAATTTAGATTCGGCCCCTGATGCATTGCACTACTGGGCGAGTCCTGAACCTTTCTGTGTCTAAGCTTTCAGGTGCAAGACCCAGTGACTGTAGCTCTCAGTCACATTGTGAAGAACACAAGGAGAATTGTCTCTCTCTCATGTTCCAGGCAGGCAGCCCTTGGCTTTCTCTGTGTCCTCTTTCCAGTGGCTCAACCATTAGTCCTGGAATATTTATTGCCTCCCAGGGTGGAAAACCCTCATCTTTCTCCCTTGGCTGGATAAGCAGGGATGTCACTTTCCTTTTATACCCTCCCAGCCTTAGGAACTAATAGTACCAAATGTCAACCTGCCTGCATGAAAGCATGGGGTGTATGACCTTAGCACAATTGGGGTACAATTTCCCCTAAACAGGAAGGTGAACTGACCCATGTTTAATTCCCATCTTTATCACTTACCTTATTTCTTCTATCTGAAGACACATTTTCACTTGTACAAAATTGGGATATATTTTATAATCAATGGCATCTTTGTATATTGTTCTAGTTTAAGGTTCAGCATTTTTTATTTTATTTTATTTTTTACTGGAACATAAAATAATGGTGGGTCTTAAAATTGAAGTTGACTTGGATTCCATGAGATGCTACCATACCAGATCTTTAAATCTTAGTTTTCTTTAGAGAATGGGTGATAATATTGAGGATGGTGGTACAGATTCCTGATGAAGATAGAGTAAGATAAAACATGTGATCAAATCTATTATTGGATAGTAGTTGGCACTCAATGAATGTTTGTTGATGGAATCTTTAAAGTCAAGAGGTGAGGTGATTGGAAGCTACAACTTAACATTTCTTTTTCATTTGTCATGCATAGGTGGGGGCTGTGGTCTTCCAAATAATGTCTGTGTTGACACAAGTCCAGGTTTAACATGTAGCAACATTTTCTCCTCTTCTCTCCCCTTCTAATCCCTTCTCCAGGCCCTTTTCTGATGGTGTGAAAAGAATAGAGAAGGAAGAATTTTTTAAAGAAAGCCTCATGGGCATATCACAAATACCAATGTTGACCTCTTTATTTGCATGGTACATGATCACCTGTTTTACAATTTCTATGAGAATGTGTTTTTAATCATTCATGTGTCTTCAAAAATATTACTGGTTTATAATGTAACTAGTTACATAGCAATAATGTGGGCAGGCGTTGGAAGGATTGAATTCTAACTTGAACAAACTAAAATTTGATGGTGGATGTGCAATATTGTAGTTTGTCTAATTAATATACAGAAAAAGAAGGTATTTCTTAAGTGTAAATAAGCAGTATAGTGCTTTGAGTAAACAAAGTGGCAAGAGAAGTATGTGTGATGCATTTATTCATGTATTTAGAAAATAGTTTTGTGGTAGCTTCAATGTGCTTGGCATTGTATTAGGCACCAGAGACACAAAACTAAGACTTGATCACTGCCCTCCAAAACACCATGGCCGGATTGGGGGAATGGAAGAGAAAATGTATTGGACCATGGTAAGCAGGACACTAAAAAAAAGTAAAGAAATTAGAGAGAAGACTCAATAAAATGAGCAGAAAGGAAGGTAGGCATGAAAGGTCTTTTTGATGACATGTGAGGTAGACTTTAAAATATTAAATACTAACTCACAGTTAACCATAGTGTAACAATTTTAAATTTATCAAATTCAATAATTATACTGTAGCTATTTAACAAAGTGTCTTTGTTCTTAGAGATACAAACTGAACTATTTTGAAGTAGTAAAATGTTTATGATTGATTTTTGAAAGCTTCATCAAAATAAGAATTGTACACACACACACACTTGAAAAATGTGTGAAGATATACATAGGAGAGAGAGAGAGAGAGAGAGAGAGAGAGAGAGAGAGAGAGAGAGAGAGAGAGAGAGAGAGAGAAATACAGCCAATGTGGCAAAAAGTTAGAAATTGGTGAATCGGGGTGAAGAGTGCATTGTTTCATTCATGCAGTTTTTCTGTAGGTTGAAGTTTTTCCAAATTAAAAATAAAAAAGGGTTTACTCTTTTTTTTAATTAAACTTTTAATTCTAAAATTTCCTGAAGAAAGAAAATACAAATTTATTGTAATTAAAGTTGTGTTTGCAATTGAGAAAGACTGTTTACTGATTCATGTTGAAGCCCCAATATTGAATTATAATGTTTGTGCCCTTTTCTTTCATCTATTGCCTTCCTTTGGCTTAATCAGATATTTTTATCATAGCATATTTTTTATTTCTAGTTATATATTGATTATTTTTAGTGGTTGCTGCAAAGAATATAATATGTATTCTTAAATCATTCAGTCACAAAAAATGATTAATTATATCACTTCCATAATAATGCTAGAATCTTAAAACACTTTACCTCCATCTACATCCTTCTAATTTTGCATTATTGTCTCACATTTTAACTCTGAACATATTTTTAATGCACTTCCACAAGACATTATTACTATTGTTTTGGACAGCCAGTATTCATTGAGATTTACCCACTGGCTTAGTTTACTTGGGTTTCCATAATCAAATAGTACAATTTTGTCATAGTTCTGGGGGCTGAAAGTCCAATACCAAGGTGCTGGTGAGGTTGGTGTCCTCTCCTTGGTTTGCGTATACTGTCCTCTTGCTGCCCTGTGTGTGTATGTGTCCTACTCAGTCTATGTGTTTAATCGTCTCAGAAGCACACCAATGGGATTGAATTAGGGCTACTTCCTTTTAACCTTCCTTTCAACCTCTTTAAGGGCCTGGGCTTCAAAAATCTAGTCACTCCAGCTGGGATTGTGGCTCAGTGGTACAGCACAGGATTTCCATTTGATCCTCCCCTAGCACAGGTGGGACCCGGGTTCGATCCTCAGCACCACATAAAAATAAAGGCATTGTGTTGTTCCATCTACATCTAAAAAATAAATATTAAAAAAAATCTAGTCACTCATTAAAACTTCATCATATGAATTTTGGAAAGACACAATTCAGGTTATAATGGTGGTTCTGTATTTTCTTCTAGGATTTCCATTTGATCCTTTCATACAGATTCTTTGGTAAAATACTTCTTTTTGGTATATTTTGTCTATCTTTAAAGACATGTGTTCTTTAACAAACAATCATAGTAAAATAAAACTCTTTGCTTACTCAGTGATTGGATCAACTTTTTTCTTAAGAACATTTTCAATGTTTATAGCAGCACAATTCACAGTAGCTAAACTGTGGAGCCAATCTAGATGCCCTTCAGTGGATGAATGGATAAAAAAATGTGGCATATATACACAGTGGAATTTTACTCAGCAATAAAAGAGAATAAAATCATGGCATTTGCAGGTAAATGAATGGCTTTGGAGAAGATAATGCTAAGTGAAGTTAGCCAATCCCAAAAAAACAAATGATGAATGTTTTCTCTGATATAAGGAGGCTGACTCATAGTGGGGTAGGGAGGGGGATCATGGGACGAATAGATGAATTCTAGATAGGAAAGGCCTGAGAGGGAAAGGAAGGGGGCAGGGGATTAGCAAGGATGGTGGAATGTGATGGACATCATTATCCAAAGTGCATGTATGAAGACATGAATTGGATGTCAACCTACTTTATATACAGAGATATGAAAAAATGTGGTATATAAGTGTAATAAGAATTGTAATGCAAAAAAACAGAGTACATATATGAAGACATAAATTGGTGTAAACATACTTTATATATAAAGTTATGAAAAATTGTGCTCTATATGTGTAATAAGAATTGTAATGCATTCCACTGTCATGTATTTAAAAAATCAATTAAAAAAATAAAAAAGAAAAAGAACATTTTGAACATAAGATTTCTCCTAGAATTCAGCACATTCTTTTTATTGAATGGTAGGTATTGTGTATGAAAATAATGTTGAGACTACATGATAGCTACTGTCTTTCAGTGAAGATGTTTAACCTTTTTTTCTGCTAGGCAGATGGATCAAAGGCTTATTGCTTAATCCAGTCAGGTTCTGAGTAGAAGACTTGGTTTTGGGTGACACTTCTGAGATCTGACTTTGAACTGAGAACCTGGTATATTTGTCAGAGTCCTTCATTCTGGTAGTTTCTGACATCTGGTCTTTGCTTCTTAACATACTGAGGTTGTCTAACCCTCTCCTCTGCTTCTCAGCACTTTCTGATCCACTCTTGGCCCCAGGCAGTGTCCAACCTCAGCATGTGTCTATGGGGAAATGGGAGGTGACTGTGTATCAGGCTCTGTTCTCCATCCTTTTCTTCTCACCAGGATCTTGGCATCTCATATTTTCCAATTTTGGCTCTATGAACCCTAAGACTGAAAAATATCTACAGGTTCCTCTGTGCTCCAGCCTCTATTCAATCGAATCTCAAAGCCTTGGTCCACCATCACCCCTCAGCCATCAGACTCGGCAAATGCAAGGGAGGAGAGGCAGCTATATCACCTCAGCTCACCTTCTATCATCCATGGTTTCTCATTCTCCAGCTGTTGTCTTCTCTCAGGCCTTTTCAACTTTTATCAGTGGGAATAATGTCTGACACAAGTTACTCCATCCTACTGGGAGGCAGAAGTGACAGCTGGCATTTAATTTTCTCATCAACTCTATGGGATAGGTGGTATTATTATTATTATACACATTATTTTTGTTATTAATAATGAGAACATATGAATTAATGTATTTTATATTTTATTTTTTAATTTTTATTTATATATGGCAGCGGAATGCATTACTGGCACAGTTATGTAGCTAGTTAGTTGTAGAGTCAAGATTCAAACCCATTCTTTAATGGCTCCAGCGCTCCCGTTCTTAATCACAATTTTATACCGCTTCTCCCGTTCACCCCATATTCTCCTGTTTACATTTTGGTTATCAGAAGCTCTCATTTTACACCATTACCCAGGTCTTTTATTTCTACAGAGATTCCTTATTTAGAGAAGACAATAGATCTCAGGTGATTGAAAAAAGAAAATATTTGAATTAGCTAATGTATGCTTAGCTGTAATGACTGCACGGTTAAGTATTTTACAGTTTACAAAATTATCTTTGTTTGTATTGTTACTCAAAGAAATTTGCCTTATAAATAAAATTGAGATGATCCTCTGAATTGTTCTTTCCTTCCTCTTTTTGTCTCTATTACTAGTCTTATTTTGAGATGTGTGTGTGTGTGTGTGTGTATGTATTTGTGTACATGTGTGTGTGTGTGCATGCTTATATTGGTATCAGCCTTTAAATTTGTATTGTTTTAAGGGACTTTACTTACCTATCTGTGGTTTTCTGTATTTCTTTCTTGGTGGCAAGGATTTAATGAAAAGATTAAGTGTCTTTTTTCTTTGGTCTACGTTTTTTTTTTCTTTCTAAAACTATGTATAGAGCCTGATTAATAGGAGCTAAATTAACATTTGGTGAATTAAGTGTATATAGTTTTGATGAGGTGGGAGACTTCTTAGAATCTTTAAAATAATACCACAGAGGTTATTTTGAAATCTGAAGTCTGCTTAACATTAACATGAGAAGATGGAAAAGGATATATAAGATATATTAGTGCTCAGAGACTGAAGAGAGAAGCAGAGGGAAAGAATCTTTCAGTATATTTCTGTTTCATTTTGCATACTGTTAAAACAGTGATGCTTTTGCTTATAATAAGAGAGAATCACATATAGACTATGCAAAGAACCATTTCTCACCTATCAAGTTGGCAAAAGTCCACAAGTTTGCTAATATACTCTGTTGTTGGAATCTGCGGAGAAATTGGCACTCTCATATGTGGTTGATTTGAATGAAAAATAGGAAAACCTTTTGGAGGAGGATTTGGCAATATTTATCAATGCTATGTATGTCTTTACCTTATGACCCAGCAATCCCACACCAAGGAACTTACCATAAAATGGTACTGGCAAAAAAGATAAAACGATAATTCTGAAGGATATTAGTAGTACTATATGGATCAAAGTAAAGCCTAGAAAAAGCTCATATTTTGATCAATAGAAAACTAGTTGAATCAACTGTGGTGTATGCACAAGCTGGAGTGCTGTATGGCTGAGAAAAGGCATGAGGAATGTCTTTATGTACTATAGAGTAATGATTAGATAATGGAATAATCTTCCAGATATTTTAGCTGGAAATAGCAAGGTGAAGAAAAATGTGGCCATCCAAAGACACCAGCATTGGGGTAGATGTGAAGAAGTTGGGTACATGTTGGTTTCCTAGGACTGCTATGATAATGTACCTTAATAAAGTAAATGGAAATTTATTCTCTCATAGTTCTGTATGCTAGTCCAAAATCAAAGTGTTGGCAGGGAATTGGAGGCTCTGGAGGATCCAGGGAAGAATTCTTACTTGTCTTCTCCTGGTTTTTGGTGGTGGCCATCTTTGGCATTCCTTGGTTTGCAGCTACATCACATCAAGTTCTGCCTCCATATTCATACGACTGTCTAACCTCTGTATGTGTCTGTGTCTCTGGATCCAAATGGCCCTCCTTTACCTTTCTCTACAAAGGCACCAGTCACTGGATGAGGGTCCACTCTAATCTAGTATTACGTCTTGTCTTGATTTCATCTGCAAAGATGCTATTTCCAAATAAGCTCATATTCCCTGATTTCTTAGGTTAGGACTTCAAAGTATTCTTTTGAGAACACAATTCAATGACAACACAGGGTATGTAAATATGTGTGTGTGTATATGTATATGTGTGTGTGTGGGGGGGGTGTTATTTGTGTATGTGGTAGAAGGCTTATGCTTCTCTAGATATTATTTTAATTTTGAAATCATATAAACATAAATATCAAACAAAATTAAATAAAAAATTCCAGAAAGTAAAATTAAGATGAACTAAATCATGAGAATATTGAGTTTATGGCATTTCATGCACAAAGAAAGTATTTTTTGTGACTTCAAAAAGCATTTCTTTGACCACATTTCCTTAGTGGGATATACCCTAAAGAAAATGGAATTGAAAAAAAATTGTTTTTAGTAATCATATTGGGGATGCTATTGTTAACATTCCATTAAGACTGTTGAGTATGTATTGTATGAATAAAGTAAATATGTAGTTTTGTTTGTATTAATGGATGAATAAATGAGGCGAAGTTAAAAACCGTATAGTCCTACCTTTGAATCCGACATATAAGTTTGAGTTCATGGTCTATCTTAGTTAAGACAAAAACAAAATGTATTTCCAGCTGTGATCACTGAGAAGTTCTAAAAACAAAGGTCAACTAAGGAGCAGTAAGCAAACTCAATGTCAAGGTCCTGGTTGGTTAGCACCATTTCTGTGCTGAAAGAATGAGGATTCCTCAGAGAAATGGCAGATCTGGGCAGGAGGTGTTCAAGGTGAGCCTGTTTTTGCATCTCATCATATAACAGACCATGGAAACTATCAGAGACTGCCAAAGACATATTCAGGGCTCAACTTGAAGAGGCCCCACTGGGAAACAATATGACAATTGGATTGTCAGTAAGGGTTATAACCACATTGGACCCAAACTTTTCAAGTATGCTTAAATTCATAATTTATAAATTATTATGTGTTAGATCTGAATGTCCCCCCAAACCTCATGGTCCCTACTAAAAGCATGGTCCCTACTGCAACAAGATTCAGCGGTGGGTCTTTTAGAAAATGACTGGATCATGAGAGCTCTGATTTAATCAGTGGATTAATTAATTTGGTGAATCCATTTATAATTGAATGGAGTACTGGAGTTGGAATCTAAATAGAGGAAGTAGGTCACGGGGGTGGGGAAGGGGATGTGCCCTGGAAGGGTTTATCTTCTCTCTGGCCCCTTCCCTCTTTCTGCTTTCCAGCTACCATGCACTGAACAGCTTTCCTCCACCATGCCCTTCCACCATGAGGTTCTGCCTTGGAGCCAGCCAACTAAAGACTGAATCCTCTGGAACTATGAGCCAAACAAATCTTTCCTCCTCTAAGTTGTTCTTGTCAGATATTTTGGGCACAGCAACAAAAAGCAGACTAACACAAAAATGATTTAAGAGCAAAAATACTATCAATGGTCACCTATGGAGAATGCTAGGGAACCAGCTCATTATTTTGAAAATCAAGCATTTATCTCATCTTTCCTATGTAAACCAGATCCCTGGACAATTAAATAATTGATGAGGAGAAGTTTTCTTTACTAAAATATCCAAGCTAATAAAAGGAATGAGTGAAGAAAAAGAAAAGAAAATGACTATTTTGAACAAACAAAATAATGGATCTTTGATAATGGCTGCTAACATAAGCAAGCCAACTGGATGTTAATGAAGCCTGATAGAAGGGGTGAAGAACTTGTGCTTAAAGTTGAACCAAACATTCTGATAAAACCTCTGTTGCCAAATATAGGGGACAAAGGAACACATTAAATCATATATGGGGCTATAAATAGCAAAACCCATACAGTGGAAATCTCTATAGGACAAACTATTTAGCTTCTTTAACATACAAATTTCAAGGAATATCCCTTCTACCACTTCTCTCAAAGGAAAGAGATGGAGATAGAAGCTATTGATTAAAAAGACTTAAGTAACACATTAACTAATTCCGATGTATATATTTATTTGGAATCTGTCTCAATTAAAAAAAAATGTTAGAACCATTTGAGGCAAGGCACAAAGCAACTCGGTGAGACCTTGTCTCTAAATAAAATACAAAATAGGGCTGGGGATGTGGTTCAGTGGTTGGATGCCTCTGAGTTTAATCTCTGGTTACTCCCCACACCAAAAAATAAATAAATAAATAAAAATAAAAACAAATTAACTATTTGGGGGAAATATGAGCATTGTTTGGATATTTAAACATATTTTTAGGCATGATAATAATATTGTGATGATATTTTTTAAAAATATGCTGAACAATAGAGAGTGTAATGTCATGAAGTTTGAGATTTGCTGATAATAGTCTGGCTAGAATATAGATTAAATTGTAAAATAGGTTATGAGTTGACAGTTGTTGAATCTGGGAGATGGGTACATATACTGTTACTTTTGTAAATATTTGAAATTTTTTATAATAGAAAGATTTTTTTAGTGATGTTCTAGAACATCACTAAAAAAATGAGAGTCCAAATCAATTCTGTATTAAGTAAATTTTATTAAATCATTGGCAATTTAGTTGGTAATTAACAAATGTAATGAAAATAGTGAAAATAATAACCAAGATTTATTACGTACTTACTGTGTTCTTACTGCCTAACATATACCCATCAGAACTCTGGGGTTAGTTAGTAACTGTGAAATACCAATTTTATAGTTGGGGTCACTGAGACTCAAGTCAAACAGATTTGAACTTAAGTTGCCCTCTCAGCTTTTCCATGTAAAACACCCCCTACATGGGAGGGCTATACTTTTTCCTCTTTGACCATTTCTGAAGATCCAGATTATACCTCCGCAGTAAAGGGTTGTTCTACCACCTCAGCCTATCAATATTTCTTCCTCTTTTTAGATTCTATTTTACCTTGAATAGTTGCAGAAGCTAATTATGTGCTGATCTGTGACATCTTTCATAGTATTATCTTGAATCGTTATTAAAATATCTAATCACTAAATTTACTTTTTCAAGTGCAGTGTCTCTAACTAGATAGACTCTTAGACATCTCGAAGGCATAAACAGTGTCTTATACTTTGTGGCCCTCATACATGTTGGCATTATGCCTAGTATGATAAATGTTTTCAAGTGAAAGAAAATTGTTCAGAGACTTGATAATGAATGGCCAACAAGATAGATTCTTTGTGTCAGTGCTAGCAAAGCTATCTAGATGTAAAGAGAGAATTGGCAAATTATATTAAGTTGTCCATATACGAATCCACGTTCAGAGAAGATTCTTATTCCTACTCCTCTTATTGCCTAGTATATTGCCATCCCTCTTCTGTACCCTTTCCCCAGTCTTTCTAGAGGTAGGAGTGGGCAGAGAAAGAGAAATCCAATAGACAGTTTGAGAAAAGGATTGCATAGGTTCATTTCTCAGCCTCAGTCTCAATTTCTCCACCTGCAGAGAATGTGTGTTTATTAGATCTTGGATATGTTGGAAACGTAGCAGGACTGGTTCTTCTCAGTGTCTGGATGTGGAGGAGGGACCCGAGGCAGGAAGACTGGTGATTGTAGCACTCTGGTGCTTCCTTGGACACAGTCTATAATTTTAATTCTATCCAGAAAGCATCCTTAGCAATCCCATTTAGTTCTCCCACCTAAAACAAATTCTCCAACAGCTTTTATCAAGAGCAAAAGTGGCATTTTATTTTCATCTTCCTGGCTCTGTGTCTCTCAATTCTGAACTTGGTTGGGGAAAAAATGTATGCTATTTATAAGTCCTTCAAACCTCAAGTATGTAAAGAAAGTGTATTTTAAAATACATTCCATTTATAGCAGAAAAAAAGGCAGGAGATCTTAAGAGCTAGGCCTGGTAAGTAAATTTTGTTGAAAGCAGAAAAACTCTTCTGAAGGGCTAGGAAACTGGCCTAGCCCCTGCTCACTCTAAAATGATCTGACACTCTGTTGGGAGAGCATGGCTGTGTTTGGGAAGGTACATGATTAGAGCTTCAAAGGCATGGAAACCTCTAGCCACTCATCACTAGTGGGAGAAGCAACAGGAAGGTGATTTTATTCAAATCAGAATAAAATCCACATCAAAGGAGTTATGGGAATGAAGAATAATACTGAAAGAATGAGAAAAGGAGGACAAATATTAATCATACACTATAGAAGGACAATTTTAAAAAGTTCATGCAAGAAAATAGTAAGTGCAGCTTGTAATCAGACTTTGAATGTAGATGAACTGTGGTGTGCTCCTAAATTGAGGGAGAAAAGTAGGCATGTTGAGTGGGAACCACTCTTTTGGGATGCTTTGGGGGGAGACTCACAGCTAAAACAAGAGAAGTGGTCCAGACATGTGAAGATAATTTACCAAGGTCACATCTGTTGGACTCATTCTTTTTTTTTTTTTTTTTCCTGAAGTTGAGGACTTTTGCCATCTGGGCCTTGTGTGGTGGTGAGAGAGCTGGGTTCAGATGGGAAAAGCCCAGTGAGTAAGACCACACACACACAGACATACGAGTTAACTTGAACAATTTCACTTTTGTCTTCTTTATGGACTAGAGTGCTGAGTAAAATATCTTTCGGCGATAATTCCTTGCAGTAAATAAGTTGAAAAACTACTATACCTGCTATGGATATGGTTGAAGTGTGTTGCTCAAAGGTTCATATGCTAGAGAGTTGGTCCCTAGTGTTGATAGAGTTGAGGTGGAATTCTATGAGGTGGGGCATAGTGGAAGAATGTTAGGTCACAGGGGACTTTGCCTTTGGCAGTGATGAATGTAGTTCTCACAAGATCCTGGTTAGTGCCTGTAAATGCAGGCTATAAAAAGAGTAAGTCCAGACCCTGAAACTCTGGCTCCCTGTCTCTCCATGCAATTTCCTCTGCATGTGCTCCCACCATTGTGATGACCTCTGCCGTGACGATGCCATCCATCATGGTGCACTCATCAGAGGCCAAGCAGATGGGGCTGCTTGATCTTGTATTTTTCAGTCTTCAAAACTGTGGGCAAAATAAACCTCTTTACTTTATATAGTTCCCAGCCTCCAATATTTTGTTATAAAAACAGAAAATGGACTAATACAATACCATAAAAATGTTGTAAGCTTCATATTGATATTTGGTTGATTGCTAGGTATAAAACATATTAATGCTACACCAAGAGCAAAAAAGTGATTTTTCTTATTCTGTGAAATCAGATGCCTTTACTCTCCCAAGATGTGGCATTCCCAGAAGGCCTAATGAGGGCGCACCTAACAATTAGACCTTTGTCATTCAAAGAAGGGTCTGCAGACCAACTCCATCAATATCACCCGAGATCATGTTACAAATAGAGAATCTCAGGACCCACTCTAGAATCAAAGAATCAGAATTTGTATTTTAACAAAATTGGTTTGATGAGTACGGATCTAGGTGATTTCTACAATCTTTTCAATTTCTGAAATTTTATGAATTTTGAATACTTAGCTGTAAAGTATTCCCTTTGTAATTCTGTAATCAGGTGAGTGATTACAGTTTTGGAAGTCAACTAGGATGTCTTCACTCTTATGAATCTATCTATTACACACTACATGCTCACACGAACACAGCAGTTATTATATTATCCTGAGTGCTAACATGATTTCCCCTCAGGAAACTGATTCAACTTGAAAACTGCCTTCGTATTTTTTCACTTAAAAACATATTTTGAAAAAATATGTCTGAACCATGAATGGGAGAGACTATTCAAGATGGGTCATTATAGCTCCTCCATGTGTCATGAGGAACACAATGTTTGGTATTCTCGGAATAGTGTCATGCAGAGGGTAGAAAAACGCTTAATTAGCTCATTAGCTCTGAATTTATTTTTATCATGTAAACAGTCTTTTGCAGAAGTCATAATTACTTATAGATGCTAATGCTGACTATATTTTAAAAATCTAAAAATTGCTGTCATTGGAATTGTGTCTTAAAAATATGTTTATCTATCTTAGAGCAAATGCTTTCTAGAATCCTGGAAGGCACTTTAAAAAAAAATTTTTTTTGAGGCACTTAAGCTCAACAGCTAATGGAAGATCATGTATTTAAATAATTTACACTTCCATCTGGTTTAAAGAACACCAGGTGGAAGTTGCTGATCGGAATGAGTCTGTTACGTGGAAGGAAATGTTTGCTCAAAATAAATGAAAGGCAAACATTTACATGAGCTCCATCTTTTTGTCTGTGTGGATAGACTCCTGTTTCCTGTTCTCGTATTCCCTGGGCCTGGATTCTGTCTTGTGCATTCCCTTTGTATTGACGAGGGTCCAGGGGAACACGATTAATGGAGTGACTTCCACTGTTTTATTTTCTTCTTCACAATCTTTTGATCATAAGCAATTATTGTCTCCCTTTCTGGTCCTTTCTGCATGCCAACCTGAAATCAAAAGGGGCTGCCCCCTTTCTGTAGGAGAGAGGAAGCTGAGCTTCCTGGATACAGTTCTGCCAGTTGCTGGGCCAGCTGGCAAATTTTATGTTTCCCACTGAGTGTCACAGTGTGCTGTCAAAGGCTTGGTTTTGTGAGTTGACTTCTGATAGGCACTTACTGTATCTTACCTGTCAACTCCACAGTGGACTTCCTCATTTACAGCATGTGGCTTGCAAGCACAGACCAAACCCTTCCAGCCAAGAAGAGTCCTACAGAGCACATGGCTCCACTTCCCAGATCTTTTCTGCTCATTGTGCTTGTCAGACATATTCTTCCATGCTTGGACTCTTTTCTTGGTGCATCTGAGGATCTGTGTGTATCATTTTGGGGTAGATAAAAGAATCAGAACCATTCCTGCTGTTAACCTTAGAAAGACTAAAATCCCAGTATCATAAGGAAGAATTACTGGCTATGGAGAGGATTTTTTTTCCAGAGTTATAAACCAACTCACCTAACAATCCTTTAGCTTACATGGGAGAGCATTAGACAGTTGTCACAAACTGAGTCTATACTTGGATATGCAGCCTTTATAGTCCATGTATTTCAAGTTTTTTTTTTTTCAAGATATCACAGCCTCTATACTCTACCAGGATTACACTAAAGTTTATCTACCCAGCCTCTAAGACTCCCCGGGGAAATAGATCACAAAATCTGCAGCAGCTTCAAGCTCATCTCTACCAGAGCCAAATGAAATACAAATTCCAAATGTTTCAAGTTTTATTCTAGGTTTAGAAATTACACTTTTTTGATTCAGATCTAAATTTGACAATGTACTCTTTCTCATTGCTAGGAACAAGCCTGGGCAGGGATGGGGGTGGGAAGAACCTGAGAATGACCGGGAAGGACCACTTCTTCTGCCATGGCCACTGTGTGGGCATCTCTGTGTGGTGGGGTGGGGGGAGAGGGGCTTTGGTGGACCACAAAAAATATTGATCTTGGGAAGGAAGATTATCAATGGAATTGCTTTAAGGACATTTTCGGTTATCGTAAGACCACTCAGTTTGCAACAGGCAGTAGTCATTTCTGTCATCACTTTTCCTATTTAGCTCTTGGCAGAACATTTGGGTTTGGACCAGAAAGGAGGCTTGGTAGAAGATGTGGGTGTTGAGACATTGCCTCACTGTGCCTCTTCTCCCTCCCCCTCCCAGGCTGGCCTAGAAGTCTCGGAGTATGAGGCTGGTGCATTCAAGTGTGGGGAGCTCAATAGTTGTGTTCCCAGCCACCCTCTGAGGGTGCCACTCCAAGAGGCACTGTGGGCAGGTGCTTATGCTTTACCAATGTATGGAAAGCATATGGAAGAATCGACTCAGCAAGCTTGGCAAGGACACTGTTTAATATCATCATCATCATGTTGAGCAAGCAGGGCTCATAAAGCGTGCTCAGAAAAATTCATTCACTTCCTCCACGGCTTGTTTTTCTTGAGCCCTTAAGACTAGTCTTGCTTTCCTGGTTAGCTCCAGATAAGGAAAGATCTTCTGGTTTATCTTATGCAATAATTCAATCCAAGTTTAGTAATTAGTATGTCCAAGCTAGAGTAAGATATGAAACACCTGTTTTTACTTATTGGTCATTTTTTTTTCCTTTAGCTTGTGTGGCCCTTGCTGCACATAGCTCCATTGCAGAGGGTGGATGGTAGTGGTCTCTTTTCACTTGCCCAGGTAGTGTTGTTCTTCCCTTGCACCAGAGTTGGGGGGATGGTTATGGGAGAGAAGAGACGATTTCACTCATGGTATGGGTGCTCTCTGGACTTGGAAAATTTATAAAATGGTTTTTCTCTTGTATGACACTGGCATGGTCTGAATGTTTGTGTCCCCCCACTCCATCCAATTCAGTTGTTGAAATGCCAGCTGCCTGAGGTGATGATTTTGAAGGTAGGACCTTTGGTAATGATTAGGTCATAGGGATTGAGGACATTGAATGGGCATAATGCCCCAATAAAAGAGGCCCAGGAGAGTTTCCTTGCCCCTTCTATCTAGTGAGGACATAGAGAGAAGGTACCATCTATGAATCAGAAGGTGAGGTTTCACCAGGCACCAAATTTGTTGCCTTGATATTGGACTTCCAGACTCTATAGTGGTAGGATAACTTTCTTCTGTTTATAAGCCACCCGATTTATGGTATTTTGTTATAGCAACCAAAATGGACTAAGACAGACATTTACATGGATTATACTTTTATCTCTTTCAGTCTCTGTGTCTTTCTGTGTCTCCATCACACACACACACACACACACACACACACACACACACACACACACACATACACACACATACACACACACATTTCTTGGGTTTTCCTACCTATGAATGTGTTTCCACTGCTCAATTACATTCATCTCCTTTCATAGGCCTGAGAAACCAGTTCATGCCCTGTTGGCATCACTTCGCCATCTAAAGGATCACATGCTTCCCCTTATGCTGGTTGCTTTTATGAGAGGCCATACAAGTGTCTTTTGCCCCCAGTAAATTCTGGGCCCATAGAGAGGCCCTGGCACAGCCATCTTTACTTCACTGTCAGAGGAGCTGGCCAGTCATCTTCCTGCCTGGGGAGATCAGTCCCCAGTCTCCCCTCACCCCATGCCCTAGACAATACTTGCCAACCTCTGAGTAGAACCACATCAAATTTCTTTCCTCAGGCTGAAAGGGAGGGGAAGGCACTGAGTTACACCTCCAAGTCCCTTCACCTTGGAGAGGGTTGTGTCTCACAGCACACAACAGTTCTCCAAAAAAGTCTTCTTGTAATCTCCTATTCTTTTCTTTTCTTTTTTTTTAAGTTCCTCTCATTCTTTCTAAGCCAGGGTGGGTAGTTAGCAGAGTATTGAATACCAGTTCTTAAACAAGCCCATGCATATTCTGACTGGTGGCCTTGTACCTCACTTTGAAATATGATATTCATTGTCTTGGGGATTCTGATACAATTAACATTGAAATAGTTTACTTCACATCTGCTTAGATTAAATAAAAATATGAGTTTAAAAATGCAGGTTTTATGTTCATATGGCTGTGTGAATATCTATGCATTCTCAGTTGAAACACTTAAAATTTAGTTTCTGTTCTGCTTCCTCTTTAATTATATGTACATTTCAATGAAGAACTCACAGAGGAAACAAAATCTTTTTGCGATACAGAAGTTCTTCTATTGCCTGTTTAACTGGACAAAATAGTAAGGAACTCTTTAACATAATTTCTAAGAGGTAGATGGAAGAATATTGAATCTTGGGACACCCTTCTCCGCAGCATGGGGATCTCTAAAGGCATGGTCTTCTTCAGCAATGTACTAGAATTTAAAATGGAAGAAAGAAGATTGAAAACAAAAACAGTGGTTAAGCAGCTAATGCTTATTATGGAGCACCCATACTGCCCCAGATGTTATGTGCAGTGCTTTATGGAGATTGGCTGTGATAACCTCAAAACAGCTCTGTGTATTTGTGTGTGTGTGTGTGTATGTGTATGAGAGAGGGGGGCAGAGGCAGGGAGAGAGAGAGGGAGAGTGTGTGCACATGGGGGAAGCAAATGATATTAGTATTCTTATCTGATAGAATTTTAGTAAGTGCCTAAGATCATAAGGTCATATGAATTATTAGGTGATGAAATTCAGATATCAATTTGGGAAATGTAACTTCACAATTGATTACCTTAGTAAAATTGGAAGGAAAATTAGGGAATTCTAGAATTCTATAAACTACCTCATTTCTTCAACTTCACTTAATTTCAGATAACTTATTTTAAATAATCTTGCCCACTGAAAGTCATCTTTTTTTTCTTAGGACTTGGGAGCATCAAGACAAAGAGACAAGTTTTACAAGAACAGTGCCAAATCACCTTCTATAAATTTTCTTTGCTCCTTTCACTAATTTTTAAGAAACTTTCATTTAGTGGATTTCATTCCATGAAAAGTCAAGGACCATCGGTCATTTGTGTTCTTTGACTGATCTGATTTCTATTTTCTTGGCAGTCATAGAAGAGCTTCTTAGGTTGGTCTTTATAGACCTGGGAGGGGCCCCTCTTTAGCCATGTCTTCATAGCTCCCTAAAGAAAAGGAAAGACTAGGTCTGAAACTGACCATGTGGACAATCCAAATGGACCAAAGCCCAGTGTTTTTCTTTACAGTCTCATTGTAGCTTAGCCCAGTGTTCCCTTCTGGAGGAGGGAAGACACATGTTTAAATCAAGTTACGTCTTAACCAGAAGTGTTAACTGATTCTTACAGATTTTGCCCCTAGACAGAAGTAAGCAAACTGTTCATTCTTTCTACACCCTGCCCGTAGGATGTAAGACGTTCTCAACCCTTCTCCATATACCTGTTTTGCTATTCTGAATATCTTTGCTCTAGAGCTACTTTAACTACTTTGGGTACTCAGAAATTTCCTGAAATGAGAATGACTTTAAATTGGACTATAATGACTTTGCAGGCAATGGAGACATTTATTCTCTTCCCTTAGTCACTTGAACTTTTAAATTTTATTCTTTCAATGTCTTAAGAATCTTATAACTAATATGATTAATCATAAAAGAATATAGAATATGAGGCCATTTTATTTATTGTTTAATGTGCAATCCAAGTGAAAGATGTGCCAGACCCAGGACAAACTCTGAGCCCTTCCAGGGACACACGCCTTTCTTGGTTCTTCCTGGGTCAATGTCGGTGCCTTTGTTTTAGCAAATATTTGTTGAGTACTTACTGTGTCCCAGGTGCTGTGCTAGTGTTGCAGGGGACAGATGAGGCAAGACACTGAAGATAACAGGAAACAATACTTGACTGCAGCCAGGTTCAGAGTGTACAGCTTTCACTGTAATCGATCAATTCCCCTGAACCCCAAGTCCAGGCAGTTTCAGACTTTGTACCCATCGTGTAAGGGGAGGGGCTCAGAAGCTCACAGTCTGCTGAAGTTCACACAAAAGCAGCTTTTTCTTTCACTGTTTTGGTCAAGTTAACCCTTCAAGGACAGTGCCTGAGAAGGGGAGAGCTGCTTCACCCCCCCCCCCGCCCCCCCCCCCCCCGCCCCCCCCCCCCCCGTCTTCCCTCCCCCTGCCAGCTGTTACCATGGAGCCCAATTAGTAACCTCTTCTCTTCTCTTTGAAAGGTAAACACCTCTGGGAAGCTCCAGCCCAAAGCCAGGGGCCTCTTTGAAATAATCTGTTTTTTACAATCTCACTCTGCTTTTACAAGCACCCTTCTACAAACTATTATATACATTGTTATTTATATTAGATAGTCCATAAATGATTGTGAAAAACTAGTAAAAGGGGCCTTCAGCACCTGGAGGGCTGATCTCTTCAGGGCCAAGTAAGATAGAGCAACAGAAAATAAGAAGTTTAACTACATTGAATTCTTTTGTAGAGATTCTTGTGCTGATAGTCCTAAGATCAATTATGGTGAAGATTTCTGGAGAAGCTTAGTTAAGGTCTTCTGTGAAGGAGAGGGTGCTACTACACTAGCCACTGGTGTGCTGTGAACAAAATGGAACAAAGTCCCAGACTTGATTGGGCTGACATTCTCATGAGTGGACACAGAAAATGGATTAGTAACATATATAGCATGTTTGGGATAGGTGTTATGAAGAAAAATAAAACAGGAAGGGAAGACAGAGATTTCTGGGGCAGGGGAGGTGATTTGATTTCAAGTTAGACCCTTAAGGAGGCCTGACTGTGAAGGTGACGTTTGAGCCAAGACTTGCAGGAGAGAAGGGGGTGAGTTGCATAGGGAGGGGGAAGGGTGCTGGAGACTCCATGATATTTAGGAGAGCCACTGCCTGGGGGACCCTTTGATCTTCTGTGGCATGGTATTTCTGGGTCAGTGCAGAGCCCAACTGACCTCTGAAAGTCAGGGCAGAGGAACTGAGACTTTCTAGAAAAACAAAAAAATGAGGGGAAGGAAGTCTATTATGGCAGGCTGGCAGGGGACCTAGGGACCTACACTTTCTTCCCCAAGGAGATGCCGTTCTGTTTCATTTCTCAAGTACAGAATCCTGTGTCTTCTTGAATTGTCTGTTTATGCAATATTCAGCCATCTGTGGGGTTAGAGGGTTTACTCAGCACCACCCTCCCTTCTGATGCCGATGCAAGTTTGGGGGATTTCTCAAACCATTCGTGGTTTTGATAATTCACTGGAGAGACTCACAAAACTCACTGAAAGCTATTATACTCATGGTTATGGTTTATTACAGGGCCTCACAAATAATCTCCCTGAATGCAAGCTGGGGTATAGCATAAAATACGTCAAGGGAAGAGAGGCATTGGGTAGATTCCAGGAGAGCCTAAACACTCCCAAACGTTGCTCTCATAGACATTGCTACCTCCTGTTAGCAACAGTGTGTAACCATACACAGAGTACTGCCCACCAAAGAAGCCCCCACAGCCCAGGTGTCCAGAGTTGTTTTTTGGGGTGGTGGTGGTGGTATAGGTACTGGGGATTGAACTCTGGGACACTTGACCACCAAGCCACATCCCCAACCCTATTCTGTATTTTATTTAGAGACAGGGTCTTCAGTGTCCAGTCCTTCTGAAAGTCAGGCTGATACCTTTAGTCTCCAGTTCCTCTAAAGAGGGGTGCATACCAAGTGACCCAACATGGGTGGTGCTGTTAGACTGTTTGGTGTCTCCTGGCAAATAAAGATGCTCCTGTTAGGCATGAACTTTGAGGAGCCTGGAGATCACCTCTGGGTGGCTGAGGGCAAAGTCCAGACCTCACCTTTGGATAAAGTTCATTTTCACTATAGTCTATAAAGTACAATGACTTTTCGCCAACATCTTCACTTTTACAACATCATTACTACTCTTCATTAGCAGTACACAGGATAGTGGAGGAGGCAGAACAGAGCTGGGGGCTTCACATCTGCACACGGGGGGACCCACATATTTTACATGTGCATCAAAAATGTCTTTACTATTGAATATATAGGGGATGCTTTTAAATAACATTCTTTTGATTTTCTTTTGTTCCTTTCGGAGGGAAGGAGGGAAAATGGGAAAAATATATGTATATATTCTGTACAAAATCATTGAAGGTAAGTAAACTAATAGCACATAGATTTAAATGTTTACTGGTTTGTGTCAGTGTCTGGGTATACAATGAATAATTCATATCAAACTAGTAGAATGTAACATTTACATAAAATAATACTTTGCAAATTTATGGTAAGTACTAATTACTTGCCTTATTTGCCATGACTATGATATTAAATATTCATAAAAATGTGATTATTTCTTTGATTTGGCAGGCATTTAGATTTCTCTACAGCTTTTCACACTGCTAATTTTAATCCAGTAAATTATCTGGAAGAAAACAGTATGCAGCCTAAAAACTGTTCAAAATTCACTCCAACATTGAGCACATTATGGACGTAATGATCCATTACAACCAAACTTCAAGAAGGGCTTACAAGAAAACTGAGAATTAAACAAAGAAATATGGAGGCTATCATCATGATTTATCAGATATGTTTATTAGACTTTTTTTTTTTTACACATATCATGGTCTGCCTTTAGAAGTACTTTTCTGATATATATTAAATGCACTTTGAGGTGTTTTGCTCCTGCTAGGGACCAGTTTAAGAGAATTTACCAGGACTGTGCCAGTGTTCATTTCCCAGCTTGATGATCAGGGCGATTATTTGTGAAGCCCATTAATGTGAGAATCTGAACTGTGGATTCTAGAAATGTGCTTGCTCTTCATGGGACCTGGAGAGGGAAAGGCCCATTCCTTTCCTTAGTGCTCCTGGAGAAGCTTGAGGTTCTGAGGTACATAACAGGGATCATGTCAGAGGGGATCTGACCTCTGCATGACCTGAACATTGTATATTCTGTTAACTTATAGTGATTCTCCTAACAATTTACCTGCCTATTTTCGTTCAATTAGCCAAAATGAAACTCTTCATGTATGCAACATTCTCCCATCCAAAATTTCAGAGAAGAAAAAGAACATAAAATGAATAGAGAGGTGGCAGGAGAAAGGGGCAAGTTGTTAAGCATGAACTTGGTGGTCAGAAAATGGTTGGACCGGGGATTGTAGGGAGAAATTAGACACAACGTGTATCCTGTTTACACCATAGCTTCCATCACTGAATCCCTTTAAGACACAAAGGGATTATACAACATAGGGATCCTTTGAATGCCAGTATTCAGCAGAGTGAGCATCACAAATTTAATATCTAGATCTACAGCTAGAAAGAAACCTCAAATGTCTTCATGCCAGTGTGTTTATGAAAGGTGTTTGAATGAGGTCAGGGCCATTTACTGAATAACACAGCAATTTATGCTTGAAGAGTACTGTCTTTAGAATATAAACCCAAATTTCACAAGCTCATGATCCAAAATTGATGGAAGAAGGTAGCTGGTATGATGCATAGATGTGAGAGGGCTCTTCTTAATAAACCTTAGGGAAAACGTCAAATAAAAATTAAGCCTGAAAATTAAAAGCAACCTACCATAACAGATAAAACTGCAAATAAGGTTCTCTTTGGTGGTCAACATAACCTGGAAACCAGATTATATTGCAAACCAGGTTATATTGAAAGGAGGCGCAACAGTATCTGCTGGAAGAAGATGGCTAGGCTTGCCTGTCATACCAGGAAAATAACAGCATGGTGTTAGGTTGGGAGCAGGCAGTTGCTGGGATCACTGCTTCACACAGGGTGTGGCAATGGATTCCTTACTCAACTCACCCTCTGCCTTGGTTTCCTCCTCCCTGAACTGAGGAAAAGATAGTGTTTACTTCATAGGACTGATGGGAGGATATACTGCTAGTGCTCAAAGAAGGTGTTTAACAGTATATGGCATGCAGTAAATGCTTAATAAATTTTGGCTGATATTATTGTGACTATTATATGTAGGAAGCTGAAACAAAAATATGAGTTAGTAGACTGTCTGTTCATGTAAAGAAGAATTTCAGATATTTGACTGACATTTTCCAGAGATAAACTGACCCCCTTACGTGGTTTTGTGTTAATATAAAACCAACATGTTCTGGTTAAGACCAGTGATTGCCTCTCTGGGGCCACCTAACTTTTACAGAGAAGACTCATAACTTTAATTTAGGATATTGAGGAATTTATGACTCTTCACAATTTCATGACAACCAGTCTAATTTATGGGGGTTCTTCCTAATGAGCACTATATACAAAGGAAGATAGTTCTAGACTTAAGCGAGGCCTGGCTAGTGATTAGGAGAGCCAGAATATTCTCTGTCCTTTTTTGGTATTAGAAGGCCATCTACATATGAAATTTGTTTCACTTTATATGGAATTTGTACCCAACTAAAGTTATTTGGTTGTTCCCCTAATTGCTGCTCTTTAGCTATAGGTACCTCATTTTTCCTTATGTAATTGTTATTTGGACAGTTTTTGCATTTATAACAAATGCTATAATCAAACTATTTATTTGTGTTAGATTTTTCCCTATAAGTTCATTATATTGAAATAATTTTGAATCTTGATTCTGTCATTACTAGATTTTATGATAATCTCAATTACTTTCAATAAATTTGATAACTATCTAAGTAAATATAGAAAATCCTGTGTGCATTAAAAAAATTCTTTTTCTTTACAAAAATAAAAAGATGCTTGAGTTTAATAAACTTTCTCAGCATAAAACCCTGCAACTGTCTTCCTGGCCAAATAGGAATGATAACTGTTCCAGATCAATTTTATCAGAATTTTTGGTTATAATGTTAACCTGATAAATCAGGGAAAATGAGAACAGATTAGAATATATTATGCTTTTTAAGCCACAGTCTTTTTGTGTCATTGTTTTGAAAATTAGCAATGATCCATATGATTTGCCTAAATTGAAGTTTATAAAAAAATAACGCAAAGACATTGTAGTAGAGTGTGAAGCTATTCTGACCCAATTTTTACTTCCCTAACAAACCCACACAAAGTCCTCAGAAAAATCTGTTGCAAGATGGCACAGTATAAAATAACTATGTATAAGTTAGTTCTTCCCCAGCCCCCTTCCACTCCCCACCTTTGGTGTAGCCACACTTCTTAAAATGAAAACAAATGTAAAACTGGGTGCTTGCTTGCTTGCTCTGAAGGCTATGCACCAAGTACTGAATTGCCTTTCCAATTGCTGACCCAATCTTCTCATGTGCCTGCTTACTAGTTTTGAAAAACAAGAGGCAAAGCTGCCTTGAAATCAACAGTTTGCTCTGATGGATCCTCTCCAGTTCCTGGTACTAATCATAGCACTGGAGCCCGCGCTTTCAGAAAAGCAGAACGCTCATGCTTTAAAAGAAAAAAAAAAGAAAGAAAACTAAAAAAAAAAAAAAATCTTTCCTACTAAAAAAAATCCTGCAAAATAAATTTCATTCTCCTTTCCATTAGTTTGTTCCCTGAAAGCTTATTATTGTGATTTTTATCCTGACAAAGGCTTATGTATTCTCTGTGAGCATCTTGTTACTGTGAGCATAGGGGTGCAGGAGGGAAGTTTGCAATGAAAGCCAAAGGAAAATGGTAGACACAGGAGGTCAGAGCAGTTCACAGGGGCTGTTAGCAGCTGTGGGCACCATCTGACTGATCCACGCGCGTCCTCCGAGCTGCCTCGACAATATGCGGAGCTTACGGGAGATCCAGGCCCTGCTGCCGAATGTCATTTCCCATAAAGGAACTGGCTGACTTGGCACTGGTTCTGTCCTGGGCAAATGTGTCTAGTGGACCAAGTCATTTACCCAAAGTCTCTAAAAGAAACACAAAGGGGGAGGAGATGGTTTCCTTTGTTAACTCGGAGATAATATTGTTTGCCTATGTTAATTTAAAAGGAGGACCCAAAGCATCAGACATCTGGTTTTTAAAAGTCAAATCTGTGCCCCTATACTTGGAGTTTCTCATTTAATTGGGACATAATTAAAAGCATCAACAATGAAAACTTGGAGGGATCAGCTAGATAGTATTTTTATTCCTAGGACTCTCACCCCACCTGAGGTCAAATAGATCCTGGGTTGCTTTTGAAATATTCAACTTTGGTTTTGCAGATGGTGAGGTTGACCAATGCTGCCATTCTTTCTCGAATTTAACAAGGCCAGATGAAGAGAGGTCAGCTCTCTGGAGTCTGGGGTAGTTTTTCTGACAGTATTGAGAGTATGACATGCTGAGCTGGTCTACCTATATGATGTCTAGGAATAGGGGTAGTATTTATTGTAGCCTGTCTGCACATTGTATAGGTTTTTAACTGTGGATTGTAGAGTCCTGCTCTGAAATGTCCCTTCACTGTCCTGTCATATTGGGAAAGATAATGCAAAGATGTTAAAGAAAAGGTGGCCATCAGTCCATTGATACCCCCGAGAACTTTTTCTTTTCAGGAAGAAGGAACTCAAGAACTTGGTGTGGGGCAGATAGATGCACCATTTGCCTAGTGTCATATATCAAGGAGATGAATTCAGTGAGTCTGGGAAGTAAACACAGACTCCTGGTGCATTTGTTTACCAAGACTGCCCTAACAAAGCACACACACACACACACACACACACACAACTGGGTGACTTAAAACATTAAGTTTATTAGTTCACAATTCTGGAGTTTGGAAGTACAGAATCCAGGAGTTTCCAGAGCCATGCTCCCTTGGAAACCTACAAAGAAGGATCCTTTCTTGCCTCCTCCAACTTCTGGGAGCCTCAGATATCCCTTGGCTTGTGGCAGCATAATTCCAGTCTCTGCTTCAGTGCTACCTGGCTTTCTGCCCCAGGCCTCTGTGTCTTCATATGGCTGTCCTTCTTCTCTCTGTCTCTTTTCTCTTATAAGAACATGAATCATGTTAGGTCAAGACCCTGCATTACTGCAGTGTCATCTTAACTCATTGCCTCCACAAGGACCCTTTTTCCAACTAAGGTCACATTCTAAGGTACTGTGGGGAGGTGTACAAGTTCAACATACCTTTTGGAGGGAACATAATTGAACCCATAACTCACAATAAAAAAATAAATTAGGGTAGAGTGAAAGGGAATTGAGAAATGAGTCTAAGAAATTGAATTGTTTCCTGTTCATTTCATGTTAAGTTTAAATTTGGTTAGGACTTTGGAAGAAGGTAGGGTAGGCCAGGCCATGGGAGTTACTATGATTTGAATGTGTCCCACCAAAAAAAAAAAAAAATACGTTGGAAGTTCAATCCCCATTGCAACTGTGTTGGGAGATAGAACCTGATGGAAGGTGATCAGGTTAAGAGAGCAGAGTGAATGAATTAAGGCTGTTTTTGTTAGAATGGGCTCATTATTTTGAGAATGGTTTCCTTATCAAATGACAAGTTCACCACCTCCCCTCTCCTCTTCTCTCTGTGTCTTTATCTCTCAGCCTCTTTTTACCCTTCTACTCTCTTCAATGGGATGACCCAGGAAGAAAGCCTTTCCAAGATGCAGGTACCTTGTTCTTGAACTTCCCAGCCCCTGGAACTGTGGGCCCATACATTTCTGTATAAATTCTCCAGCCTGTGGCATTTTGTTAGCACAGAGAGAATTAAGACAGGTGCCTCTGAAGGATTTTGCCAGTACCAACTACAGGTAGGAATTCAGTACTTGGAGATTAGGGATTATAGAGAGAGATGGTATCAGAATTAGCAAGATATATAAATGAAGGCCATACCAAGGCAAAATATGTCCCCATGGATTGTCTTTTAGTTTGATGAGTTGGTAAAGCTCTTTTCAAGGGCATTCTGTCACAGAAGAGAAGTGTCTTTGTGATTCACGTCCTATAGTTTTAGAGGTTGCAAAGCCTATTTTCAGTCAACAAGTAAAACACCTACTTAGTGTTGAGCTCTATGCTTTGAATGCTTAGGTAATATGAGATGTTTACACATGGTCATGGAAATTAAACTAGAATGATTTGGGAATCAGGTATTGATTATTTGGAGTTCCTATGTAATTCAAAGTCCCATTTTATGATCATTCATATATTTTAATCTGGGGTCCTTTGAGTAGTGATATGGTTACTACTAGGCTTGTTCTCAGTTTATTAGTAACTAAAAAACAAAATCTTATTATAAGTTTAATTTATTTAATATATTGTCCTAGGAATTTCCTTTCTTAGGTGCCAGAGAAATAAAGGAACAATTCAACCACCGTATCTCAAACCAATCCAAACCAAACAAACTCGGACATTTATTAACTTTAAATGAGAAGGAGATATAGTAGGAGATGCCATACTCTTGTGTTTCAAAACTGTACCACTCCTATCTGGGACATCCCTCTTTATTCCTGGGTCTCCAGGGATGAACCACATGGGGAGGGGGAAGGTGCTATTGTCACCTGCCTGCCAGAGGTCATACAGTAGAGAGTGAAGTGCACCAGGATTAATTGAGACCTTCTTTTGTCTTATAAGGAGCAGAGATTGTGAGAACAGTGCAAGGTACTTGGGTGCCAAGTATGTGCCAGGCACTTTAGAAGATAAACATTCGTAGATTTGTTCAGTTAGTAGATCTAGGCACTTTCATATGCTCTTTTCATAAAACCCATGTAAAGTATTATTACCATTTTCCAATGGAGGAAACTGAAGCTCAGAAAAATTAAGTGGTATTCCAAGGGTTAATACAAACGGTAGTTGCTAGAGTTGGTGTTGCACAATTGCAAGCAGTAAGTAGAAATTTGTGGCAATCATTTTGAATTATTGGAGCAGAAGCACCTTGTTAGTGAACATGAGAGATAAAATTGGAAGTGTGTGGGCAATAGATGGAGGATTCTGAACGTAAGCCTGAAGATTCTATCTACTACAGTGACATTACCAAGCAACTGCAGATTTTGAGCAGCTGGGTGAAGTGATGAAAACAATATTGAAGAAGAGGAATCCAACATTTGTGAGAGGAGAAAATAGAGGCAGGGAAACCAGCCAGAAGGTTTTTACAGTAATTGAGGCATACGTTGAATTGGGCCTTATGTGTGTGTGGGCTGTGGAAAGGGGAAAAAAAAGAAGCTTGTTTGTTTGTTTGTTTATACTCTGTCTTATTCCAAAGAAGACTTTCAGGTAGTCTGTAAGAAACTAAGAAATGGAAGAATAACCCAAAAGAGTGACGTGAGAAAAAAAATTTAAAAACCAAACATGGGGTAATAAAATAGAACCAAGGCCAGTGCTTTTCTAATATGGAAAGGTCCCTCTCATCCACAAAGTAATTCAATAAGGGAACAAATCTATACATTCTAGGGACACATTTCTGCTCATATGGTTTAATATAGGGATGAATTTTAATGTATAATGTGTAATCTTTATATATATGTATAATCTTTAGGCAGTCCAAACCTTGAACAATTTTTGATAGATATTGCATGGCAATATGTTCATGTCTCAGGAGTTACAGGCTGTGGTAACTTGCTAGCTCTAAATGAAAACCAGAAACACTCTCTTATTTAGTTAAGCTGGCTAGGAATGATGTCAAATGACAAGCCCAACAAGGACATAGGCCTGAATAGACCATCATAACACTACTCCCAGGGGAGTCAAGAATATCCTTGGGAGGGACAAATATTCTCATCAGAAAAAATATTAATACATAAACAATTGATGATCATGAACTCCAAGTTCAGCTTCATACAACTTGATGGTTTTAGAAAAACTCAAGTATAACTAATGTTACTGATATAAATATCCACATATACTATAGAATTTTAGTTTTATGTAAAACTTCTCATTTGTTGCACTTCAGATAGACTGATATATATATTAGGGAGTGAGTTAGCATTCTATATGGTATAAGGTAGGGATTAATTGAATGTCACTGGACGATGAATTGGCAGGGTTTGGAGAGATATGAAAAGAGATGAGAATGAGACTGCATCTTTGGTCTATTCATATTATATAGTCTCAGTGGGTTCTTATTTTTAAAAGATCATTTTGTTTTATTGGTATATTATAATATATATATTAAAATATATATTATTTATATATATTATAGTAGTATTCATTGTGATATATTCATATAGACACATTACATGATTCAGTTAATTTAATGGTCTGTCATATCCCCTTATCCTTTCTTCCTCCCTCTCCATTTCCAATCCTCTATTGCTCTCTCTCCTTTTTTTATTTTTCCATGAAAGTCCCTGTCCTTTCCCCACATTTTTTCTAACTTCTACATATGAGAGAAAACTTACAATCCTTGACTTTTTGTGCCTGGCTTATTTCACTAAACGCAATGGTCTCAAGTTTCATCTGTTTTCCTGCAAATAAAAATTGTCCTTCTTTATTGCTGCATGAAACTCCATATAGGTGTATACCACATTTTCTTTATCCATTCATCCACTGACAGGCACCTAGGATGGTTCCATAACTTGGCTATTGTACATTGTTACTGCTGTAAACATGGGTATGCATGTATCTTTATAGTGTGCTGACCTTAGTTCTTTTGGATAAATACCAAGTGGTGGGTCAATTGGGTAATATGGTGTCTCCATTCCTAGTTCTTTGAGGAAACTCCATATTGATTTCTATAGTGATGGTTCTAATTTACAATTCTACCAACAGTTCCTTTTGCCCCATATCCTCATCAGCATTTTATTATTATTTGTATTCTTGATTATTGCCATTCTGACTGGAGGGAGATAGTCTCAGTGTTGAAGTCTCAATTTTTATTTTCATTTCCCTATCAGTGGGTTTTTAGTTGCAAACAACAGAATTCATACCAGCTTGTTAGAGTGAAAAGGGGATTTGTTAAAGGAAATTTTAACTAATACTCTCAGTAAGAAATACATGTGGCTTTCACATACACCTGTATACTTAAATATTTTAATGCATAAATGAAACAAAGTTTACATATCCTTATTCTATAAGATTTAAACATTTGTTTGTGACTCTCTAAATTGATTTTGTAGCCTACCAGTGGGTATGAATAGTATTCTAAAAACACCTTGATAAAAGTTATCATAGCCTTGAAATTTCTTGGATGGCAAGAGTTGAACTTGGAAATTTTACAGCCAATCACAAGAGGAAAAAAACACCATGGCTCAGCCTGAGCAACATCAGGGTCTCAACCACTGGGCTCATATCTCTGATAGATGTCCCTTAGCACTAGGAATTCCACCGTGATGTTCTACAGAAGTTGCTGCCCTCATCAGAAAATGGATTCTGCCACAGCCTGCTCCCATCAGGTTGCTCCAATGGAAGGCTCCCCGTGATGTGTGTGGCATGGAGCATCACTCATGCATTGATGCTTGAAATGCAAGAAAAATTCATTAGCTGCCTTCTACTGTAAGAAGGGAAGGATCATCTGGAGGGAATCCCCCCAAACATGAAGAGCCTGTTTTAGAGATGTTAAACAAATGACAAGTATTCATGACATCCCAGATAAATGGTGGATTCTACTTAACCAAGTAGGGAAAATGACTCAGTTGGGATATTGAGTGCTTGATAGTCTTTTTTAAAAAAATGTGAAAGGGTAGGTGTAACATAAAATTTACCATGTTAGCCATTTTCAATTGCATAGTTCTGTGGCATTAAGTGTATCTACTCTGCTTTGCATCCATCAAGACTGTCTGTCTCCAGAACTTTTTAATCTTCTCTGACTGAAACTTTGTGCCCCATAAACACTAACTCCCCATTCCTCATCACTCTCTGCTTCATGTCTGTAAATTTGATTCATATAAATGGAATCATACAATATTGGTCCTTTTGAGCCCTTGGCTTTCTTAATGAATATTATAAAATTGTGCATTAGAGTAGAGGTGCAGAACACAAGGTACTAAATGCCAAGAGTCCTAGGGACCGACCTCACTGGACCAGGAATCATAAGCAATGCTGATGATAGTTTTGAAAAGAGAATTCTTTTCAGAAGCAGTATCACAATCTCACCCACTGGCATTTAACAGAGACTATTTCACATTTCTGACAGGGCCAATGGATAGAGATCATGCAAGAGACCTTCAGATAGTGTTTATATTTCATGCTGACAAAGGCCCTGATTACCTCTAGCACTGTGATGTGAAGATTTTTATTAGGCCCAGATTCCAGATGATTATGAAGAAACTCAAATAGCTAATCATAGTTGGCAATGGGGAGATGAGGAAGGATTGCAGACACATTTTCTTTCTCTTAGACACGGGCATTACAGCATTCAGATTGCTCTTAACAAGTGTGCTTCTGGCAAAAGCTGTCAATTATGGTAATAAACTGGATGACTGGAAGCTGAGAGAATATAGATATGACCTTTGTGGTTCTAATTATCATCACTGCTATGCACAACACCCCGAAGACAGAACAAGTGACTTAACTGGGACATAATCGTTTATGATTAAAGTATTGACGATGCATTGTTTGTGTTTATGCCCATTTGATCTGGTGGCACTGTGGAGGGGGGTGTCCCAGTTAAAGAGGACTATGAACAATTTATCCTACTTAAAATGAGTTGAGCACTTGTTATAGTACTTAGATTCTGCTCCTTATTAAGTCAGTTGTTCAAGAGGAAAGACATAGTTTTACAGCTTGAATGATTACATTTTTTTAGAGCTAAATGTTGATTGTGTTAAAAAAATAAAGAAAAAAAGTGAAGAATGATAATGTATGTTTCACATAGGTAAAAAGTAATCTTAGAGCCAACTCAGGTTGAGAATTTTGAGATATGTGGTCATTTTTTAATATTGCCAGTTAAATATGCTAAAGAGAAACACACATCTCTGTTTTCACTTCAAATTCATGACCATCAAGTCATTGGTCTTATCCTGTGATCCTACTGTCACTTTTCTAGTTAGTTCACTCTCTTGATGCTGGTGTGATTATTTCACAACTTCTCCTTTCCACTCAAATGTCCAATATCACCTCTCCCTTCTTCACTCTCAGCTGATAACCTTCCACTTTATACTTAACTGAGAAAACAGAAACAATCTGAAGAGAACTTCCATATATTTCTGCTCTCGTATCTGCCAACTGAATTACATCCCTGCTCACACTCTTTCCCTTTCTGGCCTCTAATAGTAAAAGAACTATCAATACTTTTGAAAAAATTTAGTGCATTATAGATAAATTTAATAACAATGGAATTCATTCTGACATATTCATAAATGCCTATAATGTAGTGTTCTCCACCTCAATCCCCAGTAGTATTTCCTTTCCTCCCCTTCTTCCTTCTCCTGATCCCGTATAGTTTTCTATGCTAATAAATGGCTTCCAGGTGTTTGAATCCCCTCCCCCAATAATACAATTGTTCTTAAATCTACATCAAGTAGATTAGCAAGTCTACCTTGGAAATATTTCCCAAATCGAATTTCTTCTCATGATGCTTATTACCACCTCCCCTGCTCAAAGCCATCAAATCGCTCACCAAGATTATTGCAACCAACTCCTCACCACCTCCTGCTTCTGCTTCTACATAGAAAGCCCAAGGGATCTTTCTGGAATTTGAATCAACTTCTTCTAACAGCTTTCCATCTGAATCAAAGTAAAATCTGAAGCCTTTGCCGTGGCCTGGGGGACTTTGCTTGCTGCCACTCTTGTCTGCCCTTGATCTCTTCAACAGGAAGAGAGCCTCTTTGCTTGCCCTCATTCATACCAAGCATTCTCCTGCCTCAGGGTCTTTGAACTCAGTTTTCTTTGCCAAAAATGCTTTTCTCCAACATGCATGTATGGGCTCAATTCCTTGCTTCCTTCAGGTCCTGCTCAGATGTCACCTTACAAGAGTGATTAGAGATGGCTCCTATGCTTACCATGGTCACTCCATCTCCTTCCATTGCTTTATTATTCCTTTTATCACTTCTCACCACTTGGTAAATTATCCACTTATTTGTTTATTGGCTCTCTCTCTTCCCAGGAGTACGTACGCTTGAGGGTAGGGACTTTCTGTTTTGTTTAGTTCTGTGTCTCCAGTGCCTGATTTATTGTTGGTACTTGTGCATCAAGGGCAAATGGCCAAGCAGCACATGCACCAGGCCTGCTGGAGCAGTGTTTATGGGGAAAGCTCACAGAGACAGCAGCAATAACAGGTCCCCTGTCACTCATTGCATTACAGGGCACTGCACAGAGATCTAGCAAGTACAGATGTTAGACTCCAGGAGAGGGTCCCTGACCCTTAGGCTATGGGCCTTTTAAGCTGCATGATTAGATGAGCATCATCCCCTTCCCTGGATACAAAAGCATTAAAGAGTGGCAGAACCTTGGCTCCAGTCCTGTCCTGACAGCTTGGTTTTGTGTTTGGGGTAACATCAGTCCTTTTCTTGCTCAGATGAGGGGCTGCAATTTTCCATTGTGACAAGGCAATGGCAGAATTCACCACATAAGATTCCAAGATGAGGAATTCAGGACTCTTACCTCTAGTATCATGGGAGACTGTAGTCCAAGGCCATCTTTGACCAGGAAACCATTTTCTTTAGTACTGGGTCATGGCCCGCTAAACTTTGTTGAAGGGCAATTCCTTTTCTGGTCATTCAGAGTTCAGGGCAATCACCTGTACCCATCAGAACCCAAGCACTATAAGCACTCTCCAACTTAGGACCATGCTTTATGACTGACTGCATAAAACAAGGAGTAGCAATGTTGGAAAAGGTAAGCAATATTGGAAATGTGTGGGGTTCATGATGACGGATCTCATGGTAAGACCCTAACTGTCCTTCATATTGCACCTCAGATACTGTCTCCTGAATGTTTTTTTTTTCACTGAATGTGATTTCTTCCATTTAGAAGCTCCAAAGCACTTTATTTGTGTTTTTCATGCCACTTTCTTTTTCTATGTTATCTTAGGAAAAGTGCATATGTACCCTATTTATTTCACTATATGTGTTAGTATAAAGGATATTTACTGAGTACCTGTTTGTACCAGGCAATGGACTTGACCTGGGATTCTACTATGAATTGGAGAGTCTACTCTGAATGATACAAATCCCTTATCTTCACAAAATTTAACATTCCAGTAGTAATGTTAATTTCTGAAGTCATCCCCTACAGCAAGATTTCTCAACCTTGGCACTATTGACAGTTTGGGCTGAGTAATTCTTCTGTTTGGATAGAGCATTCCTTGCATTTTAGCATGCTTAGTGACATCACTCACTGAGGTGACAACCCAAAATATTTTTGGACATTGCCAAATGTCCCCTAGGGGAATATCCACCCCTGATTGAGACCCACTGCTCTACATGTCTATCACAATTCTTTTATATAGACTCTTAATAATCGTGTATTGAATCAAAGTGAGATAATACTGCTATCTTCCCACTAAACACGCTCACTATTAGATACTAAAATGGTAACAGAGAGAACATAAAATAAGATATGGGTTTGAGAGGCATATTGGGCTTTCTCTTCTACTTGCTGAGGTTTTGAACTGTAACTAGTGCCTCATTTAGTGGTAAGAAGGACAAATGAATTAGTACGAAATATTAGCACGTTACATGGCACAAAGTCAGAGAGTAATTGCTCAATAAATATTCACAGCAAGTGACCTAGGGAGTGAAGTCTTTTCCTTTTGTTGGCTTACAATTAGGCTGAACAACATGAATACATAGCAGTCCAACACAGATTAAAGACAGAAAGGTGAATGGGTCTTGAAAAGAAATGAGCATAGATAACTGTGACTTATTTAGAGAAAATTTTGTGGAGGAACTAATTATTTTTTTTAGTTAAATTTTGAAGACATTATCAGATGTGCATGAATAGAAAAGAGGTTTGTAGTTTCTAGTAAAAGATAACAGGTAAAAGATAGCAGTAATGTTTAGTGAGAGGATCACTGTCTACCCTAAATTTTGAGTTGACTTTATTATCAATTATCCCAGTCATCAAATGCCACAAATACAGACTTATCATTCACAGGTAGGGTACTTTGCTCAGGGTGCCATACATCTTTAAATCAGCAAGGTTATAGTCATGGACATATAGGTCTAAAATTACCATTGGGTGATGATCCATAATGGGGCCTTCTTAGTTTTAGGGAACTCAGCCTTGTTGTTATATGCAGTTGCTCTTTCATGGGGTCCATTGTGGGCAAGGCTGCTAGGTTTTAATGGGAGAATTTATTTCATTTGTCATGTTTTACTGTTGTTTTTGGTTGAGGACATTTTGGATATAGCTAGCTGTAAATTTTCAGGAGACCAAGAAAAGGGACTATAAAATCTAGAAAACTTCGAATTATGGGGATTTTTAGTAAAATCAACAATTCTGCATAATGCAAAAGATAACAATGTGCTGGCAACTTCTGTAATGAGATTTTAACAATTATGTAATTTGGGGAAAAGTAAAAATATTGGAGCAGTCTAAAACATTTATGCATTTTTTCCCCCTCAAAAATTGTTTGTACTAAGGTAATTGCCTAAATCTAAGTTTTTGTGTCATGACTTTTGTTCAAATATACATGCCTTTTATACTATTCTCTTCATATATTTTACTTTGCTCCCATTTGGGAAAGAAATAATTCTCTCTACTTTTTTTTTTTTTTTTTGCCTTTCTATAACTCACCATGTTTGGAATGAGAGATTCCATTGTTCCTACCAGTGCAAGCCAACATTTGAGCTAAACAGGAAGAAAGGCACAAGCTCCCTCTACTCTCCTTCTTTCTCTCCTCTGTTTCCCAGCAACTTCCTCTGGGTTTGACAGTCTGGGGCTCAAACCGTCAACATTTCTTAAGAAGTCCACAGACTCTTTGGAACTCCCACTCTTCCTCCCTTGGTTCTGACTATCAGGCTCTGTGGCTGATAGCAGAGGCTCCACTGTAGATGGCTGGCTTTCATCCTTGGCTCTTCTAGTCCCCAACATTCTTCCCTTGGGGCTGGTATTTTATACTCTGCTTCAATGAGTTGCTGTGAAGATCAAATCCGTTATACATGTGAAGCACTTAGTATATGCCTTGAACAGATCCAGTGCTGATATTTATGGCATTGTTATTATTATTTACGTTATCCGCTGACTACTCTAATTTTATCCTCTCGGGTATTCTGATGGTGAAAGAACTTTTGCTTGTATGTAAGATTGGCCTCTGTTCGTTAACTCCAAGACTGATCTGAAAGTTAGCAGGATCAGCCAAAAGACTCGTACTTATGTCTTTTTTCTATGGTGCTTCAAACTCTTGAAAAATAGAAGTCAAATATTAACATTTGTAGCAACATGGGATTATGAGTCCCCATGTAGAAAAGGACAATGTGGTGGCAAAGGGGCCTTTGGAGGATCTAATTCAAGGGAAAATAAACTTTCAGACAGAAAGGAAAATAGTAAGAGAAAGTTCCTTTTCTGCTCTCATTGGCTGCATGGTAAGAGTTACTGGATATATTAATTCCTGCCTCAGGTGAAGTGGGTTAGGAAGAAACTGACCCCAGTAGGTGTGGTTTCCCAGCAAGTGGAACATTTAGCAATCTACGTGAAGCAGCCCAGGGAAGTGACCAGTGCGTGGAATAGAGCAGAGGTGGGCTGCAGGGAAAGTCAAGGTGGACTCCCTGCTGCTTTCAAGACTCAGCAGCTGAGGAACAGTGAGGAGCCAAGTGCAGGTGCTAGGACCCCACATGATCCTGCCTTCTACCTAGGGAAACAGCAAACTCTCACTGTAGGTGAGTTTTCTAATGGAGTCTTCCTTACCCCTGTTTACACATTCACAACTGAATAGCAGAAAAAGTGGCCTTTCTCTTTAGTATGCTGATATGTTTTGATCAACCTCAGAATTAAAGGTTTTGGTGAAAAAAAAATACCATAAACCAGTGGTCCTCTACTGGGTATGATTTTTGACAAAGTCTGAATACAGAGTTGTGGAATTAGTGTTTGTTATGGTATGCTCTCCCATATGCAGCTACATATTTTCTGTTTTTGACTTCATAATATAATATACCTCTGTGGTAAGGAATTCATCTTGAGTTTGAGATATTTTCATGAATTGTGGGAAAAATGGGACAATGTGGAGGGGCCAAGTGGGCAGAGGGAGATGGTGGACATGGCTGGGAATATTTTACTAAGCTAATGCCTGGAGAAATTTGTAGAAAATTTAACAAATAGAAATGCCACATTTTATATAGCATACCTAGGTTTACAAAGTACTTTTTACTTCCATAATCTTATTTGCTTTTCATTGGGCATATGTGAAATATTCAGTAAATTTTAGTTTCCCTTTCAGATTTCAATATTGGGCTAATTTTCATGTCATAACTCCAAAGGAAACAGATTTTCATTTAGAATAGACTTTAATTTAAATTTCCATTTTGAACGAAAACTTATATAGGTATTTACCTATTTGATATACACCGATGTTTAGACATTGCTACTTATAAATGGAGTCTCTATCAGTTGGCTGATGGAAATAAGTTTTGCTTTAGCACCAAGTTTTAGAATGGGATTGGGACAAAAGAATGAGGTCTCAAAGTTTAATTAACTCTAGCACCAATGAATTACTTTTTAAATCTTATTAAGTCACAGTTCTTTATCTTATGTAATTATTTTTTCTTTTGAATGCTTATAATTAATTAAGCATATATAAGATTTTTGCAAACTTAGGAGCACCTTTTTTTTTTTGGCTTTCATTGGGTTGAGAATCTAATAAAATCTATTCTGTTAGGGAGGGCCCAGATATATGTTTTGTGGTTTCTAATCTTTCAAACACATATTTTAGCATAAATGGCCTAGGAAAGATGGTCTTTAGAAGTGGAAAACTAAGGCTCTAAATAGAAATGTAAAATACTTTTAGTATGGGTAGATTTTATTATTGGGCTCATTTTGATGTCATCTTTGAGTTTACCATTTTAACTGCATTTGAATAGGTTTATTTCAAAGACAATATAGGAATATCATGTAACTTTATAGAAATTATTTAGAGGAGAACATTTTTGTGGAAGGATATTTAATTTGTAATTTCTAAGAGAGATTCACCTACTGTGTTTCCAGTCTGTGTGTCATGTCCATGTTATACCTTTGCATGGTTGACATATGTTATGTACTGATAGTTTAGGAAAATATTTTAAAATCATATAGGGTCCTTTTTAGGTAGTTACATCTCTTATTTCCAGTGTTGACTTAGTAATAATTACGTATGACCCAGAAATATAGATGTCACTGGGAATATTATCAAAATTTTAGACAAAATAACATAATAGTTCTGATTGCATATAAAGGAAAGAATTGGCTGTTGAATAAGTTGGTCTGTTTCTACTTGGCTTTTCTGCTCTGAAACAGAGCCTTGAAATCTTGAATAATATAAATGATCATACAATTTGCTTTGGATGTTTGATTATGAGAATATCGTTTCTACACTGAGAGCGTGACACTTTCAATCATGTCTTGGATTTGTAAATATAGAAACAATGTTCTTAACATGGTGTGCTTGTCATTTAGAAGCAAAGCCAATTACTTAGATTTTGTTCTTAGTCTAGAGACAGTATGCTAATCAGGGATAGAGAAAAAAAACTTGGAGGAGAAATGTCTGATGAGAATGAAGAGGGCCCTCATGGCTTAGGAATAAGTTCTTCTGTATTTTTATTGGGTAGATGGTAACCCTAGAGTTGGGGAAGAAACAGTGAAAGGGAGGGTAAAGGGTAGGGGAGGAAAAGACGAAAGAACTCAGCTAAACCCCTTTTCATATATTCATTATTGAATTCTTTAAAAAAAAAAAAGAATAACAAAAAACCTGGACATTCTCCTAAGAACCATTGCCCTGCTATGTTTTTTTCAACTTCAGAATTTTTAATACCATAAACCAGTAGTTCTCAATCAGAAGCAATTTTGGTAATGTTGGAAGACATTTTGGGTTGTCATAGTTGAGGGGAGGTGCTATGGGCATCTGGTGCTTAGACACCAGGGATGCTGCGCAGCATCCAGTGGTGTGCAGGATAATCCCCACTTCGAAGAATTGTCCAGCTCAAAATGTCAATAGTGTTATGGTTAAAATCTTTCTTTAAACAAGCCTTCAGTCATATTTTTATCAGGCACTTATGGGTGTGACTAATGCTGTGTTCAAAGTACTATGATATAAGTACCTCATAGAGATGATTATAGTAGATCATTTTTTCCTGGTTAAGTTTTCTTGCCCTTTTTCCTTTCCCATAATAGGAGGCAGCATTGCAAAACTGCACTCATGTGCTTTGGGGCAGCTGGTTCTGTCATGTGATGATCATGAGAACCTATGTCATGAGTGGGTGCTAGGATTAAATGTGATCATAGATATTAGGGGTACTGAGTGAATGTAAATATCAGCCATCATTTAACCAGCAGAGGGACTTTGGAAAAGTTAACCTCTATGGTCAATGGAATAAAATGGAGACAATGAGGATTAAATGTTAAATACTTAGCCAATTGTGTGGCACAAATATGTGTTCGACACCTGCTGTGGTTCAGATACATGGTGTCCCCCCAAAAGCTCATGTATGAAACAATGCAAGAGGATTCATTGGTAAAATTGGGTTATAAGAGGTTTAACATAATCAATGCAATAGTTCCCTGATCGGGATTAATTTGGTGGTAACTATAGGCAGACAGGGTGTGGCTGCAGGAGGTGGGTCCCTGGGGGTTGGTGCCTTTGGGATTTTTATTTTGTGTGGAGAGGGCAGCTCTCTTTGTCCCTCATTCCTGGTAATTCCCAAGCTGCTTTCTTCCAGCATACTCTTCCACCCTGATGTTCTGCCTCATTAAAGACCCTGAGGAATGGAGTTGGCCATCTATGGACTAAGACCTCTGAAACTGGGATCCCCCCCCCAAATTAACTTTTCTCCTCTAATTGTTCTTGTCAGGTCTTTTGGTCACAGCAGTGAAAAAGCTGACTAAAACAACACCTAATAGTTGCTATTGCTATATGTCATGATTATTTACTTCCAGTGATGTATTTATGACCACAGTCAAAGGTAGAAATCACTGGAAGTAGTGTGAGAATAAGAAAATGTATCATCTGAGGCCAAAGAAAGCTATATAGGTAGCCATGGACAAGTACAAGTTGTATTGCTCTGAATAGCTTGGACTCCAGCTTCCATTTGAGAGTATTAAGTGAAACAGCAAAAAGAGAACACCGGGCATATGTGAAGTGTTCAGTAAATTTTAGATTCCCTTTCAGCCTAGCAGAAGGACCTTCATGAGTAGTTTCTGAACTAGAATATTGTTTTAGCCTAGATCCTTGAAATCAGAACCTGAAATAAAAGGCTCCTGTGTGGATATTTTGAAATGGAACCAAAGGGAGCAGAAGTGAAGAACAAGGAAACCCAGAAAGCCAATAGAGAAGGTGCTAGAAGTAGTCACTTTCTGGATGAGAATTCTCAGAGCCTAGGAAATGGGTCTCAGAAATGTCCTTTCAGGGTAAGGGAGGAGAGAGCATTTCCTCTTTGGCTTCTGTTCTTCACTGGCCAAGAGCAGGCACTATAATTCTGGATGCACACATAAAAAGGCCAGTGGGTTCCCTTGGAATGTCATGCTCTGGCATAAATTCTACTTAGAAAGAGTTCCATGTTAGACATCTAAGGCAGGGTGCTGTCAGATTGCATCTGAGCAAAGCTCCTCAAAGTTGGGTAAAACTTTTTCCTCAGGAAAGATTGCACTAAGAAATGGAGCCAGTTGAATCTGAAGTGTTGCCTGAGAGGTATCCAATACACCTTTTTGGTGTCTCAGTTATAGGTGGTTAAATTCATATGAAAAAAGTTTTATGAAAATCCTATCAAGCAATGCACTATGCAAATAAGTATTATTCAAATTAATAAAAAGACATCAGCAAAGCTTACTTTGGGCAGTAGAATTAACAAGACAGTGATATCAGTCTCATGATTCATCTTATAATAATAGTTTTAAAATGTTATCTATACGGATGCTCAAGCTCTATGTAATTTTTTTTTGCATTAGCTTTTTAAGTTAAATTATTTATTTATTCTAATTTGTTATACATGATAACAGAATCCAATTCATTTCATATTATACATATAGAGCGCAATTTTTCTTTTTAAAATTTTTTAGATGTTGATGGACCTTTATTTTATTCATTTATTTATATACAGTGCTGAGAATCGAACCCAGTTACCTCACACATGCTAGGCAAGTGCTCTACCACTGAGCCATAACCCCAGCCCCTAGTACCCAAAGTATTTTCATACCATTTGTGTCCTCATACATGTACTTAGGGTAATGATGTCTAACTCATTCTGCCGTCATTTCTACCTCTTTGCCCCCTCCCTTCCCCTCTCTCCACTTTGCCCTATCTAAAGTTCCTTCATTCCTCCCATGCTCCTCCCCCCACCCCATCGCCATTATGAGTCAGCATCCTCATATCAAAGATAACATTCAGCCTTTGTTTTGGAGGCATTGGCTTATATCACTTTGTATTATATTCTCCAACTCCATCCATTTACCTGAAAATGCTATGATTTTATTCTCTTTTAATGCTGAGTAATGTTCCATTGTGTATATATACCAAATTTTCCCTATCCATTCATCTACTGAGGGGCATCTGGGTTGGTTCCACAATTTAGCTATTGTGAGTTGTGCTGCTACAAACATTGATATGGTTGTGTCCCTGTAGTATACTGTTTACAAGTTCGTTGGGTATAAACAGAGGAGTGGGATAGCTGGGTCAAATGATGATCCCATTTCCAGTTATCCAAGGAATCTCCATACTGCTTTCCATAATGGCTGCACCAATTTGCAGTCCCACCAGCAATGTATGAGTGTGCCTCCCCACCCCTCACCCCCCCCTCGCATCTTTGCCAACACTTATTGTTGTTTGTATTCTTAATAGCTGCCATTCTGACTAGAGTGAGATGAAATCTTAGAGTAGTTTTGATTTGCATTTTTCTAATTGCTAGAGATGTTGAATATTTTTTCATATGTTTGTTGACTGATTGTGTATCCTCTTCTAAGAAATATCTGTTCAGTTCTATGGCCCATTTATTGATTAGGTTATTTGTTTTTTTGGTGTTAAGGTTTTTGAGTGCTTTATATATCCTAGAGATTAGTGCTTTATCTGATGTGCTTGTGGTAAAGATTTGCTCCCATTCTGTAGGCTCTCTATTCACCTCACCGATTATTTCTTTTGCTGAGAAGAGGCTTTTTAGTTTGAATTCATCCCAATTATTGATTCTTAGTTTCAATTCTTGTGCCACAGGAGTCTTATTAAGGAAGTTGGGGCTTAATCCTACATGATGAAGATTAGGTCCTACTTTTTCTTCTATTAGATGCAGGGTCTCTGCTCTAATTCCTAGGTCCTTGATCCACTTTGAGTTGATTTTTTTGCATGGTGAGAGATAGAGGTTTAATTTCATTTTGTTGCATATGGATTCCCAGTTTTCCCAGCACCATTTGTTGAAGAGGCTATCTTTTCTCCAATGTACATTTTTGGCGCCTTTGTCTAATATAAGATAACTGTAGTTATGTGGGTTAGTCTCTGTGTCTTCTATTCTGTACCATTAATCTACAGGTCTATTTTGATGTCAATACCATGCTGTTTTTTTTTTGTTTGTTTATTTGTTTACTATTGCTCTGTAGTATAGTTTAAGGTCTGAAATAGTAATGGTACCAGAATCATTCTTCTTGCTAAGGATTGCTTTGGCTATTCTGGGTCTCTTATTTTTGCAGATGAGTTTCATGATTGCTTTTTCTATTTCTATAAGGAATATCATTGGGATTTTGATTGGGATTGCATTTGAATCTGTATAGTGCTTTTGGTAGAATGATCATTTTGACAATATTAATTCTACTATCGGGTCTTCCCCCATACTTCTTGGGCTACACCCTGTAATTCTCTTTTGCAGCATAATACTTGAACAACTAGCCATTAAATCTGAATTTTTCTCAAGGCTCAGAACTTATTTATTTTCATTCTACCATTTTTCCCCAACTGATTTTGTTCACATGCAAATACCAGTCCAAATACTACCCAAACACAAGTGGTTCACGAGACTCCTAAATTACTCTTTACTTGGTACCTCCACTTAGGTATCTCAATGGCCCATCAAATTCAGCACATCCCAAAACAATGTCATGACATTTTCTTTTCCAAAACTTGGTTCTCTTGTTTCCTCAGAATATGACATCACTGTTGCCTTGAATGTCATGCTTGACAACTCCCTCACTTCCATACTTCATGTTCCATTTGCTGTCAAGCCAGAGCCAGTTCATTCCTGAATTCTTTCTTGAATTTGCTCATTTCTCTTTACCCTTGACCATCTACTACTCTTTCTCTCAAGGACTGACTCCAAGTCTACTGCATTTCTTCTAGTAGAACACAATCTCTTTTCACCCTTTCTAGGCTCGTTCCCATCCATCCCCCACATGGCTGTCAGAACAATCTTTTCAAAACATTCATCTGATCATGACGTTGCTCAGCATTCTGGTTTTCACATAGATGTTGTTTAATAAATATTCACTGAAGGAATACCTGGTATATTTTGCCTTTATTTGACTTTCAATGAACAGCTGCTAAACATAATTTTAATGACATTAGAAATAGCCTCACAAATAGAACTAATTAAATAAACTGGTAAAACTCATTATTTAAAAAATAAACTCTATTGAGATATGATTTATGCTTAACGCAATCCAAATTTTAAGTAGGATTAAACCAGTGTATACATATTAGTAGCCACAATCATAATCAATACATAGAATATTGCCAACATGGTAGAAACTTCTCTTCTTTACCACTTTAAGGTTAAACACTGTTCTGATGTCTACCACCTCACAGATTTATACACTATGTACTCTTTGTTTTTTTTTTTCTTAGAGAGAGATAGAGAGAATCTTTTTGTAGACAGACACAACACAATGCCTTTATTTTTATGTGGTGCTGAGAATCGAACCCAGGTCCCGCCCTTGCTGGGTATGCTCTCTACCGCTGAGCCACAATCCCAGCTCACACTATGTACTCTTGAGTCCGATTTATTTCTCTCCATGTTGAGTCTGAGAAATTCATACATGCTATTGAGTGCATCATTTACTCATTTTTTAAAAGTTCTGTGTAGTAGTTAATTGTTTAAATATACTGAAATATGTTCATCTATTCCCCGGTTGATGGATATTTGGGTTTCCAAATTTGGATTTTATGAATATATCTGCAATGAGCATTCTTGTGTGAGTAATTTTGCAGATACATGTTTTTGTTTTTTTCTTGGGTAAATATCTAGTAATGGAATTTCTGGGACATATGGTAAGTGTATGTGTAGTGTCATATAATATGCCAAACTGTTTTAAAGTGGTTGTGCCATTGAACATTTCCACCAAAATATATGAGGATTCTAATTATTCCATATCTCATCAACCCTTGGTATTTTTAGTCATTTTAATTTTAGAAGTGGGGATACATGACTTTCTAGTAAATTGATTCTTTTTTTTTTCATTATGAAATACCTCTACTTGTCCCTGGAAATGCTTATCTTTTTGAAGTCCACTTTGGTATAAATTCAGCCACTCAGCTTATTGTTTGCATTGTCACTTTTCATTATACATCCATTATACATCCATACTGTTTCTATAATGGATGTGCTCTCAATATTTTTGCATCTTTACATTTAAACTGTTTCTTGTGTATAGCATGAAGTTAGGTCTTGCTTCTTCCTTGTAATTGGATCGTTTAATCCATTTACATTTCATGTACTTATTGATATATTTATGATATGTCCGCCATCTTGCTATTTATTTTCTATTTGTTCCAATTATTTTTGATTCCTCTGTTAATTTCTTGTTTTTTAATTCAAGCATTTTTGTATTCATTTTATTTTTATGTTGTCTACTGATTTTTAGCTAATTTATCTATTTTTTATTTATTGCTGTGTTTTTATTAAAAATTCCCCCAGCCTTATTAATGCATAATTGACAAAACTGTATTCTTTATTTGTCATTTGTGGCATATAACATGGTGTTTTGATATATGTCTACACAGCAAGAAAGATTAAACCAAGGTAATTAACATCCGTTGTCTCACAATTTTATATGGAAAGAACATTTAAGATCTACTCTCTTAGAAATTTCCACATGTACAATTCATTATTATTAACTATAGTCACTATGCAGTGCAATAGATGTACAGAACCTCTTCTGTCATTCTAACTGAAACTTTGTACTCCCTAACTAACATTTACCTGTTCTATGAACAAACTCCTAGATTTAGCCCCTGGTAACTGCCATTCTGCTTCTACATCTTTGACTTTTCTAAATTCTACCCATAAATGAAAATGTAGTCTTTCTGTGCCTGGCATACTTCACTTAGTGTAATGTCCTCAAGGTTTATCCATGTCTTTGCAAATGATAACAATTCCTTTTTTTTTTAAGGATACAAGTATCCCATTATGTATACCATAATTTCTTTATTCATGTATCTGTCAATGGACATGGATTCCACATCTTGGCTATTCTTCAACATATTTATTTCATTCCTTTGGGATATAGATCCAGAAGTGGGTTTGCTGGATAACGTGGAAGTTCTATATTTGATTTTTTGAGGACCCTCCATACTGTTTCTATCATGGATACGCTATTTTTTTTTTTAGCTAATTTGCTGATTAATAGTTTAGTGACTGCTCTAAGAATTATATTATGTAACAATAGCTAATTTATGAAATCAACTCTGATGCCTGTCAATAGATGAATGGATCAAGAAACTGTGGTGTATATCTACAATGTAGTTCTACTTAGCCATTAAAAATAATGAAATTATGGCATTTGCTGGTAAATGGATGGAAATGAAGAATATCATGCTAAGTGAAATGTCAAACTTAGACACTCAAAGGGTGAATGCTTTCTCTAATATCTGGAAGCTACAGTAAAATAAAGGAAAGGGAGAGGCAAGGATCAGATTACATAAAGAACTAATTAAATACAAATTAATAGTTGACTGAAAGGAAGTCTAGTAGACTACAGAAAGGAGAAGAATAGGGGGAGAACACAGGGGAAAAGAGGGAATCATGAACTGAACTTGATTTCTATGCCTGCGTGAGTATGTTGAGATGAACCCAACTAGTATATTTAACCATAAAAAAGATAGGCAAAAAAATTATAATATGCATTCCTCACCTATAGTCTACTCAGAATTAGTTGTGAATCATTCATTGTTAAGTTTTGGAGAAGAGTTGCCCCCCTAAAACTCATGTCTGAGACCAATGTGAGAAAGTTCAGAGGTGAAATGATTGGGTTACTAGAACCTTAACCTAATCAGTGCATTAATCCACTGATATGGATTAACTAGATGTAACTGTAGGCAGATAGGGTGTGGCTGGAAGAACTAGGTCACTGGGAGATATGTCATTGGGATTTATATTTTATCTCTGGTGAGCAGAGCGTGTTCTCTCTCCCTCACAATCTCCCTCTCTCCCCTCCGCCTCTCTCCTTCCTGATTACCATATCCTGATCTGTTTTCCTCCACCATACTCTTCCACCATGATGTTCTGCCTCATCTTGGGCCCAGAGCTATGGAGTTGGCCATCTATACACAGAGACCTCTGAAACTGTGAGTCCCAAATAAACTTTTCCTCCTCTAAAATCATTATTATGATAAAAAACTGACTAAAATAATCACCTTATATAAAAAGGAGAGCCTTTAACATTATAAATCTAATTTCCCCTCCTCCATCTTCTGTGCTATTTATTGTTGCTTATATTTTGTTTTACATATGTCATAAGCCCCTAAATTATTGTTAATATTTTGTCTTAAACAGTATGTTGTCCTTTAAGAAAAATTTAAAAAGAAAAAAATGTAGGTCTTTATATTTACCTACACATTTTCCATATGTGGTACATCTTATGCCTTCATATAGATCCAAGTTTCCATCTGGTATCATTTTTCTTGAACCTGGAGATTTCTTTATTTATATATGTGTATGTTTTCTTTTTTAGAGTTTCCTGTAACTCAGGTCTACTGTTGATTTTTTTTTCTAGCTTTTGTTTATCTGAAAATGTCCTTAAGTTATTCTAATTTTTAAAAGATTCTTACTGAATATAGAATTCTAAATTGACCATTGCTTTCTTTTAAATTTCTTTACTGGGCCTTTACTGATTTTATAGAGAAGTTGGACATTTGAGTTATTTAGCTTTTTGTGGCTTGGATCAAAATATATGTCCAAGAAGTTGGACATTTGAGTTATTTAGCTTTTTGTGGCTTGGATCAAAATATATGTCAAGAACAATTTGGAAGAAGAGTTTATTTTGGATCATGGTTTGGAGGTTTCAGTCTATAGTTGGCTGACTCCATTGCTCTGGGCCATTGCTTTGGGCCTGAGGTGAGTCAGAATATCATGGTGGAAGGGTATGGCAGAGGAAATTGGTTCAGCTCATGGCAGTTGGAAAGCAAAGAGAGAAAGAGAGAGAACACATGAGGAGTTAGGGATAAGGTATAATCTTCAAGGGCATGCCCTCAGTGACCTTCTTCCTCCTGCTACATACCACCTGCCTATAGTTACCCACCTCATAGTCCATTCAACACTTAGTCCATTAATGAATTAATCCACTGATATGGTTATAGTTGTCCTTATCATATTACCTCTGTCATTCCAGTATTTCCTAACACTTGAGCTTTTGTTGGGGGGGGGTGTATCAAAGATTCGAACAGTGACATTATTATAATTGTTGTCACCCCATGTGTAATAGGTTGTTTTCTCTTTATTTTGGATTTTAAGCAGTTTGACTCTGAAATAACTGGATGTGGTTTTTCTTTTATCTTGTTTAAGGTTCATTAAATTTCTTGGGTTTGTAGGTAATTTTAAAATCAAATTATACCAAAACTTAATGGCTTCAAACATTAACTATTAAATCAGAGTTCTGTAGGTCATGAGTCTGGGTATGGCTTGGTTGTGTGGTCTTCTGGCTCTCATCTGTATCAAGGCTGCCATATGCAAGGCTAGACTGGGAAGGATACACTTCCTAGCTTACTCCTGTGGTTGTGGGTAGGATTCAGTTCCTTGTGGGCTTTTGAACTAAGACTTTAATTTTCATGAACTGACTTGCTTGGTCCTTTGTTCTGTGGGCCTCTGCATTTGCAGGTAGGTCCTGTGAGATAGTGATAAAGTTTAAGAGTCCATTAGTGTGGAACCCTGATCCAAAAGGATTAGTGCCCTTACAAGAAGAGGAAGATGACAGAGCACACCATATGGGTGCTCAAAGGAAAGGTCCTGTGAGGTTAAAGCGGCTATCTATAAGCCAGGAAGTGATTTCTCATTAGAAACTGAATTGAATCATACCTTAATTTTGGACTTTCTGGTTTCTATAATTCTGAGAAATAAATTTCTAAGCTAAAAACTATACTCATTACCTCATTTAATAATCTTTTTTTGGTGGTAAGAACACTTAAAATCTACTCTTTTAGCAATTTTTGTTAATTATAGCCATTAACTGTAGTTACTGTGTTGAAAGTCCCTATGTTTTCCTAAACCAATTTTCTAGTATTATATTTTACATTTAAATGTATGATTCATTTTGAGTAGTTTTGTATAATGTGTGATGTTTAGGTTAAAGTCTTGTCTTTATTTATTTATTTATTTTATAATTGACCTTTGGATATCCAGTTGCACCCAGACCACTTGTTGAAAATACTGTACTTTCCTCTATTGAATTGCTTTCTCATTTTTGTTAAAAAAATTCAACTGACTATATGTGTGTGGGGCTATTTCTGGCTTCTTTGTTCTGTTCTTTTGATCTATGTGTCTGTCCACCAGCCAGTGCCACGTAGTCTTGATTACTGTATATATCTTCAAAGCAGATAAAGTGGTACCTCATTCTTCTTTATCAAATTGTTTTAAATATGTTAAATCCTTTGTTTTTCCATAAATATTTTAGAATAATCTTGTCTTTAGCTGTTAAAAATCTTGGTGAAATTTGATTAGGAGTTTTATGAAGCCTGTTTATCAGTTTACTGCAAATTGACATTCTTACTATTGTTGAGCTTCTAATCTGTGACCACAGTATGTCTCTGTTTATTAGATCTTTGATTTCTATCATCAATGTTTTTTAGTTTTTTATACACAAATCTTATGTCTTTTGTTAAATTTATATGTCACTATTTCAATTCTGAGCAATCATAAATGGTATTATAATTTGAATTTTGATTTTTGTGTGTTCACTGCTAGTTGGCAAAAAAAAACCCACAGAGTTTTATGTATTGATCTTATAATCTGTGAACTTGCTAAACTTAATTATTAGTTCTAGAAACTTGTAGACTTCCTTGTGATTGTCTAGTGCACAAATGGAAGGTTTATTTCTTCCTTTTTAATCTGTGGGATCATTCTTTCCTTTTCTTGCCTTATTGCACTGGCTAAAATCCCAGCACAATGTTGAATAAGAAGATAAGACACCTCTGCTTGTTCCCATGTTAGTCAGCTATCCATCATTGAGCCAAAATGCCTGAGAACATCAATTTAAAGGAGGAAAGATTTGTTTTGGCTCACAGTTTCAGATGTTTCGGGTAATGGCTTGCTGGCTCCCTCATTCCTGGGTATGTGGTAAGGCAGAACATTATTGTGTGGAGGGCATGGTAGAGCAAAACTGCTCACTTCATGGAGACCAGGCATCAGAAAGGAAGAGAGAGAGAGAGAGAGAGAGAGAGAGAGAGAGAGAGAGAGAGAGAGAGAGAGAGAGAGAGAGAAAATATACCCTTCAAGGGCATGCCTCTAGTGATCTGTTTTTTCCAACCAAACCCCACCTCCTAAAATTTCTATCACCTCTCAATAGCTCATTAAGTTATGAATTCATTAATGGATCATACCAGAGTCTTCATGATCCTAGTACCTCTCAAAGGCCCCACCTCTGATAACTGCTTCATTGGATACCAAGCCCTCAATACACGAGCCTTTGGGGGACATTTAAGATCCAAACCCAAACAAAGTAATTAACATTTAAGTCAGAATTTGAGTGAAACAGATTGTTCTCCATAACATGACCTTATTCAATCAGGTGAAGGTCTTAACAGGAAACACCAGGTCCCTAGAACAAATGGAGGTTCTGCCTCTGCAGTGCTGGAGGAGTCAAGCCTGCAACATCAACTCTTTCCTGTCCTGAGTGCCTTGCAGATTTCAGAATTTCCAGCCACATAATCTTATGAACCAGATTGTTAAAATAAACCTCTAACTCTCCTACTTACACACGCATGCACACATACACCCACACATATGCACACACCCTCCCTGTTTGTTCTGTTTATTTGGGAAATGCTAATTTTTTTAAAGCTTGCTTTCCTATTTTTATGGAGAAGATTTTATAAAATTGGTATTAGTCATTTAAAATTTAGTAAAATTCAGTGAAACCATCTGAGTCTAGAGTTTAATTTTGGGGGAGTTTTCAAATTAAGAATTCAATTTCCTTAATAATTTAACATGTTGAAATAACTTTTGATTGAGTGAATCGTGGTAGATTTTGTTCTTCGAAGAATTTGCTTTTTAATTTCACTGACATCTGTTATCTTTATTTTCATCCTGCTTGGTTTGGATTTATTTGGTCCTTCTTTTTTTTTTTTTTTAATAAGTTCTTGGGGTGGGAGTTTAGATTAAGGACTGGATTTTCTAATAGATATCATTCATAATAGAAGTTTCCCTGTCAGCACTGCTTACCTACATTCCAGAAATTTTGAAACATTGTATTTTCATTTTCATTCCATTCCATATACTTTGTCTTCCTCTTTGTCCCATGGATTATATATGTGTATTTGTTTACAAGCCTTTGAAGATTGTCCTGTCATCTTTCTGTTTCCGATTTCTAGTTTGATCCCTTGTCAGGGAAGAACACACTATGCATGATTTAGATTCTTTTAACTTTGTTGAGGTTTGTTTTGTGAAGCATTGTATAGTTTATCTTGATAGATGTTTTTTTGGAATTTGAAATGTACCTGTATTCTATTGTTAGGCTGAGCATTCTATAAACATCAGTGAGCTCTTGTTGGCTGACGGTGATGTTGAGTTTCATATCCTTGCTGATTTTCTATTGTATTCTTCCATCCATTGTTGAGAAATGGGTGTTGAATTAGAGTTTCCAACTGGAATTGTGGATTTGTCTATTTCTCTTTTCAGTTATATTATTTACCGTCTCATATTTTTCAGTTCTATGATTTATTTTAATTGAAGAAATAGAAAAATATTATGTCTACTCCATTCTAGAAGAATATGTTCTTTCACTTAAATTATTTTTTTGTTGATCTCCACCAAAAACAAAAACCAGAAAACCCAGAACTGTTTTTTTTTTAAATTGGGATTTCAATTCAATTAAAAATCTGTAGTTTAATTTGGGTGAGTTGACTTTTTATAATACTGAGTTTTAAAGAGCACAAACTTGGCATATCATTTCATTCATTTAGATCTTCAACTTTTCCAAAGAATATTTTAGAGTTTCTGTTTAGTTTGATTAAACATCCTTACTTAATTTTTCTTTTAGGTGATTGATAGTTTTGATATTACATATAGTATCTTCTAAAAATATTATGTTTTATCTTTCTATGTTTTCTGCATGGAAATATAATTTATTTCTTATAAATACTATGTATCCAGTAACAAAAGATGGCACAATGATGATAAATTATCAAAGTTAGTAATAATTTATTGTATATTTTTTTAGAATTCCACATATATTTCATATCATTTGCATGTTCTTTCTAAATCTCATATCTTTAGGTTATTTTTCTTCCCTTTGATGTACTGGCTGGAAACTCTACCATTATCTTAATTAATGGTGGATAACAGACATCCTAGCTTCATTTCTAGCCTCTGAGAGAAAGCTTGCAACATTTCACCATTAACCAAGTTGTTTGTTGTAATTTTTTGTTTTTTTAAAGGTATCCTATATCATTTTAAGGAAGTTTTCAAGTTCTCTTTGATTCCTAGTTTGCTGAGAGCTTTTATTATGAAAGTTTTCTTTCTGCATCTGTTTATATGATTCATTCCCTTTGTTTTGTTGATATATTAAATAATGATTTTTGTTTATTAATTTATCTCTTTTTGCACTGCTGAGGTTCGATTGAACCCAGCAAATGCCCTAGCACTGAGCTATAACTCCATTCCTGATAAATTTTGTAAAAATGTTAATCTGACTTTGTGTTCCTAGAATAAATCTAACTTGTTAATGATGAATGATATTATTTTATATATCTGTATTCAATTTAGTAGTAGTCTCATCAAAAATTGGCCTCTATATTCATAAAATATACTAATCTGTAATTTTTCTTATAATGTTTTTTTGTCAGATTTTGTGTTAATGTTATTCTCTTTGGGAAGTATTTCTTTTATTTTCTTTCTTGGGAGAGAATGGCAAACTAGGTGGTATCTCTGGTATTCAAACTGTGCTGCCCAGCTGTAATGTCTACACTTTTAATTAGAGGGCTGTCTTGATTCACTTCTGAATTACTTCCTTTTCCTCTATCACTCTCTGTCTTGTTCTCTCTCTCTCTCTCTCTCTCTCTCTCTCTCTGCATACCTTGAGTTCCAGTCTCCAAGGGGGAACATGAAGTAGGCCAGCAACCCTCATACATGCACTAGATTGCATTCAAGGAGAGGAATCCTGGCCATAGGGAGCTCTACTGTCTTCCCATGGGCTGTTAGCCTGCCTGCCTGACTACCTTTCCTCTGGATGGAGACCCTACCTCTATCCTGGGCTCCTCAAACACAATCGTCCTTGGAATGACATTCCAATAAAAGTGGAGTCAGTGCTTTGGTTGAAAAATGTGCACAAACATGAAATCTTTGGAGAATTATGTCTTGGCTCCATTCTTGCCTTCTTTCTATCCTTTCTGTCTTAAAATCATTTAGGGATATTTCCTTTCTTTTCCTGAAAGAATCTGGACCCCAACTTTAAAAATTCAAAAATTAGGATATTCCTTTCTCTATTACTTTAAATGAATAAATTCCTAGTTTGTACCAACACTATGATCCCATTGGCAAACATTTCTCATACCAAGTTGCTTTATTTGAAGTTGATTAGGCCAGTTTTTTTGAGCAGAGAAGAAGATCTCCACTCTTTGTCCTAACCACAGAAAACCTGCAGCCCTTGCATGATGTAGCCCTGCCTCCATCACTGCCTTATATCCATCAGTCTCACCCCCCATGTTCCATGCAGATGCCTTCTTTCAGTTTTCATGTACTTTCTAGCTTCAGGGACTGAACACATAGTTTCCTCTGCTAAGGCTACCGTCTACAACTCCAGTAATTGACAGCTCCTTCCTAGGTTCTCAGTCTCTACACCATGCCTTCACAGACGCCTTCTCTGACCCGCATATCTTGGGATCAGAATGTTCATTTTCTCCCCACCTATTTCTTACACAGTCTTTTCTTATTCTTTGTAATATTTAATCACAATAGGAAGAAAGTTAGTTTTATAACGTTTGTTTCTCCTGATAGCATATGAACTCCATGTAGGAAGACACTGTTGATCTTTTTCATGGTGACCACACAGTAAGGAGTTATTACCTGTTTTTGAGTGACTTCATTCTCTAAATTTCTCAATAGCCATTTGAGGACGTATACATATTACTGTACTTTTGGCATTGATAAATAGATTGACATGATGAGTACTTTTGTCTCTTCACAAGGTTCCATTGAGTTCATCTCTAATTCTTCCATCTGTATCACTGCAATCTTACCTGACCTTCATCCACATGCATCTCCTAATAGGCTTAGAGTTCTCACAAAGTAGGAGGAGATGGATGTATGGATAATGAAAGGTAAGACAGATCATGGATGATGCATCATACTGAAAATAATTAATTGCTATTGTATGTATATACAAAATTTACTACAATAAATATAACAAATTTATTTACTGAATGTTTAGTATATGATGGACACTGCTGAATAATCTATACATCTTCATTTAGTTTGCATAACCAACATTATCATATAGTTCAACTGTTATCACCATTTTTTGGGTAAAAGAAAGTTTAGTCTTGGAGAGATGAAATAACTCTCTCATGTCACATGACCAAAGAGTGGCAGAAATAGGATTTGAATCCCTGACAGTATGGCTCCAGAATCCATACCCCTGTCTGGTGGGCCACAGATTGGCTTTACCATGCTACTATCAGTCAAAATATGGAAGGTCTATAAAGATTGTAAAGTAGTTTATTTTATCTAATTCCAGCTCTAAAGTAATAAGCAGATATAGTGATAAAGAAAATATTCAGATACAGGATTCTAAGTATCCTTTTAGCTAACTCATAGTGGAATTGATTGTGATTCTAATTCCATTTTTGTCATTTTTTTTTAAAGTGGGTCAATCTCAGGATTCAGAAAAAGAATGTAATTTGACTATTTAAAGGACAAGTTTATCATTAAATATCTTAACATAAGTGTGTCTAACTTTTAGAGGACTCAGTCAAGTTCTTAGATTAAAAACTATTCCTTCAACAAGTTTCTGTGCAGTGACTGCTTTCCGTCAATCCCAGTGTCACAGTAATCAAGGTACAGAATCAATCTAGGTGCCCCTCAGTGGATGAATTAGTAAAGAAAAGATAGTATATAAGCACAATGGGATATTGTTTAGCCATAAAAAAGTGAAATGCTGCAATTTGTAGTGGCATGGATGGAATTGAAGAACATTATGTTAGGTGAATAAATCAGATACAGGAAGACAAATGCCACATGTGCTCACCTTTGTGCAAAAGCTAAAAAGCTGATCTCAAAAAAGTAGAGAATAGAACAGTTGTTGCTACTCCGATGTGGTCATTGCATGTTGTATATATGTATATTAAAATGTCATACTGTACCACATAGATATGCACAATTACTATATGTCAATTAAAATACAATTTTTAAAAGACATTCTAATGTCACTAAAAACTCATATCTTGGACAAAATTAAATTCTTTATTACTCTGGCTATTGCAGAGATGCTGCCAAGAGAGTGAAATCTTGACAGACATTTATTTTTTTTCATGGACCATATTAATATTTATTTAACAAAACTCATAACCCTTTGTTTATCATGTATTTATAGAAAAGGGAGAAAAACAGACTCTACAATGAGTTTTCTTGTATCTAGGACAAGCTTGTTAGAACCGTCACAGGACACATTTTGATGGGTGCTATTTCAGCATTGACTATTTTGAAAACTTGGAGAAAAACTCTTTAAAGTCAATACTGTCCAATTTAAAAATACCAAGTTGGATCATATACTGTAACATATTTAAACACTTTAAATCTATGAATTTTAGACGTGGCTCAATTAACTTGGTATTCTTCCATTCTTTATAAATCATGTCTAACAAGATCAAAATACTGTCTTTGCCCCTTTCTTAAAAGGCTTATGGGAGTCAGTGACTGCAGCTTAGATGTCTCCAGTCCCCGTGCTGCTTGCAATAATATTGACTACAGAGGAGACACTACTAAGCAGTAGGGGTTTATTTGTCCTCCACACTGTGAAGTCTCAGTGCTCTCTCCCAGTTTCCTCTCCTGTCCTTCTCTTGGCAGTCAGAGCACAGGTAAAGATGACATAAAATAGAAAATTACAGGCTATGTGTGAGGCTCAGTTGAGTGGTTTGAGATGTCAGAAGATACATGTGGCTTGGGGAAAATGGAGGGGACTTGCTGTATGAGGTGACATAGGCACAAAGAGATAATAGGAAAGCTTTTTATTTCTGTTCCAAGACATGTGATAATCTGTTTAAATATGTGCTTAATGAGTAAAAGAATATTTTGAAAGATAAAACCAGTGCATGATCAATGAACATGAGGTAAACACGAGGAGCATCGCACAAGTAACTTTGAGTTTTGGTCTGTATCCTTGGATGAAAACCATTTCTCATATGTAGAGCCCATGATAGATGGGTTCTTTGAAGGAAGACAGAAACTTTCCCCCAGATCTTGCCTAGAGATTTATGGTTGTGCCAGGTTGTCCTTTGGAAGCAAATGAGTGACAAAGGAGATGAGATAGGATATCAATTGGTGTCATAACCCTGTTAGGTCTGCCATAGCTTGTCCTCACAGTTCTCTGAGAAAGTACAGTTCAAGTTATAATGACAATAATTAACTCTTTGCTTAATCACTTTTTAAATGTCTCTCTTTATTGCAAATCCAATAGAGAAGGGACTGAGTTGGTTTTGTTTACCACTCCATATTGACCACATTGCCTGGCATGTAGCTAGTACTCAGTCAATATTTGTGGAATAAATAGTTTGAGTTCACTAGTTTGTAACTGAGATTGTGCAATGAATGAAAGTAATTTGTTCCGCTGGTGTGCAGTGGGTTCACTTACAATCCCAGTGTTTTAGTCAGCTTTTCTTGCTGCTGTGACTAAAGGACCCAACCAGAACAACTGTAAAGGAGGAAAGGTTTATTTAGGGTTCAAGGTGTCAGAGGTCTCAATCCATAGACTTTATTCCTCAGGTCTCCAGGTGAGGCAGAACAACGTGGTGGAAGAATATGGCAGAGGGAAACAGTTCAGGAAGGTGATCAGGAAGCAGAGACAGAGACTCCACTTAAAATATATATCCCAAAGCCACACCCCCAATGCCTACTTGTCCAGCCACACCCTACCAGCCATCACTTACCACTCAGTTTATCCTTATTAGGGGATTAGTTCACTGATTGGGTTAAGGCTCTCATAACCCAATCATTTCTCCTCTCAACCTTCTTGCATTGTCCCACATGTGAGCTTTTGGGGGATAAACCATAATACCCAGTGACTTGGGAGGCTGAGGGAGGAAGAGGATTGCAAGTTCAAGGCTAGCCTCAGCAACTTGGCAATGCCCTAACCAACTCAATAAGAGCCTGTCTCAAAATAAAAAATAGAAAGACAGAAAGACTAGAAATGTAGTTCAGTGGTAAATCACCCCTGGGTTCAATTTTCAACACACACACACACACACACACACACACACACACACACACACACACACACACATAAAACAGTCAGTTGTTCTATTTACCTAAAATGTAAAGTACTAGGGTGATTATGTTGGGAAGATAATTTGGGATGAGATCACCACAAGATTTGAGTATCTAGCTAAGACTTAGGACTCATACTACTGTGGTACTGTGGTATGTAACAGATCATTAACGTTTCTGAGTAAGTAAGTGATATCAGCTTTGTTTTTTGAAAGTAAATGTTTTAAAATTATCTGAAGTGTTAAAATATATGAAGAGAAAAGCCAGATGCATGACCTCGGTCACATCATGATGGTGCTAGCCCTTTTCTTATGAAATAATCTCCAGGTGATTTTTTCTGCTCCTTCCTAAATCCACCCCTTGGATTCTGTGTAAGAGAAGCAAAGGGCAAGTTAATAACATGAAACGGTAAAGGAAGAAGAATAGGCATGAAGTGGGGGCTTGTACTGTAAATTGGACATAAATATGCATTCTTACCCTAAATTATAGATTTATTTTACAAATTTTTTAAAAAACCATGCTGGTCATTTATAAACAATCTTAATATTGTGACTTAGCACAATAAGGTTGTAACATGCATGATTGGCTATTGGTTGAGTTGAGCTCAATGATGATATAAGCAGGAAATGGCCTATTTTTCTCCAAAGGTTGTCGTAAATACCTCTCCTCACTCTTCCTTTTCCTGCCTTTTTCAACACTTTGAGAAGACTCCCATAGCCTCTAGTCCCTTTCAGATTCTAAACCCAACTTAAAACTCAGCCTAACATCCTAGTTCAAAGATTCTCTCTCATGGCTGGCATTTGGGAAAATGGAATATGCCATTCCTTTTCACATCTGGGAAACTTCCATTCCTCTTTCTCCTGTTTCTTCTGGAGGTGATGAGACAAGGAGGTTGCACAGAAGGCAAAGGTCAAAAATATTCTTTCTTGGAGATCTCACAGTGGCGGTGGTGGCGGCCCCCAGAGAGGTTCATAATCAAGGTGCTGAGAAAGAATGTAAGACAGGAAAATAACTAAATATTTTCACTGTGTGCTGAGGATTGATCCCAGTGCCTCATACGTGAAAGGCAAGCGCTGTGCCACTGAGTCACAACTCCAGCTCCTCATTGTGATTTTAATTTGAAAAAATATTCTTTCTTGGTTTGTGATATTTGCAGCTCAAAATGACAGATTCCTTGGGACATATTTGTGGTTTCTTTAAAAGATCCAAGAAAGTTCCCTGATGTAAATAATTCACTCAACAGGGACAATTCCTGAAACTCCTCATAAGTCATTTCAGCTCCTTCCCCCAGTGATTCATCCACCCGACCACTTAATGATGGGTCCTCCCTTCCAGATTAGCCTCCTCCTGCCTCTTAGTGTCCCAGAAAGATGATACAAACCTAAACATATTCCTTGCTATGCACTTGGTCCTCAGAAATTTCATTTATCCTTGTCATGACAAAAATAGTAGCATTGTAGCCTTGTTCCACAATTACCTCTTGCTCTGCTCTAAGGCTGCTCCCTGCAAATACCTATCTTCATAATTCCCCTTTCATGGTGTACTCCAGGAGGAAGTAAGTGCCAGTCTCTGTTCGTATATGCCCTTTAGTTAGAAGTCGTGTGTCATTTTTATCCAAGGCTTTCAGTGTGCTTCACTTAAGTTTCTTAATAGCATTAGGACCCTTGACTCCACGTCATAGTAATTACCCAACTGGGGAGTGAGATAATTACCCAACTGGGGGGTGAGATGCCTTTGTCCCATTTTTTACAAAAGCCATGACCATTCATACCTTTATCTGTGTGAATAATTCTCTTGAAATATCAATTGGCTTCAGCAAAAGAAAAGAAAAATATGTTTATCCTCTCTCCCAATGAGGAAGAGAGAAGAAATGTCATCATACCACTAGGCTCACAACCAATGATTTCTCCCAAAGAACCCTAGTTGTTTTGCTTTATAGATGAATGGAGTTCTGGTCTATGGACCAGTCTTACAATTCTTGTGTGACTGTATTTTGTACCTTTCTTTAATACTTGACATTATTTATCCTCTATTGTTCTTAATTTTGATACTTTAACAGAAACTCTAAGACAACAGAAAAAGATGTGTTAAATTTCCTAGAATATACACAGTCCCTGTCCTGGCAGAGTTTTGGAGTTCATAACTGCTATCAAAAGAGATGTTCTACATCATGAATGGACATACATGGAATACAAAAATGGGAAGTTGTATTCCATGTATGTGTGATATGTCAAAATACATTCTGTTGTCACGTATAACTAAAAAGAGCAAATAAAAACTTTAAAAAAAGAGATAATACCAAGCAATATCAGGTGTTAAGGGGAAAATGACTTAATTTCTTCATTCATTCATTCATTCATTTATTTACACTGTCAGATTCTTTTCTATGAGCTGGATGTGCCATATGAGCCAATCTAAATTGTCTCTGCCATAATTCAAATTATAGTCTAGTCGGAACAATATATATCAAACCAATAACACCCCAAATATTAAAAAAATTATGCTATGGACAAAGAAGAAAGTGCTATGAGAAAGAACAATGTGATACATATATGACAGCTTGAGTAGGCACAGCTCATTTCTTTAGACAAGTATCTAGAAACTGTCAGATTATCCTCCACTAGAACTGTCAGAGGTGATCTTCTTCTTAGGAGTAAAGGTGTGAGCCCTGTCAATCACAATTAGAGCCATGTATCTAGGAAGAGTCCATTAGTTCGTTCATTCATTCATTCATTCATTCATTATTAGTTATTGAGTGCCAATCATTTGCTAGAGACCATATTAGTACTACCAAAATCAAAGTATATATGGTGCAATGCCTTAAGATTTTTATGGTCTAGTGGGAGATTCAGCTGAATAAAAAGTTATAGTGTGGGAAGCTAAGATGATAGTAGGTCCAGAAATACCATGAGAGTATCGCCTTCCTCATCCTTGGGAGATCAAGTGGTTTCCTGGAGGATTCAAGGGGCTGACTAGAGAAAGAAATGAGAAGAGAAGAGGAAAGAGATTCTAGGTAGAAGAAGCAGTATGTCCAAAGACAGAGCTGAGCGCTCTTGACATACTGGAGGTTTTCTCGAAGGCTCTTTGCCTGCGAAGATACTGCTGCCCTTGACCTTGCAGCAGCTTTTGCAGTTCATCCTAGTGTGTCGTGATGTGAAAGAGATTGGACAGCACTGCTCTAGAAGACAGAGCAATATACCTTTAGGAAATTGCACAAGGCTTGAAGTATATGAAGTGTGGAGAGGGATGCTGGCCAATTTTGGGCCTTACCCATCACACTTAAGTGCATCTATAACAAATATTGTCATCAGTATAACCTTCAAACTAGCAAGATGGACAGCTACAGGAATGGGGATGAGATTTGCTAGTGAGTGAACATTCTAAGTTTTCACTATTTGTACACCATGGATGGAAAAAAAAATATTTTTGCCTCCTTTGTCAATGTTCCTCCCTCAATTTCAGAGAGAATTTGGTGATTGTGCCTGATTCCTGGGCTCTTAGGGTGTAAATTCAGGGGGCTACTGAGAAGGAAACAGAATCAGAGAGATGAAGGAATGGGGAAAGGGGGACACATACAAAAGCCCTGTTTTGAGAATACATGATAAAATAGGACTTGATGTGGCTATGAGGTATAAATTGAAATGGAATACATTTTCTTTAAGAGTTACAAGTACAGTTTTGGAATCATCTTAAAAATTCCTTCAGAATTTTTTAAAATTTAGACTCTTCTTCAAATGTGACATGAACACATTAGGGCCCTGTGACGTCCCAGGACCTATTAGAGTTGTACTCTACATGTATGCTAATAAATGGAGAAGAAGGTTAGTACAGTGTGGGAAATAATTTCTGGATTTGGAATCAGAGTATATGACTCCTGGACTTGACACTTAGTAGTGGCATGATTTTTGGATTAGCGCCTATCATTTCTCTGAGCCTTTCTACAGCTTGACGTCCTTATAAAGGAAAGGGAATATAGTAGCTGTCCTGCATACTTCAGTGGGTCAATGTGAATGATAAATAAGACATGAAAGTGGTATACAAATCCTGACGAGTTATCTAGGGTTTCATGGCAGCAGTGATAATAGCGATGTTAACAAGAATATTTTTAAATATTTTAAACGTTGTAGGATTATACCCTTAGTGGCTTTTGAGAAATGATGGTTGATGATGACACTTTTTTTTTTTGTGGAAGCAATGAAAAGATAACCCCCTGCTGTATGAATGGCAGCGACTCCAATTTAGAGGAAACTAACTGCTCATCAGGAATGACTCTGAACTTGGCACGCGTACAGCCTGAAATCATCACCACTTTCTTTTCAACATTATTCTTGCATGTCTGAACTCTTATTGTTCTATCTGGAAATGCCACAGTTGCGTCCTTGTATTTTCTGGTCCTGTCATGCTGCAAAATCCTGAGATAGAGCGATAGCTAATAAATTATTTGACAGGAAATATAGAAAAAAAATCTTTGTAATTCACAGTTCTGACATAATGAAAAGCTTATAATTCACTAGTGTGACCTCACAGCTGTGAATTACAAGTTGCACTTGACTCGTTCACAATTTGTCTTTGAATTTATACTATGAAAAGTGAGAACCATATTGTCAAACTGTCACTCCATATTGATATATTACTGCTGAAGATTAAGAAACATTTTGTCAAAGAGCAGGAAAATAAAAATACTTTAAAAGGAGATGGGGTTTGATACAGATTTGAAAGGTAGCATGAGGCACAGAAAAAACAAAAATGCACAGAAAAAGATTTCATGCGTGCTTCTGTCTGTCCAGGGACTTGCTTTTAATACCTTCACTCAGTAACAGCCAACTCCTGTGTAGCACTCAATATAGGCCAGACACTTTTCTAAGTACTTCAGATATAAAAACTTTTAAAATGCAAGAAACTCCTAGAAGTAAACACGATTTTTATTTCTATTTTATATTTGCAGATACTGAGGTACAGAGGTTAGCTAACTTGTGTAAGGTCACACAGCCACTAAGTGGCTAAGGTAGGATTCAAATTCAGCTCTTATGACTCCAAAGGCCATACTCCCAAGCCTGTTTTGTTTTTCTTGAGAGTAGTACTTCAAAAGAGGAAAGGGTGCTGGAGTAAGTGAGAGAATACTTGTCTAGCACGAACAAGGCCCTGAGTTTGATTCCCAGCATGGCAAGTGGGTGGGGGAAGGCCTGAACGGCAAGAAAGAGAAGCAGAAACCATTTTACTTCTTGAGATCTAAGATAGATGAGGTTCTCTATACTGTACATACATCTAATATTCTTTTCAATCTTTCATGAATCTTTAAATAAAACATGCAAAGCAGATTGCCATTCTGATTGCACTTTTCCTTGAAATCTTTTATTTTAATACAATTTCTAACAGCAAAGTTTTAAGGACAGCTGTAAGAACACTTGCATACTTTTATCCAGATTTATAAATTGTTTACATTTTGCCTTGTTTACATTCCCCCTCCCCACCCCTCTCTCTCCAAAACCATTTGAAACTAAGAGACAAAAGGCCTCTTTCCCTGTGTATCTCAGCATATATCTCCTGAAAGTGAAAAAAAATCCTGTGAGATAATCACAGTAAAATGATCAAAGTTAGGACATTCCACATTGACACAACACTAATATCTAATCCATGGTACATGCTCAAATATTGTCTGTTGTTCCAACAGTATTCTTTGTGTGTATATATGTTTCTGGAGATTGAACACAGGACCTCACATATGCTAGACAGATGCTCTACCACTGAGCTATACCCCTGGCCCTTTTTATTTTGAGACAAGTTTTCACCAAGTGCCAAGGCCATCCTTGAGTTTGCAATCCTCCCGCCTCAGCCTCTCACATTGCTGGGATTACAAGAGTGCGCCGCCGCACCTGGGTCAATAGCGTTCGTTTATAGCTGTTCTCTTCATTGGAGAGTTCTTTTCTTAAATTATCCCCGTCTGTACACAAATGTTCTTGGCAGCTTTATTTCTAACAGTCAAAACTGGAGCAGTCAAAATGTAGATGAATACTTCAGCTGTGGCACATTCATTCTGTGAAATACTACTAAAAAATAAAAAGGAACTAATTCTTGCTCTGTGTAACAGATTTTGGGGCAACGCACTGAGAGAACAAAAGGCAATCACATACCGTGATTGGCACAAGTATGACTGTCCTATGATTTACACAACATTGCCCAAATAAGGAAATTAGGAATAGGATTGACTGGTGGTTGCCAGGGGTTAGAGATAGTCTTGGGATGATGGCAGGGAGTCTCCCTGTGAAGGTTACATGAGAGAGATCTCAGTGGTGGTGTTGGAATGATTCAACTTATGATTGTGATGGCGGTCACACAGATTCCACGTTGCATCTTAGAACAGGTACCCTTCTCTTCTACTTGGAATATACATTGTAATATAGTTTTAAAAGTAACCTCCTTCATGCTCTGATTGGCTCATAGAAATTTCAGAGCCCATGTAGCTAGTACTGACTCTTTACAACAACCCTCTGTCATAATTCAAATTTGAGTCTATAGATTAATGAGGGCGATGAATAATAGCACCATGCTGAAACCTCAAATTGTCCCTCTTCAGCTTCCCCTATCTTTCTTCCCTAGTTTTGCCTCAAAATCATTGCCTCTTACTCATTTGATGGACACTTATGGGATGTTTTGTCTTCTTAAAATTCAATTTTGACAGCAATTCCTGAACAAAATCATACAAGTCTGAGATTGGTGTAATGTGATCTAATTTCAACCTTTCTACCACTCTCTGATTCATGCTACTCCATACAATTTCTCCCATGAACTTGGACTTCTTATTATTCCCCAGAAGAGCTCACACATTTCTCCTCTTGCTTTTTTTGTTCCAGCTCTTTCACTGATCTGTATTTTTTCTCCTGAGCATCTGTAAAATCACAACCAGTCTAGGATACCCACCTGTAAAGTCATCTTTTCCAAAGATGCTTTTTTGGGTATCTTAAAGAAGTTTCCTTCTTTGGATCTTCTGTTACTCTTCCCTTGCTTCCTTTGGCACATATACGTTGTTTGGTGTTCTCATTGCTGTGTGTTCACTCCTGGAAGGCAGGGACTGTCTTAGTGCTCTTTTTACCTAGCCTGTCCTGAAGTTCCTGCCTTTGTGTAGGTTTCTCTTATTTCCCACCTGACTTTTAACCCCATTAAGCTTCCTTAGTATGGGCACATAAACAATAATTTAAAAATTTAACCAATGTTTTCCAATTTTCACTAGGTATAACTGGGCCATAATCAGAAAACTCTTCCCAAGTTGACATTGATTAGTTAAAATGGCTCTGGGGAGATAGTTTTCCACCTAGCTATGATTATACTTAACAGTAGTGCTCATTATAGGAGTTATGGGGCCCAGGTTTGGAGTGAGGTAGTCCTGGGTTTGAATCTCTGGTTTTCCAGTTATGTGATGTAATTTTGATCATATTACTTAATTTTTTTAAGTCCTTTTTTTTCAATTTAAAAAGTGGGCATAGGGAATAATAATATTTATTTCTGAGGGTTTTTGTGAGTATTAAACACTTCACATCACAACTGTTGCATAATAATCAGCTTTATTGTATTGGATAGATTTTTAACTAAGGTATATTTTAAAGGATTTGTGAACTATATTCTACTAAAAACAAAGATACCTTATTATCTTCAGAAAAGAGGTGATTAGCATCTTTCTTTGTAATGGACCTATGATAAGTCCTAAAGGATTGTGGGCAATCCTTCAGCCTCTTCCCCATATTCTGTAATTCTTTGAATATTACCAATTTTAGTTCTGTGATGCATGTGGAAATTTCTTTCATGCCCTAGAACATAGTCCATCCTGTCCTGAAGTCTTAAATTCTTAAAGTAATTATATTCAATTGCAATGTTTTGTTTTTTAAATTTCCCAGTGAAGTCTAATTCTCTATTCTACTGATTTTAGTTAACAGATCATTCATTCTTTTTCATGAACACAAAAAGTAAGACAGGAACTAAGTACTTTTCACTTTAAAATGCATTTACAATAATCTCATTTAAAAAAAAATTCAGTACAAAGTTTTTGGTTTTGCTGGAACTCTGAGATGGTGAGTTCTGAGTTGATGGCCCAACATCCTGAACACTTCAGTGTATTTCCTATAAACCAGGACATTCTGTGACTAAATCAGGAAAATTAGAATTAAGAAAATAAGAATGATGTTATTGCCATTTAATTCTGTGATTCCATGCATTTCAAAGAGTTGGTTCAAAAATCTCCTTTACCCGCAGAAAAAAGATCTAGTCTAGAAACCTGTGTTACTTTGAGTGATCTTCTTGAGACTCTTTCCATCTGGAATGGTTTCCCTGTCCTTGCCTGACTTCCAAGGCCATCTTACTTTTGAGGATTCTGGGCCATTTATTTCATTAAATGTTCTTCAATTGGGGTTTGTCTGATGTATCCTCATGATTAGATTCAGGCATCTTTGGCAGAAATATCCCAAAAGTAATGCTGCGTTATCTCTCATCACACTCTACCAGGTGGCACATAATTTTGATTTATCCCTTTGCTGATGATGTTCATTTTGATCAGTTGATTAAGTGGTGTCTTCCAGGAGTCTCCACAGCAAAGTTACTCCCCTCTCCCCGTCATATGCATGAAGTGTTTTGTGGGAGTATTTGAGACTGTGTAAATATTGTAATCTTCATCAAATTCTTGTTCCTTTATTTGCATGTTTAGCTATTTACTTACCCATTTGCTTATTATTTATTTATAGATAAATGGACTCATAGATTCTTGCATATTGTATGAGTTACACATTTTATTACTATTTTTATTTATTTTAATGCTCAGATTTGGTCAGCATGGATCCTATCAAACTAGAAATGTACCTTTTGACATATCCCCAACATTTTTTTAAGCACTTTCTTTCTGACACTTAAAGATGTTTCCACTCATTCTATAATATCTTTGTCAGATATCAGCTATTTCTGCAAGGAACCCTGATTCCTCTAAAGTCATCTTTGGAAACCAGGACCAGGGTGCTAGGTGTGCTCATTGGTGTTGAGTGGTACTATTCTCGGGACTTCCATCAGATTGAGTTAGGTACTATATGTCAGTATACATACACCCTCCTTCCCCAACCGACATTTGCATCAGTATGGGCTTCTACATCTATCTAAATACATTTAAAACCAAGAGTTCATACCAGTGTTTTAAATTCTGATCTAAAACTATATCGAGTTCATTATTTTTCCCTCTCCATATTTGGAATTCTCTTCTTTGATAGTGAGAAACCTGACTCCCATTACCCTTAACATATGCACTCATTTGATCAATTCTTCTGTCTATAACAACCAAATTCCTATTACCACTAATGTGACCTCCCCTCCCAATCCCACATGGATACTGTGGCCCATTTTTGACAACTGCACTTTATGCATGGACACCCTATTTCCCAGCCCAGCCTCAGAGCCCAACAGGAGGTCACCTTTCTCTAAGCACATTCACTTCATCCTGTAGGGCTCCAACATTCCATGGATCCTGCTCCTCACCTTCTCTGGCTCTGACAGGCTGCACGAGGCCATCCCTCTGTAGATCTAATCTCTTGCCCTTACATAGGCTCAGACACCTTGAGCTGGCACAACCTTCATGTTGAATACTCTTTTCACATGAGGGCTGTGATCTGCTGCATATGACCACCCACACTTTTGTCTGAATGCTTAACCTCTGCTTAGCCCTGACACTCCAGCTCTGCTGCCTGCCTCCCAACTCAACACCTTATCACCTCTGCTCAGGATCTGACCCCATGTTGGGCTGCCCTGTGGCAGGGATGTCTGCCTCCTGCTTATGCCCCTGTCCTTATGCCAGGCTGCTCTCAACTTTGCAGAAAGGTCCTCTTCACCCCACTTAGGATCTGACACCCTGAAAACTGGGTGGCTTTCCTACCTCACTGTCTGCCTTACTCTGCTTGAGGCTTGACACCTCATTCTGGGACATCTAGTGTGGTTGCTTGGGCTCAGAGGCATGTACTCAGGTGTCCTCCCCTGGATTTCCATTTCATCCCTTTGTGCTCTCACACCCCATGCCAGGTCACTACTGTTTTCCACTCCCTGAATGGATGCCCCAGCCTCTCAGGCTCCAACCCCTTGCACCAAGCCACCGTCATACACAGACACCCTCCTATTGTCCCTGGTGCTGAGCCTTCTCTGCAAGGACACTGTCTTTCCCCTGCCGGGGCTCAGCACCCCATGCTGCACCACTGACCTATAATGTACATGCTCTCCCCAGCTTCTCAGGCTTGGACTTCACAGACTGGTTGCTACCCACTGCCCTGTCTGCAAGGTCACCCTCCCCCACACCTGAGCTCCAGCACTCACAGGATACCCTCTACAACTCCTCACTGGCTAGGACACTTCTCCTCCATGGCCCTACCTTCCTTTCACCCCACGTGGGGTCTAATGTTCTGCACCAGGCTGCCACTGTCTCCATAGATACCCTCTGCACCTTGCTTGACCTCTGCACCAGCGCTTGGCCACAGCTGTTTGCTTCGTCCTTCCCCCAGCTGTGGTACCTCCTCACTCAACTCTAGCTAACAAATTTTGAATAAACTGATCCAGAAATAAAGGGGAGGAAAGGGAAGGGAAAGAAAGGGAGAAAGGGAAGAAGAAGACTGGAAATGGCTTTTGACAGAGCTTACTCAAACCAAGCTACAACCCAGAGACATCATTCATAATTCCCTTTTCTTTCCAGAAGTATTCATTCTTTGAGTGATTTGAACATTTAGCCAACATTTCAATATTCTGTGCCTTCCTCGGGGTACCGAAGAGGCATATTCTCTGTAAACAGCTGTTCAGTATGATACCACCAGGGTCCTCCAGTATATTTATAGCTTGGAATTCACAACTACCTATAATTTATACATGCCTCGCTCTTCAAAAAATGTAAAAAAGTAAATCCTTTTAACTTATAGGGAGTATGGAATCCAATCAGTTTTAGCAAGCTTTCCTGTATATTAATTATCATTTATTTGAATGCTGTCTAAAAAAGCCCATAAATCTGTAAAAACTTACATTTGGTAACCTTGATCAGACATTATTTTTAAACTCCTATTGCAATTTGGGGATTTTTCAGGTCCTGGTACAATGAACAAAATGTCACAGCGAAACTAGTTTTTATGACGAAATGATGGTTACGATGTAATTATTATAATTAATGCTAACATCCAGCTATAACTCAGCATGTTTGACCCTTGTGCTTCTACAGCAACTCAGGTTGTGACAGATTTACTCCCAGGCAACGTGATGAGCGGCAGTCGACTGTTCTCTGAGTGTGCGTGGCGGTGCTGTTTGTTATGACAATGTCAGGACGAGGGTGCTGGAGCCTTCTTCATATTATGGTGTTTTCTATTAGGAAAAAACCTTAAAAAAATACACTGCTTTGTGTATCAACTTTTTGGTGTTTATTGTAACCAAGAGTCCTTAAAAAGCAAGGACTAGCTGCAGAGATGCCCTGTCCTTTTAAGCAGCGAGCCACCAAACGCTAGAAAGTGGTGACTGACATTCTGCTCACGGCGCTAAGATGAAGAATGACTTTGCATGTTCACCAGGCAAGTGACACAGCTGTGGGTCCCCATTATTGACAAAAAGACAATGCAGGCAGGATTCCATAGCTTCACTGCCTCAGTCTGGGACATTAAGGTTCAACCTCTGCACGAGACACATAAATATCCTTTGGATTTTCATCGGTAAGCACACACTAGAGGTTAATAATGTGGCGATGTTTGATTCCCTGCTGTTTTAAATAATTTCATGGAAAATCTAATGCAGTAGGACACTAGTTTAGAAAGGTTATTACCCTCATCAAATGATAGCACTTCTTTCCTATTATTTTCTACCAATTTCTTGCCCTTATAGCTCCTCTCCCTTCATTTATCGCAAATGATTCTTCACAATGATGCTCTGTGGTTGGGTGGAGGCGGGATTGGAGAAAGTTTAATCCCTAATCAGGGCCCTGTCAGTGTTGGTAGTAGCGAGCATCTTTCTTCCTTCTCCTGCTTGCTGGAGCTCAGATGCAGGACAGAGATGCATGCTCACTGGAGGGCTGTCTTTAGAAATCCATCCTCAGTGCTTGCCCTCCTGGGCCATTTTACGTGGGACCCTGGAATCTAGGCTCCCAGGGAATTACTGCAATAGCTGACCCAGCTCCTCTAACTATGTGGGGGGAATGATTTGCTAAGTTCTCCAGTCATTATCCCCTCTGTGGGTGGCAGATACTTAAAACTCTAAGAATGCTCAGAGGCTCAGAGTAGAGTTTTCAGGGTTAAGGAATAATGCCCATTTCCACAGGCTGTGTGATTCCAGTGAGTGCAAAAGGGACGGTCTTCTTTAATCTCCCTCTTTTCCAAGCAGGACTCGGTCTATTGAGGTGATGATGTGCATTTCCCAGCCTCCTTTGCAAACGGGAACCATGTGACTAAGTTCTGCCCAGTGAGATACAAGCAGCTGTTTGGGTAGGACTGCTGGATGAGCTCCTTAAAATAGTGGGACAGAGCCATTTGGAGTTTGTTTTTTGATTTTTGCCTTCCGTTTAGAATGATTAGCTAATCTGGTTTGTGGGAGCCTCTAGAATCAGGACTTTTCCATCTTAAAAATTCAGGTCACCTCAGGCAAACAAGATAAATTGGTTTCCCTGCATCCTTTGCTTTTTTTTTTTTTTCTGTCCAGCAAAATATAAGTGTGATGGTTGGAATTCTAGAAGGTGTCTTGTGACCATGAGATGCCCCATTCATGCTAAGGATGAATAGATAAAATGACAAGGGGAGCTTGGGTTCATTGTATTGGCCCTAGATTTTCTCAGAAAATACATGAGAAAAATGATTCCCAATTTAGTGATGCCATATATATATATATATATATTTGGAGCAGAGTGGTGTTCTTTCCCTATTACTAAACTTAATTCCTACTATATACTAAACTACCACAAGTTCCCCCAGTATTGATTCTTAAGGGTCAAGGACCTTTATTATGCTGATGAGGGTTGAAAACATTCCCTCCTGGCTAAAGTACTTTCAATTTCTTGGGGAAAAAATGATTATGAAACAGTGCAGAAAAGGTTCAAATCCATGTTTGTCAGATTCCAAACTTTCCCTACAAGCTCAAGCTGAGTTCATTGTCACTAGTCCTCACCCTTTACAACTTAATCTCAAATGACCCCAGAGATAGATTTGAGTGGAGCTCAGAGAAGTCTGATATTTGAAGAGAAGTGTCCTTATGGATGGCGTGGTCCCCAGGGCTTTCACTGATGAGAAAACAGTGGCTCAGGGAAGAGAAGCAGTTTGGAGACCCCAAAGTGTTAGGTCTGACACCTGCTGCTTCCTTTCTTTGCCTGCAGCCCCTCATCTCTACTGCAGAGGGCAGTGTAGAGCCTAGTGTGACCCTGCTCACCCAGAGACTCTAGAATTGACACCGGTGCCTCTTTTTCTGGATTTCTCTTTGCTGCTTCTGGTACTTTCTTACAGGAACCATACAGCTAAAACACCACTTCTGGTAAGAAAGTGAGGGTTTTATTTTGTTTTGCATTTCCTGTTTACTGGTGGGTATGTGGCAGTGACCTTAGTAATGATTGTAAAGGAGTGAAAATTGGTTCTACTGCCTTTGCATAAAAATTCATTGCCTTTTAGTGACCCGAGGTAGCAGAATTATCCTTTCCCATCAAAGAAAGTGTAGTATTGAGCTTATACTAAATACTCCAAACTAATAATTCATGAGATGAAAAAAGGAAATGAATTAAAACACATCTATTGAGTGTCTATCATGTACCAAGAGCCAGAGTTCATTGCAATTGTTTGGAACCTATGCAACATCAGGTATTAAAATTTTGAAATTCACTTTTGAAGCAAGATGTATGTGTGTGGAACCTATGCACATGCATGCATTTGATTTAATCCTCACAAAAATCCCTGTGAGGTAAGGGAATGAGGTTTCTTATTAACACATATTTACACACAGTCACAGTCCTGAAGTAGCTGAGCAGGACCAGAACACACAACTTTCTAGCTTCAAAACTGTGCTCCATTCTATTGAGTCAAGCTCCCAACCTTTTTACTTGGTAGGACTGTTAAGAAGCGCTTTAAAAATGATTCACTTAGAGACATAGGAAGAAGAGAATTGGAGAGAATTGGCATTAATTGAATGATTACATTATTGGCTCTTGATGCATTTTTGACATGCTTATTTAGTTAACTCATATTCTGTGAATCGGAAGGTATTAGTTCCATTTTTTTTAAATATCCATTTTATAGATGAGGAGACTGAGCCTTGGAGAGATTAAGTACTTTGACTAAGGTCAAGCTGCTCAGAATATAGGTTACCAAGCCATTCATGCTCTGAACCACCACACTCCACCAACTTGCTTTTCTCACTTAACTAGGGAACATTGACATTTCTCTAGGTTAAATAACAGGTGATTCTTTTTTTTTTTTTCATAAGAAGTTGCATAATACATTAATGTGCTTCAATGAATCCAGCTTTCCTTCTTCTCACTCAGTCACAAACAGTGCTGCAATTATTTTTTTTCACACTTATCCTTATATACTAGTATATTGATTTTTATTGGTTAGAGTCTTAAAGTTTGGGATGGGCCAAAGTGTTTGGATGTTTTGTTTCTAAATGACTACTGTTAGATTTTTAAAAAATCAATTGTGGTAAAGTATACCACTAAATTTGCCAGTTTATTTTCATGAGAAGTTCATAACAATTCACACCCCTACCACTGACGTATAAGAAGGGGTCTGTTCACTTCTGCACCAGCTAAGCATGTTATTATTTTTGTAAACATTGATTAAGTTGGAGGGTGTAAACATGCTTACCTTGTTGTTGCTTTAATCTGATTTCCTGACTCCTAGAGAGATTGAGTACCAAATCATCTCTTTTGGGGGTCATTCATATTCTTTGCCAAGATGTCTGATGTTTCAATCTGAAAGGTTCAAACCTTCAGTGTTCTGGCCTCTTCTCTGTGCTTTGCAATAATTTATTCTTCTTGTAAGTTAGCCTGAAAGAGTAGGTGTTCCAAAAGTGAAAAAAAATTATCCTCTATGTAGCTTTGGAAGCTTTAGAAAAAGCTAGGGGGAGAGTGGTTTTGAGGTGCTGATGAGCTACAATGTATACTGTGTGTACTGAGCAAAGCTGGATGCTGTTCTATCAACCTGGAAGATTCTAAGTTATGCATTCGAGAATACATTTCTGAATATAATTGTAAAGGCCTTTCAAAGATAAAGGAGATGGGCAATGACTTCATTTTGTAGAATAGGGAAAGGATGAAGTCCCAGGGCCCACTTAATGTAGGGAAATGGGTTTCCCCTGGGATGGAATCAAAGTTGCTGTCCTTTCCAAGTCCTGCTCGAAGACTACAGGAGAAGAATCTTCCTCTAAAGTTAAATGAACTGAATTTTTAATGAAGTTCTGGTTGACAAGCTAGGAAAGAGTTGGGCCAAACTAAACAGCCATTCCTAAGAGACATTAATGCCTTGGAAGACAGAGCCCCGAATGCACCCTTCCCTGGCGCGCACCTTCTGTTGCCTCATAGATAAGGTGTTGTAAGTTAGGGGCACTTATGTCATTGAGAACACCCTGCATAAAAAGTGGAATTCCATAAGCCCACCAGTGAAGAGTTTTGTTTGTGTGCCCTACCTATGAACCACATTTTAAAATGCATTTTGAGGTTTGAGCTAATAATGTGAATGACATTCAGTGAGATTGCCAAATGCTGGTAATTTACTCTCATTTTCACATTAATGTGGGCCCACCTGTGATGAATTGGAAACTAAATAAGCACATCAGTTTTAATTAGATATTTCAGAGACTGGATCTAGTTAAACAGCAGTATTCATTCTTATCTATTAAATAGTGAAAGAGTTTAGCACATTCCTCAGAAAAAGTTTACACCCTCCCCCCTCACCATTTATCCTTCCCCTCTGATCCACAAATCTTTTCAGATGGAGTCTTTTGGATTAGAAAGTGTCTAGTTTGTGCAAATAGGGAAGGAAAAGATTGCATTTAAGCTTTAAAAGATAAGCAGATCATACAATTAATTCGTGCTATGTTTTATATAAAGAAACATGAATCTGGGAACCTTTAAAAAGACAAATATGGTCAAGGTTGCCTGGAAGAAGCCAGGTGGGGGATTGACATCTGTGTCCCTCAAGTAGTGATCCTAAAAACTGAGATTTGAAAAAGTCACCAGGGTATAGCTAATATATGCTGAATGACCTTCGAGCAGAGAAAGGAGCCATTTTTCAAAATTCAAGACAAGATATTACAGTCCCAACAAAGGCAAAACGTTCTGTGATACATAAGGGTCTAGGACCTAATGAAAGAAACTAGTCTAAGTGTGGGAATATCTTAGACTAAAGAATTAGGATGAGGAATTAATAGACAACAAGTCTTAAAAATCAGTTGCCCCCAGGCTTGGTTTTTGTATCCTTCCCAGCATCATTTCTCCTATGTCATTTGTGTAAGGACTTCTACTTGATGAGACTGAGCTCCAGGAGGGTGAGGCTGTTCCTCCCTTGCTAAGACTACATCCCCAGGGCTCAGCATAGTGGCTGCTCCGTGGTAGGTGTTTCATGAGTACCATATCCCTTGTCTGGCTGTGCGGGTCTGGTTCTAAAATATTCTCCCCTGCAGATTTCTACCATTGTCTGCATCCTGGCTGTTTTTATTTTTTTTCACCAGAAAGAACCATAAAGCAATATATTCACATTATTTTGCCTTTGTTTTCTTCAGAGAAGAATATCAAACAACCACAGGCATACTTTAGTATTTTTTTAAATAAAAATAAATTCTGGATACCTTCAAAATAAACAACAATATATATCTCCACAAAAGATTTTATATATCCTTAGAAAACCAAAGATGTTTAAAATACATCAACTATAGTAATAACTATAATATTAAAAAGAAAGAAAAAGAAAAAAGAATATTAGGAGCTTAATAAGTTATAGTTAAGTGAATTGTGGTACTTTTGTACAGTAGACTTCTACATATCTACTAATATAATGGGTTAATATTTGTGGAAAAAAATAAATTCTCCAAATATATCAAGTAAGGAAGCCAAAATAACAAGAAAGCATTAGAATATAATCATATTTTTAATTAAAGTGTAACTGAAAAAAATAAAAATTACACTAGAATTGTACTTTTAGAAGTGTTCCTTCTTATAAAAAAAGATTAAAGAATTTTATCAGAACTTTTTTATATTTTTCCAAAATTTGACTTAGAAATATATTACTTTTATATTCAGACAACATGTTATGAAAATATAGAACTTCTTTAAATAGAAATCTCTTTGGCTGTATTTAAAATGTGATATAATTTCCCAGGAGTCTGTCTACGGAGGAAGTTGAGTGGTCCTGGGGGGGAGAAGGTGCTGGATTGAAGAAAGCAAAGATGGTTATGTGGGGAAGGGGGTCCCGTTTTTGGCTAGTGGAGTAATTTGACATCTGCCATGCCAATTTCCAGATCTCCCTGGAACATTCCTATAAGCAGCTTATTTGAGAAAATAAAAAAGTGCTTCAGATTGTCCTTACACGATTCCCACAAAGAAATCACAAATGGTAACTGAAAGAGGAAGTTTCATTTATAGCTCTTAATACCAGGTCCTATGTCTTAATTTATGCACGGCTGCATAGATTTCTTTCAATCCTGAGTGAATAGGTTGGAGTTTTCAAGCTTTCTGTTTTACATCTCTGTTTCATAAGTGATCTTTTAAAGACGAAAATCAGATTATGTCTCTGCTTAAAATCCTTTGGTGGATTCTTCTTGCATTTGAGATACCACCTAGATTCCTTACCATGATGATGTACACCACTGCTGGGGACCTGTCTCCTGCTTTCCTCTTCTGTCCATTTTCCAAATGTGTTCTGGATCTCATCACATGTGACCACTCACAGCTTTTGTGTGTATCATTCTCCATTGTTCAGGCTCTACTTCCTTCTGGAAGTTTTCTCTGATTCCCATCCCCATCTTCCCATCTCCTCTGCCCTCATGCATACCTACCATGTTGTAGTTGGTTGACTGACCTGCCTGCCATTTCATTGTGACCTTCTTGGAGGCAGGGACCATAACATGGCCGATTTTTCATTTTAGTACTCACAGTAATAATTTTGGTCCTTAGTAGGTGTTTATGAACCTGTGGGTGGATACCCATGAGTACCTTTGTTTATGAACATGTGAGTGAATGTCTAAGACAGTTCAGTACTGTTAGGTCCACTCCTGATCTTGTCTGAAGCTTTGTTTTATAGCTGGTATCTTTCTCATAGGCAGGACTTGTGCCTTCTTAGATGCACACGTAGCCTGTTTGATGAAGAAAGGTTTTGGTAAAGAAAGGTGGTCAGCAGAATAATGACCTTCAAAGATGTGGAAACTCTAATCCCTGGAACCTGTGAGTATCTTACCCTACATGCCAAAAGAACTGTGAGATGGAGAATAGGTTGTGGACCTTAGGATAAAGAGATTATTCTGGATGATCTGGACTAAATAAAATCATGAAGGTCCTTAACAGTAGAAGAAGGAGGTGGAAGGAAGAGAAATGCAATGGAAGGATAGGCAGGAGAGATTCAGGTGTGACCTGTAGAACTTCTGACATGTAGAATTCTAAGATAGTAAATTTGTGTTGTCTTAAGCAGTTAAATTTGCCCTCATCTGTTATGACAGCGATAGAAAATGAATAGTTTAGGAATATTTTAGGCTATGCAATTATCTTGCTTCTTGGCTACGCACACTGTCTTTACCATTTTTTGCAGAGCAACACAAATAAAATAAGAAGATAAGGACCTGCATAGTTGATTTTTTTAAAATAGGAGAGGGAATAGGAATCAATTGTTAATATACATATATTAAATAAGTTCTATCATCAATTTACTTTTAAAATCTTTTTATTTATTTATTTTTCTGCAGACAGGACATCTTTGTTTTTATGTGGTGCTGAGGATCGAACCCGGGCCGCACTCATGCCAGGCGAGCACGCTACCGCTTGAGCCATATCCCCAGCCCTACTTTTAAAATCTTTAATCACTTTTATATTCAAAGTCCTTATCCCTGCCCCTGAATTTTCTCCTTATCACCTACATACATTCCTTTTGAGTCTCTCTCTCTCCCTGGTCCTATTCTCAGGGACTACTGAGAATTATCCCAATTATAATTGGACATTTTACTTGAAGAACATTCAAGCAGTTTAATTAATGCAAGCATTTTAAGAATTCTAACTAGGAAAGAAGATTCACACTTTGCTCACCTCAGTGACTCTCTGGAACTGACTGCTACCTTTCCCTAAAGAATTTTAGGTCTCAATGGGGATTCTAAGCACCAATTTTCTGCTTTTGTTCTATCTTTGATGCTGTTTCTGGATTTTTGTTGCCCAATCTTATCAAGGGCACAGTGTCACAGTCTTTGAGGAAGGCTCTGATGAACAAGATGCATTTTAAAGTGGCATGGCTATTTCCCTGATAGCCTATGTCACTTAGAAGATGGAATTCTCTTTTTCATTCTGATTCTCTGAATGTCCCAAGACAGCTGTCTGTGCTAGACATGTTGTAAGATATTGTAGAAAGAGCATTGGCCTGGGTGGGAATTGGAAAATCTAGGTTCCAGTTTCTACTATGACCAAGACCTTGTGAACATGGGGAAGCATCCATTTGATTTCATTGCCTACTCATTGAACTCTGACTATATGCCATGTTGTATTGGTCATGGGTATTACATTGATGAATTAAATGTAATCTCTTTCTTCAAGGAGCTCATAGTTGAGTATAGTTTAGTGGGGGGAAATAAGAAACATTTACAGAACTGGGTGATAAATGCTACTATGGAAGTGGGCACAAGTTAGCATGAGTTTTTAGAGGAAGCTGATGATTCATGTCCTTTGCTTAAGGCTAAGGACAGAAAATGCACAGCATCTTAAAGATGAGTTGAAGTTTGTCACCTGGGGAAGAGGAAAGTATATTCTGTGCAAAGAGAATATGTGCAGAGTCATAGACATGTGACCTTGCATAGTCAACTATAGCCCACCTGGGGAAAGCAGGTAGGTGGTGGTTCTATATGGCCCACCAAAGGGACATCGAAGGGGCAGAGGGGGGGCTGAGGGGATGGCAGAAGAGATACCTTGGAAGGATAAAATTAGGGAAAGAATTTTGAGGGCTTGAGTTTTCTTAGCTATGAAATGCTAATATATGGGCTCTTCCAGAGATAATACTCTACAATTTGAATTAAGATTATTTTCTATTGTAAATTATACTTCATAATTACATGGTGTTTAAAAAAATTTCCATGAACAATCTTTTGACACAGGTTGCTATGAATTGAGAGTTGTATGTAAGATATGTGTAAATTGGGACACAAGGACATTGTTTAAGCTGCTGCACTCCTAGAATTCAGAACTAGTTAGTCATTAAATTTGTTCTTTCAGATGGAGATAGCAGTAAAACAAAAGAAAATGAAATAAACAAAAACCTTGGCCAATTAATATAATCTTATTTTAGAGACAAATTCTCCCAAAAAGTGCTTATCAAACTTCAATGTACATGGGAAGTATCTCAAGAATCTTATTAAAACATGGATTGTAATTCAGTGGGGTGGGTGAAGATTCTACATTTCGAATAAACTTCCAAGGGATGCTGTTACTGCTGAATTTTGAATTACTCAGGGTAGTGGTACTGTGGTTTGGATATGAGGTATCCTCCTGATCTCCCATGTAAGTGTTGTCATTTGGATGTGAGGGGTCCCCCAAAAGCTCACATGTGTATGAGGAGAAATGATTTGGTTATAGACTTAACTTAATCAGTGAATGGATCCCTGATGGGATTAACTGAGTGGTCACTGGAGGCAGGTGGGGTGTGGCTGGAGGAAGCAGTTAATTGGGGGCATAGCTTTGAGGTATATATTTGTGTTTGGCAGGTCTCTCTCTACTTCCTGATCACCATGTGAACTGCTTTTCTCTGCCACACTCTTTGCAATGATGTTCTACCTCACCTGAAGCCCCGAGGAATGGAACCAGTCTTCTAAGATTTCTGAAACTGTGAGCCTCCATATAAACTTATCCTCCCCTATAGTTGTTCTGGTTGGGTCCTTTAGTCACAGTTGAGAAAAAGCTGACTAAAACATCAGGAATATTCAGAGGTGCAATGATTAGGTTGCGAGAGCTGTTGCCTCATTAGTTCATCCTGGTTTGAATGGACTGGCTGGGTAGTAACTGTAGGCAGGTGAGGCTGCCTCCTGGAGGAGGTGGTCATTGGGAGCATGCCCTGGAAGGGTCATTCATCCCTGCCCCCACCTTCCCTTTTCCCCCTTCTCTTTCTGCTTCCTGATCCTGCATTAGCAACTTTCCTCTGCTGGACCCTTCCCCCATGATGTGCTGTCTCATCTCAGGTCCAAAGCAGTGGTGTCATTGTCTATGGTCTGAGACCTCTGAAACTGTGAGCACCAAATAAACTTTTCTTCCTCAAAGCTGTTCTTGTCAGGTGTCTTCACCTCAGCGATGCAAAGCTCACTAAAACAAATAGGTCTCAAGGTTGACTGTGCATTACTTCCATATGGGGAAGCCTTCAGAAATCTTGTTCCCAGTTCCATACCATTGAACAATTAAATCATAGTCTTTGAGGGGAGAACGCTGGTTTTAGGGTTTTTTGTTTTAATGTATGTCCTCTGCTTTATTTTATCAGTGATTGTTGTGGAAACTTAGTCTAAACTGAAATCAATATACATCTGCATGATATTTCAATGTTCCCCTGCCCATGAGCAATTCAAAAACCTTACAACAGTTCTTCAACTTTACTGTGCATAGTAATTACCTGGGCATCTTGTTGAAATGGTCTGAGAATCTGCACTTCATACCAAGGCCCAGATGGTGTTGCTGCTCCTGGTCCATAGACCACATTTGGACTGTCAAGGCTTTATAGCACTCTAAATTTGATTATCCTTTCCCAATCAAATATAATTATTATCTAGAATTTTAGCTTTATTCTATTTTTTGCCTTTATTCTATTTTTGGCCTTATAACTTTATTCTTTTAGATAAATGTTCATACATGTTTGAAAATTTATTTATCATTCTTGTTGCATTTCAAAATGTCCTTTTAGAATAATTTAGATAATTAATAACTTATTAATTATCTAAATTAAAAGATACTCTTTTTAAAATGTGGGTTTCTTGAAAGACTCTCAGTTTATCTCCAAGTATATCTATTTAACTTGAATTAAATAATTTTATTGGTTAAATAATTTAGAATTTATAACTATTGTTTTGGACAGAAAATTTTTGACCCTGCAAAAGTTGTATGTTGAAATCGTAACCCCCCAATGAGATGGTATTAGGAAGTGGGTGTTTGTCAGGTTTAGAGGAGCCCTCATGATGGGATTAGTGTTCCTCATTCTCACTACTACGTGCTAGGTGTTGATTCTCTTTTTATTTATCTTACTTTGGATATAGTCTGCTTCTTGGATCCACAAATTCATATTGTTGTTGGTTTGGGGAAGCTATCAGTCATTATCTCTTTGACTCTTGCCTTTTCTTCTCCATCTCCCAACAACATCTCCTCTTGTGTCTCTGGTCCGGTGCATCATCATTTTATCTTCATATCATTTATCTTCTTTATATTTTGTATTTTCTTTTCTCGTGTATTTCCTTGCTACTTTATGGATAATTCCATCAGATTCTTTTGTGCTTGATGTCCATTAAGCTTTTCTTTTAAATGAACAAAGGTAAATGTTTTCTCTAAAATGTCATTGTTTTTCTTTTCCTTCTTCCTTCCCTGGCCTCAAACTTTCCATCCTCCTGCCTCATCCTCCCAAGTTGCTGGGATTACAGGTATGAACCACCATGCCCAGCTTTAAAACATCATTGTTTTTCAAATCTGCCTTTTCATCTGGATAGTTTATTATGTACTCATATTCATTGCTATGCATTTTATTTCTTTAAGTATGAACACCCAGTTCGTATGTTTTTTCATGCTCTGCTTCCTATAGCTTCAATTTATTAGATAGCCAATTCTATTTGTTATTTCTGACTTTTACTTATGATGATTTGTATTCTTAAATTCTTTTTTTTTGGTGACTTCATTAATTAATTTTAACCTATGAGAGTTCACGTGAACTTAAATTAGAAGAGAGTAGTTTTCCTCTATGGAGGACTTTTTCTTCAGTCTTTCTTTCTTTCTGTTCCAAGCTCAGTAGTTTCACCTTATCTTTGAACCACATTTTACTGTCTAATAGGGGTGATATTACCATTCATCCATAGATCCCTGATCTGCTAGCTGATGGTTGATTATTTTGGGAAAAGAGTGTGATTCTTGAAGACCTCACATACATTATTCAAGAGCAGCGATTCAGGGGTGTTTGTCCTGTGTGGAATATATTGTTTCTACTGTAGAAATATTCCTTGGATCATCCAGCCTACTACAGTGTTAGAAGCAAAACTGCTGACTTTTGAAAGGAAAAAATATATTTTGAACAATAAAAATATTTATTATCTAACTTAAGAAATACATACTGGGTAATTATTTGTGAGATGATCTAGTAGTTTTATTATGCTTAAGGACTTTTTCCATCTTTTAATTTGATTATCTCTCTACTGGTTGCAAGATGGCCTCAGTATCCGATATTCATACCACAAAACTCTTTCCAGTTTTCTGAATTTATACCTGTAGTTCTGAATTTCCACCCAAGTTTATTTTTCTTTTAACTAAAAGAACTCTTTTTAGTACATGTTTGTATTATTTATCTGATTAATGGTATGTTTTTATTTTTATCTGAAAAATATTTACTTTCATTTACTGAGTGATATTTTTTGTTTGGTATAAAAGTTTAGATTGATGGATTTTTTTCTTTAAGCACTTTAAAGATATTATTTTCCCTTGTCATCTGGCTTCCATAATTTCTGACACAAATCAATTTAAAAACTTAATAACTTTCCTGTGCAGAATAATTTGAACAGTTTTCCCTGTTTCTTTTGTTAATAATTTATTTTTTTTAGGTGTAGTTCCGCAGTCCAGCTGCAGCAAAATAACCGGGGGGGGGGGGGGGTGACGAACAACTTGTGTACATTGATACAGCAGGAGTAGGAGCCGTTTATTGTAGGACAGGAGCGGTATTTATACATTCCACACAGCTTATCCTAATTAGCATAAACTAGCTACATCAGTCAACCAATAAGGAATCTCCACACTTAATGGCTCACTGGCCTTACTTCACAAACCACTCCCTCTGGCATTTTGCCAGGCGCCATCCAGACTTGTTTACAGACTCTAATATTCCCCTGGCAAAATGCCAGGTGCCATCCTGACTTGTTTACAGACTCTAACAGTGTAGATGGACACAACACAATGCCTTTAGTTTTTTTTTGTGTGTGTGTGGTGCTAAGGATTGAACCCAGGCCCTGTCCATGCTAGGCACGTGCTCTACCACTGAGCCACAATCCCAGCCCAAGTTTTCCCTGTTTTAAAGATTTTTTCTCATTATCTTTGATTTTCAGCCTTTAGCTAGGACACAACTATAAGTGATCTCTTTTGTATTTATCCCATTTGTATTCATCTAGCTTCTTGATATCTTTAGAATTTTCTCAGCAATAATTTTTTCAAATATTGCTTTTGCTCCTCTCTCTCCCTTCTCTTGTTTCGAAACTTCAATTCCTTTTTAAAGAAAAAAAATTTCTTGAACAATAAAATTTATTAATTATTGAAATTAAGAAATCTATAGTTGGTAGTTTCAGACATAATTCAGTAGTTTTATGATGCCCTCAGTAGTTTTTTTCCATCACTTGGTTTCTGAAGATCTTGAAGTTTACATTAAACTTTTGAGCATGTCTTACATATTTATTATGCTTTTCCCTTTTATTATTTTTTCAAACTAGTTTAATTTGAATATTTTCTTTTTTTTAAAATTTTTTATTTTTTTATTGGTTGTTCACAACATTACAAAGCTCTTGACATATCATATTTCATACATTAGATTGAAGTGGGTTATGAACTCCCAATTTTACCCCAAATGCAGATTGCAGAATCACGTCGGTATTTTCTATTGTTCTGTCTTGGAACCTACTAAGCCTGTCTTCTCATATGGCCCAGTCTGATGCTATTCTTTTTATTTATTTATTTAGTTAGTTAGTTAGTTAGTTTTTTTTTAAAAAAAAAACATTACATCTTTCTTAATATATCATGTTTCACAATTTGATTCAGAATGGTTATGAACTTCCATTATTACCCCGTGTACAGATTGCTGAATCACATCGGTTACATCAGTTACATTTCCATTGATTTACACATTGCCATTCTAGTGTCTGATGAATTCTGCTCTCTAACCTATCATCTACCATCCCCCCACCCCTCCCCTCCCCTCCCCTCTTCTCTCTCGACCACCTCTACTGTAAAACATTTATTCCACTTGTGTACTTCTTCCCTTACCCCTTACTTCCTCTTGTATGTAATTTTATATAACCCTGAGGATCACCTTCCCTTTCCCTGCAGTTTCCCTTCTCTCTCCCTTTCCCTCCCCCCTCTCATCCCTATTTAATGTTAATCTTCTTCTCCTGCTCTTCGTCCCTACTCTGTCCTTAGTTACTCCCCTTATATCAAAGAAGTCATTTGGCATTTATTTTTTAAGGATTGGCTAGCTTCACTTAGCATAATCTGCTCTAATGCCATCCATTTCCCTCCAAATTCTATGATTTTGTCGTTTCTTAATGCAGAGTAATACTCCATTGTGTATAAATGCCACATTTTTTTTATCCATTCATCTATTGAAGGGCATCTAGGTTGGTTCCACAATCTTGCTATCGTGAATTGTGCTGCTATGAACATCGATGCAGCAGTGTCCCTGTAGCATGCTCTTTTTAAGTCTTTAGGGAATAGACCGAGAAGGGGAATAGCTGGGTCAAATGGTGGTTCCATTCCCAGCTTTCCAAGAAATCTCCATACTGCTTTCCAAATTGGCTGCACCATTTTGCAGTCCCACCAACAATGAACAAGTGTACCCTTTTCCCCACATCCTCTCCAGCACTTGTTGTTGTTGGACTTCATGATGGCTGCCAATCTTACTGGAGTGAGATGGTATCTTAGGGTAGTTTTGATTTGCATTTCTCTGACCGCTAGCGATGGTGAGCATTTTTTTCATGTACTTGTTGATTGATTGTATGTCCTCCTCTGAGAAGTGTCTGTTCAGGTCCTTGGCCCATTTGTTGATTGGGTTATTTGTTGTCTTATTGTCTAATTTTTTGAGTTCTTTGTATACTCTGGATATTAGGGCTCTATCTGAAGTGTGTGGAGTAAAGATTTGTTCCCAGGATGTAGGCTCCCTGTTTATCTCTCTTATTGTTTCTTTTGCTGAGAAAAAACTTTTTAGTTTGAGTAAGTCCCATTTGTTGATTCTAGCTGTTAACTCTTGCGCTATGGGTGTCCTATTGAGGAATTTGGAGCCCGACCCCACAGTATGTAGATCATAGCCAACTTTTTCTTCTATCAGACGCCGTGTCTCTGATTTAATATCAAGCTCCTTGATCCATTTTGAGTTAACTTTTGTGCATGGTGAGAGAAAGGGATTCAGTTTCATTTTGATGCAAATGGATTTCCAATTTTCCCAGCACCATTTGTTGAAGATGCTATCCTTCCTCCATTGCATGCTTTTAGCCCCTTTATCAAATATAAGATTGTAGTTTTGTGGATTGGTTACTGTGTCCTCTATTTGTACCATTGGTCCACCCGCCTGTTCTGGTACCAGTACCACGCTGTTTTTGTTACTATTGCTCTGTAGTATAATTTGAGGTCTGGTATCGCTATACTGCCTGATTCACACTTCCTGCTTAGCATTGTTTTTGCTATTCTGGGTCTTTTATTATTCCATATGAATTTCATGATTCTTTTATCTATTTCTACAAGAAATGCTGTTGGGATTTTGATTGGCATTGCATTGAACTTATAGAGAACTTTTGGTAGTATCGCCATTTTGATGATGTTGGTTCTGCCTATCCATGAACAGGGTATATTTTTCCATCTTCTAAGGTCTTCTTCTATATCTTTCTTTAGGGTTCTGTAGTTTTCATTGTATAAATCTTTCACCTCTTTTGTTAGGTTGATTCCCAAGTATTTTATTTTTTTGGGGGATATTGTGAATGGAGTAGTTGTCCTCATTTCCGTATCAGAGGATTTGTCGCTGATATACAGGAATGCATTTGATTTATGCGTGTTGATTTTATACCCTGACACTTTGCTGAATTCATTTATTAGCTCTAATAGTTTCTTTGTAGACCCTTTGGGGTCTGTTAGGTATATAATCATGTCATCAGCAAATAGTGATAATTTAAGTTCTTCTTTTCCTATTTTTATGCCTTTAATTTCTTTCGTCTGTCTAATTGCTCTGGCCAGTGTTTCGAGAACTATGTTGAACAGAAGTGGTGAGAGAGGGCATCCCTGTCTTGTTCCAGATCTTAGAGGGAATGCCTTCAATTTCTCTCCATTCAGAATGATGCTGGCCTGTGGCTTATCATAGATTGCTTTTACAATGTTGAGGTATGATCCTGTTATCCCTAATTTTTCTAGAGTTTTGAATATAAAGGGATGCTGTACTTTGTCGAATGCTTTTTCTGCATCTATTGAGATGATCATGTGGTTCTTATTTTTAAGTCTATTGATGTGGTGAATAACATTTATTGATTTCCGTATATTGAACCAGCCTTGCATCCCAGGGATGAATCCTACTTGATAATGGTGTATAATTTTTTTGATATGTTTTTGAATCCGGTTCGCCAGAATTTTATTGAGGATTTTTGCATCTAGGTTCATTAGAGATATTGGTCTGTAGTTTTCTTTCTTTGAAGTGTCTTTGTCTGGTTTAGGGATTAGTGTGATGTTGGCCTCATAGAATGTATTTGGAAGTTCTCCCTCTTTTTCTATTTCCTGAAATAGCTTGAAAAGTATTGGTGTTAGTTCCTCTTTAAAGGTTTTGTAAAACTCTGCTGTATCCCCATCCGGTCCTGGGCTTTTCTTAGTTGGTAGTCTTTTGATGGTTTCTTCTATTTCCTCTATTGTTATTGGTCTGTTTAGGTTGTCTATATCCTCCTGACTCAATCTGGGCAGATCATATGACTTAAGAAATTTATCTGTACCTTCACTATCTTCTATTTTATTGGAGTATAAAGATTCAAAATAATTTCTGATTATCTTCTGTATTTCTGAAGTGTCTGTTGTGATATTGCCTTTTTCATCCCGTATGTTAGTAATTTGGGTTCTCTCTCTTCTTCTCTTCGTTAGCATGGCTAAGGGTCTGTCGATCTTATTTATTTTTTCAAAGAACCAACTTTTAGTTTTGTCTATTTTTTCAATTGTTTCTTTTGTTTCGATTTCATTAATTTCAGCTCTGATTTTAATTATTTCTTGCCTTCTACTCCTATTGCTGTTGTTTTGCTGTTCTTTTTCTAGGATTTTGAGATGAAGTATGAGATCATTTATTTGTTGGTTTTTTCTTTTTTTAAGGAATGAACTCCAAGCAATAAATTTTCCTCTTAGAACTGCTTTCAATGTGTCCCATAGATTCCGATATGTTGTGTCTTTGTTTTCGTTTAAGAAGTTTTTAATTTCCTCCTTAATGTCTTCTAAAACCCATTGATCATTCAGTAGCCTATTGTTCATTCTCCAAGTGATGCCTGATTTTTTCTTCCTTCTTTTATCATTGATTTTCAGTTTCATTCCATTATGATCAGACAAGATGCATGGTATTATCTCTACTCCTTTATATTGTCTAAGAGTTGCCCTGTGACATAATATATGATCTATTTTTGTGAAGGATCCATGTGCTGCTGAGAAAAAAGTGTAACTACTTGATGTTGGATGGTATATTCTATATATGTCAATTAAGTCTAGGTTGTTGATTGTGTTGTTGAGTTCTATAGTTTCCTTGTTTAACTTTTGTTTGGAAGATCTGTCCAGTGGTGAGAGAGGTGTGTTGAAGTCTCCCATGATTATTGTATGGTGGTCTATTAGATTCTTGAACTTGAGAAGTGTTTGCTTGATGAACATAGCTGCACCATTATTTGGGGCATATATATTTATGATTGTTATGTCTTGTTGGTGTATGGTTCCCTTGAGCAGTATGTAGTGTCCCTCTTTATCCCTTTTGATTAACTTTGGCTTGAAATCTATTTTATTAGGTATGAGTATGGACACTCCTGCTTGTTTCCGCAGTCCATATGAGTGGTATGATTTTTCCCAACCTTTCACTTTCAGTCTATGTATATCTTTTCCTATCAAATGCGTCTCCTGCAGGCAGCATATTGTTGGGTCTTGTTTTGTGATCCATTCAACTAGCCTGTGTCTCTTAATTGGTGAGTTTAAGCCATTAACATTTAGGGTTATTATTGAGATATGGTTTGTTCTTCCAGCCATATTTGTTTATTGATGATACTAAACCTGGTTTGTTTTCCTCTTTGATTACTTTCCCCCATTTACTGTCCTACTTCCCAATGTTGGTTTTCAATGTTATTTTCCACTTCCTCTTCCTGTAATATTTTGCCAAGGATTTTTTGAAGAGAAGGTTTTCTAGCTGCGAATTCTTTTAACTTTTGTTTATCGTGGAAGGTTTTAATTTCATCTTCCATCCTGAAGCTTAATTTCGCCGGATACACGATTCTTGGTTGGAACCCATTTTCTTTCAGTGTTTGAAATATGTTATTCCAGGATCTTCTAGCTTTCAGCGTCTGTGTTGAGAGATCCGCTGTTATCCTGATTGGTTTACCCCTAAATGTAATCTGCTTCCTTTCTCTTGTAGCTTTTAAAATTCTTTCCTTATTCTGTATGTTGGACATCTTCATTATAATATGTCTAGGTGTGGATCTCTTATGGTTTTGCACATTCGGCGTCCTGTAGGCTTCTAGGATTTGGGATTCTGTCTCATTCCTCAAGTCTGGGAAGTTTTCTCGTATTATTTCATTGAATAGATTATTTATTCCTTTGGTTTGGAGCGCTGTGCCTTCCTGTATCCCAATGACTCTTAAATTTGGTCTTTTGATATTATCCCATAATTCTTGGATGTTCTGCTCATGGTTTCTTAGCAGTCTTGCTGAGCTGTCTGTGTTCTTTTCCAGTTGAAATACTTTGTCTTCATTGTCTGATGTTCTATCTTCTAAGTGATCTACTCTGCTGGTAGTACTCTCAATTGAGTTTTTAAGTTGGTTTATAGCTTCCTGCATTTCTAGGATTTCTATTTGTTTGTTTTTTATTACCTCTATCTCCCTGTGAAATTGATCTTTTACTTCCTGGATTTGTTTGTCAATGTGATCTTTCATTGTCTGATTTTGCTGTCTCTCTCATGTCTTCCTTGAGACACCAGATCATCTGAAGCATATATATCCTGAACTCTTTCTCTGATATTCCCTCTGTTGCAGCTATTGCCTCTTCAAAAGTTGAGTTGACCTGCATTGCTTGTGGTCCTTTCTTTCCTTGTCTTTTCATACTGCCGCGTGGTTAAGAGCCGGGTGGGTGGGGCAGCCGCTCGCAGAGCGAGAGATGGATCTCCCGTGAGAGCCCGGATTGTGGAGGGCACCTGCCGGTTGGGCGGGGCAGGCCGCGCAGCTCCGGGTGCCAGCCGCTAGCCGAAGCGGGTGCTGGCTGCGGGACTAAACTCTTGCACCCGCCGTGCAGCCGCCTGTGGAGCCGGGTAACTGCGGCCACGTGGTTAAGAGCCAGGCGTGTGGAGCAGCAGCTCGCTGAGGGAGAGATGGGCCTCCTGTGGTAGCCCAGATGGTGAAGGGCACCTGCCGGTTCGGACCGCGCAGCTCCAGGTGCCAGCCACTTGCAGAAGCGGGTGCTGGCTGTAGGACTAAACTCTTGCACCAGCCGTGGAGCCGCCTGTGGAGCCAGGAAGCTGCGGCCGCGTGGTCAAGAGCCAGGCAGGTGGGTGGAGCAGCCTCTCGCTGAGCGAGAGATGAGCCTCCCATGGGAGCCTGGATGGTGAAGAATGCCTACCGGTTCGGGCAGAGCGACCAGCCGCTGGGTGCTGGCCGCTTGCAATAGCGGGTGCTGGCTGCGGAACTAAACACCTGCACCTGCTGTGGAGCCGCCTGTGGAGCCGGCTAACTGTGGCTGTGTGGTTAAGAGCCAGGCGTATGGAACAGCAGCTCGCTGAGGGAGAGATGGGCCTCCTGTGATAGCCCAGATGGTGAAGGGCACCTGCCGGTTCGGGCCACGCAGCTCCAGGTGCCAACCACTTGCAGAAGCGGGTGCTGGCTGCAGGACTAAACTCCTGCACCCGCCGTGGAGCCGCCTGTGGAGCCAGGAAGCTGTGGCCGCGTGGTCAAGAGCCAGGCAGGTGGGTGGGGCAGCCTCTCGCTGAGCGAGAGATGAGCCCGGATGGTGAAGGGCACCTGCCGGTTCGGGTGGGGCGGGCCGGCCGCCGGATGCCGGCCGCTTGCGTTAGCGGGTGCTGGCTGGGGGACTAAACACCTGCACCCGCCGTGGAGCTGCCTGTGGAGGCCGTGTGGTCTAGAGCCAGGCAGGTGGGTGGGGCAGCCGCACGCTGAGCCAGAGATAGGCTTCCCGTGAGAGCCGCTTGCAGGAGCGGCTGATAGCTGCAGGACTGTATCTCTGTGCCCGCGTGGCCAGCCAAGATCCACTTCTCTGGGACAAACTGTCACTTCCAATAAACCTACCAGTTCTCGGCTGCTCTCCTCTTAAGGGAATTTTGTTAGAAGTTCCTCCGTAGGTAGGCTGCGGCTGTTGGAGTGGGTCATTCTGGTCCCGTTAAAGTGGAGACATTGGAATCCCTGCTTCCTCGTCAGCCGCCATGATGGATCCCTCCTGATGCTATTCTTACACAGACAGTTTTTTTTTTTTTAATTTCAGATATTTTATTTAGGTCACTTAGCTTTGAAAACTCCCAACTCTTTCAGTGTTACAGATGATTTTTAAATCATGGCCATCCATTAAGGTAGTGCTTTTCATCTGTCTCAGAAAGTCTTATTTAATGTATAATTGACAGGAAAAAAAACTAGATAAATAAATGTTAACCTTTACAAATTTCTCCCATATTCCTGTCTCATTCAAAACTTACCATGTGAGACACTTAAGCAAGATGTCACTGTTATTCCCATTACATGGGGAAAGAAACTTAAACTTGTCAATTCAGGGCAAAGGCTGGTCTGTGTGTTCTGACTGCAGACTCCTTGTTTTTGTCTATTTCATCATGTTGCTTTGAAACACATGTGCTGCCATTTAGACGGGAGAGACCTAATAATGTCAAGTTAAAAAATTACTTTGTTTAATGATTATTATCCAAATATACAGTCACACAGCTGGAAGCCATCTCCTCAGGAGATCATCTAATCCGTGCCTTCAAATTTTCTATTGTTTTAGTCAAATATCACTGCTTAAGTTGATGACTCTCTATCCAAAGTTTGCAAACTAGGAATGCGTCTGTGTCATCTGTCATTTGCCAATTTAGCTGAAAACATAGGGCAAAGTGCTGAATAAGTTCTTTAATAGCATTTACTCTTGAGCAATATTAAGAATGATAAGGTACTCTGACAGTGATACAATATTTAAAATTTGGAAACACTATTTGCATTAGTTTCTCAAAAAAAAAAAAAAAAACTAAGCTAAAGCTACTTGAAACCAAAATGAATGCTGAGCAGTTCATGATAACTTTATTTTCTTTTATCTAGATCTCATGACTTAAATGAACATCATAAAGCATTACCTATAATTTATTGTCTAAGTTTTATGCTACTTTTTGCTTTAGAGCAATAAAATCATGACTTCTTTATATTAATAAACTTCTCAAAGAAGAATCCATTGGTTGTTTTTAAACTAAATGTAATTCTCACCCAGATATAAAGAATTTATTACAGGGCTGGGGTTGTGGCTCAGTGGTAGAGCGCTTGCCTAGCATGTGTGAGGCACTGGGTTCGATCCTCAGCATCACATATAAAAATAGACAAATGAAATGAATTTCCGTCAACAACTACAAAAAAATTTTTAAAGAAAGAATTTATTACAATAATAGTAACCAATTTAGTGTACATACATGATATAATGTAAATGTTTGCTTACATGTTTACTTGCTTTATAGTGAAGCATTTTCATACACAGCATTTTAAAAAATCAATGTAAGGGATATACCAATTTTGGTAATAGTAAAAAAATATTATCATTGATAGTAGTTATAATCCATAAGCATTGACCTATTTTCCTATGATGGCACAAATCTGGCCAACTGTCCAACAAATGGGGATTTTGGTCACCAATGACAAGAAAAGAGAGCATGTGAATTGCTGTGTGTGAGCTCATTACCACTGCCGGAGAGATGATCCAAAGAGAAAATCCTATCACCGAATATAACAATAACATCATCTTTGGATATAAGATGCACATTTGCTGCACCATAATAGCTTCCGCTGGGCACATTTGTAATTGGTAAATGGATTATTTTTACAATTCATTTGGGGCCGAGAAAATTAAGGCTTTTATTTTGGCAGGATTATTTGCTGTGAGATGCTTAACTCATTGTGGTTAGTGGTTACAGCTAGCTGTATATATACATAAGAGATTACTGCTGTTTGCTCTGTCTGGGAACCTCAGTCTTCATCATAAGAACTTAAAAGAACTCATTGATCAGGCTCTCAGAGACAGATCTCTTTTGAAGGCAGAATTCATTAGGAGTAGTCAAAAGCTGGTGCCGGGGAAGAGAAGGAGATGTTGTCAGGCCTTAAGTTTTCCCATATGGATAGGGCATCCCACACTCATTTTTCTATTTTGCTAAGCCATATCAATTTCAATCCAGCACACGAAAGGCACTATGTGTGTGGAACGTTTCAGCTCTGAGTATTCAATGCCAGGTTCTAGTTTTGGCAAGTTCTAAGTAAAAGAGAAAATATTCATTCATTTCTCCTTGCCTTTCTTCACCTTGTATGGGATACCCTGCCAACTCAGAGGGTTAGCTCTCCAGCTCAGGAGGCACACTTCACACTAGGAGAGGTGCTATTCGTAAGCATATTATCCTCTTCCATGGCTCCAGCCTAAATCCACAGCTGAACAGTAGGATACTGCTTGCTAATGCTGATCATTCTGGCAAAACAGACTGACAATTCTGCAAACGAATATTACTAGTGAGTTTTGTTTTACAGATGAATGTGTAAATTACGTGAAGTTTTGTGATGCACAATGGCCTCTGCTGCTGTTCTTTTCTACTTTTCCTTTTAATATCTGTGTTCCTTCTTTCTTCTCACACCAAAGCTGGTGTCTTCGTCCTGAAAGGACTTAACTGAACATATTGTAAGAAAAACAAGCTGCAGTGGTTCAACGTAGACACAGCTTAGATGTGTGTCTAGATGATTGGTTTGTTATTTGTTTTTAAATTCCAGGAAAGGAAACCCAACTTGACTGTCCATTGTTTAACACTGGCTAAATCTAAATGAAAGCATGACAATTTCTACAGCAGATTTACCTTCCTAATTATGCTTGGCGAATGTTTCCACTGACTGATGGAAAGAGATGGTGCCTGGGAGAATGCCAAATGGCAGAAGGAAGTATGACCTGAGATTAAAAATGGCCAAGGGTAAATTCCTGAGTGGACAATCTGCAACAATATGAGAGAGAGAGAGAGAGAGAGAACCGCCACCCCCCGCCCAAAGATCTGAATGTTATTATTCTTTCAACACTGTCTACTTTCCTCTTGGTTTTGGAAATAAATAAATAAATAAACAAACCAAAAACCTCTTGGCTAAAATACCAAAGTGCACTTTAACCTCGATAATATCTGAGAAGAATGAAGCTATTTTCTGTGCTTCAAAACTTGTACTTCCAGCGCAAGTTTTGAAAAGGAAAAATGTTTGCAAGTGCTACTAGTGTTGAAACACTTTGGGGGGAATTTCCTAGTTCCCACATTCTATAGTTCTCTTGTCTTCCCATTTAAGTCACTTGACTCCTAAATGCAGGCTCTATGATCTCAAAGACCCTGGCTCCAATCCTGACCTTAGATGGGAATAATTACAGCGACCTTGAGCCTAGTCTTCTGAGCCTCAACATGCTGGCAATTATAACTGGGCCGCACAGCAGGGTAGAGAAAATGGGGACAAGTTTAGTAACCTGGAATCAGACTCACTTTCAAGGATAGGCTGGGCCATGGGAGACAGACTCCATTGCAGGTAATTAAGGGCACTGAAATTTATTAGGAAGTGAAGAGAATCAGTCATTCTTTCTGAGTGCCTTGTGCAAAATGTGTTCATTTTTAAAGACAATGTTCTTAAAGACAATGATTAAAATAATGTCTTTTTTTAATCAGTGGAAGCAGTGTAAATGAAGTGATTAAAATCAGTGTTTGGACCATGAAATGTGGGAAAATAGTCCAGTGATGACTTCCTTCCTGCATTTGTTCCCATACCCATCGATGGCACAGAAGTTCCTCCCAGACTCACTGTCCCTGGCGTGTGTCTTTGGGTGAATCAAGTTTGAGACGTGGCCTGAGACCTTGGCTGTGGATAACAGGCTGCAGTTATTGGATGGGGGAAACAGAAACAAATGAATAAGGCATGCAGTGACCAGAGGGTCCTCAGCAATTTGGTTTAAAATGTCCCAAAGTGTCAGCTCAGTCTTCCTCAAATTTGAACCTGCTTTTCATAGTCACCATAAATTTAACTGCAAATTGGCATACAGATCCAGTTAATTTTTGACCAAATCCAGGGAAGACAATTTCAGAACTAGTCCTGTCACTGTCTGATTCTGGCTTACAGAGACTGTCTCATCTGGACTGTAGGAACAGTCTCCTTACTGATTTCTCTCTTCCTTCGATCAATCTTCTGACAGGTGATCTAGTGTGGATCTTCCTTAAAATATATTACTCACTCTCTATGAATTCCCTGTGATTCCTGCCTGATCACAGAACTCTTTAATTAGCATTAACAAAAGACTTTACAATTTGGCTCCCGTCTGTCCCTCCAGCCTCCAATCTTGCCACCGTCCTGTCTTCACACTATGTGCTACAGCTACATTGACCTTTTCTCCCTTTCCAGAATGATCATACCCTAATATTCTGCCATTCCTTCTGTCCCAGTTTATTATGCTGAGATACTGACTTGCCTTCATTAGATAACCCCATTAGGAGAACGGGCTTTAGAAGGAAAAGCTTATCTCACTGGTCCTGGGAGTTTTCTATGTGATAGTTTTAGTTTATCATATTTTAAAAGGCTTGACAGTCCAATGTCTAAAGGACTCCATATAAATTATGTGCAAAACAAATTTCAGTCCATATGCTTATTAAGATAAGTTTCACATTGTCTAAACTGTCTGAATAGCTTCTTGTACTGAAAGTCTTTATTTAGAGGAAGAAAACTAAACTTAGAATGTGTACAAGTACACAATTTAGAAAAATGATATGTATTTAAAGTTATAGCTACAAAAATAACATCTGCAATTCTTCAAATGTATTTCCACTTCACATTTTGTTCTTGTTTCTGATCAAGGATCCTAACTACCCAATTTCAACTAATATTATGCCAGTTTATCTTGAGGAATATATGAAAGAAAAAGAACCAGAATGATCCAGAATGTAATTTTCAAGGCAAAAATAATGTCTGTGATCTCTGTGGGGTTGTGATATGCTCTCGGTGGAACCTATTGCTCCTGGTTTTTCAATTACAACTTTGAATCATATTCCTTGATTAGTAACAAGCAATCAATCATGATTAATTAGTTAAAATGTTCAACCGTTAAAATCATTACCATTAATTAAAATAATTATCTCTATTTTGGCTGTACTTCATTACCATTTCGGGGAAACGTACTGCCTTTCTGTACCGCCATTCTTAGTACAGAATCTCAGTGAATGTAGGGCATACAACAGATGATGATCTAGGAACTACTTTTAAAAAAATGACTCTTTGAATAAAGTTTGGGGCTTTTTTGTTGTTCACGCTGCATCTGGGGAAAATGTTTTACTACAGAATTATGGGCTTTATGAATGAAGCTCTTTGAGATGAATGTTAGCTCATCACAGGTGCTGAGAAGGGAGGATATTTGAAAGAACTTGCGCTTTGGAAGGAAATGTTTGTTTTATTTTCTTAAAATGGGCTTTGAGAGACCTGAGCAGAGCAAGGGTGTTAGGGGCAGCTGTAGGGGTATAATAGCTTGGATTGGGTTTCTTCGAAAGTCTTCATCCTTCAAGGAAATAGCTATTGAACTTTCCTTTTCCTTCTTAGACATTCTTATGGCATATGTTTGTCAGTAGACCTGATATTGGAGTTTACCTTCTGTGATCTTGTATTATTACCCTCAGGTGACATATATGTCTTTACCTAAATAGATCTTATGGTTTTCCAGATCTTTTGTCATGGGTCCTAGGTCTCCAGGGTATGTATGATATAGGGTACCTTAGAGAAGCTCAATAAATATTTGTTAAGAGAACTGTTTCTTAGAGACTGTTTTAGTGTTTTGAGTGTTATTTCTAAAACAAAGTCAAAACAAGGCAAACTTCAATCAATATAACTCTCCTAGTTATAGTTTGAAGCAAAAGACTATTTCTAAATCCTTTGTTATTCTAATACCACTAATTAATATTTTCTTAATTTTTTAATCTGTGTTTAAATAGGGTTACTGGATCACCTTTAAAGATTTGCTGGTTTCTAGTAGATGCAACTTGTTTTTATTTTTGTTTTCTAGTAAATTTATAGTCTTGTGTCTGAACTGATGTTTCAGCCAGCTTCTTTCCTTTAGTGTTTAAAAAATGTGATTACAGAACTTCATGTATAAAATCAAAATCATGTAGTGTATTCTTTAGATATTTATTATTTAGACATTACTGAGGGTTTCTCTTCTCACATTCTGCTTTGTCATGTGATACCTCTGTACTTATTATTTCTCTCACATATAATTTGGACACTTTTTAGCAACAGTACAGTGAGCTGAGCTGAGGAGGGTAATCCTCTTTTCCCAACATTGTCATTGTCATATCATCATCATCATGCTAAACCCAGGGCCAGATTCCAGGTTGTAGGAATAATGAGGGAACCAATAACGTTAAGAGATAGGTTGAAGTTGTATGGCCTGTGAGGAAAATCAACCTGTGTGTTCTCTTGGAATGCTGATGAAGGGCTGAGAAATCAGATTATAAACCCTATATGCAGTGTCAGAACTCGAACAAAGCTCTCTGTATAAACCATAATGAGCTTAGCATTCAGCTCAGACTGTGATGGCTTTGAGTCAGTCCTGGCACACTGAGACCTTTGTAATACAAGAATATGCACCGCAATTCACCCACAGCTTGATTCAGAGATGAATGTAAAATATGCTTCAGAACACATGAACTCTATCACAGAGAATCATGAAGTGACCTTTACAACACAACACAATTGTTTAACCCCTGCAGAAGATAATTCCCATCAAATAGAATGAACTCAAAGCACACAAGTGAAGCAAACATCCTGAGACATAGTTTAAGATTGCAACAGAAGGTCACGTTCAAGGAACTACAGATTATAAGGTAATACAAAAGCAAACTTAAAATGACTACATTTAAAGTTTTAAAAAGATAAGGGAAATAATAGAGTTTATAAATTAATAACTGTAATTAAGTGAAAAATGAAAAAGATGGTAATTATAAAAACAAAAAGTATTGTCATCAAAATAAAGGCAACAACAGAATACACCCTTGCAAGATGAGTTAAATGATAATTTAGATACAGGAGAAGAGAGAACTAGTAAAGTAGATGACAGAACTGAGAAAATCACCACTGAGACACAAGTTAAGAGATGCAGAAGATATGATGATAAGCTAAGGCTTTTCCTGTTAGGAGATGTGGAAAGATAAAAAGAATATAAGAAAAATATTATTTGAGGAGACAATTGCCAAGAGTTTTAGATGGAAGACAGACAACTATATCAAGCAGGGTAATAGAAACAAGTTCATGTGTAGATATATAACAGCAAAACTACAGAACTTTAAGGGAAAAGAGGGAAAGCATTTAAAAGTACCAGAGAAAAAAGACAGATTACTCTCAAACTTGGAAACAAATGACGATTAGAATTATAAGAGTTATTCCAGGAACAATAAATACTAGAAAATAATTAAGTCCCATTCTAAAGCACAGAGGAAAATAACTTGAACCTAAAATTTTATCCTATAAGAATTATAAAGACATTTTATATATACATAGATGAAACACATTCCTTCTTTCACATCCTCATTGAAAGATATGCACATGCAGACATTCAGAAGGAAGGAAAATGAACTCAAATGTAAGAAGATATCATGACCAAAAAATCCGATCCAGTCACCCTAGATAGTAAGCTTAAACACATATTGCCTAATGAATAGTGGCACTGTTTAACAACTAGATGTTTGTGTGTATGTGGCAGGTATTAACACAATGGATAAGACTGGAGATGTAACTCAGTGGTAAAGTACACTTTGGTTTAGTTTCCAGCACCAAAACAAACAAACAAAAAAGATACTTTCATAACATGAAAGTATGAGTATGTGTTGTTATTGGAGAGAAGTTTAAACATTTTAAGATATTAATTTAAAATACCTCCATCCTTCTGTTTGGAAGGGTATTTTAAATTTAATACTTTGTTTAAAAACGTGATTTTAGATGCACATTATATAAATTCAGATAGGGTCATTTTTTTTAAAAGAACAGCTTTGTGATCATGTTGCTTCTGTTAAGAAGGAATGGGAGAACTGGGTTACGGCAAGTGGGTATCACTGTTATCAGAGGCAAATGTGATAGCTTTGGGTTCCAGCTTCCTGGACCCGAAATTCATGTCTATGTTTGTTATGGGCTGAATTGAGTACCCTCATATCAATAAGTCGAAGTCTCCAGTTCTTTAAAATATGTCTATATATGGAGATAGAGCCTTTTTAACCTTTTAAAATTTGTTTATATTTAAGGTTTATAACATGATATTTTTATATGCTCAGTGAAGCGATTATGACAATCAAGCAAATTAAAATATCCTTTTCTTCACAGTTATCTTTGTGAGTGTGTGTGTGTGTTTGGTATGTGTGTATGGGTGTGTGTGTGTGTGTGTTGTGAGAGCACCTGAAATCTATTCTCCTTGTCAATTTCACAAAAACAATAAGGTACTATCAACTATAGTCACCATGCTGTACATTAGACAACCCCATTTATCCTATATAACTTATAACATTGTACCTTGTGACCAACATCTTCCAATTGCCCCAACCTCCCTGCCCTGGTACAAATGTTCTACTTACTTTTTCTAAATATTTGACTTTTTAATACTCCACATTTAAGTGAGATAATGCAATATTTTTCTTTCTGTATCTGGCTTATTATAGTTACCATGTCTTCCAACTTTATCTATGTTGTCACCAAGAGCAGGATTTCCTTCTTAAATCTGAGTTAAACTGCATTGCTTATGTAAGTGTGGTAATTCATAATTACTTTGCATATATTAATGTGGTAATTGTGATATATAAATACCTCATTTTCCTTTATCCATTTATCTGTCAATGGGCACTTAGGTTGTTTCTGTATCTTGACTGCTGTAATACTCAAATACAGTTAAAATGAAGTCATTACATTGGGCTGTAACCTAATATGGCTTTGTCCTTAAAAGAAATGAAGATGAGGTGAAGATACAGGGAGAAGATGACCATTTACAGGTCAAGGAGAGCGGCCTCTGAAGAAATCAACCCTTAAATTTCTATTGTGCAAATAAATCAGTCTGTGGTACTTTGTTATGGCAGCCTTAGTGAATTCTAAATGTGTATGCACCCAATATTGGAATAACCAAATATATAAAACAAACATTAATAGACCTAAATAGAGAGAGACTCAAATACAATAATAATAACTGTGGACTTTAACATCTCATTTTCAACAATGGGCAGATCATTCAGACAGAAAATCAACAAAGAAATAGCAAACTAAATTACATTCTAGACCAAATGAATCTAATAGACATCTGCAGACTATTTCATCAAACAGCTGCAAAATATTTATGTATTTTTTTTCTCTTCAGCATTTGAAACATTATCCAGGATAGATCATATGATAGACCATAAACAAATCTTAACAAATTTTTAAAAATAAATAATATTGCATATCTTTTCTGATCATAATGCAATCAAGTTAGAATTCAATAACAAAATAAAGTTAGAAAATTATAAAAGAAATGGAAATTAAACAATTTAATTTTGAGCAACCAATAGATCAAGGAAGAAATAAAGAAGGTATTTTAAAAATTTCTTTAATGAATATACCTAAAGCTATGGGATACAACTAAAACAGTAACATTTATGGCAATCAATGCCCACATCCAAAAAGCAGAAAGATCTCAAACAACCTATCACTGCATCTCAAGGAACTTGAAAAAAAAAAAAAAAAGAAACAAATGAAACACAAATTAATAGAACAAAGCAAAAAGAACAGAAGCAAATGAATTGACACTAAAAAACAATATAGAAGATCAATGAAACAGAACTAGTTCCTTGAAAAAATAAAATAGGCAAATCTTAGATATATTAAGAAAAGGAGAGAGGAGAGGAGACTAATAAAATGAGAGATAAAAAGAGAAACATCATAATTGACACACCAGAAATACAAAGGATCATTAGAGATTATCATCAATTACATGACAATTGTGATGATTTAGATATAAGATGTATCCTAAAAGCTCATGTGTAAGAAAATATAAGAAAGTATAGAGGTGAAATGATTGAGTTGTGAGAGCCTTAACTTATCAATGCATTAAGCCACTTGAATGGATTAACGGGGTGGTAACTAGGTAGGCAGGCTGTGGCTGGAGGAAATAGGGCCCTGAGGACATTCATTTGGGGTATACATTTTGTCCTTACTGAGTGCAGCACTCTTTCTGCTTCCTCAATGCCATATTCTCAGATGCTTTCTTCCCTATACCCTTTTGCCATGATGGTCTCCCTTATCTCAGGCCCAGAGGAATGGAGTTGGCCACTTATGGACTGAGACTTCTGAAACCATGAACGGCAAATGCACTTTTCCTCCTCTAAATTTTTTTTCATCAGGTCTTTTGGTCACAGTAGAAAAAATGTGGACTACAATATCAACAAACTTGATAATCTGGAAGAAATGGGCAAATTCCTAGACACATATACATGATAACTAACTAATGAAGACACAGAAAACCTGAACAGACCAGTAACAATCAACAAGATTGAGTCAATTACAAAAACCTCCCATCAAAGAAAATCCAATACCACATGACTTAACTACTGAATTCTACCAAATATTTAAGGAAATGTTCGCTTACTTTATTTCAAAAAATGGAAGAGGAAGGAATTCTTTCAAACACATTCTATGAGGCCAGCATTATCCTGATGCCCAAACCAGATCAGGAAACAATAAAAAAGAAAGTTATAGGGCAACACTTTTGATGAACATAGACATAAAATTCTTCAACAAATTACTAGAAAAAATGAATCCAAGAGCACATTGGAAATATTATTCAAGATGATCAGGTAGAGGTTCATCTTAAAAATGCAAGAATAGTTCAATATATGCAAATTAATAAACATAAACATATCAACATAAAACCATATGATCATCTTAATAGATGTAAAAAAGGCATTTGATCAAATTCAACACTGCTTCATGATAAAAACACTGAATATATTAGGCATAGAAGGAACTTCCTAAATATAATGAAATCCACTTAAGAAAAATGTCAACAGCTAGCATTATACTGAATAGGGAAAAGCTGAAAGCCTTCAAAGATCTGGAAAAAGACATGAATTTCCACTTTTACCACTTTTGTTCAACATAGTTCTAGAAGTTCTAATCAGAGCAATTAAGCAAGAAAAAGAAATAAAGTGCATACAAATTGGAAAAGAAGAAGTGAACTTGTCAATATTTGCAGACAGCATAATCTTATATTAAAATTTATTAAAACTGATAGGTGAATTCAGCAAAATTGGAGGATACAAAATCAACATACAAAAATTAGTAGTGTTGTTACATGTCAATAGTGAATTATTTGAAATAGAAATCAAGAAAAGCAATCCCACTTACAATACCCTAAACAAATAAAAATTCCTGAGAATAAATGTAACCAAAGAGGCAAAAGAGCTCTACAATGAAAATTATAAAACATTGATGAAAGAAACTGACACATAACATGGAAAGACATTCTTGTGTTCATAAATTGAAAGAACAAATTTTGTTAAAATGTCTATATACCCAAAGTGATTTATAGAGATTCAGTGTAATCCATATTGAACTACCAATGACATTCTTCACAAGACTAGAAAAATTAATCAAAAAAAATCATATGGAAATACAAGAAACACCAAAATAGAGAAAATTCACCTTGAGGAAAAAGTATTAACAGGGGGCATCACACTACCTGACATCAAAACATACCTGAAAAACCAGGTATTGGCATAAAAATAGACATCTAGACCATGGGAATAGAATATAGTGACTAATAGTAAACCCATGCATCTACAGCCAGCTGATTTTTGACAAAGGTGTTAAGAACACACACTGGAAAAATGACAGTCTTTTTAAGAAACACTACTGGGAAAATTGAACACCCACATGCAGAAGAATGAACCTAGACTCCTCTCTCACCACTTACAAAAATCAACTCAAATTGGATTAAAGACTTAAATGTAAGTCCTGTAACTACAGAAGTACTAGAAGAAAATATAGTAGAAATACTTTATACTATTTGAATGGGCAAAGATCATTGGAAAAGAGCCCCAAAGCACAGGGAACAAAAGCAAAAATAGACAAACAAAATTATATCAAACTCAAAGCTTCTGTCCAGCATAGGGAACAATCAACAGAGTGCAATAACCTACTAAATGGGAGAAAATATTAGCAAACTGTACCTCTGACAAGGAGTTGATATTCAGAATGTGTCAGTAACTCCAAAAACTCCATGGCAAAAATAAAACAAACAAAAACAATCTGATTAAAAATGAACAATAGATCTAAATAGAAATGTTTTCAAAGAAGACATGCAAAAGATCAACAGGTACGTGACAAAATAATCATTGGGGAAATGCAAATCAAAACCACAATGAGCTAAGCCCAGCAAGAATGGATGTTATGAGAAAGACTAAAGATAACAAGTACTGATGAGTATATAGAAAAAAGAGAACATTTGCACATTGTTGGTGAAATGTAGTATAATAATGTAGTAGAAAATAGCATGGAGGTTCCTCAAAAAATTAAAAATAGAACTATCTACCATATGATCCAGCTGTCTCACTACTGGGTATATTTCTCAAGGTAATGAAATCAGTATGTTGAAGAGACATCTGTGTTCACATGGTCATTGCAGCATGATTCACAATAGCCAAGAAATGGAAACAACCTAAGTGTCCATCAATGAAAGAGTGAAGACAATGTGGTACACCTACACAATGGAATACTATTTGGCTATAAAGAATTATGAAACCCTATCAGTTTTGACAGCATGGATGGAACTGGAAATCATTGTGTTAGTGAAATAAACCAGGCACAGAAAGACAAGTTATCTCATGATTTAATGCATATATAGAGTCTAAAAATGTTGATCTCAGAGAAATTGAGAGTGATTACCAGAGATCAGGGAGAGCAGGAGTAGGGGAGCAATGGGGAATGTTGATTGATTAATAGGTATTGAGTTACAGTTCCATAAGAACAAGCAGTGATTATAGTTAACAGTAATGTCCACAAAAATGGAAAGTTATACTCCAAGTATGTATGATATGTCAAAATACATTCTACTGTCTTATATAACTAAAAAGAATAAAAAATTTAGAAAAGAAAACAGAAACACAAAAATAAATAAATAAACAAAAGAAGGATTTTGAAAGGTTTCACCATATAAAGAGAATAAATGTTTGCAGTGATAAATATACTTCACCTGTTTACACATTACATCATATATGCATGTGTCAAAACATATCATGGTACCCCATTAATATGTAGAATTTATATGTACTTATGTTTCAGTTAAAAAATAAATTGATGGGGTTGTAGCTCAGTGGTAGAGCGCTTCCCTTGCACACATGAGGCCCAGAGTTCAATCCTCAGCACCACGTAAAAATAAATAAATAGATAAATAAATAAATAAATATAAAGATATTGTGTCCATCTACAACTAAAAAAATATTTTAAAATAATAAATTGATAGCAGGGCATCATGGTGCATCCAATGACTTGAGGGGCTGAGGCAGGAGGATCTCAAGTTCAAGGCCAGCCTTACCAATTTAGTGAGGTCCTAATTAACTTTGCAAGAACCTGTCACAAAATAAAAAGTAAAAAGGTTTTGAGAAAGGGCTCAGTGGTTAAGCATTCCTGGGCTCAATCTCTGGTGTGTCCCCCAAACACTAAAATTGATAAAGAATGAAGGAAAAAAAGAGCTCATGATCCATTCTACAATTCCACATCTGCCTATGGCTTGGCACATGGGCATTTGCCTAGGATAATTTATTAGAGACAGCCCGAATACTTGATGGCCCTTCTTAGAATATTTGATGCATATTCAGTTAAAAAAAAGAAAGCTACTTATGAAGAATGAAAGTTTTTGCTAAACAGCCTATAGTCACACATCTTCAGAACACAAAGGAAAACAGTGTAATTGGCTGTGAGACCAGAATTGTCTCTGGAAGTTAGAATTAATGATATATAAACTAGGGTTGCTTTGTGCTTGAGTCTCATCCAGATGCACCCAGCTATAAAAGAATAATACAAGAACTCATTAATTGGTAATTCTGTACAACTTCAAAAACAGATCTTAGGAGGTTTTCTGACAACCTCCTAATGCCTCAAAGTTGTAGGGAAAGTCTTTGTCAAGCCCATAACTCACCATGATAACTCAAAGAAACACCCAATAGTGCCCAGAAAAGCTCATCTCATTTAAAAATGTATCCATCATTAAAAACATTTCACTTGGTTATGTTAAAGTCACACTCCTGTCCTTATTTGTTGTAGTGCCGCCTCACAGTTGATTCCAACAACATTTATTCTTCTTTTGAAGATGGTGACATGGAGATCCAACAGCTAACATATCATAATGGCTGCCTGTGACTAGGCAGGGGATATTGACACCAGGCTTTCTATTCTCTTCCTTACCCCATCTGGTATCTGCTGGGACAGAAAATTTAAGTGACTAATATGAATTGATGCTATTAAATTATTGCAAAAAGATGACCCCCACCCTGGCTGGTCCAGCCTGGGCTGGGTGTCCCCTCTCCTGACATAGGCTCACTGCCCTGCTCCAAGGCTTCCCTGTGACTCTCCTTTAGTCCCCTGCCTGCTTGTCCTTTTTTTTGCTCCTCCTTGGAAGTTTATCAGACAGCACCCTCTGCTATCTTCTGGCTGCCTCCACGGGACACAAGCTGAAGATATCCACAAGAGCCAAACCAGGCTCTTCTTGATTTACCCATAAATTTGCGGGGTAGTCTCCTCTCCAATATCCTATTCAGAAAATGGGACTGCTTTTGATTTTTGTCTTTATTAACCAGGGTGTGTTTTGGGGGAGGTAAGGACAGTCTTGAATTGTCCCTTCCCTGGGCTCTTGTCCCCACCTCTCCCACTTTCCTTCCTCTCACTTATTCTCCTAGCTGGAGGTGAGTTTCCTGAGTCACCACTCTTTCCTCATTCCCAACCTTTTGGGAAGCTCAACTGTGGGGTCAGAAACTACCTCACCAATAGAGATACATCAAGGGTAAAATATTTTTTTAAAAAATAAAATGACCCTTATAATGATATTAGAGAATCCAGGTAACCCCTTATTGAATGCAGAGCATTGCAGATTCAGCTGCATCTGGAGGCACAGCCCTACAGGAGTGTTTAGTGCTACGGTGGTTTTAAGAGGTTGACTCAGCTGCCTTTTCCTACTGGAAGAGGCTTTGTATGCTCAGTGAGGGAGTGCACTGGGCTGACTCACACAGCCCACAGAGCTGTGTGGTGTTAGGCACTTCAGCACATGGATGACCGCGGTGTCAGTTAAGTGGGTGAGGGAGGTAAAACTGTATAGGGGCCTTAAAAAGAATAAAATCACTGCTGACATTTTGCAATTTGAAAATGGTGACAGGTGTGTTAGGGAGAAGGATTCTAAATTTTTTCCTGGTAGTAGCCATTAATTTTAAGCTATGGCTTAATATTATGGCTAATTTTAAGCTATGCTGCCTAAGTGAGTAGAACTGAAACCTGGGAGGTATCATCTTGTTCATGGATGCTCTTAAGAGACAAGCTTCTCAAACTTCTGAAACCAAGCCTGAGAGCTGATCTGGATCCCTCCTTTCTTGTGACTTGGTTATTTAACTCTTCCTTCAGTTCTATAAGATAGCCCAATATCTTCCTAATCTGTTCCATGTTCCTTTTTCTCTTTCTTTCTTTTTTCCTTTTGTTATTGCTCAAACCAGCCCCAGTTAGCTTTAGTTACTTGCAATCCAAAGAAATGTGATTAGTGCAGGGCTACCCAGGAGGAGGTTGGTACAGGAACTGTGATGACATGGCCAGCAGCTCTGATCATGTCTGCATTTATACGTGGCCAGTGTCCCGGATCCATGTGGTTGACCAGGACAGGTGTTTCTATGATAAGGTTAATGTGGAATTTTATCTAAGCAGGTGATTTTAACATATGACTTTAGTAGTTAGGGTTCTTTAGGGTTTTCAAACCGTTGTCATGACTTCTTGGTTCAATTACTGTAAAGGATTTAAAAACATATCTCTCACAGGTTGTGTTATAAGATATTTGGATTATACCTAGATTTTTCCAGCATTACTATGTTTTGTTTCTGAATGGGTATTCTTTTTTTAATTTTTAAAAATTTCTTAGTTGTAGGTGGACACAATATCTTTATTTTAATTTTATGTGGTCCTGAGGAACAAATTCAGCATCTCATGCATGCCAAGCAAGTGCTCTATCACTAAGCCACAACCTCAGCCCTCTGAAAGGGTCTTTTTAAGCCTGTATCCTAGAAGGAGCACAGGTCTTTAGGTATCGCCTGTCTTTTTGTAGGTTAGTTTTTCCAAGACACTTTCTTTGAATACTTTCATTCCTTGTCTTTTGATTCAAGGCTCTCAATCCTGTGATATGATGCTGAACTCAAAAACCCTGCCACCATTTCTGTGAGACTGGATACCTCACAAATAGTATTCCTGGCAATCTGACTTGATTTTCTACACTTCCTACTTGGGTTTTCCTGGTCCTGACCAACTGGATAACTTTAGTCATCTGAATTAGGCTAGAAAATATTTATTTGTTTAAAAAAACAAGACCTCCCTCTCACTTGTAACACATCAGGGTTCAGAATGCTCTCATAGGTGTTTTTATAGTCTCTGGGGAGATTAAACAACAGGCAAGTAAGTTCCATGAGAATAGGGACAATGCTTGTTAATATACCATATCCTAAACAGTGCTATGTTGACACATAGGAAGGCATTGGTTAAACATTTGTTCAATGTATGGATGGCATTAGCGGCCAGAATTCAATTAGAGAAAATATGTTGCAATTTTAAATAAGACAAATGGTTATATAAGTTGTTGAGCCTCTGTTCAGAATTTGGGGTTGACAGTGGATGTCTCTTCATATTTTGCTGGTCTTTGTGAAGCCAAGTCAGTTTGTGTTGAGGGGCTGAGTATTAGAATAGCCTTCTTAAGCACTTATTAAGAGATAGAAGAAAAGTTCCTAAGAGATTGTCATCATTTACAAAACCATGATGCTGAATGGCATGAGGTCCAGAGAGACCGAGTTTCTCTGGGCTGGTAGAAAAGTGCACTGCATGCTGTTGCTAGGCAACAGCCCATGCCAGCTTCTCTTGAATGAAGGCCAAGAGCATCAGCAGAAACCAATGGGCTTGTGAGGAGGAGGGTTTTCACCCAGAATACCAACTTTTGTGTTCTTTTTGCCATTACAGATACGGAAAGTCTTGGCCAGTATTTGATGGGGAGTGGCTCTGTATGTGGCAACAACTTAGCAAACTGTCTCCAAATCCATTTCATGAAGTTTTGCTTATGGCCAAGTATTAATTATAGGATTTGTGTACAAAATGTAAATTCAAAAGGAAAGAACACATTTCTCTACATGATGTTCCATTTACACCAATATGCAACCACCCACCTATTTTTTCCTATTTGAATATTCCATTCCAGTCCTTTCTCACTTTGGCTACATGCTTCATGCAGAGTAGATCTGTTCTAGACAGCATGTTCAGACTACATTCGTAACTAGAAAATTCTGTCTTCCAGCAGGTGTTCAGGGTGCTGTGGTTTACTGTGGGTAACTTAACAAATCCATTACTTTTGTTGCATGGAATCATTCCAGTGGAAGAAATTGTGGCTATTACTATGTCATGAATCACACTCATAATTGAGAATCACTGGGTAGCAAGTCATTTGCCTTCCATCCCATTTTACCCCAAATTTCTGAGTGAATCAGGTACCTATTCACTTGAATTATATCATATACCTACTGTGTGCTAGGTATGATATTTTCATGTATGCAAATAATGTGGAGAGAATCAAGTCACACTAACATACATGTTTGCAAACTGGGGTTAAAATGGCTCCAAGGTTTATTTCCCAGCTTGTCTTTGCCTAATAGTCAATCCTACACAATTACTTATTTTATTGTGGAATAAATTGAATGGGATTGACACTAAGGGTTTCTTGGCCATTGGTTACACACTGATAGGTTTCTAGACTTGCTCCCAAACCTGCTGTTGTAAGGAAGGAGGCAAGGGCCCATAACACCTCTCGGGGCCTCTTCCCCAACCTTAACCATAGTTCCTCTCTTTTGATCCTTTTTATGCTCTAGAGATTTAAACAAAATTTTATTTGAAAAAGCAAGTTTGTAGAATCAACTAGCATTTCTCATAGGGTTGTCCATGGGCCTGTATGGACTGTCTATAGGTTCTCCTGGGATTTTCACTAAAAGAAGCTAAACCTGAGGTTCCCCCTTGCCCTCAAGATGAACTGAAACAGAAGCCCTGAAAGTTGGGCCCATAAATACACGTTTTAAGCAGGGATTCTTATAATTAAATTTGACAGTTTTGCATGAAATCTATTTTACATATAAGGGAATATAGGTAACATGTATGGTTATGGACTAATAGCCCATATGCCCACTACCCAACTTAAAAAAAAATAGAAGATGATCAATTACTTTATACTCCTCCCAAACCACTTCTTGCTCTTTCCTCATTTCCTAAGGAGCCACTCTAATGAATTTTGTGTGGAATCATTTTCCTGCTTTTCTTTATTGCTTTCCTCTATATGATTATATGTAACTATAAACAATGTGCTTTTTGACTTTTGCCTAGATTTGACCTTTTCTTAAATGAAATCACACTTTAGATATTATTTGGTTACCTTTATTTTACTTTCTATTGTTTTGTGTACGCTTCCAAAATTTATCCAACTTTCTTTTGTAGATTTTAGTGGTTTCAAGGTTTTGCTCTCACAAAGAAGGCTACCATGAACATTCTTGTACATATCTCTTAGTTGTTCAAAAGTTTATGGGTATATATTCTATCTACTTATAGAATTACTGGGCTGTATATGCACATTCAATACCAGATCATACCAATTTTTCCACAGTGTGGTTGTTATTAATCATAAATTCTATTAGTGTTACTGATTCTAACTAGGTTATCACATACATTTGTGGGAGCCTAAAGGAGGCACAATGCTGTTTTATTTACCTGCTCAATGCCTTCCAAAGGAATTCTGTTCCTTACTTGGCTGTATGAATGAAGTACTCAAGGTTTTAAAGGTCTAAATGTAGAAGCTGCAACTTGAGATCATTAACATCTCAACTTCCATATATTCTGGTTTTCAACTTTTTTGTTCAATGGTAACAACTTATATCTACAGAAAAATAATAAATAGCAAAAGTTGCTTGTGTTTTTGTGGCAGTGGATTTGAGTTTCTCAACTCTGAATCCCTGAAGACACTATTGATCCTCCTGGAGTCTATCTGCATGAGTGCTCTAAATTGAATAATATGCTGTTTGGTAATATAGAGGAATTTGTACTTTTACTGAAACAGGGATAGTAGAAACTGCCACAGAAGTTTTCCTTTTTCTCTTTTCTTCCAATTTCAGACTGAAACCCTCATAAATATCACTGATCTTGATCAACAAATATATGAAAAAATGTTCAACATCTGTAGCAATTAGAGAAATGCAAATTAAAATACACTGAGATTTCATCTCACTCCAGTCAGAATGGCAATTATCAAGAATACAAGTAGTAATATGTGTTGGCAAGGATGTGGTGAAAAAGGTACTCATACATTGCTGGTGGGACTGCAAATTGGTGCAACCACTATGGAAAGCAGTATGGAGATTCCTCAGAAAATTGTGAATGGAACCATCATTTGACCCAGTTACCCCACTCCTTGGTTTATATCCAAAGGACTTTAAAACATCATACTACAGTGATATAGTCACATCAATGTTTATGGCAGCTCAATTCTCAATAGTTAAGTTATGAAATCAACCTAGGTTCCCTACAACAGATGAATAGATAAAGAAAATGTGGTATATATACACAATGGAATTTATTCAGCCATAAAAAATAATGACTTTATGACATTTTCCAGAAATTGGATGAATCTGGAGACTATTATGCTAAACAAAATAAGCCAATCCCCCAAAACCAAAGGCAATATGTCTGTGATATGTGATTGCTAATAGACAATAATGGCTGGCGGAAGACTAGAAATTTAATAGATTAGGCAAAGAGGGTTGAATGAAAGGGAGGTGGAAAAGGAATAGGAAGGACAGTAGAATGATTCTGAAAGTATTTATATGAATACACCACAGTGAATCTCAACATCATGTATGACCACAAGACTGGGATCCTAATTAGAATAAGATATACTCCATGTTTTTATAAATAAATCAAATTATATTCTACTGTCATGTCTAACTAAAAAGAACAAATAAAATAAATAAAATATATTATTGTAATACTTCAAAAAATATATATCATTGATCTTGACCCTTCATAATATTCTGAATGTGTCCTTCAAAGTATACTTGTTAATAACTTAACTTCAAATTCAAGAGTAATGGGAGGTCACCTTTAAGAGGTGATTAGGTCATGAGGCCTTTGTCCTCATGAATGGATTAATGTAGTTATTGAGGTCATGGGTTTGTTATAAAAGCAAGTTCAGTACCTTTTGGCCCTCTCTTATTCTGATGCTTTAATGTTCTCTTTCCCTTTCAGTTTTCCACCATGTGAGGATGCAGTAAGAAGGCCCTTGCTAGATGCTAGTCTCTTGATCTTGGAATTCCCAGACTCCAAAACTATTAGAAATAAATCCTTGATCTTCATAAATTACCCAGTTAGTGGTCTTCTGTTAGAGCAACACAAAGCAGACTAATACACGAATCTCATAAAGAGAAGGACAACACAGGAGTCCTCCCCTTTGTCTTGATAAGGGCTTTGCTGGTTTGTGGAGATATCACAGGTCTGGGAACAGAACAGAACAAGGGCTTTCTCACTTGAGATTCTGGAAAGCACAAACCAGGAGAGAGAGCAGTCTACTGAACATGATGCTGAAAATCAGGGCTGAAACACGTTCCTACTGAATTTTCATTAAGACAATGGGGTTAGGAAGATAAAGCCAATGGAAATAAATAATTATCTCAGGCAAGAAGGGAGAAGGATATAAATGCAGAGGAACGCACAAAAGCTTTCAACTGTTTTGATAATACTATCTTCTTAAGAATAACTTCCTTGTGATTCTTCTGTAATGAATTATGTATATAATATTTTTAAAAGCATGCTATCTTGGATTTGGGCCTTTGAACAAATAAATAGGAGGAATTATATTGCCATTGACATGCCTGCATTTTCCAGCCTGGTTTTAGGGGATTTGCTTGGATGAGCTGTATGGAGCTTAGGAGGCCAGGAGAGCTCCCAAATCAAGGAGACAAGGGCAGGCAGGGGCTTCAGCTGTTAACATTTTGTAAGTGAGTCTAGTAATATACAATGAATGACAGGCTGGGCAGAAAAACTATGTTTATACCAAGCAGGGAAAAGGCTACAATTTATGAAGCTCTAAATGAGTCATCAAGGTTTCTCTTTATGGGAGAAGATAATATTAACAGCTGTTCTATTGGATTTCATTTGCTCAGTTCAATAGGACTATTCTAATGGATTATTTGTTTAATGTTTTACATCATGTAAATATTTTGTTCTGATGGTAACATGCATTTGGGTTCTACATTCCAGGTTTATATTTTTGCGTTGAGGTGTTTTATGCTTTTGCGATCCTGGGAAATTGTTTAAGCAGAACAAAGCTGGGTTGAAGAACAGAGGGTTGATGGGAGGATTGTCAGTGAGGATCAGACTCCTACTGACTTTATCTTCCTGTGTCAACAGCACATCAGCCCTACTCCTGTGACTTCCTTGTCCTATGATGCCCTTTTCCTTAATAGCCTCTCATTTCTCTCATGGCTCCTTCTCAATTTCTTTAACTGGCTTCTCTTGAGTCAGGGCAGACTGGGTTAGCCTATGGACACATAAGGTCCCTTCAGTTGCCACAGCAGGAAAAGGAACCAGCAGAATCATTTGTGGGCTTTTCTTCTCCTCAGCCTGGAAGTGACACATGCCACTTATGTGTCAGTGGATGATCTTCCTGAGAAGAGTCTGTGATTGGGTAATGGGGCTGGAAGTGAAGTCGTCAAGCTTAGGCAAGGGACAGCCACACCAACACTAGAAAAGTTAAAAAGTTAGAGGAACTTTTCAGTGAAGTTTTCCAGCCTTGAGTGAAAAGGTCCTTACTTAGGTGTCTGTTGGGCACTCCTGAGAGAAGCTTCCTGTGGACACAGAGGCCACTTGTGCTATCTGCAGTCACTCTTCCCACTTCAGAAAAGAGGCCTGTCACAAAGACTGACCCACTTGGCTAAGGGCAGCAGCAGCAGCTCCCTTAACTGCCCTGTCTACACCGGCATACCACAGAAATGCCTTGGCAATGATGGATGGTTGAGCTTTTAATTAAAACCATTATTGCCAAAGAGGAACATGGTGTTATTTCCACTGGATAGATTTCTAAAGTGAAATTACTGACTCACAAGCTATGCCCATTTTGAACTATAGTCATAACTGTATATAAACCCACCACACTTGTGTGGAAGGTCTTGCTTCCCCAAATCCTCTCCTAAATTTTGTCAGTCTTTTAAATCTTCACAAATATTTTAGTTGGGAAAAAAGAAAAAGTATCATAATGAATCAACACACAAAAAATTGTGACTTGGAGAAAGAGGATTCAAGGTAAAGAAAGCTATTTTAAAAACTGGATATTTGGGGGCTGGGGTTGTGGCTCAGCAGTAGAGCGCTCGCCTAGCATGTGCAAGATGCTGGGTTTGATCCTCAGTACCACATAAAAGTAAATAAAATAAAGCTATTGTGTCCAACTACAACTAAAAAATAAAGATATTTGAATTGAGATTTAGGAAGATGCATGTATATAAATGGGACCAACATTATAATAATGAGATATTTAGAGAAGAAGAAACAATGGTTACTGAAATAACAATTTCAATAAATGAACTGAATATTACAAAAGTTAAAGATTAAGCTCAGGGAAATCTCCCAAAATGCACTGCAAAAAGGACAATGTTATGAAAAATAAACAAGTATGCAATTTGAAAGATAGACTCTCAGAGGTTCAGCACCCCTCCCACTTGTAAGTGTTGCTAATGCAGATGGGATAATAGTGATAATGGTAGGAGAGATCTTGAAGTGAATTTCACTAAACTGAAGAAAAATGTAAGTCTGCTGGTTAGAAGTGATATTGAATTCTGAGCAGACTAAAACACACAAATAAAAAAAAAGCCCTATCACTAAATATAATCTATGAAAATTGAGAACACTAATAGGTCAGAGGATATACTGAAAGCTTCCAGAAAGGAGGGAGAAAACAGGAACAATAATGTATCAAACCAAACAGGTTCCCTGAAAATGCACAGAAAATGTGATTGTAAATACAGAAACGAATGTTGAAAACCTTGACAGTGTAAAACTAATTCTATATAAGGTGAGGTAGTGGGATATAGTACAAGTTTTTAAATTCTTCCTCTCTCAATCTAAAATGGGTATATTTAGACATCAAATTCTGCATTATATCCAGTGAAGATTGCAGTGATTTTCAATAAGAAGAAAAACTTGTGTGGTGGTGGAGGGGGATTGCTTTTTTAAAGCATTCTGTAGCATTTGCTTTTATAGAGTAGTGGGGATTAAGCCCAGGGGTGCTTAACCACTGGGCCACATCCCCAGCCCTTTTTGTATTTTATTTAGAGACAGGGTCTTGCTGAATTGCTTAGGGCCTTCCTAAATTGCTGAGGATGGCTTTGAACCCACAATCCTCCTGCCTCAGCCTCCTGAGCCTCTGAGATTACAGGCATATGCCACTGAGCCCAGCTAAGATTTGCTTTTTTTAATTTTATTTGTTTTAATTAGTTACACATGACAGTACAATGACCTTGACATATCATACATTTGAATCACATGGGATACAATATCTCATTTTTCTGAGTATATAGGTTGCAGAATCACATTGGTCATAGTAGAATGAAACAGACATTATTATTACTATGTGTATATATGTGAATGCATGTCCAATGTGATTCTGCATGAGATTTGCTTTTTAAAAGCCATTTGCAGATATTAATGTTTAAAAATAATCACTAGAAGGCAGTCTCCTTATACAGGGGTCAAGCCTTTCTGTTCACATGTCATGTTTTGTGACCATTTTCCCTGGCTGGTGTCTCCCCTAGACCTGAATGATCAAGTCAGCTGTCACTGTGCTCTGGTGCAAAAGTCAAGAAGAAGTGGGAGGTCTAACTCACTGGGGATATGAAAGTTTATCAGTGCAACTTAACCAGTATTTTGGTGCTGTCTGTCTCAATTTGTCATCTGTCAGATGTGGAGATTGGATTAAATTGGTGAATTTCAAATTATTTTTGCAGAGCTTTGAGACTGATGATGAAGTACTTGGGGGATAGCTCCTGAGAATGGGGGAGAGGGGCTTTGAAGTCCTCAATGCCACCAATGCAAGTGTGTTTTGATTGTTGATTTTCATATAAGATCTTATTGGAGTGAAGGGCATCATGGTTCAAGGGGTACAAATTTCATGGGGCGAGATGCTCTCCTAGGTTCTTCTGAGCATTAAAATCCTAGGATTCTGGAAAGGAACCATGCCCCCAAAGAAGCATATTGAATATTAATAAACAATCTTCTTTCATTCTCTTTGAAAATAGAATAAAGACATGAGATTTAGGAAGAAAACATAGGGTTAAATAGTATCAGATTTTCATTTAGCCATTTTGCAAGCATTACTTTTCATATCTGTAAAGTTTTTGTTGATCAGGCTTCCTGTTATGCATACAACTCCATCCACTGGCAAATTTATGGCTTTTTTTCTATATCCAAGGAAAAGATATGTAATAGTTTAATTAAATCTCCCCCTACTTACTCTCTCATGGTGCCTCTTAACCATACATTTTCCCTTTTTCTGCTGTCTGTGAGATGATCGAAATGACAGAAGGGAGAGATACTGCTTGGGTTGTGCAAATGCCTGCATATAAATTAATCTTAAATTAATCTGAAAAACATTAAATTAAACTAATATTTAATGAAGTTTAGCTTTGAGGAAGTAAATTCTAATTTGCTTCTGTATTTCAATGTAGGTGGCTGCAGTAGCGTAGAGCCTAGGTAATTAGACACTACACTGGCAGCTTAACTGTATTAGTATGTCATAGGTTAGGATTTCTATTTGTATTTCTCATTTTCTAAGCTAGAAAAGAAACCTCTTTTTAGGGGGTGACATTATTAATCTTTTCCCTGCTTTTATGCAAATCACTTCTCTACATAAATTTCATCCTTTCAAACATTCATTGATCAAATATTTGCTATGTGCCCAACCTGGGTTGGGAGTTGGGAATGTTATGGTGAACAAGAAGAGCAGACGCCCGCTGTCATGCCCAGTTGAAGATTACAGTGTCATGGAGAGTCACTCTGGTAAACACTACAATGACCAGAGAGTACTGGATACTAGAAGGCCTGGGAGTTCATTTCCATGATCATCAGAGTCCATCTGCCTAATTTGGAGATAATATACACAAATATACACACGATATCAGCCTTCCATTTGGACTTAAGTTGGTCAAGATCACATGGAGATAGGCATTATCTGGTTCTCATTTTAGAGAGAAGGTAGCTGTTACGCTACCAAAGCAGTTGAAATTTGGCTAGAAAGTTGAGACACCTCTCTCTCTCTCTCTCTCTCTCTCTCTCTCTCTCTCTCTCTCTCTCTCTCTCTCTCTCTCTGTCACACACACACACACACACACACACACACACACACACACACCAAGAGGGTATGAAAATATGTGTTACTCGCACTTGAGGTCTCTGAGGAGAGAAGGGCAGACCACTTAAGCAGATTTGATATGGCTTGCGGGGAGCCAGCAAAGGAGGCCTGGGTTTTCCCTGTGATGATGGATGAGGCTACAGGAAGGTTTCTGGAGCACTGGCAGGCTTTCTGTGGTTTGAATATCCTGTAGGCCCCAAAGAATGTGCTTTGTTATCAGGTTGCCCACATGTGGGACATCTGAGGGGAAAAGGAAGGAGGTTCAAAAGCTGTCATCGACCAGGATTTCAAGATGGTGGCTAAGCCACTTCTCCAGAGGAAGAGGAGCTTTTCTCTCCTTTGAAATCTAAAGCCCATCTCCTGCATGAGACAACATATGACAATAAACCACATCCTTTACCCCACCATAGGGGCAGTGATCATGGGTTTCTCTTACTGTGAAGTTGCAGCTCAGAGGAACAAGTCCAGAGGGACTTCAAAAACATGGTTCTGGGGGCCAAGGATAGAGATGGATGAGGAGGCCTGCACAGTGGTGTTAGCTTCAGATGACCTTTTCATTTACTTACTTGCTTGGTTATGTAACCTTCAAAATCGGGACTTTTTTAATTTTTAAATTTTATTTATTCTAATAATGATGACAGCAGAATGCAATTCAATTCAGACTTTACATCTAGAACACGTTTTTTCATGTCTCTGGTTGAACACAAAGTAGAGTCACACCATTCGTGTCGTGTTTTCATACATGTATTTAGGGTAATGATGACCATCTCACTCTACTGTCTTTCCTATCTCCATGACTCCTCCTTTTTCTTCCCTCCCCTTTGCCCTGTCTAGAGTTTATCTATGCCTCCCATGCTTCCCCTACCATCCCCATTATGAATCAGCATCCTTATATCAGAGAAGACATTTGGCATTTGTTTTTTGGGGATTGGCTTGTTTCACTTAGCATTATATTCTTCAACTCTGTCCATTTGCCTTCAAATGCCATGATTTTGTTCTCTTTTGATGCTGAGTAATATTCCATTGTGTATATGTACCACATTTCTCTATCCATTCATCTACTTAAGGACACGTAGGTTGGATCCACAATTTAGCTATTGTAAATTGTGCAAAAGCAAGACTTTTGATAGGTGGCAGATATCTTAAAAGTGACTGACTGAAAAATGTGTGGAGTATTTTGTGTTGTTGATTGAGGGTAAATTCTTGCTTATTAATTACATAACGGATAGTGATGTTTATAATGCACTGTGAAGATTAGGGGATCTAACTAGAACTATTTAGTCTTATTTAAATTATTGTAAATCAACTCATCTTTTTCTTGTTGTTTCCCTCCCCATCCCTCCCTTTCTTCCTTCTCTTTCTTTGTTTCCCTTCCGTTCTAGAGGGTAAGGGGTCAGGAGATGAAGGAATGGGAATGTTAACCATAGCATATCTCGATTTGACCTTTTTCCTTTATATTTTTCTACTTCCTACACTGTGACAATAACCATCCAGATTTGGATTGTTTTACTTCAAATATCCCTAGAAAATCCCCTTCTGCTGGTCAACTTTCTGAGGTCTTTTATCAATGCTCTGGACATGGACCTACTTTGGAATTAAACCTGCTATAGTTCAGGTCCAACTGGCATGCAAGATGCTGTCTGTTCAGGAGAAAATGAGGAGCAAATCAGTGAAGAATAAGGAATAGAAATATTTGGGGAAAACATTGGCCATCTTTGAAAAGGTGGGCATAATCTCTTCCAAATTGTTCAATTAACCCTGAAAAATCAGAGGGGTATTTGCATTGTGAAAAAATGGAAATGAAATCACAAATTAGAAAGCAGCTGATCGCATTGCCAAGGTTTCTATTATTCCTAATTTTTGGTTAGTGACATGGCATTTAAAAGGGCTTGTATGGAGGCCTCATTGCTCTCCTTGATTCGAAAGTTTGTTTTTTCAAGCAGAGCTATTACAAGGCAGGAAGAAGTCAACTAGAGAGCCTAGAGAGGACAGGTGGACATGCCAGTCTTCTGCCAAATATGAAGAGTCAGCTTGGGTAGGATTTTCCCCTCACATTGCAGTAGCAAAAGCTTTAGGTTTCACTGTGGGTGAGAACAGATCTCTGTGCCTGCATTTTTAGATTGGTCTTGAAGTGGGTTCCTTCATTAGGTCTGATTTCCTCCTGGCAGTGAAATGCTGTGTCATTTCTCTCTTGCCACCTGATTGTCAGCACAATTTGGGGCCATTCCTGGAGGAATCAACACACTATCCATCTTTAGAGGTAAATGGCCTACTACCCTCGTGCATTTAAATAAGTCAGAAATAAAATGCATGCCTCTTGGTGGGATTAGCTGGTTTTAGAATTCTGTGATCCCAGAGAATCTGGGCCCTGAAAAGGTAGAAGACAAGTTTGTCTATTTTGCTTTAAAGATACTTGTGGTGCTTTTCTGCACACCTACTCTATGTCAGGCACTATGCAAGATGTTACCCAGGATGCAGGGAAGGACAAGGCAAAAACCCTGCCCTCAAGGGCTGGACAATCCTGTTGAGATGACAGGTGCGTGTGTGGGAGAGGTGTAAGGATATGGGCTGAAACAGAAAGGTACAAGAGCATAACACAGATGCTAAACAAGGGGAAGCTTAGAGAATCTTCCAGTCTGGCTTACATAAAGGGGGCAAAAGCAATGGATCCACAGGGAGTATTAGTAACAGAAATAGAAGTGGATGCAGGAGCATTATCTGGCTAAGATTCAACTTATCAGACACTCCTAAGGCCAGAAGAGGGTCATTGGAGAAGTTTTAAGGCTAAGGTGAAAGACATGTTATCTAAAGCCATCCGACAATATATGTTTTAGAAGTTCTATAAAGGCTTTGATTAAGATTTATAATAATTACAACTGAGATGTTCAAGTATCATTAACCATGATGCACACTGAAATTGTACAATAACGAGGCTGATTGTATAGTATAAGAAGAAAGTACCAACTGTACACACCTAAACCATGTGGGCATGGGAGAAAAGGTAAGAAGCAAACTGAAGTGAGACAGCCTTTATGTACACTGTATACCCAGAGAGACCTCCAGGAGGTTCCGGATTCACTGGGTGCCTACTAACAGGATAAATCTTCCCTGAAAGTCATCACCTGAAACAAATGCTTCTCTGAAATGCTGTCAAGATGGGGCAGTTGTAAGGATCCAATAACTCTGTCCTTCCACCCTGATAAACCCATCCCTCTAGTGAGCGGGGAGAAGCCAAAGGCTTGGTTATGGAAATAGCAGATTGCAATGGATTCTGTTATTTCTGTGATTATAATTAATGGCCTAATTATTATATGGCTACTTTGAGCTTCTTATAGTAAAGCACATACAGAGCACTCAGTGACAAAGTAGCACCTGCCATGGGTTGGATTGTACCATGTAAAGAGATATATTCAAGTCCTAAGCTTGGGTACCTGTGAATGTGACCTTAGTTGGAAATAGGGTTTTAGCAAATGTAATTAAGATGAGTCATACTGGATTAGGGTGGGCCCTACAGCCAATGACTGGTGCCCTTTTAGGGAAAGATTTGGAGACACACAGAGACACACAGGAGTGTGGGCTCTATGGCCTCCATAGTAGAGATTGGAGGGAGGGATATAGAAGGATTCCAAGGTTTACCATTCTGGAGGTCCAAAAGCAGGAAGAGGCAAGAATAGGAATTCTCTAGAACTTTCAGAAGGAACATGGCTCAGCTGACACCTTGATTTTGGACTTTTGGCTCCCAAGACTGTGAGAGTTATGTTATTTTAAATCACTTAGTTGATTATAGCAGCCACAGGAAACTAATCCAGGACTTTCATACAGTATAACAGAGAAGTCAATGTCCTGTGTCCTTGGTGACACATCTGCACTTCTGCCCTTATCTATGATGTAGAATTCTGTCCCTTACCAATTTCCATAAGAAATCCCACCACACTCAGCATTTGCAACATCAGGGCATGTTTTAATGAACATTTAGGAGGTCATCAGAAGGGAGTCACAATATATTCCACATTACATTCTGTTATTTACTTTGACCCTTTTCACTCTCTTACCCCCTTCTTCTCAGAAAACAAATCAATACATAACAGCCCCCTTATTCATGTGGGCTTACTTTCAAAGACTCCCTGAAACCACAGAGAGCACAAAACCTTACTTCTACTGTTTTCCCATATGCATACCTATGGTAATATTTTGTTTCTAAGTTAGGCACAGTAAGAGATTAACTACAATGAGTATTAATAAAGTGAGACAATTATAATAATGTACAGTAATCAAATTGCTTGCAATACTTCTCTTGCCCTAAGGGCCATTATTAAGTAAAATAAGGATTACTTGAACATAAGCACCATGATACTGTGACTGTCTCTCTAATAGCTGAAAGGTCTATCTAATGACTAATGAGTGGGTAGCAAATACAGGGTGGATACACTGACAAATGAACAAATGGAATCTTGAGCAGAGCAGAGCAGGACAACAAGAGATTTCATTATGCTACTCAGAATGGTGCATGATGTAAAATTTATGAATTGTTGATTTCTGCAATTTTCCATTTAACATTCTCAGACCACAATTTACCACAGGTCACTGAATGTGTGGTAAGTTAAATGTGGATAAGGAGGTACTATTGTAAATTTGTCTTCTTGTATTGCATGCAGCAGTAATGGGGTGCCTCTAGCACCTGCATATGTTCTTCCCTGTGAAAATATTGCTTTCTAATAAATACAGGCTCTTCTTTTGAGGACCCTTGGTGAATAAAATTTGTCTATGCTATCACGACTCTGCTCCTTTCTTATTTAGGAGATAATAAAATGCACCTGGGGAGATGAGGTGACGACTGGCTGTAATTTAATCACATGTCTGGGCTCTTCTGTCCTTGCTGATGGCCCCACTGGGGGAATCCATTCTTCCTCCTTTTTCTTTGATTCTGAAGAACCTCTGTGCCAGTCTTAAGCCTTGTCTACTACCAGCCCTTTCTTCACATCAGCCAGCTTACATCTCCTTAGATCTCTGAGGGTCTCATTATAGTATTAACTATATATAGTCATGTCTGAGGAGTTCACATATTCAATAGTATTCTTCACTCAGAAGCTAGGTGATGCATGTAAGGGAAATGGATTTACAGTTGAAAAGGATGTTAGCAGAGTAAGGAAAATGGGTCTACAACTAATCACTTTTGGCCATCGGGAAGTCTTCTAACTTGTTTTTTAATTTTTTTAATTTTTCATATATATGAAGCATTTTAATTATTTAGAGTATTGTTTTGCCATGTTCACCTAGTCATCACTTAATGATCATGTTAATTCATTTTTTGAATGTGAGCCGGATTGTGGAGCATGTATAGAGATATGATCTCTATACATGTGCGTGCATGTGATTTAGGAAAGAAGTCACAGTTAAATGCTAGAGCTTAAGTCCTGTTGTCTTCTTTGTCGGTATACATACTCAAGGATCAAAGCACTATGGGAGAAATTTATTGATAGGAAGAATGTCTGAAGCCAAGGTTCAGAAGTAGGTAGCAGAGAGAAACGGCTCTCTTATTATCTCAGAACATGAGCATGGAGAAAGGAGACTGCATGACAGGAAAAAGCTTCTGTCATGATGACAGAGTCTTGGCATATACTAGGGTGGACCCTGAACCTCAGTCACTCCATTGTCACACCTCCAGACAGTGTTCAAGAATGATGCTCACAATACAGAGGGGCCCTGGGTGCATCTAATAAGGGGTGGGCTGTCTGTAGAGAATTCAAAAACAATTATAAAACTAACTAAAACCTGGTTTGCTTTCTATTATCCTCATATGTCAGAAATTCTAAACCAGGTCAATAACAAAATACTCTCTAGTAAAATCCTTTTATGATCCAGGTTCTAAACAATTGTCAGAATCAATTGTTATTACTGATTACACATGGTCTTCTACACAGATATTAAAGAGTTCCTGGTTATACAGCTTGCCCTGACCTGTGGGCTCTGCAGCACATTCCTGTGAGGAGGAAGCTCCTTCTATTCATAATTATCCCAGCTTTCTCGGTGGGTGTGGTTTGTGTGGGCATCTCTAGGGTATGTTTTGTATGTTATGAGTTTAAAGAATGCATTTGAAGTAAACAATGACAGCATAGTGACTGTTAAGTTGAAGAAAGATAACTTGAATCCCTTTAATTCTATCATTCTATGTGACTACTTAGAATTTTTGTTTCTATTTATAACTTAAAACAGAGTGCAAATGTTGAATGTAAAATTTTTGCTGGTCAGGACAAATTTTAGTTCTGCATGAAATATTTTTCAGAATTAGAATGTCTTTTAAACTAAAATTTACTCTGTTTTTAAATTTTTAATGGCTTTAAAAAACAACAAAAAGAAAACAAAAAGTTACGCATGACACTGTTTAATAATTCCCAAATTACACCTTTATTTAAATTTTGTAAATTTATTAAAAATTACAAATTAGCTATAAATAATGATTTACATAAAATATTATAGAAAACTGTAACTGGTGAAAATGTTATATTAAAAATAATTGAAGGGTTTAAGCTGTGGCTCAGTGGTAGAACACTCATCTGGCAAATGTGAGGCATTGGGTTTGATACACACACACACACACACACACACACACACACACACACACACACACATATATATATATATATTTTTTTTAAATAATTGAGCCAAGCTCAGTGGTGCATGCCTATAATCCCAGTGACTCAGGAGGCTGAGGCAGGAGGATAGCAAGTTTTAGGCCAGACTCAGCAAATTAGCAAGACCCTGTCTCAATAAAAAGTAAACAGCAGCAACAACAACAACATTAGGAAGAAGAAGGAGAAGAAGAAGAAGAAGGAGAAGAGTCAGATGAGGGAGAAGAGGGAAGAATGAGAAAAGGGAAGAAGAAGAAGGAAGAAAAAGAAAAATAGATGGGCTGGGATGTAGCTCAGTAGAAACTGCTTGCCTTGCATGTGTGAGGCCCTGGGTTTAATACTATAAATTTTATACCTAATGCTATAAAAAAATTAAATTCATAGTTCTTTTTTCCCTTTTTTATACTGTAATATTCATTTTTAATTCTTGGTATTTTTACTAGCACAGTTATATATATGCAGCACATTAAAATGTCTTCACTATCTGCAATTTTTTTCTGCCATTATCTTTGTTTCATATCATGATTAATATGAAAATATTTTTGTTGTGTGGAGGCATGGCTTGTTACACAATGAATGGCCCTTGATGTCAAATCACATCATTCACCACTGCTCCCATCAAATGGTGAACTGACCTTTAGTTCACCTGCCCCTCAAAAGCCTCCAGCAGATCTAGCAGTTGCTCCAGGCAGAGTCCAATGCACCTTGAGTGGCTTTCTCTCCTCCTCTAACTTCTCTTGGTCCTTACAGTCATTTGCCCCAAGCTCTGTTTGGGGAGGACTGCAGGCTAATTCCTCTCAGCTGCAGTTTTGAGAGGTTGACCACTAAAAAGGCCTCCACTCATGAGGGAGTAAGTTAAGGACGAGCATGTGCTATGGAGACCCAAAGGTTCCTTTCACACTGCACTGAACTAGCTCCTCCACTGGCACTCACTGCCTTGGACAAATCCAGTGAGGAGATGAACTTGCCCTTCTTGCTCCATTTGCAAAAGCAAAAGCAATGTCTGACACATACGGAGACTCCTGCTAGGGATGTCTATGGGTCAAGTGTAAAAGTTGTATTTTATCATTATTCCATTTAGAGCTCACTTTCCCTAGTGACAACAAAGTGATGCTTACTGAGTAGTAAAAGCAATGCTTTTGCATTTGCAGCAGTGTGTGGGGGTGTCCAAGAAGCTTGACTGTCCCTGGCCAGGGTGAGTGTGCTCATTCCTGCACCATCTCACTCCCTGCCTTTCTTCAAAATGCTCTTACATGGCACCAGGCAGCACACAAGTTTCTGAAGCTGAGCCTAAAAGTTGTCCAAGCTGCTCTCTTGTGTTCCTGACAGAGCACAGAACTTATTGAGGCCATAATGAAAGGCAGGCTGCGATTGCTGTCATGTCAAGAACGCTGCAGTTGGGAAAGGCGACATGATTTCATGGCTAATGATTCACTCCCTAATATCGGTGTGGGCTGCAGTGAGGATAACCAAGTTGAGCTGTCTTAGATCAAATGATTCAATTAGGCCAGCTGTCCCTATTTGTCATGGCTCAACTCGCTTTCAAATTACCTTTCCAAAGTGCATACGTGCCTTAGCATAGAAGTTAACAGCTCAACTGTTTTACAAAAAAAGGGATACTTAGGCATGATTAGAAAAAAGTCACCTTTTTTTCTTTCTTCATCCACACAGGCTTTTCCCTGTCCCCCCAGACTTTTCTCGTGGGAGACACAGTAGGTATCTGCTCAGCTGCCTCTGCAGCTCATCAACTATTGTCACTGTGACTTTGCCTTTTGGGGCATCTGTTGGCTAGAGATTGTTAATTCTAAAAAGGAAGCATAGGTCTGGGGATCCCTAAGTTGCTCAGGGAAGTAGTGCAAAGGTTAAGATTGTTTTTGACTAACTTCCAATTTCTCCATTGGCAGATGGGCAAGTTTGGGGTCAAAGTGGAAAGACTTAGAATGAGAAGTGTTAAACCAAGGCCAAGTGATCTCTCAAACAAAAGTTTATTGAGCCATTCCAGATGCTAGGCCAAAACAGGACCAGGTCCCAAAGCTACCTGCAGCAGGATTAGGGAGCAGTGGGAAATTGTCTGCTGGACCAGGGCTAAGGGTAAATAAAGACAGTTGGAAGAAGGAAGGCCTGAATTGTTTACAGTGAACCTACCCTGACTGTAGGGAAGAGGTGCAGGATTATGGGAAGTGGGGAAATATTCAGGTAGGAGGGGTGTCCGCAAGAAGTACTTATAGCTTCTGGATTGGTTGGGGTTGTAAGCTAGATACAGGGGTGCCCACCGTGTTGCGAACAGATTTGAATTCAGGTTTTAGTCTACATTCAGAAACATAAAATCATCTTTTGTTCTTTAGCTTGTGATTTCTCTTCTGTCCTATCCCTTCAGCCCTTGTAATTAAATTTAGGACATCTCAAAAATGCTCACTTATTAGAAGTAAGTTGGTAGCACTGTGGTGTCTATTGTAAGAGATGGTGATGTAACTGATCATTGTTTAAAAGGTAAGAAGAAAAGTCCAGAATGTCCGTATTTCTATGTGAGATATGGGAACAGTCCCGTTGCCCTGAATAAAGGAGCGAGTCAAGAAACATGTATTTCCTGCTTTCCATGCACGGGGCGCTGCACTGAGTACGTGGAGAAGTAGAGTAAAAACCAGGGGCTTGATTTCTACCCTAGAGGGACTTGCAACCAATGACTCTGAAACTGTGTAGCTTAATAAGAATCAGAAAAAGAGAAACAAATTGAAGTCAGTCTAGAATGGAATAACCAAAATGGGCAGAGGAACAGCGGGTTTGATCTAAGGGGGAAAAAGATGAAGAAAAAGACTATTCCTTTGAGCACAATGGCCAGGCCTGGGGTACAACTGTTCAGAAACCTAAGGTGCCATGGTCACTCTTTCATTTCTGCGTCTTGAGCCCTCAGTTTCCTCATCTGTGAAGTGAGGAGGTGGGACTCGAGCTGACCAATCTGACTTCTCCTGCAGCAGGGGAGCCTCCCACCTGACCCCATTTAGTGTCCCCTCTGTCCCACTTCTCTTAGTTCATATGAAATGTAAGCACAGAGGCTCTGAGGTGGACAGGCCTTCTAGGCCTCCGCTGCTCACCCTCCATCCTGTCATGGCCTGTGGTTTCCTTTTGACAGCAACTTTTCCACCAATTTCTCTGTTCCCCTAACTAGGGGAATACCTGCCTGGAGACATAATTAGCCTAATTCCCCCAGTGACTGCAGGCAGGTGATGCTGTGCTAAATTCTAAAATAATACTCAGCCCTTGGGCTCCAGCCTCACGCAAACAGGGCACTGCCCGGTGACCTCCTTACCTCCCTCCTCCCCATCCTCCTTTCTTGTCCTCACTGTAGGCTGGAGGTTCTGTCTTTTGGGTCTGGCTTGGTACCTCCTGCCCTAACTACAGCAGTGAGGGGGTTTTGCAGAGCTCAGAGGCCTACCTGACAGGGAAGGTGCTAGAATGCACCCACTCACCCCCTTGTTCTTTCTTTGTGGCCTAGTGTCAAGGGCAGGTGATGCCAATTTTGAGAAAATGATTACTTAGGGGTCTGAAGATTTTTATCAGATGTCATTTTTATAAGATGGCTCAGATATTTCCCATTGCTCCCTGACCCTGCTGCTCAACTATCAGAGGGTCTGACTCCGAGGACTGGACACATCATTACATTTGGTCCATAGTTGCTGCTACTTTGTAGAGGAAAGCCAGCAGCAAGATTCCTTACCCTGACAACTGGGAGGGAATCTGTGAAAGACACCAAAAAAAGGATGCCTATTCACCAAATTAATGATAATTTTGTTATAAATATTGATATTATAGCCTTTATGTTCTGGCCCTAAAATTTAAGTGTCTCACAAAGAGAATAAAGACATGGAGACCACGAAACTGATCAGCACTGAGTCAAGGACTGTCGCCCAGCCCTGCTGTCCACAGCTGTCTCCATCCTACTGGGGTCTTCTCGTGTACTTGAAGGGTACCCTCCAAGTTCTTGCCACCTACAGAAAATCCAGAGGGTCACTGCTACTTTTTTGCACAGAGCATGTAGGTACTGATGCAAGTCAAATCACTTTGGCTAGCTTCTCATTTTGGGGGGTTCACTATGGGGTTTGACCCCTCTGTGAAACCTTTCTTGACTCCCTGTCCCCATGGGTTTGGGTGAAGCATGACTTTCACCTGTTCTCACAAGACTGTCCTGTCACAACACCAACACAGAGCCCCTAGATCTTTTGCCTACTCCACCCCTTCTCCTAGATTTTGAGTTTAGGGACTGTGCTTTGGTCACTCCTGTACCTCCAGAGTATTGGACTGGAGTCTGACAGCCGACTGGCTCAATTAGCATTTATTGAATGAATGAACAAGCAAAGGAGTTCATTGTGTTCAGTTGTGAACTTGAAAGCGGCACCAAGCCTGGGAGAGGATGCGGCTCATTAAGTGACGCTGCTTTCTGGTGCCTGAAGAACTCAAAACAGCTTTGATTCAAAATGTTGGCAAAATAGACTGCCTCCACTATTTTGACTTTTTCAGAAATGAATTGATGAGGTAATACATTTTGAAGCAATGCCACAGAAATATACCATGCTGTGCTTTTGAAACTGAAGTATGACAGGGCTCAATGTTGTGCTTCTGGCTTATGTCCTTATCAGAGTTAAAAAGGCGTTTACTTACTGGTCTCATCCTAGAAACTGCAGACTTAGGAAATGGCCTTTGTCTTTGGAGGCTAGTTTCTCTTCTTTCATGGGGCATGGAGCAGGGGAGAATTGGCACATGAAATACTTAATCTGCTATAAGGAAACAGGCAGCCAGGCTATCCTTGGGTCTTGTTCAAAGCTCAAGTACAGAGCCTCTGTGCTCCCAAAGTACCTAAGCTACAACCTTTACACTTATGGAGAAGCCTAAATTAAAAAAATGTCGTGGATTTTCTGGGTGCTTAAGCATTTTATTTGTGTAGCTCTACAAAGCTAGCTTTAGTCACCCAGTGAACATGTGGCATGATGTATTCCAGGCCAGGGCTGGCTTTATGCTTATGTAGTTTTATATTGTTAATGTGTCTGTTTCTTGCTCTTGCATATTTAATTGCACATTTAAATATAACCACTTAAAAAATCTCCCCCTGGTAGCTAAGACAGGGAGGGCAATGGGTATGGTTTGTGCTCTCGTTTTACTGTCCTGCATATGTGGATCTTCACCACTGAAGAGCAGGACACTTGAGTGTCCTCTTTGATTTCCTTGCATGGCATTTTAGACAGCTAATGTCAATCACAAGAGATTAAAGCCTACATCCCTGAGCTTGAGTATGTGGTATTGTTATGTTAAGCCTTCATTAAATAAAATAGATGAAATAATTTGATTTGCAATCCATTATTTAAAATAGACCACGGATTTTTTTCTATAAATGGCCAGATAGTCAATATTTTAAGTTTTGTAGGCCACACATGGTCTCTGTAGCATAGTCATCTTTTTAAAAAACAAAACAAAACCAAAAAAAAAAAAAACACAGTTTTTTAAACTATAAGAAAACTGTCTTAACTTATGGGCCATACCAAAATTATTTGTTGGCCATATTGATCCCCTGGCTGTAGTTTACTGAACATTGTGTTTTTGAAAAGAAGAAGGCCCTCTGCATTTGTACATTCAAATAACAGTGGATTGAAAATATTTGGGGAAAAGAAATTAGATCTGTACTGAACATGTAAAGACTTTTTTTCCTTGTCATTCCCCTAAACAATACAATATAAGAAATATTTATATAGTATTTACATTGAATTAGGCATTATAGGTAATCCAGAGATGATTTAAAATATACAGGAGAATGTACATAGGTAATAGGCAAATATGTCACCCTTTTTTATAAATTGACTAGAGCATTTGCTAACTCTGGATATCAGAGTATCCATATGTGAAGACAATGATAGTGTTCAATATGAAAAACTTCAGTAGCTATATATCATTCTGATAAAGGGCATAGGGTATCTATCTCATGTGCATTATTATGAAAAGTTATAAAATCCTAACGTGTTATTCATGTTACATTGGATACTCAAAGTATAATTCCTAGACCTCAGACTAGAACAAGGCACCAAAAACATACAGTGGAGAAAACATAGCCTCTTCAACAAATGGTGCCGGGAAAACTGGAAATCCACATGTAATAGAATGAAAATTAATCCTTTTGCCCTGCAAAAGAGAAAAAACAACTCTAAACAGACCAAAGACCTAGGAATTAGACCAGAAACCCTGCACATACCAGAAGAAAATATAGGCCCAACACTTCAACATATTGGCTCAGAAACTGAGTTCCATAATAAGACTTGTGAAATGCAGGGAATAAATGGGATGGCATCAAACTACAAAGCTTCTTCACAGCAAAGGAAACAATCAAGAGTATGAAGAGAGAGCCTACAGAATAGGAGAAGATCTTTGTCACCTGTATCTCAGATAGGGCATTAATCTCCAGGACATATAAAGAACTCAAGAAACTTAACACCAAAAAAACAAACAAACAAACAATAAATGGCTAAAGGAACTGAAGAGACTTTTCTCAAAAGAAGAAATACAAATGGTCAACAAATATATAAAAAAAATATTCAGCATCTCTAGCAATTAGAGAAATGCAAATTACAACTACACTAAGATTTTATCTCATTCCAGTCTGACAACTATCAAGAATACAAGTAACAATAATTGTTGGCAAAGATATGGGGGAAAGGGTATACTCATACATTGTTGGTGGGACTGAAAATTAGTGCAAATAGTCTTGAAACAGTATGAATATTCCTCAGAAACTAAAAATGGAACCACCATTTGACCTACCCCACTCCTCAGTATATATCCAAAGGATTTAAAATTAACATATATAATAATGCAGCCACATCAATGTTTATAGCAGCACAATTCACAATAGCTAAGCTATGGAGCCAATCTGGGTACCCTTCAACAGATGAATGGATAAAGAAATTGTGATATGTGTATGCAATGGCGTATCACTCAGCCATTAAGAAGAATGATTTTGCCAATAAATAGATGGATTTGGAAAACATAATGCTAAGCGAAATAAGCCAATCACAAAAGAACCAAAGGTTAAATGTTTTTGCTAATATAGGGAAGCTAAACCACAATAAAGGGCCAGGGGAGAAGTTCAGTAAAATTAGACAAAGGGGAACAAAGGGAAGGGGCGCGTAGGAATAGGAAATATAATAGAACGAATCTTTTTTAAAAAATTCTGATTTGTTATACATGATGGTAGAATGCAATTCATTTCATATTATACTTATAGAGCACAATTTTCAAGACAATGATTGTACACAGAATATTTTCACATCATTCATGTCTTATACATATACTTAGGGTAATGATGTCTAATTCATTCCACCATTATTCCTACCCCCTTGACCTTTCCCTTCCCCTCCCCCTCTTGCCCTATCTAAAGTTCTCCATAGAATGAAATCTTTTTAAATTTTTAAAATTTGTTCCTTTTAGTTAAACATGACATTAGAATGTATTTTGACATATCATTTATACAGTAGAATGAATCTGACATAATTTTCCTATGTACATATATGAAAATACACCACCATGGTATACTTCCACAAGAATGGGGTCCTAATTAGAATAAGATATATTTCATTCTTGTATAATTTTATTAAAATAGACCCTACTGTCAAGTATAAATAAAAAGAATCAATAAAAAATAAAATATATAATGTTTGGGAAAATAGGAGATTAGTTATATGTTCTTACTGGGCTACCTAGTTTTAAGTTTAAGCAGTACAAAATCGGTCTAAAATTTGACTGCTTGAATATAACCTACAATCTTGTTCTTTTTCAAGCCCATTGAATAGGTAAAAGGTAGGGGTTGGGTATAGGTATGTACAAATATCTGCTGATTAAAAAAAAATCATCTTAGGCAAAAGTACAAGTTGTAAAGAAGTGACTGGTGTTCTGGAAAAAACTGTTCAGTATATGAGGTTTGGTTTTGAGGCACAAGGTTTTAGGAAGTTGCATTTGTATTCACACACCCGCTCGTATTTTCTCCTCTACCACGAAACTTCAGAAACTTGCTGCATGCAACTACGGTGTCTTGTCTGATTTCATTTTCCTTTATTTTCTTTTTTATCCTATGGAAATTGGCAATTTCAAGCTCAGGGCTGTTTCTATCCTGGTCTTTATATAAACTGCTTTAGAAGGTCCCTGTTGACCAAGATGAAGAACTGAAAGATGAATAAATATATGTTGGTGACAAAAAGCGCGAACAAAATTTCATTCTCTGGATGGTTCTGGAAACAAGAATAAACCCAGAACTCTCATTCCGGAGCATAATAATATCATTAAACGAGGCCCATTATTTAGAATAATTTTCAGGAATGCAAACTTGGCAGCTTGCCTCGCGTTGTCAACTTGTGAATCTTAGAAACATGTTGGATTATTATTGTCTGTCTTCACAGAAGCATATGCCTCATTAGGTGTGGATAGTCCAAGAAGGTATGTGAAACCTGTCTGGGCTCATGCTTTCAGAGCTGGGTCCTTGCTGGACAAAATTCACTGAATTTCAGATTGATTCATTTTGGCCCTCCACCTGTATTGCTTCTCATTTTCTGCTTTCTAGTCTTTTGTAGGAATACACAACACACACACACACACACACACACACACACACACACACCCATATATATATATGAAAGTTAAGTTTCATATTATCATAAGAACCATTTATCTTTGCCTTCTCTTTCTATAATAACACACCGTATCTATGTAGAGGACATTAATAACAATACACGCATGTGGTTCCATTGACATCAGAAGTTGTTGACACTAGTCAGCTTTCAATCATTTTTGTGGACTACATGAGAAGTCCAGGGTTCAAGTCCTGGCTACATTCTTCACTATGTGATATAAATTTTTTGAGCCTGAAATTTTATTTTCTGCACAATTGGATAAATAACAGTACTTAATTTATAGTGTGGTTGTTCTGATTAAATGAGACGCTATATTTGGTAGAAGTTACTTATACCATGCACAGAGTTATATAAATGTTAATTAATTTAATTTAAACATATATTGGCGATATTTCTCCCCTTTGGCTTCTTGCCCGGCAACTCTTCCAGGCCCCAGAGATCCATGCTGGCTGTCTCCATAAGACATCCGTGTTCATGAAGCATGTGGTGGCGGCTCAGTTCTCCACTTCCATCTGGATGTTTTTGGCATTGTGCAGACATTGTTGCAGCTTGCAGAAGTCACAGTATAAGCTAATATTTAAAAAAAAAAATCCCCACTCTTTAGTACTTGCGTGTGGTTGGTACTTGTAAGTTCTTGTCCTCCAGAACCTTACCTTCCAAGGCTTCCTGAGCCACCCAGTAACCACAGAGGACTATTGGAAGGTTGTGGTTTGATCTTCAGGAAAGCCCTCCTCCCTCTCTCAATGGAGTTAGTATCCTTACACATCTTGACAAAGAGTCATTTGGGAAAAATCCATATGCCAAATAATGCTTCTGAAGTTTGAAATAACTGTAGCATATTTTACAATCAAGAAATTGCTGTTTAGATATGGTAAGTACTTAATGGTGGTAGAACATGTGGTAATGTTGAAGGAAGAGAGTCCTTAAAATGCAGCCACTTAACAATGCTAGACTCAAACAAGAAACAGGGCAGCAAGCCAAGCTCAGGGTCAGGACATCTGATGCTATTCAAGATGCATAGTTCCTGCCCTTCAGAGAAATAAAGTCATCTTCTGAGAAACTGACAAGTTCAGGGTCACAACACTAGTATGCAGAGTCTTATACTAGACAGGACTATGTGTTTGCAATTAGAACACTAGAGTTTGACTGTCATCCTCAGCCAGGGACACAAGAACTTAAAGCCAGGGTGACAGAAAAGTTATAGTCTCAGCCTGGTGAGATATGATGAGATGGTAAAATGGGTGCACTGCAAGGCAGAGAGGTCAGTGTACCTAGTGGCCCCAGCTCTCCTTCCAGCTACCTCTCATTCTAGTATATAGTTCATATAATTTCTTTCATTGCATCAAAATAATTCTTTCTCTTTCTAAAACCGTACCTAGCAAGCCTTGGGCAGAGCTGGTTTAGGACTGGAAAACCTGGACTTTTGCTCTGTTAGCTAGCAGTGTGTCCCTGGGTACCATGTGAAGAAGAGATGAGTTGGATGCCTTGTGGCATCTTTTTAAATTTACATTTCTCTACTGTGAGTGTGTTGAAAAAGGTAGGAATGCTATGCCTGATTTATGGTTATTTTCTCAATTTTTTTGCTTAAAAAGGTCTGTGAGACAGGTTTTTATTTACTGTTTATTCAGTCTCTCTTCTCCATATGTATAAATGGGATTTCCCCCCACCTTTACCTGGAAGTATAATGGGATTTCATGATAATACCCATGTAGGGGGCATGGCAAACAGTTTATTGTCATCACTCATAGGAGTTTTGTTCTATAATATTGGAACAAAAACTGAATTAGTGAATACTGAATCATTGATACCAGGGTCAATAGAGGACTGTTCCTCCAATCTGCTGGTTAAATTTTTGTCACCTGATCAATACACAGCCTTGTGTTATGTGTATTCCTGGGTAAAGATGGTTTATTTAATAAGTATTGCTTATTGAATCATAACCAACCACATTTTAGCTCATGCCTGAACACAGCTTGTCAACACTCATATTTTCTCTGTAAGGCACATCACAGCTTCTTGCACTTAGGAACACTAGACAGCACTTCAACACTGTTCTCAGGAACCATTTTAAACCGTGGGAACTTCCAATGGAAAAAAAAACACACCAAAATGCAAAGAATGTGTCACTAAACATACCATGAAAAGAACATTTGCTTACAGCACGAGAGCTGAAACACGAAGGCAGAACATTGTCTTGTTCAACCTCAGCTGGAAATTTGCATGTTCAGCAACTCATATTTCTTGCCTCTATGTATATCCACAAATAATGCTCAAAGTGTCCCAGGTATCGGATTTGGGGGTTACAAATACATTTTAGCAAATAGATGGATTCATAAATATGGAATCTGAATAATGAGTATGGCCTGTGAATTATATGAGATTATGTGAGGTTCTAGCTTAAGGAAACAATTCTTCATTTTTTTGTTTGATTATTAGTTTGGCTTATGTCTGATTTTCTGTAACAGAGAGGATCTAAATTAAAGTAGATTAAAAAAAATAGTGCCCCTTTTCTCCCTCTCTTGTAAGGTCAGATAAATGTCCCAAAGTGAGTTTTCCTGGTTAGCCAGTAGCTTGTTCTCCATCCCTAGATTGAAGGCACTTCTGTGTTCCAACTCACTGGGAGGGTAAAGGAAATAAATCCAGGACAAGGGATTTCTATTTAGGGAAGTGTGATGGATTTTGCATGTATTACTCTCACATTCTAATTTACCAAAAAGCCATCCGGGAAATGGATTTCTCGTGGGGAAGTCACCAAGTGTCAAATGGATTTGATGGTCAAATAACTGTCTAGGAATAACCCTGAGCTATGTTAGCTTTACTTACGTTACTCATTTTAAAGCCATGCGATAGCAATAAAACAATACTAATCCCAACATAACAGGGATAATGACAACCTTAGCAATGCAGGAATGGCCATTCTTAAAACTCATTTGGATTTTTAAATCTGAAGAAGGCTCTGCCAAACACTTGACACAAAAAGTAAATACACTATTAAATCTTCGGTCAAATATCAAAACAGTGAATTTACCTGACAGTGTTTAGCTCAGATATGCTATCTTGTAAATGGTTAGTGATAAACTTCTTTTACATCAATTTTTGATTTGAAAAAAAAATTGTATTTGAAAAAAACATTATCAAACCTCAGAATGACAGCTATAGATGGAAAAGAGACCAGGTGGAAAAAGAAAACAGATGACTTAGAGATGCAGAGAAATTTGAAAATCTCAAATGAGGAATTTCCTTAGTGATGGGAAGGCATGAGTGGCAGGTGACCCAACCTTACAGACTGAGGTTCTTTTTATAACTTCTCTCTGGGGGAAGAGACCTGAGGAAACTTACTAACTCTATTATTATTATTGTTGTTATTGATATTATTATTAATATTTTGTGTTCTAGATAGAATGTAAGTTTTGTAAAACACTTCAAAAAAGCTGGGAACATTTTGGCTAGGAGTTATGGATTTGAGTGGTAGCTCTACCATTCACTGTGGGACATTGTATTAAGGATATAAACTATCCTAACCTCAGGTCACTTATGTAAAGGCCAGTGATAGTTACTGCCACTTGTGAAAAATAATTGATAACTGAAGTACTGCATGCAAAGAGCTAGAACCATGCCTGTCCTATAAGTGACAGTGAGTGTGTGTGTGTGTTGGGGGGTGGGATTTGAAAGAATGACATGAGGTTTGAGGGACACATGAAAAGGGAACATGGGGCTTGTGGAAATCTTAATCCAAAAAGAATAGGTAGGGAGAATGACAGGAAGGAAGATATGGAGGCAAAAAAGCTTACTAGTTATTCCAACAGCAGAATCAGGTATTTGTTTGTTTGTTTGTTGCTTTGTAAGTTGTGCAGAGAAATGGTGGAAAATAGGGCTGGAAAGATAAATGCAAATTGATTATGAAGAACCAGGAAGGACAGGCTGAGCTCTCCTACTCCAGTTTTTTAACCTATGTGATTGGGGTGTTTTGAAAGATCAATTCTTATGATGTATAAAATAGATTAGAACAATTCTGCTTAAGTTAGGATGGAACAAACATTTATTTTTCACCTTTTCACCATTTACTCTTCTCTTTACAAATGGAGATTTTGGTTCATGGATACACCAATCCTTTAATCTCAGTTCATATGCTCTGTGTCAATAAAGATTCATATAGAAACTAAAAACCACCCTAGGACCTGGAAGGATTAGGAATATAGGAAGGATTGAATATCGGAATTACAGGCCTGTGAATCTACGGGAAGCGTAGGGGACTTTCAGGGAAGCTATCCCTAGTGGACAGCAAATCAAACAGTGCTATAGTCACAGCATGTTGGACAATGATCTCAGCTGCTTGTAGCCCCAAAGTTTGACAATTTGCAGGATGATTCCTGGAAGTTTTCATCAACATCTCACACCCATCCTCTATCAAAGCCCAGACACCTTTCTGCTGCTGCCTCAGGAGCAACAATGGCTTCAGCTTCACCTGACTCAGCCTAGTTCTCCCACTGGTAGAATCTAACCTGGAGCCTTAAAGGCAATGTAGCTTCCCGGCTCCCAAACCTGTCACTCAGAGATGAGCATAGAAGAAGGGAGGGAGCAGTATTAAAATGATGATGGACCATCTGATACTCTGGGTAGGGGCATTGCTTTGCTCTAGTGGTTCGTGCTCATCTCTAGATACAATGAATGATTCAGGGACAAACATTAACTTTAATCTTGTCCTATCTAATAAGAATTAAGTCTTAGGGATTTTTATGACCACTAGAAAAGAGGCTTTTTCTGTTTTGCTGTTCTTGAACCTGGGAGAGTAGGAAACAAATGGTATTAGAGTCATCGTGTGATCAAAAAGAGAGACCTTGCCTGAGAATAATGCCTAATGGACAAAGGAAAAGAAAACCCAGCCAAGAAATCAGGTTTTGATGACAACCTGTGTGTTCCTGATTTCAGCCATGCCTGAAGTTAATCTTATTTTTAGACTTATCAATTGAGGAGCTAATACGTTGTCTTTTGTTTTAGTCAGCTTTTTTGCTGCTGTGTCTAAAGGACTTGACCAGAACAACAGTAGAGGAGGAAAAGTTGATTTGAGGACTCGTGGTTTCAGAGGTCTTAATCCATAGAAGTCCAGCACCATTCCTCTGGGCTCCAGCTAAGGCTGAATATCATGGTGGAAGAGTGGGCCAGAGGGAAGCAGCTCACATGATGATCTGAAAGCAGAGAAAGACTCTACTTGTGAGATACAAATACCTACCCAAAGCCATGCCCCAATTCCCACCTCTTCAGCCACACCCTACCACTTCAGTCACCACTCAGTTAATCCCTATCAGAGGATTAAATCACTGATTGAGTTAAGACTCTTATAACCCAATCATTTCTCCTCTGAACTTTCTTGCATTGTCTCACATGTGAGCTTTTGGGGGATACCTTACATCTAAACCATAACATCTTTCTACATAAGTCACTTGCAGTTAGGTTTTCTGTCATTGAATACAATTTAGAAGACAATGTTAATAGTCCAGCTTCAGTACCACAAATGATTATTTGGGGATATAATGATAAATGAAACATGATCCCTGATCCTAAAGATCTCATTAGCTTGACACATTCATAGCTAACTCTAGTCTTCTTGAAAGACCATCTTCTTTGATGCCACATTTCAGCCCAAATGAATAAAACCTATCCAATCTTGAGTGTATTGGGTATATTTTATGTATCTGATGGAATGCCATTGTATTCCACCCTGAAAAATAGTAAATAGGAGTTGTCCCTATTGCTACAGAGGATTTGTGTTTTCTTTGGCAACTGGCAGTGGTATTTCATGAATAACAATGGAAGTCACTTGTATGGAGGTACATGCTTGTGATCCCAGGCTGAGGCAGGAGGATTGCAAGTTCAAAGCCAACCCTCTCAACAGTGAGGCACTGAGAAAATCAGTCAGACCCTGTTTCTAATAAAATACAAAAAAGGATTGGGGATGTGGCTCAGTGATTAAGTGCTCCTGGGTTCAATTCCCACTACAAAAAAAAAAAAAAATTAATGGCAGTGAAGTGAATCAGGGTATAGATACAAAGATGTAGGCATTTAATATTATGTGTCAAAAGCAAATGATTCAGAGAAAGGAAGTTCTTTTTATTCAAAGCTTTGTTACTACTTTCTTCCTTCCCTTGCTCTTTTGTCCCCACCTTCAACAGAGCATCTTTAGTAAATATAAGGGCAGCGTGGCCATCGTGGTTTCAGAAGGTGTCCTGGGAAGTGGCATTGTTATCAACTATCTTATCTAATGTCAAGATACAATAAGGACTTCTTCCTCATTCTCTTGAAGCTCTCTAAAAGTAAGGATATTTTTGGTGCCAAATTGCGTATGTACATGAGAATATGTGCATATATGCATTATTTTTATTGTTGAAATGCATGGCAGTACTATTAGACGCTTTGTCTCCCTTGGTAGCTTTTTAGGGAGTGTGTACTCAGGCTACCCTCTGGTAGGGTAATACTCACAGGAAATCTAAGCGCCACCGTAGAAAAGATTTGCTAAAGCTCCATTCATAGATGACTTAACTTGGGAAGGTTGTTTCTCTATGGGCAAGGCTTATCTTAATCAAAGCTGAAAACATTTGGGCAAACGTATTTATAACTATAACTCAATATTATTAAATGTCATTCCATGGAATAGATTGAATCTAAAGGGAGATTTTAATTAAGGAGCCAGTGTTACACTTACTAATTAGCCCTTCCCTGCTTATCTTCTTTCATGAAGCAGATTTCTTGTCAGAGTTGAAAATGTCTCTATAACTGGCTTTCTCTCTCCATATGGCTGCCTCCAAGTTAGACTGTCCATGGGACCTCAGTGAAGGGAGCTGGGTGTGAAGGAGGCTGGTGAGAGAAACGGCCTCTCTGCTTAAACACTGTGTACAAAAGGCTTCCTGCATCCCTCCAAACCAACTGGTTATTCTTAAAAAATGAAAAATAGTTGTAGATGGACACAATACCTTTATTTTATTTATTTTATATGTGGTGCTGAGGACTGAACCCAGTGCCTCACACATGCTAGAGTTTACCACTGAGCTACAAACTCAACCCACTAACTGGTTATTTTTTTTTTTTAACATTAACTGGTTATTTTTTAACATGCCTCACATATGAATAATGTGACTTCCAGTTGTATCTATTTTCTCTGGAGCAATATAGTTATATCCCTTTTATTTTCCCAATTAACTATGAAATTCCCTTATTCTGTACATATAAACAGGAAGTCCTTTTTTTTTTTGTCTCTTGTCATTTTCCTCAACTCTGAATTATTCAAGAACCAAGTATCCACACTACACTGTGCATCACACAGGGTAAATTCTGCTTCCAAATACTATGTAAGGGAAGAACTAGAAACTAGTATCATTCTACCAGTAGGTCCAAGTTCCAGATGGCTCTTGATTTTAGGCTGCTGAAAGCTGATGCTGCCTGGTTTAGTCTATCCCCATTCACTGCCCTTTCAGGTTTTAATGTTAAAGGCCTAATCTGCTCCTTCCATGCTCTGCCACCTTGCCTAAAGAATAAACATCATGGGACTTTTCGCAACTTACTCCCCACTCATATAATTCTAGTTCTTGGCTTGGTTCTAGGGACTCCTGTCCCTTTATGGAATGTCCATCTTTAGCCCTCCCCCTCTCCCGCCCCCCCCCAGTCCAATCAGGAAACCTCATCCAGAAACATTTTAACCCATCAGAGAAGTATAATGAGATAAAACCTAAGAAAAGAAAGAGGCCAAATTTTTAATCTCTTTTCCTGTATAGAAATTTCTCTGCTCTCTCGGTCATCAGCTCTGTCTCCTAAGAAGCATATATTCAAGACAGACCATTCATCTACATAAACAAATTAAAAAGGATTAGTTCTGAGGTGACTTTCTACTTCCACTAAAGCCTAAAATTGATGGATTGCTTCTTTTCCAGGAAATGTTAAGTTTTTCTCAGCGGGCACTCTATTAGAACAGTTTCTAATATGGTAGGTAGGGGTTTCCATATAAATTGTTGTCCAAATTAGGATAATTTTGAGTATGAAAGGGGATATTATTTGATAAATACACCTGTCCAATAGGTCCAAGCCAAGACGATTGGAGGCAGACAGAAACATAGGGAAACTCTTTGCATAGGAACCTGCGACTTCCTAAGGGGGAAATTGATGTGTTAGGGGTAATGCAAAGCCAGCTTCTTCACAGCTTCCCCTCATGTGACAAGTCCCAAACACCACAGAACTCACTTCCAAACTGCGAATGGATAAAAAGGACCTACTTATGTGATTTTGTTAATCCAGAATCCTGAGAATATATTTACTGATGAGGGAGAATAATTTGAACAGGTATACAATCATTATAACCATTAATTTTGAGCAAAGTTATTTTTTTTCTTCCATAGGAGAAAGCCATAAATAATATGGATCAAATATGTTCAAATAAGTAAATTTCCCAATTTTCTTAAAGTAGTACTTAGTTTTTAAACTCATTTTTTTTTAAGTTTTCTACTATCTGATATGGCTGGAGTTAACTAGCACAATATGCCTCTTTTTTTTTTTTTTCCATTCCAGGTTTTAGGTCAAAGACTTTGCTTTATACAATATCAAAACTTTCTGAGTTCCTTTGTTTAAAATCTTGCAAATTTTTTGATTATTTCAAAAGTTTAGGAATCTGTAAAATGAATGATATTAATACCTTAGGAAAAAATATGCAAGTTTGCAGTGAATCAGATGATTAGTCAAGAAATAGTAAGCTGTTGGAAAATGTTTCTTTCACAAGTCTCTTTCAATGCTCTACCTCACATCTGGGCACAGGCTAATGTGTCGATGGATTTCACTAGAAATGTAGGTGCCCATAAACTTGATTATCAGAAGGGTGTGTCATGGTTTCCAGTTTCTAGATATCCTGAGCCATTTTTTCAGTTTAATCTTCCCCTCTCCCCACCCAGAAGAAAGTACTGCCTTATCAAAGGAGTTCTATTTTGAGTTCAGGGGACCTAAGAGAACTAGTTTCAAGTCTTGGCCCTTGGTCTTTCTCTTTTTATCTTTATGCTTCTTGTTCCAGTCACTAACTTCTGTGAATTAAGTAGGATAATATCCATCCCAAACAACCGTGTGATGATTAAATAAAATATCATATGGGAAGTAACCTGAAATACAATGGACACTCAGAAAAAATGCCACTTTCTTTCCTCCATCAAGTACATTTGCAAACTTACATGGAGAGCTAGTGATTTCAGGGAGATATTCTATTCTCTAGTTTTAAGACTACCACTTCAAATGTCTTTTGTTCTTCCTTTTGTGGTAAGTGCCTTCACCATTCCATAAGTATTTATTGAGGACTAAGTGCCAATCACTTTGATTGTTACTGGGTTTACAAAATAGTATGATCCTATCTCCATATAAGTAAATTAATTGGGAAACTAAAAAATTGAATGAGGGAAAAGAAAAAGCAAAGCATATAATCCTGAGATTTGTGGAAATTACTATAAAGGAAAAGAACAGAATATGATAGTAAAAACAAAGAGGAAGCCTTTGTTGAGTTAGGGTGAAGAGAAGACCATTCCTTGGAGGTCACGTTTCAATGGTGGAAGAGGCGACCCTTTTGGTTGAGACCTAAACAATGAGAGGCCTGAGTAGAGGAAGAATAAAAGCATCTTGGGCACAAAAATACCATGAAACACCATGATGAAATGTGGAAAAGAACTTTATGATTCAGGGAACTCAAGAGTATTCTTGTGCTGTAACATAATGAGTAAGCAAGACAGAGAATGAAATGAGAGTCACTTGGAAGGACAACAGGGACACATGGCCCAGGGGAGGTGTCATGAAACGCATCCACATGTTGTCTAAAATGCAGTGGGAAGCCACTAAAGAGTTTTAACCAGGGGAATGGCATAATTCAATTTAAATTTTAATGAGTACCGTAGTTATTGAGAAGAGAATGAGTTATAGTGGGAAAGAATGGAAGCAGAAGAAAAGATAGGAGTCTATAACAGGAATTCAGAGAAGAGATGGTGGGTGGTATTGGAGAAAAAGAAATATGTATGGAATTAAGTATCACTAAGAGGTTTTGATATAGTTCATGTGGCTAGATGGTTTAGAAGAACCGTAAACCAAGGATGATTCTGTATGTCTCTTTGATAAGGTAGAAGAAAGAAGCCTTTGCTAAAATGGAATAGACTAAGTGAGGAATTAATTGGTTGGTGTAAGGATCAAGATTTCAATTATAAACCTGTTTGAGATGCTTGTGTGACATCTAAGTTTATTCCTAAAGGAAGACTTTAGAAACATGAGTACAGAGTTCATTAGGAATCATTGATATTAACAGACTTGTGAACTTGTAAACCAAGGAATCTGAATGAAATTTGATATCAGGATACAGCAAACATTGAATTCTGGAGGGGAATTTCCTCAACTCAGATGACACAGAATTTCTATGAATAAAGACTCAGTAACGATGATCTCCTAATCCCAAATTATAAAACATAAGAAAAAGGAGGCATCCAACAGGCATGAACATAGGCACACACATAAACTGATAAGAGCCTTTGACAGTTGAACAGTGATGGGGACCATATATTTATTATAACTAAAGATATAAAAGAAAGAATAAAAATGTAAGAAATAAATAAACAGATAATAAGAAAATGAGATTGGTTTTCTAGGAATGAATCTGTTAAATTAAAAACTGAAATGTCAGATAGTTAGTTGATTTACATTAATACATGGGTAGCTCTGTGCTGTGTCATGGAGTCATAATTGTAAAACCTCCATCCCCACTCTTATGAAACCTATTGTCTTTTGAGGGAGAGTGACATGGTTCAAATCACCATAAAGTCAAAACTAATCAGTTAATCCCTTGATAAGCAATTAGAATAACTAAACAAAATTGAAAAAGGAATAAGCACACTAAAAGACACATCCAAAATAGAAAGCATAGAAATAATTCGGTTACCCAAAGTAAGATCTGGAGATATAAATAGGTACAAAATTAAAAGAAGTTTCAAGCATATGGAGGATATAATTAGACAGATTAATGCACACTTAATAGGAGTTCCAGGAAAGGAAACTAAAAAGGAAGAAGAAATATCAAAAGCAAAGATAATGCTGAAAAATTTCCAGGCCTGATATATAGGCATGAACTCACTGGTTGGAGAAACACTGCATATTCCAAGCAAGATAAATAAAAAGACACCCACATAAATACAATCACGGTGAATCTGCAAAACCCCAAAGACAAAGAGAAGATTATAAAAGTAGCCAGAGGAAAAAGACAGATTCTCTGAAAAGGAAGAAAAATCTGATAGCATATTTCTAATTAGTAACAATAAGATGTAGACAGCAATGATCATCGTCTTCAAAATACTCAAAAAACATCGATTGATAATATTACACATACCTGAACTACAAAGATTAGGGATAAAGTAAAAATATCTTAGTGAAACTGAGGTTTAAAACCTAGAAGAAAACTCAGCCCTTATTTCTAGTTGACTGTGAAGAAGGTACCTGTGTGAAAACAGAAGACTCTTCAAGATCCCATAGAAACAGCAGGCAAACCTAGAGGTCTGTCCTTGAAAGGCAAGACTGCTCCCAGTGAGCATGGGAATTTGCTCAGACAGAGTGAGTTCCCTAATCAGCACATCCCTTAGACTGAGAACACTTCTTCCCAGATCTTGAACTATCACTAAATTACTCAGGAGTGGGGGAGATCACTAGGGTACTAGGCTAATTATAGGAGCTGTAAGAAAAAAGCCTGATGGATACCTCAGTGATTGCATTCCGTGGGAGGAGCAGGTTCTTCAGTTTGCATCCAGTAAATTAATTCTGTCAGTGATTAGAAGAACAAAAGAGGATTCATGGTCTCGCCAATGTATTATTTGCAGTTTTGAATTTTGACCAAACTTACTAGACATCCCAAGAAACAGGAAATTGTGTTCTTTACTAGAAGGAGGTGGGGGGATACATCCATAAATTGTAATGCTGACTTTTATTAGTTGTCTAGGATGTGACTCATAACCTAGTGTAAACCAAGGTAGCTGGCAGTACTTGAGAAGCCTGTATTTTATGCACTCCTGAAAACCTGGTTAAACTCCATGTAGCTCTCTGCATTCATTTAATGTTTCTCACTGATGATATAACAACAAGCAAACTGGAAATTTATGTTGTGCTTATAATTTTTATTATGTTTAGAAATTTACATTTTTTAAAACAAGCGCTAAAGCAGAATAGACCCTGTAAGAACATAGAGGAGTATAAACTTTTTGACCTTGAGGTATGGGGGAAAACTTCCTAAAGAAGACACAAGAAGTACAAATCATAAAACATGGATAAATTTTACTATACTCAGTACAAACAGATACTTCACATAGAGCAAAAATGATACCAAAAAAGCAAAGTAAAAAGCTATTTGATTTGGAGGTGACTATAACACTTTATTTATAAAGAACTTCTATAAATTAATGAGAAAAAGGCAAACAACTCAAAAGAAAGATGGGAAAGGGCTCTCTACAAAGATTAAACAATTGTCTAATAAACATAAAGAAGAGCTGTTCTGCTGGGTGCAATGGCACATGCCTGTAATCCCAGCAGCTCAGGAGGCTGAGACAGGAGGATTACAAGTTCAAAGCCAGTCTTAGCAACTTAGCAAGGCACTAAGCAACTCAGTGAGACCCTGTCTCTAAGTAAAAATACAAAATAGAGCTGGGAATGTGACTCAGTGGTTGAGTGCCCCTAAGTTCAATCCCAGTACCAAAATGAAAAAAAAAAAAAAAAAGAAAAACAGAAGAGCAGTTCTATCTAACTAGGGAGCTTAAAACTACAACAAGAAACCATCACCTGTATACCAATTTGGAAAAAATGAATGTTTGATTATACAAATATCAGTGGAAATGTGGGAAACAGAAACTTTTATAATTAATGATGAAAACAAAAATTGCTATAATCACTTTGGAAATGATTTGTCCATCTAGTAAAACTGAAGATGCTCACAGTTTAGGGTTCAGCAGCTTGACTTCTCAGTTATCACCATTTTAGATAAAATCTGGCATAGAAACATAAGGACCTAAGTTGAGATGTTCATAATAGATTGTTTATAATAATAAAAATGTAGAATAACTCAACTGTCCCTTATTAGGGGAATGGATGAGATTTCATTTATTGAAATGCTGAGGAAGCATATAGCAATTACAATTTGTGACCTCTATCAGTAGACATCAACATGAAAAATTGCAAAAGGAAACATAATGCTAAATGCAAAAAATAGATGAATGTTGTATATAACATGATATTGTTCACAGGAAATTTTGAAGAGATAAACTACTAGTGTATACATTCTTCATTAATACATGTATTATAAACCCTTGCAAGGCAGTGATGTATATCCATTTTAGAATAGTGGTTCATCTGTTGGAGAAAGAATGTGAAGTGAGATCAGATGTTCCTGAACCTTCTCATATGTTTTTAAAGAGAGTCATTTGATGTGCATGTAGGAAACTGGTACCAGCAGCTTAATCTCCAGGGTGAATCCATGGATATGTGCCACATACTATTTCATTCATATTTTGTTGACCTGAAATTTATTCAACCAATATATATTGAGGGATTTATTTTATGATGGGCAATTTTCCTAAATGGAAAGAAGGTAGAGAATCGTGCATAGACTCATACCCAGAAACATCTTGTTGGAAGTATGTTCAGGCCACCTGGGTGGATGGTGGGGTTCTGCAGTGTAGTCCAGCAGGGTTTGAGCAGCAGGATTTGACCCTGTTTCTGTCAATTAAAAATTTGGGCCCAGTGCTGTATCTGGGGAGAGAGTTGGAGAACTAAGGATGTTGCTTTTTCTATTTAAATCACGTGCACAGGTTTTCTTCCTTTGGGACAGAGGCGAATAGGATGCTTGTGAAGTGCAGAGTGGGCTGGACCTTGGGTCCCCATGGACAGCAGAATGTAAGGACAGCTGCTTTGGAAAATACCTCTGATTTGGGAGATGGAAGGCCCTGGGATGCAGAGTAACAGGCGGTTTATTCTGAAGCCAAGAAGCTATAAATTTTCTAACATAAATACAACTCTGCCTGAAAATTCTGAGTGTTGGCCCTTCCTAATAGAGGCAGGGAGAGTCAGATGGCCTCTGACCATCCGTTCCCTCTCCATTGGCCTTAACCCTCTCACAGCTGGATGTGAGGATTCTGGTAAATAGCACATCCCAGACGAGGGATACTGTGGTGCCAAGGGGTTAACAGGCACTTTGTGTGAAGTTTTAATATTCCACAAATGAAATGTGCATGTGAAATGGGAAAAAAAGAGGAAAAGATTATATTTGTCAGCTGGGCTGCCATATGTTGTTCTGGCCGGAGTGCAGAAAAAATGGTGACAATTCTTTCCTGAAAGAGAATCTCTGTCAACTCCTGATTTCATGCCTTTCTTTGGACAAGCAGGAGCTTTCTTCATGACCAGGCAGAGTCTAAGATTATCATTTTTGTAGGGCAACCTGCACCTAAGCCTGAAAGAACGTTAGCGTCCCTTGGTTTGATTTTCAGGAGATGGAAAAAAGCACACACATACAAAAAATCATCAAATATTTTCTTAATTTATTTTTGTAGATGAAATTGGCCCTTGGGGTAAAAAACAGTCCTCTGAAAGAACGAAGAGCTAGCTGAATGACAAAGGGAGAGGAGGTTAGATGGGCAAATATGTTAGTTTTCACCAAAGTCACCATCAATTTCACAGAATTGATTTTGTCACACCAAAGATTTTTCTTATTCATATTTGGTGGGCTGTGATGCTTATGTTAGTAAGAAATAAAGTCTAAATCTGTGTCTCATAGGAAAAATAAATAAGATACAGCCTTGAGGTGTGAGAGGATTTTTTTTTTAAATGATACCATTATTACTTTGCATTTGAAAATCCTGTGTTGGACAAAATTATTTTTTCTGTAATGTTTTATGGACTCTGTTTATTGGTTTTAAAAGGTATATAATCTAAAATTTTTGAAAAATGAAGAAAATTGCCAGGCATGGTGGCACACGCCTGTAATCCCAGTGGCTCAGGTGGCTGAGGCAGGAGGATCCAAAGTTCAAAGCCAGCCTCAGCAATGGGAAGGCGCTAAGCAACTCAGTGAGACCCTGTCTCTAAATAAAATACAAAACAGGGCTGGGGAATGTGGCTCAGTGTGGAACACCCCTGAGTTCAATCCCAGGTGCCCACCCTCCAAAAATTAAGAAAAGTTAGGCAATTTAATCTATAATTTAAAAATAACATTAAAATATTTTGCTTTATTTTTATGCTATAAATAAGTAAATATATGAACATAACTTTACATACTTAACATATTATTATGCAATAAATATAAATTTTAATAGGCTTATATATTCCATTGAGAGGATGTTCCATTCCTTGTTAACTATTTCCTGTAATTGGCATTGGTTTCTTTCTGAGTTTATTTTCTGCTTATTGACAAGTAAGGCAAATCCTTCCCTTCATGACTATTTTTTTTTGTAGAAGATGCTTTTCTTACTATTTGTAAAAAGTGAAGTTCACCTTAACAGAGTATAATTTAGAATCTTTTAGGAACAGTGCTAACTAACCTAAGGTTCTCTGGCTTAATGCCTATTTAATATATGTTGGTTATTGGACCTCAGAGATTTTGGGGGGTAATGTTTATTCTTGTCCTACCTGAATGTTTGTTTTGGGCTCACGTGTAATAAGGAGGAAGAGTTAAAAGAGAGTTAGTTGAATCATTGATTCACTCATTCAGTTGCTATCATATGAGGCACAGTTTGGATGAGACACAAGCCCTCAGAGGGAACTCATACCATGAGTACAGAGTTTCAGGTAAAGATGAAAAAATGAAGCCAGACCACAGACTCTCCCTCATATAATTCCTAACAAAACTATACCTCCAAAAAAGAGAATTAAAAAGGAACTGAATGAAGGAATATTACAACCAAGGGCCATTGAATTTAAAAAGTGGGGGATAGGCCATGGAAAGGAAGATTCTAGCATTATGCAAAACTTGAGTGCTCCCCCACCTCCAGTCACCCACAGACTGATAAGTTGACAAAGACCTGAAACTTTTTGCTAATGGCTGCAAATCAGGAGGGAGGCAAAGGAAATACTTATTGTTTCTTTTTTTTTCATTTCTACTCAGTGGGGGAGATATTGAGAAAAATGATTATTGGGAGGGCCTGGAAAAAAAATAGATGGAAAATGGGGGCAGAATCAAACTGAGGAACAGAAATGGCACACAGATGTGTTGCAGATGCATGGGGGAAAAAAAATTATCCAGGCCAAATCAAAGCAAGTGGAGAGCAGAGATGAGCAGTTACACCTGAGCAACGTGTAAAGGAATATTTAAGGAAAACAGGCAAGGGAATTGGAAGAAAAGAAGGAGAAGGGATGCCATTGAAGATATTCTGTAAAGGAACTGAAAATAATTCCCAGGAGTCTTCCTTAGATGAACAGCTCAAAAATGATGATGAAACCACAGAATGAGAAGGAAAGGGAGACAACAGAAATAAGGAAATAACTACAAGATCTAATCAACATCATCAATGGGCAAATCAATCAGATAATAGTAATAGCTAACATTTCCTGAGCATTGAATGTTACATACACTGTTCTGAGGGCTGTGTATGGATCACTTCCTTTAATCTCTACCAAACCTCTATGAGCAAATAGGATCTTCATTATCAAAGGACAAAACTGAGGCATTGTGTGGTTAAGGTATAGATTATTCACTAGAAAGTGGCAGAGGCAAGATTTTAAACCCAGGCATATTCTATGAGGTACATGGATCTTGATCCCCATTATTAAAAGTTAATTTTTCCACTTATCCATCCTTACATATACAGAGATGCAAATCATCTAATGCTACTGGTAGCTTTTTATGAATAATATTTTTTTTCTTTATTCTTTCTCATACTGCTTGAATTTTTGAAAATTATATTTTATGAACTTTACAAAATCATTAGATGAGCACAATAATATGATAGTGATAATAATATAATCACTAATAATGATTATAATGAGACCTTGCATTCTGAGTCCTATATAAGACACTCAATAATTTATTTCCTAATTTATGGTCTAGTGATGTCAATATTTTATGTCACTTCCTAAGCAGGGTTGGTGATTGAATGTGATTTGTCTGTACAGCGTTTGACATTTGAAAATCTCTCAAAATACCAAACAGATCATATTTTAGTTTTAGACATTCTTCACATTTGAATGAAAACTACTGAACCTAATCCCCCACACAGTATAATTAGCATTTAAAGTTTAATGGTTGTCAGGCTGGGGATGTGGCTTAAGTGGTAGTGCACTCGCCTAGCATGCGAGAGGCACTGGGTTCGATTCTCAGCACTACATAAAGAAAATGAAATAAAGATATTGTGTCCACCTAAAACTAAAAAAAAAAAAAAAAAAAAAAAAAAATTAAAAAGAAAAGTTTAATGGTTGTCTCTTTTTCCTGCCAGAATGTAAGCTCTATGAAGGCAGGGAGTTTGTGTCCCTAACATGTAGAACAGAGTCTAGCACATAGAACTCCATACATGCTTGTTGAATGAATGAAGCTGTAAATGGAAAATAGATTTTGCTAACAGAAAGCAGAATGAAGAAACATTGACAGGATTTTTGAATCCTTGAGGAGAATTTAACTTTTAAGTACTATTCAACTTAATTATAATTGTTAATAAGGCAATATTCCCATATTTAAATCTCATAGACATTTGAAAAACACACGATGAACATTTATTTTGTATACTGAAAATATTTCAAAGCCTGACATCATACTCATACTTGCATACCTACACTCCTCTTGAGAGGTTTCCTTTTCAAAAGGATCACATGAAAGACCAAAGAACACATTCCTGGCCACCAAGAGAAAAAGTTCTGTTTCTCTACAGTCAAGTAGCAGTAAAAGGTTTTCTTACTGAGTTCTTAGACTGGTGTCCCTGAGGAAAAGGAAAAGGGTTAGTTCACAGAACTGTCCATTTGGTTTCTTTGCCAACATTAAATAATACAGAGATTAAAGAAAACAACAACAACAACAACAAAGAACTTGGGTTTTCTCATTGTTCTTTTTTTTCTTTTAATTTTCTTTCGTGTGTGTGTGTGTGTGTGTGTGTGTGTGTGTGTGTGTGTGTGTGTGTGGTATTAGGGATTGAATCCTAGGGTTCCCCAATACTGAACCACATTCTCAGTCATTTATTAAAATTTAATTCTAAGACAGGGTCTAAGTTGCCCAGGCTGCCCTTGAACTTGGGATCCTCCTGCTTCAGCCTGCCAAGTAGCTGATAATACAGGTGTGAGCCACTGCACCCAGCTTCTAGTTGCTCTTGGAAGTGTTTGAACTGGATCCGTAGTTTCACATCATGATTAGCTGTTGCCCAGCATCTGCTGCCATTAGCTAGAATACAACTCTGCACCATTCCATAATGTGGGCCTGATCACCTCGTATCTAGATCTCTTTATTCATTCATATCCACTGCTCAGCACTGTAGGCCTTTGAGTTTGTTGTTCCTGCACTGATTTGCATATGTCCCTACCATCCCCATGATTTGTTGCTTCCCCATAGCTTTGCTTTTCTGGTTTTGGTGGAATATTTTCCTTCTTTAAATATCATTCAATTATGGCTAAAATGTAAAATATCTCCCTTAAGTTTTTCCTAAGGACTGACTTACATCAACTTTCAATTTGATGTAGCTTTCTGGGCTTACATGGGTACATACATGTGTGTGCATGTGTAATAAATAATGTAAGGATTATATTGTGTGTATATATATGTACATATACATATATAAAATTATGTATTATAGGACAGGGGTTATGGTTCAGTGGTAGAGCACTCGCCTAGCATGTGCGAGGCCCTGGGTTTGATCCTCAGCAACACATAAAAATAAATAAATAAAAATAAAGGTATCCAACTACAATTGAAAAATAAATATATTTAAACAAATAAAAATAAAATTATGTATTATATTGTGTGTATATATGTATATATACATATATAAAATTGATATAAATCCATTTAATATGGACTTGAGATGAGGCACAAAGACACTGGACTGTTTTCATTGTGATAACCTTATAACATTGTGTGGCTTCCTTTCTTCCTCCCTACATAGTCCTCTATGGTGGACTTGGAGAAGAAAATTAAAAGAAGAAGGGGAAAGGTGGCAGGCAGGAGGTAGAGACATTCTGGAAGAATTTATCATGAGTCATGAATTTGAAAATTAAATTGAAGTCTTTTGCAGAAGAATCCCTTCTCTCCTTATCTTACCATATACATTTAGTTAAAAAATATTCAATTACTTTATAATAATTTAAAAATACTTTAATAAAATAAAAATATTTTAAAACAAGTTGAAAATATTTTAAATTACATGAACATAGATAAGCCCTTCCAATTTTGTTGGAGCCTAACAGGGACAGGAATTTACTGTTTGTATCTTTGAATCACTTGCACCTGGCATAGTATCTGATCTAGAAAGTGTTCATTAAATGGTCCCCACTCCAGTTCTTATTTTGTTGTAAAACTGATGGATCTAAAGGATGCAGTCTCATTTTATTCTTAGCTAGTCTCTCATAAAATCTACCAACAAATGAAACAATTTATGAAAGGCAGGTAGCAGGAAGAAGCAGAGAAAAGGGAACAATATTGTCTTGATAATGCTATAATTAGGTAATCAATAGGGTGACCATATGTCCCCATTTGCCTGGGACAGTACCAGTTTATTCCTACTGACTTGGCATAATTATTAATAGCCACCACTTTTCACTCTCAAAGTGTCCTTGTTTGGATGATAAATTATATAGGCACTCTATTAATCAGGTCCTAGATAATCAAAAGCTATTTGCAATCTATTTGCAGGGACTTTGATGGGCTTTGTCTTCTTAATATTATTTTTTTTGTGCAAGATGGGGATCCCATGATCTGAATTGAAATTATAAAATGAAATACTTTTTTGGAGAACACACATAAACACACACACACACACACACACACACACACACACGGAAGGCATGTTAATGATACTACCCTGCATTAGAATTATTTGCATGATTATTTCCATTGGCCTTGTTGGAAACCCTTCCACAACTGGGAATGTATTCATTTTTATTTTCCCTTAATACCTTGGAAAGAGTGTTGTAGTTAGAATATATTGAATGAGTATTTGTGAATGGAATTGAACAAAATAAAATTGTTGTTTCATCAGAGATAATTTATGTGTTTGGGTTCCAATTCACAAATTGGGAAAAGCCGTTATAAATTTTATGATTCTGGAACACTAAATTAACTTTTTGAGTCTCCTAATTCTTGCTTTGCTATATTCTTAGAAGTTCCAATGGTCTGTTACTAAAAAGCATTTCTTCCCTGAAACTGTTAAAGAAAAAAAAAAAAAAATCTGTTCATTGAGGGAAATGTCCATAAGGGGCCTTGAGTCTTTGGATACATTGGACAGAAAGGGCATCATTTTTTTTTTTCCTTTTTATTGGACAGGGTTTTGACCAGAAGGACAACAGGGGACTACCAATAGGATGTTGGCGATAACTCCCAATATTCATTAGTCAAAAATTCAATGAATAATTTTTTGGCCCTATTGAGATTTCAAGAGACTCAAATAAGAACCACATAGAGGACCAATCTTTGGGAATCTGTGTATTTTGTGTTCGAGGACTGAAACTCCTGGCCAATTGGCAAGGCACTGAGCTCTTCTAACAAGTTATAGGGTGGAAATTATTTCTCTTCTCACCCATCTGCTCTAGGAGCCATAGCTCATATTTAGAAGTAGCACTACTTAAGCGAGGAAAAAAAAGACCATCAGCAGAAGAATCAAAGACCCTCATCGACCTAACAACAATACCAACAACAAGGGCAAATCATTGTGTGATATTCGTGCAGATGTCTTAATTTTATAATAATTTCTTCCTGGCATAATCAATCTACAGAGGTTCCCATACTATCTTTACAAAAAAAAAAAAAAAAAAGAAGGCGGCAATTTAATGATAAGTGTAAGCACTTCTCTTTGAAGGAAAAATCAATTGCCCTACACTAAGTGCTTCAGCAGAGACAAAGGAGAGTTGAGTTACAAAGGGGTTTACCAAAAAAATAGAAGTAAATATTCAAAAAAGGAAAGAAGAGTATGGAGGAGCAGGGAAAAGGATTACAGTAAGAAAACTCTCTCTCCTGTCTCCTGTTCACTCTCCTCTCTTTAGTTTTCTCTCATCAGCCTTGAGCATCTAAGGAAATCAACACATTTCCAAGACCACATTCCTTACAAAGGTAGAGCCCTTTGTAAGTAGCAGAGAGGAATGTCCTTTGTAACATCTCCTGCTACTGTATTTGGAGATGACAAAACCCTTTTGTAGCCCAGCCTAATTCAATTGGACAAGTCAACACCAAGCCAAGAAACTTACAATATAGTGACTGAAAAGAGCCTGCTATTCAAGAGGCAGAGCACAGCCCACAGGGAAGACAGACTTTTAAAAAAATGAAAGCAAGACTGATATGAAGTAATTTTCAGGAATAGCCTCATCTTAAGAATCCTACGGAAATACCTCTAATTGAAGTATTATCTTAAAGTAATTAGTGTTTTGGGAAAGCAAATGTACTCAATGGTATAATGAGTGATAGAACTTTTAAAGTATGTGTTTTCTTTTTAAAAAAAATATTCATTTAAAAAAACATTTATTTTAAAATTATAGGTGGATACAATATCTTTATTTTTATGTGGTGCTGAGGATCAAACCCAGTGCCTCACACATGCTAGGTGAGCACTCTACTTCTGAGCTATAACCCCAGCCCTAAAGTATGTGTTTTCATGTCAAAATTATCTTTGTTCAATTGAGTTTTTCTCTCTTTTGGTCTCTGTAATATACTAAATCTATGAGTTTTAGCAACAAGAGAAAGGGTACCTATCTAAACTGAACAGAAAGAGGAGAGGCAAAAATGGTTTAGAAGAGGAAGAAAAAAATGAAATACAAATAGAATATCTTGTTTTTAAAAAAATCTTCACAGTGTATATAGTTTATATTTCTAGGAATTTTCTCATACATTTGGCTTCTACTGTCATGTCATTTACTCTGAAGGATGTTGCATTTTTTTTCCACTAGATGAAGACATATCTCTTAATTGGGATGTTCTAAAATGTTGTCTATTTCATACAGGGAAGTCATTCTTTAAGACCCAGTTGAAATGTCACCTCCTCCAAAATGTCCCCTGACTCACAGGATGGATTGCTTCCTCTTCTTGGCTCCAGATCCACTTTTCCATAATACCATGGTGGAGTTAATAAGAATGAGTAGGGAAGCTCAGGTTTAACTGGAGGAGTCATTGAAAGCTTTGGAAGCAATGCATATGGCTTACCTAGAAGAAAGTGTCGTTTACAAGATCAAAAAGAGATCACATTCATTAGCCTCTGCCTTCATACATAGAAAAGAATCCCACAAAAGTTTCTCCAGTCAGTCAGTATCTTGTATATCGTACATAGATGAATTTGTTGATGGCTATTTGGTTGAATGAGTGCTAAGCTGAGATAGATGTGTTGGTCTACCCTGCAGTCCCTTAAATAGGCTCAACTGCTTCTATTTAGGTTCTTCATAAGTATTGAAAAGCCTCCATGTATCTAAAAGTGTCAAGCAGCTTTCATGATATTCAATACCTATTTCTTTTTTTGCTCTATCCAGAGGTGTTAAGTAAGAGATTTTACTTCCATGGAAAGACAACACTCCATGTCTTCTGACAAATATTGATGAAGGTTTCTTGGTATATGATATGTGGTGACTATTACAATAACATCTCATTGTTAATGTAGTTATTAGCTTGTTTTTAAATGTTATATTTTTAAAAAGTGGGCATAGCCTTATAGTTTCATGATTTTTACATTTGGATTTGGCTCGATGAATTTCACATAAACAGCAAGATCTCTTTCTTCAATTTTCACCATCATCTAAATGACAGGGGAATGATTTTAGTATTTCTCACTGTGTCTAGATATCATGGAATAGCCACTTGGTCACACTCAAATGCCATGAGTATCTTATAGGAGACATTTGAATATGTCATCTTGTGGGTCCTGACCCTAATAAACACACTCCCTGCAACCAAAGATATAACTAGAAATGGTAAAAAAAAAAAAAAAAAAGCACATTTTGGATGAGCTCTGTACTGCTGGCTTTTGCAATGTACCGTGCGTGAATTTTCTTAGTGCTTGATATAATCACTAAAATATATATTTTTTTTTCATGTTCTTTTGATCTTTCTGTTGCTGAGAAAACACTCTTATTTTCTGAAACATAAAAACAAGTCAGGAAAGTGAGAAATCTTCCTTAGGTAACCTCAGAACAGAGGAACTTTGTGCATTATGCAGCCGAGGCCATGCCAAAATGCAATTTGGAGGGTGTCCAGCCCTTCATTGGAAAGTAATGGTTTTCACTGAACTGAGTTATGACCAGCTGTTTACAGACAGTCTGTGACATACTGATAGAGCAGAACACCGTATGTTGCTTTCCAAATCAAATGATACAAGAAGTGTGACAGAGTGGAGAAACATCTGTCATTAGCAATTTTCAGCACGCTTCACTAATTCTGGACAAAATACGAGTAATGAACTTACCGCAGGAAACTTCAAATACTACCACTGCAGAAACAAGGATATAAACAGCGAGTCTTCCTAATGGCTTCTAATTTAATTCATTTGCAAGTAAGAAACAAACAAAGTGGGTTATTTGTTTTTGATCATAGGGTAGTAAATACTAATGCTGATCACAAATGCTTATTTTAATCAAAGAATAGAAATTGGGGAATGTAACTTTTTTCAAGTTCAGAAAGCTTCATCCCTTCTTTAATTGTTGAAGAGAGGTTTTTTTTTTTTTAATTATTTTTGTTTTTGTAAGCAGCAAAGTTAAAGAATGCACCCTAGCAAGGACAGAATCGTCCCTGACTCATGTCTAAGAGTGACACTCTGCTTAGACAGTGAACACCCTTATAGTGTTTTGGACCTGGGGTGATATTTACATAATATTAAATGTTCCTAGTCTTTCCACTAAGAGACTTGTATAGAAGAATGTGTTAGGTCTTTCTCAAACTGCTTTTCCCCTAGCATTTCTCATCTTGGATTTTTTTTTTTTTCCTGGCTGATAATTTTCTTTTTGCGGTCCCACAAATTTTCACAGTTCTGTAACGAGCGCATGGTCCTCATACAGCAGCCACATGGTTCTCTACTGGTCGACGTCACACTGTTTATGAGATCTCGGAGCCAGACCATGTGAAGGCTGCAATCTGTGAGCATTTTTCTTTTGTATCTTTGCAATCAATTGAGCTATTAAGCCATTAACATTCAGGGCCTACTCATCTCAGCTTATACTCCTAGTGAGTGCCAAGACGGCAAAATTCCTAAGCGGACAGACTACAGCTTGACTCTAGAAGAGGAAGAAGAAGAGAAGAAAAAAAAAAGAAGGAAAAAACATAAAATAAGCTAGTGATTCTTTATCCAAAGTTGGGACTAGTATTCAGAAAAATGGTAATGTGAAATTCAGACCTGAGATCTTGCCCAACCCGTTGGTGTTCTACCAATGGGACCTACTTTGGACTGTGTCCCAGAACAAAAAGACTGAACGCCATTCGGAACTGATGACTGTAAAATGAGTGTAGGAGGTCTTTGAGGAGCTTCTTAATTACAAAATTATTCATGATAAAATGGCACTAAACTCAAATTCCCAGTTTCTTGTAAATTTTAGTACGATACCACATAAAAATGGTTTATAGCTTTTTAACACCTTAGATAAACCCGATCCAGCCTAGGAAGGTTGAGGGGGAAATCATCTCCAGATCTGTTTAAATCTTTCACTCTTCCTCGTCTTCTTCTTTTTCTTTTTTTAAAGGGAATGCCACTCCTACTGATTCATCTATCTTTTTTTAAGCAATCCCTAAATTATTTTATGGTTGAGAAGAAATATTCCAAGATATGCAAATGCTAAATTCTTCCAGTTTTTATAGACATCTGCATTGAAAAACAAAACAAAGCGAAAATATAGATGCCATTGAAACCCATCATTACGTTTGTGATCTAGATAATAAAGTAAGCAGACCCGAGCAATTCGCTAACACTAACGCTATTCTTTACATAAACAGTAAATGTTTAGATTTTCCTGTTCACTGACTAACAGCACACATATCATAAACACTAAGCTGTTATAGTACGTTTCGTGTGTTGATTCACTTTAACAGTTGTTAGTGTGAAGACAGGAAAAGAAAAGTGGGTGTAATGAGACCATGTGCAGTATGCTGTGAAAACAGAGGCCCTTATTTGGCATAATGGGTTGCACCATAAGGGCCATAAAATTGTGCATGTGTTAGTATCATTTTAATTATTACGGGTGCCACATGTTAAGCAGAATAGCGGAACTACTAAAACAGCTTCAAAATCCTTACTGCTGATCGCTGCATTTAATTACAAATAGGAACATTTGGAGATAGGTCACCATAAAACCCTTCTGTTGTCAAATGAGCTCAAATCTGATTTTTGTAATTATGTTTTTATACCACAGATCCTGTTGAATAACTATAGGGAATAAAATTTTAATAAGTGCTGATTAAATGTAGGTACATCTTGCTTCCTAAGAATGTTTATGAATGCTCGTCACACTTAAATCAAGGTACCTTCACTGTTTTCCTGTGGACAGTGCTTTGATCATTCAACCTTAATGCAAATAAGCCGAATAAATTGATGTGCTATGAAATATTGGTTTTTTTTTCCCCATTGGAGCATAAAAGCTCTGGATTTCAATTATTCATTCTGTTTGTGAACACTGTGCACTGTACTGTGATTCTCTAGAACCAAAGTGTTTTCATTACTCCACTACATGTCAGACGCCATGGGGTCTTGTAATTAACTTTCCTGAGGCAGGGTTTTACCAAGGAGATGAAGATGACAACTTATGTTTATCTTTTGTTCCTTACAAAATAAATAGAGTTAGAGATGATAAGGTCAGTTTTCACAATTTCTTTTCCTTGGAATTATTTATTAATTTACTAATCTCTTGATGTATTTGTTGGTTACTTGGGCTGTAAAAATCATGAATGTGTTGTGTCTCCTAAAAGAGATGGTACTTTGAGATACTTCATATGGATCATTTCCTTATTTTAGGAACAATGATTTTGAAACCTTGTAGAATGGTTAGAACTTCTAGCGCTTTTGAACATAAAATTATCACTGTGTTTCCCACAGCGATGACAAGTGTAAGATGAACCAAAAAAAGAAAAAAGATTAATGGCTGATGACACTTGAAAGTCAAGGATTAGTACAAGAAAATAGGCCAAACAGAGCTGGTATATGTGATATGTGTTTATGTTGGTGTGGGATCTCACAGATAGTAGATAGGTACACCTATAAACTGTTCATATGGACACATTTTTGTGAGCTTTGTAATTCCAGAAGACATAAAATATTTCTTCCTCTATAAAATAGAGAAAAATCAATCCTTTTAATCAGTTAATATTCCTTCAGAATATTCACATCCTTCTGCATGCTCTAGAAAACCTGTTGTTGGAGAAGTTGATCATTAAATTGGAAGAATGGAATCTGTTTTCCCAGCAAAAGATTTTTCTTAAGATCACGAGAGCATTCTGTTTGCAAAACTCCCTAGATTATGTTGTTAAGCATTTAACCCACACTTTTGATGGTTGTTTCACTCTCCAAGTAGCTCTACAACGTATTCAACCAAAGAATAGTACATGTGCTCCAGTCTGTGTCTCCACATCTACTGTTTCAGATAGATGCTAAAAGAGAATACCAGTAAAGCCCTCGGATTCATACACCACTATGGCACAAATATTATCCTGTTGACATCTCTATATGGCTTCATTTTGATCCACTACCCAGAAATAGGATTTAAGGAAGCAAAATACAGATAGAGAAACAATTAGTACTTTCTCTTCAGAGGTAAAATTTTTAAATATAAATTTTGAGTATTTGTGATCCTGGGGATTTGGGGCCGTTCCTACTTGGGAATTACTACTTTCCCAAGGCTATCACTTAAATTTATAGTCTCATGTTAGTGGTCATATTTAAGGGATGGGGGAGGGAGTACTCAGCCAAAGCTAAAGGCATCATTTGGCATTGCCAACTTATTTTTTTTGGCTCTGCTTTGATAAATAAATGAGATGTCTCCAAAACTCAGATTGCCATAAGGCAACTATTTTGAATTCCAGTATTGATCCACTGGAGAGGGTGCTTGGTATTCGTTGGAATGATGTCTTTCTGGGCTAATTAATTAATTAATTAATTATGAAATAATCTGAGAATCAATTAAATCATTCATGAGAACAGATAAGGAGCAAAACTCTACATATACAAGGACCATTTACCAGGAGTAATGTTTAACACAGTAATTCTATTAATTTATGCCTCTATCACATAGGAGCAGGTTTTATCATCAATGAGAAGAAAAGGAAAGGCAAGCAGAGAAGAATAGCAGATGGTGGAGAAGGAATTTCTCATTTTCCAAATTATCGATGCCTTATTTTCTAAATGTGTAATACTCAGCTTTTAACAAAGATTGATTGCAAAGTTTGCTTTAAACAATTTTGCAAAATAATCTAGAAATTTTGGCCAAAAGATACTCACTGAGAGCCTCCCTTAGCTGGGTTCTGCATAGGGGTGCAGCCTTGAGCAGTTCTAATGGAAATTTCTCTGAGAGCATCCTACAAGCTGCTGAATGTGCCACATCACCATTAGGACTTTACTATATTAGTATTTAGAAATAATGCCTTTGCTTGTTAGAGCAGCATTTGAATTAACCTCTTGGCCCCTTTCTAGTCCCAAATGTCTTTCATACCTTTGAACCCTGGGATGTGCATGGTGCTTGAGATACAGATGATTAGATCTTTGAATGATCTTAGAATGATCTGCCTTCATGGAGCCTATATCTACTTGAAGAAATAGGACACAGATCAGATTACATACAGTAACCCCAGAGGTATCTGGGGTTAAATAAAAATGTGGGCACATCTCTAGATTTTAAAATGTGGTCACATTTACTTTCTGCTCTGATGGAGAGTCTTTATTTGAAGCAAGAATTCAAAAGCAAGAACCAATAAGTCCCACTATTATATGTAATCATAACCAACTAGTAAAAAATAAATAAAGAAAATAAAACCATAAAAGATGAGGGAAAATTATCCTTGGTTTTATACTTCCAAAATTACTACTACTAATAATTTATATACCCTTATTTTTTCTTTGTTTGGTTCTTCCACATGATATTTTAGATATTTTTATTTTTAAATTTTAATTTAATTTTGAGATGGGGGGGATTCTCACTATGTTTTCCAGACTGTCTTTGAACTCCTGGGCTCAAACAATCCCTTGCTTCAGAACTCCTATGTAACTAAAACTACAAATTCACACCACATGGTGCCTGGCAATATTTATTTTTTCAGTTGAAAGATAAGATTGTATGTATTCATTGTGTACATTGTGAAATGGTTGAATACAACAACTGATTAACAAGGAAAAAAAAAACCAAACAGAGCCAGCTGACCATCCTCTACTTCTGCCTGACCCACTTAGAATCCCCACAAACTTTTCATTAGAAATTTTTTTTAATGTCTCTTTTGAGAAAAACTGATGTTCCCCACCCCCACCAACATAGAAGGACAAATAAGGGGCACATATACCTTTAAAAGGGTTTATCATTCATATATATATATATATATATATATATATATATATATATATATATAATGTCTTTGAGTTCAATAAATTTCAATGCTGGAGGGAAATCCAATTAGTAGATTCCTTGCCTCCTAAAATACTGTGTCTCCTACTATTTCTAATGGTCAGGGTATATTTACATTTTGTTGTTTTATTAAGGGATGTAACTACTGGTGAACTTGGTCAGAGAGTTCATTAAGCGATTGGTGGATATGTGTTCAACATCTGCCTCTTCCTGACTGGCTGACTACTGGAGGCCGCTGCACAACCAAAGGTTATAGCTAAATGAAACCCTGGGATTTGGCTTACTCCTCATTCTTTTACTGAGAATTCTTTTGCAAATCTTTCACAGATTCCACTGTTCGCATGCTGAGATTTCACAAGGATTTTAAACATGATAAATTAGATGATGACTATTTAATGCAATATATCCAAAGTTTTTACTGTTGTAGAATTTGTTTTCCTTTTTCATGGAAAATTCCGTTTCCTGTATCTTAAGTGTTTTTTTTCTTAAATGCATCAATGATTATAACTGCAGCTTCATTTTCCTAAGACATGTGCCTATTCGTGTATCATAAAGTACTTTTAAAACATTTTCCTAAGCTAAGCTGGGGCACAGGGAAAGAGTCTGACACTGTTTTTTTGAGAAAATAGAAATAAAAATTTGCTAGAAGCAAGTGTTTCTTGTAGTGGTTGTGCTTTGAAGCATATTGTATTCATTGGTTGATCACAAATTTCCCAAGGCTCATGTGTCTCCATATGTCATTTCTTGAAATTTCTGTGAAAATTCTAATTTAACTCTCACTAATTTTGGCACTAATAATTATTTAAAAGTTTGGTAGCATATATATACACAAGGGTATTTATATTATCTATGTATGCATACATGGTATATATGTATGTATCCTTAATACTTTTGTATGTACACATATACATTACACATTAGGTACATATAAATGTGTATATTACTGTTTATATGTATAAATATACACACACACATACACACATACACAAACACTGAATCCCTTTAGTTTCAGGTACAAACTATGATTTACCTTAAAACATCTTATAAATTCAGGAAGTTATAATCTGTATTTGTGATAACTCTTCATTAAACAGAATAAAACTAATAAGATCTTTCATTTTTTCTTTCTTACTTTCTTTTTTTTTTCCTCTAGTGAGTGTTTAGGAAGGAGCAAATGAAAACGAAGCATACCAATACTAGAGATTTTTTAAATACTTTCTAGAAGATATTAGTGACATTCAGTTCTTCTCAGTGTGCCTCTGTAGCAAGGAAGGAGGCTTCTGCATGAACTTCCGTTTGTCCTGCTGCTTTCTCTCATTTGTGTCATCAGCTCCTATATCTGGTGTCTTCTCTTGTTACTCTTAGTTCTCAGACAATGGATAATGTGTAATAGACCACTTTTCTGTCCGGATGGGTGGGTTGGTGGATTGTGTTTTACCTGCTGTTCTCCCTCCTATCCAACGTCCTGTCTTCTTCGTACTCCAGCTACGTGCTAGGTGCACAGTCTATGGGAATCATTCAGTCACATCTGCCTGGCTAAACTGAGTTCCAGATGTTGGGCTAGATGGATCTCGTACTGGAGGGACAAAGCAGTAAGGGTGAGCTGATTTCCACTTCATCAGACTTTCTAGTTAACTAAACATTAACGAGAGAAGTTTGGTGTGTATCTCAGTCCTTGCTGAGAAACATTCCTGCCAAATTAGGGCGAATATGATCAGCATGTCAGTTCTTCTACCAGCCAAGTGAGTTCCCCTTAGGACCAGGCTCCTATCTGACTCACCTTCCTTTCTATAGTTTATCTCTCTCGAGGGCTCAAACAATTATTTGTTGAATGAGAGTTGAGTGTTTTATTTATTCCTATAGAGATATTTATCCAATGGCTACATTTTGCTGAATTATCAGCAAACAGAATGGATAAAATTATTTCTGGATCATTCTCAAAGAGAAAAAAAAATCTGCTCATTGAAACTGCACCCACGCTGAGCTCTACGTTGCTTCAGTATTCAGTGGCGTAAAGACTCAGATTTTTGACCAGAAATGTTTATATTAAAGAATATGTAAGTAGGAAGTATCTTGAGGACAGGGACCTCAGATGTTGAATTCATAAACAATTCTTCAACAACAGCAAAAAAAATAAAAAAATATCAATGAGAATCAGAAATCCAGACAAGCTTCAGAGACAGAGAACAGAAGTTTTAAACAGAGTCCAGTATGAATACACTTGCATTTGTCGTGGGTTTTTTTTTTAATTATTAAAAATTACACCAAACCCCAAAGATGTTCAGTCTCCAATTTAATTTTTCACTCCTCCACGTCTCTCCAAACCTTCATATTGTTTGACAGTATGTTGCATGACTGTTGCCTGTAAGTGTGAAAAGTCAGGATGAGAGTTCACAGCAGGTTGATGGCCTGGAGATGAGAAGTCTGTCTGAGGACATTTCAAAGTTACAAAGGTATTATTCTCACATGGAGTTATTTCTCAGTGGGTGTGAACAACAGCTACTCAGCAAGCTGGTGTGGTGTGAAATAGAGTTTCCTGAAAAATGATGTGCAGACATATGCAGAAAGCCACATGCTTGGTACATGCACAGACTGCGCGCCTAACTTCCAAGGGCTGGAATATTTGCCCATGAGATGAGCTAGAAATGCAAAAGTCCCCAATGTAAGTAGCCCAGGGAGAGGCACAGCTTGGAATTATCCAACCCATTGGGTTTAAGTCAGACACATGTTGAAGGGCAAAAAAAAAAAAAAAATGAGCCACACAGCTGCATTGGAAAAGGGAGATTAGATGAAATAGGAGGGATCTAGTTTACACAAGGCACAAGAAATCTTTCCATTTAGTGTTGTGCAATCTATCTGTGCTATAAGAAACCATATGGTTTATTCTGCAGTGGGTTGTGCTACAATTTTGAGGTCACAGGTATGTTTTATTCATCTCCATTGCTGAATGAAGGGATTCACATGCATAGCCTCCCGGCCCCCAGAACTGTGGTGGCATTTATCTGCAGAAAAAGGAACTGTCCAAGGTCATTCATAGCCCCATGGATCCAGTGTTTCATGTATATGATAGATCTGTCTTGGCCTTTTCTTCAAACAGCTCAAGTGTGGCCTGCAGATCTTGACATGAATATTTTTCTCAGCTGCATGGTTCTCCTCATACTTATGCTAGCTGAACAGTAGGAGGAGCAGCAGTTAGGGGTGTGAAGAGCATGATAGGAATCAGACATAAACAAAACAGATAAACCTGTAATTGCAGTGGGGGAGTGGAGAAAAAGTGTACATGTCTTTGTGTACATATTTATTTTGACTTGTGAGTTTTTTTGAAAAAAAAAAAAGGAATTGAAATAGCTTACCCCCCCCAAAAAAAAGGTATGTATTCCATAAGGCCTGTGGAAATATAAACAGAAAATACAAATTTTGAAAAGGAGGAAGATTCAAATATGCTAACTAAGAGGGTTAATGAGAATAAGAATTAGTCATTTCACTACACAGATGGAGGTTTACTTATGTGGTTTGGTTGGCAGGTGTGCTGACTCTGTGGTGTTAATCTTCAGGTTCATCGTGTGGGAGGCCCTAGCGAATTCTTTCCTTCAGTTAGAAAAGACCCAAATAAAGAGATGCAACTTGCTATGAATCTTAAAACTGGACAGGTTGGGGGCCGGATCCTGCTTCACGTTTCAACGTTGTTGCTTGCTATTCTGTTGGTTTGGTTGTCAATGCAACAAGAGGTGGCCGACCCAAAAAAAAAAAAAAAAAAAAAAAAAAAACAAGGCAAACTGTTTCTCATTCTCATTGGCATTAGTTTATTTTTTAAAATAGCTTTTAAATTATTGAAGTAACACATGCTTCTTGCATAATTCCAAATAAAAGTTGAAAGATGAAAATAAAAATCTTCTGTTATCCAATTACTCAGCAACAATCCTGTTATTTTTGCGGTGGGGGTACATTCTTTTGCAGTCTGCTCTCCTGATACATACCCAGCAGTGTGGGGGTTTTTCCTTGTCTCTTTGCTTTCTTTCACATCCTATATCCAGTGTACTAGGAAATTCTACATTCTTGACCTTCTCCATTTATAGGCTATCAGCACATCACCCCCGTCCCTCTTCTGCTGTGGATGGCACCTGCTCTGAGTATCATCAGCCCTCCCCTGGAGCATGGCCATGATTTCCTCCCACAACCCTGCCATCCATGTTCTCTTCTCCACATAGTGCCAGAATGTTCCTTTGAAGATGTAAGTCAAATTTTATCACGCCCATGTTCAAAAATCTTCAATGATTTTAAAATTCACGCCAAGAAAAAGTCCAAATCTTGCATTATCATAGCTACAAGGTCCTTCAATAGGACCTAACCCACCCATCCCCATGCGGTATAAATTTATGTTTCAATTATGGATACACAGTATTCCAGTGCACAATTGCACCACACTTTAGTTAACCAACCACTTATAGATTAGTGTTGTTGCTTCTAATGTTTTCCTTTCTTGAAGGAAGATTGAAATAAATGTATTGGTACATCTATGATTGTACAGATATGCAATTTTGCTTTCATCATGAGCATGTTGCTGAACTTCCTCCTCAGAAAGGGTATACCAATTACACTACCAGTGGCCTATACATTTCAGAGAACCTAAAATTCTGGTTCTAGTCACAGTTCAGCCTTTGTGGAGGCCAGAGCAGACTATGCAAGCCCTTAAAATTTTGCATCCAAATTCCTATTTTGATGATGGTGAGATTTTTGAACTAGTGTTGGCAACGTATTCAGTGCCAGTCTTCTTGCTTTGCCTTGTCAAATTGGACAGGGAGACGGCTGTCTTGTAAAAGTGGAATTGTCACTAATTGGCCACAGAGGAAAGATTCAAAATCTTGCCAAAAGTCTCCTGCCTTCTAAGAGAATAAATCCTCCATATAACTTTCCCCTCTGATTAAAAAGAAACAAATGCAATAAGAAAAGAACTTTGTAAACTAGACAGCATTATGTAAAGCAAGGCCTTGTTATTCAGATTAAGGTGCCCTGGCCTTCCGAGAGAGGCTGACAGGTGTGGCTTGCTGAAATACCCGGATAAGGAAGCCTGTGTTCCTAGACTTTCCTTTTTTTTTTATTAGTTTGTTCTATCCTGTTAAGAACTGTCAAGGAAGAAGCCACCGTAAATAACTTGTGACTTCACTTTGGCTTTTTCATTTAGATTAAAACAGAGTACCTCAGGTGCAGTCTACATACGAAATGAACGCTCTATAAAATGTTTTGTCACTTGTAATGTTTGGAATCCAAGTTGGTTTTCTTTATTATGACAAAGTGAATTTAGTGAGAGTTAAACATCGCTTCATGCAGAGAAAGACAGCTCCTTACTTTTGCCCACTAAGTGGACACAGTGAAAAATTTCTGCTCTATAAGAAACAGAGCTAAATCATTCATTCTTTTCCCAAAGAAGTATATATTTCAAAGTAATTTCATTAAAAACATTACATATAATTTATAAAAATCCAGCTGGATGATACTTTCTTGAACATTTCAGAGAACTGGATTTTAACAAATCTATTTCTATTTAAATTTAAAAGAATGCAAATATGTTTACAAGTCTAGGAATATGTACGTTGGAGTTTAAAATGTGATTGAATAAATTTTCAGGAGTTAAAACCACTTATTTTTAGAATGTAAAGTAGGTTTTAATTTTAGATTTTCCTAAAATGAGTTAAAAAAAAAAAGACAAATGCTGCCTTCTATGTCAGAGTTTGGGGAAATGGTTAATCTTTGCATTATTCATTGAGATAAATACTTTCTATTAGCATATAAATTCCTTGCTTTTATAATACTTTATATGACTTTTTTATTCCAACTCTAACTTTGACGTGGGTTGTGCCCATAATGGAATCAAGCTCATAGTAGCTCCTTATTTTGAACTTCCCAAGGATCAAAACTGGAAAAACAGGAGAAGCATGGTTTATTGGAAGAATAAGCCATGACATTTGTTCTGGATTAATACAAGTGTCTAGTCCAATATTTGTGATTTAAATAATATGCAAGATTGCTAAAGATCCTATTCCCATTGCTTCCTTTTCAAGTTTTTGAGTGCAAGCATAAACAAGCTTGATTTGAAGAATTTAAAAAGTGAGTTCGAAGAATTAGACTGAAATTTTAGATTCAAATAAAAGAAGGTTTTTGCTTTATTTCATAAATTGAGGGTTTGGAAGAAATTTAGAATCAATTATTCTGACTTTTTTGTCATGCAAGTCCACATCTGGTTAAATTTTACTCTCCACTCCTCTCTGCCTGGACCAGGGGAATTGAAAGTTGATGGAGAAAATCTCACCATCAGGAGAGCTGAACTCACCTCACTTTGCTGACTCAGAACTGAGACATTACACTGCCCAACAACAACAACAAAACAGTGACTTCCTCTTACCAAAGGCAGCGTTGGATTCTTTTTTAAGCACTCAATAGCAGGTGTGCACTCTTCCTTCTTGAAACATGCTCTTATCCTGGGCTACAACACATTACATGCTTCTCTTCTCTTACGCCTCATTCCCTCCTGACTTCCTCTGCTTCCTTTGCTGGTGTTTTCTTCTAGATCTGAATATTGTCATTCTTTTTATTTATTTATTTTTATGTGGTGCTGAGGATCCAACCCAGTGCCTCACACATGCGAGGCAAGTGCTCTACCCCTGAGCTACAACCCCAGCCCAGAATATTGTCATTCTTTAGTATTTACTCCTGAGCTCTTTTATTTTCTCAACAGTCATCATTTTTCTAGGAAAATTCTTTTAATTCCAAGGCCTTTTCTGTTCTGATTGTTCACAAACTTCTGAGACTCCCAGACTCTCCTCTCCCCTGAGATCTAGAGTCATATATTCATTCCATTAGCTATTTCACATCTGTCTCAGAGAGGCCTGTCCCCTCCACCATGGCTAAAGTCACCTCCCAGTTACTGCCTACAGCCTTACCTTATTTTATTTTTCATCATGACACTTCCCAGGAGTATCTGAAATTAGTGTTTGTTCATATGCTGATCATCTGTCTGCCTCTCCCTTCTACTAGAACATAAAAGGAGGAGGGAAAATTCAAGTCTTGCTTACTCTTCCTGCATCCTCAAAGTTCAAAACAGGGGTGAGAACACTTTAAAGCATAACTGCGACTAACTTTTGCATCTCTTGATTTTACAAATCCCAAAACTAAGACCAAGGGAAGTAAAATAACTTGCCCAAGTTTGTAAGAATTTAGTAAAGAGAACCATTAGGTAAGGAAAACATTGAATTCTAATAGAATACAGATGCAATTGAATTCTAATAGAATACAGATGCAAGTACTGTGGGAACTAAGACAGAGAAGGCATTGCTGAGGGTGGGAAGTGTGTGTTAATGAAGACCTCAGGAAGAAAGCCATGTCAGCCGTCACAGGCTTAAGAAGAGTGTTCCAGGCAGAAGACAGAGTGTGCTGTGCAAAAGCCCAGGTGTGTGATGGTGTATGGATGCTGGAAGAATGCCAAGTACTCTGGAATTTTTTACCTAAGGGAGTGGCATTGTCAGAGCTACATTGTATACAGATTTTGTGCCTGAATATGAGCTTTTCGAGATGCTAGAGAAAACAAGGTCTTGTGGACTTTATTCTTATGTGCATTAAAAGAAAGTTTTAAAGCCTTTTGGGAAAGCATTGGTGATATCATAAGTGTGGAGGTATTAGTTGAGGAGGAAAAGGAGGATCTGTGTTCAAGGAAGTGTGAATAATGTATCTCACTATTTTAAAAACTCTCTGGATAGAGACAAAAAGCCACCTCATCTTCAGTTACAGATTGTACTCCAAACAGGGCTGCCCAAAAGTAGCAATTCAGGCAGATCTTGCTAGATTGACACTAGGGGCAATTTTGGTCTGGGTCTGACTCTCCTGGACATGGTTGAACCCCAGTCCAAGGTGAACACTCTTCACATTCCTGGCCTGGCTTCTGTATGCAACCGTGTAGCAATTGCCTTCTAGCCCAATATATTGCATGTATACGGTCATCCTTCTGTATCAGTGAGGATTTGGTTCCGGGACCCTCTGAAGATAACAAAGCCACAGATATTCAAATGAAATGGCAGAGTATTTGCATATAACCTATGTATACTTTAAATCATCTCTAGATCACTTACAACACCCCAAACAGCGTGAATGCTATGTAGATAGTTGTTATAATGTATTGTTTAGAGAATAAGGACAAGGGAAAAGTCTGTTCATGTTCAGTACAGACATAATTTTTTTCCCAAATATTTTTGATCCATATTTGTTGAGTCCTTGGATATGGAACCAGAGATACAGAGGACAGGGCCAAGTGTATTTCTTTTTCCTGCATACATTGATGCTCATCTGTCTGTCTAGAAAAATTGGAAAGTAACCCACAAAGAAATGTTCTCAGGAGGATCACAGGATTTGCTCCGATTGAAGTCAAGATACTTACCTTCCCTCTTTGATTCAGTGGGCGACTCATTGTCTTTTATAATTTGGCTGGGAACCTCTGCCAGTTCTTCCTTTCCAAGAACCTTTCATCACTTAACCTCCCTTAATGAGAGTATGTGTGTAAATTTCCCAGATTTTCACTTTTGTAAATTCCAACCACAATGCAAATTATTATATCAGATGCATTCATGTCTTGGTATAGTATAATTATATTTATTTTTATTTAAGATAATTTATCATATGTTTTTTGTTATCTTAATTGTCAAATGTTTTTAAAAATCTTCTGTGAAAATCCTACACAAAATATCCTCATGTCCTACAACATATTTAATTTACTCAAGAACTTGGGGTCTGTGTAGTTATGGGAAGACTAAACTACCCCATCTACTTTGTACTTTGATTTTTGAATATATTTTGGCAAAAAAGGAGAATATGAAATTGGAAGTAATTCTGGCTTCCACACTTGATTTATATTTATTTGTGAACTATGGTTCCATTGGCTGGAATGCTTTGAAAACTGATGCTAATGAGATTTAAGTCCCTGTGAAATCTGATTCTCAGATGCCATCATGTTCTAGAGTGTGATTTTCTCTCATTTTTTTTTCAATTTTTATCTTGAAAATAATTATTATGTTAATCTCTTTCTAACAACCCAAAATGTGCTACCAGCTTTAATTCAAGGATGCTTTCTGAGACAGGGAAGAAACAAGTATGAATAACCCTTAATTACTATCTCAGAGAAATGCAGAAAAGATCAATATAGAAAGGACTTTTTGAAGTAAAGAATGGTATGTACATACCTAGCAAGCTGACTGCTGTGATTTGGATGTTGAACTTTCCAACAGGGCTTTATCTGTTAATGGCTTTATCTGCAGGCTGATGCTGTTGTGAAGCCTTTGGGAGTGAAGCTTAGTGGGATGTCCTTAGGTCACTGTGGGTACACTCTGGAAAGGGAATTTGGGACTTCACCCATCTCCTCTTTCTCTACTCTAATTTTAAGTATGATTATTTCTCCTATATATGCTTCAGCTGTGATGTGCAGGATTTTGGCCTCAGCAGAAGTCAAATCAATAATGTTATCTGATCTTAGACATGAATTTCCCAAACTATGAGCTAAATAAAACTCTTCTCTTTGTAAAGTTAATTGCCTCAGGTATTTTGTTGTAGTAACACAAAGATGATGAACATACAGTCATTACTAGGTGATTGTTCCAATAAATAATGCTCTCTCTTACCTTTAATATAGAAAAAGACTAAGTAGCTATACTGTATTTATATGCATGTATTTAGAGGATTTTCAGTAGACATATAAGAGAATTGTTTGTTCTTTATCTTTTGAGTCTGTGTTAGAAATAATAACTTAGATAAAAAGTTTATCTAATCAAAAAGACAAAATTTGATGTTGAGTTTGTATTTTTTTGAGAAATAATTATTATAAACTTAACTGGTTATTGGTAATGGATGTAGAATAGCAAACTAACCCAATTTTTTAACCACTTAGAGCTTACGTGTGTGTGTGTTTTGTGTGTGTGTGTGTATATATATATATATGTGTATATATATATATCCAATTTTTTCTCTCTTTCTCTTCTTTCCACAATTACTTGTTTGCTCAGCTATGATTTGTGCTAGGCACATAAAATCAAATTAACATAAGGTATATCTACAACAAACCTCAATCATTTCTTGTGAATTCTCATGTTCATTCCCCATTTCCCTTTCCCAGGCTATACCTTCCAGAGTTATTTGAATTAAGTCACACTTTTAAAATTATGTTTGCCGAGACTAATTTAAGACTGTAGACTTTCTTTCTTATTCTCTTTCAAGATGACATCTTTAGAACACATAAAAAGAAACCTTGATTCTAGTACTTATGTGACTCTGTCTTTTGTTTATAATTATTTAAAATTTAAAGTTCTCAGCCATGAACATGAATATGAGTCATGAGCAGGCAATTTAATTCCAATAGAATGCTGAGTTCAGATCCATGTGTTTGACGCTTTCATTTTTCTGCCTTCTATGGCCCTTTTGACTTGAAATATTTGGGGGTAATATGGCTATTTGACTGCTAGAGACTCAGAATTGACTGCTATCCTCATAATCACTTATAAGAAAGCCAGAATTTGCATCTAGAACCATAAAAATAAAAGACAAACGTGTAAACCCAAGGAAACAATTAGCTTCCCATTACAACATTTTATCATCTAGTCCTGTGTAGGTCTGTGTCAACACAGATTGACAAAGTCATAGAATTTTATTAGACAATGTGAAAACTCATTTGCAGATTTTATTGCCGTCCATCATTGCTTGCATTTACAGTCCGGGAGGCCCTCCATTGTTGTGAATAACAATTGGGAAAAATGGCTGACTGTGGCCAGTGTGGAGGTGCCATTTCTCCCTGACAGGTGTTCTCTTCTAATTACCTCCATTAGTTCCTCTTTATGGCAGCGCTCTATGTCCTGAATCCTCATCTCTTTACCTGAACACCAAACCAGAACGAACAGCTCCAGTGTGCAGGGGGACAATCAGCACACACCCACCACTTACTATGACAGTTCAGGGGGCTGTTGTGGACAGGACTGTACTTATTCTGCAGTCGGAGGGCTGCCATGCTAACCTACACAGCTTAGAGACTGCAGGGGAAACATAGCCAGTGGAAAATCAGTCCTACAAATCTGTAATTAGTGAAAGGTGCTAATGAAAAAAGACACATTGCTGAGAGGTGTGCTTGAGCTGAATGCCTGTGAAATCAGACCAACCCTGCCACTCAACCAAAGCAGGGTACAGTTGTGCTGGGGTGCAGACTGTACAGGCTATCTCCAGGTGATGCCTTTATTAGTTTTTCAATACGCAGAAGACTTTCACCAATCTCAACTACCATTTCTACAAAGAATACTATTTCTATAACATTTTGCACAGTATATTCTACTTTCATACACGCTATTTGACTTACTGCAACTCCGATGAATAGTTATTGTTGGTACCTACTTTTCTCCCTATGTTCTTTCCTCATTTCATTCTTTCCTCTGCCTTTGTCCTCTTCCTCCTTCTCGTCTCTTCCAAGATTGTACTTTTAATACTGTTGCCTAGGTCCTATTCCCTAGAATGCCCAGCAGTGAAATGAGGGTGGAAAACGTGCAGCCTCTAACCTCATGACTCTAATGAGCAGGGTTGTCAGAAGTAACTACCTCTTGTTGCCATACAAGTAAACTGTACAGGTGACTCACTCCAGTTTTTATTTTCCCGTGAGCAAAGTCTGAATTTGATCATTCTTAAAAGCTCCAATCACTTTGCTTTGGATAAAGCTCCATATCTTTTATTTTTCTTATCCAAGGGTACCGCTTCTTCAGCCAAGATGCTCTCTTAGGATATAGCTCATGAGAAGAACATGAAACCCAAAGGACTTAACAGTGGAAATCCAGGATCAGTCAGGGTCAGACTTCACAACACACTGGGGTCAAATGTGAAATGGCAGTGTTTGGAGGTTTTTTGACTTCGTCATTGGAGGGAAGTGTCATCCATTTCACACACGTGTGGAAATCAGAGAAGTAAAATTGTGTGGACGGATCCTTGGCTCTGGCTTCTCAAGGTCAGGCCAGAGATATTGCTCATGTTGTCATGTTGGAGAAGAGGTGTCTCCAAAGAAGGGTCTGAGGATTTCCCAGAGAGAAAGAGGGGCCTGACACAGGATAAGTGGGGTTCTTGGCATACAGGATGGAACAGAATTTCAGCACGTGCTAGTCAGAGGCAGAGATAGAGGTTTATTTAGGAAAGTAGGTAAAAACTCAAGGGAGAATGGGAAATCTCAAGAAAGAGATGCCTTTGTGAGTAAAGCAAGGAATACACATGCAGGGAGAGTGTGGGCCATCTTAAGAAGGAGAGATGCAAGTTATCATTTAAAGGATGCTTGGTGAGGGGTGGGTATGGAGAGGTAGTAGGAAGAATATCAGTCCTGGGATCTCAAGACAGTTTCTCATGATCGGGTCCATCTCTGGATCCTCAGGCTGACTTGGTCTTCTTTATCTGTTCAATAGATAGCAATGGAAAGACCCCTAAATTATAGGTTATTCAAGATATTGTATCTATCTTTGCATAACCTAATTATTGTGAGTGTGTGTGTGTGTGGTTGTAGGGGAGTTAATTAGCAGTGCACAGGTAGATTTACAGATGCCTCAGAAATTTTGGAGGAACAGGCCTGAAAGGGAGACAGGCCTAGGTGGGGGGAGAGAATGGGAAAAGTATGTGGAACTTCAGAATTAAAATCTTTTTTTTTTTTTTGGTCTTTCCTTTATGTCTCCTTCCTACCTACTTCTTCTTATTTCTTTTATCCTGCCTCAATATTTGAACCAAGAGCTTTCGGCTTTGAAACATAAGCACATCTTAAATTCTCATACTGCTGTATCTTGCGGATTCTTTTTTCTTGGCCTTTTTAAAGACGTCTGATGCTGTATGCTTTCCTGAGTGACCACAGTCCAACCCATTATCCCTGAAGCAGTGGCATAACCTAAGTTGGAAATGGGGGTACCTCTAGCAAGGAAACGAGCTCAGGTGACCATGGGAATGTCTGGACCTCTAACTCCGATTTGCTGAGAAAGATCTAAAGTCATCTTCATTGTCCTAGAATAGCTGCTTTTACAGTTCTGGTACCTTTTCTTATATAGGTATGTCCCATTTTGTTGTTCCTGGGGACATCTAAGTGGCTACGGAGAGCTCACCTGCAGAGAGTGCTGCACACAGGTGTTCTCTCTGAGGGCAGGTCTCTTTCCCTCTATCCTCCACCATTTCTTGGTGCTCCTTGGACCCTGTGCTTCTCTGACTGCTCAGCTTCTCCCACATTGCTCTAGTCCCCTTTATAATCAGCCCACATTAAAACACCTGTGTAAAAACTCCACTGTTTTATCTATTTGTAAACTTGTTACGTTCTGTTTTGTATCTTCAAAAATATTTAAAATTGTTTCAAGGAGGCTTGGCCCCCTTTAAAAAGCAGCTTCAGCAGGCAGGATGACACAGGCCTAGAGGAAAAGCAAAGCTGTGGGGAGCTGCAGCTGTCTGGTCCTTTCGTATGCAGATTTATGGAAGAGGAGGGGGTGGAGAAAGAGCTCAGGGAAGACTCACCCAGAGAGTTGGCAAACAGAGAGTGAAGAAGAGGGCCTCAAGCTTCAGCCTCCTAGGAAATACAGGCTGACTCAAGGAATCCATAACATTTAGAGTGGGACAGAACTTTTAGAATCCCAGTCATGCCATCTAGGCCTGTCTCCTTTTATTTATTTATTTTTATAGAAAGGGCAGATGGTTTACTGAAGGTCACAGAGATAGCAAATAGAGCTCAGAATACTTCTGAGACCAAGCGTGGTTTTCTTTTTCTTTTCTGTTGCTCAAGTGGATGGACACATAGTAGGTTGCCATTATACATATGAGTATACAAGGATTGGATCAAAGCATTTGTGAAAACCGGTGGGCGTTCTATACACATCAAGATCTTCCTGTACATCTTTGAAAAGCGTGGAATCAAAGTGAGAGAAGGTAGACAAATAAGTCCTGTTGCATTGTATTCTTCCCTTACTTCAGATATCAACTGCAAGTTCTGGGATGTTTTAGTCAGTGTTCATTGCTGGATCAAAAGACCAGATAAAAACAACTTATAGGAGGAAGTTTATTTTGGCTTACAGTTTCAGAGGTTCAATCCCTGCTGGGCTGACTCTTTAGCTCTGAGTCTGAGGCTGAGAAACTAATGTGACTCCATTTTAAAAAATAAATAAATAACAGCAGTTGCTACCTCAAGGCCTGTCCTAAGGAAGTGGGTGTGACCCTTGTCTTTGGAAAAACCCACAGAGCACTCCTAGGCACTTACCCACCCTGCTGAGTTGTTTGTCTGTAAATAACAGGAGAGGTGACCCTGACTCAGTTAGGCTAGGTGAGGACCCATAGCAACCCCCCTAGCAACCTCCAATCAGCATAAGACAGGGAAAATACCTGGGATGCCAGATGACCCCCCAAGTGGTTTATGGTGGTTGATAACATGTGGGGAAACCATGTAGTTTAGCAAGTACACCCCTCGTGGCCTAAACCAATCAGTTCAAAAGAATCCTCCTCTTGTACTAGCCAATCACCCCTACCCAACTTGTTCCCACCAGTGAATGTGCTAATCAATGTTAAGAGTTGTTGTTTGACTTTCCCACGGTATGGAATGATTTGCTGTGTGATGTTGTGACACATAGAGTACCCCTAAAACCTATAAAATCTCACTGAACAAAGGACCAGGACTCACTCCCTGGGACCACTGCATCAGGAATGGTTGTGAGTCCAGGCTCGAGCTTGCAATAAAGACTCTTGTGTGATTGCATCGGATTTGGCTCCTGGAGGTCTATTGGGGTCCCACGAATCTGGCATAACAAGGTGAGTTAGGACATCATGGTGGAAGGGCATGACAGAGCGAAGCAGCTCATTTCAATACAGCCAGGAAGCCTAAAGAGAACTTAAGGGCTGGGAGCCAGGAATAATATAATCCCCAAAGCTGTGCCCCTATTCCTCTAGCCACAGCCTACCTGCCTATAGTTACCACCCATTAATCCATTCAAGTTATCAAGCTAGCAAATGAATCAATCCACTGATTATCACTGATTAGGTTATAACTCTCATAATCTAGTCATTTCACCTTGGAACATTACTGCATTGAGCTTTTGGGAGGCACATCTCATATCCAAACCATGTTAAAGACCCTTATGTCTTGGGAAAAACATTTTACCTGCTGTCACTCAACACTGTATAAACGCTTTCCCTCTAGTCACCAAAAATGTGTACGTATATGTGATTTTTTTTTTCCCCATCAACAAACAATTCTCCAGCAGACACTAACTGAGTGTCTTACTATTTAACTCAATTTTGACAGTCTCTGGAGATAGTGTCAGGTCCCACAAAGTGAGAGCTTAGTCCCACAAGACTGCCCCCAATTTCAGATGTTAGTTGCAAGTCCCAATTTATGACTAGTAATTTGACCAACCCCTTCCTCAAGTGTAATAAACTTGCTGGGATGGCTCTCAGACCTTAGGGAAATACTGCTTACATTTGGTGATTGATTATAAAGGATATATATGATCATCCAGATGGAAGGGATGCATAGGGTAAAGTGTCTGGGAAGGGGAGTCGAGTCTTCATGTCCCCTCTGGGCATGCCATCCTTCTGACACTTCCATGTGTTCATCAATCTGGAAACTCTTTGAACCCTGTCCCTTGGGTTTTAATGGCGACTTCCTTATGTAGTCATGGCTAATTTCAACGTTGGCCATTCAGCCTCTCTCTTTCTTGGAGGTAGAAGGTAGAAGGAGGGTGCTGAAAGTTTCAACCTTCTAATCACATGATTGGTTCCCTTGGCAACCAGTCCCCCTCTTAAGGCTCTCCAGGAATCCACCAAAAACCACCTCATTAGGAAAATAGGCAATCCTCTACCCAGGAAAGTCCAAGGGATTTGGGAGTTCTGTGTCAGATACTCCTATTACCCAGGAATTTCCAGAGATCTTAGGGGCTTTGTGTCAGGGACTCTGGTCAAAGTCCAAAATATTAGAACAACAGATTCACCTTATCTCAGGAACCAGGAGTGGAGTCCAAATAGTTATTTCACAATATCACACCAAGCCACTCACAGTTCAGATCAACTGATTATGAACTTGGGCACTTCCACTATCCCCTCAGGCTTCATAATTGATATAATTCTGTAGAAAACCTCAAAGGACTCAAAAATTCAGAATTATGCTTTTGTTACAAAAGATACAAATTAGCATTAGCCAAAAGAAGAGATCTACAAGGGATAGTCTGGGAGAGTCCCAAAAATCTTCTGTGTACTCCAGATGTGTCACCCTCTGCCTTAACCATGTCTGGTGGTTGTAAGAATTATAACAAACTGGTTCACCTAAATGACAAACTTTTTTTTTTTCCTTACAAGTTGAACACCTAAGATTGAGGTGAACACCTAAGGTGAGTTGAACATCTAAGATTGACTCAACAGGGTTGAGTCCTTGGTGGGGCTCGTCCTGGTTTACAGACAGACATTTTATAGCTATAGAAAGAAAAAAAGAGACAGAGGATGCTCTCTCTCTGCCTCTTATAGAGCACTGTTCTCCTGACTAAGGGCTTATCTTCATAATCTAATTACCTCCCAAGGCCCCACCTCCAAATACCATCACACTAGGGATTAGATTTCAACATGTGAATTTGGGACATAGTCATTCCTTAATACCTTTCCAGCATATCAATGTGGATCAACCAGGAAAACTCACCTGAGATTCAGTGTCTCAAGTTTTTACTGGGGTATTATAATGTTGGCCTTGCTGAACAATAGCTTCTGTGGTTAAATTAAAAAATTCATCTTCCTTTCTCTCTCTGTGGTTTGAGCTTATATCATGTGGCTCAAAGCCCCAACTTCTAATGACATGATTGGTTCTTTCTGGTGCATCTGAGCCCCGACCTGAGTCACCAACTCTATCAAGGTTGTATTAGACAACTCTTCATCACTGTGACGAAATACCTGAGAAAAACACTTAAAGGAGGAAACATTTATTTTGGCTCATGGTTTCAGGGGTTTCAACCCCTGATGGTCTGGATCCATTGTTTGTGGCTTGTGCTGAGGCAGTATATCATGGCAGAGAGGGCATGGTGGAACTAAGTTGCTCACCTCCTGGCAGACAGGAAGAGGATGGAGGGCAAGGACGAGATATAGTTTCCATATACTCCAAAGACTCACTCACTGCCTTAAACTAGGTCCCACCTCTTACAGTTTCTACCACCTCCCAATAGTCCACTCAGCAGTGAACTCATCACTGGGTTAGTCCATGGGTGAGCTTAGTACCTCATGATCTAATTATTTCCCCAAAGCCCCATCTTGGTGCATTGCTGCATTCCGACTACACTGGGGACCAGTCCTTCAACAAGAAGGCCTTTGGGAGACACTCACACTTAAACTATAACAAGGGTCCACCATGAATAACAAAGACACTTTTTTCTCTTCAGGCAATTCTAGAAGGAACGTCCCAGGAACAGATTTCTTATTATCTAACAATCGTATTAGTCTATCAATATTTTATTAAAGAACACACTTTGTTTAGAAAGAGAAAGAAATGAATCTGTGTTAATAATTATTTCAACCAACAGTTCTTTAAGAGAGAAGACTTATTCTTCTCTATGCCACACATGTGCTAGAGTGATTCTGCTCACAGGTTCTGATCACAGGGAATTATAGATCCCATGACTATTAATGAGTATTGACATCTGAGTCTTACTCACCATGAT